>NC_072855.1:11603000-12836000 GCF_028858705.1 Grus americana | reverse complement strand
AAAATGTGGGTCTTAAAACAGATGATCTGTCTTTTAGTTCTGACTGCCTCAAGCAAAAGAAACCTAGGACAAGACTAGGAACTTGAGTTAGTATTGGAGAGTGAAAATCATTATTGAGAGTAACGTGGACAAAGGGAGATGTGCATGTGATGTGCTAGAGGGACAGAACAGACAGTAAGAGCTCAGCAAAAAGAATTGATTTTTGGAAAAAGAATTTAGTTCATTTGAACTGGAAGGAGCTGTTGTTTGTTCTTGAGAGATATGATTCAGACTAGTCTCTGTGCAAACCTAAAGGCTTAAAAGGTGTTTTTGGCCTTTCCAAAATGACGTATTTGCAGAGATTGAATTGAGACTTTTTGAGTTAGTTTTGAAGGTTGGGAGAATATTTTTTCTCCAAAATATACAAATTTCACCAACACTGTATGAAACATGGCTGGTGTAGGCAATATTTCTATCTAGGAAACCTTTATATTTCTTTACTTTGTGGTAATTGAAATGCATTTCACTTCATGTTTTCAGTGAGAACACTTGATCGGTTAGTGACCGAGGTTCCTCTGATAAACAGGAACTCAATTGCTTGTGATTGTTTCTCCACGTTCTTAAAGATTGCTCAGAGCACAACAGATACCCTGATAACAGGTACAAAAGTAATCCTGTAGATGCATGAAGAAGGAAAGAGGTGATTCATAAGGAATAAACCTGGAGCATATTATCCTGTGGTTTCCACAAACAAACAGGGTGTGCATTTGAAAGAGTGAGAAATGTGAATAATGGGCATTGGAAAGTGTGATAAACTTAGGCCTGATTTATCTATTTTGCTATTCATGGGGCTGATCTAAGCTGCTTTTAAGCATTCTGCCGTTTATTCAAAGATTCATGCATTCACAGACTGGTCAACATGACTGATTTTAATCATGAGCTGGCCAGTTTTAACCCAAAAATGGGTTGTTCCATGTATGTGTTCATACATGTTGTGGGTGGTCAAGTTGGTCTAGAAGGCAGGCAGAAAAGAGGATTGGGAGAACAATAAAAGAGCATGAGAAAAAATTGAGTTTAGAGGTACTTGTATGGAACAGATTATACAAAGCCTGAAAAACCTGTATATTTGATGAGGTGCTTCAAAATGTCAAAGGTGGGTCACAAAATCAAGGGTGCACCTAGTGTAATGGTAACTACAAACAGTTGATGTTTGTCCTGCTTTGACTTATCACGGTGTTTTAGTGATTCCTGGGTGACCAGTCTTTTCATGGATGAAGATCAGTTTGTGTTGATGAGCATTTACTGTTGGACCACTCGGAGGTGAAGATGCAGATCTGAGAGAGGACTGTCCTCAGAGAAATGAGACTTGGCCCAGGCCTTATTTGTTCCTAATTTTCATTTCCCCTTAATTTTCCTTTTCTAAAGCCTTTAGGAACCATTTCTATGTGTTTTTTGTGAAAATAAGTTAATGAAATTACAGGTAATTTCTTAGAGCTTTACACAGCTAAAACTAGGTAGTTCCCCTCCTTATGATATATTTGGCTCCCCTCACTACTGAAACCAAAGAATCAAACAGAACTGGAGATTGTACAGCTGTAGGGTGGTCCTTGGGCATAGGACTGAGATAGACTTTCCAGAAACCATTAGAGATCCTGCACAGGTGGTGTTATTATGCCTGTATCACAGCCAGAGCACTTCTGTCTGTGAACTTGTCAATGTGTCACTTATAATGGGCATTAAATTTAATATTTGGAGAGACACACAACTTCATAATATTAATAACAGCTTCATAATGTTAAAGAGAAAGATATAACCTAATTGGAGAATGAATGTAGATTTTTTTTTTTTGGCTGCTCTTCAGGCAGGAGATTTATTAGAAGCACTGTAGTACTCCAGTTCCTACTCCATCTCCTCTCCCCCAGCTTACAGTAAGTTACTCCATTTGCCTCTCTCTCTTAGTACTCTTGAAATGGCATCTTTTAATGTACTTGGGTTTTAGAGAACATTGTGGAGGAGAAGGAAAAAGAAACCAATGCAAACCAGAATATGGATGATTCATAGTAGAAACTATTGAGGTTGTAAAAAAAAAAAAAAAAAAAAAAAAAACAAAACACCAAAAAAACCCACCCCAACCAAACAAAAAAAACCCCTAGTAGGGATTCTGATGAGTTGGCATATCTCCTTCCACATCGATAAATTTGTCACTGGTGAAAGTGGTTTTTTCCCTTCACAGTTGTATGATTTATGCTGGACCTTTTGTACTGCATACGTGGACCTATTGCTCATACTCAAACAGTAGAAGACGAACTCTGACTAATAGATCTCAGTGACTATCCCGCAATTTATGCAGGATTAGTATTTTAAAAGGGTAGTGTGCATGATTTAAGTAGGATTTGAGTATATAGCCGTGGTTTGTCCTTTGCTGTCAGCAAAGGCATGCTAAGTTCATTTCTTTAAAGAAGCTCCAGGCCAAATGTCAGGAAAAATTAAATCAAGCAGTAATGTAGTCCCGTAGGGAAAGTGTATTTCAATTGTGAGGTATTCATGGATATAATATGTCGTCCCATAGTCTGTGACTGTTGGGTGTACTTACAGGCAACGTGGCTTGGTAATTGCTACTTGTTAAGAAATTTGGCTATGATAAAAAATGACCAGCCAGGGAGAGAGACAGTTTTGTTAATTTTATTTATGAGACTTTCATCAAAATTGGAAGGATGTGTGTAGGTGGCGGCAAATACTCTGTGATACAGCGTCTTTAATAAACATTGGTTTTGTCTTCCAGCAAGGAGATACCATAATCTGTTAGAGCTTTGGCTTCTGCAGTGTGAGAAACAAGTTGGACACAAGCCCCTTATTTTGCTCAGCCACCAACATTTTGCTACCCAATTCGCCCTTCCTGAGGGCAAGTGTAAGCAAATTTTGCATCTTTCCAACAGATGTGGGACAAAGCTAGGTTTGTCGGATCAGCCTGGATCCAAACCTGGAAAGAATTAACTCCACCCTCTGTAGTCTTGTTTTCATAAAGATTTTCTTTTTTCTTTTTTTTTTTTTTCCTCCTGGCATATTCTAAATAAAATAAACCAGACCCTCAGAGTTCGGATAATTCTTTAGTGCAGATACCTGACCCAGGAGCAAGATTGGGTCATAATTAGAGGCCTGGCAAGCTGAGATGGAGCCACAAACTGCCTTTCTGTGAGACACCTCCCTGCCCATGCTGTTGTATTAGCTTATTCTCTAAGCTCTTCAGGGGGCATAGAGGCTTGCAGTGGTTTTCTTTATTGTCTTTAATTACAGATGGGTTAACTTTGTGGTATCAGTAGCCATAAGCACTGATGTATAGTATTCAAATGTCCACGTCATTCTCAGCCCTGCTATTTGATTACTGTGAAGCATTATATGTGGAGCACACATAGAATTTAGGAAGAGCATCTTTTCAGATGCAAATGGACGTTTAAATCAGAAGAAGCCAACACACATTTGATAGCAGCATCCTTCCAGAATGAAAAGATTTATCAGCTATCGAATCGTTAAGGAACAATAGACCCGCTCCCTCAGCGGGCCAAAATCATTGTATTGCTTTGGGCTTTAGTGAGCCTCTGACATTAATGATCTAGGCCAGTGTTGTTCCTGTATCTGAGGAAGACAGTAATGAGGCAGCGTTTCATGGATTTATTTTAAGGACATGAGAAATAGAAGGGGCCAGATTCTGCTTCAGTTTGTGCCACTCTAAGTCCGGAAGAGATGAATTAAATACTCGAAGTAATTTTATGGAGAGCACTTGTGTTATTCCACAGTAACACTTCCCTAGCCAGAAGCTTAAAACCAGTGACAGAACAAGATTGAATCATACAAATTTCTGAATAGTGCCATTGTGTGCTAGCACAATGCACGAGACGTTCTGGGTAAGGAAATGGGTTGCACGGAGTTTTGAATAGGAAAAAACGCTCATGCAGTTAACCCCTTGGAGTCTGCAAACCTGGGGAGGTGTCACGTGAGCTGTAGGCAGGAACATTAAGGGTGGGCTGTCACCAGACAGGCTCATCTGGCCCTTGCACATCTGGCAAGCCAGTCCTTCTGGGGAACATTTTGTTATTCATGGTCTATCTGCAAAATAGTTCTTTTCACGTCAGATTCAGCTTTGGTTTTTACTTTTTTGTGTGGATTTGTTGAATTAAAAGACCCATCTAAAGGAAGACAAAGGTTTTGTTGTATCCTTTAGCATGCATTCTTCTTGTATGTCGTAGAAAGATCATGAATTATTTGGGGTCTGTTGGAACTAAAGTACTTTGGGAGAGAGTTAACCAATGCCCCTTCACTGGAAGGGAGGTTGGTTGATAGATCAAAGCGCATCTTTCCCATAATAGTGAGCAAAAGATTTTAACTGAGCTGTCCTTATGACCATAAAGAGATGATCTCTTTTCCTGGGGAGTCAAGGCTGATTTTGAATTCATTGAATCTTTCCAAAGTGCATTTCATTATGGTGGCTTTCCTTTGTAATGTTGCTGGAACGCTTGGCTTGGCTTGGTTTTAGTAGTTTTCCCCAGGTCATTCTGGAGTCCAAGCTAAATCATACTGTGTCACCCACAGGCATCTGTTTTAACCATTTAGATTTCTAATGAAGATGCTACGTAAACCCGAAGTTACTAAGAGCATGGAAGCATGTCTATTGATGAATTTCTTGTATAAATGCTTTTCCAAATATTGGTACTGTTTGTTTAGACCAATGCCTGGTGTTCACAGCTCTTGGGTGAATAAGCATTTATTCCCATTCTGTATTCCCTAGGTTTTCCTTTATCTTGTTTCCTACCAATTTTCCTGTTGTCTTTAGTATTACTGCCCACAGTAGTTTGCTCCTTTGGTTTGTCTCGTTTCCACTTATTTCCCCCTTTGTGCATTGGAACCAGTAATTACTCAGTTGTTCCTAGCTTTTTTCCTTGTCCCCTCATTTTTTTTTTCCACGCTTTCTCTCTTTTTGTTTATTGGGAGGTTCTTTCCTCCATCTTGGTTATATTTTATGCAGGTAGTTCAAGTGTATTTCCCTGTTCTACCTTGATTATGTTGGACATGGTGCTTGTAGTAGCTGTTCCCTCTTGTACAGTTGTTCCGCAATACCTGCAGGTATTTCCTCACTCTTTAGAGACTCATTCATTGCCTGTTGGCCCTGGCTGAGGCTCTGAGAGATGGGAGCTCTCACTGAAGCTATTAAAAAAGGTTTGTTAAGAGGCAAAGAAAAGAATATTCTGCAATTGGTAAATGAAGCAATCTTTGTTGAAGAAGATTGAAGACAGTTGGCAGTTGTGATTCCTACCCACTCTTCTTTGGCAAAGCAATTTATGTAGATGTTGTGAAATGGCATTCTAGGTACGCTGGCCGTCTTGGAGTGACGGAGATCTCCCCTGCACGTACCGTCTGCTCCTGGCCTGGCTTTGCTTGTGGGAGGTGAGGAGAGCACAGCCCAGAGCCAACCTGTGCTGCAGATGGCAGTGAGAGCTGAACCAGCTCCTCTCACATCAGTGAGGTCTAGCTGTCCAGGCCTGCAGCTTCCTATTTCTTTCCAATGATCCTTTGAAAAGTGTGGTTAAAATTTTCAGACTCATTTATGTAGTTTGGTGCATAATGATAAACATGCTCTTTTACAGAAGCCATTTGTAGCACAATGGTTATGTTGCACTTTTATTTCTGAAGGCTTCAGGGATTCTTTCTGGGCCATATGACTCACAACTTTGAAGTCACTGAGCAAAGGGTCAAGCCCTTCTTCACTCAATAGATGCTTTCAGCTCCAAGTGCTACTAGTACATTCAGGGCTAAAAATCTTGTCTATTGAAACAGCTGTAGCTTCAAAATGTCGTGAAGCTGCATTAACGCTTCATTTCCTGCAGTGAATCATTTTGCTTGTGAAAGTATAAGAGCTAGGGACATTTGTAAAAAAAACCCAAAAAACAGACCCTACAAACAACCAGAAAGAAACAAACCCTCTGTGCTCTGGAATGGATCTTTCTTTTTTTTTTTTTCTTTTTTTTTTTTTTTTTCCATTGGATAACTTTATCCTATCACAGCAGTAAAATGCAACGATATGGAATAATTATGTGTTCCTAAGCCTTTCCAATTGATCTACTGTTGAGCAAATATATCCAGTAAATTCACCTGAGCGACTTTGGACAGCAAAACACAAGGACATTATGAATAAAAGAAACACCTATTTGCCTGATATAATGGAGTGTTGTGACCACAGGAACATCATTGTCAATCTCTATTCTGGATTAGAGTAGGTTTGTTGTCTGAAAAATGGGTGTATGGTTCAGAAGGTGACTGCAAAAATGACTTGTGGGGCTTCATATTTATTTCCTCCCTCTACTTTCTGGTTTTAAAAATTAATTTTGGATTGGAAAATCAAGCTGTTTTCCTCCTGTTACTGTAAGCAGGAAGGAGATTTTTTTCGGAGAGAAACAAAACGGCAGTTTTGCTGGGTGAGGAAACAGGAAAAATAAAGCCTAGCTGTCTTCTCTTGATGGGCTTTCTGGTACTACTTATATTTAAAATATAACTTAGTTTTAAAAATATTCAGATTTAAGGGAACAGATACTTGGAAAAAAGACTGTGCCATTATTAATTATTTGCTTCTATCGGTAGCTGCATTTTGAAGCAGCACAGTCTTCTCTGGGCTGTATTAGCACTGTGAACAATGAAAACAGAAAAATGCAATGTCATAGATAAAAAGTATACTCATTAGTATTCCCCTATTTTCCTCCAAGTATTCATCTTCTGCATTTGTCAGCCATACTTTAAAATACGAGGTAAAAATTGTTTAAATGTTTGTCAAATGGGGATGTAGGAGTTAGGAAATGCTGTAATGAGAAGTTACCTCAATACATGAGATAATATATATGCTATGTAATACACACGGTTTGATATTATTAAGACATTATTGCAGAATTAACAGATTTCAAAAAGGCACTATGTAACAGCCAACAATTATGATATATTGCAAATAAGGTCATCTGGTTATACAGCTAGAAGTAATAAATTTATACTGCTCATGATTGTTTTTCTATATCCATTTATCCTTTGGTGGCATTTGAATTTTTTTCTTTGTGTCCTAGAACAACAAAAGGACTTACTGTAAAAGCTCAGGAACAACGAAAATAGAAGGAAAACTGAGAGAAGAGGCAAAGAGCATTGCAGAGGATGGGTAGCAGAGGAGAATGCTCCTTCAAAAATATATTTTGATGTATTTTAATTTCAAGAATATAATTTTAATGGGAAACTGTAACCTGCCAAGATACAGAGTTGCTTAGACAAAGAGAAAAGGAAACAGTTTGTGCTTTCAGTTTTTACGCTGTTTGAAAATTTCAACAGAAAGCTTTAAATTTTCTGGGTTTATAATTAAGTGTTTGAATTTTAAATACCATTTCCATCTAGCTGCCTCCCTCTTTTTGATTTCACTACTGAGAAATGAGAAGATGTGGAAAGATTGGGGAAAAGGAGAAAAACAACTGTGAAGGAAAAAGAGAGACCTATAAGTTTTGTCAAAATAATTAAACAAAATCTCCCAACCTGTCTTCCAAAATGTTTTTTTTCTCCTCCATGTTTTTAATTACAGAGAAGTCCAATTTTGTCTACAAACACCTAATTTGAAAAAAAAAAAAAATTGACTAGTTCTACTTGTTAAATTATTATGGTAGAAGTGGGATCATCTAGCATGTTTGTGAATGGTGTGACAACTATAACCACACCAGGAATAATTTTTGAGTAGAGGGATCTTCAATCCAAGTGTCAAAGACATGGCAAGATGAAGTGGCTGGAAACCGAAGCTAGACAAATTCAAGCAGAAGGTAGAAGCACAGGTTTTTAGCAGGGGTGTGTGTGGGCGTTATCCATAGGAATGTCTCATCAGGGAATGCTGCTCTGTCTCCATGACTTGATGTCTCTCAGTGGTAGGATGGCTTTGTAAAAGGTGTACTGGAAGATTTCTGGAATTTATATGCTCCCTTCTCTCAGAGGTGAAGTCAGATGAGATATGACAGCAGTCCTTCTGGTCTTGAAGTCAGAATCTATGAAATGTATTTTCAGGCAGCTTTGTGAGTCTCTCCTCTATGGCTCTGAGATTCATCCTACATGCTGAGCCGGAGGAACCAGAAGCCTTGCAGAGAAAGGTTTATCTGACTGTTTGAAGGCGACAGTTCAGAAGACCCGCATAATCTAGTACAGCATGTGGTGCAGTCAGGGCTGCCATGCCATCTTCTGTGAACCATTTGACAGCTGTGTGTGTTGGCTTCTAAATGCATACAGCTGGGACACCCTCGTGGCTCCTCTGCATGTGCTTCTCTCCTCTCTATTCTAATTCCTGCCTCATCCCCAGCCAGCTGGTAAACACACAGCAATGTCTTGACATCCTCCCTGTCACCTGAAGAAGGTATTGCTCATATTGCTGCTACCCACTTCTTGAAGAAGTCTTCATTTGGGGAAAGGAATTTTTGAGCCCAACAGAGAGAGGAGCCTGCCTTATGCTAGGGTCATCTGTAGGTGGCTCCAGCTCCTGGTTTGCCCAAACTTGTGCTGCGTGATGGAGCAGCCCCGGTAACGTGCTGTCTGTCCAAGTCTTCCCAAGGACAGGGGAAAGGGAGTTGGTTAGAGCTGAGATGGTGACTTTGTGCCTGCTTGAGACTTGCTCTTGGGAGGAGACAGGAAACCTGTTAGTGGCTGAATTTTTGCTATCCCAGTGGACAAGAGGAAAGTAGCATCAGGTTAAATTTCATGCTCAAAAAAAAAAAAAAAAAATCATTAGTTAAATCTTGATGCATCAGAAGGTTTGTGCAGGGTTAGCTGGTATTAATACTGGGCCATTAGGAGTTAATTTTTTTTCCCAGAGTCTCAGAAAGGAGTGGAATCAGAGCCAGGATTTGAAGCCAGCAGTTGAAGCCAGGTCCTGTGGTTGGACAATGAGGCTCGGCTCTCTTTTCATGGGGTATGGAGCAGCTGGGTAGAAACATCTATTATTTGCAATACACATATTCAGAATATCTGCACAATTAAATTGTAGCATTGATCCTTCAGCAGTTGCATTTCAGACCTCTGTGGACTAGAGGATTCAGACCTTAGTAGATTTTATGTTTCCTAAATTGATTTTGTAATTATGTTTTCACTATTTCAAATTTTCCCCCTGAAATACTGACATTTGATATACTTTCTCCATCTGTCTCTGTCTGGATTCGAATGGTTCGTGAGGTAAATTTAATCTCTCTATTGCATCGTTAGATTCAACAGCTTGTCAGCATTTCCATCCTGAGCTGCGTTATGGAGGCCTTTGTAACTCATCTGTGTACTAGTGAAATTTGGGCTTAAATGACTAAGATGTGAGTGGTTTTTCCCCCTGTTGCTTATGGGTGATTAAAATAAATTGGTATGGAATGCATTTTTAAGTTTGAGGAAGACCTAATGTTTAGACAGGGAATTGCTTAGGACGTTGTTTTTTGCTGCTTACACTTAGATAAAGCCTATCTCATTAGTGCAGTTTGCAGTTATTGTTAATTAGTCCACGTAAAACAAAGCGAGGAGATTGCCTAATTCTCTTCTAAATCTCACCTTTTTTTTTAAACTGGTGTTACTCCAGCATCTCTAATAGGATTACTGTAGATTTACAGTTAATGACTACTATGACATGCTGAATAATGCTCTCCAAGTCAAATGTGTTCCTTGCGATCTTCAGTTGCACTGAGTAGTATCTTGGGTCAAACAAGGGTATACTCATTCCCCATGTGTACTTCGGACACTTATATTTTATTCCAGGTATTTACTGCTGTAAGCACTGTATGCCTGGAGGGCGCCAATTTACACAGCTGTGTGTCCTCTTACATGCAGTTCATTTCAGCTATTTGCCGCATCGACAAGTGGTGAGGCAAAACGTTGACCCAGGGCTTGTGGCAGCGTGAGGGCTGAACTTTGTGCTGGCGCCTAACTCAAGATACCCTCACTTGGAATAACTTCTGACTTTTGCTGTGATCGACCTTATTTGTACCATCTCATTCCTCTTTTCAAATCTAGGTATGTGCAGCGTGGATGTTAAGGAAATTAAATCAGCTGTTGAAGTCACAGCTTAGCGACCCTGCCTTGTGCGTGTAGTTCCATGCGTGCCCAAAGATCCACGTATGTGGTTACTCGATGTGAGATTAATTCACCAGGAATGAGTAGGACAGAGGTAAGGGTTATGAAGACAAGCAAGCAAATGTGGTCACTTAACGAGTTTTGAAATAAATCGCTGCCTGTACTAAGTACGTCTGGGAGAGATCTGTGGTGTGCTGAGATGGGCAGAGCCTTTGCACGTCGATGCAGATTGCACGGTATTTTCTGTTAAGACTGACGTAGAAGTGGCAATGCAGGACCATTAGAAATTGAAAATATAAGTAAAACTTTTTATATGCTTCCATTCACAATGCAGACAGTAGAGACCTAAAGGGAAGCCTCCTTCTTTTTCCCAGAGGGATTTTATGAGAGTAGCATTAATGAGGATTAAAAAGCCAAACACTTGCTCTAGAGGAAGTGGGAGCCAGCCTGTAAATCCCGTTCTGCTGTCTCTGTTTCACCGCTGCCTGTGCGTCGTGCGGCTGGTTGTACCAGTGTAGCTGCTGGAAGGAAAGAGTTACAAAATCTTCTTAACCTGATCACGGTCTTAACTCTGCTGGCCGATGATGCCCAGCTTAGAATCTCTTTTTGGTGGCTCTAACTGTTAAGTTTATAGCAACATATACTCTTCTTAGTGCTCTTGGCAATTTGCTGGGCTGTTTATCACTGAGAAGTGACCTGTGTTACACCAGTGCTGTATGTAGGACAGTCTGGTGCCCCTCTAGGTAATAGGTGCTGGATGATCAAGGCTAATAAAACACCTTCTCTGGAGACTCCTGCAGACTTGAGAAGTTGATGGTCAGCAATTGCATTCTGAAGCTGCATTTATTTACTTGCGTTGTGCTTCCTTCTGTTTGCTTACAAAATCAATCTTCCGTATTCAGTGTCAGATGAAGTGTTGACTCATCTGAAATCATCGAGGCCAGCATTTGACTCCAGATCTCCCCAGAGCAGAGGAAAGCATGAGGACTGGAAAGGACTAGGGATAGTTACTAGTGTCTGTACAGGAGCTGAAGATGAGCTCTCCCTTTCCACTCCAATTCCATGGGATGCTTATTCAGGAATAGTCCTGATTGTGTCAGAAATGTTTACTGTATATACTTTTGGTCTTACTCAAGCATAAATAATACTTTTTCTTCAGTTGTCAGGGTCAGTTGCATGCACACAGTGTAATCCAGTATTTGGAGGAGTAGGAAAACCCTCCAACGTGCTTCTGGCTTTTCAACAGTTTTAAGCTTTGAAAAATTACCTTAACTTTTGGCAGAAGTCTGGTATGAAGGGTCTGAGTAGAAAGTAACAATTATTGCATATTTACTGTCGTTGTTTCTGTGTTTGTTCAGTGCTAGTTTGGCAGTAAGTAATGTGCCGGGGTTTTCTTAATGTTTATTTTATTACATTGCAGTACACAGAGTAGTTGCAAAAGTACACTTGTTTGTTTTAAATTTCAGATGGGGGGTTCTCACTTTATTGGTAAGATGGGATACTTGTCAAAATAAGAAACTATAGGCTGGGACGACAAACGCAATCTTCATTTTGCTTACAGTGGTACAGCCAATGCCTTGTGTCTCTCTTGAGCTCACGCACATCTACTGGATCGATGACATTGCACTCGTGTACAAAACTGGTGAAGAAAAAGGGGTGCTGAGTTCAGTGGTGGTCTTCCAGATTTGCCGAGGTATCAATAGGTTTGATTGCCACACTCCTTTTATTGAACTCACTGAATTTACAGGTAATTATGCATGCAGAATAGAGCGTGCTATGTAGGAGCTTTGTGCTTGACTCGTTCTGTTGTACGAGGGAGTGAAAACTAGTGGCTGAATTAAAACAACCAAACCTCTGAAGAGGTCTTCAGTAACTTAAATTAAAATTAGTAAACTTGTAGTGTAGGCCTGCCTTATGCTGTGCATTTTGTCAGTCAAATGAGTGGCATCTTTGCATGTTTAACAGGTAAACTGGGTGAAAGAACGTGCCTCCTTAAAGTATAAAGCAGAGAAGCAGAAAGCTGTATTGGTGCTGTTGTCTCAGTTCAGCTGTAGTCTCTCCCTACAGACTGAGAATGTTATTGCATGACCTCCTGGTGACAGCAGTTATCATTAAAATAGTTAAATTCAATATGGCTCAAATCAAGATAGAGATTTTATGCAATAGTCACACAGAGGGTCTCTGCTGCTGCTATAACTGTTTACGACTAAATAGCTTTATATTTTAGATGACAACAAATCCAACTGTTCTGACCAAAAAACCTTCTAGAAATACAAAAACTATGGATATGACATATTAAAAGTGACCAACGCCTTAAATATAAGTAACTCGAATACAGCTTATATGTGCATGGAACAGACTGGTGCCAAAAACCCCAAAGCTGCGCAAGCCTTATCTTAGTTTCTTACTTGAGTTGTTTTCCTATTTTATCGTGAAGGCTGACATATTTTTGTCATTAATATCTCTGTAGTACCAAAATATTTCAGATAACAAGTTCTAACTCGATTTGTGGAACTTGACTGTATGTATTTCTTGGCATTGCCACTTTGGGTGAAGACTAGACTGCAGATAGGTCCAAATGAATGAAAAGGTATTAACTGTCCATTAATATTAACTTTGCATATGGATACTGCTGGGGAGTCCACTGACAGCTGTGGCTCCTGGGGCTTGTGGTGGAATAGGAAACTCATACCAAGAGATCCTCTAGTTTGGTTTAGCCTCGGGCAGAAGGGAGTAATATTTCTGAGGTCTGCTGGATTGCTGCCAGAAAGTGGAGCTGGGCTCAGTGCAGCATCGGGTGCGACAGACATCATTGTCAAAATCTTTCTTGCGCACTCAGGAGAGGTTTGAAAGAGCTCAGAGACCGACACGGAGGTGGACTCGGTAAAGGACTTGCCAATGGGGCAGTGGGGGGAGGCTTTTGCTTTCTTTGTATGCACTTCTAATTTGTCCTACTTCATTCGTCGGTATCAGTATGAGCTTACATTTATTTTGTATTTGATATGATGGAGCAAATCTTTTCAGCTTTTTAAGACTTTATGCAGCTTTCTTTAGGCATCTTATTTCTAAATGTATGCTTTTTGTCTGTGACAAATGCTGGGAGCTGGCAGCCTATAGGGAGAGGTAGCAGGAGGTGGGGGAGTTCAGTAAAGACAAGAATTTGCCTTCAGTGTGGAGAGAAAGATCAATAATACCTTTGATCACTGCATTTTTGTAAATGATTTGACACAGATCACTGGTGACTGGAGCATGCTAAAACCATGTGGTGACTTCACACAGACGATCAATACATAAATGCAAGGCAGACAAGAACGGCACGAGTAACTGGTTTTCTTGAATGTTTGGCTGCTTCTCGCCAAGTGCAATATATAGATGGCTTTTAGGGATTGATGGATGAACATAATTTTTGTGGTCTCACGTGTGGGAGCTTAAGCTACAATGATAAAATCCCATTTAATATTTTTTCTTTAGTGAAGGTCCAGCAAGGTTAGCTGTACTAGCAAGAACCAACTGTAGTCTCACCAGGGCTGGTGTACTTCTAGCTCATCAGTGGTGAGAGATAGGAGGATAGTCAGAACTCATCATTTTCAGTTCATTTTGACCCCTCCATTAGATTTCTTTTGTATTTAGTGGTCTGCAAGTGCCATCCTTGCCATTTTTTCAGGGTGCATGTGAGGGTGAGTGATGCTGAGAGGTGAAAATGAACTGTTCCATCTTCCCCCCTACACACTTTCTTCTCTCTCTCTTTTCTTTCTCATCAATTTTACTATTATTAATTAATCTATTTTCCTTTTATTAATTCTCCTTTCATTGCTATACGATGCCAAGGAATAGCATTATATTGAAGGCTTTTGGGAATTTGCTTAAAGAGTTAGGGAGTCTGACATGGTGAATACGCAGACAGAAGATGTGCATGTAGCAGACGTTTCTTCTTCTGCCGGTGAGCCCAGCTCCTGAGCTTTTGTATATATCAGAAGTCCAAACTCAGATCTGACTTGGCAGAGAGCCCCTAACTTGGGAGTAGGCTGACTTAAAACCTCAGGACAGAAATCTTCCTGGTTTCCTATCACCAACAGCTTTGAAACATAAATAAGTTAGTATTGATTTTGTGTGTGTGCATGAATGGGTGCTTACCTACATACTTCCTTCCCCCACCAACCAAGTATTTTAGAATTTTCTGTAAATTTTCTTTCGTTGTATTTCGTCCAAGGCCTTTCTGCCATTTCCAGCACATACAGGACGCTGTGGAATAAAAATCCATGTAGAGGTAAGCACCTTAAACCAGCAGTCTGCTCTTTACCTGCCATGTCGGCAGACGCACAGACCATGTGAAGGCACTCTAGTTTGAGGAGAAAGGCAGCTTCAGAGGAGAGGCAGTGTTTGAGAAATAAAACTCAATGCTTTCAAGGACTGGGGCAGAGGTTGGATGCCATTTGGGTTTTTCTTCAGCTTATTCGTTCTAAAATTTTAAATTTTAGGTCAAAACCATGTTTCTCACAGAACTCCAGCTACTTCAAAGTCATTTTGCCTGCAAAAGTTTCACAGCTTGGGCTGAAGTTGCTGAGACGATGGAAGCTGCTTGTGGGCTTTGAGATCTCGTGGGGTGTTCTAACCAAAAGGCTCTTGTTCATTAAAAATTGAAGTGGAGAGTTAAAAGCAAGCCATGGGAAAGAACGTGTAATGCTTTTTAAAAGTCTAGGCATTTCATGCTTCCTAAATTTTTTAAATTAGTGCATTTTATTGTGATTTTCCCAATGTCAAAAAATACCATGAAGTATTCAGAACAACTCATTTTACTATTTTTGTAATTAGTTATTTTTATGTTTGTGGCATCTACCTGTTCCACCATAAATTAGTACCTTGTCCGTTACAGACACGGATCGAGAAAGCACTGTGATTGAATAGCTTTGCAGCCTAAAGATACAAGTATTAGCAGTAGGCGAAGGAAATACTAGTGTCTCCCTTTTGCAGATAGGAGGTATGGGCATGGGGAAATTCAGTGATTTGGACTTACATATTCTGCATCTGCTCAAGGTCTGGATCCCCAGGAACAGAGCACACATTTTACAAAATCTCTGAAAACATGAATCTGTTTTATACGACTGGGTCTGCCATTGAACAGGTCAGAATTATTTAAAAATCATGCAGAAGGTAGTCTCCCCAAAAACCTGCCGGTATTCTAACCCCCATTTTGCTGAAAGGAGAACCGAGAGAAGTGAATTGGGCTTTCTGTGGCGTTCCCAAGCCAGACATCCCAAAGAGGGATTGTAAGGCTAATGTAGGAATTCTCTTGCTTTCACAGTAGTTCCTGCTCAACTGTCACCTCTGAGATACAATCAGAATCACATTCTTCAGTATTAAAAGCCACTGCTTAGTTAGAAGGCAGGTATGTGAAAGACTGCAAGCTGCTATATGCTTACACGTGATCAAAGCAGCTATAAAATTCCACCACTATTCTAAATAAAAAAATGAATTTGTATCTGTTCGTGTTGCGTTTGTCCAGGTTCAGACCATGAAAACATTACGCAGGACCCAAATTCCAGCCTTAGAACTGAACCACATAGCATTGTAATCTGATAAATAATATATTTTTATTATAATTTATATTTCTATTTGTTTGTATTTATTCCTATCTGTATGCAAAAAACAATCTTTTTTTTACTCTTAGCTTTGTTAATACTTTAATTGATCTCAAAGTCAGATTTTTATACATGTTCTACTTGCTAATATTTCACTGAGTTGGTTTTAAGGCAAATGATATCTACCTTTTTGAGAGCGATTTTCTTTTTTAGTTAATCATCTTTGTATATCCAGGAATTGTCTGAATGCTGCTACTTGCACTAAACATTTAGTTCATTTTCTTCCTTATTATAAAACCAATTTCTGTAACAAGATTGTGATTTATTTCAACAGTACAAAAATGTTCTGTATCGTTATCAAAGTAACCACCTGGAGTGCTATAAGTAATGCACATACATGGAACAAAACTCTGCTCTTTATTACAGATTTTTGAATTCAAAGTAGCAGCATGTCAATTTAAAATAACTATTGACTTCAGTAGAGTTGCTCAAGATTTATACTTGTGTAATTGAGAGCAAAATGCAGCTTCATGTATAAATCGTCTAATAATGCAGCACTATTGTGTGAGATGTAAATCTAAACTTTATTGCTGTCTAATAAATTATCGAGTAAGCACTGTAATTAAACTACAAACCAGTTCATTAGATGCAGGCAGTATCACTAGATTGGTTCTAATATAAGCTAGGTAGTTGCAGAATGTGAGTAGCTGATTGTGAATATTATTCCTGTGACAGCAACAGTTAATTCAAATAATGATGGAACTTTAATAGATGAGGTCGTGTGACAGAATTAGCAAAAGCAGATTTGCTGAATAATTGGTTCTTTCTTGGTACAGTAAGTCATTGATTTCTATTCTCTTCCTTCTCCTCCTTGCTCTTACAGCTGTAATCATCAATCTGATCATATGTGCGTAATGCCCTGAGACTTTGGCTACAGCCGTAGCACCAGTTCAGTGCCTATCGGAACACTGCAAGCCTGGCAGAAGAAATGCCAGACCGAATCCGTCCCCAGGCCAGCAGGCGCGGGGTCCAGGAGGTGCGGGTTGTGAAATAAACCCAGAGGAGGCACTCGGCTGGGACTAACAACCGACTGCACTGTGCTGGGGCAGCTAGGGGGTTCTGCCACAAGCCTGCTGAGCTGTGCAACCTGCTCCTCAGTTTGGTGGTTTTTTTTTTTTTTTTTTTTAAATGAAGTTGCAGCCTAATGTAGTGCTTTCCAAGTGTAAATTGCTGTGCCTGCACTGCAGATTTGATGTAGTTGTTGTTTTCTTCATTCACTTTTCCTTGACTTGATCTGTTGCTAAAAAAATCAGTCAAGCTATTTTACTCTCAGATCAAACAGTATTTCATGCTGTCCTTTTCTCTTACAGTGTGAATACTCGTACATCTTTATATACACGAGCCATTGCAAAATGTGTGCATGCGTATGAGCTCATGAATGTATACATCTGTAAGAACGCATGTGATACAGTGTTTTCACAGCTATAATGCCATAGGTGCTCAGCAAATGCTTTCAGGATGCGTAGTGTGATCCAGTACATAATCCTGTTTGATGTATTTTTTTAATAGCACCAGACTTTGGGTTGTACTGCCAGATTCAAATTGATAGTCGTTGTTGTAATAGCCATTTTAAGGAGAAATGAAAGAGATGAGCTAAAACACTGGAGGCAGTTGGTTAAAATGCGGCTCAATAGGCAGGTGTCCAAAGATCAGATGTAGCTCCAGACTCTGTATTAGGATAAATTAATTTTCTTATAATGTTTCTCAGAAAGTTTAGAGTTGGTGCTATATTTAGTACCTCAAGGGCCTTGCTTTCATTTTGGTTTTGCATGCTGAAGGCTTTGATTGGACCTGTGTGTTAACTTGCCGTCAGTTCAAGGAAGCGTTACATAGAATCATCAATACGCGTTTTCCTGTGCCTTGACTACCTGCCATATTCTGCAGCAGACCCGGGGGGGGAATAACAGCTCCCTGCTGCCGATGCCCCTGCAGCCTCTACGCTCCTCTCACGCAGATTCTGTTTTTTAATGCTGTGTAACTGCATTTAGGAGTTCAGTAATTTGGGACATCTACTATGCAAACTCTGACAGTGCTGAAACAAGGCTCCTGAATAATTCTTAAAAATAACATTTTTCATAGGTCTCTGTACGCTGGAGTTGCGGGTACTGACTGTGCAGGTACACAGAAAACTGATCCTTGTCTACGTGCTCTGCATCATATCCTCGCTGTTGTTACATCTTCTGGATTCAGGCATGATTCCGCTTGGATTCTAGAATTTTGGGTTAACCTTTTGGCTTCTAATTTCGTAGAATAATGAAATATTGACCCCAACTATGGACTTAAATGTCCACACAGCTTGCAGAGAGATAGACATGATTTAGATAATATACACATTTTTGGTTCCTCTTTTGCTAGCATGCAATTTTTTAATGGATTCCGGAGAGCTGAGAAAGTCAGGCTTTTTGATTTGCAGTCCATAGGACTCTTGCAGATGCTTTGCAAATAGTTTTATACTCCAAGAACTCTGGACTGATCTTCTGCCAAAATCCAGGAGATATTCTTCTGCTTTTTCTGATAAAGCTTGGTATCCTGTCAACCAGGATCTAGACAAGCATAATGAAATATGTGCTGCTCTATTATAATCTTTAGCAATTGGATGACATTTAAAATAATTTCCAAATGGTAAGCTCAGTTGTGGTTCATCATTATGGTCCTTGTCTTACAGAGAGACAAGATTAGGTACAACAGATTAGCAGCTCAAAACCTTGTTTAAATATTATAAAATCTGAATACTTTCTAAATCTGTAACGTTATGCCTTGATTCTGAAAAGAATTAGGCATATATTAGTTATATTTTGTGCAGACTTCTGTCATTCTTCCTTTCCACCTGAGGAAGGTTTTTAAATGACAGTGATTTTTGTTTCATAATCGTTTGTAATATACCCCAGACTCAGCTTTGACTCTGGACACTTGTGTTGATAAAGCATAAATAGCTGTTTACATAGGTGCTAAATAACTAACAAACATTTCATTTTCCAACTTCTCCCTTACAGACCTTTCCTTACCCATGCTGACTATATCTCCAGTTGAGAAATGCTGCCGGGTACCACTGGCACGGTACTTTGATAGTTTACATAGAGGCGTTGGAGTTCTTGGTTCCAAATTCTCTTCATGTTTCAGCTGTTCTAGAAAAGAGCAGATGTTCACGTTCCTTGTGAAAATCACAGATTTGCCCACACTTTCTCTAGGTTTAGTCTTTGCCTTCTGGAACGATAACAAATGTAAATTTACGGAGAAGTAGCTCTGGCACCAGTCACTTTTTCCTGTATTGTCAGTACTTGTAGACCAGGAATCCACAGACTCTTGTAAAAATACGTATCTTTCCTGGTTTGTTTGCAGGTATACCAATTTAAAATTGTAGATTTGCTGCTCGTACTATTGAAATCGTGCAATGGCGTGTTATACACAAACCTTACAGCAAATCACTAACAGGCAGTTCCTGAAGGATTTTTAAATTTTAATTCAACATTTCCTGGCTGGATTAGCTTTCATCTCCTATGTTAGTGTAATGAAGGTTCTCCTATAAAGTTGTATATAAAATAATATGATTTAAAGAATAGTGTGGATACTTGCTGTTTGACTCTGATAATTATTACGGTTGTTAATCCTTAAAGATCCAAGAAGCTATGTGAAACTAAATGGGTATTTTAGAGCTCTGCTATGTTTATCTAACAGTTTAAGTACTTCTAAATTTAGTTTGAAATTTACTTTTATTTAAGAATGGGTAAAAAGAAATGGATGTGTTTAAATGGATGCATATTCTTCTGTGCACAACTGTATATTGTTTTAAAACCAGCTACATCAATTTTATTTGCATTTGAATGTTTACTCATGGAAATTAAACCTACCTGAGTCAGATTTATTTTTCAAGGGCAACTGTATGGGGTTCAATACTGCAGTTTGAAATTACATTGTGTATGGTATGGACACAACTGAGTATGGAATGACTCTAATTGGAAGGTAAAGCAAATTGATTTAAACTGCCTGTAGGGATGCTTAATATAAGTGCCCAGACAGTACGGTTGGTAAGTGGTAACTTCTTAAGTGATTGTAGCTCCGTGACTCTCAGTGAAGTGCTCATATCTTCAGGAGAAACTTAGGGCTCAGACTTGTAATCAGTTTATTACAGCTTAATAAATTACCCTGCATCGTCTGAGGCACAGCAGTGAAAGACCAGCAACATAATCTACCTTAAATCTCGGTGTAAGAGGTTTGAGCTGCATGGGATTACCTGGCTGTGGGCTAAAAATGTGCAGAAGGATAACAGAGTTGTGGTAACATGAACTTGAGATGATAATGAATAGTGCCTAGGGTAAGTGTTTCTGTGTTTTTCCTAGTGCGTTAAAAAACTCAGTGGATTACAGCCACCGTTTTGTAAATGAAGAATCTGTAGTAGAATTTTTCCTGTGGTACTCTCCAAATCCCAGAAATGAATTACATAGATATTTATTTGATTTTTTTCTTTGCAAATTCCATTAAGCCTGTGTTTAGAAGCTTAAATTATACCCCTTGATGTTTTAAAAAATGTTGAACTTTCTAGGGCTCCATTCATTGTAATCAAATCACTGGAAGTTGCTATGGGTTGAGCGCTTTGTAAAAACAAGCCGTGTGTTTAGGCTCTTAATAAAATGTGTGACCCTACTTTTAGCACCCTCAGGATATGATCCAAAGTCTATTACAATAATAAGATACCTTCCATTTATCTTAAAGGTATTAACTCGATCTGTAATTGATTCTGAGCTGTTGCTGCATATTTGAAAATACCTCATACTGCAATGGAAGGGCTTCTAGAGAGGTATTCATGTACAGCGATCACCTCGGTGTAGCTGTACAAAACAAACCAGTGGCTCAGGTTAGAAAGAATTGTTCAGGGGCTGAAGTCTGTACAATGCAGGTCAGCAGGTGAAAATGCAGACTCTGTGTAATTGGTAGCATTTCTGTTATTTACAGATGTAACGTCTCCTATGAATTCTTCTAAAAGATAAAAGATGTTAAAACCCAATATTTTGTCTTGGGCTCCTCTCTGTGAGGTGAAACTGCTCCCAACTCACCTTCTGTTTCCCAGCAGTGTCAAAAAGTAGCCTACAATACGTTTGTTCACACAGTGCTTAATTTGAAAAAGTAAAAGGAATCAGGACGTCAGGACTGCAGGCATTCTCCCATTGACTTGAATCCAGTCATTCTGGTTACATACAGCCCAAGCTGGTGTACAGTGTTGTTATTTTCCCAGTTGGCTGGGTGGTATGAAGTAGGCATGAAGATCTTAGTATAATTCTTCCTGTATGTGCATTTATCTTGCCTTACAAAGCCGTGGCAGCCTGGCGGTGCCGCACTGGCTGTGGGAGCCAAGCCAAGCTCTCTTCTGTTGAAGACCCTTCAGGTGAGCTTGAAGGCTCACGGTTGGGTGTGCTGGACCCGCTCTGTTGATAGCCTGAGGACAGCAGACACTGTCACTCTGTCATCTCTGTCCATCTGGGTCTGGGGTGTCCTATTTGTCCGTGTATGGGGAAGCAAGGAAGTAGAAATCTAGAGCACTCTTTTGAGACTTCAGCAATTTAGGGCAGTGCTCAGGTTTTATGTTTCTTTGATTAAACTTCTTTCCAAATCCAAGTACTATGTGTGTAAAATTAAGATATATATATATAAAATCAAGATGAAGTTACAAGCTGGAATGATATTTTTTTAAGAAATTAACCAAGATAGCATCTTGAATGTCATGTAATAGAATATTTTATATTAATGCATTTAAATAGTCAAACTCAGATATGATCAGACAATTAATGAGATTACATTTGATGTAAATTTCAATTCATTATTACTGTCACCATGTTCTCAGACTCTGTAATAACATCTGTGTAGCGTGCTAGTTCAAAAGGATACCTCTGCCATGGAACGCATTGAGTGAGCACGCACAGTTGGGAAGTGTCTTGGAATGAGTCAGAATTGTGATTTTAATATTGAAAGATTTCTGTGATATTGCAGTGATCTGTAGATATTAAGACTGAAACAGTAGCTAATTAGAGGCAAGCCTCTCTGTCTTATGAAAAACAATTTAGGTAACAATCCCAGCCTGGTTAAAGGAGAGGTGTTGGGTGTGTGTTTTTTCTTTTTTTTCTTTCCAGGTTTCACTTGCTGCCAGTAATTTTTGAGCAGAAATACCAGACTGACCAAGCTTCATTCTAACTTTTCCAGAGGCGAATATCATCTCAGGGGAAAAAAAAAAACAACCATATAAACAATATAAGACATTTCTTTTTCTGAGGTTAACAAATAAGGAAGAGATGATAGAAGCTTAAAGAACTAATAGTTTCTAATCAATCCTTTACTTAGGTTTTTCCTCTTTTCACTTGTAAAAGTAATTTTGACTTGAGGAGCCTCCACATATATTTTACCTCCAGCTCAGGTCTTCTCTGACCTTATTTTAGAAGCCAGAAATGTGCTTGCATTTTCTTTAGTGGCATCTGTTTTCCTCCTCTTCCAAGGGATACTTTTTATGTTAGCATTTCAGTCTACAGGAAAAAGGGTCCAAGACATTACCTGAAAGCACAGGTTTAAGAGTGTGTGCTGCAAATGTCATTATGTGATTCTGTTCACTGGAAGTCAGTGTCTGTCATCTTTCCAAAAGGTTGATGGGCTTGTTTTAATACTATTTTAAACTAAATTACAGTAGGAGAATGGTTATAAAAACCCATGTGAGTGTTGAAAGTGTAGAGGAGCCCTTTCAGGCCAGTGCCTGTCAACAAAGTGAAGAGAAATAGGACTGCACCTGACCTGTTTCCTTTCACCATTTCTCGTCCTAGTTTTTCAGCAGCAAATTCGAGGCTGAAGCCGCTCAGTGGCACTGTACGCTGCTGTTGCTCTCCTGACAAGCCTGTTCCAGTACTATCCAGGTATGAAAAAGCCTTTGAACCCTTTAATAGACGTGGCTGAGAGTGACTTTTTCTGGTAATTCTTTTGCATGTTTTCTTATTCAGAAAGGGTGACAACTGCTTCTTTCCTAGAAGCTGAGATCTGAAATTGAGTAGCTTTAGTAGCTGTCTTTCATCATTCTGCTAGGAGGAAGAGGTCAGGCCACTTAAAGATGATGAAGACTGATGTATCACAGACAGGGTCAGAAGCAGAATTTGCTTCATTCTCATAGAATTATGTTAACGCTTGAAGGGCTGGATTTTGCTCCAACTTCTACTCTGTAGGCAGTATTTTCAGCTGACTTTCATGGAGCAGTTCACAGAAAGTGTCTACTGTCAAGCTGAATACATCACCTTAATCACTGATTATATAAATCTGTTCTTTCCCACCTATCATGACTTTGTGAACAACTATCCTACATTTCCCTTCTTCAGAGTTTTAGTTTTCTTTTCCATTCACTGTAGTTACTGAGTTGCATAAAAAGTCTTTCTTGTAGCCAAAGTAGGAATCATCGTAAAATTTCCTACAGTGCATCATGTGTCCATCGAAATCAGCAAATTCAGTTTTGTGAAGTCCATGGCATGGAGTCTGTGCTAAAACCTTTACTGATGGGAGGTTGGTCAACAGGCCCTTCTCAAATCTCTGGTAGAGAGAGCAGTTGGCAAGGTTGTGGTCAGGTAGTGACCGTGGACCCAGTGCTTGGCCAAACCCAGGTTTTGCCAAGAATCATCAAAGTTTCGGAAGGTTGCTGCCATATGATAACTGAGTAGTGACCTACATTATTGCTTAGTCTTTGCATGCAAAGTCTTTTGAAGCTAGTGACTTAAAAAGGTATGTCCTGTAATGTCCATGTGCAAGACCAGGTTGAAATGTATTGCTGGTCTGATACAGAAAGGCTGATGTTACTACAGCTTTACCAATTCCATGGCTGTTGAGACATTGTTGGTCTTTAACATCATTAATGTGCCATGTTTAATAAAAGTAACTACTTCTGTTCCAGTCTGATATCTTGACCTAGATCTGACAGTCTCAGTCATCTATCATACAGGAGTTTCCCATCTCCTCTTGTTGACAGGTCCTGCGCCTTTGTTCCAGACAGAGTTGCGCTCTCCTCTGATGCAAATGTACAGCCACTTGCCAGATAGCATGTCTACCCCATAAAAAAGATTAATTAATTCCAGAAGTCCCTCTCCAGATTTAATTAGTGACTCTCTTAACCAATTTGTACTGGCAGTATCTTTCTTATCCATTTGCTTCTAAAAAGGTTCATAAACTAACAGTGTAGTTGACAGTGAATCGACAGCGAATGCATAGAAAGATGAGTCGATGCAGGTCCGGAAGGTCCAAATAGTGGCACAGTGTTCTTGTTACAAAGATTTAATTGTTGAAATCAGTAAATGAAACTGGAGCTTTCAAACTGAATGTGGCTGCTACCTAGAACAGTTTAATCCTTTGCTTCCACTAACATGGTAGTGAAAGGGTATAGAAAGCTCATTTGCAATGTTCATATTCAGTGGTTCATAATGAACCATAGTGCAACAAATTTTGGGCTTCCATCTGAGGTGGTAATTTTCATGACTTCTGATCATGGTTGTATCAGAGATTCTGTCTCAGGGGTATGGAAATAGTTTGTCGTTAATCCCTATATATGTAGGATGGAGTTTTCAAAACTGTCTAGTATAATGTGCTCCCATTGGGGCACCAAAGGTAGTTTTACCTCTGACTTCGGTGAGAGTAGAATTACGTGCCTACTCTACGTGCTTTTAACAATTCAGTTCCCTAGTTGTTTTAGATTTGGATACACTTATCCCTGGCAAATGCACTTTGCTTAATAAAGTTCCTTCTGGACTTGGTTCTTGTCTGTATCCCATGACCAGTATACACTCGCTAATACAGAATTACAAACTTGTAAGTCATTTCACCTGACCTGACTTTGAGTCAGGCAGTGTCTTTGTACTCTCACTTTTACTATTTGATAATATTTTTGCCTTACTTGAGCAAAGACTCTTAAAACATTTCAAGTCTTAAAGTGTAAAGAGATTGGAAAAAGGTTTCTTCTTGAACATCCCATTATCCAAAGAAAACATAGAGGGAATAGTTACAGTACCGTGAGACTCTGAGAGTAATTTAATGGCAAGACTTCTGCTGTATAAAAAAACTTGACTGAGTATCGTCTTGCATTGAATAACCCAGTAGGTGAGATCATCATTTAGGTAGTCACAGAAATGACTGGACATAGCTGTGTCTCTCCTTGTTATTCTCTCCTTCGTTCTCTGCCATTCTTTTCCTCTAGGTCTTCCTATTCAAATTCACCATGCAGAACAGCCGCCCTGGGCCAGCTCCTGCTGAGCCAGGCTGATGGGAGAGCGCAGATTTTTGTTACTTTTCTGTGATAGTTTGAGGGTGGATGTTGGACATAATGAACCCAGACACACACACACACACACAAATAAAATAACATACTAAACCCAAAACAGAGCCTGAACACTTTTGAGGAGAGTGGGATGGTGTTCTGTGAAAATGCAATTGCTGTGTATTCCATCTGTGCCGGCATCCGAGAGGAGTGGTTATTAGAGCAGGACCCAGAGCATCACACCTGCAGTCCAGTCTCTGTGGGATCAGTAATTACGTGTTAATTAACAAGTCTGGAATGAGTGAGAGTTTGCATGTCAGCAGATAATCTGTATAGTGACTAATAAGCTGCAGAATGTTTTCAATTAGCAGGCTTGAAAAGGAAATCCCAGTGAGTGTTTTGCTTGGTTGGGAAAGGACTGAATGAATGCACTCCGTTGTTAGGACCCTCAAAACAGGAACGTGGCAGATTTAAAAACTACATTGTAAAGATTAAGATCTGTGAAACACACATGCTTAAGTTACTTGCTACTGCTGTGCACTGATGAAATCGTACAGAGTAAACTTCACTGAAATAAAAATTTTTCACTTGATTAAATAAGAACAAACATGGGAAAATTCCACTCTTAGATAGATTTGTTAAGGCATTATTTTTATGACAAGTTTTTTAATGGACTAAAGTAGGGACAACTCCAAAATCTGTTCACTTGGGATGGAAACAAATGTTGCATTCTTTCTCTGACACCGATTCTGGGAATCATTGACTACTCTCCACCTCTGTTCAGCTTTTCACTGTGATCTCAGGTGTTAGATTCCCTCCATTATATGTTTACATAGTAAAGTAAGGAGAAAAATTATTTCCCAGTGACCTGGCTTGTCTATTTTGACTTGACTTTTTCTGTTGTGTCCATATTTGCACTCAGGGGCAACATTTGGAGAGGTAATTTCTAGAAGTGTTTGAGCAATGTTATCTTCCCCCCCCCACCCCCCACCCCCCGCCCCGGATGGTATCACAAGGGCAGGCAATCTGGGACCTTATTTCTTAATTAGCTACAAGTAAGTAGAGCTCATACAAGGAAAGAATGATTAAAATTTGTTTGAGATGTTACAAGTTATAAAAGTGGTCTATAAAACTTTTCCATTAGATTGGACAACTTAAGAGCTTCAAGATATATAGTGTATAATTTTGAACAACTTTCAGGCACTGCAGATGGATCAGAACTGGTCAAGTTAACCTAAAGGCATGACTTTCAAGTTAATTCTTTGATAAGTGAGCTGTATTTAAAATTATAGTCAGACAGAAGACGTACGCTGTGATGGCCTTGGTGTATTGAGAATTACTGTTATAGAGGTATGCTCAGAATATGAGTGATTTTCAGACTTGTGAATATCCAGGACTACCTGGCTCTGGCTCCATGTTGCGCAGCTGCTTTTAATGTTTTCTTCTACTGAGGATGCTTTTTTGGGAAAGAAACGCTGATAGAGAGACCTGCTTTGTCCATTCCTCACCTGCCATGGCTCATCTTCAGCTGCTCCCAAGCAGGATTGGAGCTGTGCGGAGCCCACCTTGCCTGGGCTGAGCTATAGGAGCCAGAGTCCACACTCCACTCCTGTACTATTGCCACATCATATATCTCTGATAATGAACATTTTGCAGCAAGTGAGAGGTTTTTTTATGATCTTGGAACAAGTGTAGCTTGGATATGAATAATGTCAACAGTTGTAGCTTTTCTTAATAATCATCGGTCTTCAGGTTGGCAGTGAGCTGTTGGCATGTCTAAAGTGCAGAACACAGAATCCATCCTTTTCATCCCGGGTGATACCTCTTATCCCACAGAAACCACTGAACTTCTACTTGTAGTGTTCAAGGCTTGAGTTGCCCTCTGTGGACCTACTGTTAACTTCAGAGGCACTGCTATTTTCTTCTCCCCTATCCCTCTGTGTTGGGTTTGCGTGGCAGGGTTTTGGTGGCGGGGGGGCTACAGGGGTGGCTTCTGTGAGAAGCTGCTAGAAGCTCCCCCTGTGTCTGATAGAGCCAATGCCAGCCGGCTCCAAGACGGGCCCGCCGCTGGCCAAGGCCAAGCCAATCAGCACCTCTGTGATAACATATTTAAGAAGTAGAAAAACACTTAGAGAGGGAGAACTTTTGCAGCCGGAGAGAGGAGTGAGAAGATGTAAGAAACTCTGCAGACACCAAGGTCAGTGCAGATGGAGGGGGAGGAGGAGCTCCAGGCGCCGGAGCAGAGATCCCCCTGCAGCCCGTGGTGAAGGCCGTGGTGAAGCAGGCTGTCCCCCTGCAGCCCATGGAGGAAGGATGAGGGGGTGTAGCGATTCCACCTGCAGCCCGTGGAGGACCCCACGCCGGAGCAGGTGGAGACACCTGAAGGAGGCTGCGGCCCGTGGGAAGCCCACGCTGGAGCAAGTTCCAGGCCGGACCGGTGGACCCGTGAAGAGGGGAGCCCACGCCAGGGCAGGTTTGCTGGCAGGACTTGTGACCCCGTGGGGGACCCCACGCTGGAGCAGTGTGCTCCTGAAGGTCTGCACCCCGTGAGAGGGACTCCATGCTGGAGCAGGGGAATGATGAGAGGAGTCCTCCCCCTAAGGATGAAGAAGCGGCAGAAACACCGTGAGATGAACTGACCGTAACCCCCACTCCCCGTCCCCCTGTGCCGCTGAGGGGGGGAAGGTTGAAGCCGGGAGTGAAGTTGAGCCCGGGAAGATGGGAGGGGTGGGGGGAAGTGTTTTTAAGAGTTGATTTTATTTTCTCATTCCTCTACTCTGTTTTGCCTAGTAATAAATTAGATGAATTCCCTCTCTAAGTTTGGTCTGTTTTGCTCGTGACAACAATTAGTGAGTGATCTCTCCCTGTCCTTATCTCGACCTACAAGCATTTCATTATGCCTTTTCTCCCCTGTTTAGTGAATAAGGGGAGTGAGAGAGCGGCTCTGGTGGGCACCTGGCCCCCAGCCAGGGTCAACCCACCACACCCTCGGATCGCTGCTGCTGCTGTGCTTAGGGAAGCAGGGCAAAGGCACATGGAAGGCACTATGTCATTTCTACGTGGTGAGATGTAGCAGAGTTGGGCTGGTCACTTTTAAAGTCCAGATGCTGCAAGAAGTTTCCCCAGTTTCTCTTCTGTGTTTTCCTGCAGATCCCTTCCTGGCTGCTACACTGCACTGATGCTGGATGTAAGAGATCATGATACCATCTAAGGCATCATCTCCTTCATGGAGCTAAATTTTTTATTATCTTGTAATTAATTTGTAAGGTTCTCTCTAGTACCTGTTATGAAATTGAATTGGATGTACAGATTTGGCCAAGCTCCTTCTAGAGCAGGCAGGCATTCTGCCATGTCAGATAAACTACGATCCTTGACTTCAAGCCTTTTTAATTCTCACGGGGCTTATTAGTGCTCACCTCCATCAACTGCATACTAGCAGGTTATTGTTAATTAAATGAATCTAGTTCAAGATCTTCCCCTCCTCCCACCAATTTCTAAAGGATACCTGAGCTTGTATCTCACTCAGATCAGCCTGCAGATTTTTTTAGCCTTCTCCTGTCATGTTAAAACCAGGATTGGTTGGAGCCTAAAAAATGGCATACATTTTTCACTCTGAAAACAGTGTGTATCTAGAATTATGTTCTCACAGGTAATTGAAGTTGCAGTTGTTGTCCCAGCCACCTCTTTTCACACTGTCAGGGAAGAGAGGCACCATGGAAGACTACTAATATCTCAGATCAACTGTTGGTGTTTCTAACACGTGCAGACCACTGTGTTTTATAAATGTGAAGAGTTTTAAATACATTAGAGTGACTGTAAATTGGTTGACATCAGAAGTTTCTTTGTATAGAAAATGGCATTGCGGTCGTCTCATGTTAATCCTTCTGGTTTTCCATCAGTATGACAGCTGTCCTTAGGTTATTGTTTGTAAAGTGATGCCAAGTCACATTATTCCTCCCTAACATGGCTTGTTCCAGATTGAATTAATCTAATACTATTTTAAAAGTAATTTTCCCTCCTACTTTTGGGTACATGTAGAAATGATCTAATTACATGGGATTCCTCTTAGAAGGTACTGGGTGCATTCCTGCCTCCCCTGCAATTTGACAGGTCATGCTATACAAAGTGCTAAAATAAAAATGCCAGTGAAGCAATAGCGGCAGTTGCCAGCACATTGTGTTTGACACTGCTGTACCACCGAACGAATGGACAGAACTTTTAAATTACTATGAGATAAAAACACATTGGAGTGTAAAGGACTTGACTTAGACTTTCAGATGTTCAACTAACCTCATGGAAGTCGTTTAACTTCTCTTACCCATTTGTCTCTGTTTGCCGTCACCTGTGTGATTTACAGTTTCTAGAAGTTCCTCTCAAGAATGTCTCTGAAATGCTGTGAGACACCTGGATGCCAAAGAACTATAAATATTAGCAAATACACTTCTAATTCTTAGAGCATTTGTACTGCTATGTGAACTCGGGTCACCACCATAGCTTTAAAAACAGGCGCTCAAACCGTGCAATCTCAAATGAGAAGTAGTTTTAAAAAGCTGATGCTTTTCCCAAGGTCTGTAAAATCAGGTAGGACCAAACAAAAGCCAATGTCCTTAATTCATCTCCCTGTAATTTCTGCAGTGTTAATGCCTCTTGTCCTGGCTGTCAGCGTGGAGGCTGGTGGAAGTGATGTGGGATTCCTGAGCCGAGGTGGTTGGCCAAAATCCCATCAGGCTGTCTGCTGCCTGAGAGCGCGTTACCCCAGCCAGGCTGGGGTGGCACCTTGAGCCTGCTGGGTTTTTAACGAGGCATCGCGAGTCAGACACTTTACTGTTAAAAGTGCAGAGTTTGGGCTATTTAATTATTTGTTAGCCGTAAGAATCTGAGGATTCATGAACTGTCTCTTTTGAGGAATGCAGTGATTTCATCAGATGAATGTTTAAAGCGGGGCTAAGATAGTAGCCAACCACAGCAGAAAAATATTTTTTTCCTTTGAGATAACCTCTTAAATACATACATATTTAAAACCATTTTATCTTCTCTGTCTAATTCTAAGCACCCCTTCTGTCAGCATCAGACAGAAATAAAAAGAAAAAACCCTCGGTGGATGCCTTTATTTTTGTGTGAAACGTGTCAGATGATAAGCAAAATGTAGCTGGGTATTTATTTTACTTTTCATGTGCCCTGCAAACTGTGGAAGGCAGCAAGAGATAGATAGAGCAGCAACAGCCTGATAAGCATGGCTTTTCCCTTTTTTTGCCGGCTTTCTGTTTATACTGCCTTTAAGCGAACACTGGGCTAGAGACCAAGTGTCTTTACTCATCTGGGAGATTTCAGAACTGCTGGGAATAAACTGGTGCAAAAAGCAACTCCTTGATTACAAGATCTGTAGGTAAATGTTACTCTGCAATAATCGCCACTTCCCCTCCATCTCCTCCACAGCACATTCTGTTCTAGCAGTGCCTAACAAACAATAATAGCAAAAATAAAGCGTATTTTTTTACACTGGTTATTTTCTGTCTCCTTACTGAAAAGGACACATAATGGAATGAATCTGGCTTCCCATCTGTTGCTAGGTGCAATTCAAAGTGGCAGTTTTGACCTATAAAGATTTGGCTGGTTTGCGTCATGCTTACCCTAGAGACAGCCTCTCCCCTTTAATTTCTCCGTGTCTCCATTTTCCATCTGTGAAAAATCAGGATAACACTACTTTTCTACTTCACAGGGATTTTACAAGGACACATTTATTAACAGGCACAAGAATAGGCTCGGTACTAGACATCACACAAATATCTATGTCTGAAAACTTGCTGCCACCTTAGTCCCACTGAATCCCAGTTGGTTGACCTTCATTATGTGACAGAAGGTGATGCATTGTTCTAGGCTTTATTATGGATAGCCAGCTTCTAATCTTGTCATTTTTAAACACATGCTTAACATGATACTTGCAAGTTGCCCAGCTGAATTTGGGGTTTCCCATTAAATAGATTGGGACATCCCAGTGGTATAAAGTTAGAAGTATGTTTATATGTTGCAGTTTTGGGTCCCAAATAAAATAAGGGGCACAGGGGACCACAAATTTTTGGGTTGGAGGAGGTATATGTAGGATACTTACTTGAGAACAGTTTCCTCAGAGCACATATATCTAGAGTTGTGGTTGCCTGTTGTATTAGAAGTAGTTCTTCAGTTAGCTTCATAAATCAGTAGTTCTCAGGCACATTTTTGCAGTCACATGCAGGTCAGGTTTAAGCAGTTCAACATGCCTATTTGAGAGGAGACCTCTCCAGGGCATGTTGGTTGATAAAAGCAATATTTTAGACCTGTACTAAATTATGGACTCAGTCCTGCAAGAGTTTGGGAGATGGGTTAGGGGCATTTTAAGGAGCCTTGGCTTTACAGCAGCAACCCTTTGGTCCAGACTTACAGCATTTCATGCCTGTCCTATTTCCAGTGTGACTGTGGGAATGACAAGATTCAAGCTCAGCAGTGGTAGTAGTTCTGCAACTGAACAGTGGACAGGGCAGCAGCGTTTCTTCTGGGTGTTTACATGACATGGTCCATCAAGCTAGATGGATGAACTTCCTCACTGGTGTGGCTCTTGTATTGGAAAAAGTGGGATCTGTCCCTACCAGACCGTTATAACCCTTGGTAAAATATTCGACTTTTATTTCCCTGCTGTGCTAAGCATGGATAGGACAAATACTACCGTGATGCTAGCCCTTGGTGCGGATTTTGGTGGCTAATTCCCAAGCTCACAGAGACAGACAAGACGCAGGCTGTGCCAAAGTAGCACGTGGGGAAACTTATAAGGTCTATTAAAGATTATTGCCATATTTTATGTTTTCCAGCATATTACATCCAAATATTCTATTTTTTCATAATATCTTCATAACATTAATGAAATTTGACCTTGTTTGGTATGATACTGTTCTCTTAAAACTCCATTGCATTATGTATGTATGCATATACACACTTTGTAGAAGATGCAAAGTCTTCTGCAGAAGAGAGCTCCATGAGCTAAAAAAAAAATCAGAGCTGCCACTCTACCTGAGTAACTCCACTTTATTCTTTGTGATTTTGACAAATGTAGGATTTTACCCTTTTCAGGTCTAGCTACCCTTTAGGAATCTTGTTTTAAAAATTAAATAAAATTAAACTGCAGCAGAGTGGTGGTTTTTTTTTTCCCAACCTGTGTTTAGGAACATGTTAACAAACTGCACATAAGTGACAAATGAAAATTTAGCTTAAAGTGTATTCATTTTAGTTAACAAAACCCACAAGCCCCTTCATTTGAACATCAGTGATGTGGAAGCTGCAGTCTTGAGGTTTGGCAGTGATACAGCTTTTGAGAACTGGAAATAAGAATATCGGGCAAAGATAGAGACAGGGCCTCATCCTGCAAGGCTTTACTCATTTGAATAGCTCTTCTTGTTTCCTTAGGGCATGTAGCACTGCGTTCCAGTGGAAAGTCTCTTAATATTGCTCAAAGAGCGGGGTCAGGAGGAGGTGACTTCTCTCGGCGTAGGAGGGAGCAGGAACGTTGAGCTGTGCTGAGCCTCCTTGCGCTCCTCCCGCTCAGCCCGAGGAGCAGTGCTTCCATTTGACCATGTGAGCTATCGCACGGCACCTCGTTAGGATGGGATGATGGCTTTATGGGGGGAACGAGTCATAAAAAAGCTTCCTTTGGTTAAAAATGAGCAGTTTCATTTTAGTGCGATGACAGCCTGATACTGAGGATTGAATTTTTGTGTTCAAGCAAGTTTTGTGTGTGTGCAGGCAAGAGAATGGAACTCTGGACACACGTGGCTAGAAAGCAGCAGCTGCAGGGGGTAAAATAAAAAGAAAACACAAAACCCACTGCGATATTTTTATTTTTTAAAATTCTGATGGTTTTATTCCCCTGTCAGCTCAATGGGCATCTCTTTAAGTAGCAAAACCCTTGTGCAGAAGTCCTCTCCCTGAATCTCACTTAGAAAAGTGATCACTTGCAACTATGGATAAGCAAAGTACCAAGGATGAAGGTATCAGATGAGTTTTTTACTGCTAGTTGTAAAGGAAACAATTAATGTATTGCAGAGTCCTGTATCTTGTCATCAAGGAAACACAGTCTACAGAAAGTTTCTGTCTTATCCATTCCAGTGGAAAAAACCTAATGTGGGCAACCATGTCAAAAAACCTCCACGTAAACATAATACCAGTGTTTGTTTAAAAATCCTTTCATGTGAACATCCCTAAGTGCTTTTCAGATGGGGAAACTGGAACACAAATTAATGATGTGGTATTTCTGGCTCCCTATTAGAATATATTTATTTCATCTTTCTTTTGTATCTTGTTACCTAGGAAGCCAAGCTTGTTTCTTGCTACACTTCATACCACAGTAGTGCCCCCACCCTGCCCTGGTCCTGAGGTCTCCAGATGCTACTGCAATGTAAATAATGCATATCAGCAGGTCACCTGGTGAGGCGGGACAAAGGGAACATAGCCCAGGCTCCAGGGCATGTTTTCCTGGCCGCTAGACCATATTGGTTTTCATCATTGACATTGTATTGATTTCCAAAGGCAACGCCACAAAGAGGCAGCCATGCATTTGCTGAAAACAGGGCCAGCATAACAGTTACTAGATTTGGAAGCATAGTGCATGCATAGCTTACCCAAAAAAGTACGTGATTATCTATGGTCAATCATGGGCTAATATGTCTGTCACTGGATAACCACAGATATGCACCATCAAAAACAATATCTAAATTCTTCAGTACTAAAATGACAGACTTTTATCTGACAAGTCAGCATAAACATGAGAAGAAGTCAGCATATACATGAGAAGATATCTGACAACCTTTTATTAATTGCTGTTTATTTTTTTGTGATGGCAGCCAGTAGAGGGCAGTGGTAGATGTCTATATATTAGAGAGCTGTGCATTCCCATTCCATAAGAGCCCAAATAAACCCACACAACTTGATGTGACTTGCTGCCAAGAATATATTCCTCACTACAGTGCTTTAACTACCAATAGTATAAGTCTACTTGAGCTACCAGCAAGTGGATTTGGTTCTTGAGCAGATATTGTAGACTTCATGCTTTAGGTCAGGACATCTTCATCGAACTCCATTGACAACCAGAATGAAAATTCTTCTGATAAACTATTTTCTGCTGAAATAGCAAATAATATTTGCAGATAATGCATTGGGATATCCATGCATCCATAACTGGGATATCCAAATGGGATATCCATATTTAGAGATTAGGTAGAGAAGGGAAAAAGTGTTACATACTTCATACAGTTTAGCCGCCTTGATTGTAGATGGACCTAAATTGAGATACTGCTGTCCTCATTTACTAAGTTGTTTAGGTGCAGCTGTTGTCTGTGATGTCCCTGCTTGCTGAGATGGTGTCATGTACATCTAATATACAGATGTGCTACCTACAAGGCAGGGACTAATTTAAAAGGGGTGTTTGGTGTTGTGAGAGGGCCAGTAAATGGATTGATTGACTGTATGGTCCCAAATTTTCATATGAGACACTGCGGCCCTGAGCCCTGGCCCATTCTCTGCTATCTATATATTTAATATATTTTTATGTGATGGCTCTGTTTGTCCCATTCTTTTTAAAATAACTGTCACAGTGGTGCCCAGGCTGTGATCAGAGCCCCTGGGCGTTATTGTGTAATAACAGTAATGTAATTTCCACCTTTAAAGCCTGTCATGAACTCATCATGTTCTTCTATGAAATATCTGTCTTTTAAATGGTGTTCATTGTTACTCCTCATAAAGACCGCAGGAGGAACGTTGACTTGCCATTGAGAATATTGAATCTTAAAGCAAACAGATTGGTTATGGCCATTTTGGGGTGTTTTGGTGCCTTTGTATTCTTCAGGTTAAAGTGCTATTTATTCTTAGTGCTGTTGACCTGATTTTAATCCTAGCTAATGCCTTGCAGCCCTTGAATGGAATATATTGAGTAGAAAAATAAATTCAGTCTTACAGGATGATGTTATAAGAGCAGTTTAAAAAGGTCAAAGATGGAATTTATTTTCTCTGTGTTGCTGGAACTCCTGTGTTTGAGTGTTTAGAAACTTGATATGCCTTTATAGCAAGTGAATAAATCAGAGAAAAGCTAGAGCCTTATATTGGCAGTTCCTGAATACCTTGCTGAGTAGCTTCTCCTTGGAGGTAAATCAGGGAGAGGAAAAAGGTGTTGAATGTCTTCAGCTATTTGTGGATGTAGAACAGATCGGAGCAGGATGGAATAGAATCCATCCACGAATTAAGTCACCACAAGTGGTTTTCAGTCACTGCACAGTTTCTGCACATACTAGAATAATAAAGAATGGGGGTGGCTGTATCAGAGGTCATAAGAAAAAACTGAAGTGTGTTAAATGTTCACATCTGTCAATCCTGCTCTTTTGGAGTAGATGGAAAATAGCTGAAGAAATCATGATGCGTGTCCCAAATGACTCTACGCATGATCTGGGAAATCTCCAGGGATGGTATTTGATTCTGAACACACACTATTTTTTCTCATCAGTCATCAAATTGGCATTGCACACTGCTATTAAGCTATTACCCAGCTTTTGTGAAACACACAGAGTCATTGCAACAAGATAAAGCCCTAAGTGAAAACCTCGGTGGCTCACAACAAGCACTCGTTGAACAAAGCAAAATTCATACTACTGTTTGCTTCTGCTGATGTTCAGGGGCATGTGCATTTAATACACTAATGTAGCAGCAACTGTAATAAAAATGGAAGTAACAGAGAGTCAAAAGACATGAAAATATTTCATGAAAGCAACTAATGACAGTTAGGATTTTGTAGATTGCTCCCTGGAACGGTAAGATCTGTTGAGCACTTGGATGTGAGTCCTGTAACTTGATCAGGGCGCGTGGAGCTACGCTCACAGGAGAGGGGAAGAGGCTTCCTAGTTAATACAGTACAATTTGTTAAAAGGATAATTGGTGATTATATTAATTTATTGACAAATGCTTTCAACTGTACCAAAGTAGCAATTCACTTGTGGTTTTAAACAAAATGCTGATGACTGATGATAAGTATTTTTATTGTTTTGGAGACATTAAAGACCGTAGGTTTAGTATAATCTGACTGTGACATCCATTGAATTTTGTGGAACAGGCACAGAAAATGTTTCCCTACTTCAAGGGGAAAATACTTTGGCTTTTTCTCTAGTGCTTGTGATGTTTAAGTAACTAAAAATACTTTTGTTTTTCACTTTCTAAATGTGTATCATTTATCTTGTGCTGTTTTTCACTCAAACTAAATTGAATTTCAGTTTTATCCATTCTTCTCAGGAAGAGAAAGAGGAAGCTTATTTTAAATATATTTTTCATGTAGTCTTCAAAAAGTGTTTAAAATAATTGGTACAAAGTTTTAGAAAACATTTGTTCTCAAGTCATATTTTTTGTTAGCTCCAAATTCTTCCCAGTGTGAAGTCACAGGGGTCAGTAGAGTTAATCCATGCAAATGTTTTTGCCCAATGTCATTTTTGGTAACTTAATTTATGCTTAATTGTTCAACATAATTACAAAGAGTACTTCAGTGATGGTTTATGAGAAATAGTCTCAATGAACCATTGCTAACACCGTGGCTCCACAAATAAAATGTTGCATCACAGTCTGCTAGTTCTGGCATCCATTTATTTGTTAAGTAAATAAAAGGTGATGTGAGTAGATTTGGTACCGAACTCAACCTGCAAAAAAGAATAATTTCCCCCAACCACATCAAGATTTCTTGCTCCTTGTATGATTTCCCTGCACCGAGTGTAATAGGCTGGTATATTCCTGCTTGGTATCTGTGGACTACGGATGGGCTATAATAATGACACAGCACTGGGCACTGTTATAATCATATTGGAGAACCTGCTGCCGAAGGGTTGCATTTTTGTAGTGCATGTGTTGCAGGGGGGCTGTATGATGTAACTTGGGCACAAGCATCTATTACGAAAAACCATGCTGGCTTAAATTGATAGTGCAACTTGGAACACTAAGGAGGATGACACCACCAGCAGACGTGGAGCTTCATAAAAACTGATCTTCACGCTATTGTTAAAAATAACACAACAAAAGCTCGACACTGAATCGTAATGAATGAGATCTTTGCATTAATTCAGAGAATGTAATATGATTCTGTAGACCTTTTCAGGTGGCTGGAGTAACTTTCCGCTGCGGCTGTGAAAGGACGAGTCCAATTACTGGTGTAATACTCCTTTTCTGAAGTGCCAAATAGCTATTCAGTTCCTTGGGCCTGTGCTGTCCAGTGAAAAAGATATGAAAAAAGTGCTAACAATATTTCTATGTAAATGGTGGTATCTATTAATATAAAATTAACAGGAGTAATTCATACCTGCTCCATAGTTATCTGGAAATATACCTGTATATTAGGATGTAAACTTGCAGTAGATTTGTATTCTCTTGTCAGCTGGTCACAATATTTTCCTCTACTTCTCTGTGTTGCACACAGATTTCTGACGTTCCTTTCAAGCCATTTCATTAAATATTTGATCTAGTTAGTCTTCTGTAAGTACTAGCAGCCTAGAGCAGGATTCTCGTCTATTTTCATTTGCCAAAGTCTGGAGTATCTGTTCTCAGCTGAATTATTCTAGACTTGTGTGGTAAAGGAGATCACCATCTGGTCCCTACCAGTAAACATGAACTGCAGTCTCCCATTTGATTCATGTGTGTTGGTCTCATTATCCTTAATGGCTGTTGCACACATATATTAGGAGAATAGACCCTATTAGGAACCATCTAAGAAGTGAAATGAAAATGATAATCACTTTGTCTTGGATGAGGTATTGTATTTATTCTATGGGATTTTAAAGGATATTTTAGTGTTTAAATTATCTGGTGCATTAGAGAATGGTTTAGATAGGCTTTGGTTGATTGACAGTGGTGGGTATATTTTAGAAAATTATTATACGCATTGGGACTTTAATTTTGCTATGAATTCTATTATTTTTGGAGATGTAAATTGCTGTCTCTCCCATGAGACAGAAATAGCATGCTGCTTATTTGATTTTTAGCAATAATTAAAATGATGTGTTAAATTAGGCTCAGGAAGTGTCGTGAAACAGGACAAACCTACTTGTGCGTGAGAGAGTTCAGGGTCTTTGGCAAAGTCGTGATTTTTTGTAGTAAAATAAACTGGGTACCTTGTGGTTCGTATCCTAGAAGTCGCCCTTCTCCATGCGTCATCACGTAAGAAGGCCGAGTAGTCTGGCAGAGAGGCAAGGCAGCAGAGCCATTCACAGAGGGTGAGGGTGGTTGCTCTCCAAATGAGAATTAAACCAATTGAAGAACAGATGAGTGGACTCAGCTATTGCCTTGCCTTACACTTAGCTGACACAGATGAGTGTAATTTTGAATGCCGTCGATCCTTTAATTTTCACGTGTTGCCATTCAGATCAGACGAGGCTGGGACTGAAGCGGTAAGTACCTACGTAAGGTAGGTACTTATTTCTCGAGAGAGAATTCCCTGCCAGCTGAATAGTGCAGAGATCTGCAGGTTACATCTCGCTTTTCAGATCCTCGGGCTTTGCGGTAGGGCTGTAGGAGGGAATAAGGTTAAAAGAAAGTTCATAGGGTCTCCTTGTTGTTTGGACTTCATGGCTTCCTACCAGCAGCCCCAATGTAGTTAAGGCTGTTATTTTCTCCCCTTAGAGAAGAGAAGTCACAAGAAAAGTAAAGTGACGTTTGTTACATCTGATGGGAAGCAAATTGAGTGCAGCGGAGTGGGTGATCTTTATTGAGGACTAGGTGGCAATGTCACATATCACCCTCTGCGCAGAGCCTGGCAAGCGTAAAGATCCTCTTTCCTTCCTAACCGGAGCAGGGGACGGTTGTCACGCTAGATGGATGGAGTGGGTGTGAGAGGACTCGGGGAGTTCTTTTATGCCTGTAATTGAGGAGAATCTGAGATAATTTGTTAATCTCCAAGGGATGGCAAAGAAAGTTTTATCAGTCAGCTGGTCGACAGCTTTGTTCAGAGGAAGAAAAAAACTTAAGTGTGGGTACTATCAGAGCAGAGTAAGTTGTTTCAAAGAGGGGTGGGTGTGTTTGTGCACGTGCATTCCTTAAATGCTTGAAGCACAAGGTGTTTGTCTGAAGCACGGGGCTGGGATTTGGAATAGTATTCAAATAATTTCTTAAGTTCCAGCAAAGACAAATATAAATCTACTACAGAATTCAGACTTAAATTAGTTTCTGTTATACTACATTGTCTGCAGATGCACTATGTATAATGTTGTAAAAATGGAAATGCTTTGCAATTTAACCATGCCACTTCTTACTGAGGCCATCCAGTGCTTTGAGACCACTTATTATCCAGACACTGGAAGTAGCATCAAGAATAGATTCCTAGCATTGATTTTGAATTTCTTTCCATTTTTGTCATGGGCCTTACAGGTATGATCTTATCTCAAAAGGCTTGTGTTTAATTACAAATTGCTTACATGTTCTTTAATCCTACAGGTGACAATGTGTAGTCATAATTTAGGATGCTACAATTCAGCTATGGTAGGAAACTACAATCTTTGGGGCCTCAGACTATAATTCTCAGTGTTTTGAGAGTGTAAGCACAAGTTAGCAATGTGATATTCAAATTCTGTGGGATTAGGCATCTCTCTAGGCAAAACTCTGAACATGACTGTAAACCAAACACTGACAGGGAGAATGCAAAACTTGCAATGCTGCATGAAAGCTACTGCGTGATTCCTATAGTCTCTATTGCCAGCTAGCACTTGGTTTTTTTCCAAAGGCAGGGATAGAAAATGGCTAGTAATGGGTGACTGCCAAATAAACATAAATTTCAACATTACTGAGGCTTATAATATTCAAACCAAAAAAAGTAGAATAGTATTCCCTCCAAAACATTATTTATAACATTAACTGGTGTATTGATTGGATATCCTCTCAACCAGTGTTTTTATTGACTTTATGTTCTTACTGTTCATCATAGTACTTATTCCTTTCCTCGTTCCTTCCCCTTTTTCACATTTTGAGGCGAAAATGTCATTTCATCTCAACAACAATGGGACTCGATGATTTTCACATCCATAAAAAATAAAAAAGCCTGCGAGGTTCCCCAGCTCCTCTACATTCTCTATTCGGTTTTTTCTTTATCGCTTTCCCCACCCTCCTGTGCCTGCATCTTGATGACAGCTTCCTTGTCAAATCATAAAGTCTTCCTGCTGTCAGAGAAACTCCTTATTTCTGGCTTCTATTATGTGGAACAATTTCTTCACATCTCTCCACCTCATCAACTCACCTTATTGACTGTCCCTTGTGCTTCACATTTTGTCTAAGAACGTATTTTTCTCCCTTGTCCCTGTCTGTATCTTAATTTCTTTGTCATTCTGCTCTGTCTTGGTATTACAGTCATTAATTGTATAATTTCAAGGTAAAAAACAACAAGGGCACAGTTTGTTTGAAAAACTCGGTGTAAGATGAAGTTGTATAATATTTGCTTTATTCCGTTAATTCCCCAGGCTGCTTCTCTCCCTGCAGAAATGTCTCTGGAAATGTTCCCTATCAGTTCCCAGCTCTGTCATGCCAAATTGCATTGTGAGGTTGGCTTCTCTGTGTTGAATGTGGTTATGTAGAAGGGGAGGGCAAGAAGCCTTATTTGTCTACTATTTCTTTTAGACCAAGTGAGAATCATTCCTTTGCAAAACCATAAGCAAGTATTATGCGGCCATTTGCTGTGTAGCACATGGAAGGAAAAGCCATCACAGGAAAATATCTTGATCGGGAAATACTGATAGTATTTTTCTAGAGCTGAAACTTTAATACACTGTGTTACTAATATATCTTGCACCAAAACAGTGCTATTGACTCCTGTTTCACGTTAGTTTGCATGAAGACTTTGGAAATACTTGCAGAATTGAATGTGAGTAGAATGAATTTAAGTGTTTCTTGTGATTATTCCCTGTTTCCACAGTACAAAATAATGACGTGTGTGGGCTGTGAGTATCATCAGGTGCATGGTAGGTTTACATCCCCTTTGGACAGCCACCCATGGCCATCGACAGCGTGTCCGCAGGCAAGGTCTCTGTGACAAAGTACTGTTGGGTGGAGGCAAGGCTGGCAGCTAAGGTAGCTGTGCCAGTAACAGCTTGGGTAAGGAGCAGAAAGTGGTTTTGCCAAAAGAGTTGATATAGAGCTGAAGGGAAATTTGATCTGGAATAACCCCTGCTGACAAAAACCAGGTTTGTCGCTTTGAACCACATCTTCACCATGAGCAATTCTTTGCTGTAATACAGCAGTATAGCTGTAGTGGCAAAACTTTCCCTATACAGATGTGGCCAAAGAGGCCAGGGTCTGCCCCATCCCTACCTGAGCTTGCCCTGTCTGTTAGCACCCTCACCTGTCCTAGCTGTGCTGTAACCAAGAGCATTACTTTTCTGTCACATGAAATGGCTTCGTGTTAAGGAATTGTGCTGTCCTGTGGGCAAGCTGCATTTCAGACAGCGTCTTGGCACAGAGAAGCTGTCTCTGGTCTCGGGGAGTGATGTTTTCTTCTGCTTTTGAGTATATCATATGTTTTTCACAAATGAATTTCTTAGTCTGAATGTGATGCCATGGTGCATGGATCAATACTGTTCCTCTGTGGCAAGGTATGCAGAATGCCAAATGTGTTCGGCAGTCTGTTATTATAAGGCAACTTACCAGAGCCAAGAAGTCTGCAACCACCACTTTCATTAAGGGTAATTATCCTTGAGCAGCTGGGATAGGAGAAGGAGCCTGAATGGTAATTAGCTGCAATTGTTAGGAGATGCATTTTCAGGTTCCTATACCATTTTTCTCTCTGTTTAAAGAACAGACTGAGGGAATTGTGATAAATCCTGAGTCCTTGCTGTTGGAGAGGAGCTAGCTGCCTACTGATCAGCTCAAATTAGGATGTTCTTTGCATGTCCATGTGGTCTTGCTGCAGTGAGAAATCATCCTGCACTTGGATGGTTTGGGTCTGTGCGGCAACAGTAACATTTTCCTATCTGTTTTCTCAACAGATGTATTGCTTTATTGTTGAGTTTTATGTTGTAATAAATTAAAGTGGCAACTATTGCAGATCTGTTTCAATTCAGCTTTGTTATACAGGTAGAGAGATATGTATGCATGTCACCAGTGAACAGAATTACCAGACTGGTAGAAACAGACAGTTACAACCTCAGTCACAGATAAGATTGATGTGTTTCCATCCATCAACCTTTTCAAAATGTACATTTTCAGTAGAAGTTTGGTGCTAGATTTAAATGGAAGAATAACTTTTTATTTTTAAAACTTTTTTTTCCTGCAACCTTCTTTGCTATTATGTTTTGGTGTCAGTAAATAGCATTGGAAGAGCTTGACAAGTAGTATGTCCTTGCTGCAGTGTCTTTTCATGAAATGAGAGAATTTGTAAAGGGGGAAAAAGAATTAGTAAAGCTTTTATCATGCAGCACAGATCTGCTAGACACTTGATCGCCCCTGCTCTGTCCTTGGATAATAACAGCCATCCTTATCTGGTAATGTTCATCTTCAAAACTTTTCACAAGCATTAGTTAATGAACTCTTGGAGCATTATTTACCCATTAAAATGAGGTGGCATGATGGAAAACTGAAGTAAAGATGTTAGGTTGTACGTACTTTTTCTGTATTGTATTTCTGTGTAGGAAATACTACTTCTTGTTAGTTTGGAAATAAAAATAAAGGTCGACAACTTGCTCCTGTGCTTTGCAAAGGACCCCTGGGGAATTGTGTCTGTGAACCAAGGGCATTCAGCATGTCTGTGCTAGATGCTGGGCCCTGGTAGGATTTGTCCTGGATGTACAGTTGTCTTTTCTGGTTGCCCAATTATATTTTCTGTGACTGGCATTTATAGTGTGCTATATAGAATAATTATTGATTTCTTTTCAAATTGTGTGTGAGAATAAACGATAACAATCTCTCTCTGTAAAGCAGACATAAGTTTCATAATATTACAGATTTTACTGTATATCCTTAGAAATGCCTTTTTTTCCTGCTACTTCAGACTTCTTTCTGTGAGTTATGGTTTTTCTGCTTTCTGTTGGAAATCTAAAACAATGGTTTCACCCCCTCCTCCCATTCTCGCAGAATTTCAACGTATGCTATTTATGACAGGATTGAGAAACACCGATGCATTGCATCGGTGGGAGTGGAAAGGACTCCAGCAGAGACGGAAGTGTTTGAGGAGCCAGGCACAGGTCTGAGTTTTGCTGTATGCCTTGAGGGGAGTTTTTTTCAGAAAGCCTTTGTGGAAGTCTCCACTGTTCTCTGGAGGGGAAGCCATGCTGATCTGTCCATTAATCAGTAGCAGAAGTTTTTATCGCCAGGTACATTTATTTGACACTTTTCCTCTGCAAACCACAAAGTCCAGCAGTTCATGGTCTGTGGTAAGTGTGCTTTGTTGGTACTGTTTTGGCTGTTGCTTCTTTGTATAGAAAAGAATGTGGTACAAAGGCTTGGTTACAGTGAGGCCTAACAGAGAAGAGCTCAGGGGATAGAGTAGAGATGTCCTGAGCTTAAAATAATGATCCACTGATAAATATCAGAATCTATCCAAATACCTTCCTTTGCTTCCTCTCCAAATACCTACTTTTCCTACTCTTCTCCTTGGCCTCTTCCTTTTTTTTGGCTAATCTTCCTGTCCAGCAGCTATTTGGTTGTAGGTTGTGTGAAGTTACAACTTCATAATTGAAATTCGCCCATTTGTTGGCTACATATAGGCCCCCTGGTGCCTTGTTAAGTGCTCCGTTACCAGTGAATGTTCTTAATTATGTTCTGGAAGACGTTGTTCAAGTCACAAGTAATTTACTCAAGGTTTGGGCCCAGCAGGTAAACATTTTCAAATTAATTTAGGTTGCTAAACAGAAGCCACTTAGATCTCTTGAATGCTGATAACTTGCCCTTCCTACTGAATTCAGTGGAAGAAGAGATTATTTACCACATTTGAAATCAGGCTGATTGCTGGTTAAATGACAGGATCGGCTTTTACTAGTCTCCCAGTTTGGAATATGTTGACTATGATTTGAATAGAGAGAGAGGTGTCTATGAAGTGTCTGACTTGCATATTTAGAAGGGACATTGGGCATGTGCTAATGAAAACAGTTGCCTATAAATTACTAGGAACACCATCTGATCATAAATGACTAAACAAAGATTTGTTGTTCTCTATCTTACCAGTTTTACATAAAATAAGACAATAAAGCTGTCTTAAGAATCTCTATTATTCCTTTGTGCATGCAGGTATGTACTATAGCAAATGCTCTAAATATTGTAGATACTGGAGGTATTTATAGGTGAATGATTTTTCTTTTATCCTTTTATATAAGGACATAACTTTGTTTTTATAGATCTTCACTTAATGTAAATCTTTTTTTTTTTTCCCATTCATTGAAAGCCATAGAGTCTTTCTATTTCTTTGCTGTCATTATCATCATCAGCTTTGTCCTTGTGCCCTTACTAATGAATGACAGCCATTAGAAACCTAGAGTCAGCAAAATTTATACAGTACTATGTGCAGCATGAAGGGCAGGGCTCCCAGGGCTGCACTGCTGATGGACCCGGAGTTTTACAACAGCAGACTTCTATCTTGACCAGAACTAGACAAATAATGGGAGAAGGTGTTGCTCCCCATATCCAGTTGTAAATCAATCAATCAATAAATAAACCTAGCAAACGAGCAAACTAAAAAACCTCTGAACAGATATAAAGCTCCTTTAGCCTAGCTTAAATAATTCCATGAATTTTGAGTGAGAAGAGCATGCCCATGTCCTGCTGACCAATAAAGAACTGGAAGGTGAGGAGTTTGACATGAGCACGGCCTCAGTTTCTGATGCAAACACACATCAATTATGATGATGCCTGAATTTCCAGAATCTTAATTTCAGTAGGGTCTGTTGGCAGAAGCATAGCTTGTATTAAAAATGGTCATGGTGCTTTATGTAGCAAACGTCAACCTGGGCATGGGGGTTTTTGTAGCTGGAATTGGGGACTCCTGTTGTTGTATCTTGAAGTTCATGTAGTTTGGTTTTTATTCACTCCCACTGTTGATAATCTGTCCACCTTTGGGAAAACGTTAGCTGTTTTAATCTGAGCTAATAGTGCTGAATATCAATACTTTTTAGTGCTATACTTTGGTTTCCATCTGTGACTTTGTTAGTATAGAACTTCTGACTTCAGCGTAGCAATCTTAATCATAGAAAACTATTGAGCTTGCAGAAAAGCTGTCAACAACAGAATTTAATTTTATAAATAGCTGTAATGCTATACTTGTTAAGATTTCTTTGGGAAAATATCACTTCAATACACATCTGCACCCATCCACCCATAAAAAAAAATATGATTTTTTTTAGCTAGATAAAGCCAAAAAATTACTGTCAAATGTCATGCAGGTTGTTCTGTCAGGGTTTATGAAGTAAAATCTATCTATTTGTAAGTGAATTTACAATAAAAATCCAGATTTTCATCAATGAATCTTGCTCAAAATACTGTACATGGAGGGGAGGGACTGGAGACATCAAACCCTGGGGAAGCATACAAGAAATGCAACCCCTGACTGACATCTCCTGCAAGCAAGGGAGGTGTCTGAGGCATCTGACAGGAAAGCCATATGTGGATGGACTAACTTAGTCACCAGGAGGTGGGTGGTACTGAAAATGGATTTGTGAGACTGGTTGTGTGTATTGAGATCATACAGGTTGTGTGGGTATTTGAAAGCTGGGTGTTTGTGGAAACTGACAGGCTCCTATTGGAAGAACACACAAATAACGCGGATTTGGGCTACTTTGGATAGAAAAGCAAGTGAGTGCTTAGCAAAAAAGGGTACTGGGTGCTTGAGGGGTGCGTGGTAGAGCTGGGTTTGGAAGAACATGGGACTGCTAAGTCAGCACAGTAGACCCTCAGCCTGATGGCGCTGCTTCCATGTTCCTGTGGCCATTGGTAGGAAGTATTAGGCAGCTGGAGGGGATGTCCTGGCTGCCCTTTCTGCAGTGGAGGCTGTGGCTGGAAGTTCTTGCCATGCACTTGCCGTGCTTAGCGAGACTGAACTATGGGTCAGAACTGGTCTGGGGTGAGGAGTGGTGAAGGACCTCTCTTCTGAGAAGTGAGCAGCCCACCAGGTTTCCCCAGGTAAGTGGGCCGCACATACAGAGGTTCTGCGTAAGTACCAGTAAGCATTTGGATACATGGTTAAAATGAAAAAAATACCTTAGTAGTGGTGAGAAAGACAAAAGCTGCAGACATTGTGGATGTAGTGGTTGAAACAGTTATCAAATTGGAAACTGATTGATCTATCTTTGTAATAGAGACTTCAGCCTCTTTATTTTTAACATCTGAGATGCTCTCTTTAGTTCTCTTTCTAGGGAGAATAAAAAGATGATGTGCCTCAGTCAGGTTCTTCTGCCCTGCTGTCCTCCCAGGTCAATATAGATAAGAATTTCTTTCCGCTTTCCCAGCCACTGCTGAAATCTGTTTTATAAATAGTTGCCAACTTTTTCCCCTGCATCTGAAGTTCCATTTGCTTCTGCACAGCCAGCCATGATGTAGCTACCTCCCTGTGTGCCAGATGACTTCCTCAGTTGTTTTTCCCCCAGAGAATTCCCACTCTTTCTCCTCCACTTGCTGGAGGATGTAAGGATGTGCCTCCGCATTTCCTAAGTGACCTAGATCAAAAGGGACAGAGTTGACAAGAGTTATGGTAGCTTCCTCTTCAGCCTATTCTTCCTACTTGCCTGCTGATGTCCACATGCTTTCCTCCTCTGCCCATCTTTTTAGTAATTTCAATAGGAGAGTGTTTCATATAATATTCATACATTGATATCAAAGGGTTTATTGGAATTCAAGAAGCAGCAATTGCTGCTATGTATCAGCAGTAATTAACATTCTTTAAATCCTTGGTCTTCATCCATAACAATACAACATCAAAGACCCTGAAGATAAAGGGGCAGTTGCAGCTAATGGTGCAGAGATGGTTTTCACCAGGTCACATATCTACATTTGTTTAGTAAGAGTTTGAAAGCAAAATTAGAAGTTCTTTTATTTTTATTACTTACAGGAATCCAACTACTTCAGTCTATCACGTATGCAGAAGGTGTGTAAACCTGTCCAGTAGTATGAGCAAGAGCAAAGAGATCGTGGTTAGGCAGCAGAAGAGCTCTTTGAAGACTTCTGCGATTTGAGGGTCTGGGTTTATTCTGCCAGTCCTTCAGAGCTGATACCCCGCTGCTGTGTAGTGAAGCATGCCAGGGTGTTACCATACTTTCCTCCCTGCATCCCTGTGGGATGGTTCATCTTCTCCTTCCTTTCAGAGAATCCAGAGATGGTTTTTGATGTATGAACTCCTCCATGTTTTTAATCACCAAGAATATTCTAACAGCTTCTTAATGACTACGTGAAAGCTTTCTTTTTCTAAAAAAAAAAAAAAAAAAAGTATATTCCATTTTTCCCCCCTGCTGTCCTTAAGCCACGAGGTGCTGTTATTTGCCTGTGAGCAGAAAGGACCTTTCCCACCCTTGTTGCCTGAATAGTTAAATAAGGGGGGAACATATATTTAAAGAGGCCAAAAATAATCTGTGATGTGGGGAGGCAGCCTGTCCTGTGTTGGCTGGTGTCTGGAAGAGATGGCAAAAGTCTCTGTGTTAACATCTTGCTGGTGTCATTCAGACTCAAAGCCTGGAGTAAACGGTTTATCATCTCCCATCCCAAGCTACTTGCACTGAGGGCAGTTCTAATCTTGACTCTGGTTATTGGAACGGCACACTTTGTATAGTTGTTCAAATTCCTCTTCATTTATTGTATGAAGGTTAGTGAACCAGTCTGAAGTATTACATGTTTCACTGCTGTATCCATAGTTTTAGCCCATTTATTCTGTTCCACTCCATACTTGGACAAGATAGCAGGCCTTTCAGACCAGCTTATAGGAACTGATGGGGCCTCAGAAAAAGTATTTTTCTTGAACAAAACAAAACAAACATGCCCTGAAAAGCCCTGTACAACAACAAAATAACCCAGCTGATAGCCATATCTGAATAGCTGCAGATACTGAGGTCTGACTGAATATCTGCATGGCACACTCCCCATCAAAAACCCTATGCCATATTATGGAAACTTCCCCATACTGTTTTGGGTGACCTTACTGAGAAACACAGTCCTGTAAAACCTGCAAACAGAAGCAAATTATTAACTAGATGAGTAGACTGAACTGCTATTGAACTACTCCAGGCTCAGCAGCCTTAGTTTCCTTTGGTAGATATATTGATGAGCCAACACTAATTCCTCAAGCTGTTTATGCTTCATGTTGTCAGAAGACCAATCTAATACTTTTTCACTCCCTTCAGATGGCTGAGAGAATACTAAACTGCATTTGTCTTTCCAAGTTAGAATTACACTGAAAACCCTGTATTCAGCTAGTTTCAGCTGCTGCCATAGTGTTTCAATCTCCCCAGCTGTACCCACTGATCACTTGCACTAGTTTCCCTTACCCAGCCTTTATCTTTATCCACCTGGCATCAAGCATTGCTAGAAACAGCATTCTCAGCTGGAGCTTTTTAGCCTAAAAACACTCTTCCAGGTTCATTGCAGCAATATCCTTAGGGACATGACTTGATTATGCTACATGGAGCTTGTCTGAACCACCAAACAGAGCAATTGATCACTTAGTAAGGATGCTAAAAAGTCTCAGAATGAAAGAGGACCGCTTGGGAGAGGCATCTGGTAGGACCACCTTGAACAGCACTCAAAAGTCAGTTTGTTCTGTTAATATGCTAGGAATTCTTATGATGCTGTCATTAAAGGGTGAACTTTCTTTTTACTACAGCAGTATTAGAAATACTGGTTTTTAAATGTTTATATGCATATATTTATAGAGCGAGCAGAGACTTCTCATTCCACTGCAAGTAAATTTTTTTGCTTTATTGCAGAGGCTGGTGATGAGTTATGACTAATTTTTAACTTTTGGAAAAGTAAAGAAAAAAAATCTCAATTTATTCCCAATTCAGGAGTTTTACCCCACTTGCTTAAGGGCCTTGTATCAGACCACACTGTGTTTTTTGCAGCCTTCAGTGTCTCCCTGTGTCTAGCAACAGGTATCTGGGCAACTCCTCATGTAGGTTGCTTTATTAATTGCCACTGGTTACCCTTCTGCGTCAGCCACTTCTTGGTTCCCTAGCATGACTTGACCCTGCGGTTCAATCTCTGGTGTTCTTTGCCTTCACGTTATCTCTAAATGTCAGCTGGTCGGGGACTTGCCTTGTAAATGATCTTTCTCATCTGATCCTCAGGATACTAGCGACTAGCTTGCACGTGGACCTTTTCCAATTTTTTTTATCCACTTCCCTAGCAGTCATTGCTTGAATTGTTACATCTGGTGTGAAATAGTTGCCCTGAGGCTGAGAATTAGAGCTGATATCTTTAAGAAAACTCCAGCTTCGGTGTCTGCTTTATAAGTCTGCATACAACTTGGTCTGTAGGCTTGTGCAGTGTGTTTGCATTGCTCACCAGTGCATTAGGAAGCTCCCTTGCTAATTGTTTGCAAACTGACTTTTTACAGACAATCTCTTATGTCTCACATCTGGGCACAGAACTCTGGCTGGGATGCCCTTGCCAGGTCTGGCACAGCTGGCTTCACTTCACTTGAGCTGTCTCTTAAGACAACTGGCACGAGGAAAACTGCATGAAAGTATTTGCAGCGCATACAAATCGGCATACAGAATTACTCCTCCTGTCTGCTTTCTGGCTTGCCATCTCTTCCGATGTTTCAGAAAGCTGGTCTTTCCTGCCTCCTCCCCTGCTTGGAAGTGCTGTAAGCTTGCATAGCTATCTCTAAGACCCGCTGAGAAACCGCAAGCAAAAGAGTTTGGTAACACTACTGACAATTCTGATAGATACACCGCAGCTTTTTCTTTAGCATTTTCAAATATGAAAGCAATAATTCCAAAATTTAAGTATAGAGATGCTTGATTTTATCAACACGATCAGTAAACTCAGTCTCATGTGGAAATGCTTTTGCTATCTGAATCTGCTGGCAGCACTTGTCATTATTATTTTGAAAGATCAGAACTTTTGATCATAAAAATGTACAATTTCAGCAGACACAGGTAGGATGCAACTATTCGTTATCTACTGTTTAGGTAACCACTGTCTTGTTACTCAGCTTTGATGCTATAAGATACAGGTCCACGGGGTGTTTTGGCTGGGTAGGTATGGTTTTACTTGGCAGATGCAGATGGCTTGTTGTTTTTGTTCACCCAGAAGTGACACAGCACGTTATACTGGTAATCAGAGCCAATATGGTACGGGAAAAGTGAAGAATTTCAGAATGTAAAAGGAATGAAAGGGAAGAAGAGTAACTTTTGTGCAAGGCTACTGTTTACTCAAAAATGTGATCTCTCCATGCTTTGTATTGCACAGGTGAAAAGGCAAAGGGGCAAGTCAGCTTTGGGCTTGTGTTGGTATAATTCCATGGCAGAATAACAATATTTTCCCGTTATATGAAGAGATCGCAATCAAGTTGCATCCTTATTATATACAAATACATATAACCACATCACATTGGAAAACCTGCACTTCAGAAAACTAGCTTTAGCAGATGAGTGAAATAAATAAACCAGGAGAGGACAGAATTCTGGGTATTGGTGGTAATTGCATCATTAGCAGTAATCCCAATTGCCCAGCCATTAGGACAGACTTCTTGTGTCAGGCAGATGAGATGCATAAAGCAGTTTTGTAACAAGAGAGATGGCGCCTTTTACACTCCTAAAAACAAACTAGCCAAGGATGGAGCGTAGTCTGGTCAAATTGCACCATATGCTCGTGGGTTGTACTGAACCCCACTGCAGAAAACCTGAAAATCGGCCGGGCGTCTGTGCCTCAGCAAAGGCAGAGTAGGTGTTTGGATAGCAGGCTGATGGTGGTTACAAAATCGCTGCGATGTTCTGCCAGGTGCCATCCTAACACGGCTCAGGGCCAAGCCTGAACAAGCTTCCTGGCCCCGCATTCCCACGTGTAACTGTGGCTCCTGCTGCTTAAGGACGCAGCTTGTCTGCATAGCCTGCCAGCATCTCCTCGCTGCTGCAGTGGGCAGAGGCTTCCCGCCACGCTGGAGCAGAGCATGGGGCTGGAGCCAGCCCTGTCTGCTGTCACCTTGGCCAGTGGCGTACCCCGGGTTGGGAAGGCAGGGTGGGCACGTGCTCCCGGCACTGGTGGAGACTGGGGATGAAGGCAGGCGCTATGAGCGTGGGGGTTCCTCTGCTCTTATGGCCAAATGCAGTTTAGCCTACACTTCCCAGAAGCTGAAATATGACCCAGCTCTTCTGAAACAATTTAGCTTTGAAAAGCTGCACATCCTGCCCGCAGTCCTTCAGCTTCAGAGAGCAGGTCTCATTGGTTTGGGATGCTTTGGCAGCACGTATGACCTTGGACTTAGCTTAGTTTTCCTGTTTGCAACAGAGATGCTGTATGCATAATATACAGAGAAGAAAACCCAAATGTGAATGTGGTTTCACATTCACTGTGCATCTTAGTGAAATTCCTCTTCTCAGCTCAGAAGCTAGCTCCTGCTTACGGGGTTCTCACTGGGGGAAGGACAGGAGGCAATTAGTAGAGATCAGATTCCCATGACTTAGATATTAGGACCTCTCTCTTGACATAGTTTGCCAACATCTTCACAAGGGGATTTGGTTCATGTGTTAAAAAAAGCACGCTTGTTGTCCATACCCAGTTATATACCATTCTTTTGAAGTGTCCTTTTTAAACTGGTAGATTTTAGTGCACACAGAGGCCAGTGATTTGTATCTGTCACGCCGTACAGGAGCAGGGGACGGTGGTCTGAAGATCCTGCTTGCTTACAGACCTGAAGGAGCTGTTCAGTTTTGGTTTGGTTTTTTTTTTGTTTTTTTTTTTTTTTTTACTCATTGCATGCTTATAAGTCCTAATTATTTTTTAATTCATTGAAACAATACACTCAAACACATTTCTCAGTATTGCATTGCCTGGAGCTGTTAGATACTATTACAGAGTAATTAGGTAGTTAAGACACTGTTAAAGCATGTGTAGAATTTGAAAGGTGTTTTTTTACTCGTAAGGCTTTTTATATATATATCCACACACACACACTGCTGAAGGGGGGAAACCGACAACAAAAAAGGGAAATTCCACTAAGGAACACAAACCAACATTTAAGTGAAAGTGAAGACTTTGGCTTAAGCTCAAAAATTCAAGGAAATTCAGACTTAAGGCTGAAAATCCATGTTGATAATCAGCCCTGATTTTTATTTCTTTCTTTATTTTTACAGTAATGAGAATGGAGGCTGGAGTTGTCAGCCCTTTAGCTTTAGCCCAGAATCCAATTCTAACTCGGACACTTAATATTGAAGAAGAAGAAAAAGAAATCAGTTTCTTGTAAAACAGTTGTAAATCAGTTTTTCTTTTAACATGCCAGTGTACTATTTCCATAGAGAGGAGAAGGTCTTGAAAGCTATTCTTCCAGGTAACAATTTCTCCAGCCTGGCATGCTAAGATGTAAGCATGAACACGGTCTCTCAACAGCAGCAAATGTTCATAAGGAGCATACCTGGATCACCATGCAGGTAGAGGAGCGATGTGGAAGCAGAGAGGTTGCAGTATTCTGCAAACTGTAGGTGATCAAAAATCATAGAACCGTAGAATGGTTTGGGTTGGAAGGGACCTCAGAGATCATCTAGTTCCAACCCCCCCTGCCATGGGCAGGGACACCCTCCACTAGACCAGGTTGCCCAAAGCCCCATCCAGCCTGGCCTTGAACACTTCCAGGGATGGGGCATCCACAACCTCTCGGCAACCTGTTCCAGTGCCTCACCACTCTAACAGTAAAGAATTTCTTCCTAACATCTAATCTAAATTGACCCTCCTTTAGCTTAAACCCATTACCCCTTGTCCTGTTACTACACTAAAATCAGGAGGTTAAACTCATTCAGAAATCAGTAAGCATCTTACCGAGTGCATACATATGTGTATATATTCCTTCTATGTGATCAGTGTATTATATACGATCAGTGTAAATATAATCATATAATCAGTGGGTATGATATTTTTATCAGTGTTTACTTTCTAACCTCTGAACAGCTAGATTTACTTGCTGAAGTATTTTGAACTTTTCTTTGAGCTTAAATATTATGACATGACCAGTCAGAATTTAAAAAATAAATAATTTTTCTGTACTAAGTGTTTAGTTACAATAAAATCCTAAAATTTAAAAATAGTAGTTATAAATTATTGATGCTGAATTCTTTTCCATTTGGAAAGGTCACTTAAAACTTCTCTCTGATTTGCATTTTATTGATTGGGAACTGTAGTATTTACAAGAACTTGGGTGAAATGGGAGGCAGAGATGAAAAACTTGCATTTGTTTTGGAAGCCTAAAGAGGACTCACTAGTCTGTCTCGCTGTTTGGCTAAACAGTGTTTCCCACAGATGTGATGAGACCTCTTCCTACTATTTCAGTTTATTTTAGATGCTGAGCACACTCAGTGTCTACACAGGGGATGAAAATCTCAACCCTTTGAATGCGAAGTACTTGAAATCATGCAGAACAGCTAGTGCACATTGATCACTCATCTCATCCCGGATGGCCACGATCAAACCCTTTTCCCCAGGAGAGACGGCTTTCCCTGCCGGGCCCCAGTGCTTCCCATTTCAGTTGTGAACTGATGCTCTGATGGGAATATCTTTAATGCAAGTTCCTCTCAAGTCCTCATTGACTGGAGTCAGGGTTATTGGCATCCACTGCCTTTGAGATGGAAAATAAATCTCATGATCTAGAACTCAAAGAGAATGTCCTTTGGATTTCCCTTGAGAGGACTAATCCCTATTTTTAATTAGGAGGCAAAACTTTAAAAAGAGGATTTTATTAGGCCTCATGTGCCATGAAGTAAAAGAGCAATTTGCACAGCAACAGCTTTGTATTCCAGTGGTAGTGAAAGAAATGCTTGAAACGGGCATAAAGGTTGGGCAGAGACATGTTTCAAGTGCATTAAACGTCTTTTAGCAAAATGTTGCTGACATGCTGTGTTGGTGGTGTTTTGTTTTTTTTAAAATGTACATATCCCTCTAAAGAAAGAACAGGCTATATTTAAAAAAGAAAAGAGATCTACTAGCTACATTGCTAGGAGGGCTATTACCTGTTGCTGACTTCTTTCCATTTTTATTGAAGGCCATACAGCTTTCATATTGTGAATGTATTTGGGGAAACTGCCGTGCAGATCAGAGTAATTTCAGGATGTTTGGAGTTTCAATTCGCTCTATGCTCCAGCATGTTGGGGTTTTTTTTGGTCAAATAATATTAATACATTTCATTGGGAAAGAAATGTCAGAAACATCACCATTTCCATTGACGCTAACATCCCTGCGTGATGCTATAAACAAACTGATACCCGCAGTTCTCTTGCAGTACTAAGTGGTCTTGAGTGATGTTCTTCCTTCGCCCTCGATCCCGCTCCAGCATCGCATCTTTTATAGCCCCTGCAGATGTGCGTGGCTGCTGTGAGCTGGATGCAGGCTGGTCGTACTGCGACCACAGACATGCTCTGATAGTTTTTGGTTTTTTATGTAGAAGATGCATGCCTCTCGAGGATTTTTGTGGGTAAAGAAGTTCAGCTGCTGGAAAATGAAGGATAGTCATGCCAAGGACAAACCAAAGTAGCTTTGTCATCTTGCAGCATTCAGCTTTTTATTTGCAGAGGAAAATACTATATTGTGGTTTTGGTTAGTCTGGATCTGCGGGTTGGAAGGTTGACTTGAACTTCTCAAAGTCCCTGCTGTGGATAAGCATCCTGCTAAAGCTGGTCTTTTTTCCTCTTAAATGTAGTTGTAGTGAATTCTTAACTTTGGAGCTTGCAATCTTTCTGCCAAACTTGTTGCATGGGTGGTGAACTTTCAGCTGTGAAATTCTGAATGAAGGGTGATGCAAATCCTGAGCTAATTTCACCACATTTTTCTCCTGCCACTGAAAAAAAGGATGACAGACTTGCCTTACAGCGTCTCTTATGAGTTGTTCGGATTCTACATCCCCTTCTGCACCCCACAATACAGAGTAAGCAGTCAGGACTGATTTTACCTTAACAGGAAATATCTGTGTTTCCAGGGGAAAGGAGAATTTACTTAAATTCTTTGGCAACTCCAAGTAATTCATGGCATAAAACATCCCGTGTAGATCTGACAGCTGAACCGTGTATCAGAGAAACACAATTAAATGTAATAAAGTGTAGATTTGAATCACAGTTTGGCCTGAATGTAACCCTGAAGTAAGTGTCTTATATTAATATATTTACAATTGATATCAATCATTGCAATTAGTAATTACATTAATGAGACAGAAGCAAAATAGTAACCTTATTAAAATTCTCATTTCAATAATGTAATATGACTCAGGCATTTGAAATGAAAATGGATGCACGTTGATTAAATTTGAAAAATCATTTTTTTTGAGTCTGTTTTTCAAAAAAACCTCCTTATAGCTTGATTTGTCACTCAGCTTTACAGTTACCTGTAGTGGAAATGCAGAGCTCCATTAAAATAAATGGAGATCAGGAGAAAGAATAGCTGGAAGATCTAGTCTGGTAGCAGACTTCTGCTGGAGCAGGTTTGGTTACATTTGTCTCTGGGGTTATGTGTCTTGCAATTTAAATATTATTTTGCATAACCTAAAGTCATTAGGGATTAGGAATATTTATGATAACCATAAAATGTGTGATGATACTATCTGATGTAGTATTCATAGCATCAGGTGTGGTAAATAAGTAGTAAGGAAAATACTGAGGTTTCAGTTTTTCCTGAGCTTTTCCCTACTTTTCTAATCAAAACAGCACTATAAAATAGAAGCACTTAATTTTGTATTGCTGTTATGATATTTCTGCTAACTCAGAGTACAAATGCTCCTCACCACATCTTAGCTAAGAAATGCACATTTTAAAAATAGATTCTTAGTAGTTTCTACAGTGTTCTGTATTCTCCTGCCAGGAATCCTTTGTTCTGATCCTAATTATTTTCAAGCTGCAATCATGTAAGACATAATTTCTTCCCTGTGAGTGTGGTGAGGCACTGGCACAGGTTGCCCAGAGAAGCTGTGGATGCCCCCTGGATCCCTGGCAGTGTTCAAGGCCAGGTTGGATGGGGCTTTGGGCAACCTGGTCTAGTGGAGGGTGTCCCTGCCCATGGCAGGGGGGTTGGAACCAGATGATCTTTAAGGCCCCTTCCAACTCAAACTATTCTATGGTTCTGTAATGATAATGAAAGATATTTGGTCCTCTAAGAAAAATTCATAAGCAAGAGAGTAGAAAATTATTTCAGTGCTGTCTTGGACTTTGCAAGCTTAACAATGTGACCCATCTCATGACTGAAATATTTGCAAAACCACTTTGTCTCACAGATTCTTTTCTAGCTTTTCATCTTAGACAGCCTCTCCATCTTTTTTTTTCTCTCCATTTGAGACTTTTTTAATTGCTACAAGACCTAGTGCACAAAAGCCTCATCTGAATGCATCGTGCAGAATCTTCCTGGGGGTAGCAGAAATGTCTGTCCTGGGTTTTTTAGTTTTCATTTTAAACTCCTACTTCAGTAATTAAAGGCTCCCTTCTGTTTATATCGTAGGGATTGCATACAAAGAAATTAATCAGCTTCTGTCTGTCAGTTGTAAACCTGTCTTTTCTGTTACTAAAAATATGTTTTCTGTAGTGGCAAATGCTGTGGTTGCCTGCTCCTGTTGGCTGCCTACATTTGGTAAGTGTGGAGTTGCAAAATTCTACGTAAACTGGGATCTTTGAGCTGCTGCCTTTGGTTCTTTGCTATCGGGAAAGAACCATTACTGCTTGGGTTTGGAGAGATTTCCCTTCCAGCTCCCTATTCTGGTGTTTACAGTGTTCAGCTTTAAAGGATTTTCTTTTATTTTTTTTCCTGTAATTATATACTTTCTTTGGCTAGTCAAACTTCTGAGAAGGCCCAGTGAATGCTGCTTTTCCATTTCACCGCTGGCCACAATATTTGATTTTGAGGTTATTCTTTTAGAGAGGTGTTGTGTTATGTTCAGGCTGTTACCGTGCTGAAATAATTGCTTATGGAACAAGAAAGAAACCTGTACCGAGTCTTTGGGAGTTTCTGACTCCTTCTCTCCTTCCTTCTCTCCTTCCTTCTCTCCTTCCTTCTCTCCTTCCTTCTCTCCTTCCTTCTCTCCTTCCTTCTCTCCTTCCTTCTCTCCTTCCTTCTCTCCTTCCTTCTCTCCTTCCTTCTCTCCTTCCTTCTCTCCTTCCTTCTCTCCTTCCTTCTCTCCTTCCTTCTCTCCTTCCTTCTCTCCTTCTCCAATCAGATCCATACAGGTAGAACTTTATATTTTTCTCTTTACCTATCTTGTGCCAAACTTTAGGTTCACTGTCTTCTCAGAAAACCTTTGCATTTAAATAGCTCCAGATAAATCAAAAGCAGTATATACAGAACGATTGTAGAGGAGACACAGGGCTCCATACCACTCTTCAAACTAACCATCCTGACTGTCTTCCCTGTCATTCCTATTCATTTTCACATGCCCTCAGATCGCTTTCATCCTTCCACATGTTTGAAAATCAGTTCTTTCCTTTGTTTCGTCACAACAGTTCTGAACTCCCAACCTGTTTTTAGAGGCACATCATTGTTTTCTTGGGCGTAGGACAATTTTCCTTACCCTTGATTGGACTTTCATCGCTAACTGGGATTTTGACAGACAGGAGGAATTGTAATTGTTTTCTTGCCTTTCTTTTGCCGGTGGTTTAGAAGAAAAATTTCCAACTCATTGCGCAAGGCTAGTACCTGTATGTACCTCATACTGGTGTTCCATATAAATTTGGTCTTATTACTGCAGCCTTTCATTTCCTGATAGCTCCTGCAAGTCATTCCTTCACAGGAGATGTTTTGGTACCTTAAACTTTATTTACCTCTGGATATCGTGCCTGCAGACTTACCAAAGTAAGACGCTGACTGATTAAAAGTAGTCTTTTTGTATTCCAGTTGAAGAATTCACCATCTGTGATCTGTAATTAGACTTCTTACTAATTAGATATAACAAAGCTGCATAATGCCAAGTTTGAGGAAAAAATTATTAGAAATCCAATGTAATATATGGCTGATTGTTTTTATTGCAGAAATGTAAATAAAATGTTCCTCTCATGTCCTGGGCATCCATAGTTTCCTACCCCTGTAGGTTTAAAAAATTTCTTTCAGTCATTCATGACACTACTTTGGTTGCTATAGTGATACCAATTTCCTGTCTCGAATTATTGTACTTCAGAGGTACATGAGGCCTTTTCATCTTTTTTTTTTTCCTTCTTCTTTTTTCTTATTTCTTCCCGTTTCAGTCTTTGATTTTACAGATGCTCTTACTCAAGGACTGGAATTCCTATATTGTTGGTCTGTTTTTTTCCACTGTCTGATGGAAACCAGAATAAATATATACCTTTCCCCCATAGGACTAATGAAGATTCCTGCTGCTTTATTGGTACCCTTGCTGAACATTGCTCTATATCAAAGCCTTACAAAACTTATATTTAGTTTTGTTATGGGTCACTAAGCTAGAGAAGAACATTTTGTTCACCTTGACCAAATCAAGAGCAGCTGCACCCAACCAAGTGGAATTTACACACTTATGAAAGGCAGCTTGTCAGCCATGATAGATGTTAGGTTAGGTGAGATGCTACTAAAATCCAGTATGAGAAGTCCAGTTGGGCCAAGCCTCCATAATGTGACTTAATGGTGACTGAACCCCAACCTAGATAGTTTGCTCTGTCTGTGTCATATGTAATAGAAAGAAACCATAAAGCAGTATTAGCTGATCAATATTCCCGTTGTTTCTCTACATATGACAAAGTTCATGTGAATTTGGTGTAAGGATCAAGCTCTTTCTGTGGGGTTGTCACTGTGTTGGGCGCCTCTGTATTGCTTCATGCTCTTTGAGGGCTGCTCTGACCAGAGGTGTGTGTGTGCTTGGCCTGTTAGTCTTTTAATGGAATATTCCCGTTGATTATGTGGTCTAATTCCCTTTGCATTTTGTTCTCCTTCCCACGCTACGGCATTGCCGCCATGACCTTGATCATCAGCATATATGGAATTTGGTACACTTTGTGACACCTGTAGCCCTAAGCAGCCTCAGTTCAAAGGTCTGTATTGCTACATGCCTTTCTGCTCAGGAATCGCTCGTATAGATGAATGATGCCATTTCTGATACAGATCACATCCTGAAAACTCTATGGATTCAGACAAACTGCTAGAGTTTCGAAGCAGCGGGAAAAAATCGTTGAGGAATAAGGTAAAAAGGAAAAGATTCCAAGTGTGACTACTGGATTTCCAAACAGGCAAAAACTGTGCGGGGGGAAAAAACATTCAAGAAAGTTAGGAAAAGGAAGGGATCTGTGTGGCTGGAAGCAAGTGATATGTTTGTATTTTAGTGGGTAATACATGCTAAAACTGAAGGAGAAATGGGAACTGAAGAAGAGGGATGTGCGTGGATCCCAAGATGAATTCATATCCCGTGGAATTATACACTAATTAAGCTGCGTGGCAACGATGTTTGTATAACTGAGAAGGGATGCACAATATACTCTTCTTTATTGATGTCTTTCTTGTCTATACAGGATATTCTACCCTATTTTCTTTCTAATTTAGGCTCTCCTGCGATTTCTGTCCCTTGAGTGGCTGTCTAGCATGGTGGATTTATGCTGTTTGTTCACCAACATTCCTACTTTTCTGAATTTTGTCCTACATGCATTTAGCATAATCTTCATTTGCACTTCTACTTGCTGCCTGCTTGTTTCGCTTTTTCTCTCAGGCCATTAGTTCAGTTCTATTTTCTTGTGAGGGGAAAAAAAAAATTCTTTCTGTGGTAGAACTAATTAAGTCTCTTATAGTAAAATCGTCTTCTCCAGGGTACTCCAGAATTACTTTACTATCATTCCCTTGAAATATGTGATGCTATGGATTGGTGACAGAAAAAAAAACCTGGCTTCTCATGCTCCTTTTCCAGACCATGGAAGTTTCTGTGGGTGAGCTGGTTGGCAGCACGTGGGTCCCAAAACAGTACCTGCACCACACCATTAGCAGCTATTTGCTTTGGCAGCCAGAAACTTACCCTATGGTGGTGTTGGTTTTATTTGTGCTACTGTTCTTGGGTAGCAGCTTCTTGCTTCACTATCTGTTTTTAGCTGCCTGTGTGTGGGCATAAAACCCATGTGAGGATCACTCTACTGTGGTTCTAATAGCAGAAAATAGATGTATTTTCATCTCTCAAAAGATCTTTAGATCTTTTCAAACAGAAGTGAACTGTGATTGTGCAGGGTGAAAAGGGTCTTGTGCTTTTTAACTTCTATATGATGACACAAGGGACAACTGCATTTCTTTCTTTTTTTTCTGTTCCTTTTATTGACGCTGGGAATTCAAGGCTTGTCTGGCTCAGGGGAATCCACAGGATTTATCTTTTCTCGCTTTATTTTGTACTTATTTGACTTCATACCAGTGATTAGTTTAAAAGTATTCTTGTTAGCTTTTTAACATTAATTGAATTGTGGTGCTATCTCTCCAACTCAGCTGCGGGTGTATGCTATAACCACCTCTCAGAGCCTGGAAGAATATTGTAGAACAAGCTAGGAAGAGCAGGTCAACCAACATCTGAAAATTTTTAAACTTTTAATTTTTTTCTTGCTTTTTAAATTTGATGTGGGAATAGCAAACCTAGATAAAAAATGATGTAAAATGAGTATTTCCCTAGTTGCAGGCAAGATAACAAGTCAGGTCCAAGGTCAAGCCAGGAGATCCAAGCAATGATTCAGGAACATCAGGGAATGGTAGTGGGAACAGGCACACCCATGGCATAGCTCAGGCCAGGACCCTGTGCTGGAGCTGAAATGAAGATCCCAGGGCTGTGGACAAGAGCATGCATGGGTTGGGGCCCAAGGTGAAGCTGCCCAGGGCAAATAAGGCCTATTGGTGCTCTCAAGACCCTGACAAATTTAACTTTCTTAAAGCATTTACTGGGAGAATCTTCTGGCCAGAGTCACTGTGACAAGTTAGAAGTGCCCAGTAGAGCTGAAACATGGATGATGCTGACTGTGGTAAGAATGAGCATGAGAAACTCATCAGGCGATGAGTGAATGCTGGCTTTCAAATGGAGCAATTATGAGGAAGAATGGAGAGGAGTTAATATCATTGCAACAGCAGGGTGGATGAAACCCACAGAGACCTGTGATTCCAGTTCATGCCCTCTCTTACCAAGACTTCTTGTACAGTAGAGGAGCCTGGTAAGGTAAGAGGAGAGGTATATTTCTTACTCTGAAAATAAACAATGGACTTACATCACACTCGCTACAAAAGCCTGGCTTTCCGAAATCTTTTTGTGCTTTTGATTTGTGAAAGGAACTGCAGGTGATATTCAGGTCCTATTAATATCAAAATACCTGATTTCAGACAGAAATCAAGTACTTAAATAATTTAAATTGCTGGCATTATAATTTCCGTAAAAGATATGGATGCAAAAGGAGATGACAGTGAAGAACCAAGGTAAAAAAATCAGATTCTTAATGCTATCTGACTAATAGTAAAAATATTTGGTTTCCTGAGTCGTTTGTCTTTCAAAAAGAAGACTCTTGTGGTAGGGGTATTTTTTACACAATGCACTTGGCCTTCTGCCAACAGATGAGTGCTCCAGATTGATACTAATGAAAGAAATATTAATGCACCGTAGCATGTCAATTATCTTGAAAAGGTCTGCAGCAACCATTTATCACTTAAATTTCACATCTTATAGCTGGGGACCAAATTGTGTTACATGTTAGAATAGTTCTGCCAAATTTGATCCATCATTAACTTTCATTTGTTGATAATTCGAACATGAATTTTTATTTAAGTTATGCATCTTTGTCAACTTGATGGAAATGTCCTGAATTGTCATGTTGTCATAGATGAGTGATGCTGTTTCCCAGTTGAGACTCTCTATTCTGAAATGACTTTAAGGATATATACCCCAGGAAAAAATCCTGAGGCCAGGGACTTTGTTGCATTTGGGAAGGGGGTGGGGGTGGGCAGGAAAAGAGGAAAGAAAACAAAACAAAAAAAGACTTCTATGACTTAAAGTGGATTTTCAGTTACTGAATCATGCACAGAAACTTAGCCTTTTTTTTTTCTTTCTTCTTTAACCTCATCAGTATGATGGCTTTCATTGTTAGAGTTGCCAGGCTTCCAAGCAAAACAGAATAGTTATAAAGGGGAAAGGTAACACCAGAATAAATTTTATTTATCTGCTAGGTGGGTTTCAGTGGATTGGGGGACATATCTCAGGGGCAAGAAGGCAAATGAATCTGCTGTAGAGGATGTGATGCAGTCATGGGTCTCAGCACTAAGCAACGTTAACATTAATTGCCTCGGACTTCAGGTAAAGGCAGCTCCCGGAGGGGTTTGACCAAGGAGAGTCAGCACAGAAGCATCCCCCATTATAATACTGGGGGAAATCCTTTGGCTAAAGTAGCTAGTTGGGCTTGTGCAGAATGGGATGGATGCTCCTCTTGACTAGTATGGGGTAACACGTGGTAGGCTGTGGAAGTATGTATTCTTCTGTGTAATATTGGACCATTGCAAAGCTCATCAACTTCTTTTTCCCTGTACGAGGGATACTTTTTCCCCTTGTCTTTTTAGAAAGCAAACAGACAGCAGCTTAGACTTGTGTTGTTTTTTTTAAAGCTCTAAAATAAGACTCTTCGTGGCATGCAGAATTCTGGCTGGAGGAAGCTTGGAAAAGTCTCATACATAGCGGGTTTTAATCATAGTTTCATATACTTCTGTAATGTGCTCAGATACTGTTTTGAAGAGTGTGGTATAAGGGGCTTGTTTTGAATAAACAGAATGGGAATCAAATAAAATGTACTTAAGCAGCCAGTAGATAGTTTAACAAGCTCAGGTGACACCTTCAAATCATACAAATTAAAACCAGAGCGAAAGAGACAGCAGAGGGTTAGACACTCATCGTAACAATATGAAACACCTTGGAAATGGAAGCAAAGCCTTGGCATTGGGAAGAAACAAATTTGTTTTCTTTTTGGAAAAGCTGCATCTGATCAGTATTCTCACCTACATTTAAATGGACAGTACAAATGAATTCTTCATGCAAAGCTCAGGATTGCTGCATATGTTGTATTTGTGCCTGTGTTTGATTTAATTTACTCTTCCGAGCATTTGTAGCAGTATAAAGGCCTTAAGTAGCCTTTCTTATCACTTGATACAGTGATCAGATCCTTGCATTATAAGTCATGAGATCATGGCCTTAGCCATTTCTCCATTGTCCGGAGTATTGGGAGGTTGGTGTAGGCTTTGGATAATGTACCTCATCCAGGATATGCTTGGAGTGCAGTTTAAAGACCCTTGAATCACCATACGAGCTCCCCAGGTTTCTGGAAAGGCTAAGTAGCTCAGTTTGTGAACACAAAATATCTCTGTTCTGTTTCTAGGCAAAACTTGGGCAAGAAGCAGCAAAAATGAGTTGTTGCTGCACCTCAGTAGATAAACCTTAGCGTGCTCTGCAGAGAGCTACATCCATAACCCTGTACAGTTAATTGGCAGCTTGAATAATTTGACCACGTCTGGGCATAATTGACAGAGCTGCCAGCATTTTGCACCTTTGTCACGTTGTCCCAGCCTTACAGTGGCCAGTAGTTGGTTGTCACTATGTCTAGGAATTGTTCTGACCCCAGAACCATTCATGTGGCTCCAGGGCGTGCGGTTATTTCATGCTGCAGTGTGTGACGTCCCGGTGTCTGTCAAAGGCCGTCGTGCTGGGAACAGAGTGGAGACGGTTGTATTTCTCGAGTACCATGCTAGAGGAAAACCTGACTGTATGGTTTTATGGTGGTACCTATTTAGGGAACTGTGGTACTTCGAGGGAGTTTTTTTCTGCTTCCCTTGGCTTTTAAAACAGAGGGGCAGTGATATTAATGCTGGCTGTGTTCAGAGAGAGCGCTGCTGAGATGCAGGCTCAGTTACGGTGCTGTCACAAACGCACAAATGTCAAGTCGCCTACGCTACCGGGTGTTAACATCCCTGGACACTTAATGTATCTGTTCCTAATTTTATGTTGCTTTAAAAGCACCATGATTCACAAAAAAGCACCCCAAGTAATATTTCAATTTGCTTGTTTTGCAGCAAGTGCAGTAGCGCTCTGACAATGGACATATGAACATCTCTTTCTACCTAACAGCAGTATAAAGATTTCTGATACGTGTATCTTTCAAAGTAAACAGTAAGAAAAGCTTTCAAATTTTCTTAATAGTTTGTTATTTTCTGGGTTGTGTCTAAATGATTCTAGAGCCTATCTTACAGTTTTTGTTTGCATTTTATGCATATTTTATACATCTTTTTGGATTTCCTGATATTTACTGTTTATTACTTCTTAATGTTAGTATCGCACCTACTTAATCACCTCATCTACTTAATAGCGTTTTGAGTTGTGCTTCATGTTTAGATTTGTCAGAAAAACAAATGTGTGGATCATCAAAAAAACCCCACAACAAACAAACTGTTAAAATACTTTCTCCCCGGCCCTTTGCAAGAATTTAAAAAAAATATAAACATCAGCCAATGTATGCATATTGCAGGACTTTGTAGTAGTGTATAGCCCGAGGCACTACGTTGGTATTGAATCGAGAATGGAGATGCTCCTTTAGTCCATGTATGTCTCTGAAACAGAGAGGATTTGAGTCTGGCAGTCACAGTTTAAGGAAGAACTTTAGGATTTTTTTTGTAATGATGATGCATATATTTCATTTAAAGTAACTAGGGAAAGTTTTGGTGAAGCTTAGTTACTTACTAGCAAAAAACTATGTGATCCTAACATGAAAAACTCCATAGTAGGAGTAAGACTGTCTTTATACTGACATGCCACTTTGCTCATCACCGGATTACCTGATGTAACTCAGTCACCTTCATTCTTGGTGTACTACAGAAACCAGCTGGATGCAGAAACTGGTGTTTTTGGAGGACAAGTTCTGGTCAGTCACCTTAGCAGTGAGGCACAGGGGAATCGTTGTGGAATTTATTTTACTCAAAATAATCTCTGAAAAGGAATAATTTATATTTCATTTGTTAGAGACTTTCTGCTTATTTGGAACCTAAAGTAAATTTCGCAATGGAAGTGGTCCTTGGGGAAAACAAGAGTTACAACAAAACATCGTTACATCAAGCTGTTGCTTCCTGTACTCTGTGGAGGTTATGCTCTCTCCCCTTACACATGCTCATGGTTCACGTAAGTTTGTTATTGCCTCAGAGCGTTGCCATTTCTGTCTTTGCAGATTTTAAGAAAAAAGAAATTGAGATGCCAGGGATCTTCGTTATCAGCTTATAACACTGTTAAATTGGATTGCGTAATGGTGTCCCAGGCTGACAGTGTGTCTTGACGTTTTCCACTGAACGGCAAATAACCTGGGTGGTATCTGAAATACACGGCTGGATTTTGTGACGCTGTGTGCTCCAGGCTGGGCTGGTCAGAATTGTACATGTACAGCTCTGCTGAATCGAGGGTGGCTGGGGTGCGAATTCACCCACGCTTCTGGCTCCGCAGCGCGAGCCGATCGCTGTGAGGCTGTTGCTCTGTCCTCTGCCTGCCTTAGGTACAAGAAATTTGACTGCTGGAGCTGCATAGCAGTGAACAGGCTCTGACCACCTTCAGGTGCCCGTGACCGGGGTCTCCTCGGTGCACAGTCCTGGGGGAAGGTTTTCCTGCAGGCTCGGGGCACGGCTCTGCGTGCTCTCTTCCCCTTAGTCCCTGGGCTGTGCCAGCCCGCAGGACAGGAGCGTGCTGGCCGGCACACTGTTGCTCTTGTCCTCTCTGGGAGCCTGTTGCTTCTCCCAGGTCAGTGTGCATCAGAAATAAGAGTCCGGCTTTGTGATCGTTAATCCCAGACCAGGCACTCCTCCATCATCCAGCAGCCCAAGTGTGATCTGGAGCGGTGCTGTCAAATTAGCCCGGCAGCGCAGCGTGAAATCTGTGCTGGCTCCGTGCCTGATGCTGGAAGACAGATGTTACCTGATCCATAGGGGTGATTGGAACGGTGCAGGCGGATAATACCTGAGCCAACATAAAGCTTGACAATAGAAAATTAACTTTTCAGTGTTTGCTTGTCAGATTTGAACTGTCAGGATGAGTTAATACTGAAGCAGTGCTTTGGTGTTTTTTCTAAGAGCCCTTGGGGTAGTTCTGCTGTAGCGTCCAACTCCAGCCTAACTCCGATTCAGCAGCTGTTTATGTAAAGCCGGTGGTGAAACTCTGAAAGAAAATAAGTGGTTAAATGTCCTTGACTACTTTTGAAACCTTACCATGAGAGAGGTTTGCACGCAGCGAGCGGTGTAGCTCTTCCTAAGCAGCAACTGGACTTGGCTCATCTTAATTTTAGATTTAAGGTGAGCAGTCTGAGCCTGGGTACCGGTGTGCTGTCTGTATGCAGTGCCTTTAAATGAAACCAACTGCAGGTGAAGCACAATTAAACACATTGCTGAATACTTTATCTTTCTATCCTAGTTTTAATTTTTTTTAATTTTACTATTATTTTGAGCTTGTTCCTATATATTTTTTTTCCCCGCAGTGGGAGTAGGGGATTACAGTAAAATGACTTTTTCCTTCACGTTATCAGCAACACAATCTGCTATTTTAAGGGTAATGTTTTTAGTCTAGCAATGTATTAGGTATGTTCATAAAAGAAAGGAATGCTTGGAAATACATCTTTCCACCTAAAGAAAAAAACAGCAGAAGTGCTTATTATACTGATTTTGTGAGGAAAATCTGGTTGTAAATTGGTGCAAATCATATGCACAATTTTAAGAGGTGTTTAATAGTTTTCAGCTAGTTAATACTGTCACTTCCAAATCCTGATCAGCTGCAATGAAGCATCATTTCAACAGATGATAATTTTACAGTCTGCAGCATAAGTTGCTAGAAAGTCATCTCTGTGAGATAAATGTCCATAGCAGGCTCTCACTGGTGCAGATAATTTTTGTAAATTTTAAGGCTTGTTCTTTACAAAATTAGTTCATTTCCTAGGCTGAAACTACAGTGACTATCAGAACATTGTCTTAAGGATATAAATTGGTCTTAAACGATGAGTTGAGGAAGGAGTCCTTTTCATGGTGTGCTGTACTATTGCAAGGTTATAACCATTAAGGGAGACTTCTTGCTTTAACATATCTGGCATTTTCCTCTTGGAGACAGGCTATTGTCAGCTTTTTTTCTAGTGTGACTTACAGTACTTTGAGGTTACCAGATGTTACAGTGGTAGAATATATCATATTATTTGAGATTCTTTTAAAATATAATCTATAGATATGCTGAATGACTTGTGGACAGATGAGTTCTTAAAGATTTGGGTTTTTTTTCAAGCCACCACTGCTTTCTGTTTTTAAAGAAATAGTCTGGTTCAGAAAAGGAGATGCAGCTTTAACAAGGTACAGGGGGTTTGATATATTCATGTAGAATCTAATGGGACTTATTCTGATGCATCACAATGGACTGTATAAGTGATCACATTCATGTAACAGGAAGTATTCATATAACACTGACTGAGTCTGTAGAGAAGGAAAGAAAAAAGAATCAAACTAGCCAATTTTGGTTTTGTGAGAAGAATTTTATTCTAACTGCAACTGCCATTCTTATTCTTTTCCACCGAGACGTTCTTCAAAGCAGAAATTCATCAGTGTAATGAACATACAGTCACCCTTCTGGGGATGAGAATTAGATGCTGAAATGAAGTGTCTGTTTTTGTTTGGGTTTTGTTGGTTGTTTTTCTTTGTTTGTTTTTTGTTTTTTTTTTTTTTTTAAAAAAACCCACCAAACACACAAAAAACCTCCATGACACCTCTGATATTTACAGAAGCATGACAGAAACAACCTCACAGATTATCCAGTTACAGTTTAATACTATAAATAGATTTAAAATATTGGGTGCTTCCAAGGTGCTACAGGCATATATAAGATCATTTACAAAATTCTTGTGTGGGTTGTAAAAGAAATCTTAGTTGAGCATCAATTAAATGGCACTCTTCTTTATTACATTAACTTTCAGTCATGTTTGAAGAATTGACTCCTGCAGTAGGAATATCAGAATTAAAAAAAACGACTAACAAAACCCCCTTGTTGCAATGCATTTTTTTCTTTAATTCTAAATTGCAGCTGATCAATGACGTTCCCAATGAAGGGAATAAAAGTTCGTTTGGAACAAATTGCTGCTGTCTAGGTCAGGAACACAGTTGTCCTTTAGAAAATGAGCTTTAGGACTTGAGACCTAATTTGATGAATGCTTGATATGTGCCCGGGTGGTTTGCTGAATCATGGTTTCTGTGCTGGAAGTACAGGGTTGGCTTCTCCTAATTGATTCCCCTTTGGGCTGTTGCAGAACGTTGGGTGGATGGGATTCTGATTCTGGGAATCCTGCACACTTGGAGCTTTTTTTTGTTGAGAGAACGTCTTGTGCAGTATGGAACTATGTGAACTTGCCTGTCCCTTCTGTGGCACAACTAATATATTAAACTGCTTTTGTTGAATAGAAGCCTGTGTTTCCATGCTTCCTAAAGGTCATGATTTCTGTCCCCCTTGAGCACCCTGCACAGGGTGGTAGGAAAGGGTCATTTTAAGTTTATGATGAGTATTTGAGAAAGTCACCATTCAGGCTTGGAAAATGTTGCTCATGCAGCTGAACAAGTCCATGCTTGTTGCAGTGAGCTGTGGCCACTTGCTACAGCTGCATTGCTTTTCTTGATTTTTTTTTCTTAAGCTATGGGTCTTCTTGCTCTGAAAGGTTCTGAAGTCTCCTCTGTGTGTTTGTGTGCAGTTTAACAATAAAAATACTTTGTGTGTGGCTTTGCTGGTGGTGTGGGTTTTTTTTTTTTATTAGCAGTGTTGATTAAGACAGTGATTCATGACATTTTTGGCCATTAGCCACCATTGTGGTTTTCAAAATACACCATTATTTTCTTTCTTTCCTCATAGCGGGCTACTAGCCCAGACTCCTTCCACTTCTGCAGCAGCAGGATGGATTTAACAGAAATCTCTCTGGGCTCAAAAAGAAAAGTGACTCATCTCCTCTTGCTCATCCACTCATGTACCTCTTAATAAAAAGAAGTTTGTTTAATCATTTTGTTGTGAATATAGGGTATAGATTCAGTCTCATCTCTGCAGCCTGTTAAATTTTTCGTTTAAGCAAAGGTGTTCAAAAGAGTTAATGTTATCTTAGAGCCAAGCGAGTGCTCAGGGCAGATCCCGCTCACCCATCCTGCTATAGCAGCCCTGCTGCCCGGCCTGGCTGCTCCACCTCATTGCGGTAGGAGATGTGAAAGACATGCTTTGCAGCTACAGCCCTGGTCGCTCTGGGAAACCAGGCACCCTAGCTAAAAATAGTCTCCTCTAAGTTAGCAGCTTTGCTTGTGAATGCACAGGCATGAGAAGCTGATTTGGGTAATAAGAGACTCCATGGTAGACCGGGGCTATCTGGGAAGAGACAGACAGGAGAAAGACAGAGATGACAAAGACATAGTGGTTTTATTCCTAGCATCGCCAGTCTATGGAGTGCTTGATGTTGCATCCTTTAATTTTGCTAACCACTGTGTATTTCCGTAAGACCTCAGTCAAGGTCAGAATTCCATCCCACTAAATGCTTTACACATGTATGAGAGAAAGTGTTTGTCTCAAAGACCACACAGTTTTAGCAAACTAAGGACTATGTGAGGAAAACAAAGAATTGCCGTATCTTTACTCTGCTGATGGGGAGTATAGGTGAAGGACGCTTCCTTAAGAGGCTGAAAATTTACCATCAGAGGAACTTGATCTGAATTTTCTGTGTTCTGAATGTGAGCCTCCAGACCAATTCCCCTCTTCTCCCTATTCTGTTTGACCTGGCTTCTTCCCCCTCCCTCTGCAAAGCTTTCTGTAACCCCACTTCTTTTCACTTGTGCAGCTCAATGGAACTCATCCTGCTGCCAGGGGGAATTCCTCTGCTGTGGGGTGAAGCTGTACTCATCAGCGTTTCATTTGCCAGTGGAACCAGCTCGTTATGTCAGCTATGTAAGATTTTCAGCTAGATCATCTGTGGTACAAGGAGGAAAATAAAGATTGGGGTAGGGAGATGCAATAGATAAAGTCTTAAGTGGTCAGAATTTAAATCTTAAATTGCCAATTGCATGGCTGGCTAGAAAAAGGAAATGTGGGAAGAAAAAAAGAGGCAGTAAACATGATGATTAAGTGGATCTTAGTCAGAGTAAATTATAGCATTCCTGAATGAAAGTCTTCTCTTTAACAGAGAAATCATTAAATGTTAAACTCACACTATTATTTGCGTTTCATTGGGTAGACTTCCATGTGCAGAAATATCCATTTTAATTAGTGTTGAAAAGAAGTCTCGTGTACAGAGCACTGCCTAGTAGGTATTTTTATACTCTCTCTCAGTGAACTCATTTTATATGATGATGATTTCCTCTAATTTTTAATTAACATGTCTAAGTTAGAGTTGGGGAAAATGATCAGTGTTTCATTAACTGCCTCACACTTGGAGATCTATGCAAACCTAATTGATATGGTTGCTACAGGGTACTTTGTCAAAACGAGCCATCCTGCCACTACCTTTCTCCCCTTGCTTTTCAGTGATATGAACTTGAGCGAAAGGCATGCTGCAACAGCATATAGTTTTACCTCTAAAATGACAGCATATGATGTGGCGTTATATTTCAATGCAATGTTTCATCCAGAATATTTCAAAAGATTTTACAGACAGTGTAATGGAAGATCATTTGTTTATCACTGGTATCTAGTGCCCCGCCTTTGCAAAGAGTGTATATAACAGTGCTTAATAAAAGAAGTGAGAGTATTTCTTGCTCCTACTCTGTGGAGAATTATTGGCTCAACTCTAAACATCACAATTAAAAATATACTTGCTAGTCTGTAACAAATACCCCATAATTCATAATGTTTAATATCACAAATTATTAAAGCCTATTGTTGATATTTATTGATTTATTTAACCATATATACAAATGAATTCTAGTATCTCACTGGAAAAAGTGGTTGAGATGTGTGAAGGCAGGATGGTCTAGTGGTAAACAGTTATGAAGCCTCGGCTCTGGTCCCAGCTCTGCCACTAACCTGCTAAATGGCTGTGACCACATCACTGAGTACAACTGTTGGTGTACTAAAGAAACTCATTTTTGGGGAGGAAGGGACTATCATTAGTCATACTCATTAGTAAGTGAATAATTCATACTAAAATTCATATTTCTGCAGCAAAAGAGGTGTCAAACACTGGAACAGGCTGCCCGGGGAAGTGTCACCATCCCTGGAGGTATTTAAAAAACGTGTAGACGTGGTGCTTAGGGACATGGTTTAGTGGTGGACTTGGCAGTGCTAGGTTAATGGTTGGACTTGATGATCTTAAAGGTCTTTTTCAACCTAAATGATTCTATGATTCTAAATGTTTTTCAAGGGGTCTAGATTAAGCTATAGTTACTGTAGCTATAGGGTTTCTGTTGCCATACTGTGATAATGAGAAAGGATATGAAAACAGGAAAGGTAAAAAAGAGCTGAAACCTAGCAATGTACTCAATACTCTGCCCATGAATTATGCCATGAAACGGAGTTAGAGATTGTAAAATCTGAGTAGAAATGCTATCTCTGAACTTGCTTTATCTCGGAAAAACCAAGACCTTTTACCGTCTGCTTATCATACGTGAGAAGAGCTAACTGCAATAGCAGCAGTAGAGTTGATACATTATAAATTATTCAAATATGTTTTTATGGAAGGCATTATTAAAAGGAGAATAAAAACTTTGTTTCCTTTACCAAGTGGTGAAAGTGGTTACAGTAAGAAAATATACTTGGTTTCCTCTAAAGTTTTTGACTTAGAAATTTGATCAAGAAGTCTTTTGTCTTTATCTCACGTGAATATCCTATTTTAAGGCACATGAGATTAATTTAAAAACAGTTCATGTGACATAGAATTGCAAAATAATTGAGGTTGGAAGGGACATCTGGAGGTCATCTGGTCCAGGTTCCTACTTAAAGTAGGGCTTATATTAAAAGTGAGATGAAGTTGTTAAGGGCCTGGTCCAGGCACGTTTTGAGATCTCCAAGGATAGAAATTCCTCAGCCTCACTGGGTGACCAGTCCTACTACTTAACTGAAAATATTTTTCCTTTTATATCCCACTGAATTTACCTTTCAGCTTGTGGTTTTTCTTCTCTTCTTAGACTCTGAGAAGAGTCTGTCTCTTTTTTTCTCTTTAGGTAGTGGAAGATGCTGCCTTAGTCTTCTCTTCTCCACTAGACAAATGGAGCTCCCTTACTTTTCCTGTCATGTGCTTCAGCTCTCTCACCATGATGCTCTATGGGACTCACTCCAGTCTGTTAATCTTGGTTGCAGCTGGATCCCCCAAATGAACACAATATTCTAGATTTTGTATGGAGTTGCTGAATGATAAATATCATTGGTAGGATCCTGACAACTATCTGGATGTAAGGGGACTTAGTTTATATGCCAAACTTGCCACGTGAAGTTGAATGCAACCTGGAAGGATGAGATACCTAAATCTTTACCTTTACACCTTATATTCCAGTTCTGAGAAAAAAGGGATAGGAGAGAAACTCAGTTTAAAAGAAGAGAGGAGGGTAGAGAGTGCTCGATTGTAATGGTGATATTAAGTACAAATTCCAAAGCTTAATTTTCCTGGAGGGGTGACAAAAGAGCGAGTTATGGAGAGATGAGTGAGAGTATGTCTTTTGATTGGAGCAAGTACATTGCGAGCCCTCAAGCTAACTGAAACACTGGAGCCACTTTAGTGCTAAGCATGATGTAATGCAGCGAACAGTTTTCTTTTTTAACTGTTTCCAGTTCTACAATTAGAATTGTAGCCTATTGCATGATAAGAATAAAATTTATTTTTCCTGGTAGGCTTTTTAGTGTTGGGTAAATATGACAGTCGGAACACATGGTGTTTCCTTAAAAGCTGTGAATTCAAATGATGGCTTAGTGTTGAAAAATGGATCTTGGGTGTTTACAATCCAAGGCAGGTCTGTCAGCTACAGAAGTCAGAGCGTGTTTTCCACCAGCTAGAATAGCCCATTTGGGGCAAGTGCAGTGCCAGAAAAAAAAAAGAAATCTTAATTCACAATTTTGTGAAAGCTCATTACCTTAGTTTCTAGGTTTTAGTTCTGAGTCCAATGCTAGCCTTATATTCCGTATTTTCAATCACTGAGGTGGACACTGACATGAGTTTTGCTGTTAAGTTTGTAGATGACATGAATACTGCTAAAATAATGAAGGTTGTTGCAAGGATAATCTGAAATGGCCGATCAGAGGATGAAGTTCCAGCAATATTCATTGTAATACAGCCAGATGAATAGCAGTACATTGGGAAAAAAAAACCCCAAAAAACCAGCTATAAGACTCTGAGGGTGGAAGGCTGCTTTGGGAAGTAGCAACCCAGAAGTCAATGTAAGGTTATTGGGGGTAGCTTGCTCAACATGTACTTAAACTGAATTGGTATGGCAAAGAGGGCTCATGAGGTTTGTTCTTGATGCTGAAATTCCTATCTGTATTTGTTAAATGAACTTGGAAGATTGTTCTCTCTTTCATATTTTTTTTTTCCTGGCTGCAGACTTTTTCTTGACAAACTTGCTCTTTCTTCTGCAGAAAATCAGTTTAATTCTACTGGCAATTAGCCCAGGGAAGCAGAGACTAGTTAGAATAATTGTTGCTGGAGGTGTAGGTGGAGGTCTACAAAGCCTAAGGCTAAACAAGAGGAGACATTAGAAAAAGCTCTTTGGAGTCTGAGAGATGAATAATGTCTGGGCTTGGAAAGTTCTGGGATTCTTGGGGAGAACGTGGTGGTGTGGATGAAAAAATGCTGATTATTTTTGTATGTATCTGCATTCATTTAACCCCCCCCTCTGCATACCCTAATTTTATTAACCATGTTTGCCAAGTAGCCTTTCCCCTTTAGGGAAAAAAGAACAAAACGTTTAACGTAGCTCTCCAGCAGCAGCACCGTGCTGGCTTATCCCAGAATCACTGTTCATAGAAACCTGTGAAGAGGCTGCTGTAAGCTAACGTAAAGGGTCTATCAAGTACAAGTCTGAAAATTAACTTGCCTTTGCCTCTGGTAGCTGCTGTTGTTCAGATCTGGTGCCCTCGCCTCAGAAGCATCAATTCTAGAGGACATACTCTGAAGATCAGGGTTGAGGGGTGGGGAGAGGACCCACAAAAAATGATCCAGATGCTGGAAAATAAGCTTTATGAGGTGAGTTGTAGGGAGGCCGGTCGTTAATCTTACCAAAGAGAAAAGGTCAAGAGGTAATGTGATTGCTGTGTATAAGTACTTATATATGGAGAATACATTTGTCAGCAGGGGCCTTTTAATCTCCTATACAAGGACATGACAAGATCCCATAGCTAAAGATCGAAGGTAGACAAATTTAGTCTAGAAAAAAGTCATCATTACCCAGCTGTCTGCATAAATAAACACAGGGACTCTTTACTAGAGTGATGCACTTTAAGCATGTTTCTGAGTTACATGGTTTTGGGTCTGGAAGGGAAGAAGGAGAGGAAACTGAACAGGAAAGACCAGGTGATCCCTTCTAGCTTTGGACTTTGTATCTGAGATGCCTTCAGTTTATTCCTTTCATTCGAAGGCCATTTGAGTGTTCACTATGGCTGCAAATCTCAAGCAATATGATAATTATCTGACACCTCAGAGCATCAATCTGCAGGAGGTCAGGAGAGATCCCTTTTCCTCCTGGAGACGTGCTTGGCTCTACTCGCAGTCCCACCTGCCCAAGTGCGCCCCACAACAAGCGTTTACCTTGTAGCCTTTATCCACTTGGATTCATTATGAATTTAGGCAGAAAACACTTAGCTTTTGCGATCGTTATCTGCCATTACCTGCTATGAGGACCATTATACTTTACTGTATTGAAGGAATTAAGGCTGTAGTTGTGATTCCTCTAAGAAATATCTATTTCCATGGATTTGCAGCTCAATTCTAAGCATTCTGGGTAGGAAATATTTAGCTACAGGCAGTTATTTAAAATTTTATTTTCGACACTAAAGGAAAAGGACAGAAATAAAAAATTAAACAGCACCATCTTCTGAAACTATAAAACAAAAAGATTGTCTTGGAGGCTTACTGATTTTTTTCCCCTCTTTTTACTTTTGTCCATCCCCCCACCCCGCTTCCAGCTGAAGTGTGCTGGACCCTTTCTCTAGTCTGTTAGTGTGAAGAAACCATGGGAGTTACTGCAAAGCTGAATGGTAATTAATTATTAAAGACAGATCCAGAGGAATGTATCTATAATGCATTGATTTGTGGGGGGAGGAGTATGAGAGTTGCTTTTTCTTTTTTCTTTTTTTTTTTTTTTTAAAGAAAAGGAAGACTTAGCAGCTAGTCTTGATTTTTGACACCAATCCAGTTTACAAAGTTCAGACTAGGCTTCTTATTAGTCATAATGCCGCTTCTAGGTACAGTGAGTTAGTTATTCAGTTTGCAGATCTCTCAGTCCTTGTTCACATTAGCCAGTCATGCACAGCCACAGACCATTAGTATTCTTTGCTGTGAAAAAATAAAAAAAAAAAAAAGGGAAGGACAACCTTGGGTACCAGGACATTAAAACCAAAACAAAGACTTGCCTGAGCTGTGATCAGAGACCCTGCACGTTTCCCTAAGCTATTTCTTTTAAGGCACTGAGGAGTAAATATTTCTTAGGGACTGACAGTTCTCCAAATAGCTTAACCCGCTGAGAAAATGGACACTGCTTGAGTTGGAGAGGAACCAAAGAACTGAACTGATGTTTTTGAGCATCTGTTTTCCCCTTCCTGGTTGATGCATTTCCCTGGTAGCACATTTACTGTATTTTTATTTTATTCATAGGGAACTTTCCAGGTATCTGATGATTCCTATTTTTTCACTGTAGTCCTCTGTCCGCTACTCTGGACCTCTTCTTTCTTTTGTTCAACAATTTTTGATCATCATCCTGTTGTGCCTTAGTTAATTAGCGCATCTAATTTAAGAGCAGTGTGTTATGTCTCCTCCCTGAAAAATAAACTTGAGGCTGCTTGTGTCCTGATTTGGGGAAGGGAGAGGGAAGCTACAAAAAAAAAAAAAAATACTGCTTCAGGTAAATTGCTGTCTGTTTGTTGTCACAGAGATTAAAGGATGCTTTCACCTTCTTTGGACCAGGGAATATGGAGGGGACTTGATTTCTCTCCCTGCTGATAGGGAATCAATGCCCTTGAAATTGCATAGGTTCTCTGAGCTGGGTGGTTTGTGAATATAGGTAGGAAAGCTCTGGACTGAGTTAACATCTCCCAGCACTAAACTTTAACATTTATAATTTCTTTCTTCATATAGCAGTAATAACGATGCTGTATTAATTAACTAATATTGTAATGTGTTATGCTTGCTCATTTTAAGTCTCTGAAAGAAAGCCTGAGCCATTTTGATCCGTATTTTTCCTGTATGGTGCACAAGAGTTTTCATCTGGATATCATTCACACGTCTGACTGTTGAAAGTCAAATTGTAGCTGAAATAAACTTTTGTTTCCTTATTTTTGACACTGCTCTTCCTGAAGAAATGTCAGTGTTCTCCCATTGGGAGAAAGAGAGTTCATTGAAGAATTGGCAGGGAAAACAGAAGGTGGTTTTTTTTTGGTTTTTTGGTTTTTTTTTTTTTTTTTCTTTCCCCTAAGCTTTGATCAGCTTTTGACATGCTTCTGTCTTCAGGAGGTGGCTGAGTAATCTTGAACGGATGTTTTATTCATTTTATTGTGTCTACAAAATAAAATTCTATAAGCTATTTCTTGGGCTGGATTTAAAGTGTCTTTTCCCTTCTACTTGCTGTTGAAAAATACAGGCCTATTGCGCTATCTAAGAAGATAATGGGATTGGGAGAAGTTGGAATATTCTTTCTGTGCTGACAAAAGATATTATTTTGTTTCAAAGAGGGGAAATTAAAGGAGTTGAATGTTCGTTTAGATGTATTGGTGATATGTTTTTCTTATGGCCTTTAATCTTGTAAAATTCTTGCAAAATACAGTTTGTTTGTTTTTTAAAAAGAACAAATACATGTAGGTGATCATGGATTCACATAATAGGTCTGAGGTCATTTCCAGTAGTCTACCTCTGCTCACTTTCTCCTCTACAGTGTGAGTGAACTTTTACTTTAATAAATGTTTATTTAGAGATATCTTCAGAAGTGTAAGTTCCCCCTATAGGATGAAAGAGCTTGCATCATTAAGTACAGCCTTGGCTGTTCTCTTTGAGTAGTCTCTTGTCCCTTATAACTTGACATTTAAAGTCATAAATTTGTACAACTACGTGCATTTTGTGGAAAATACAGCATGGTTGTTTCTCCTATGCACAGGATGTATGAGACTTTTGCGAATACTGGTTTTATCAAAATTGGATCCTTCCCTTCATGAAATAAATTTCAAGATCTGATTTGTTTTTAATATGTTTAGAATGGGCTTAATCCAGATTCCCATTGGTTTAAATAGACTTTGGATCAGACTCAAAATAAATGCATGGGTATGGAAGGATGAGGAGAGAGCAAGAAAAACACCCATTAGCTAACAACATCGAGCTGAAAAATCGCTCTTGGGTTTGGGCTGTATCCTCTGCAATCTGGTTATTAGTGCTATTCTGTCATGGCATCAGTTAAACCCCAAACTCCAAATTCAAGGAAAACTATTTGCAAGAATTAAAAGGTTCAGATTTTTCTCTTTGTTTTGGGATAAGGTAATTTCCATAAGAAAAAAACCTTTTGACTTGTAAACAGAGAAGGCTATGCTGTAAGATTCAGAAATAGAATATAGAGACAGGCATTTACAATACAAATATAGAACAAACTCATTAGGGTTAATATAAATAGCAGTTCCAGAGAGATACTCAATATGATGAAGGACAACAGTAAGGGTTATGTACGCTGTACAGAAGTTTTAGCTGTTTAATAGTATTGAGTTCTGTAATAAAGTACCATGGTATGAAACACATCATAATTGTACATGCCATTTTGAAGAAACGAAATGTGGTTTTTTAATACTTACAAAAGCTAGTCTGCTGCCCCTTCTGAGACAATATATAGTTGCGTTTTTTCTAACTCTCTTCAGATTTCCATTTATTCCTTGGTGGAAAGGCTAGGAAGGGGAAAAATTAATTTTTCCCATATTGAAAATGTTGACTTTTTGGCACAGTTTATCTTACATGCCAGATAGAACATCACCTGTGGTATAGAAGCACATAACTGTACTTCAGACCTCCTGGCTCTGCAAAGTGTTGGTGCATTGCTGTAAGTCATTGGTACCGGTGTTAGGGTGAATGCATGCAAGACTTGAGTCTGGGAGCATCATGTATTTGAAAAGAAGATCCTTAAGGTTAGTGGTGCACAGAATTTATGTTGTGTTTGTTGATGCTGCTCCTTGGTTTTTCCTCTTTTTATATGTTGTTTTCTGCTCTTCCTGGACTACTTCTGCAACTCGTTTAAGCATGGATTCATCCAGTCTTTCTGAGAGGGTCAAGCTGGAAGTGTAGGTCCTCAGCATGATAAATTGAGAGGAAAAAAAGTACTCCCAAAGGACTATTCAGATCTAGATAGGCAAAACTGATCTCCAGAGGTATCTGTCTCTGTCCCTAGGGACTGGTACATCCAGGGATACATCAGAGTGATACATCTCTGCCTCCATTTCCCAACTGTAAAACAGACAGTACCACTGCCTTATGTTAAGGGCATGTGAGAAGCCTGCAATTACTACATTTGTACAGAAAAGAGCCGTGAGAAGGAGTGTTAGAGATAACTGTTCAGAAGTGTTCTAAGCATGAATTAAAAATATTTTTCTTCAAAGTCTGGTGCTGCTTAACCGTTGTACCTATCCTTGTATCTGTGAAGACAGAAGAGAGTAGTTCTCGCAACATAAAGACAGAAGTTCTTAACGTATTTCTAAAACAATCTGGGATCACAGAGGAGAGACCAAGCATGAAAAACATTGGTCTCTAAGGGGGAGAATTTCACATTAAGAGTTTGTTACTGAAACTGCTTTGTAGCCCTAACTACAGCCTGCTAAATGCTGACACACAAAAACTGTCTCCAAAGAATCTGTCGAATGCCTAAGTCTTTGCTGGAGTAAAATAAAGAAATATAGACCTCATTTATCAGGCCCTACAATCTTTTCCTGCTTGTATCTACTTGATCTGAAGGTCATTTAAAATGTATTAGAGGTTTAAGATTGGAATGCGAGGCTAATTTGAAACCTGGTTGTAAGATGACTGATTGTGTTAATATTCTTCATACTGGTTAAACTAAAGCATAGTGTCCATGTGACAGGATGGCATTAGCTAGGGATCCAGAATGACGTGGCTTTGCCTGGTGAAATAGCTATTTCTTTTCACAGATAATGCTGTATTATTCCACTTAGCTTTAATGGCCCCATGGCTCTTAAAGTAATGAACACCTTGGGCAGAGGCTGGGTGAGGAAATACAAAAAGCTGGTGAAAACTCAGTGCTCACAGATTGGAAACCTCCTGGTTTGGCTTTGATCTGAATGTGGAGAACTCTCCAGCACTCCCCCGGCCCCTTCCAATGTTTTCTCTGACATATTTGGCCCCTGACCAATTTTCCCAACTGCTCCCAAGCCCTTTCTAATAGTCTCCTAACCCAGTTGGATGTTCCCTCAGCTCCTTTACGCCCTTTCCATTGGCACGGATGTGAAGTTCTGCTGCTTCAGGGATAATGCTGAAGATAAATGTGCTTTCATCCTTCTTCCTCTCAAAGGGGGTCCTTCCCAGAATTTTACAGTAGTTGGATTCTGTTAATGTCATTTGCGGTGTTCCAAATTTATTCTGAACATGGCCACAGGGAGCAGATGGGCTTGGCGTTTGAGTGGGAATGGTCCCCTTTCACGCCACACTGGGAGCGGTGTGTTGGTACTTCTGCTGAAATTAATTATTTTAGCAAGATGAGTAGAGATGAAACAATTAAAATGAAAGGCAGATGTAGAGACACCAACGTCCACCCAGCAAAACGAGAGCGAGGGGGTGGCATTGGGCCTGGTCTGTCCCTGTGCGAAGCTGCAGAGCAAACAGTCCTCCCTCCGAGAGGCACCTGAGAGCATCCCCTGGGCGGGTGACCGTGCTGGGGGACTGGAGGGCTGTTTTAGACAGCACTTGACGTAACAGGCCCAGACCTGTTTTGTGTTATTCCTGTTTTACTAGGCAACCTCCTGACTTTCTCCCCCTCCCTCTGTCCAGGCCCGATTTTCTCTTTGGAATAAGGGGCGTTAAAGTACCCCTGAGCATGTTAATACCGTTCAATGCAATGCACGCTCCATATCAAAAAGGTGCGAAAACAAGTTTTGCATCTGCCTTTGCTATGTCTCTGGTCTTCTGACTAAAATATTAATCAGCATCACTCTGTCACAATAATCTGCCTTGATCTCTAGCATGTTTGTCCCGGTGGCACGCCTGTCAGGTAGGAGTGTGCTGTTGTCCCCTTCTGTAGATCACGTGGCCATGTTTATCTTTCTTATTTATAAAGAACAAATTCAGGTACCTACAATATTCAGGAAATATGAAGTCCAACCCTTATTCATGATAAGAAGGATATTAAAGATTGCAACTCTTTGGCTGATCTTGATGCAGTGTCAAAGTCTTTGCTCCCATATACAGTCTTATAAAGCCCCTTTATGATAGGCAGTTAGGTCTTATTTGAACACCATAAGCCATTCTCAGAGATAATTAAATGTAATTTTGAGGTCATTGTAGGTGGATGCAACTTCTGATAAAGATGATGTTATCAGGTACAATGATATTTAATCATTCTGGGTCTGGTGAAGACGGAGCAGCTGTGAGGGAGTGTAACCAGTATGAACATATCTGCCAACAGCGCTGCGTCAAATGAACAGTTTTCCCAGCTTGTGGTATCCTCTACAGATGTTTCCGTATGTCTTGCATAATAATGTCTTTTTTGAAATAAAGAGTGTAATTATTTTTATATGGTAATGTTAAAGGAAAGAAAAAAAGCTCTGGCTTTGTAAAAAGATTTAGTGATGCAGATTGGAAGCTCACTTTCAATTTTTATATCTTACTATTGGGCAGTAACACTGCATGACAGACTGGGAATATTTCACAAACAGCACTTAAAATTTGATGTTTCTTTTCTGGTAGTGAATAGCTATATAACAGTGATGACCAAGGTGAATTGCCTATCCCTAACACTGGATTCCTGAAATATCTAGAAGAGAGTAAGGATGTTTTACATATGTCTTCTCTGGATGTCAGCTCTGCTTCCTCTTGAATTTTCATGGAAATGGAAAAAATATTCAGAGAATAGGTTTGCTTCTGCAGGAAGGATTGGTAATTCAATTTAGAATACATTATTAGAGGAGATAAGTAAAGCTAGTCTATGTTTCAAAAAAATTTACAATTAGGAGTCAAGGCAGACTAGGAAAAAATATTCTTGCTTCATGCTTTAGAAATTTATTCTCTTGGCATGTTTGCATATGTGGTTTTAAGAGCTTATCAAATGCCATGTTAAATATTTAAACCTAAAAAATACTCTGGTTGTGTAGAAAAGGGCAATGGCAGAGAACTGGAGGTTTCTGTGTCAGAGATGACATTGTTTTTGACTCTTAGAAAAAGAACAGGAAGGTTAATGGAACAAGTAGTTAAAATGTTAGATGCTGTTTCCCAAGCTGGAGATTTAATCTAGAATTTTGGGCCCTGTAATTCTGTGCTTTCAAATTGAGCTCCCATTTGCATGAGCGAGCTCCGCATCTGCAGCGTGCCCAGAAATCTTAGAGCTGCATTCATTGATTGAGTAGCAACATGAATATGTTAAAGCAGCAGCAATTCAGATTGGTTGACCAATTTTACATATGCTTTGATTTTTGAAGACTAAACATGAAAAGTTACAAACACAATATTCTCTATTGTGCTGATGGGTCAGGCTACCACCTAGAAGCTTGTCCAAGCAGCCAACTGCTAAAACCAGAAATAACAGCCCAACTGCCTGAGCGGCAAATTGCTGAAGGCTGGAAAATATATTTGGGAAGCATCTTTATATGCTTCCTCTATTCTTATACTTTTATATCTTTTGTTTGCCACTGTTGGAGACAGGTTACTGATCTAGATGGATCTATGGTATGAACCAGTATGGCTACTTCAGCCATATGGCTATCTTTCTCTCTGTCAAAAATGATTGAAATCAGTCAGTGGATTTAGAACTATAAGGTAGGGATGAGCAGCCAAAAGCATATATGTGCAGTGTACCTGCAGTGCCATCACATAAACATAATTTTCTTAGGGAGCTTGTGCTGAAAATCTGACATCAGCTGTTGATGATGTGAAGACTTCTCTTTTTCTGAACTTGGATTGTAGGGTCCTGGAGGCAGTAGGTTGTCTCTTTGTTCTGTGTTTGTACAGTGCTAACAGAATATAATCCTGTTCTGTGCTAGATAGTGGATTAAATATATTAGATGTCCTAAAGTTACTCTTCTGTATAAATGTTTGCAGGGTCAATGTGTAAAGTACTGTATTTAACACTGTTTTGAATCCGGAAGCAATCGCAGCCACCACTTTCAAGACTATGCACTTATTCAGCTCTTGTGGATAGAAATACCTCTTAGAGAACAGGAATTGAGCCATTATTGTGTCTTGCCTTGAATTATGAATAAATTCACTGTACAGAATTATTACTAATGCTTAAGACAAGAGCACTGGTCCGGTCAGTGACTTCATACAGTGTACGTTCTCTCTTCTTCCAGTACAATTTAGTTGGATGAACTATAAATCTAATTCTTTAAGTGTTTCATGTTAAGTCATGGGTTGCTTTTATGAACTTTATTACCAGAGGGGAGTAGAAGCTTATACAGTGACTTCTTAATAGCTTTAGTAATGGTCTAAATGTCTCCTTTTTCACCTTTCATCATAATGCTGCAACAGAGTAAACCTACATGCTCTTTTTCCTTTTACAGTTCTCCCAGTGTAATCAAATTCTTATGAAGTTGTTAATAGTAATATGGCAGTTGGTCCATACAGTAGACCTGGGGTAATATACCTTCATGTTAATAATCTCTTGGTTTTTACTTTTCTCTTAAGAGTCTTTGTTTTAAATAATGAATGTGAAAAATAATGTCGATCTCAGCATGATAATTGAAGAGCCTGCTTCTGCAAAAGTGGAAATGGCTGGAGGGATTGTGGCAGTAGATGGTTGCCTATAATTTGTTAGGGAGATTTTGATTATTAGTTGTCAAGAAAGTTTTGGAAGTACAGGGGTTGGTGGTGATGAATTAATAGGCTGTACCTTGAACATCTTGATCTCCCTGAAATAGTTACAGTTTACAATGAAATAGTTATAGTTTAATAGCTGAAAAGGTGAGTTAGGCTGTGTTCTTGAACAAAACAGCAGCTTGTGTTCCAGCCATACAGAGTATTAAGTGCCAGTTCAGGTGACTCTTATTAACACTTCTCTTGATTTCAGTGTGTTCATTCGCATGAATTAAATTAAGCAGATGCTAAAAAGTTTGCAGGAACTTGAGTCTGTCTGAGCAGTATATTTTCCTGGTAGCTCTGGCTGCCTAGAAGTATTTACAGTGTGCTCTCACCTTCTAATAAACATGGGAAAACACAATTTGCAATCATACATTTTAAAGTATGAGTGTGTTGCTATTAAACTTCTGAGTAGGTGCAAAAAAATGCCCCCCAAACCAACAAGCTATTACTAAGTGGTAGGGGTCAAATAAAGCTTAATCCATGAGAATCTCCATGTAGATAGCAAAAGAGAGATCTGTGTTGAGAATGGTCCATGAAAGAAAACATCATCATGGAGTGAGGCGGGGGTGTGTGGGGGGGAAGGAATTTTTTCCGTAAGTCAGTTTTTATCAGAAAGGGAAGGATCTTAGCAAATCCTTCACAGGAAAGGAGAAAAAAAAAAACCCAGACCCAACCCAAAGATACAATATAAACACCAGGGAAAGTGATTGATCTAGAATTCATTCCTTTTTCCTTTCTCACCCCTCTTAGGTGACATGGTGATGAAAAGAGAGGATTAAAATGGACTTCTTTAAAGCCAAAATTTTATTAGGAAATGATTAAAAGCACATTGTTGTATCTCTTAAAGTGAAGGTTTGCTCTTTTTGGTCCAGCCTTGCTGCACAGCATTTTCAGAAGAGAGCAAGAGAAAAGGTGGGGCGGGGGGGGGGGGGGAATTTAGATCATTCTAATTTTAATTATTCATGGACAATAATATCTGAGGAATTTTCCATTTGTTTTCCCTGTCTGTGACTCACTGAAAACTGAAGAGAGGTCTGTATCCAGAAAGATATTTTGGGTCAGAAACTGCTACAACTCTTTTGTTTGGAGAACAGTTTTGAGCTGTAACTACCATAACAGTGAGAATCCACCCAGGCAGGAGCTAAGTTATGGAAGCAGGGGAGTGGCATGGGAGAATCAAAATTCTCTCTGTGCACCCCCAGCCCCCCCCAAAAAAGGTGGGGGGATGATGAAAAAATAGAGGTAGAGAAATTTCTGAACTTCCAGATCTCCCACTCTGGACAAAATAATAACACACAAAAAAGGTACATTTATTTTGGCTGTCCATGACTGAAGGTAGTATGAGCTGGTTAAGGATCATACCCTCGATCATTGCTCAGTTGCTGTTGTGCTTCAAGCTTCTCTCTATCTACAGGCCACCCAAGTGCTTTCACTAGGACGGCCGTGTGTATGAACCATTGGCTTCCATCCAACCTGTAAAATGCTTGTAATTATGGCATCTCGTTGAAATGAAATCAGTGAAACAGGGCTCTGCTCTTACAAATGACGCACAGAATCCAGAGAACCTGAAGACCTTTATGTTTTTATTGTGAAATGATTCCTCCTGTTCTTTGGATCTGTTTATTAATTGAGAAAAATCACTTTTCTGGTTAGTGGGATCATTATTTAGCATGAAAAGATGCCCATGGTCCAGAAAACAATGCTGTAAAATTTGTTAAATAGCTGACCTACATTTTTCAGATATTGAGTTGAAATCCACTGGCATAGTTGAAATAGCGGTCAGCCCCCCGGCAGCCTCGTACTTCTTAGGTTGCGACAGGAATCTGCTAACGGTGTTTAAGAATTCAAAAATGGTCCATTATGGTTTTGTTTTTACTGCTAAGTTGTTCTTCCTACTTCTGAAATGCAAAAATAAGGTATTTTAGTTTTTGAACGAATTTACCAGTCAGATTGAAAAATACTGATATCTGTTTCTCAGACCTGTGACTCAGATTAAGGCACCAATCCTGGGGTGTAAATAAGACATCTTGCTGCATATGGCTGCTCCTCAATGCAATTTGCAATTACCCGAAAGCCATTCGTTTGAAGTGTGTGGAACAACGGTAACTCTGTGAGTTGGTGTGTGCATCCCCTAGATGAGCTACAGCTACCAAGCAGTACAGTGAGCCCACTCCTTGTTCCTGCAAGTCTTTAACGCTTGGGGCGGGCGCTGAGTTACCTTCCAGATAAGCCATCTCTGTGCTTTCTTTATACTTCCGTAGAAGTTAAGTTCAAAGCAGGTGGACTGAGGACAACCCAATAGGATCTTCTATGTGCAATAATAACCAGGTTAATTCAGGAATGAAATGTTGGGCTTACCCTGTGGCAGAGTGGCTCCGATGTACATCGCTGAAAATATCTGAACTTAAAAAGTTATGGTCGTATGGTGTACAGGGATGAAAAAAGTTGGCTTACTAAGTTCAGGATTCAGTCTTTGGTTCTGCATGAATGTAAAGAAACAAAGCGTAATCTCTTACATCTTTTGATAATTTCTTTTTATTTTCGTATGCCAAATATGCATTCTTGTATCTCTTAGGAAAAACTCCTAGGTCAAATTTATGGCCTAAAAGGAATTTCAATTGTTCAGAAAAGCACAGTCTGAAACTTTTTCCTTAATAATTGGAGCCAATAGATGCTCCCAGTAGTGAAGTTTCTTTCTTTTTCTCCTTAATTGCAAGCACCAGCAGAAAGCTGTAGTTAAGACACTGACAATAGAATAAATAGCTGACCTGATGGAGCGTGCTTGGGCTGTAGCCAGGAATCTCATCAGTACATATTCTCTGCTTTGGGAAATGGTTCTTTCTCTTGGCTTTGTAAGTCTTGTAGTAACCTATTTGAAAGTAAAAGGTTTTGGGTATTTTCTTCCTTTATTTTAAATCAAGCCTTTATTTTTATAAATCAACAAATTCCAACAAAGTGGTCTGGTAGATTGTGACTCTTCTGAGAATAGGAGAGATTAATACTATTTGTGAATTATGGGTTGGTTCTGCTTTTACTTATGTCAATATACATCCAGCAATACATGTTGTGAATTTGTTAGGCTTAGATAATCCTGAGTGAGAATGGTATTATAGCTCAGTTCTGCAAAACGTTGTGTTATTTCCAAAATGCCGTGTACATAAGGCCTGTGGTCTGGAATGCTGTTCTCTCACAAGCTCCAGCTTACAGAGACTGCGGCGTAAATGTATCATCAGCATGTTAATTATCTGAATAATCGAAGTGAATGCCTACAGTTGCTGTTTGCTGGAGACCTCATCTGGTGGTCAGGAGCAGAGGAAGTGCCAGCTAAATAACAGCATGCTCCAAGCTGTTGGAGACTGACGTTGACCCTGTGTTAAAAAAAGCCAGCAGCTGTGCGAGGAACCAGAGGTTCTTCCCATTCTACCTCTGTGGGGTTGCTATGGGAACGTGGGTATAAGAACCACTAATATGGACTGGCAGCAAGTGAAGGAAATCTGGTTTAAATGATCTAAATATAAAACATAGCATTCAGCTGGATACACCAGTCCTGGTGCTTTGCATTGTCTGACCAGTGAATTTGTTGGATGTTGAGCAAATGGGAAGTGGTGCTTGCTGACTCTTCTCATAAGATGGAGACGTTTTGTGGATGAAACTTGTTTGTGTATTTTGTTGGCTGTTGGTGATGTACATGAGTAATTTACAGAGCACAGAGCTGGTTCTTGAAGGAAAAGAAACTGATGTTTCTAGGAACGACAAATGACAGACGTGAAAGTTGCATTTCTGATCTTGTAGGGAAGACTAGAGCTCACTTTCTGCCTGAATTTGGTATATGGATAATCAAAGTTTATCATTATTGTTTAACACTTTGGATTAAAAAAAAAAAAAATTGTCTCTAGACATCCAAGAGAGTTGTCTCCTAAATTTAAACTAGCAACCGGATTGGTTCTCCCTGCTGAGAAAGTCATACAGATAGCTTGGGGGCTGTCATGTGGTGGGGGGATTTATATGACTATTCCAACTCCACTGCTCATTGAAATGGGCAATCTTTCACAAAGTCACCAGTTTGCAGAAAACTTCGAGTGCTGAAATCACTCTTCTCAGAAAGAGAAAGGAAAAAAAAACCCAGTCCCAAAGCAAAACTGGTAAGAGGTAAAAATAAAGTGAACTACAATTCAGATTTTCAGAAGCCTCACTTTTTGTGTTCACCAGAATAATACTGCTCATGATCTACTTCTGTTTCTTATAGCAGTTTACATATATTTATTCTCATTTTCTTTTTAGGTGATCCTGATTCTTACCAAGTATTATCATACTGACATGGGGAAAGTACTGGAGAGCTCTCTGTGGAGGTAAGTTCTTCAGCTTTTCCTATAATCTTCCCCACTCTGTTCTCAGAATGGATCCATCTCTTTTCCCTTTTCAAACTGATGCTGAGTTGAGCTGGTAGTTAAGTGATGCTAATATAGCAAGATTATCCAGGATGTCATCAGCTCTTACTCCTTCTCTTAAATGCAGTTCCTGCAGTTCAATAAGAAAGAGTTTGAAATGAGTTTTAACAGTAGAGACAACGATAGAGAGTATAAGGTACATTCCTCATGCCGCTTTGCAAGATGCCATTCTTTTCCTTTTCTTAGAAATTTTGCATCAAATTTGCTTAAAATCTTGAAAATACTTACTGTGTTGAGAGGTGTCTGTTGGGAGCTCCTACTGCTCTTGAGATTGGCAAATAAACCTGATTTGGAAGCAGTCATGATTGGATGAAAAACAATACCAGTCCAGGTTATACTGTGTCTGATGACAACTGGGAATATGTAGTAATCCGACTAAATTTCTAAATTGATTCTCATTTCCTTAACATTCGTGAATTAAGATATCAATACGCTTGTTGCCTGTGTGTGCACAAATTGCATGCTCAGGTGTATATCAACACAAAACCAGGGCTAGGGTAAGCCTATGTTACACAAGTCACACTGGTTATATTCTCGTGTTAATTTTGTTCTGCTAAGTGGGCTTTTTGTGCTCTAATTTTGTGTGTATCTGTATAAATCTTCTACTACAAATTTTTGCTAGACCCATTATGTACACTTCAAAAGTGCAGCTATGTCACTGTTATCAATAAAGAGATTATTGCTCCAATGTTTGCTATGCTAGTTTTGGCAGGTTATCTGTAGCAGTAGAAATATTCTTGAAATATTCTGCTGGGATATCTAAATAGTAGTTATAAATGACAGGAGACTTATTTGAGGAGTCTTATGTGAAATTCTTATGTAGCCCATAAGCTTCAAGTCTAGAAACAAATGAGTTATCTCATACCTTGTGACTTAGGTACTTGTAAACTTCATACTGTCCCAAGAGCTTGTATGGGGACTCAACCTTCAACTGTAAGGAGCTTTACAGAGACAGTCCAAGAAAAGGAGTGGGAATGGGAAAGGTCTGTGACCAGGACGTGCTGCACACCAGCCTTGTTACTTGTTCTGAAGGAGGCTGCATTGCTTGAACTTTGTGGGATTTCTCATAGTGACAGCGTATCTTTGCAAGACCTTGTTCTCATACTAGAAGCTGAGTAGTGCAGTCTGCCAGGGGCAGTGGTCCGTGCAGCACAAGGGTATTTTCAAGTAAAAAAGAAACTTCTAGTCATAAAAAGGGGGTGTTCAGGAAAGAGAGTAAGATCAAAGGGAGGCTGCTTAATATTGGCTCAGGACTGGCCTTTTTAGGGCTATGACGGTTCATTTGTAATTATCCTTTAAAGTTACAAGATGCGAAATTAATTGCACATTTGTTTCTCTTTTAATTTTTGTCCAACATCTTGTGCAAAGAAGACAACCAAATGGCAATTTGGATACTCCCATAATTGCGTAAGCACACATTGCTTTCCTGTTATATGCCCCTGGCCTGTGCAACATGTGCAATATGTTTCAAGTTTTGCTATCCATGTTTCAGTGTAATCTATCATAAGAAGTCTTTTAAACTTACTCAGTTAAACTCTTCAAAATAAACTCTCTGCTCTTTCAAAATAAACATAAAACAGACTTCAGATAATGTTGCTTTCTTTTGAGAACATAAACACTTTAAACAAGGTCATTCAGACCTTGCTGACAGCTGGTGTAAAGAAGAGCTAGTGTGAACTGCATTCAAATAAAATTGATGCTAGCGTGCATCATAGGGAAATCAGGCCCTTTCACTTGCAAGTAATAGATGTACCAGATGCTTTGGTTGTTTATAAAACTAGGATGGAAGATGGAAAAGCTGAAAGGAGGCAAGTGCTCAAGATTAGCACTTGGGCCAGGGGTGGTAGCTGATCCATCCCTAGATACGTTCTGCTCTGGACTCACCTCTTCCTCTGCCCACTGCGCTGTAGAAGCGACACGTGCGGTCATCAGACTGGGGGAGTTACAAAGTGCCTGGATCTGGAAAAGTACAAATGATACCAACTGGTGCGAAAATAGCAAATTGTGCCTCTCTCTGCCGTGATGTAGCTCATTATTTGTCCTAAACAAAGTGAAAATAAATGCTGTCCGTGAAGTCAGGGAGCTTTTGTGGTTTTCCTCTGTGTAAGATGGTTGGGTGTAAATTGGTGAGACTCCACATTTGCTGATGGAGCTGGGATGATGCGCTAACATTGGCGGCCTGCCCAGAATGCACAATGTATATATTTTTAAACCTTTTTGTTTTATTCTCTTTTGCATTCCTCTCATTTGCATCAGAACAAATAAACAGTAAAACAGGTGTGAAAAATGTTACAGGGCTTTTTCGTCAGTGGACAAAAGCCATTAATCTTTGTGAGGTTTCTGTGCCCTAGTGGGAATGGATCCTGTCCAGTTATTTCCTGAATCAGTCCAATGTTTTTCTTCTTCCTGTCTTGCCCAGCTAGATAATACCAGACACTTCATATTCTCTAAGTCTCTAAGTGAAAATAAACTTGTTTTATAACCTGATCAGTCCTCACCAGGTTAATTTTTTAATGTTGTTAATCCGCTTTTATCTTGCCAATCCGTAAATATTATCCTAGCTTGGTATTTATTGGTTCTTTTATTTCTTGAAATAGATCTTTCTTTTCTTCTTCTAAAACATATTTCCTATTCATCTTTCCTTTTTATTTTTTTTCCTCCCATCACTCAAAATAATTGTTTTTTCCCTTGCTTAGTGGAACAGGGAATGAGAAGGGAAGGGTGACTCCGTGGTCCAGCGATACTTACTTGTTCTTAGTAACCTTGGAGTTGCAGTCTGATTTTTAAGAGTAACACAAACGGTGGGGACAAACACCAGTCAGAGGTACATGTCCAGCGGGGACTTCATACAAAGAAGATAGAGGTTATTTTAGTAGTAGATGTACGTGACGAATTTCTGTGCCTCTGCAGAGTGGTGTTAATTGGTGTAGGTAATTTATGCCTTCCAACACAGGTCAGGTTACACAATTGGGAGGCCTAAATTTTAATTACCTTGGAATCTTTTCATTGTTGAATAAACAGGGAAAATGGTGCTGGATAATGAAAGTCTTAACAACCTTTTACTAGTAGCAGCCTTGTCAGGTGGAAGGCATAAATCTCGGTGGAAGCATGTAGTTAGGAAACACCAGAGTGTGCTTCTCTAGTCAGCTCTTTCTGATACTTTGCTAATTTGCTTATTAAGTAATTGTTAAAGTTGGGATAAATTGTATAGTTATTTGACTCAAAATAAGGTAGGGAAATAAACAGAGATGACATCGATTGCCCCTTGAATATAAAGTAAAATAAGTTATTGACAAGGAACAGAGGAGTGTTTTTTTCAGGTTTATTTTTAGAGTTTCTAAACTGCAGTATGTATTGGGAATACAGGTTGGTGGTTGTGTTAGGCCTCATTACCATAATGAAAAAACTGATACTGTGACTAAAACTTAAAATTCAAGTACTGAAATTGTCTTCACAAATTGTGCATATATTGAAGATATTTTGCATACTAGCGCTGTTCTGTCAGAGTCCACACACATCTTTATTCAGCATGTTTACAGTATGAAGGACCAGCATCAAACAGACCATTTAGGATAACAGATACTCGAGTATGTATTCTTATATGCTTTATGGACCAGTTTGTGCATAAATATATAGCTGCACGTATTTTACAACCTTAGGTGCCTGCTTGCATATGTTGCGTGCCTGCAGCTTTAGATGTATATACTTGAATCTTACAATCAAATATTTTAACTTTGAATTGGTAGCCACTAACAAATTAATACTTATACTTATCTGCACATCTGAGTTAATTAGTCCTAATATTTCTTGAAAATATATATATATAATTTTTATTATGATTACATTTTATACATGAGACACCTGAGATGGTAACTGCTGAAGGTTATGCAGTGACTCAGCACTCTGTGGCCATGGAATTGGCTTCCAACCCAGTGCTTAGGCTGGCTCAGAGTCCTGTTTCTGGTATGCATACAGCCTTCCTCTTCTTAACTTGATCTAAGCAATGAATAATAGATGCTGATGATTGCTAATAAAGTTTTGATTGCATATTATCAAGCTCTAATGATATGGTAGTGCTAATGCGACTTGCTGTGTAATTGCCATTGTTCCCAATGGCATCACCATGTTGTTATTGCTTTGCCACAGCAAAACAAACGGCATTATTTGATGTTAACTGCACTGTGAAATCCTCTCAGCATTGCATGCTGAACCGCAAGTAGGCCTGTTCTCAGAGATGTTGGGATATTTTGCCCCATGTTGTCAATAATGAACTGCTAAATGAAGAAACAGACTTCTCCGACTGCTTAAATATGGTTGGATGCCCTATAGCTGAGCATCCTTGGACCCCCTACTCCAAACGCAGCCTGAGGAGGGAGCAAAGTCACAGCACTGTGCGAGGGTGTTCTGAGTCCAGGTCAGTGGCCGGGCAGCTGGAGGTGGGACCAGTTGGGTGAGCCTCATGGACAGCATGAGACTTGGCAACCCTCAGGGAGTCAGAAAAATCCTCTCTCTGGTGGCACGGCTGTTTCTGTCTGCCCCTACAAAAAGTCACGTATTCAGGGCAAGACTCGGTTGTACAAGCCCACTGGCCATCAGTAGCGATCAACGCACAGTGACCACATGGTGCTTTGGGCATTTACACAGAGGTGCATGCCTACACTAAGGTTAAAATCCTGAAAGAGCAGGAGATTCTCTTCAGGCAGATGCAGTGAACAACATACTACTCAGGAAAGTTAAATTTCCAGACTCTGTGTGACTCACAGAGTGCAAGAAAACAAGTTTCCAAACTTTTTGGACTTGTAGGTGCAACTCATTTCACCTGTTTCCTCAATTTAATTTAAAAAGCAAACAAAAAACACCCAATATAGAGTCTGCTGCCCCAGTGAAATTCTTTCTTGGCATGAAGTGCTGCTTACTAAGTGAGCAACTGTATTCTGCAGCAACTTGCACTTCCAGATGGTCTTATATTGTGGTTCTGCTTTGAAAAGTGACTTTGTAGAAATGGCCCCAAGGGATGAAGTTATTGAGCCTATGATTTCCATATCAAATTTGCTCTCTTTCCAAGTAAAAACAAAAAAGGAAAAAACAAACAAAAAAATAAATGGCTTTCTAATTATTAGCCCAGCAAACTCAGCTTGGGATCTAATGTCTAGCTGTGCTTTCTCTGGCTAATGCATCATCCTGAGTAATGCAAGTTCTGCAATCAAAATAGACTGTCCTCAGTTATACCTGTGCAGCTCTTTTGTCCTCATATTATATCCTTGTTTACACCCATTCCACTGTGAAAAGGTTTTGGGCAGTGCTGTTGAAAAGGCAGTCCTACAATTAGAATTTTATTTCTTTTATTGAACAACAGATTTTTATGCTCTCTTTGATCATATTTCCATATTCACCTAATAGCATTACAAAGACTTTCATTATCTTTGCTGCAATTTCTGTCTTGCTAATAATCTACAGTGCATCATTATGAGTTGAATTGTGCAGGAAAGTCTCTATTTTAAATTTATTTTGGGCATTTAAAACAAGCTGTAAAACCACAGTTAGAAAGTGAATGTAGTGGATTTCGTCCCAACAGCAATATTTTATTATGGGTGTCATGTAAGGAAAAAAAATACGTAAAAGACAAAGGAAATGAAAAGAACATGTCTTGACAAACCTTGGAATGTGCAAGATACTGAAGAGATGGTTATTGATGTTTTTGATGGGCAGTGGTATTGATTTAGGGACCTAAGGGGTGCCGATGTTGCAGTGTGTTTCTATGGTGTGTGCTCTAGCGGACACACGACCCACCATAGTCTTTCCTAAGACCAAGACCCGTCGCATTGGCAATAACCTTGCTGTTACCTTAGTGCTGCGCTCATCCTGTCACGTGTTTTGGCTGTAGCTTTTGGCTATTCAATAAAGGAATGAACTTTGGTCATGGATGTTGGGAACCATTCTCTGAGTTGTGACCTGTAGACCCCTCTGAAGGAGATGTCTTTTAAATGGCTCTCCAGGGCACAGACCTTAGTTTAAGGAGATCCTTTTATGTCTGTGTTACCATAATAACATTTTAAAAATTTTTTTATATCTAGTATGTATGAAGGTCTGAACTGAAAAAAAAAAAAAATCCCACAAGCAAGTAAAAGCTACCAAAGAAGTCTATCCAAAATTCTTTACTGAATATCTGTTGCTCACAGATGAGAGCACTGTGTCATAACTACTTTTCCAAGTCTTCAACAACTCGGGGTGGTGATGATGATTTCAAATGTTTATGTTTCTACCCTAGTTTGTGAATACACAAAGAATATATGACATAAGGATTAAGATCCAGTTGGAAAGCTGTGATTTATATAGTTAGGAAGAGGCTCTTGCTTGCAGTGCACTTGTGTTTGTTGGAGTGGGTTGTAGCATGGCTGCTGAGCATGTTAAATGTATCTGAGAGCATGGGAATTTAGCTACCTTACAGGTTGATTTCTACTTTTTTTTTTTCTCCTGGAAAAGGAGTTAAGTCATTGTGAGATATAACTCATAATGAGTGAGTCCATTTATTAAGAAAGAATAACAATTTAAAATAAATGGTTTAAGAATTTTGTTCTATTGTTTGAGTAACTTGAACCTAAGTCATAGAATTTCTGATTGCTTTAACTGGAACCTGGTATCATAAACAATTTTTATAGGCACAGACTGTGTGGGAAATATAGCACAGGTTCTTGTTTTAAGTAGTTTCCTTTTGGCTGGGACTGATGGTACTAGAATAAGCAATCTTTCCTACCCAAACCCCATCCAGGTCGGTCGCAGTAGGAAGTTCAGCAAAGCCACTTCACTGGCGTTTCCTCGGATCTGTCATGGTGTCTTATTGCATAAGCCTCCCTACAAGAAATGATCATCTTTCTTGCTAGCCTCAGCAGACAGGTTTAAGATGAGAAATAGAGAAACAATGTCCTTCTCTGCATTAGTCATCTGTGGGCTTTGCGATTTTGTGTGTGTGTTGCTTTTGCCCTCCCTCCCAGCATAAGAGAGGGAAGCTTGCCTTGGCACTTGCCACGATCCGCTTCTATATGATCAAACCAAGAACTGCAATCTCAGAGCTTTTATTGTGGCATGATTCCTCTGTACTAAATTCATATAAAAAGAGTTGAGCCATCGTTTTTTAGCTAATCAGAAGTACTTTGCTGCATTGTCATCCATTAACTCCCACTGTCAGCAGGCCAGCACAGCGGGGAGGCGCGGGGCCCGTAACCTAGGGGCAGATGGAATGACACTATATATATTTTAAGCAATGTTACTTTTGCCACTGTGCAAAAAGGAATAAATAAGAAACCACAATCAAAGCAGCTAGTTTCATTGCTCATCACATTTTTATGGTGATGAATGAGGTATAAAAACCTGAATAGGTATATTTTTAAAAACTGACAAGGGCGCAGTCATGGCTTAGCGGAGCATCTGGTGAAGCAGATATGACATTGCACTCAGCAACTAGTGACACTACTGGTTCCACCTTCAGCCTACTGTGTGACCTTGTTTGAAGAATGTACCGTTCCTGCTTGGTCTTTGCCTGATTTGTTTCTTTGACATATAAGTAATTTGGAGAATTGATTGTACAAGCACAGTGGGACCCCAGTCAGTGTTGGAGCTGTAGTGCTGCATTAATACACGTGATACAAATGAACTGTAATGCTTAGGGATATTTTGTGTTTTGTCTCCTTGAAGTTTTTGGTTAGAGCCTGAGAAGGATAGGAGACCATCAGAGAGCACTGACATACCATGACAGCCATCCGAAAACACCCATAGTCTTGCTACAAGGCAACTAATGACAAAGTGCCTTTTCTCTCTGCTATTTTGCAAATGCTGTTTTGCAACCCCCCCGTCGCTTCTCTTAGCACTGGGCACCTTGTGTCGCTGATGCGGTATGTGGCATGCGAGCAGCTTTGCTTGCTCATAGCATGTGTGGTTTGCTCTAGCACATCCCCTGCTAACTGATTGCAAATTAATTTGGTTGTTGGGGCTGAATGAATGAACAGCTGCATAGTTAATTATGCAGAATAGTATAGAAAAATGTAGTGTTAATGTTTTATGCTCTCATTATCCCTGCAGTATGGAATATATTTTTCAGTGTGAAAATAACAAAGGCAGTATTTCCCACATAACTTATTTATTAGGAACTTTGCATTGTTAGGCAGCTGTCTCTGCTATAACTTTGAAGGGATTGGGACAACTAAAAATTCCATACAGGCTAGTTTTTAAAATGGAAATACAATACTGAAGAACTTGGGAGTGTGAGTAGTTTACAAAAATTAAACCCATCTTACAGTAGGATTCAAATGTCATAATTCTTTTTGGTGTTCTGAAATATGGAAGGTTAGTTGAGAGATTTTTCCTTTGTTTTCCTGCCATCTCATTGAACAGGTGCATTAATCAATTAGTCAGTTGAAGCTCTGTTCCAGCTACTTCTGGGTTTTTTGGTTTTGTTGTTGGTTTTGTTTTCGTATGATATTTTATTCCTTCCTACTTCTGCTCCTCTCTTTCCACTTTGGCATTATTCCTTCCTGTTGTATAGAGGGAATGCAATATAAGGATAGCAACTTATTTTTCTTTGGCAAATAGCCATTCTTGAGCTAACCTTCAAAATAAGATATTTAGCTTTCTCATTCATTTCCCCTTCTAGTGGCCTTTTCTTTCTAGCTTTTGCCCTCCCTCTTTCATGGGGCTGGGTTTGTGTCTCTCTCAGGCCTGACTTTTCCAGTCCAGACTGAAGAAGCTGCTTTTTGGATGACATATTAAGTGTCTACCAAAAGTTTTTGCATTTTTACCTAACATGTCAGCTCCAGGGCTGGCTTTTGAGGCTGTTCCAGAGCTGATGTCCTCCTGAGGGCAGCAGGGCTTTCCCCCGTAGTTGCTTTGACAGACTGTAGGTATTTCCATGACCTGCGAGCACATTTGATCCCAATTTTCTATCATAGGATCTGAAATTGTAATTTCAGTCGGGGGGAGGAGGATATACCTATTATCGCCTATTTGTTGAAAAGCACCCCATCTTTTTTTTTTTTCCCCCCGAGTCTGGTATGTACTTTCTTGGCCAAATGAATATTGTTTTTCTTGAAGAGGGTGCATGCAGTTCCAATCATGCCTCTTGATAAGCTGACATTGCAGTATCAGTGAAATACAGCCACCTCTGGGCAAAAGCCAGGGAAACAAGTAAAGCAGACACGCAGTAAAGTGTGCTTTCTTAATATCAAAAAGATTAAAATTTCAGCTCAAGAGCGTCTACATCATTCAACCTTTTGATATCCAGTCTTTCAAGATTTCCTTTCTGGCAGGAAGAGGATGTATGGACGTGCTTTCCGTACGATTCAGATAGTTTTCTGTAACACTGATCCGTCCTTAGGATTGCTGGCTGTTCTGAAGACTTCAACATAAAATGTTAACACATGGGAGAGAAAATGATTTTACATTTTACTCTCTTCCAAGAATTTGGAGACTTATCACTGTTTTATCTTAATTCTTACCATATGCTGTCCACTCCTTAATTTTGTAATGTCTCTTTGGGATAGAATTTAAAAATAAAGTTGTGCTGTTCTGAAGTACACTGGCTAGAGTTTGAGATTTCTCTCCCTTTACCCTACCCCTAGGCAGTGTTTGTGCTAAATACTGGTGCCTTAGTTTCAGTAGTTTTTAATTTGCTTTTTCTTCAGCCTGACTTGTAAAATTAGAAAAATAATATTATTTTACTTTTTAGCCTAATTTAAAAATAATTGGAAGGAAGATATGCATGTGATAGAGTTTTGTATGTGTGATGATTTTGGGTGCACAATACTTAAACTCTGCGTGCTATTTTGGTGCAATTTTCAGCTTAGTTCAGACTGCTCTGTGCTAATGGGAAGGATGCATCAGTAAAATATTATTCCTCTGCACTGTGAGAGGGCAGTGCTTCAATATGGCCTCAGGTGAATATATGAATCTGTCGGTATTCCAGAGTGGAAAGCATCCAAGAAGCACATTTAAATAAAATTAAAGAGGGAAAGAAAGTTAATTATTTAAAGATCAGAAAAGCACGTTACAAGTATGCTGTATAAAGCACCCTGACTTTGTATCTATCACAGCGTTACCTTAATAGGCCTCAGTTAGAGGAGACCTTGACTCCTTGCGTAAATATACTTCAGGTACGACATCTCTTAACGTGCACTGGTATGTGAAATGCAGAGTTGTTTTCCAAAAACTTCATGCTGATAATTGGACGTAGCTTCTTAAAAAGCATGTTAACATTTGTAAAGTACTTCAATATGTAAATATGATTAAATATTTTTCTCCTGATTTCCATGTTAACTGGAAGTCTTGGTCTTTGTACTTCCAAATGGTTGAATTTTTATACAAATTGTTGAGATTTCATCTTGAGAATTGATACACGCAGATGTTGTTATTTCTTTTTTCTTTAGCATGTTTGGTAGGGCAGGGAATAGGACATAAATTTTCTGATTCTCAGTTAACCACTTGCATGTCTGCTTTACTGGGAAGTTTCTTCCGCATTGCACGCATTCAGAGAATAATTTTGTTTGCAAGGGAGCTCTGGTGGTCATCCAGTACAACCCCTGCTCAAAGCAGGGCTTGCTGCAGAAGTTAATCAGGTCTTTCATGGCCTCATCCTGTTCAGTTCTGAAAATCTTCCAGGCTGGAGATTCCACAGCTTCGCGAGGCGCCCTCTGCCCATGCTTTGCTGCTCTCAACATGAGTGATTATGTCAACTGGAGTTTCCCCATCTTGCAGCTTGTGCCTCCATCTGTCGCCTTTTCACTGTGTACCCTGGTCCTGCCTGGTTCCCAGACTAACCAAACCCAGCTCCCTCAGCTGTTCCCTGTACGTCATGTGCTCCAGTTCCCTCACCGTGTCAGTGACCCTCCACTGGACTCCAGGTTGCTGATCTCTGTCTTCCATGAAGTGACACAAAATTATTTTATCCCATTTGTAGACGTGGGATGATTTCTCCTCAGGGGGTCCCTCTCTGCTGCTCTCCCCACATAAAACAGGCTGCGCTTGGGTGAATGGTTTAGAATTGTTACCTTATGAACATGAAAATAAGTGTGAAAATCCCTAAATGCTGAAATTGTTAACAGTGGAAATTAAGTTTTTAAAAAACTACTTAGCCACCCAAGTCACTTCATTATCTCTTGGGAAAGATAACATTGGTCTTGTTTGCATTGAACCTCTTGGCGCGCGAACAGTGGGGATGCCAGCGTTAACTTTTTGTCCTCACTTTTGTTACGCAGTGTGAATTCTTGATGGGTTTTGATTTAGTTGCTACTACATTATTTATGACATCTCTTGGCTGCAGCTGCTGTAATCCACAAACCAAAGCCAAGCCTATTGTTTCTAGTCATAGAATTGTAGTTTGTTGTGGAGCAACTCCCAGGTAATTAGGCAGGATGTGCTGTAATTGGCTGTAACATGGGCTCTTCTAAATAGAGCATTAATCAGACTGAATGACAGGTTAAAGTATTTTTTTTTCTTTTGAAGATTTGTCTACCACAAGTAAATATTATTGTAGCCACAAACATTAGGAAGATTAATTTTGCCAGGAAAGGAAAGAGAATTATATTCTGTTTGTTTTTTAAGGATCCTTCACTTAGAAGAGAGTCCTTTTAAGTGAGAATATTGAAATATGCAAAGCAGAGTTTTTGTGGGCAAGAATTCATGTACTAATCCTGGGATGTGGGTACGGCTAAAGTATTATTCAAAGAGTGGACTTCATACAGCAGTTTTTACTGCTATTGGATTTACAAAGCTTTGGATATTTTTGGGTCATTTTTAGCTTGACCTGTACTTTCATGCATGTATAGTCTTGAATGACAGGGTTTCAAGAGTCAAAAGTAGACACCTGAAATCACTGGAGTAAAAACTGCTGATTGCTTTAAAAAGTGATTATGAACTGAGAAGAAATTGTAAGAGGTGCAATTTGGTGGATTTCTTATCTCTTGGCATCTTCCTATCGAAGCTGGATTCTTTTGTAGAGTATGCGATGGATACAAGCAAACTGGAAACAATGCAAAGGAAATGGGATGAAATTCAGCATTAGCTCTGAAAATCAGAATATACAGTAGCCACTCTAAAATCTATGAGAAGCTAATGGTTTTGCTTCAATTCATGCAGCAAGCTTATGAAACAATCCTTGCCAGAACATTTAGGACCAGGGATGGGAAACAAAAGGGAGTCAAATTGCATTTGTTGCATTGAAGGTTGTTCCCCTGGACATGCTGTTTTGCCATGGTGTTTTGTTAGGAGAGAAATGAAAGAATGAAAGGTCAAAGCTTTGCTCTTTTATGACTCTGTCCTGTTTTGAATCTATATGTTCAGTTTGATTGGCTAGTTGGGAATGGTGTTTGTGAAGAGGCTCAAGTCTGCTCTCTTGCAGGTGGCGAAGAAAAGTGAATTACTGTGTTACATGTTACAAAGCAAGTGTGGGGATGATGCTGAGGCAGACCCTAGATCAGATAGGGATTCTTCCAGTTTTTGTTTTGCTCCAGAGTGCTGCATATTCGGTATTTAATTTTCCTTTGCACCCTCTCTGTAAAATTCCCTTGAGAAGTAGCAGCTGTTGTTGCTGCCGTGCTCACAGTGAGCTGGATTTCCCCGTCAACAAGTCACAGAGTGATTTCACTGCCAGAAAACAGTTACTCCAGAAGTAGTGAATTGTGTGGTATCACCCTTGGGGACAAGCTAACCTGCATGGTCCTCCACCTTCTCTCCTTGAAAACAAACCATACTTTAGGACACAAATGCATGTGCTCTACCGGGGGACGAGGCACTAAATTGGTGTAAAGAGCATTAGTGCTTTTGGAAGCAGTGGGGCCATGATGATTTGCACAGGTTACAAGTCAGGTCCTACAACTAACAATAGACTTCAACTGCCGTTTATACCAATTGTGGATTTTTTAGAGCAAATATTTGTGGAGTGCAGTGTTATTTATTATGGAAGTAGTAATCATCTGTTCCCATTCTTTCCCCCCCCACTCTGCTTGGTGGCCTCTGAGGAGGCTTCCACAGATGAAGCCCTGCAGCAGAAAAGGGGTTAAACTTGAGCTCAACAGCAGGGATTTTCTCATCTTGACAGTTTGCACAGCAATTTTTTTTTGCATCACAAAGCATTTTAATCTAGGCAGAAATTGCGTGATCTTACCTTGGGGTGGGAGGAGGGCAATGTTGATTGTGTACAGGTTAGATTATTCGGAGTAAAAACTGTAGGATTGAAAGGCCTTGGGCTTTCTCCATGCATCTGATGATGATTGTGTTGGTTTGGACATTAAAGTGGAGAGAATTGATGCGTTAAAACTAAGTCTCCTCATCCCTTTGTTCTCAGCTTCCTGACATATTCTTTGCTCTGTCACAAGCAAGGATCCTTGTTGAGCCTCATCCCTTATCACTCATTTTTTTCTCTTAGTGTAATGGGCAGAAGATTTTGAGGAGGCACACTGGAGGCCAAGTGGCTCTGGAGTGGATTCTTGGCTCCTGGTTTCCTTCTGTGTTTGATAGCAAATGGCAAGAGTCCCAGTGTTGAACTGAATCCTCCCCGAACCAGGCTTAACTCAATCCTGCCTAGGCAGCTGAATGGTAGAAAGGCGATACTTTCTACCTGTTCCAGTTTGCTTACAATGCCTGGCTTAGCTCCGTGTTGAAAACAAGCAAATAGATCAGTCCCACCTCTGCTTAAAGATATCATAGAATGGTTTGGGTTGGAAGGGACCTCAAAGATCATCTATTTCCAACCCCCCTGCCATGGGCAGGGACACCCTCCACTAGACCAGGCTGCTCAATATGAATATTAAAAGGTAAGCACAAGAGATCTGATTGCCCCCAGCTGTCTGGGGCCACTGCTCAGAATTTGGTCAGTGGTAGGGCCAATGCTTGGCGTGACATCTGATGCTTTCGTATTTTATTGTAAAATTAGTATATGACTCACACCGAGTCTTGTAAGGCTCACCAAAGCTGTTATCAGTGCTCCATTCAATGTAAATGTACCTTAAGTTGCTCACTGTATTTGTTCAAATGCTAAATAAACACAAGTATTTCCATAAATAGTAAGTAATTACTGATAACCTGCCTAATTTTCAGAGGATGGGTGTTCAATACTTTCTAGTTACCAAGTTCTTCCCTCTAAGTACTCGGAATGGGAGTTACCCAAAATTTTTGTCATCTTTGAAATTAAATGAGATGTCCATAAAAAATCCCACTTGATGAACAAAGAAAATGTACTGTTCACCAAGTTTTGTGTTTTGGTTACTGAGCACAGAATTCTTGGGATCTGGTAAGGATGACAACTGTTTTGTTTATGCAATAGAACATGAAGTATCACAAAAAAAGAAATCTAGAAGTTGAACTGGTTTTGTTGATTTTCCACTTTGTTTTTCACATCTCTACCAAAATTTTGCCTAAGCTCTTCTCTTTATAAATTAGTCTAGGAGTTTTTTGAACTGATGTATTCTGCTTCATAGATTCTTTTCTGTATTGTATTCTGGGAGTTTGCTATCTTTTTCAATTGAAGTTTCCTGATACTGGCTAATTCACAGATCTTTTAAATTTAATTAACACTGAGTAATTGTAACTGCCTGGAGTTTAGCAGTGATCAGTGTCAGCCTTGCTTCTAGTCAACATTTTAACTAAACACTTACTTGGCAGTAAATACAAATTATTGCTGATTACAGCTATGGGTGACAAAAAAAATTTGACAAAGTTATGAGGACTGGACTGACAGAAGAGCTTTAAGTTGGCCCATTAAAACCAAGTTCAGCTTAATGGAATGCTGTTTATCTGGGAATAAAAAATGTGGGATATAATGTACAAAATATGTTGGCAGATGGTGGAAAATTGTGACGGTAAAAAGGCTGAGAGGATCAGAGAGGTGACCTCCATGGCTGTGTCTTGGGTGATGATGAACTTCATGTAAACTGCACTCATGAGCAGGGAGAAGAGCAATATCTAGCTTTCTGTGCACGTTGCTGTAAGGGTGATGCTGAAATATGTCAGGGCCTCTTGCCCATATGTTCAGATGCATGTAGAAAAGTGAAAGAGAGTCATGGGAACGTTGGAAAGCTGGAGAAGATGGCCTGCTGTGAGAGATACACAGAGTTCAGCCTTTCAGCTTATCAAAGGGAAGTAAAGGGCTTTTTAATATAATGGTTAAGTGTGTAAGAGGGCTTGATGTTTGCTCTGCTCAACCCTAGGTGACCCTGGCTGTAGCCAGTACGCTGCAGGGAAATGATGGCTGTGTCTATTTATTTGTTTCCTCTTTCTGGTATCCCCTATCTTATCTGTTTTGACCAAAAATACCTTTCTGACTCCTTGCTCCTTAGCCAAACAGATTTCTCTAAACTACTTTCTAGTAGTTTTCCTTGAAAAAAGAAAGGGAGGCAGAAACTGCTCTGTTGGATGGGCATGTTTGTTCTCTCATTGTTTTTGCAGGGGCGGGAGGATAGAGGGAAGGAAGGCCAAACACTAGTAAGAGGCGAATAAGAAAATAACTACATGGAAGTCATCGCTATTCTTTACAAACAGCTTTCTAACATTTTGACATGCCAAAAATGCCTTTTAAAGAACATTAACTTAGTTTATAAATTTCATCCCACCTAAAAATTAAGAGCACGTAGCACTAATTGTGCATTGGAAGAGTTGGTCGTCTCAGTCTGATTGCTCACAGCAAAGTTGTTAAAATGATGAGAAGCCCCACCAGAGTCGGTGCCAATTTATGTTCCCGTAGGCAGCTGCAGCAGAAGGACCAGGGAACTGCTACAAACGTAGCTGTGAAATACGCTCTTCTCCTTGGATGTGGGTGATTCAGATCAGAGCTTCAGCCATTAGCATGATCATTGGTTTTATTTATTTTTTGTCTGTTTAGTTTCATCAATATTAAGTTTTGAAACTCTGAAACGTTAGTCGATCTGTTTACAGACCATGCGAAGTAAGAGAACATCACCACCTCTGTGCATAGAGACAGGAGGGAATCCAGACTCAAGCGTGGGTGATGCTCACTGAGAGCCTGTGTAATTAAAGTGTCTTAGCAAAGTGCAACACGTACAGACTGTTTCTGTGTGCGTTCAGGTGCCTGTGCACCTTCAGGCTTTGGGATTTCCTTCTGACAGCAGAGGCAAGGATGATATTCCTGTTTTGTTTGCTTCTCAGCCACATATTCTGTCACTTTGAATGGGAATGGTTTCCTAAGAGAGTATTAATTAAAAGGAAACAAGATATTTTAAATTGAAAGGTTATCAGCAAATGCTGCATGAATGAAAACATTAAATGAGTGAATCTCCCACGTCTTCTGTGTCACTGCTGCTAATAGAAGCAATCCCCAGAAGGAGACGAAATGCCCAATAGCTTAGATTGGTAGCATTTAGGAGAGGGGTTGGTACTTGAAGGGAGAACAAATGCCTTATATGATTCAGAAACACTATAAATTAGTAAATGTGGATTTTGTTAAGGTTTAAAAAGGGATATTATGAAATGATGTTAGATGCTTGGATGTGGGGCATTTCTCTGAGTGGAGATTGTATGTTTTCAGTAGATTTTAATGGTCAATTTGAGTAGCATCTGTGCTGGGTAAACAGTCTTCTCTAATTTGAAAAATTATTCGAGTTTGTTCTGAACTGCACTGTTACATTTAGATGGATTGAAAATTATTATAATTTAAAATAAATGGGCAAGAAGGGGAAAAATAAATCAAGATGAATTCTCTACTGGAGGATAAGGTTTTGAAAACCCCTACTATAAATACTCTCCAAAACACCTTGTACATGCAGAGAAAGCTTTTTAGGAGATTATTGTTTTAGGAAAATCTTTTACATTTTTCCCCTTCTTGCCATTCATTTTTTTCCCTTTTTTCTATCAGATGAGGAGTGAGGGAAGGTGACAATAAACTCACTGAGTATGATGAGAGTCAGAGTAGTGTCATGCAATTTTAGCAATATTAGAGTCCTCCTCAGCTACACATTCATTATTTTCAGCCCTGTATTCTTCGAATTGGGATAAGGAGCCATTGGGTCCTTACGAGTCAGCTCCGAGCACCTTCTGCTTTAGGAGGAAGATAAGGAGGAAAAATAGATTCTTCAAATAACATAACCTCCATTTAAATCCTGTGGAAGTTATATTAAAAGGAGAATCACTCCCTGGAAAGCTTTTGGAATGTGAGAATTGAATTTAACAGGCTAAGCTTTCCATGATAATAATTGCACAGCTAAGGATGATGCAAATTTAATGGTTCTAATCAGATGAGGTGAAAGAAAGCAAACATTAGGTTTATGCTTTAATTTGTGATTTGCTCTACTGTTGATTCTTCCATGCAAGAAGAAAGGTGTGTTGTTCCCCCCCCCCCGCCCCCCCTTCCTTTTTTTAATCTAGAAAGCTTTGGGAAATATTAATGAAATTGAGTGCTCTTCATTAACATAAACTGATTCCAGCTTAAATGATAACATTTTACAACATTTAAATTAAAATATTTTGCTGAAAATTATAATCTAGAGAACAACCATAGTAGGTCACAACAGAGTAATGAGCTGGACAGTCCTTCGTCTCATACCAAATACATATGAACTGTAAGAAAAGGACACAATCTGTAGAGGAGTTTCACAGAATCACATAATGATTGGAGGTGGAAGGAACCTCTCAAAATCATCTAGTCCAAGCCCCTGCTGAAAGTACGGTTGACCATAGCAGGTTGCCTGGACCATGCTCAGCTGGGTTTTGAATATCTCCAAGGATGGAGACTCCAAAAGCTCTCTGGGCAACCTGTGCCACTGTTTGACCCTCTTCGTGTTAAAAGGTCCTCTTCTGATGTTTAAATGGAATTTCCTGTGTTTCAATGGGTACCCATTGCCTCTTGTCCTGTCACTGGGCATCACAGAGAAGAATCTGGATCAGTTTTCTTTACAACCCGCTCATCAGGTATTTATACACACTAATAAGGTTCCCCCTGAGTCTTTTCTTCACCAGGATAAATACTCCCAGCTCTCTCAGTCTCTCCTCCCTCAATGTCCCTTATGTGCCAGATGCTCCAGTCCCTTAACCACCCTCAAGGCCCTTAGCTGACTTGCTTCAGTATGTCTATGTCTCTCTTGTACTGGGGAGACCAGAACTGGACCCAGCACTGCAGACTGACTCACCAGTACGGAGTGGGAAGGATCACCTCCCTCGACTTGTTGGCCATGCTCTTCCTAATGCAGCGCAGGAGGCTGTCGCCCTTCTTTGCTGCAAGGGCACATGGCCGGCTCATCTTCAAAAGGTTGTTCACCCCTTGTTGAGTTTCATGAGATTCCTGTCAGCCCATTTCTCCAGCCCGTGAAGTTCCCTCTGAATAGCAGCACAGCCATCTGATGTTTCAGTCATTCCTCCCAGTTTTGTATCATCTGCAAACTTGCTGAGGTTACAGTCTGTGCCATCATACAGGTCATTAATGAATACATTAAGCAGTATTTGCCCCAGTGTTAACCCACTGGGGTCCATTGCTAGTGCCTCACCTCCAGCTGGACTTCATGCTGCTGATGACAACCTGCTGAACCTAGGATTTCAGCCTACCTCACTATCCACTTATCTAGCCCATTCTTCATCAATTTGTCAACTAGGATGTTGTGGGTGATGGTGTCAAAAGCCTTGCTAAAGTCAAAATAAACATGACTTTCCCCTTCATAAACCCATGCTGATTACTCCCAAACCTTCTTGTTCCTATATGTAGAAAGGGGTTTCAGGATTATTTGCTCCATCCTTCCTAGGGATGACGGTGAGGTGGACGTGCCTGTAGGTTTGGGGTTTTTTTCCCCCACATCTGGGGTTCCTCTTTTTTTTTTTTCTTTAAATTTTGGCACATTATTTTACCACGACTGTGGGTTATGATGAAACACCTCCTTCACTTTATCCAGTAAGCTTTTGATTTTATGGACACTACAGTTTTTGGTCCTTGAAGAGACGTCATTTCATTCCTTCACTTGCCCTTGTCTGTCTGTAGGTATATTTCTTGTGCTTCCCTTGTGTCCTGTTAGGGATAGGTAGAGCAGTATTGAACGCGGTGTTAAAGGTAAGGGCACAACGAAGGGGCTAATACAGTGCTACACTGGTATTTTCTGTTTTGTTCTCTGTTGCTTTCCTAAACATTTCTGAATGTGTTTGGTTTTTTTAATTGCTGTTGAGTGGCAGATTGATGTTTTCATGGTAGTCTGTATCATACCACTCAGGTACCTTTATGGAACGGTAGTAATTTGTGCAAAAGCCCTTGTATGTAATGTTAGAATATACCTTTAAATTTAATCTACTATAAATTTCTTTTGCCATTTTAATGACCAGTCACTCGGTATCATGGGTTTCATCTGCAACTTTTCATACTTACTGTCTTACTTGATATTTACTTGTCTTCATATTACTCCTTTGAATGGTGTAGTGTTATCAGCAGACTTTTGTCACTGTTTGCCCCGTTCCTGTGATTATATGTTAAATAGGATTGACCAAAGTACCTTGTAGGACTGCTTTAACTTTTCTCAATAGCAAAAATGAATCAAGCCTTATGTTTCCTGGGTTTAGAATAATTATCCCTCCAAGTGAAGACCTGTCCTCTCATCCTCTTATCCTCTAGCGATATTGTTTCTTGAGCACATTCTGTGGGCGTGCTTTCTGAAAGATTTTTAGAGTAGGCTGGTTGAACTTTCATTTTTATATATTAATTGATTCTGTTAAAAAATGAGGACGTTAATGAGTCATCCATTCCCTCTCCAAAGTCACATGGACTCTTGCTTGGTACCTCTTATTTCTCTGTGTGTCAAATTACAGAATTGGAATAGTTTTCACTAATTTGCCTAGTGCTGGCATCACAATTTACTGCCCTGAAGTACCTCTCTAAATTGCTCTTGGAGACCTTTAAAAAATTGGAATCTGTATTTGCAATGTCCATTTCTCTAATACAAACATTATTTTAAATGAGAAGACGCTCTGTGCAATTAATGGCTTAGTGATTTCATCCTTGAGTTCCTTTAGAACATTTGGATGAATACCATCTGGTTTGGGCAGATGAGTAGCATTGATTTGTGTAAAATGTCTTTCACTGACACTTTAATATGAGACGTATCTTAATACAGCAGCAGCAGAGAGGAGCTCTGACGTGGGAACCTTTCAAAATCAGCTCCAGGATGAACAAAGATGCAAAACATTAGTTTGCTTTCTCTGCTGTGACTTTGTCTCTGGATGCTCTTTTCTCCCCTTCCTCATGTATTGGCTCCACAGATTGCTGTGGCAGGCTCTGCATCTTTTGGTAGGTTGACAGAAGATTTATTATTACAGTGTAAAGTTTTTCAAGTTGTGTTTCAAAGTTGGGGTTTTTTTATTTTATTTTATTTTTGGCCTATTGCATTGTAGCAGCACCAGAAAACTTAGAGATGTGCTTGTAGATGAACAGCTTAAAAAAAAAAAAAAAAAAAAAAAGCTGCTGTTTCCACACATCTTCTCATGCTCATTTCATAATCCCTTATTATCTCCCCTAAAAGCTTTTCTGCTAACAGCTCTCTATCTTTCCTTTCCATAAGCGACTGTGGCACCAGCTTGTTAAAGTTTTCTGTCTTTCTTCAAGTAACATTTCTTTTCAATCATGCCTTTTTTTTTTTTTCTTCTTCTTCTTTGGTCCACTTTAGGTAGTATGCACTTGCATTGAAATTCAATCTCTTGCCTTTAAAAAGACATTTTTGATATTTTACCAATATCGTTGCTTCTTTCAGCTTTCTTTTTTTAATCAAGCTTCCTCCTTTTTGTGCAAGAATCCCGTTGAACCCGCTCCCATTGTGGATATTTTGGCTTCCTTGCTTATGCACAGATGTTGAATCTACGTCCACGCTGATGACGGTTGTGGAGTGACTCACTGACAGCCCTGCTGAGACGCGATGAAGAGTTGCTTCCCCTCGGAGTTTCCTGGCTAGCTGCTCGCGAAGCAGGGTCTGAAAATTTGCTCTTGGCATCGTGCCCCGATATAACATTTAAGCAATCTATGTGGGGTCATTGAAATCTGCCATTACTGCTGTGTTTCCTGATCTTTCGGTCGTTGAGTTCACAAAGCAAATCGGAGTCACTGCTCCCATCCGGGCCAGTCCCTTGGGGGTGTGCTAAGTACTGCATACTGCACCCCCAGCCCCGTGTGGGACTGAACTTCCAGTCCACAGGGACTGCGTGGTACTTCATACAGTTAACTTCTTTATTGGATTTAATTTGAAGCATTTCCTGATGGATAGCACCCTTGCTAGCTACTCTGTTTTTTCTGTATTCTTTTCCCCCCTGTCCAGATTTAAGCAATCTACTAATTTCTTAGATATCTAACATTTAAATAGAAGGACATTTACCTACTTTATTCTCTGGTTTGATTTTCTATTTTTTTCATGCTTGCTTAAACTGCTTTTAATCATCTGCTATTTCAGATTTGCTAACGTCTCTCCTGTTCTTTGCTTAAGAATACAGTTTTTTGACTCCTTTCTCAAAAAGGTGCATTTTCCCAAACTGCATGCTTTTCTGTGCCTTTCAGCATTCTTTTTCTATATGTCTCTTCTTAATTTGCTTTCTTATCATGTGGCTATCAACATTATTGACTTTAAATCTACTAGTAAGTTGAAAGATGAGATGAAGAAATCTGCATTTTTTTTCTCTTAAAAAGAAAAAGCAAGTGATGCTAAATATTATCACATACATTAAATTTTTTTACTATCAATATATTTTGGGGGGTTCTTTTATTTTCTCTTTTTCCTGTGACTGTGAGTTTACGCATTAGAGATGTCAAAAATGAGGCAGCACTACATTTCTTTTTAGGGAAGGGGGTCCTTAACTCAAAAGCATTCCTGCCTTTCTCCCTCACTCCAGCAGCTTCCCTGGGAAAATTCTCACTAAGAGCGAGGAAGCCTTTGTAAAATCCTTGGCCATGTGTTTTGTGTACATTTGTCATCTGGGCTTTTCCTTTTTTCTTTTTTTTTCTTTCTTCTTTTTCTTTTAGTTATACATATTTGGTATAAAACCAAGTTGAAACTAACCAGAATTCAGAGGCTTTGGCTGTTCTGGTGAATAAAAACAAAGATAGCGCACATGAATAAAACAGCTTTGCGTGTCTGCAGCAGCTTCCCACACTCCTTCCATCTAGCAGCCAACACTTTCCGTTGGCTTTTCAATTAAAGCTCTATGCATAGGGATGGATTTGCATCGTTTAAAATAAAACCGCTGTTTAATGCCTCATAGACATTACCTCCAGAACATTAGTATTCGTTAATTTTTATGGCTAGAAGCATCTTAGTAATCTGGATTGTAGTTCATCTCACTGCCACTTGTGCGTGTAATAGATGCTGCCTGTCCGTGATTTGAGCAGCGATGTTTGGTAGTCCTTTCTTTGCCGTCTCTGCCTCTTGCTTCGGCCTTCCCCTTTACAGGGAGACATCTCTGATGTTCTTTCACCCGAGGAGAGATCTCTCCCCATCTTCCCCACCCATTTTTTCAGGGTGTTTTAAAATATAAGCAGAAATGTTAGTAACAGGAGATCAGCATTTCTAAGAATAAATACAATTCTTCATTGTTTCTAAGAGCGTAATTGTGGATCAAATTTCCTAGAAATTTCTTAATGCATTTCCAAACATGTTTTCATATATTTTGAAGAAAAGGGCTTTTGTTTGTTTTAGCGGTAGTAAAACTCTGTCCATGACCTTCCTGTACAGCGGAAGGTCCTTTCCTTGCTAAGGAGCCCATTACAAGAACAAGTCTTTATATCAGACCTGTCAGAAAAAGAGAAGGAGGAAGGCTTATCCCGTGTCCCTGCATATCTTTCATCAGGTGTATTCTGTGTCTGAGGAAGAGGAGAGGATAGTAGGAGGTGAAAACTTGCTAAATAAAGAGAGGTGGGAGGAATTCCTAGGAGACTATTTCATCCTTTCTCTCGTTCTCTGTAGAAAATACTAATATACAAAATATAAATAAATGCTGCATGCCAGCTAAACACTGTATGAAGGCTTATACCATCATTAGATTGTCAGCTTGTGTATGTTAACTCAACTGTGTGCATTTAGGGGTATATGGTTGCACAAAGTGGCTACTTGGGAATGTGAAGTGCTTTGTAAGCAAGGACTGATTGTCCGTCACTTGGGATTTTGCACTGTTCCTCATCATCAGGACCAAAACAAGGTCTAAGCACCAAGGAGTCCTTTGTAATTGGCTTTTACTGCCAGTGTCAATGGTTTAGGATGGGACTTCAGGATGTGCCAGGCACATACAGAAAATGAACTTGTCTGCCACGAGGTGGAAATCTGTCATTCAGCAGTGGAACCGTAATCACGTCAAGCTGTGACCTTGTTGGATCCCATCACCAAGCGAGCAGGGCTAGGCCAGGCTTCCCTACTGCGATGTCAAACCCAGAGCTATGTGCTAAGTGTAGTAGGGAGTAGAGGTGGCCACTGAGTAACTGATACTGTTCCTCTGAGTGATGAAAACTGATGCCAGTGCTGTGTTTTTGATAAGGTGCTAAATAAAATCATTATCTTTCATTATTAGCAAGCCAATCTTTATAAAAGGAGAGGACTTAACCCCATTATCCTGGACACACTTCAACTGCTACATGCATGTTTTTCAGACTTTGTAGAGGTGTTGATCACAGGTAATGGTGATGTGATACTCTATGTGTTGGTATATGTGCATTTCTATATTCAGATATTAATACCATTTAGAAGAAATTCATTGTACTATCAAGCAGAGGAAATACCAAGTACTGTAGAGCGCGACACTAACAACAAAAAAAAGGCACGAATAGAAGGAATGGCTGGGAATTGAAGCAAGACAAATTCAAATTAGAAATCAGGCACACATTTTTAATTGGAAACATAATTATATCCTGAAACAAACCAACCAGAGTAAGTGATAGATTCCTCTAGTCAAGATTGGGTGGTTTTTGGGAAGACCTGCATTGGTCAGACAAGAGTTACTGTCCTCTCGTGTAGCTGTGCTTGAGTGAAATGCTCTGACCGGTTTTATGCAGCAGGTCAGGCCAGAGGCTCTAACGCTTCTTTCCAGATTAAAATTAAGTGAATCTAAATACTAACAGCGTGAGGCAGCTGTATCTAAAACTGGAAAACAGCAACCTTGTTACAAGGTAGAGAGGAAGGCTCATGTTAAATTCCTAGTTTAATTTCCTAATTTCTGGCTCTATTTGTGGTATGATTTTTTTTTTTTTAATTTTTTTCCCTTCTCATAGGCATGTTCTTTACCTGTGTTGGCAAAGAATCTGAATGTAGAACAGCTTTACAAGTTGGGATCTAACTGCATTTTTTAATGTACTTTTGTCATTGGTTGGATTGGGGGATACTAAGATGTTTTCATTTTCCAATGGAGAGGAAGGAGCAGCAATTTAAAACAGAATTTCTTTTCCTTCCTGTTTTTGGCACATTTGACCCTTTTCGCATGTAGACATAGGACTATTTTTCTCAGTGCTTTTTCTATTGAGTTCTGGGGCCTGTATCCTTCTATTGGTCATTATTTTGTGGCTTCTATATCGTCCACGAGCTTGGAATAGAAAATTAGAGAATGTGAATGAGAAATTTCCAGTGGCCTTACACTGGAGGAGGCAGCTTATCCATTTCCTACCCTGGCTGTTGCATCAGCCTTAACGTCAGAAGGAAGAAGCAGCATGCCAGCAAAGGGGGGACGGGCAATGCTGGAAGAACTGAACTGTGCCAGCCTCTGAGGAAATTGTAATGATTGTCCTTGTATTCTAGCAAACTCTGACTTTGTTTGTATGTCTTGGGGGAATGAAGGGAAATAAGGTTTGAACAGGCATTTTAAACTGTTTTTCTGTTCCTTCTTGTAACACTCACTGTTCTGCCTGACAGTATGTTGGCAGCCAGGGACTGCTGGCATCCCCTGGAGGGGGAGGAGGAATCCTGCCTTGAGATTACATGGACACGATCAACTTTCAACAGTTGCAGGATCTAAGCCACCCTAAGCTGCTGTTGCCATCCATCTTCTTCGTTTAAAAAATTTGCTTTTGAATACGTTTCCTTAAAGCTGCAGGAAGACATCATATAGCTCTTAGTACAATAGTATGCAAGATTTTATGTATGTGGTACTCTGGGAGACTATGAAATATATAGGATCTCTCGGAGGGTGTCTGGTTTTTGGTTTTGTTTGTTTTTTTTCTCTGTTTTTTTTTTTTTGTTGTTGTTTTTTCTGTGGGGCTTTTTTCCTTCCTTTTTCCACAGGAAGTAACAATACCTTTCCAGCTGTTTTCCCAAATTGTAAATAGGTTTGGAAGCTTCCTATGAAGTCATCAGTCACCTAGTTACTACACATAAATGTGTTCCTAAATGTAACAGGTTTCAGATTTCTGGCTGAATTCCTCTTTGCCTGTGTCAGAAAAGCCCCAAAAACTACAAACAGCTGGAGCTAAACAGACATAATCATTCTCTGGAAGTGCCTTTACTGTGTATGGCAAATGGACCGCAGTTACTTAACTACTTCTTAGGTTTGTCTGTGTATTTTTGTGAAGACTGTACACAACATTAAGGAAGTTATAAATTTTAAATTGCCTTTTTGCTACTTTCTTACAGTCAGAGTAATTTGGAGTTGGGGAACTTATTAATAGGGGCTTGAATCCATTTGTTCTGCCTAGCAGAAACTATCTAAAATATTTAGCAGTGCTAGTAGAAACAAAGAGGAAAGCAAGGGAAATACAGATACTTAAGCTTTAATGAGCAGAGTTGTAACTAACTCCAGTTCCTTTTTTTCTCCTCCATATAAGTTTTATTTTTTAGAGGAAGAGCTCCCCTCTAAATGCATTGAGTGACTGTGAGCCCCAGACATTCCTAGTAACTTAAATGCCTAAATTAGGTAGGTAGTTGCCTGAGGTCATACGTATAGCTAATGGAGATGAGTAGAGGCGTCCAGAGGATGCTTGGGAAGATAGAAGTGATGACCTGACCATGGCAGTTACCTTTTTCTGACCATTGATTTCTGCAAGGTGAATATTAATTGGGATGTATCTGGATCATAAGAGACCCATTGGGAAAGGAGAAATCAGTAGGTACCAGCTCTCCAATGCTCTTGTTTTGGAATCAGAGGTGATGGGGATACATTTAGGGGAAAGCAGGAAACAAAAATAGAACATGAACAATTCTGGGGAAGTAGGATCCATGAAGTTCAGCTGGTGCCTTGTCGAGCACGAAACAGTAAAGAAGGTGTGAGGGATACAGTAGGGGAATGACTCAGTCAATGAGTGAGAAAAACAGCAGCAGATCAAATTAATCTCTTCAGAATACCTTTCAGATGATGCTTATGTCTGGTTCATTCCCATCACCTGGTCCATGCAGGACATTTCTGGAGCAGGGAAAGATTTGCTGATGGTATGTTGTATACTTGGAGGTCTTGCTAGGTAGCTGATGATAACCACAACTGTAGTCTTTTTGATGCAACAGGGATGCTGCTGCCATTGCTTCTTGCCTTGTTCAGCGAGTTGCTGGATTTTTTTTCTTTCCAAGAAGTAGTAGTATACAAAAGACATGGACACTGCTATCCTCCCCAACAAATTCCTGGCTGGGTAGGGAGACTTCCTTTTCTTATGGAAAGAAACAGCTTAGTGTGCCATCTCCATCTGCTGGTTGAGCAGATTGGCAACAGGAGTATCTGAACTGGTTTCAGAAGAAAGAGAACTAACACATTGGAAAATATGAGTATGAAAGTAGAAAGTGTAATGTATACTTTAACTCTTATTGAAAAATGGAATTTAATCAACAATATATTAAAAATTGCAGCTGGATGATTTAAATAAGCATTTATATTTTCATGGCAGGGGTATAATTACATATTATTTGATAAATTGTGTAAGATATTACTGTGGAATATAACTTGACTGATACAGGTATATCAGTATATACTACTGAAAATATGGTAAAATACCTTCTTCAAGTAAAGATCTGTATCATGGTTTGTTTTAAAATTTAACCATGTGTAAAGCAATTATATACATTGTATATTTTGCAAACTCTGTGTGTTTAGTTTCTGACAATGTGTTTGATAATTTCATTGTTATCCTTAGGGTGTAAATTACTTAATTGCTAATGGAAATATTCAGCCCACCTGAAAAAATGTATTACCGAAGTAATTCTATTAAATATTTTCTGTTCTGTACAGAGCAGAGGAAGTTCTCATTTTTAAACTGGTTGTCATTGAAGCATTCACTTCCTGTTGCTACACTTCATCATTTGAAATGTGCTTAGAGGAGGAACTTAGGAAATGTATTTTCCTTTTCAGACTTTAGTACATAAAATAGTCTGAGTGGCATGCTGATAACCTTCAGGGCAAAGGGATTTCTTCTGTGTACATTCAAGGCTTTCCTGGAGCAAACTAGAAACCTTGAAAAGGGTAGAGGTGAGCTCTACCAGCTGGCAAGTTTTCTTGGCAGGTTGACTTCACTAAAATAGTGTATTAACGAAGTCATGATCTGTAACTTTGGAGTTCAATCATTAAAAGGTGCATATTTACATATTTTTAAATTTGTGTGTGTGTATTGCAAGTACGTTCCTAAGTTTAGCATTTGGATCTTCAGCATAACATTATATGGATGTAGTTTCCCTGCTGTTGTTTTAATCTATATTCAAAGCTAAAAAAGGTAAAGCTTGTGTAAGCACTATCCTTTCCTTATTTCTAAGGAGTATGATTATCTTGATATCGATCTATTCCTTTATTCAAGTGTGGCTTTTTGTATACACACGTATATGTAACTACAGAGAGAGGTAGACTGAGGCGTGGATTTCTCAGCTGCACATTTCAGTGAAAAGAGAACCAAAGTGACACAAGAGCAATTACTGTCATCATCTTCTGATGTCTCTGTTTAGGGTCATGGTTTTGCATCTGGATATCATAGTGACTTTTTGATGGAAAAACAGTGTGGCTTCATCTTTACTGAATCCATTGATTTGAAAACAGTGAGAGTCCAGCAGGTTTCAAGCACAGGCAACGCATATTAACTGCACATCTGAGGACAGAATTAATGTAATTTTTTTTTTTAACTAGAGGACTAAATTAAAAAAAAATCAAACCAAAGCAAAACAGTAGGGGTGTTTTAGTATTTTGGAAAATGTTTGAGGTATAGGCCAAACTGTTGCTAACTGTAAGTAAGGAGCAAATTAAAAAGTTATTGTGGTAGGTAGAAACTGAAAATAAACCTTGTGCTTTGCTTTACATTCCTTCTCTTCCAGAGTGGCAGGCAATGTGGTCAGTATTATGTAACTGCAACATGTGACATTAATATTTCAGTATAACTAGAATACAAAAACTTCATACAATAAGGAAATGTTAAGTGTTTGGACCTGAAATCACCGATGCTTAGTTTTCAGTGTATTACCTATGAGTAGTTCTTCCAAAAGCAGCAGGATATGGGAAGGAATTGGTGTTAACCTGATCGGCTATTCATTCGTTAGGTAAGTTCCTCTGTGCAATCTTTGCCAGTTTGTAAACTGTGACTGGCAAGAATATATATATCCAGTATCAAAAGGAATTGCCCTTTTCTTGAAGTCTCCTACAGCTGGCTGGCTGATACACATCCTTTTACCCCATTTGAGTTTCTCTCCTGTGAGACAAGGAGTTAGTTTTGCCTTCATGACAAATATTTTCTCTCAGTAAGCACACCTTTGATTAAGAGACCATTTCTGTCTTAAAAAAATTCAGCCCAAATAGAGTGTGAATAACTAGCATCAGCTGCCCGACGTTTCCATTTCGTCCTATTAGAATATGCAGTACGTACCCTGGTACTGAAAGCAAGAGAGTAGAATACATCAATGCACTTTGAAGAGTAATAACAGTCAACCTTTTCATATAACAGTTGATTGTATATTCTCTGATAACATATCACTACTAAGAACTTCAAAACCTGTTATTTGTTGCTGCCTGGATTGGTGGAAAATATTTTAGCAATGCTAAAGCCTATGAATGTTGGGTCAATGGACCTATTAGTGGCATTTTGTGCTAGCTCCCGCTTCAGAGCCACTCACCAATATTCCTTCTTCAACCTTGTCTACAGGAAATTTAATTAAAAAATGAGAGCTTGTTTTGTTGTTCCAACATTTCAAATGCAAAGAGCAGAAAATACACTCAAAGGGATCTGAAAGGATATCCTGGTATGTCTGCCACAGAAATGTCTGGTTATGATGTCTTTTTGGGAAAGTAAAATTCATTCTTGCAATACTCCTCGTGCTTTTGAAGTCTTAAGCCATTCTTCAAGCCATAGATTATTTGAACAAATGATCCATGTCTCTTTAGTGGGCCCTTCCTACAGGGGTGATTGCACTGAACATTTTTTTTCCTTTGTCTTGGGTTTATTTCAAGTGAGGATAGTGAGTTCTGGTGATGTCTAAAAGAGTCTAACCATAGATCATATACTAAAGAACCACCATATTTTCTATATTATATGCCAGGTGCTTTTTATAAACTCTTCTGAAGGGGAAGATCTACCCCAAATCAAGATTGCAGCTGATGTTGCACCCTTGCATGATATCTGGTGTTGTCTTGGCTGAGCAGGCCAGAGGCAGGATTCCCACCTTTGGAAATGGTGACTAGAATGAAGCCTCAGCTCTGAGAATGAGAATTCACCAGAGGATAACTGTGTTATGTAGCTGAGTTGTGGACCTGATGTAAATGGAGGGGTGATGTGGAAGGAAAGGAGCTTTCCCAAGGGTCCTTTATGCTGCTGGATTTCTTCCTCCATTCAGTGTCAGAACTGAGAGTACAATGCTCAAGTTACTCTTCTTATTGCTGTCTTTCCTTGGAAGAAGTATGTTTGAAACTATTGTTATTATATCTTTAGCCTGGGAACTTGGGGACCTGGACCTCCTACAAGATGAGAGAGACTTCTGTGTCAATGTATTACAGAGTGCAATGGAGGAAGCAGGTGTCAGGATGAAGCTGAGCTAAAGGCATCTCCAAGGACATCTCCAAAGGTGGCTTAAGGAGAGTTGGCATGGGACAGAGGTAGTGCAAGAAGTCTCTTGACATCAAATGAACACAAATTCCCTTTGTAGGGAGTGGAAACGGATTTGTTTGTGTGTGGTCTAGTCTCTGACACTTCGTTAACCACAGTTTAAAGCTCATGGGAAGGGGTAAGCGAGCTGTAGAAGCAAGATCAGAGAATCACAGGCATGTTGGCTGGAAGTGACTTTTGGAGCTCATGTAGTGCAGCCTCCTGAGATCTTTGCACAGCTGCTGATGGTGAAATTGCCCAATGCAGAGGTGAGGGATTATTGCTGACCTATCTGTGGGGCTGGGTATTTAGCTTATACATATGCATATGTTTTAGCATTTTCTTATTTTAGTGCTGTTTCTTTTCCTTGTAATAAAGGTGCCTTATAAAGGGCTTATGAGAGGGATCAAGCCGCTGAGGTATACTCATGTAAATAAGAACCCGTGGATGTTTGCATCCTTCCACCTTTGTTGCTTACAACAATGCTCTAAACAAGAATTTCAGGACTTGGCTCCAGACATTTGACTTTGAATGAAACTAGATTTTGGGAGGAGTTTTTCTGGAAGGGACAATGGCAGTATTTCACCAACGCATGTTAGGTGAAGACAGACTGGTTTTAGTCTGTCCATATAAGTAATAGAAGTGCATATATGAAGTGATAAGGGAAATATGGAAATGGAAATCAGGCTTGCATACTTACAGGGCACTCCAGGATTTATTATGTATAATATACATTTATCCCTTAATGTTATTTTGAAGAAAAAGAATAGCTGAGAACTCCCTCTTGCCCTGTTTCCAAAATACCTTATGGAATCTGAAGGATAAATATTTAAGAAACACGTAGTGGTCTTGAAATAAGAGAGAATCATAGTGTTGGGAAGTAAAGGCTGCCTTTTATCTGCAGAAGTGCTTCAGCAGAGGTCATGGCAGGAACCGTTTCTCAGCTCAATGCTGTTTGGAAGGACCACCTTGAGCAGAGGGAGGGTGCAGCCTCCGTTGCTGTTGCCCGTTGAACCACTAACATCTAGTGTGTGATTGCCAACAAGGCTGTCAATTAGTGCTATTTGTGTTGGTAGTTTTTGTGAGTCTAATTAACTTTTTCAAGCCATTCATACTGCTTTCCTTGGTCTTGCTGGGTTATTTAATGTTACCCACAGTCTGTGAGAAGACATTTATGCTTAGGCTGCACTGGAACCAAATCAGATGGTTTAATGTCTATACCTTGTTGAAAACTGATGCTTGTGGCTTAGGAGTATGTGGATAGAAATAAACACTAACAGCATCTAGGAATAATCATTTGGTTTTTTCATTTTTAGCTGAGGATTTTTGCACACAGATGACACTTACAGGAATTAATAAGCCCATCTGCTCTCCCAGCATTTGTTCACCAACTCAAATAAACCAATATTACAAGCAACTAGAGATAGATGATGGGCTATGTCTTTGAAGATGTGAGCTTGCCTCCATCAGGTCTGATGAGTTTTATTTTAATTTCTATTATCTAAAGATTTGTCTGGGGGTGGTGTAAGCAGATGTCTGTGTTTCCGTATGTACTGGAGTAGGGACTAGGGCTGAGAATTTCCAGGATATAAAAGTGAGATCTTGGGGCAGGGGGAACGGTGCAAGCTGTTAGTCTTCTGCTTCCTACTATAGTTCAGGATTTTTCTTCGTTATTGAAGGGATCCCCGCGCTGACAGGAGTGCTCAGCTGAGTGCTCTGGCGTGTTGCCATTTAGTAACTTTCATTTGAGTCTCATCTGCAAAGTAATACTAATTTTTCAAATAAATGTTTTAAAGCTGCAGGATGTTCCCACACTTAAAGAAACCCCAGAGGGGTCATCTGTTTCCTCTTTCCTGCTACAGCAGGGGAGATTATTTCCACCTCTTTCTTTCGATGCTGGTTTTTCCAACAGTACTTATTGTCCCTAGCTATTCAGTAACCTATGTACACAGCACTGCCAGTCACAAGTAACTCAGTAACTCAGCGTTGCAAGTCATAAGCAGAATGAAATATTTCCCACCCTGTATTTAGCTATACAGTACTGGATGGAAAGAAAAAATGTTATTTTGCTTTAGGAAGTGGTAAACCTTTATGCTCCATATATTAACTTGCTGTGTATTCAGAACTTGATATATTCTGGCTTTATGTCCTTTATAGAACCAAGTGTAAAATTCTTATTCCATAGAAAGTTGTTACAGTAAGAGGCAAAAAGCCTGCTTAGTTGAACTTTGAGGAAAGATACCACAGAAATACAAATATCCATTGGTGTTTTGCTTATGCACAATTTAAAAATGAATAAAGGAACTAGAAAGTGTATAAAGTTTCTTGTTTGAACATGTTTTTTTTTTAGATGAACTAAAAGTTCCCATTACGCTTGTTTTTTCTAAGTAGTGATCTCTCCAAAATAAACAATTTTACCCTGAATCCAAATGCAGTTTGTGAACATCCTTTCTTACTGCTAAAAGCCAGGGAGCCAGTATTGAATCCTTAAACACTGCCTCTTTGAGGGCTTAGGGCACCTTCAGAGTGTGGGCTTGAGCCCAGAGATTTGTCTCCTCTATTTTCAGATTTGAGAACCTTTAAAAATTCCAGGGTTTTGCCTTGTTCTCAGCAGTTCTTCTATTGCTTAGGCTTATTTTGTGGAAATGAGTCAATGGAGCAAATTTTTCCTTCCTTCCTTTCTCTCTCCTTCCTTCCTCCCTTCTTCCTCATTTATGAATACTGCTTTTGCTGTCAGGGCACAAGAGAGTTTCTTTAAGGAAATTTATTGCTGAAATAAGGGAAGAAAATGAAATTCTGCTGGCTGCCGCTTAAGACTTATGGACAAAGAACATACGGACAATAATTACTTTTGAAGTCTCCCTGGAAAATATAAAATCTCTTGCTATTAACTAAACTGCCTTTAAAACGAAAGAAGGCATGTGCAAAGCCTGCACAATTTTTTCGTGTGTGTCCATGCGTAATTCTCTGTAGATTTTTCATTTCAGGTTTACATTTGCAATATTCTGCATCTCTTTCCTCTTCTCCCTTTAAAGAACTTCTCACGCCTGTTTAGACACAGACAACATGCCTTGTAATTCAGAATTCCACTACTGAGAGTGTTTGTTTATTTTTCATTTGATTATTATGTTTTATTATCATATTGCATGGGCATCTTGGTTAGCTAAGTATGCGTGTGTTGGTCTGATTAATTTAAAGTTGGAGCATGTGTGTTAATATAGGGAGTTCTTCTTTCGCAATGACTTTTCTGGTAGCTTGCAGTCTATTTGTACTTTCTTTGGTAATATTTCCCAGAGGTGGGATTTAAGGAAGGAAATGGAGCAAATCTAGATTCAGACTTTGCTTTTGGATCTCCTCTCTCTAGAGGATCAGAACAAATCCCTGAATTTAATGATGCACTCGAATGTAATGAAAATTTGGATATTAATCATCACTGGGAACCTGTGTTCTGTGCTCATTAAATAGGCAATTTTGGTGAGTGCTCCTCATTCCCTTATGAGATACTAGAACAGCAGGTAGAGACCAAGCAACATCAGGTCATAATGCAAATTTTCTTTGAGGTAGAGCAGTGCATATTGCATTAGTTTTCAATGAAACCTCAGATTCCACTTTTACTGATGTCACTTTAACATCATAAATATGCAAAATGGCTTTATCAGATGCAATATGGGTTTTTCTTCACTTTTGTTAGTGAAAGTCTGGACTACTTAGACCAGTTGTTTGAGTTGACGTGTGAATTAGATTGAGAAACAGATTTCAAGAGTGAAGAATAACAATTCAAGTGGTATTAGAAATAAGTGACTGCTGAAATTTTCTTGTCTTACTAGTGAAGTATACGTTTTTTTAATTAATTATATTTGTATACAAGGATGCAACATGACCTAAATCTTTGGGGTCATACAGGACTCTCAGCAATGTTGTCTATCCGATGCATTCAGAAGTCAGAAACAAGCTTGACTTAACAAATTATGAATTCTTTTTGCTTGTCTTCTGGCATTTTTGCCTTTAGGACCTGTATTTTGAAGGTTTTTTCTACTTTCATAAAGAACAGAAGTTTTCTTCTGCAATGCTTTAAAAAAAAAAAAAAGCTGGAATTTTTGGGTGATTATGTCTCTCCCTGAAAGGAAAAAGATCATTTAAAGGAAAAAAAAAAAAAATTATGTCTCAGGATGATACTCAGATTCGTCTCAAGGTTCCACAGTATGAAGCAGAAGGTAATTCCCACGGCTCGACCTTGTCTTGTCTGTTCCCTGGACAGGGTTCCCTTCCCTCTCCATAATGCCCCACACCTGGTGCAGCCATGGTACGTTGACTTACGGCATAGGTATTTCCTGTTCCGGTGGGTTCTTACACAGCAGGGCTGTGGGAAGACATTTGGAATCCAGCTACAACTCACGCTCCAGGTCGCTTCACCTGCCTCCATCCTCCCTCCTGACCCCAACTAGCTCTGGCCTTGTAACGTGTCCTGGTACGGGGCTGTCACATGCATGGAGACAGCAAGGACTTGCGATTTTTAAACGCTGAGGGCTACATACGGATTGTGTCGCTGAGCCTTTCTGTAGAAATACAGTATTGGTGTGATGGCTCTTCCACCATGCAAAAGTCTAGTTTTTTACATTCTGCATGGACACCTGGGATTCCACCGAGATATTGTTTGGTTCACATTATAGGAAGCAAATAACTGATTGAAAAATTATTTGAGATCCATGTGTTGCATGAGACAACAAAACAAAAAAAAAGAAACCAAAAACCTGAGGGAGCAAAGCAAATACTACAGTGAGTTTAAATTGTCTCTTCCCAAACCACTTTAAAGTTGGAAAAGCAATATCTATGCTAACCTATAAGAATGCAACTGAAGCTGTGTAATATCTGAAATGGTGTGCCAGAGGTAAAATTGCATTTTTAGAATACAAGTATGAAGTCACAAATGCGTATATTTTTAAACATGCAAAACCGCCCTAGATTAGGAGCAAGCAATATGATTCACGCCACTGAATTCCCTGTAAACTTTGTGAAGTATCACATGGGCAGGGTTTGCTCAAGTGGATCTGGGGTGGAATCTTGTTTTTGTTCATTCACCAGGCAGGTGTGATGTTCTAGGTTCAGGACACTGCAGTGCCCTGCAATGGCTGATCAGCTGCATGTGTGTAAGGCTTGCAATCCCAAATCCAGAACTCAGCAAGGATGTAAAGGACCGTATTTTTAGATGCATTCCCATATACAGTATATTATGTAATAAGTTTTAAGACTGTGTTTATAAAGATAGGTTATTTCAAAAGTTTAAAAAATGTAAATCAGAATAGAATGTCATTTTTAATACATATTCTGTACTAGCTAATGTTATTTTAAAGCAGACTGAGTATGTATACATTTTATATATGTATGTTCTTTTTATAGAACAAAAATGCAGTTTAAAGTAACTTGAATTTTTAAAGACTAATTACCATGTTTGTAATCAATTGTGCATTAGAACATCATGTATTAATACACTCTATGTTATACATTAAAAATGAAGCCTCTGAAGAAGATTTTAACTGCTCATTGTTTGTTACTGATCTTATGCAGTGTTACTTGGATATTCTTACCTTCAAACGCTGAATGGGAAGTGGTGGAATGGAATAGCGTTAATTCACCAGCAGCATTTTCTAATTGTGTGCATCTTTTGGCTCTTTTGATTTAAAGAAGTAACATTTGTTGTGGAAATATTAGCTATGTGTTTATGTTTGTTGTGGGTGCTAAGTAGCTCTCCTTCCAAGACTGGTCTGAGCTTGCAAAACTATCTGTGCATTCTTATACTAATGAATTTAATATTAGATTTTATACAATCTGCTTAACAAAACCCAAATGGAGTAGACTACTGAAGATATCCTTCCAAATCGTCTTGTCTTTTGCAGTTTCAGACTGATCTATATAATTTATAGTAAATGAGTATCTGCAATTACTTGCTCAGTTTGCATTCCTTCCTAAATGCCATCTTCTTGTTTGCTTGGTTTGTATGCAGGAGAGGACTTGGGGAGACAGTAGCCTTATTTATTTTAATGTCATAATAACATATTTTAGTTTACTTGGGTACATCAGCAAATGTACATTCATGCCATAGAAGGAAAAAACTGAAACCTCTTTTTTTAGTATTTAGCATGAGTTGGTTTAGTTAAGTCTAGGTTTTAAAAACTGATATCTTCTGCCCTGTAAACCCATTTGTCCGTAATTTACTAACTACAAAAGCCTGTTATTTGCTTGTCCTTCCCGTCCTGTGCTGACTGACTGGTTTGAATTTCAGGAGTAAACCAATTTGTGAGCAACGGTTTGTTCCATTCTGGCTTTAAGGCTTAATGAGACTGTAATGTATCCAGGCTGAGGTTTCTGTTTGATCTTGTAATAGTAGGAAACAGACAAGTAGATTGCACTAATCATTAACGATTGCGAATACATTTGTTTCTCTCTAGTCTGACAGAATGACTCTTTAATGCATGGGTTGGAGTCGAGCATGTGGTAAGACCAGAAGGGTTACATTATCTTACTTATGTAATGTCACTAGCAAAAAAAATACATAGTTGCTGATGGAGAAGGTTGGCCATCTTTCATGTCTCTCTCCGTAGGACTTGAAAATAGGTCAGTACTGTTTAGAATACCAGGATATTTTTATTGGGAACCTCCTCCTCCTGTGAGCTCCTCTGCAGGTGTGGCAGAGCTGATCCTAATGCTCGTGGAGGAAGCAGGATGCTTTCAGTCAAGCCCTGTGGGAATTAATAGTCTAGAACATTGTGCTGGAACTGGTGGGACATTCGTCCTGTGCAATGAAAGATCACCTTTAACGTAGTGACTCTGGTGCTTTTTGGATTAATTCCTGGACTCAGTCCTTTTGTTCTCTCATAGGTGTTGGGGTGAGTTATCTGTCCTGCCAGAACAGTCTGAAATGAATATACTTCCTTTAGGAAAATCGCAAAATTAAATTAAGCTTTAAAGAAACCACAGAATCCCTTTTGAATATTTGACTTAAGCCTTCACTTTTTTTCTCCCACCCACCCCCACAGCTTGGCCCAACATGGGACAGAATCAGAACTGAGGAATGGAAACCAGAGTTGGGAGGGCAGCCCTGAGCTACAAGTTGGGTTTTTGAATGGTGGCCAATCATGGGAGAAAGCCAGACTGGAAAACTTGCAGAGGTGTTAAAGGCTCAGGGTCCACAGACCTGTGGCTCACTGATCTAAGCTAGAAAAAACTGCTGATCTCAAAAGGTAATGCAAAATGTGTCGTAAAAATCAGGATGATGAAGTAATATATGCGGTGAAATGGGAAACAATCTTAGACTTTTCAAAAACATCTGGATGTTCTGGGGTGGTTTTTTGTTGTTGTTTTTAAGTTAAATAGGACTTAAAAAATCTGCAGCATATGGGAGCTGCAAATTCCCACCATGTGTTGCTGCTAACTGTAAGGATGTATGGTTTGTGCAGCAATTTTTATTGTTTGTAAAGTGTCCATGTGATTTAGCTGCTCGCTTTGCTTTCCCCCGCCCCAGTGAGTGAAGGCTGTCGGCTCATGGCGGGAGAGAGCATTAGAGCCGTTGCAGGTGACGCTGTGGTGATCTGGACATGGACATAGATCCCAGCAGAAACAGACCCTGGGAGCCTAAAAGTTTCCAGTGTAACTTGACTGCCCAGCTCGATTTCCACAGCCCCTGTCAGCAGCACTTAACTGTGGTGCTGATAAGTACTATAAATTGTCATGGATGTTGTGTAGAGCCAGATCCTGATGGTGTTGCATTAGATTTGATCATGGGAATATGCATTTTCTTAGAAACAGTTCTGATATTAAAAAATGATCTTTCCTTGCACCAACATTTGGCTGGCAGCTATATAGACACTTCCCAGTAACAACACAGACGGCTTTATTTGCTTTTGGAAGGTTTTGCTGCCTGAGTTCATGCTCCTTCTCTGCCTTTCTCCACCTGATTTTTTTTCTAAAATAGGACTAGATGAAGGCACAGTGGGTTTTGCAAGCAACTTTATGCTTTTTGGTGACAAAACATATCAGGAAGTCAAGTGTCTTTTCCTGGCACATCAACATTTACTGACTGGAAGAAACTGTGTGCGGGGAGTATCCAAACATTTACCTGTAGAAGAATGGCTGTGGCAACTGTGCTGTATTTTATAACTGATAAAGTTAAAATCATTTTGGTGGTTTTTTTGAACCTAAGGAAGTGATTTAGTTGAGGAAAAGAAAAGACATTTTCTGGTGTGTTTGAAGAAACTCATATTGTTGTGGTTTAACCGCAGCTGCTTGCTCACCCCTTTCTCCCTTCCTAAGGGGATGGGGAGGAGAATGGAAAAAAAACCCTGTGGGTTGAGATAAAGACAGTTTAATAGGATAACACAAGAAGAGAATTATAATAATAGTAATAACAACAACAATAGCAAGAATAATAATCCAAGTGATGCACAAATGCAATTGCTCACCACATACGGAAAGAAAAAAAAAACAGTCCGATGCGCAGTCTGTTTCCGAGCAGCAATCCCGCCTCCCGGCTAATTTCCCCAGTTACATTCGGAGCATGACGCTGTATGGTAGGGAATATCCTTCTGGCCAGCCTGGGTCAGCTGTCCTGGCTGTGCTCTCCCAGCTTCTGCACCTGGCAGGGCCTGGGAAGCTGAAAAGCCCTTGACTTAGTGTAGGCATCACAGCTACCTGGCAACAACTAAAACATCAGTGTGTTATCAACATTGTTCTCATACTAAATCCAAAACACAGCACCGTACCAGCTACTAGAAAGAAAATTAACTCTGTCTCAGCTGAAACCAGGACACGCATGCATGCTATGCTTAAATTCTAGTGCAACAATTTCAGCAAGTTTAACAGCTGGGAATGTTTTCCTTGGGACACAACGTTCCCTGGGGACGCACAGAGCAGGCCCTCACAGCTGAGACAGGGTGTAGCAAGTTGAAGGGAGTTCAAGATGAGGTGATCTGGTTTTCAGGAGTGAGACCTTAGCAATAGGCAAGCTTCTTTCTTTGAAGCTTTGTCAGTTTTTGAAATGCTGGAATAGCTTCACAGTTCGGAGTGTGTTATGCACATCTTGATGGTGCAGTGAAAATAGTAGAAGATGCCAGATGGGCGATAAGATATTCTGGGCAGATGACAGGGACTGTGACTAAGACTTGTGGAGGTCCAGCCATAATGGAGACCTTCAGTAACAGATGCTGTATAATTTTCTAGTGCAAATGCAATGCAGAGTATCTCCCTGTAACTCTGAGTATTAGCATCCTGTTGAGTAGGCAGATGGTTCTGGAAACCACCAAATGAAGGCATTAGCTACCTGTTGTACATGCTAGTCTTTGCTAGTAATGATGGTTTATTAGTCTTAGAAACATGGCATACGTTTTCTTTGTTGTTTCTTTTGAAAAATTTCTTTGTATGTGATGACTAATGTTTTCTTTGCTTGGAGTTTTCATTGAGATTGTTTTTTTTCACTGCTTTATAAGGCACGAAAGGTTGTTAAATAGCCTGCAAAACAGTCTGCTGAGTTAAGAGATGTATCACAGGATTGCACCTAGCCCTGAATAATGAAGACTAATCAGATGAGAACAAAATGCAGTCTATTTTTTGCCTTGTATTCTGGGAGATAGAATAGATGGATAATCTTCTAGTTCAGGCATAAATCCTGGGTTTGGCTCTGCTATAAATTTCATACATGGTGCTCTCAAAGGCTATTCAAGGGGCTTTGTCTAGGCATCTACAGAAGATCTGGATGGCCAATTTTGTGCATTTAGGAAACATGAGGCTTCAAGGTCAATCATGGCTCTGGGAAAGTGATTCCCTGGGCTGGGTACACACCTCCCATCACTGACAGCTTAAGTGGTACACAGGTACTGCATTTCTCAAATCCCATGCAAAGTGCTTACTTTTGTGCAATCCTATCTTTTTGGGCATTGTTCTCGGTTTATAATCGTTATAGTCTCAGTACAATTACAGTGTCTACCAGGGCCACTCAGAAAATGTTACCTATCTTTCACGTTATACTTTGACACGCTGAAACTTGATACAAAAGCCATGGAAGCAGCAGATTTGCTATCAAGATATGAGCTGTACTTCACAGGGTTTCAGGCCCAAAGGAACCACTTCAGGATTTAGTTCTAATTTTCTTTAGAGAAAATCATAGAAAAAGATTATTTTTTGTTATACTCGTACTCCTGTGTTAAGACTAAAGCATTTTTGTCTTCTGGAGACTAAATTCTTTGTGCTAGATTGCAGGAGAGATCATGAAAGCTCCAATAGTTGATACTCTTGGAATGGTAAGGAATTTATTAGGTATGATTACATGAGTCCATCAGAAAAGAAAATGAACTCAGCATCATTTTTCTAGCTTTATCTTTTGTTTGTGCGTAATCTCTGATGCTGCAGAAGAAGCTAAATGGAGTTCTTTCCTTTTCTGCCTTTGGAGTAAGTCTAGGAAGCTGCATGGGAGGGAGAAGGTGTTATTTCTTTGTTTTTGACCTGAGTAGGTGATTTTGGAAGCCCTAAAATACGACAATTCAATAAAATGCTTTTCTTAACGGAGAACAGAAGTCATTCTGACTGTTTCGGGAGAAAGGCAAGAAACGCTTTTCCTGTGACCTGTGAAGGAAGAGACATGACAGACAGAAGTTTTGGAGTCTGTTTACCTTTATAGTCTTTCTGTCCCTGAAAGTCAAAACATGATCTTTTCTGTCTAGCCCAACAAAGCACGTTAACTGCAGAGAATTTCTCCAAGAATCTGCGGGGGAAAAAATGAAAAAGAAGAGGAGAAATATATTCTAGAACAATAGCACAATTTTCTTTTAAAGACTTCAAGCAATGCAGAGTCCCCTGGTAAAATATTTCAATTTGATTTTCCCAGCTGTGAAAGTAATCAAAAGCTTCTTTCAAGGTTTAACTTGCTAATGAGATCCAGTGACTGGAAGTTAGTTATGCCATTGTCTGCATGATTAACTATTTCCATCCTGTTATCAGATAGCTTTTATGTGTGAAAATACCTGTGCGTGGTGATGAAGTCAGCCTATAACATTCTCTTTGATGAGCTGAATATGTTGAGCTTCTTAAGTCTCACATCATAAATCATGTTTTCGAGGCTTGAGTCATTTTTGTGGCCCTCCTTTGAATGTTTTCCAGTATTTCCACATGTTTCTTAAATTGTGGATGCTATGCTGGCATTCTGTCAGAGGTCTCATGAATAATATAAAAAGAAGTGAGATGATTTCTATTTGCCTAACCTTTATTTGATTCCCCTTCCCAAGAATGTCATAGATGCTTTTCACTAAGAGTCTTTGAAGAGTTTATCCTGAAGTTCTCGTCCTTCTCTTTCCCCTAGCTTCTCTCTCTTTTTTTTTTCTTTCTTTTCTTAGTCTCACTTCCACCAAAGCTCTTCTCCAAGTTCCCAAAGTGGGTGGCTGCCATGGCAGTGACCAACTGATAGCCATGATACTCTGAAGTATCTTTTTCCGTAATTCTGTAGGAAACATAGGCTCTTATTTTAAGAACTTTGACAAGCATCTAAACTAAATTCCTTAAGTAGGCAAGTCAAGTACAATCCTGAAGTTCCTACTGGGCACATAAATACTCCATTCTTAATTCTCTTTCTATTGCCTTGCATTTGCTTCTATTAAAATGAATTTTGTTAGATTCTCCTTGTAGGCAGCAACTCAGATCGCTTCTCAGACACTACATTTTCTTTCCTTACCTTTGAGAAGCTGTCTCACCTACTGCTGTTACCACAGGAAGTCTTATATTTTTGATAAAAATAGCTTCAGATGAAGAATGAATCCCTTACGGCTCCAGTAAATGAGGAGTTGTCGGTATCAAGAACGTTTTGAGACCTGTGAGTATTCTACAATTGAATCCAACTGAAGTACACTCTGTTAATTCCACATCATCATTTTTTAATTGAGATGTCATGTTGTACTAAGTCAAATGCCATGGAGAAATCAAGTGCACTATAGCATACAATTGCCTTTGTCTACCAGACCTGTTATCTCTTTACAAAAAGACAATAGATTTGTTTTACAAGACCAACCTTCCATTAAACTAACTGATTGACATTAATTAGATTTTTAGCCTCTAATTCTTTGTTGATGAAATTCCAAATTAATCACTCCTTTTACTGAATGCTAAATAACTATTCTAGAGGTCTGTGGCCCATCTCTTTTATCCTTGTTTAAATATTGGATCTCCTTTGGCAGTCCTTTATTTCTCTGGAATTTCCCCAGTTTTCAAAGGTTTGTTTAAAAATTAATACTAGCAATTCAGGGAAGCTCCTCAGCATGTCCTTTTAACACTCAGGGGTATGTGTTATCCAGGCTGCTGATTTGAACGTTGTTTAATTTTAGCAGATGTTGCCTAACATCCTTCTTTATCGCATATGGCAAACTTTCTATTCTGTCCACAACTTTGCATGAGGTGAATGCATCCTCCTGCTTCATTCTGAATACAGAACAGAAAAACAAATATATTTGAGGATTTCTGTGCACTTTACATCATCCTTTGCAGTTTTATCACTCATCTCTTGCAGATCTCCCGTATCTTTTCTTCCCACTATTATCTTTTATGCCTTGTCATTCAGTTACTTTTCTTCAACCTTATACATCCACATACTCTCTTTTTTCCATGTGAGTTTTGTATGTTCTAGTTTCTTTACTATTTTCATTGCTAATTCCATGTCTCATTTTAAGGAGAATACTTTCTTGGCCTTTTTTTTGTGTGCATCTGGGTAATAATGGCTTCTTGGGAATTCAGAAGTTTTTACTTGTAAAGACTCCCTCATATTTTGTTAAAACTTACAACTTAAATTTATTTTGGTGATTTTCAGTTTTCATGCCAACTGGTGCTTTAAATTTTGGAAAAATGATCCTCCAGAGTTTTCAAATTTCCTGTAAAATACGTGCTTGTGCTTTTAGATAGAATTTGTTTTTCTGTATGGAGGTGTTTTGCACAAGGTAAGTGCAGTGAAGTCACAATTATGAGTATCGCCGTCTGATGTTGAGCATATTTTGTTTAAATAGTGTTTCACATTCAGGTATCTGAAACAGATCGTGGGTGATGAACCTGGAGTTTTTGGAGTTCTGACACACTGATTTTGTCAGTGGATGAAGGCAAATATTTGTCTTTGCTAGAACTTCCTTTACTTTTCCCAGCAGAGCTGAGCAAATCGGCTGGTGCAGAGCCCGCAGAGAGCTGCGCCTCTGTGCCAGCGTGGAGGCTCCGTGCTGTCAGCGAATTCCAGCAGCTGGTATCTGCAAATATGACATCCTTTTAACGATACTCAGTGGTATTTACACAATATCACAGTGAAAACCATTCATTCAGACCCTCTCGTGTATGAGCTGTTAATGCAACATGCTAGATCTCCTGCTTGCTGTCCCTTCTGTGTTACAACTGCAATGGTATTAATATTACTTCCTACTATCCCAGTGTTTGCGGAGGTGTGGTTTTGGATCTTGTTAAGCTGTACTGGCTCCCTTTGGCATCTTCCATGTGCTGTCCTGGTACCTGCTGCTGCCCTCAGCACTGTTTCGTCTGCTTGTCAGCAAAGATCTCTCTAGCCCCACAGGTTTAGATTTACATTTAAGAAATGCTATAGAGGGAAAGCATTTACCCTGAAGCGGTTGATGCCTGGTGTGAACCCAAGACAGATTGCATGGCCACCCTGCAGCAGAGTCTGTTCATGATGGGGCTCCGATCACTCTTCTTTCTGTCTCCTCTGGTGTGCAAGGAGCCCAGGTAGGCTCAGGATGCTGCCACGGCATGAGAGCTGTGTGCAGGGAGGTTTGGTGGGGCTGATTGGGAAATCTGCTCCTCGGAGAAAGGATGTCTGTTGAGATTTTGTAAGAAGCAGGAAGGAGCAGAAGAGGGGCTGATAGTTGAGGGTGGAGGGTACATCTGAACCAGGGAAGCTCATGTGCACAGAGCAGCTTGGTCTCACAAATCTTCCTGTAACTCCAACTGGATGGCTTCCAATATCTGAGCTGTAGTTACGTATCTTTAATACCTATTTCATGTAGAAGTGGCTCACATAGCTGCATGTTACTCTTGGCACCAAGAGAATGGTTGGGGATACAACGTAGAGTTTGAAATGTAGAGACTTAAGATCAGTGCAGACTTCATGTCCTAAGCGTGACTGCCTCCTTCAAAATCTGACAGGTTTACCCCGATATTTTCTATTCATCTCATCCACCTCTGCAGATTTTGGCTCCGAGTCCTGTGCTTTCTTCCCTTGCTCATTAGTAGTCCTGCATCCTCGACTGCTCTGAGTACTGTGGTAAAGATGACTTTATCATGAATGCAATTACAAATGTTCTTTATGGTTTGTTTGACCCTTTTAAATCACTTTAATCACTTCCCTTCCCTGAGTTGCTGGCTGCTGACAGATGGACTTTGTTTTCTAGCTGTCACTGAATGTATGGAGACTAAATAACCTTGTACTTCAACCACATCTTCAATGCTTGAATCTCTAATAGAAAATTGATTGATCAACTGATTGATAAAATCCAGCTAAGAATTCACTGAAGTGCTTGTGGATACCAAAGAGGAGAGGAAAAAATGGAAAAGCTATTTATTCTAGTTAACTCACTAAAAAACAATTTTAGGAAACAATGCCTGCCTTGGTGGTGTGGAAACCTACAGATATAGTCAAAATAGCTTTATATAATGTTTCTCATTTTATTAGAGAGGGAGTTTCTGATTTGCCAGAGGGACTCACTTTGCAGTGTTTTTGCTATACAAGTAAGGTAGAAGAAGAAAATTAAAACTTAGAGTCCTGGCAGCTTGAATGTAAAGTGTACCACCAGTGGTCTTTGTTCTCCTTGCAGCCCCGAGCACAGAAAGTCTCCCATGCTGTTTTATTTCTTGCCTCAATGCATATATTTGAAGTAACGCTGAGAGTCAAAGTCAGTGGTAAAATTCAGTGTGTGAATTCAGGGAGTGAAATGGAAAGAAGCTGCAAGACATCAGCCCTGTGATTCTAAATCTGATTGATTTTATCTCCTTCTTCATATGCTAAAGTTCTGGAGCAGCTTTTGCCCTTGCCTCCTGCTTCCTCCCCAGGAATGAGAGAGAGGTTGTTTTGACCTGTAAATGCTTCGGAGTTGGAGTATATGTGCGTGCATGGATAATTCAGTCATTTTCTACAACTCTTTGTGCAACACATAATATGCTGCAGTAGATTCCTTGGGTTAAATCTGGTCCTGCAGCTAACCTTTTATTTAAAAAAAAACCCCAAACCAAACAAAAACCACCACCATCACCCACAAACAAAAAAGCCCCAAACGAAAACAACAACCAAAACCCCCCAAACCAATCAAGCTCTTCTTTCTTCAGTAATTTCTTTCAGTTGTTAGAAGTGTAAACCAACCACTCTTTGCTTGTCTGATTTTAAAGCCTGAGTGTAAGAATAGTCTTTAAGGGATGTAAACATTCATTTCCCTGAGATGCCAAACTTTGAAAAAAATCAAATGATACCAGTGTAAATAGCAGCTCTTTCAAGTTTAGTTAATTATTTCATTGCCTAGATGAGGCAGTGGAATAATTAACTAAATAATATGCTTGATTTCCAAACTCAGATGGCTTCCTCAGGTATCTAAACCTTCCAGTATTTCCTCTCCATCTGTCAAATTTTCTGCTTTCCCTATAGCCTTTTCTGACAGGATATATAATGACCTTGTGCATTTTCAGTGCAAAACTTTCTCCGTGTTGCCGTTTAAATCTTCAGAGCCACCCAAGTTAATAAAATGTAGTATATAATTAAATACGGGAGTAAATGCAAACCTGATCATTTACTATTTAGTTCACTTTAAAATTTTATTTTTCAGTGAGCTACAAGATTTTCCCCTACATTGCAGTAAGTGCTAGACTCTTATCTTTGAATTGAGGCATTTTCCCCACAGCACGTGGCGCTCGCACGCAGCGAGGTTGTTCCCCGTGTGCAGGGCTGTGGTATGGACAGCAAGGAACACTCGCTAACTTGAGCTGTGATTCACTCCTAGCCCTAAACAGGGTTGTTATTATCTCACTTTGGCATCTTTTGCAGATGTACTTTACAGATCAGACATAAAAGATATATATGTGAGGGGTGTACAGGACATTTTCTTCCTAAAAATCTTTGATTCCTCCTCTCCTTTTAGAACAGAACAGGGCTACTGCTGTTACTCAAGTGCTGCGTTGAGTGGCAAAGCAGCTCATGCAGTCCAGCTGCTTCCCATCCCAAAATGCCTTCACGGCCCTCCTGGTTGCTTCCGATATGCCCGGCTATTGGAAAACCAGGAGTGATGTTGTGCTGTTTCGACTAACCTTAATTTAAAAAAGAGGGAAATCTTTTTGAAATTAAAGACTATATTTCTACCAAACGATCTTGGATTTTCTAAAAGAAGCATTACTGTATTTTTATAGCTATATCACAAGTATGAAATAGGATTAGATTTAATACAGAGAGACTGTGATCTCTTCAAAGAGTTTGTCTCATTATGCTTCTGTGTACCATGAGCTATATATTGTCAAGTGAGTATATTGTGTCATGGAAGTTACAAGTTCAGTTCAGGATGACTTAGCTCAAATTGCTGCAAACTGAATAGTTCTGGTTCAAGGCTCTTATAAGCTCCTCAAGTCTGAATGTTCTAGCTCAAGATATTTATATCTCCTGTCTGTGAAGGCCAGGGTAGTTTGTTCTGCAAGAAGAACAGCTTGAGACTTCTTTTCTCCTTTTCTATTTATTTCATAATGTATTTGCTTGGTGTTTCTTTTTTTTCTCTAGGTTTTTCTCACTTCTGCACACTCATGATACTGTTAAATAAGCAAGTCACACACTCATGACTTCTGTTCAGTATGGGTGAAAAAGAACATACACAAACATCTAGAAGCTGAAACTAAAACTTGAATATCCAACTTTAATTTGACCTAACTTGTATATGCAAGAAGATAATGTGTCAGTTTTTAGCATTTACTACTTATTGTATTATAAAATAGATCATGCTCTAAAAAGTTAAGATTGTCAGAAACATCATACATTTATAGCAGGCATTCAGGGCAATATAAAATTTCATTCATAGACAAGAGAAAACGAGTCAGTCTGGGAAACTTTTACATTCTTTGAAGTTACATTCTGCAGACCTTTAAAATAGCATTCATTTCTTACAATTAAAAACCTAACTGATATGGATATTTAATAGAGGAAATTATATTTAATATTTGGAATGCATTAGTAATTACTGATTATTTTAACAAGAAAATTTGAAGCAATGTTCAGGTTAACCTTGGAGAGTTGGTATAATGTGAGAGTCGGGGAGTCGTACTGGGGGGGATGGGAGAGCCCCTGGGAGGCTGTGCAGCAGCACGGGGCTGCAGATGCTCTCTATAGGCACCACGGATCCTCTGCGGTACCCGCAGCTGGTGCCTGGTGCCGGGGCATAACAGAAACCCTGCACCAGAACCACAAGTTCCCTGTGCCAGGGCGGAGCAGTCACAATCCCAAACTAATTTTGGGCAAGCTGCTGGGTACTCTTACTGTCTTTATACATCTTCTACTGGTGAAACCTATAAAATCCGTTTTGACTCACTTCAGCTACCTGTGGAGACAGAGCAAGCAGAAGAAAACACCTTTTGCAGGTGCCCCCTGGGAAAGCAGCTGTAGGAGGGAGGGAGCAGGGTTGCTGGGTGTACTGATGCCAGGGATGCTCAGGCACACAGACTTCGTGGGAACCTTCTCCTAAAACATTGTGTTTTCCTTGTGTGTAGGTCAGACTCCTGCCTATCTGATTTCCTTGAAAAAAACCCTGGCTTTTCTGTTTAAAATTTCAGTCTTTTTGGAGTTTCTTAGTTCGGCTCATTTGTCTGAGATTCCTGCTTTACAGACGGCGCAGACACGAGTCTCTGCCCTGAATTCAGAGCATTTGCAGTTCAGAGAAATGAGCTGCTTCACCTTTAGCTCCTGGTGCAGAAACTGTTGTCCAAATACAGAATTCAAAATACATCATCTCTGTGGGAACTTTACCTGGCTTTGTACTAATGAGACAAGGAAAACAGGGAATGTTAAGAAGTCAGAAAGCTTCCTTTTCTTGAAAGCCCTGTGTAAGGCATCAGCAATGGTGAAAAAGGGAAATGGTATTCTACATGTATACTTTTCCCCTAAGCAAAGCCTTGTCAAAAGTATGTCTTACATAGCTCAGCAATTTTTGCTTTATTTGGGCATTATTGTATAGCATTATTTACACATGTTTATATAAATAAGTTTACTGATTAAAGCTGACACATTTTCTTTCCTGTTATTTTCTGATACTGCCTTCTCTCTTTCCTTCCTATTCCATTAGTAAAAAAGAAATGAATGTTCTTGGAATTCAGACTAAAGGATGAAGATAGTATCATGCCCTTGCACATTATCATTATCTATATCTATATATGTATATAGATATAGATTTTTTATTATGAGTAAATCTTTCTGATGTTCCAGAATTGTCGCTGGGAGCTTTTGGTGAAAAAGGAAATAAAAGTAAAGGTGAAAATAGAAAGACAAAAGTTGGGCTTTGTCCTTTGATGTCTTACAAATAGGAGGTATGTATTTGGAGAATGACTGCCTTCTGAGGCCTCCCTCTGATTCAACTAATCTTTTAAAATTGGTGCTGATACTCACTTTTGTTCAAAACTGGGAATAAAACCTGTTCTAACAATGACCTGTGATCTGCTTCTGTTTTTCTCTGCTCTTTTCTCTGCCTCCTCCCCTTCACATAAAGCCTGCTTGTAATGGAAAAAATGGTCAACATGCTATACACAGCTAGTTTTGAAAAAAATGTAACTATGTCAAAATGAGTTCAGTTTGAGCAAACTTACCCAGTTCCTCTGTTTTTCTATTAATGCCATGCCAACAACTTACATGCACGCTCCCTATGTAGCTGAGGGTCATCCATTGATTTTTTTTTCTTAGACTTGTGGGTTGGAAAGATATGAAAGATCAAGTGAATGCACACCTGTTCTCTGTAATAAAATGTGAACTGGACACAGATTAAGCAGAAATTTGTGTATCTGAATTCTGGGCAGAATTCTGAAGTGCACACACTTGTGTGCAGACATGGGCCCCATGGTAGTTCCTGTTTGTTTTGATTTCTTTGAGCTCTGGTTATATGGCTTTGGAATACTACAGGTGACAAAATGAGTTGGTGTTTAATTTGGTTGATGGAGGGATCAGCGTTATTCTTTCAGTAAGTGTCCTAGTTATGGTAAGTGGGCTATACAAGGACTAAAAATACCCTCCAGTGTATTCCTGAACCTCCATGTGAGTGGTGACGAATAATTCCCTTTTTCTGGATGTCCTTGTTTTGGCTAGGATAGAGTTAATTTTCACAAGGAGCTGGGGCAGGACACAGCCAGGACAGCTGCTGGCTGGGGCTAAACCGTGACACTGGATTAAGTCTAACCAAACTTACGTTAAAGCCAGCCAAACATTTAATGGAAAACTTTGGGTTTTAATGTACAGCCAAGACACAAATGCTGGTTTGTATTTCATAGAATTTAACACCACTCATTGTCCAAATGTTCTGCTCATGTTGTTCCTGTTCCTATTAGAGCAGGGAGGACGGAAGGAGACCCACATATAGTGGGAACATGGTTGCCCACAAAGCTAGTGTATTGAAGCTTGCTTTCCTTTCCATCACTTACAGTGTCTGCTTTAACAAAGCAGACAGACTGTGCATATCCTTAATGGATCGGTCTAGGAGGCAATAGTAAGATAACTCATCGTCTGTGAAACAGCTTTTTACAAAGCCAGAGCACAAATGTTGAAGTAGTTGGGTGTTGGTGGCTGATTGTATCCCTGGGAGTGGAAGATGAAAAATGCTTTGGTGTAGAGTGTATGTTGGGGTAGGCTGCCGGTCAGTGTAGCCTTCTGCAAAAAATAATAATAAAACACAAAATAGGTGTGTTTTGCATAGCTTAGAAGTAGCAACCTTTGGTAGCAGCTGTTGAAGCAAGGAGAGCATGACGAAGATGAGCGGGATGGTGGCACTGTGTCCCTGAATTCCAGGCTGATATTGCCCATGAGTGGAGCTGGACCTGTGAGAGCACAGGATCGTCTGGGTTGTGAACAGGCACTGTTACGTCTCATAGATTTGCAGAAATGGTTTTGTTTCAGTGGTACCCACGTACAGCTGTCAGCTCTGCTGTGCTGCGTGTTCTGGGGGAAGGCAGTGTGTTAATACCATCGGTTAGAAAATTCAGCCAGGTGTGAAGTTGAACAGGAGTCAGATGGTGATCTTGAACAGTAGGTTTTAGATGGAGGTTTTGGCCTGTTATTTAATGTCTTCGTACAACACGTAGCACTGAGCGTCATACCATTTGCATCTCCCAACTGTTAAGACTTTTTATATGCGCAGTCTTGATGCAGATAATGATATCCATGGAGCAGATACTGTCTGTGCTCCAGCAATCACCGTTACATCTCAAGATAACCTTTCCCCAGGAAAAAAGAAATTTCATAATCAGATGTGTCTTTCTCAGAGTCAGTTAGCTATATACCTAGTGTTACTCTTGCAGAAGGTAATATTGAATAACTGCAGATGTGATTACAGCCCTGTCAATGTTGATATGAAAAGGTGTCTTAAGTTCTTCTCAACAGTTTTTTTTTCTGGCTCATACTCTTATTCCTTATAACAGAATTGTTATCCTTATGATACTGTCCCTAAATGGTCTTGATACCTAAATGGGATTATATAGCAGAAATTGAGATGGGTGCGCTTTTGTGCCAACAGTGTGCAAGAGAATTAGTGTCTTTGCATCGTGCCCAATTTCACAGGAAGTTCACTTTAACCAAATTAAGGCAACACAATTGTAAGTGATTTAAGAAAGCTAAATCTTTTTAAAAACTGGAAAATGTTCAGCACAAGTGTTTTGAAGCCCAGTGTCCTCTCACTGGCAATGACGGAGAGCCAATGCTTAGGAACAGTATGAAAACAAACATGGGTTGTACATTCAGAGGCACCTCCTGCTTCTGCCATCAACATTTTAGGCTCATTGAACCAAAGGTTACATCAGGATTACTGCAGCCATTCATGAATCCTGGTTTGCTGATGCAACACAAAGGAAGACGACCTACAAAAGAACCAGTAAGTTCGAGGTCATTACATATGTGTAATCCTGGAAATGCACAGGACAGACTTCAAACTTACATAGGAATTTGCTGCCTCTGCTATGAGCACATCTTTTGGAAAGCTGTCCACCTTTCTCTATAGCCTACTTTATCATCCCTCTTTTGTGCATACAAATTTTGCTATACTACCTCTGTGAAACTTCATCTTCCAAATCACGTTTTCCAAGGGTATTTATCTTTTATTTAAAGACAAAGGTTTGGCTTGTGCAGCCTTTGTCCCAAGTACTTAATTCTCAACTCCACCAATGATTTGCTTTGATTTTGGACAAGACTGTTTATCCACTTTCTGAAAGCAGCAGTAATGTTATTTTTCTAGAGAGACAAGTTTAAAATTTTTTAATGTTTAAAGATACTGCACTACTAGGTCCACACTATATCATAGTATTTTATTCATGAACTGGACAGTGAATAAAGCTTATAGTACAATGAGATCATGAGATACTGCTTGGGATCCAGCTTAAATTTAGCTAGTGGTGAAAATTCAGTACACAGCTGGTAGCTCTGTCTGGCATTTCAGAAATACACAGCTGAAATACATAGAGCTTTTTCTTTAAACAACACTTCATTGTGGATTTTTTTTTTCAGTAGAAGTTCTTTGTTATTGCTGTACTTGCAAAGAACTTGACTCTTATGGAATGATGGTTAAATATGCTCTAAATTTTCTTATGAGCTGTTAAACCTCTTTTCTTTCAGGCTTTGCTCTCGTTTTTAAAATGTAAAAAGCCCTTTGGTGCCATCAGCTTGCACTATCCATATTTGCCTGCTTACCCAACCTGGCATGCCAAAGTCAGCTTGCTGATTGCAGCTCTTCTAGAAACTGTTGAAAGAGCCAAGCTATATTTTTGCCTTGTAACATGTCAGAGAAATAATGATTTGTTGCACTTATTTTCAACTTGAAGTATGGTGTAAGAGGCTGGTTCTCATCATGTTTTCTTCTTGTCTAAAGCAGCACGCTAAAATGGGTGTGTACTTGCGACGCACAGAGAAAATTATTCCCATTAACTGGCATAAGTGGCTACTTGCATGTGGACAATGCTGAGCAAATGCTTCTAAAATTAACTACTGAAATGTAATAAGAAGAAAAACCTCCATCATGCTGTAAAGTTCCTGTAGGAATCCATTCTCTCTGATCTGAAATGTGGAAAGGATGTTATCTCCTTATAGCCACTGCTGCTTCCACCTCCTGCCTCGTGGGGTGATTCTTTTTTATGATGGCAACATTTTTTAGAAGACTGGGAAAATGTAGAACATTAAATTAGAAAGAAAGATCACTTGCTTGTCTGGCTATTTTTAAAGGGATATTTATCCTCTGTTGTGGTGTAAATTAACTGAAAAACAGCTATGCTAAAAATAAATGTAGTGTTGTGGTGAATGAGTCAAAACTGTATTGTTTCTCCTTGCATTATTCTAAGTGATGCATTCTATCCAATCCTATCCTGTCCTATTCTATCCTGGTTTTTAAATGATACTACGTTCTTTAGATGATAACACTGAGTTTAAATGCAGCACACAATGTAGTCGGGAATTGTGTGAAGCTGCTGCTGTGCCAGTTCTCTGTGCCAGCTCAGGACTGAACTACACTGAGCTGAACAGCCTCTGTTTTCATGTTCTTCAAGAACAAAACTGAGAAGTGTTTTAATTGTTGACCTTCAGAGTGAAAAAGCATTAACTTAAAATGTCCCCTACTATACCATGCTTATGGATTCATGGGGCCAGAAGAGTAGATAATAACAAAGTGATGTGCTTTAACAGCAATTTATTGTAATAACTAGTCATGATTGTTTGATGGCACCTCTTCTGCTCCTTTTCCTTCCCTCCTGCAATACTGTCTCATCTTCTATATCTTTGCTTCATCTCCCTAAGTCCATTGGTTCCTCTGACCTCCTTATTAGTGCCTGTTTAATGCCAAGTGTATGGATTTTTAATCCCTCATTAGATAATCAAAGAATTTTGTATGCACCAGGACAAAACACAGATTTTTCATAATAGCATATTTGCAGTTCTTCTCTGGGTCAAGTTCAATAGGAAAATACAGTACTTACTGGATACCTCATTTTAAAAGTTGTTTTGTATCTTCAAAGTAGTGCAAATACTGTTTTGCTAAGAAATGAAGAGCCATTTTAGACTGACTTGTACATGTGTCAAACTACATGGGTTTTTTTTCATCTTTGCTCCTGATTTTGGTCTTGGCAGGTTGAGAGCTCTGCAGGGAAAACTTCATAAATGCTGTACAAATCTTTAGTAAATTAGGCTGTAAGTTACATCAAAGTAACATACGATCTCATTATCTAGAAAAAGCATGGCTTGTGGCAGAATTTAATGGTGATTGTTGTGTTAGATGATGGGTTTTATACTGGCTACTATAATCTCTGGTGATGTAGATGGATAAGCTATTATCTAACAGGACATGCAACTTAGGGAGCTGTAGAGTAAATAGCTCAAACTTGGACAGAAAAGTGCTGAAGATGTTGGGGTGGGGGTGGGGGAAAGCAGCTATTGATTGGTGAAACTTATTTTTGATGCATTTAATCATTGTCATAATGTATGTAGTATTACGTAGATCTGGCAGGCTTCATTTTGTAGATAAAATGTTTAAAGAGGAGAATGCCTAATTAATTTACATGTGAATGGCCTGAACTCCCACCAACAGGACGTGTGGATGGTCGTGTCTGCTAAGAACTAAAACCTTGAAAACACAAACAACTGTGACGTGGGATGACTGCAGCTGCTGCAGGTGACTAAGCCACAGTAGGGAACTACGATAATTGGTTTTGTCATTTCTATTAATTCTTGACTCTTTCCAACTGAGAATCAAACTAAGTTTTAAGGGTATTTTTTTCCAGTGTGGAGAAATGTTTCCTTGTCTGGATTTGAAGACGAGGCAGTAGAGTATCCTCCTTATCAATAATATGAAAAACCGCAAATTACTCTTTTAATTCCTTGTCTTCTATGAGAAAAGATAAGGCAGAAAGCTTCTATAGACATGACAAAGAGGTTAGAGCAGACTTGTAAAGTAATTTAGAACATTAGTGATTTACTTGTAGCTTCCCAGAAAACGTCTTCCCGCATGCAAGGCTTTTAGGCAAAATTTGCCATGTGGTTTTGATAACTGGACATCAGAGTATAGTGATAGGTCAAAGCAGAATTTAATCCAGATACTAAAGAATGCATTCAGCTGTGAATTACCAAATTGCTGACTGTGTCTATTCTAGCATTACCCACTAGGTTTCTCTGAAGCTCTGCAGTGAAGAGAATGAAACCAGCGCGTTTGTTCGGGTATGACCATTCGTCACTTCTGGTGCACGCAGTTGAGGCTTTGGAACCTGTAATGACCATAATGTGTCAGTGGAGGTGGGTAGTAAAGGTCTCCGGAGGTGAAATATGTTTCATGACCTGCAAGGGCTCTAGTGAAATCTCACCAGCACTATACGTATTATGTTTCTAGTGCTGTGTGTAGCATAACTATGAATTGATTTATCATGGGCCTGTATCACTTGTTGGGTTTTCATTATATCACTCCAGATACAGAGGTATTCTGATATGACTTCTGGATCAGTTATTTTGCAGTTATTTTACTGGCTTTTGAGTTGTGCAATGTATTGGTTAAAGCACCTCCAGAAGATCTTTGTTTTCCATACATTACTGCAAGAGAAGATAATATTGTAGTGCAGCTGCACTACCTGCTAAATTCCTTGATGGAGGATGCAAAGTAGTTATGCTGAGAGCAGAGAAGAAAGTTTTACTAATGTGGTTGCAAAGTATTTATATTCTGATTCCTCCTTTCCAAGACTTACTCTACAAAGGCTGTAATTGTCTGTGCTTGGTCTCTGCCCAAGAGCAAGGGTTTTGTTGCTGTGAGGGTGGGATCTGTCTGCTTTTGTTTTTAAACTCAAGCCAAAATTGTTTAGTCATACAGAGACATGAGAAAACTAAATAAAACAATTGTCCTAGCTGTCATTATACAGAGTTAGAAAAAGTTGAAAAGCCTAAATAAAAAGAAGAGTGAAAGCTAAAATTTAGGGTTGAATAATCCTTCCCTTGGAAGGATAGTAGGGTGTTTTGATTAGGTTCAGCAGTGAGAAAAATGTTCATTTTTGTGTTGACTAATACAGTTCTTTTTACCCTCATATGTCAACGTTCCTAGTGAAATCTGGCTCAAGTACATATGCTTGAGTATTGTTCGCCACAAGTCATGAACCTTGCCTGTGATGTACTTCTAGTCATATTGTTTGTTATGCATACAGAAGGTGTTTTTCTCAGACCAGGGAAGAATAAAAAATTCAATTAAGACCTTTGGCTGTTTGCCTCAGTACAGGGCAATCTACCCAGTGTGTGTTGTTCTCCGACCATGGCTTCTGCTCAGGACATAGGCACATTTCTTCTTAGAAATGTTCTTCTGAGCAGCCCTGTGGCAGTGGGGCCCTGTCAATGCGAGGGTGGATCCTTGAAGAACCGGGGACAAGGTGGGCTCTGAAACATCTCTGTTCCTGTGGACCCTAAAGAAGGGGCTGGCCAGGGAGGTTCAAAGAACCTCTGTATGATAGGAAGACATTAGGTGTGAAGAGTGTGACTCTAGGATGACAGGGTTCCTAGAATTTTTTATTGAGCTGTACAAAATTTCCAAAATGTGGTCGATTTTTACAGTTCGCTAAGGGTAATGCCCTTCTGATCTCCTTAGTGACGTGCCAAATGGACAAAATTGATACCAAAAAATGCCCAAAAGAAGATCAAAACAAAAGCATGTTTTGCATTGGCCCAGTACGTGTTTTCCTAATACAGAGCTTTGATTTTGGTTGGCGTTGGCGGGGGGCTGGGACGTTGTTTGCTTTGATTCTGTGATTTGAGCTTGGTTTGAGAGCAGTCAATTATTGACTAATTGAGACGATTTAGTCTTAAAGCAAACTATGAAGCCAAGTGATCATAAATGATAGTTGCCTCATTTCTTAAATAAACCTATTCACAAAGCACTTTTAAAGATGTAATTTAAATCTTTGTGATATTATGCTTGTTAGTTCTCAAAATAATAATCATTTCCATTTATAATACTAGTGTGCAATTGTTATACTATAGCACTATGCTCTGGATAGTATTTATTCAATGTTTTTAATTGGAAGAGCTTAAAGCATTTCACAAAGCATTAATAATCCTTGCAATTGCCCTTAAAGGAAGTATTCATAGCCCCAGTTTCCATATAAAAGAAGTCAGAGACATTGAGTCATTTGCCCTGGGTTACAGAACAAGCCAGTGGCAGAGCGAAAATACAACCTCTGGGTCCTGATCTCTGAGAAGTGAAATAAATCTTCTAACACAGGCAAATGTTTTTCACTGCATGGGAATTCCTTTATATGAACAGGGGGAATAGAACAGGCGAGTAGGTTTTATGAGTGAGTGCTTATGGAATTATGTACTAATTTTCTTGGACTCTTTCTCATATCTTTTTTTTTTTAAGTTCTTTTTGAAAGAGTAGAAGTAAAATTTGCCAATAGGGCTATATAAGAATGGCTATCTTCTGTATTGTGTTTTTCACTACGGTATTACAAAAAATAAAATAACGTGCAGTGCTTTTGTGAGCATTTGAATTGTAGATCAGTATTTAACTGTTCCGCTGCAATGATATCAAGCACTACCAACCAGGGCTGACACAAGTGATATGGAAATATAGAACAATGCAATTTTTACATCTCTGAGGAGATTCAAATCATTAGCCTGTGTAGAAGAAAGTATATTTGAACAGATATCAGCCATACGAGAATAGACATTTTTAACTGAGTCAAGCTTAGTCCTTGAATATAAAAATGCTTTGTTTCCATAACCAACGTTATGCTACTGTAGCATTTTTTCTGTATGTGAGGAGTTTCCTGTATTTAGAGCTATATAAATACTAAAGTTCAAATTAGTGTTGTAATTTTAATTATTAACATTCTGATGTAAATCAAGTGTATAGCTTAGTTTGGTTTTATATCAGTTTCTCAAAAAGTACAACTTAAAAAATTACGCTTCATATCACAAAAAAGCAATGCCATATTAAAAAGGAAATAACTATCACGCAGAGATCATGTGTCTGAATGAGATTTTCTTCATCTAGCACAGGGCATTTTAGTCTCGATTTCTACTTAGCAAAGCAAGATGATTCCAATTCCATCTATGGTCTGTATTGAAATAATAACGATGGCTTTTGCATTTTGTAAGACAAGCAAGGTGTAACCCAATTGCTCTTGCCATCTTCTGCCTTCACTGTTGAAAGAATAGTACCTGGTGCCGTATTGGTTTCCAGTGCAGACCTTGCACAAGTCCATTGCGTTACATGGCTGCAGCGATACAGTGGGAAATGAAGACTATTTTATAGCCCCTGTGGAGAAAATAGCCTAGAAGGGTGCTCTGCTCTTGGGGTCCTCAGTCCTGTGCTAACAGTAATCTTGTTTCTGCTGTTAGTGATTTTAGAAAAATGCTATTACTTCACATCACTGAGATGCTTTGTAAAAAGAAAAATACTGAGTTTAAAAAAAAATAAAAGTATACTCAGTGATGGCTTTGGTCTCTTTCTGTGGGGTTAGGCATCTCACGGAAAAGAAAGTCTCTGTGAAATGCACTAAAACTGGTTTTGTACTGACTTTAGGTTATGAGAAATGAGTTGTTGGTATTTAAATTTTCAAAGTCAGTATTCAGTCTGCAGTACTGTGTGAAGAGTTATAGATTGAATATATTATGAGTAAAGCTGTCAGATCTACTTCAGGAGAAATAATTAATGCTAGTTGCAAGGCATGCTGTCATCATGATGAAATCCAAACGTTAAGTTGAATATACCTGATCTAGTGACCACTGAGCTTTGTATGCACCTTATTTGGGGACTGATGTATGTTTGTGGCCTGTGCCTGAATAGCTGCTGTTCTTCTGTGGCAAAAGAACAAAATATTAACAACAAAAATTTTTCCCTTTTAGTGGTATACCTTGGAAAAAAGGTCAACTATTTAAGAACAATAGACACAAGATTGGGGATGGGCATAAGAAGAGACAGAGAAGGGGAGAATTTTGCAACAGTACAATTACTTTCAAGTAACCAAATTACTTTTTCTTGCTGATAAATGAAAATCTGTATGTTGATCTTCAGGCAGCTCATGCTTACTAGGTGACCAGTGATCCAGTTAGTCCTGTGCTTAATGTCTGAGTACCAAATACTTAAAAAAAAGTGCAGACCATGTTAGAGGTCTTTTTGGTATCTAAACTGATTGAGACCCTAAAGAATTGGGTTCAATAAGGTTTCCAAAACATGTTGGAACACTTGCCAGCAACTCTAGAAATTGTTATTTCTCTAAATATCATGCCATGACCTAAATATCATTCTTAGTCTTTCCCTGCTTGATTTCTTTACTATGTGACAAGGAGATCCATGGATTCGTTGCTTGAGAAAGATTGTTTTGCTTGATCAGGTTTGATTTGATGCGTTCTTTGTTTCGTTCAGTATACCTTTGTCATTGTGCTGCATTAAAAAAGTGTCAGATCGGCCCTCCGTAGCCTGTGCTTTTGTTATACAGCGTGCTTATTATGTCTCCTCTAATTTTATCATTGTAAAATAATCTTTCAGTCTTTTAAGTCACTTTTTTTGAGGGGGTACTGCTATCACTCCATAATTAATCTTATACCCCCCCCCAAACCCCCTTCAGCTCTTTAATTAAAGGATTTAACAATTTGGATTAAGCATAAAGCAGACTAATTCTGCAGCTAGAAATGGATTTAAACTTGTACTGTAATGTTTTGCTGAACCTTGGCCTAAATGAATACATTGGTTAAATCAGAAGTGTTTCTTAATTAGCGTGCAGACACTGGTGAATGAATATTAATTTCTTATTAGCTATTTTTGGATTAAGTTAATAAAATTACTGAGCATTTCATGAAGGACTATTTTTAATGTTTTTACTCTTGTGCACTGCCATCTAAGTATGTGAGGTTTTTTTTCAGAGCTTAAGTTTTCTTTTGCTCCTTAGTGGATCAACACCACATTTCAGAAACAAACTTACACTTACTGTAGGACCCAAATCATGTTGTGCTAAATTTTGGCATATGAAGAGTACGAGAAAATAAATCCTCCACTTATCAAAGGCTGTAAAAGAAACCTTCACTGACCTTTAACTATAATGTCGTAATCATGACTATATAGCGTAGAACACCATATTGGATTTCAGGTGAAATAACTTAATTTATGTTCAAACCGTTTAGGACATTGGAATAAATCTGTTTCCTTTGGTTCCAACATGCCGCATGCTGTAGCAGCTTTGTTAATCTTCCAATATATGTAAGGCGCACCACAGTTTAAATCTTTGCGAGGGATAGGTACACATACACAAACAATAAAATGATTGTATGAATTATGCGGAAGAAGTTTTATAATGTGGATGTTAGGATTACCTCCTTTGAAGGCCTGAGCTGCCTGTGCAGTGGGAAATGTAATACGGTTTGGCGGGTGGGTCTCCTCCTCTCCCCCGCTCCCTCCCCTTTTTTCTTCAGTTTCTAGCCCGAAACCTGAAGCTTTCCCAAATCCACGTCCAATCCACAGGGATAAGTTGCTGGGAGTCGGTTAGCCTTCCAGTGAAAGGTGGCTGGTCTGAGGCACCGACATCTGTGTCCATGACCTTCCTGTGAACCCTCTAACAAGTCTATCGCTGGTTTTCTGCATTTCATTCAATATACGTGGCAAAGATTCACTAATCGCGTTTGCTGGGCTATGCTACCTTTAAAACATTGCTTTTACAATGTCGTTTCCCCTCATCCGCTGTTTTTTTTTTTTTCCCTTTTCTGCTGTATCTGGAGAGTATCAAACTGATAGCTGCAAATCGAGTACAAGCTTTTGAAGTCCAGACATTTGGAATATTGCTTGGCTTTAATAGTGAGAACAAGTATGTTACTGAGAGATATTAAAGACAACTGGAGTCCTAATGACGTCAGGCCTGAAAAAATGATTATTCTATCAGTAGAACATTTAATTTCTGAAAATTAAATTATGCATAATTTCCAGATTTGTAATAAAATAATTAGTGCCTGCACTTTCTCATTATTGACTGGTTTGCTCCAATTTCTTTATATGAAAGGGGCTTTGTCGTTTAGTGAGGAGTCATATTATAGTCAAGTTTTACACATTTTATTGTCTCAACTTCAGCTCCAAGAATTACATGTCTGCTTGGGAAATGAATTCACAGTACCACAGAGGCTGGCAAGCTTCCAGATTTTAATTGCTTGCCAGTGAGGTTCAGGGCAGACTGTTCTTCCTAGGGTGGGAAAATGAAAAAGAAACAAACCTCAGTTTTGCTAAAGAAAAATTCACCTTCTTTAAAAGAATATTCACTGATACACAAAGAACTTCATCGTAGTTATCATTTGCATAGTGGGCTCTGTGGCTGAATTAGCAAAATTGGGGAGCTAAGCAGAGTTGAAGCTGTCATGGTACTTAGCCAAGTCTCACGGCTTTTTGTAACTAAGTTCTTTTATGCAAACCAAGGTAGCTGAAGGGGAAAAAAGGGACTTAAGATCACAGAACCACAGAATGGCAGGGGTTGGAAGGGACCTCTGGAGATCATCTAGTCCAACCCCCTTGCTAGAGCAGGATCACCTAGAGCTGGTTGCACAGGATCGCGTCCAGGTGGGTTTTGAGAAAGGAGACTCCACGACCTCTCTGGGCAGCCTGTGCCAGTGCTTGGTCACCCTCACAGTGAAGTTTTTCCTCATATTCAGGTGAAACTTCCTGTGTTCCAGTTTATGCCTTTTGTCCCTTGTCCTGTCACTGGGCACCACTGAAAAGAGTCTGGGCCCATCCTCTTGACACCTGCCCTTTAGATATTTAGAAGCGTTGATGAGATCCCCTCTCAGTCTTCTCTTCTCCAGGCTAAACAGACCCAGCTCTCTCAGCCTTGCCTCATATGAGACATGCTCCAGTCCCCTCATCATCTTTGTAGCCCGCCACTGGGCTCTCTCCATTAGTTCCCTGTCTTTCTTGAACTGGGGAGCCCAGAACTGGACACAGAACTCCAGATGTGGCCTCACCAGGGCAGAGTAGAAGGGGGAGGATAACCTCCCTCAACCTGCTGGCCACGTTCTTCTTAATGCACCCCAGGATACCATTGGCCTTCTTGGCCACAAGGGCACGCTGTTGACTCATGGAGAGCTTGTCCACCAGGATTCCCAGGTCCTTCTCTGCAGCACTGCTTCCCAGCAGGTCAGCCCCTAACATGTACTGGTACCTGGGATTGTTCTTCCCTAGGTGCAGCACCCTACACTTGCCCTTGTTGAACTTCATTAGGTTCCTCTCCGCCCAGCTCTCTAGTCTATCTAGATCTCACTGAAGGGCAGCGCAGCCTTCTGGTGTGTCGGCCGCTCCTCCCAGTTTTGTATCATCAGCAAACTTGCTGACGGTACACTCTGCCCCCTGGTGCAGTTCATTGATGAATATGCTGAATAAGGCTGGACCCAGTGCTGACCCCTGGGGCATGCCACTAGTTACAGGCTTCCAACTAGACTCTGCACCGCTTATCACAATCCTCTGGGCTCTGCCATTCAGCCAGTTCTCAACCCACCTCACTGTCCATTCATCTAGCCCACACTACTTAAGCTAGCCTATGAGGATGTTATGGGAGATGGTGTCAAAAGCCTTGCTGAAGTCGGGTTACACAACATCTGCTGCTCTCCCTTCATCCATCCATCCATCCATCCAGTCATGTCATCATAGGAGGCTGTCAGATTGGTCAGGCGTGATTTCCCCTTGGTGAATCCATTGTGAATCAAATACTTGGTGAATCAAAACGCATGGGAAAAGTTGAGAGGAAGGATGGGCTAAAAAGCTCTGTAGCAGCAAACCAGAGAAGTAGACCAGAACACATCTGCTGCAACACAGAGGTATGGCACAAGGAGGTTGAATGATGAGATCCTGTTACTGAAAGCCAAGAAATGTCGATTTCGATCTGTGGCTCCACAAGAGGCTTTTCTCAGGATGTCATATCTTGTCTCTGGTGTCCTCTGTCTGCAAAGAAGGGAATATTTTTCCACCTTTTGCCTGAAGATCTCTTCCTCTCTCTTTTAAAGAAGCATTTTCCATTGTATAACTTCATATCATTGCTTTCGTGTCTCTATCTTGTAGTGTGCAACCATCATGATACCAAAAAAGTAGTGAGAATAACAGAGTAAAGGACTGGTGAAGGGTAAATATCTGAAGTGAAATAGTAACTGTAAGTGTAGGAAGTTCTTTGCAATTTGTTGCCATCAAGCTGTCTAGAAAACATGTTATTTATTTGATACAGCTTCAAAAGGGATCATTGGCATTTTGAGGAGGAGGAAGAGATTGTGTTTCACCTGCTGACACTACTGCAGCAGCTACATAAGACTGCAAAAGGGAGAAAAAAGAAAAGAGGACAGTGTGGAACAGGCTGAAGTCTAGGCTCTTCTAAAAAGAGTGATTCCACAAAGTGAATAGGTGATAAAAAAGTAAATTTTACATTTGCTACAAAAGTGGGTAGAGAACTAGTGGAGCTCTGCTAGGCAAGATTTTTATTGCACTGTGCATGAACAGATGAAAAATAACATGCTTGAATTTGGGTATGAGCCACTTGGGAGATTGTGGAGGAGGTGAGATGTGGTAATCAACAGCTGTAGGTGAGCTTGGCAGCTGGAAGGGTGGCTGGATTGGTGCGGGGGGGTCTCTCTTTCAGGACTTGTTTACTTGGAGTGTGGACAGCCAGACATCTGGTTGTCTTCTAATGAAACTCGGAGTCTCAACTTCATTGCCTCTCCTGAGCTTTCATTTCATACCTGTTAATTGGTTTGTACTAACATTTGAGCAACCTCCGTATTTTTCATTCTTCTTTTCATTGCCAGCCTGGTAAATGACAGGAAAGAGATCAGTACAGTTTAGCTGAGGGAAAGATATTTCCATGCAGTGCAACATGGGCACTAAAATATATTCACCAAACAAGAGGAAACATACTGTTTATATGACTTAAGATCTCTTTATCTGTCAACAATTACGTGCTCCAATAGGTACTCTTTAATCTCAAGATACTAATAATATGCGTGCTACAAAGAGCTATAGTTAGATTTGTCAGATCCAAAACTTTACAAGCCTTGCTATTCATTCACTAATGTTCACACTCACCAGTGTTCATGCTCGTTAAATGTAACACTCATTAAAAATATATAATTCATATTCATCATTTCAGTTATCCATCACTAAATCAGATTAATAGATCACCATACAATTTTACATTCTTTTTACAACCTAATGGATATGATCCATTATTCAAATACTGAGCATTGCCCATCTGCACTCTTTAATTTTTTTTTATCCAGTTGAGTCACCCATTAATGAGTGACAAAAAGAGTAATGCTGACAAATGTATTTAGAGATCTTCAAGATGTTGTTGCCAAGACCCCTTACAGGGCTTGGTCAGCCTTCTGAATCACTACTCTGTGCTTCTGGCTTCTTGTGCATCCTCGGGTGGGGTACTCCTGTTTTGGCAGTGCATCTGAAGGACAGGATCTTTGTGATTGGATTAATGGATTCCCTTATTATATCTGATGACTTTTCGTATTTCTCATTTTAATCCATTTTTTAAAAATGGCCTCATGTACTGGTAGGCTCTTTCCCATGAGAGGAGGTCTGTTGGTCTGTTTTAATCAAAGCACTTAATTAAACGGAGTTTTTTGGTAAATATCTCATTATTTTGGCCAGTAGTGCCATATAAATACCACATAGTATTGTCACGTATTTTAAAATTCTGTGTATCTGAGATAGGCAGGATGTTGTACATGTTTCTATGCCAGCTTATGATTTCTGAGCACACTAAGGCGGCAAAAAATAATACAATATCATACTTAACTTTAATATTAAATCACAACAATAAATAACTACAAGCATATCCCTCACTGCTTTATTTCATCTGGGTTTAGCTCAAGCAAAACCTTCACTCTAAGAGATTTCTCCCTCAGGATTTTCCTGCCTCTGTTATTAATTCTAATTGTCTTTGTCTTGAACAACATGTCCAGAGGAGGTGGTCGCTGAAAACCAGTGTGTAGCAGTCAGTCCTTAGAAGACAGTCTCCATCCCCCAGACCTGTCACCATGAGGCTTGGGGAAAGAGTCCAGAACCTTCTAAAAGTATTTTCAACTTCTCAGCCACTATCAATGCTAAATGGTGCAGTTGTAGGAGAAACTCTTGGCAATCTGTTCTTCTGTTCATAGTCAGCAGCGCACTAGCAGATAGCAGGGTGCCTCAATTCCTGGACAGTTCATGTCACTCCATGCACAGGGATGAGCAATACTAACCAGGCTTAAGAGTTGCGCAAGAAATGCTAAGGGAGAGGGATGAAAAAGTGGTGGGGGAGAGGTAAGTCTGGGTCCGGTCATTGCAAAAAAAATTAACTCTCCAGCACTTGTGAAGACTTACACAGATCATGACGATTCTTTCTCTCTTTGTAGTATTTTTGTTTGTGTGCGTAATTCCTTTGGCCAAGGACTGCCAGGTTGTACGCACAATATATTCTTTTAAAAATACCATTTAGTAAATCCAATGTGTTCCCTTTTATTCTTTTGTCCTCCTTTACCCTTCATTTTGCCCCCCCACTTCATTCTGTTTACACTTACCAAAGAGCTGCACATCGTGGCTACTGCCGGTAGGAATGCTGGGCAGGTGATGTGCTGGGGGGACAGTGGGGACACCCTTTGCTTCTGGCCTGCTCTCGCTCAGCCAGTGCCCAGAAGCACTCCCAGAAACAATGTGGTACCCTCCCAAACCTGCTTCCCACTGGGCCGACGGTCTCAATTGGCCATGCACGGAGCCAGGTCTTCAGTTTTCTGAACCTGCTCTTTTCCCCCCCGGTTTTCCTTTTTCTTTCTACTGTGTTTCCCGTGTCTGCCCTCTGCCTTCCCTCCCTGAGAGCTGCTGTTAAGGGGAGCAGGTGCAAGCTGGGCTTCCCAACTGTGAAATCTTTTCGCAGAGGAACCTTGTAGGAGGTGGAAAGGTGAGAATTGTTTCTTTTTCTTCAGTAAACACTTGAAAAAAAGCAGCTTTGACAATGAAATAAACCTTCACAAGTGATACTAGAAGTAAAAGTGAAAATTTTCCACTGTGTGGAAAACATATCAGGCAATGTGTGTTTTAATTACAGTTACAGGAAAACAAACAAAGAAACCTGTGAAGTCTGCAGTTTTTTGATTTGATAATAGTAGCTTTGTGAATTGCTGAGACAGAAGTGTTGCCATGCTGGGAAATCATTGGATTCCCCCATGCTTGCCCTATATCTGTAAGGGAAAATCAACTCCACTTTATGGATTTATCTAAAGCTTACTCGCTGCTTCTTCACAAACCAAGAGTGGATCTGAGTTATTGATCACTGAAAAGGGAGATACTTTAGTAACAGAAAAATAAAGGAAACAACAGTAGATCCTATATCGGTATTTTACACATTAAACAAACATATTTCATATACTATAGAATCACAGAATACCAGGTTGGAAGGGACCTCAAGGATCATCTGGTTCAACCTTTCTTGGCAAAAGCTCCGTCTAGACAAAAGCACCGCCTAGGCAAGATGGCCAAGCACCCCATCCAGCTGAATCTTAAAAGTGTCCAATGTTGGGGAATCCACTACTTCCCTGGGGAGATTATTCCAATGGCTGATTGTTCTCGTTGTGAAAAATTTTCTTCTTGTGTCCAATCAGAATCTCCCCAGGAGTAACGTGCACCCATCATCCCTCATCTTTTCCATGTGACTCCTTGTAAAAAGGGAGTCTCTGTCTTCTTTGTAGCCACCCTTTAAGTACTGGAACATGGTGATGAGGTCCCTAAGCCTTCTGTTCTCAAGCTAAACAAACCCAGTTCTCAGCCTTTCCTCATACAGCAGGCTTCCCAGTCCTTTGATCATCCTGGTGGCCTTTCTCTGGACCCTCTCCAGCCTGTCCACATGTTTTATTTTGTATAGAGGGGACCAAAACTGAGCACAGGATTCCAGGTGGGGCCTGACAAGTGCTGAGCAGAGTGGGATGATGACTTCCTTATCTCTGCTGGTGATGCCCTTGTTGATGCAATCCAGCATCCTGTTGGCTTGCTTTGCCACTGCGGCACACTGTTCATACATACTGAGCTTGCTGTCCACCAGGACCGCCAGGTACCTTCCCATAGAGCTGCTCTCCAGCCAGGTGGATCCCAGTCTGTGCTGCACTCCTGGATTATTTTTTCCCAGGTGCAAGACCTTACACTTGTCCTCATTGAACTTCATTGAGTTCTTGTTAGCCCACTCTTTCAGCTTATCCAGGTCTTCCTGCAGGATGGCTCTCCCCTCCAAGGTGTCTGCTTCCCCACTCACTTTGGTATCATCCGCAAACTTCATCAGGGTGCATGTGATCCCATCATCCAGGCAATCTTTTCCTAGTCGTGCATTTAGTAGCAGATTTTTTCTACACATCTCTACACATGTAGTGAGTTGAATTTGTTCGCATGTTATGGAACAGCATTTGTCTTCACCTGCATGTCTCCAGCTCAGGAAAAAGTGATCAGATAACCTGTACAAATAGGAAGTGAGCTTTGTCCTATAACTAAAACATGATGAGCCAATTTGTACTGACCTTTTGAAGTGTTTGGACAGGCTCTTACAATATGAACATTTTGTTTTAATGTTCAGCGGTTTGCTAAGATTACTATTTGCATTTCCTATTCTCATCTCCCTGTCTGCTCAGCCTTCATATTTCCTTCTCAAGTATGTCTTTTCTGTATGTTCTTCTGTCTTTTTTCTATGTCTTTTTTTCCCTTGTCCTCTCTAATTTGAATTCCTTTGTTCTCTTTCAGCATCAAATAACCTCACCCGCATCCTTACCCCTGACTCTGTAAAGCCTTTCAGGAGCAGTCCTCCTCTGAGATCCCCTAATGTCAGAAAAGAAACAAAACAACAGAAGAGTGAGCCCAACTTAATGATAAATGCATCTTTCTGAGTTTCAGTGTTTAACCTGCATTGTTTCGCTGGGGCTGTGTGCTTTGTTCATACAGTAGAGACACTTCCTTGCAGAACTTACAGGCTGAAAAGCACCACTGGAGAAAGCAGTCAGTTAAAGAGGTTACCACGTACAAGCACAGTATGTTGGACAAAAAAAGCCCCTACTATAAAAGAAAGATTTTTTAATAGTCTAAATGGCAGTAGTGGGTCTTTAGGAGGGATATGAGCAATGAGAAATCTGTAGAGGAACTATTTGCTTATAAGAGCTTCTCGTGTATGGGGCATGGGAAGGAGGAGAAGGAAGTCGCATTATTGGTGGAGGAGGGAGGCAGGGGAGCAACTTCATGAGAGATCAGGACCATTTCCTGGACTTTCTGCTCCAAGTTCAATGGAGCTTCAAACTGGAACAAAGAATTTTGGGTGACAATCTAGCCTTTTCAAAAGGTGAAGGGGTTTGTATCCTCCTTAAATATTTAAAGAACGTGGGGAGCACTTTGAAAAGACTAAAGCATTGAACTAGGCAATTAAAAGAGAAAAGATTCTGCTGAGACCTTGTTTTTGAAGATGTACTGGAGAGGTAAAAAAGCAGGCTGGTCCACATGCTTAGTACACAGAAGACAGCAGATAGTAATTGCTTAAGCAAATGTGTGTTGTAAAAAAAAAAAAAAAAGCATGGAATGCAAAAAAGGTCAGTGTTCCAAATTTGCCGTTGAGAACCTGAGTACAGTTGTGCATGTTTGCATTAGACATCCGTGCACTTGCATGGCAGCATGCAGTGCCCCTCTGTACTGCTGAAATTAAGGAGCCTTCCAGCATCGTTCTACTTGGATAAAATCATTTAATTCAGTCTCTTCCCATTCTGTCATTGAGAACTGATGGGATATCCCAAGATTTATTGTGCTCTGTAGATTTTTGAAAACTCACAGATTTTTCATGGCTGAAAATCTCTCCAAAGGAGTTGATTGTAAGATTTATCAGTCATCAACAACCCCACACCCCCCCAACCCCATTACTGCAAGGATTTTTGTCCTAAATTAGGAGATGTCTGATATAGCTAGTAGTACCTGTAATGTGCTTCAGAGATGCATAAATGGGAAAGGCATAGGTCATTCAGTACTGGGTATTCACAAGTGAAAGAATCCTAGGAAAATAATTGGCTTCAGAAGACTTTTGATGCGTGATTAATTATTCACAGCACAATTCCTCTAGCCCATCTTGGTCTTACACTTTAATCTCTTCAATTTGTCTGGCCTTCGTTGGTTTTATTTGTAAGTTCATTAAAATTAATCTTTCTGGAAAAGAAGCCTGACTTTGAATATAATCTTGCTTGCGCGATGAATGTGGACATTTTGCTTTGTTACATGCATATATATCTGGGGGAGCGACATATGAGAAGGTACTCGTATGGATTAGATGAATGTGCAAGCAGCTGTCTGAGAGTGTAATGTGTTACACAGCTTCCCTTCTACAAGACAATGGAGCATCTGTGTGGACACGTTCCACACAGCAGCACTGCTTTCACATTGCTGTACGTTTTTTGAAAAAGATTAAAAAAAACATTACTATGAATGGCTTCAAATTATTTGTAAGTGGACTGCAAGCACAAAGCTGGGGTACGCTTTAGATGCTGTATTTGGTTTCTTAGTCCCCGTTAGATCCCGTGTGCTCGCTGCTGGCATCTTAGAGGTGGGGTTGCACAGGCATTTTAACGATCAGAAATTCCTCTGGCGCAGAAAGGGGCAGCTCCTTCCCCAGCTACGGGCCACGCGTACCCGTATTGTCCCCTGTGCGGGCACTCGTGCTCGTGCAGCTGCGGGGCGAGCAGGGCAGAGCATGGGGCTGGCCAGCGGCTTTGGGAAGAGGAAGCAGTATGCAGCCAGGTTTTTCTGCAACAGTTTCTTGCTCTAGCTCACTTCTCTTGACGGGGGTTTTGGTACAAAGGTGGAAGCAGCAGCCTGTGGCAGGGACAAGGGCTACGGACAGCCTGTGTACCTGCCTCTGAAGGCATCAGTAAGCAGTACTTTATAGAAGTAGGATAGCATTGCAGTTTGTCAAAGGCAGCTGAAAGGATGGATAGCATAGGATGTTTAAGACAGTATTAGTGCTAACGAATTTAGGTACTAATCAAGATTAATGCATGGTTTGCTAGAGTGGTGTTTTAATACATTGGTTGACAGAAAAAAAGCTAAATACTGCTTTGGCAATTTTGATATTCTTGTTCCTACATCTCCTCTGGTGTATTTGACTGGAAAGTGGTGTAGGATCCCCTCTGATTTGGGACTATCTTTTATAGCTTGAGTTTCATGCACCTTCTTTTGATCTCTCTAGAAGTATTTCTATACCCATCAGCAGATACATTCTTGATCAGGTACCAGTGTTTCATCTGAGACTTTTTCAAAATTATAATGATGGTCTGCTAGTTCATATTCCAGGAGGAGTAAGTATCACCTTGTTTTAGTTGCTATGAAATTATTACTTTGGTTTTGTCCTCTGTATATTTTTTAAGCATGCTTTATGGCTCAGCTGAATATAGTTGAATTTGCTTAGCCCTTTTTTGTGAACAAAATAATAAGCCTGAATTAATATTTCTTAATTAGCAGTCCCTAGTCTTTGCTGATAAAAGTCATTTTGAAAATTAATCCAACCAAGGTTGCTATAGTGCTAGAGATACTCATTAGGTATTTCTGTCTATAAGACTGTTCCAGATGTTTCCTCCAGTTTTAGTGCAGATACTTGGAATGACGGGCAGCAGATGGGGAGGAGTTTGGGGCGTAAGTCCTCAGAACAGCAGAGCTGCAATTTTGCAGTTGGCCACTCTGGACCTGAAGCAAGGGAAAATAGAGTGGAGTGTGTAACCAGCATGAAGGGAGCTATGGCAGACTGGTGGTCACGCTGTTCAGGCATTCTGTTTGCAGCCAACTCAGTCAACGATCAGTTTGCTTGCTTCTTGTATTTCAAATCTTTACTTGGCATGAAGGAAGAAGGGAAAAAGTAATGCTTTCAGGGTCCTGTGATGATGAACCTCACTGCAGAATGTCTGGCTTTAACCCATGACACATCTTAGTAGAGCATTTCGGAATTGCACAAAGACTTTTGGTCTCAGGTCCTAAAATCTGAAAGCACTGGTGAAAGCCAGTGTTGAAAGCTTGAATCTCGAAAATGGGTAGAGAGATGCTAAGTTGCATGTTGGAGCATTTGGATGCCTAAAGTAGGCTGCAGCCCCAGGTTTAGTAGGGCTGTGAATGGGGCCATGGTAGAGTAGGTAGTTTCAGGAAAGAAACACCATTCGTGGCTGGGAAGTTTCGCCTGGGAGCAGGGCCCAGACGTTTGCAGTTTTGAGGCTGGAATCTCGAAAATGGCTAGAGAGCTGCTAAGTTGCATGTCGGAGTTTTTGGATGCCTAAAGGAACCTGCAGCTCCAGGGTTAGTAGGGCTGTGAATGGGGCCATGGGGTGGCCCCATTCATCACCCCATCACTCTGGGGTGATGAAAAGTCCCATGGAGGTAAGGGGATGTTTTGCAGATGAAAGAGAGAAGTTGGAACTGTCCGAAAGCTTCTAGTGGTCGCCTGGGTCTGGTTAGGGGACAAGTGAGGAATCACAGGGTAATCTGGGTGGTATGAGAGGTTTACTTGCAAGATGCAAGACAGTGCTGTGCTGCGTGGTCAGTTTGCTTGTTCCTCTGTTCTAGGAATTTGTGGTGGGTTGACCCTGGCTAGAGGCTAGGTGCCCACCAGAGCCGCTCTCTCACTCCCCTCATTCACTAAACAGGGGAGAAAAGGCATAACGAAAAGCTTGTAGGTCAAGATAAGGACAGGGAGAGATCACTCACTAGTTATCGTCACGAGCAAACCAGACTGAACTGAGAGAGGGAATTCATCTAATTTATTACTAGGCAAAACAGAGTAGAGGAATGAGAAAATACAATCAACTCTTAAAACACCTCCCCCCACCCCTCCCATCTTCCCGGGCTCAACTTCACTCCCGGCTTCAACCTTCCCCCCCTCAGCGGCACAGGGGGACGGGGAGTGGGGGTTACGGTCAGTTCATCACACAGTGTTTCTGCCGCTTCTTCATCCTCAGGGGGAGGACTCCTCTCATCATTCCCCTGCTCCAGCATGGAGTCCCTCTCACGGGGTGCAGACCTTCAGGAGCAAACTGCTCCAGCGTGGGGTCCCCCACGGGGTCACAAGTCCTGCCAGCAAACCTGCCCTGGCGTGGGCTCCCCTCTTCATGGGTCCACCGGTCCGGCCAGGAACTTGCTCCAGTGTGGGCTTCCCACAGGCCACAGCCTCCTTCAGGTGCCTCCACCTGCTCCAGCATGGGGTCCTCCATGGGCTGCAGGTGGAATCTCTACACCCCCTCATCCTTCCTCCATGGGCTGCAGGGGGACAGCCTGCTTCACCATGGCCTTCACCACGGGCTGCAGGGGGATCTCTGCTCCGGCACCTGGAGCACCTCCTCCCCCTCCACCTGCACTGACCTTGGTGTCTGCAGAGTTTCTTACATCTTCTCACTCCTATCTCCAGCTGCAAAAGCTCTCTCTCTCTAAGTGTTTTTTTCCCTTCTTAAATATGTTATCACAGAGGCGCTGATTGGCTTGGCCTTGGCCAGCGGCAGGCCCGTCTTGGAGCCGGCTGGCATTGGCTCTGTCAGACACAGGGGGAGCTTCTAGCAGCTTCTCACAGAAGCCACCCCTGTAGCCCCCCCGCCACCAAAACCCTGCCACGCAAACCCAACACATTCCACCCCTCGCCTCTGTGAATCACATATTTAAGAATTATTAAAATATACATTCAACACAAAACCTACACACACTAATCACATCAACAAGAAAAAAAGAATTCCCCCCACCAGAATCAAAGCAACACTATCACAACACCAAACAAAAGTGGACAATACACACAGAATCCACCTCTCGTCCCTTCACCACTATTTCACTCTCAAGCTAAGTTCAGTCAATGTTTTGCCCGTTACCTCTTCTAATTACTGTCCTTATCTCGATTTTCTTGCCCCACGTTGGGCGCCAAAAAGAGGACTGACGTGGTTTAGCCCCAGCCGGTAGCTGGGTGCCACGCACCACTCACTCACCCCTCCCCCGGCGGGCTGGGGAGGAGAATGGAAAAACAACGGCAAAGCCTCGAGGGTTGGGATAAGGGCAGTTTACTGGGACAGCAAGGGAGAGGGAAACAATCAACAACAGTGCTGATAACAGATATTCACAATGGGTGATAACAAAGAACAATTTACCGATCCGACTACCGACCGAACGCTCAGCCTGTCCCGGAGTCACCAAACCCGCCCCTGCCCGACTAGCCCCCTTTTATGGTGAGCATGACATCACATGGTATGGAATAGCCCCCGGCCAGCTTGGCTCACCTGTCCTGGCTCTTTGTGAAATTAACTCTATCCTTGCCAGAACCAGGACAGAATTTTAAAAGGAGTTTACAGAGACAAAGCGACCGTGCCTGAGGTGAAGTGAATTAGTGTCAGAAGTAACCTTCCTTTTGGGTAAAACTTACGGGATCCTGGAGAGAAGCATGTAATGTCCAACAGATAGGTACGAGTCAGTACTGCATGGCTGTATTGAAAGCTTTATGGAGGGACAGCATGATGCATACAAAATGCATACAAAAGAGGAAGTGGCTGTTTATGTGTGGTCACATGTTTATCGATCTCAGCTGTGATGATCTTAAAGGGTCTTGTCTCACAAGATACAAACACTATCTAATAAGAATTCGAAATACTCATTTTGCCTGTCCGAGATGTGCCATTTAAATCTGAGCTGGGATTTGAGACCTCTTCCCAGAAGAGCTGTTCATTAATTTTTGCTGATAAATAACACTTGGAACTTTACATGTAGGATGTAGCACATACTTTTTTCTTCTTCCCGATGTTAATATTAAAGACTGTAGAACTGAGGGGTGGGGGGGAACCCAAACCTTAAACTCTCTTGAATTAGCCCACTATCTCAATATTAATTTCTTGGGAATTACAGGTACCACCACAAACACATGGGACCACAGGTTAATCCTAACATCTTTTAATTTTGGAATGTGATTTGGTAAGGTGCAGTACCTGGTGATTGCTTAAATACTGAATGCATTGCTCAACTGTGATGCCATCAGATATTCCTAGTATTTTGCTCTAACAGGAGTAGAATTTAACTTTTCAGAGGTTTGCCTTAACTCTTAACTTTTTAGCTTCCAGAATCTTTGCTAAACTTGCGATTCAGAAAAGAGACATGATATTATCAGGCAATTAATTATTTTGTTACAAAATATTGTTGTCAGCTCAGCTATTTACATATTACCAATATGGAGTTAAGCAAATACTTAACATCAGCTGTACTTGCTTTGCCAATTGCCTTCATGAGGGAAAATATTCAGCTGAAATAGTCAGCATTTCACAAATTTAAGGACTTGTGAACGGCTAATTGAAGGGTTTTTTGATTTTTTGTGTTGCTTGTGTGGATGTATTTCAGGTGTGTAAAGACTAGAGTTTGCTTTAGAAGTCTTCAGTAGCCTGTGTCTAGAGATTGAAACCTGCTGTGGTGGGTTGACCCTGGCTGGAGGCCAGGTGTCCCCCAAAGCCGCTCTATCACTGCCCTCCTCAGCTGGACAGGGGAGAGAAAATATAACGAAAGGCTCCTGGGTTGAAGTAAGGGCAGGGACAGATCACTCACCAGTTACTGTCAGGGGCAAAACAGACTTGACTTGGGGAAATTAATTTAATTTATTACCAATCAAATCGGAGTACAGCAATGAGAAATAAACCCAAATCTTAAAACACCTCCCCCCACCCCTCCCTTCTTCCCAGTCTCAACTTCAGTCCCGATTTCTCTCCCTCCTCCCCTCAGGGGGACGGGGAATGGGGGTTGTGGTCAGTTCATCACACGTCATCTCTGCCGCTTCTTCCTCCTCAGGGGGAGGACTCCTCACACTCTGCCCCTGCTCCAGCGTGGGGTCCCTCCCACGGGAGACAGTCCTCCACCAACTTCTCCAATGTGAGTCCTTTCCATGGGCTGCGGTTCTTCATGAACTGCTCCAGCATAGGTCTCTCCCATGGGGTGCAGACCTTCAGGAGCAGACTGCTCCAGCGTGGGTCCCCTGCAGGGTCACAAGTCCTGCCAGCAAACCTGCTCTGGGGTGGGGTCCTCTCTCCACGGGTCCACAGGTCCTGCCAGGAGCTTGCTCCAGCATGGGTGCCCCACACGGTCACAGCCTCCTTCAGGTGCCTCCATCTGCTCCAGCATGGGGTCCTCCATGGGCTGCAGGTGGAATCTCTGCTCCAGTGCCTGGAGCACCTCCTCCCCTCCTCCTTCACCGATCTTGTTGTCTGCAGTGCTGTTTCTCTCACGTTTTCTCACTCCTCTCTCCAGCTGCAAAATTCCTTCTGGTTTGTTTCCCCCCCACCTTCTTAACTCTGTTATCCCAGAGGCGCTACCACAGTCGTTGATGGGCTCGGCCTTGGCCATCAGTGGGTCCGTCTTGGAGCCGGCTAGCATTGGCTTTACTGGACATAGGAGAAGCTTCTAGAAGCTTCTTGTAGAAGCTCCCCCACTACCAAAACCTTGCCACACAAACCCAATAGACCGGGTTTGTGTCTGAATATGTTAGTAGCATTTTCTTACGACAGCATATTTAAGAAACCAGAAAACTGGAAATCCTTGATTAGCCATACATTAATATTCTCCACAGAAATTCTTCCATTTTGGCCTACAGGTAGAGGGGTGGTAGAAGGATGGTGGTTGTTCCTCTTCTGGTCAGTGGCTTCATCTTGATTCATTGAGTTTCTCTCCCCACAAACACATTGCGTGTGAATTGCTACTCACCATGTGTCCCAACCAATCTAGCCAATATTGTCTCCTTTTTCCAAATGGGCTGAAATTGGGCAGTCAAATGGAAACTTCTATTCACAGTATGTGATGAAAAAACTAATGAAATGCTCCATTAATCATGTAGTTTGACCTTCGTTCCCACCGTAATGAAGACTGAGAGGCAACATTAGTCCATCTGAAAGCTTTAAGCATTTGGGATTGATCTTGAATGGGATAAGGCCATCAGTGATATGATACAGAGTTACTAAAGGCTTAAAGAAATAACTCATGTCTTATAGTTGTATCAGTCATATATAGTCCTTCTAGGTACTGTATTTAATTTTCATTATTGAAATGCCCCTCACTGCGAAACTTGGGAAGGCTGTTTATTTTGGCTATCCAGTATTTTATTGCACTGCTTACCGTGTTGTGAATGTTAGCAATGCCAACTGAGGCAGGAATTATTTTTTAATACCTCTAAAATAAAAATACTGCTGCTTTGGGCAGAATTCTATCAGTTGGTGTCGGCAGCATTCTTCTCTTTGTGCCAGATGATCCCAGATGCAAATTCTGCTTAGAAACATGGAAAAACTCTATCGATTGTCTCAACTTCTCGACATGGTGTCTCGTGTTTTGGGTGAGACATTGAGCCCTATCCGTGCTTGAAGTATGAATTCTGAAATTACAGGCACAATATCTGAAAAGCATAGAGGAATTGAGGGTATGCTGTAATTTATATTTTTCTTTTGCAATACTTCTTTAAGAACCTTTATAATTCGGATGGAATCTCTACAGAAACAAGCATTGGTATTCAAAGGGCTTTCTATTATAAGTGTCTCCATTAAGTAAATAGATGTAGGAGTCATAGCAAAGCAATTTGTTGTTTAGCTGTATAAAACAGTAGTGATTTGTGCTTATTGAATTTTAAAACCACAGAAAAGTTACAGCAGAATTTAGGAAATCGCTATGCAGTTCTTGTTCACTGTTACAAAAAGTTGAGTGATGCATACAAATAGCACTAATTAATTTTTCAGTAGGAAACCAACACTTCATGCATACTGATTCTTTCAACACTGGCATGAAATTGGTTACACTATTGCTATACTGGGAGCAAGAGGCATTGCTGCAGGGAATTATAATGTGTGGAGAAAGGCGTTATAGAATCAGCACTTGGACCTACAGTCTCATTGACTGAAAGCATTAAAAATGGGAAAATGTATCATTCTGGTTTTACCTGTTACTTACTTTGAAAATGTATGAAATTGAAATGTAATTTTCTGATTTTTAACTTTAGGTAAATTAGACTATGATCAGACTGTAACAAATGGGAGGATTACTGTGGTGCTTGAGTCGGGGTTGACGGCAAGCTCTAGGCAACGATAGTCTTTAAATGAGCTGAACTTGTTGCTTGTCAAACAATATTTGTCAGTAGAGCAACTTTAGTGTGATATTTTTAATAACAGTAAGACTTTGTGGTTTTGTAGAATTCTGTTTAAAGATCTGTAGAGTTCCCTTCCTCCTATTAATGAACGAAGATTAAGAATATTTTTTTTCTTTTATCAGACTGCAGCATTCAAGGTAATAGGCCTGTAAAGACCCATAGGAGGCAGTTAAGGGCTGCAACTGTTACTGCTATTTCTTTGCACTTTTTTCAAATGCAGTCAAACGCGGAAACTTATATGAAAGTTTTGTGCAGCAGGAAGCTGAATTGATTGTTCTGATGATATGGAGAGTAAATTTTCTGATATGTTTTTACAACAAAAATGTGTTAAAACAATAAATGAGTCATGATAGCTAAAACTTCAGAAGATTGAAGCAAGGCCTCTGCACATTCACTATGGATTTGGCCCATTAAGTACTTCTCACCTTTGGATGGCACAACACAAGAAGGTGGAAAAATTACTGGTAGAGGATAGAGTATAAAATCACAATCACTGTCACTTTGCGCTTCCCTTTGATATGGCTCTACCTGCTTTTCCTGGGACAAAAGTACAGTCTACAGAATTAGCAGTTGATTGGCACCTTGCACCAAAGAAAATCTTTCTGTAGCTCTTCTATTGAAATAACTTGGAACTAATTTAGAGTGGGCATGCTTGTGGCTTTATGAGTTGACCAAATTGTGTTTCTTCCTTGGCAAAATGTCTAAATTACAGTCCATGGCTTGACTGCAGCCCCTGGGATGATTTGTCCAGACCTGGAACAATCAGAAAGTCTTTTTCTTCCCCTGCCCATGTCAGAGTGCTTGCTCTGCAAGCTGCTGCTGTAATCTCATGTTTCCCAGGAACGAGGTGACTGGCTGTTGATATATAGCACAGCCAACATTTGGCTCAAAGACTTGAAGATGTTGAACAGTCCGACCACAGAACGCAACAACTGAATTGTAAAATTTTGGGTGTTAGTGAAATAATTGCTATTGATTTCACTGGATGCAAGCTCAGGTGTTAGAAATGTAGAGTACGATACAAATTTCAGTGTTAACATTGCCAGCATCCTCTAGGAAAAGAGTGATTTTTAGCTCACTCCCAGCTTTTCTTCATGTCTTTAGAATATTCCCGTTTCTTAATTGGCTAATATAGAACGGTTTGGAATATTTCTGAAACTTCTTTTGTAATTTTCTCTGGAATAGCAATTCATCTTGCCAGGCAGAGGGCTTGAACAGTTTTCACCAAGCTGATGTATCAGGACCATTCTTAAGTACTGGCGTACGTTGCTGCTGTGAAGCTCTGGGAGCAGCAGGGAATTTCATTTCACAACTCCAGTGCTCTAATGCATAGCCAATGCCTTTTTAATAGGGCAAGACCTTTCCCCAACTGGAAAATTTGAGCCAAACTGAGAATTAGCTGAGTGTTTCTAATGATTTTTCAGCCCTACCTACTTTGTAACAAAACACCCAACTGAACAGGCTTACTGTCTAATATTACATTTCTTGATCTGCTCTATCAAATTTTGGGTGCATTAAATGATTAAATGACTCATTCTTTATACTACTCAGACTGCAAGCTGCTCTATGGTGGTTTCTCCTGATGTAAATAGAGTTCAGGAGGAAGAACAAGATTCAAGACCCCTTCTTTGAAGGGAACAGAATGTTGTTGTTGCTTTTTAGTTGGACTGTGTTAATCTTAGAATGATACAAGCTCAGAGTAGCACAATTTCTATCTGAAAGAGGAAAGGAAAGCACTCCAGCCAACCCAAACAAAGATTTATTGTCAAATGGTAAGGATATGGGGTAAGGTAACACTGTTGAAAGTGATATTTTACTGTTAATGCTAGAGCATTAATAGAGGTATTGAAGTTGCAATAAAAAGTCATCTAAAGACTTCAAATCTGTTTTATGAATACAATTTTATTTCTATCCCAAAGCTTTTGATGAAAGTAATTATTATACTCAAGTAAAAGAGGGATACAGTTTGTAAGAGAGAGGAGGGTTTTGTCAACTCTCACTGGATCGCAGACCCACTGGGAAAGTATGTAGAACAAAAGATTTCTTATGAAAGAAGTGAATCTGTAGCCTGGTGATTTGCTCCTCTCCCTGTTTGAGCTGTATTAGTAGTTTTATGCCCCGGTATATTTTCTGATACTATGTTCTAAACCCCCTACGTGAGATCCTGTAGCTATCTGACACTCTGTCCTGTATGTTGTACAGACAAGTCTTTGTGTAGTATGAATCCCTCTAATGCCTTTTGTGGCCAGCTTTCCCCCTCCTTTCACAGCAAGTCTCCTTTTATTGGGTATGACGCTGATTCGGACTGTCTGATCTGTTGTTTTTAGACTTTTGTCACTTAGATTCTTCTCCCCAATGTCTTGTGGCAGATGATTACTAAGCTTATTCTTCTTCCATGCTTTTTGTAATTGTAACTTAGGCTTTGTAGCTTGCATTTCTCTGTAGAGTACAGCAGAATATCTGATATACTTACCTCACCATGTCGCTGTATTTCTAAGTCATTAACAATTTTATTACTGCTTCTGTTTCTCTTAACCGTAGGTTTATATTATCAGTATTTTTTTTAACCTGAATCTTAGCCTTCTGAATCTTTGATCAGCTTTAATATTGACCACTTCTAGGTTCAAGTTATTACTTCTTTTAGTTCTCTCTTCTACCATTGTAAATAATCCCTTACCAGAATGGATTGCTCTTAAAAGGTGTACTCTCACCTTTCCTGCCAGGTATAAACGAAGCATTCTCATTCCCTCTCCTCTGGGCTTTATCTTTACAACCCTTCCATTGTTTTGCTTGCCTACTTTAGATTTCTCTCGAATTTATTAATGCCCTTTTGTAGTAAGTGCCCAAAATGGCATGCAGTACTTTAAAGCACAGGTGCTAAATAATTTATTTTCCATTAATAATTCAGTCCATACACTGTTAATGAACTGATCCTGCCTCCACAGAAACATCCATTGTTCGTAAGTGTGCGCCAAATTGTTTGTGCAAACAAATTTCAGGTGATGTGATCTTGAATAGTTCAGCTGTTTGGTTTTGGTGGTATATGACTATTAACATAAGGTCTTGTCTTACCACAGTCTTCCTTAGTTAAATTGGTGCAAAGGGCTTATGTCTTAAGAGGGCTTTAACATGCTCTTGAGTTTTTGTAGTGCTACAAGTTCAGCCCATCAACTCATTTTCATCAGTAGAATCTATGCTTTTAGTCCATCACAAATGTGAGATGAGATTTTTGCCTGTGTTTCAGATAAATAGGTTTAATCTAAGACCCTGAGTACAGCTGTTACTGCTCACAAGTTTTCGGCACGTACATCTGTATTCTTGGTTGCATGTCTAAACTTAATTTACCCTAAATGTGTTCCTAAGCAACTTCAGCTAAATTGAAATAAATACATGGCTTAAGCTGAAATGAGAGTAGATACAAACACCTTGCAGAAGTGCAATGCAATTCTGCAATCCAGTCCTGTCCATGTGCCAGGATTGCAAGAGTGAAATCTGTCAGTGCAAGAAAGTAGGATTATAGAGTGCCATTCAGTGAAAAGAAACCAAGGCAGGCCTGCTAAAACAGAGAAATAGTTATCACCAGAATCCTTTATCTGTTCCAATAATCATAATCTGCATCCTGTTCCAAGAATTAAAGCAGAAGCAACATCTATCAACATAAGCATAGTCTTTCACAGATTAAGTGTCAAGAATAAAATTTGGAGAGGTTTCATTTGTGATTATATCATTTTTAAAATACAAGATTTAAAAAAGCATGTAGCTGGGACCTCATCATTTGTCAATGAGTCAATGAAGGATAACAGTGCATTACATTTTCTGTTATTAATCTGCTTGCCACAGTCTGTGGGACTGGAGACATTGAATTTTGACAGGGACATTGAATCTTGTAACAAGCTGTTACAAGAATATTCTAAGGAAAGTATCACTTAAAATTATTTAACAAGCAATTTGTTATTTTGACTTCATATTCAATGGCTTAATTGCCTAGACTGTAAGACGTTGTGTCAAGAGCATCTTTCTCTTCTGTGCTCTGCTGTCTGCCTCAGATTGGGTGATACAGATAATGTAGTGATACAGACACATGGTAGTACTGAAATTCTGTATGAGTTCAGCTCTGTAGATAATTTGCATTTTTTTTATTCTGCTGCTATAAAAAAGCCCCACGAACAAGCTATAGATTTAAGAGAGTCTTGCAGCATGTAATATACCTGAATTTAGAGATAAAGTATCCCTAATACAGTATTCTGAAGGCAAAATTCAATAGACTTTTGTCCTGAACATTAGATCTCAGCTAGGCAAATCAGTTATAATTCCTCTTTATCTGTTATTTATCATCAAAGTGAAACAACATTCTGGTCTTGGTTACTACCTTTGGTTTTAGGATTTCTCAATTAAGGAAGCCATTTTATAATACACTTCAAAAGTAGTAGAAAAATTCCGTCCCATCCCTCATGAACACTTATAGGAGATGGTATTTTTTTTGACTAATGGGCTGATGTGCACTTCCAGTGAGAAAATGAATTGCAGCCTTAACTATGAACATTCTATTTCTAATTCCCATAAGTGCCCTTCTATTGTATATTTAGGACCTGAGATCTGAAGGAAGATTTAGTAAGGAGGACTATAATTCAGAATTAATAGAATATCTGGAGTTATATCAAGGTATTTGATTGGCTAGTGTACAGCTTATTATTTCTTCTTTAGAGTTCATTTGAAACACATTGCTCCAAATAACCCTATGTCTATCACATTTTTTTTTTATGACAGCAATAAAGTGAGTAGAAGTAATTTATGTGGAATCAGTTGTCAACAAGGGCTAAATGTCCCAAGAAGTACCTCATGTCTCAGTCATTGTCCCTCAAAGAGGTGTGGTTAGCTTAAAAACTTGAAAAGTGTTGGCAAGTACACAAAAGTTTGCTCTAAGACATAAAGAGAAGAAACCATATCAAAAGGAAGAGGTGGGATGGAGTATAAAGCGGTATTCGTATTTGGACCAAGAGGAATTAAATAACAGAGCTGTTCTACAAATAGTTTCCTGCGAAGCTTCAGGTCGGTGTAATGAAAACCAAGCATGTCACACTGAATTTTAGTACAAAAGCATAGCTTGGCTTTATTATGATTTGACAAATAGAGAAAAGCAAAGAAAATTGCAGGAGAAAAAAGGTGAAACTTTAAAGTATTCAGAAATGGCAGAAGTAAAACAGAGAGCAGCATTTGAATCCTTTTATAGTTATTTGAGATTTTTAAAAAAAGTACTTCAAAGATTTGCTTTAGCATATCTGTGGTGGCATGCAGCTCCCCGCACACTAGAATTTAGGTTTTTTGGAATTCTTTGTGTTTGATGATGGTAAAAATACTTACTGTTAATGCACAGATTTGTGAGCAAGATTATTTGGCAAACTGGTATAAGTAGGTGACAGAAAATTGGCTGATTTACTTGTGGCAAAGTAGTTTTCCACTTTTTGCCCACTGGGCCCAATTTTGTAGTCCCTGTAGAATGTTACTCATTCAGTGTCATTTCGAGAATCTTTTAATTATAATTAAACAATGACTTTCAACTGCAGAATGACAATAATGCAAGACTTTCCCCCTGATTAAAGATAATATTCAGTTAATGCTCCATGATTATCTTTTAAAGACCTGATGATATGTGGGTTATTTTCACAACAAAGCCTTTGAAATTTTGTACTGATTATGTTATGTAATCACAAATTGAGAATAACAAATAGTAGCATCTTCTGTAGGAAAACACATATATCCTTTTATTATTTCTAGAATATAAAATATTCTAAAAGCAAAGCAAATTGAATCCTCCAGATTAGGTGGATGTTAAGAACTCAGTTCAGGAAAGTGCTCAGGAGAGTATAAGCATGATCTCCTCAGCTTTCAGTGTTTTTAAAATCAAAATCAAAACAACAAAAAGCATTCAGTCCTCCTAGAGTTGTATGCCCTGAAGGCACCAGTGGGCCTTGGTGGCCCTGACCAACAATCCCATGGCCCCAGGAGCCCCATTTCAGCTCAGCCTGGGATTGGCAGGCCCTGCCTTGAGCTGCACCACGGGTGAGCCTGTCTTCAGCTCTGGCACCGCGTGCCCCTGCCTGGCCGTGGGCAGACCACAACAAACCAGCTGACTCGTTGGCTAGGCCTTCGACCTGCCTCATCACCATGACATTGCCTTTATGATCGGGACTTATGATTGGACCTGGCCACCATCTGCAGTCTGTCCAGCTGACTTCAGTTGACATGGTAGGACGGGGCCATGGTCAGTTAGATTCTTGCCCTGCTGACCTTGTCCTTCAGGGAGCAGTCACCTCTTGTTGCTCCTTGACAAATTAAGAATAATTCCATATATTTTACAATAGCAAGAATTACATCTGCATGAATTCAAACACTGCAATGTTTCAATAGTTGCTTTAGATTCACTGTATTATAAATCCTGGTGAGGGAAAAAGGAGACAAAATACACAAACTACATGCTCTGTTGCCTGCTTCTGCAAAACAATTTAAAGGGAATGTCCTATCTGAAAATGGAAGTCTGAAAAAATCACTTTTCCTTATACTGGTAATTAACTTCCTGCTGGGAAAAATGCCATGTATCCTGTTGGTTTCTGGAACACAAATCTGAGAAAGAAGAGTCATCAACCCATCCGGGGAGAGAGAATACACTGGACTGAGGAGTTTCAGAAGATCATAGTCAAAGACATATTTTCCAATATTGAAACTGCAGTAAGTACAAAATTGCATTTGTTATGTAAATACAGCGCCAGGGATGGTTGAACTTTTTTCCTTACAGGATTTTTTGGCTCTGTCATTTTTCTGCTATTTTCTTGTGTGACTCTGTAAACCCATTGGGATGTTGGCCTTGATTTTGTTTCTGAAAAAAACCACAAACCCCAACAACCAAACACACAAAACACAAAGAGGTTTCTGTTGTGAAAGAAAAGCAAATGATTAAGCAGTTTTGCAAAGAGACACTGTACGTTGATCATGCTTATTTGGGCTGATTTATAGTAGAAGATACAGCATGCTTTCTAATCCAGGTAAATACTGATAAATTCATAGCCTATTCCATGGAGATTTTGATAGGTGAATATGTAAAGACCAATGTATTGAGCTGCAGGCATCTTCAGTGTGCTACTTGTTTTTATATTCCTGGTAAAAGAAGAATGGGAAATTCAGCATGCAGAATGTGGTGGAGCTTTTCAGGGAGATGCAGCAACTCTTCTTCGATTTATCTAGCTGCTGAACAATGTTGTGGTAGCAGCATAGCTTCATCAGTTCCTTCTCTGAGCTGTCTCCTTGATTCTCCCTGTGTGCTGCTATTGCCCTGGTAATAACATTGATGGAAATTTCTAATGGAATTGTTCTACATCTTGACCAGTTTCTCTAGTCTAGTCATCAGACAGGCACACAAACACCTCCTTGAGCACAGCGCTGCATGCCGTGGAAGGGCAGGAATAAGTGGCTGGGACTGAGGAGATGATTACTTAAGCTGCTGTAGGCAGTACTGCTGGTGAAGGTGTAATTGCAACCTGGCTCCCATTGACTTTCAGCTCCCGTCACTTGTGCTTATGGAAATCTGAATCATTGTGCATGGCCCAGCAATAACTCCTGTTGTATACATCCAGCATGTTTGATTTGACTACTTGGTGTTTTCAGACTGAAATACCTGACCTCTTTTCGGCTTATATGTCTTTATGTGCCCCCGCCCCCCCGAGTCAACGATGGCTTATTTCCCCTACTGTGTGAAGACTGTGAGCCAGCTGTAATGACTGGCTTGCTCAGACATTTTGGAGGATCCGAGCTGTTGTAAACAATTGCATTAGGTGGGCACTACCCCTGCTAGTGAAACCACATGCAGTCACTTATCACAGCCTGCTCTTGTTTCTCCACCTTGGAAGACCTGAATTTTTGCAGATTGCTGCTTAACAATTCTCAATCTTCTTTCAGCTCCTTTTCCCCTGTTCCAGAGGGGCCATGATCCATAGTGTAAGAGTGTAAGACCGTATTCCTATACATAAATTGAATGTATGAAGTGTGTAACTTGAAATGAAATTGCAAAGAGGAATATGAATTTTGGAAGAGGGAAAAAAAGCCTTTCAGAATCATGTAATCTCTTTTTGAGCTTCATCATTATAAGACAATACCTTGAAGAATATGTGTCTTTTATTAACCTGAAGACCATATTGCTTGCACCTTATATTAAGGCATCCTGTTGCTTTCACTGGGGCTATTTAAGAAAGTAAGACACAAATCAGTGTAATGTTGTTCGAATCTTGCTGTATTCAATACTCGAAATTATATTTTCAAGGTGTTTTGTTTTTCTTCTGACTTGGGCTGCCTTATGAACACTCTTGTTTTTAAAATTATAAATGACCATTTAACATATTTTTCTGAATCAGCTATGGAAGCTTGCTATGTTTCTTTGACCAACCCATTAGCAGGCTTGAGACCACAATCTGATAGCCCAGGAGAGTTTGAGAATAACTTTCTATGGTTTGTGCTGAAACTCAAGGTGGGATTGATTATAGTAAAGGTAACACTATTCTTGTTCTTTGGTTTGCTTTATGATCTGTGAAGGTTAAGAAGCAATATCTCAGTTATCTGAGCCAAAGACAAAATGCATTTATAGTCTTTAAACTAGTTCAGAGTTTATGTTTGTTAATATATAGAAAGTTCCTCTCTCTCTTGCTCTCCGCCCAAGGTGATGGTTAGCTCATTATCAGCCACTAACGATTAGCTCTTGGCTTCTGCTAGTTCAGTGTATTTGCATTTCAAGGTGGATAATGCTCTGGTTCTTCTCTCCCCGATTTATTTTTTTAATTGTAAAAATCAGCTGGAATAAACTTTTTCTAGAGATGTTTGGGCTTTGAGGGATCCAGCCAGTTTTTCATTATTACGTGCTCTTACATTACGCTTTATGCAAACGAAATACATTGTCTGTCAAGGTTTACCCATCATCGTTTTTTCTTTTAAATATACAGTTACACTTTGGAACATAGCATGGAGAGTTTCTTATGAGTCTGATCGAAGTGCGATGGCTCCCTGTTGGCTCATGCAGGACATGGTAATGGAAATCTTCACACCTTTGTCTTCAGCTTGAGCCGGGGCCTTCAGCGTCTTCAATGGTAGCCAGTGTGTACTGCCCAATGCGTTAAACGAGCACTGTAAAACTAGATAACGATCTTTCCAAGAAGTCAGTAAGGTCTGGACTCCATCCTAAATAAACATTAAAAAGTTTGAAAGGGACATAGTCCCAAGATGTGCTTTACATTTATGAGCCACAGATTTTCACATGGGCCAGAAGTAGGTTTTGATGATGAAATGGCAGTAGTTCAGCTGGTGGTGCTAAGAAATACATTGATTGCATGTAAGCAAATAGAGATTTGACTAATGTGTGGCCACATAGAGTCCTTCAGGCTTACATAAGTTATTGATAATGAAATGTTTCATGCCTCTGGTATATTTTATCCTTCAATTGGAAGTATTTGTGATCTAGTAATAAGGTCTACTGAAGTTGGCACATATATTTTGCCATTTTTAGGGGACATAATGTGTGTGCAAAGCAAAGAACTTGTTACATTATAGTAGAGAGGTAGACAAGTTCTTTAACTTTTATTTCTATAAGAAATATTTTATGGGGCTTACAGCTGAAAGCCAGTCTCAGCCGCTACTGTGGAGTGATACTTGCTCTATAATAAACTTATGATGCTGTCATAAGATGAAATATATAGATGTGGGCACACAGTTGTGTTATAAATATTTGATTCTGTGGTTTTTTTTCAAAGACTCACAGCTTGAATCATGGGCTTTTGTTGGTTTCCTTTACAGATTATATGAGGATAAGTTGATTCCACGTTGTACAAAAAAATACCTTTGGAGGAGAAAAGAGAGATATTGAATATTGAGCACAAAAAGGTTTATAACAAACAGTAAAAGGAAGACATGCAGTAAAAAGGAAAAATTAAGATACAGAGCTTGTGAGAGTCACTCCATCAAGCAGTGAAATAGACTTGTTCTTCTCCAGCATGCCTGCTCAGTCTTTACTGTTTCAGGCTACTGAATCCTGTACTCTGTCATACTTCCCAGAACTTTGACTCTTCTGTTAATTTTTTTGTTGTTGTTCACAGCAAAGAAGTCTTCTCCAGAGGACTATAGTGATAAATGAATAGAAACCAGGATATCCGTCTTAGTTATAATTATGACCTTGCAACTTTTAAGGAGTATTGGAGGGATTTCTTGCTCAAAAATTCCCCAGAAACTGCTTGTTCATAGTAATGATGTTCCAAATGAAACTGGCAGTGAACACAAGGTTAGTGAATCATCTAATGCTAGTTAGCTGTGGAAAAAAGTATTCTCTAATGTAGATGCTGTTAGCATCTTAATAGTTTATATTTGTAAACATGACATTGAATGCCCGGTATCCTTTGTGAATTATCATTAGATACATGGGAAAAAAAAGTCTTCCATCTAAGTCATATTCCTGCCTTCACATTAGTCATGGTTAACACTGTTTGTCACCCTACATGGAGGCTAAGCTCTGCAATATTGAAACATAATGCATCCCTTAATAATGCCTGGGGTTGCAGAAAAATTTGCTTTAGAAGTATGTGATGCCACTTTTACAGCACGAAGTATTTGTACATGCAGGTTGCATCCTCCTTGCTGTCCAGGAGCAGCCTCAAGGCCAGACTTGAGACCAAATTCATCACCTGTATACTTCACTTTCTCAAATGCCTTCAGGGTTGCCTCTGAGGTAGCTCAGTGGTGTTTCTGGGACCTCCTAGGTTTCAGCACACACTCAGGAGTGTATTTATTTGTATGTAGCCTGGCAATCTCTTGTGGCTCTGGCACACATGTAGCAGACATTCATGCAGTCCTTCTTACATGGCCACCTATGCCAAAAATGTAGATGGATTTCTGTGGGTAGCAGGAGTTCAGGCTGTCCACAAAGAAAATGTGGAAGGACGATGCAAGCCTAAGTATAGGCATGGTCAGAGCACCTCTTTGATGAGATAGGAAAAACAATAATAAAGAAGGAATTGGTGGTGATAGGCTGTGTGCCATCCAGGCCTTGGAGTGTGGAGGAAATACAAAAAGGGTCAAGCTAGGCTATTGCTTCTTGTTCCTCTTCTCTCATTTTTTCATTTTCAATATGATGTCTCCTGTGGTTTTCCACATCCACCATCTCTCTGCCTTTGTAGAGCCTCCCCAGGTGTATTGTATCCAATAGTTTTTCTCTGTATTCTTTTGTGTAGCTTTCCTTGCCGCTTCTATTATTTGAGCTACTTCTGGTCAAATATATTGGTCCAGATGAGGGAATTACTTCATGCCTCAAACCCTAAAATAGTAATAAAAAAGGAGTACTGGAGAGGGAAATCAATCTTTTCCCTTAATCATATCTGTTAACTCTTCTCCAAACCATCTTTTGTTTGTCAGCATAACCCTACATTAGAGTTACTGCCAGCAAGAAAAAACCCCACAAACCCCTACATTAAAAAAACCAACCAAACAAACAAACAAAAACCTGATAAAATTACCTGCAAATATATGGCATGTGTCTGCCTAAACAGTACAATATAAGTAGTAGCACAAGAGTGAGATAGCAAAATGTTTCAGCAGCCGTATCTTTCACTGAAGCAAGGAGGAGTCACATTACCTTCCCTACAATCATTATGACAGCAGTAGGACTGGCTTGGTTAGTCTGGCAGCTGTCCCTAAGTGTGTGAAATGAGATATGGGGACAGAGAGGAAAACTGTGTGCGAAGAAAACACATCTCGTAATTGAGCTGGGACTGCAAGTGAAGGAGTCTTTGTGAGAACACCTTTTATCTCTTTGCATCAGGTACAAGAAATGACCTGGAGCACTTTGTGTTAGAAATATTTTCCACTGTTAGCATAAGCATAGCAAACAACATAGCACAGCAGTCAGGACACTGATGTGTATTGGCAGTACATGCAAATGCTCTAAAAAGAAATTTTCATTTATTTATATACACAGCTATCAGTGTGATGGGAATTGAAACTAATAACGTCTGAATTGTTTAGTTGTTTTCTGGATAAATAAAAAGCATCAAATGTAGAAACCCAATAGTATATATATTAGTTTTTTAGATGGGATCGTTTAAAAAACGTTTTTATATATTGTGTTCTAGAAGATACTTTGCCAATGAAGAGACTTGCTCTGTTCTCTGAAGAATTGCCATACTAAATGAGGCTCTATTTATTGAGGTGTTATCATTTTTCTACTAGAAAATGAGGCGTTCCTTTTCTAGCTACTTGGAAGCTTATTCTCTAACAGAGGATGGCCATTACTCAGGCTTGTTGTCCTGATTCCAGCACCGTTTTCTTAATCCACGAACAAGTCTTGAATTTGCAGGACAGAAAAAAAGGAGGAGGATTGATGTAGCTCAAGCTAGACAAGAAGAAATTAAAGCTTGACTGCTTTGAAAGATGGATGCCTCCCAGCAGGAGCTCAGAGAAGAATTGCATGTAAGAATAGAAAGTGGGGACAGGTTGCTGGGAAACGGATTAATGAGCTGGAAGATAAATTGAGAGGAAAAATTAAACAGCAGATAGACCCTGCCTTTAGTGTCACAAAGACTGATGTCCAGTTCCCTGTAAGTGAAGAAGCTGTGAGTAAAACTTCCATCTTACATACTCATGCTCCTCATTTCCCGATCAAAGCGTGTTCTGTGATCGCATCTGGTGGTGGGGCAGGTTGGGGTACGTTGCATTGCATGTTCGTGCTCCTGCCTGCTCGCAGTGATTTCAGGATGTGCCATAGCACACAGATGATGACACTGACAGCATTACATGGCAGAAAGGCGGAATCGGGCCCTAAACTTACCAGAAGAGCCGCCAATGATGTCCTCTGGTAAATTGTGTTTGGATGCACGTACTTTAGTTCTGTTGAGCAGATGGGAAACTTTAATGTTTTCTGACATGTTTTTAAGGGGAAAGCAGTGCTTTCTTAATTGATTTCAAAGTTTATCTGTAAAAATGAACAGAATACCTAAGCGATTGCTTTTGAAAACAGACTATTAAGATGCTATACATGATGTACATGCATTGGTACAGAATCAATTTGTCATCATTTTACAATCTACACATTTGGGACTAAGGTTAAGGCAGCCTTAAATTGCTGGGGAAACCTTTGACTATCGCAGAAGTCCTTTGGTTTGTCAGAGTAATGGTGCTGGTACGTCATTATGAGTGAGCCAGTGATGAAACTTGTAAGCAAGAAGAACATTTTGGATATGCATGGGAGATCTACTGCAGATTCTCAGACAAAAGGAGAACGTGTCCCATTTGGAGAGACAACAGTGGAAAAAGAAGATTATGGAAATGGGTCATGCTCTGCAACAATATGTAATGCCTGAGGGAGTATCCAAGAAGCGTCTAAGCGCTGGAAATGTAATGACATGGTTATGGATGGAGCAGCTCTGCTCATCCAGTGGAGCAGAAAGCAAATACATCACTTTTCAAGAGCAAGAGAAGACAGGTGCAACAAGAACTGATGGGAATTGAGTTGCATACTGTGTAAAGCTCTCCTGTGCTAAGGCCTTGGTGTTGAGTCCTTTTGTACGCATTTCCCAAAATGTAAGTCGTAGGAGTTTTTTGGTAAAATCTTACATGCCTTGATTATGCTTTCAGTTATCCTGATGCAAATTTAGCATCAATCTGTTTAGTTCAGTAGAGCTACTTGCCATTTCTAGTATGGCAACTGAAGCAATGTCTGACCGTTACATACATTATACATTTGAATGCAGAAGAGGGCAGCTGTGTGAAATGATGCTCTTGTCAGAGCATGACAACAAGAATGTTAACAGGAAGGAGGTCATCCTTCTAAATTTATAATATTGCATTAAATTATGTTTTCTAAAATTCTGGCCTTTAACCCAGGTGAAGGCTAACATGGGACTTAATTTTGTAGGCTGCATAAGCGGGAAGGTGAAGAAAGCTGAAAAACAGGCTGAGGTGACTGGGTAGAGAAAAGTATTACTTACTGGGTTTTGGCCTAAATCTGATTGCATTGATCTCAGTGGTTCAGTATCTAAGCTAGAGAGGGCTAGAGATGGAAATATTGTGGAAAGTTTGGGCAAAAGCTAGGTGGCAGACTAGTCTGAAAACTGTTTAGACCATATGGATCTAGTAGGCAAAGAAAAACAAGAGAGAGGGAAGCAACACTTGTAGTATTTTTAGACAAGCTGGAATATCTTACTGCTCTATTTGCTCATCTTCCAGATGAGAGAAGGAGGGAAAACATGGGGAGTTTATTTCATTTAACCATGCTACATATAAAGATAACTCAAGTAATTTTAGGTTTTGTGCCATTTTCCCACTTGTCAAAATATGCAAATGAGCCCTCTTTGTCCTGATGGTTGATGTACTGCACAAACTGCAGCCAGAGTTGGGTGATGCTAAAAAGGTTGGTTTTGAAAATACAGATAACTTCTTTGCTGTTTTTGCTCCCCCGGCCTCTTTCTGTAGCCCAGCAAAAGATTGGAGGCAGCATTAGCTTTTACGGGGTGCTCTCAGAGTTCTACTTTCTCTTACTGTCTGCTAAGTTATGAACAGTAATATGCCTGGTGAAGCATCTGGTTAATCTTTAATTCTGTAGTGAATAAATTCTCCTGCCTTTAGCGCTGATGCGAAATAATGGGTCTGACCTTTAATTTCAGACCCTAGTCTTGTGGGATGAAGTGAAGCATAATGCTTTTTTCGCAGCTCCAGGAGGTTCCCTGTTTAGTATTGCAAACCTACAGTAGGATCTCATGTCTCATTATCATTGGGCAGTTTTAGGGATTTTATTAGGAGCATTTAGAACAACAACCAGAGATGCCCTTTGTAGAAACCCATGTATAGCATCCTGATGAAGCTTTTCAACAGAGGCTCCCTATGAAGCATCTCAAGGCCCATCATTGGGAAGACACCTGTCTCTACTCACGTAATTGCACCATTTTTTCCTCACTCTATTGTATGTAAAAGTCCTAAGAACCACTTCTGTCCTTCAACTGTTTTTTTTTTTGTTCCCCCAGTATAGTCCTGTGATTGATAAGATATTCACCTGGCATCAGATGTAAAAAAGAAGCTGAGGTGAAGATAAATTTGCAGGTATAATTCAGAGCTCTGAATTCTCAGATCCCTCATTATGAAAATGAAATTCCCCAAATGCAGACACTGTAAATGTGGAATTAGGAATAACTTTACTTGAAGAATATAAGAGAAATCCTCAAAGGAAGTGCCATTGTATTAGGATAGTATGAGGAAACGCTATCAAAGGATCAGAAAGATGCACTAGAAACTTGCTTTTGAACCCATAGTTATCCTAACAAGCTTTAAAAATGTAAAGTGTTTATAGAGGACTCTTTGAAAAATGGTCTTGAAATTGAAATTGCAGAGGATTTAAATATGAACTCGTCATCTTTTCATTGTACTGTTAGGCAGAAAGTTTCCAGTCCTACTAATCTGGACAGATAGATTTTTTTTCTGATTTTCTCTTCACACTGATTTGCTTATGCTTCACATTTCTACTAATGTGTACTGTATTGCTTGTTAAGAATGCAGTCATTTTTGGTAACACTGATACTGGTAAAGTAAATCTCAACAGTGTAACCTAATGTAGAGATGAAGTATCTTGATCTCTATATCTCTGCTGTTAAGAAGTCATATTATAATTATGGCAGTACCTAATAATGTTTGTGGTCAGTACCTAATAATGTTCGTGAAGATTTCTTTTGTATTGTGAAATACACTATTAGGCATCAAATTAAAGAAGAAATGACAACGCTCAACTCATTCAAAGTATGGTGGCTATGGGAGAAGACCCCTTTATTTCATTTGTATTTTTTAAGGATAACTTCACTTATTTTTAAGTCACACATTATAAAATATACCCTCCAACGAGTTTGAATTTTACTTGGTGGTGTTAGTTATATATTTTTAGGTATATATCAGACTAAGATATTGTGGTGGGTTGACCCTGGCTGGAGGCCAGGTGCCCACCAGAGCTGCTCTCTCACTCCCCTCGTTCACTAGACAGGGGAGAAAAGGCATAACGAAATGCTTGTAGGTCGAGATAAGGACAGGGAGAGATCACTCACTAATTGTTGTCACGAGCAAAACAGACTGAACTGAGAGAGGGAATTCATCTAATTTATTACTAGGCAAAACAGAGTAGCGGAATAAGAAATGAAATCAACTCTTAAAACACCTCCCCCCACCCCTCCCATCTTCCCAGGCTCGACTTCACTCCCGGCTTCAACCTCCTCCCCCCCTCAGCGGCACAGGGGGACGGGGAATGGGGGTTACGGTCAGTTCATCTCACGGTGTTTCTGCCGCTTCTTCATCCTCAGGGGGAGGACTCCTCTCATCGTTCCCCTGCTCCAGCATGGAGTCCCTCTCACGGGGTGCAGACCTTCAAGAGCAAACTGCTCCAGTGTGGGGTCCCTCCCACAGGGTCACAAGTCCTGCCAGCAAACCTGCCCTGGCGTGGGCTCCCCTCTTCACGGGTCCACCAGTCCGGCCAGGAACTTGCTCCAACATGGGCTTCCCACGGGCCGCAGCCTCCTTCAGGTGCCTCCACCTGCTCCGGCGTGGGGTCCTCCACGGGCTGCAGGTGGAATCTCTACACCCCCTCATCCTTCCTCCATGGGCTGCAGGGGGACAGCCTGCTTCACCATGGCCTTCACCACGGGCTGCAGGGGGATCTCTGCTCCGGCACCTGGAGCACCTCCTCCCCCTCCTTCACTGACCTTGGTGTCTGCAGAGTTTCTTACATCTTCTCACTCCTCTCTCGGGCTGCAAAAGCTCTCTCTCTCTAAGTGTTTTTTCCCTTCTTAAATATGTTATCACAGAGGCGCTGATTGGCTTGGCCTTGGCCAGCGGCGGGTCCGTCTTGGAGCCGGCTGGCATTGGCTCTGTCAGACACAGGGGGAGTTTCTAGCAGCTTCTCACAGAAGCCACCCCTGTAGCCCCCCCCCCGCTACCAAAACCTTGCCAGGCAAACCCAACACAGATATATATCTCCTTTCCTCTTCTGCTTGGAGTTTGCTGCAGAAGACAATGGCAATTGCAAAAGCCCCCTTGCTTTCAGGGAGGCCAAAATTTCACATGTTTGTGAAAGGTTATTGAAACCAACAGAGACAGTTGTCATAAAATATTTTGTTTTCTTTTCTTCTGATTTAAATGGCTGTTAAATAGAATTTTCCAGAGTTTCAACTTTAAGAAAAGATGGCAAAAGTGGAAATTTGAGAAGAAAATAAAACAGTGGAGGCTTTCTTCCCAGCAAACCAGTTTTAGTATCTGTAATCCATCAGCATGGACAGAGGTGTATGGCCCTCATTCATAATCCCCCCAAATGCTCCATTATAAGCAAAAGTTATAAGGACACAGCTATTATAATTTACTAAGAAACATTAATATTTCCCATTAATTTGGCTGGAATTTCAAAAGAGAGTAAGTTTCCATCAGTTGGTGTATTGCTAAGACATTGATAATTGATTAATTTGTTTCCAATTAGACTTGTTCTCATTTATGGATGTTTCGATTTGTTTGACTGCCAAAATGGGATGAGATGCAATTTATTCCTAGAATGCCTTGAAGTCTATAACATGTCTGTCATCTTTAAAGCCAGTGGGGAGATTCCTTATTAATTTCAATAGGAATTGGGTTGATGCAAAAATTATTTGGCTTTTAGACTTACTCCTACTTTCTTTTTACCAGCATATATTGAGGGTTGTGCATTTTCCCCCATACTTCTCTCTCATTGAAAAACCACATTATTTGGAGAGAGGTCTGAGCATTGTGTGGTTGGGAGACAGGAATTCTGCTTTTTGGCTCTTAATTAGAAGAATGTCTTTCTGTCTGAGGAGACTCATTTGTCACCTATGAAGACATTTCAACTTTGTCACGATCAGCAGTTGCAGTTAATATTGTTTGTTCTATTTAATTTTTATTTCTTTTCAAGAAAGGAAAGTTAACCATGAGATTCCTAAAGTGATGAGATAGAAAGCAAAGAACTGAGAATACAGATGGAGAGCATTAGGGATGGGTTGGGGTGGGCATTTAGAATTTTGGGTCTGTTTTAAAATCTATGAACAGATTACTGACTTCTGCCTTTATAGTTTCTGAATAGAAAAAACAATTGTGCTCTACAGGAGTCTGCTTGCCCTAACCTAATCTACACCCGGGTTTAGAGTCACAACACTCAAGTTTCAAATGAATCCATAAATTGAACTAAAATCATATCTATCTTTCAAACAATAAGAGTATAAATTACATTCGTTCTGTCTTGGAGAGAAGGGAAAAGTCCATGAAATGTGGGTGGTCCAAAGTCTGTGGAACAGACGAGAGCTCTAATTTATACAGCGGTCATGATTTTAGGGGATAAATGTTTATAATCCCAGATGGGAAAAGGTCTTAGAAAATAATTTTACAGTCATGGGATTGCCGCTCAGAGAAGAATTACCTTCTTCTGGACATACCGTCAGTTATAACTCAGTTGAATATGTGTATGTACACTAGTAATAATTTAGCACCTTGTTCAGTTGTGTTTCACTATGCTTGAGAAAGACTTTAATTCTTCAGTGAAGTCTCTGTCTCCCTGTTTTTCCACCTCCATTGGTTCTTTCAGATGTCGGTAATAGATGCCATGAAATGATAAAAGGATTAAGATTTTAAACCATCTGGCGATGTAAGTCTTCCTAGCATTAAAAATTCTAATTACACATCTCAGTGTAGTACACTTTTTCCAGACTACCTTTATTTCATTTTCAATGCTTTCCTTGTAGAGTCTTTTAAGACACAGATTTACTTTTTTTACCCATTTTAGAGATCAAACAAATATTTAGTACCTTGGTTATTTGGCAGTCTTCTCTTAGTATTTTGACTTACTGAAATGTCCTTACAAATATTGGAATATTTCTCCTATCTTTTTGTTACATAATTTGAATTATGGAGCATATTTATTTAAGCTTATTCCATATTCTGGGTTCATTAACAGCATTTTAAGTAATCTGCCTTTTACTAAAACTTCTAAGGTCCGGATTTTTTAACTGCCTCCTTTTGAAGATCTGGGCACGATTCACTGCAAGGTCCATGGAGTTCACACAATACAGTGTGATGGAAATGAAATGAGAGTTAAGCTTCTTACGCTGTACTTCATACAGTTGCTTTAATAAGCAAAATGTTCTCAGTGTAACCGAAGCAGGCAGCTCACAAATGGCTGAGAATTGTAATTGTAAAATTATCCAGTCCTTCAGAGTGGATCTTCTTTGCGAGTGCTTCTGAGAAAACAGCAGCTGTGGATTGACTCTGGAGAGCTTACAAACGCATACCGCATCTCTAGGGCTCACTGGAAACACCCAGGCAACAGCTCCCACCCAATTTGCAGAATGGGAAAACATCTCACGGGTTGCAGTGGTGCAGGAAAGCATTGCAGGCACAGGAAGTTTCTAAACATAAAATGGTCAAAGTTATTCGAGGCCATGTTTTGGTATGTTTACTCCAACTAATAATTTAAATAAGTATGAATAAGTTGGCAATATTGGCCAAAACCTGCTTTTTGGTGTAAGGGTATTGCCATCGGATAATTTATGATCTAATCTAAGTGTTGATGATGTAGGTGTCCTTGTTCGTTGTCTGGGTTTCTGTTTTATATGTATTTGTATAAAGACTGTGTGCTATTACCATACTCCTAAAGCAGCTTTCCAAACCAGAGTCCTTGTATGCCTGTTTCTCCCCACTGGTGATAAAGCAAGCCCAAGTGCCTGTCTCAGATATTGGCATTTGCATTGTAGAGGCATAGTGTTTGGCAGGATGAGTCCCACGCTTGGCATGGCAAAGTCAGAAATCCCCAAATCCTACTTGATTGCTGATTTTAATATGCAAGCTCACTTCTTAGCTGAGAAAGGTATATAAAGGCCACATAGAATATAAATTGCGAAGTATTTTGTTGCAGTGACACATTGCGCTTGTGTTGAAATGGACTGTGCCTCATAACATGTTTTACAGAAGAGTAACTTTGAGTTCAGTTATTAAGGCTCTAAACCAGCGGGGAATCATGTCTGTGCAAGAAGTCATCAAAGCAACTATGATGTGAGAGCCACTGACCACAGTGCCACGCGACTAAGAGCTTCTTAGACTCATCCACAAGGACCATTACCTGCAGCAAATCAAGGAAAGTTGTCAAAACTCTAAGTAACAGGAAGACTTGAACAGTTGAGTCTCTTTTCGGAAATGCCGGTCATAGCCATTTATAACAGAAATGGGATTCGACCACATGAAATTCAACTGCAGCTAAAATTTCTAGACTGAAGAATGATGTTGTGGCTAAAACCCAGATACAGAGGAGGTTCTGGCTGACCTTTACAAAATAAATTACTGATAGATCTTCCTTGCTTTACTACAGCCAGTTAGTCATGTAATATCAGTTGTTATATTCTATACCTAGACTCCATCTTACTTTTTCTCAAAATGGATAAAGTCCTAACCTGAGGCATCTGCAGTCAGCCAACAGTAAATTTTCATCCTCTCTTTTAAAGTTCAAATGAAACCACTATCCTGTCGCGTACATGAAATTCTTCTCACCTTTGTTAATGAACTTGAGCCAGGTTTTTGTTTTGAGAAGTTTGACTTTTTCTAAGCTGACTGTTCAATATCTTTTTTTACCCCTAGGATTTTAATCAGAAGGCTGTATTTTCATTTTAGGCTTTAGTATACCACTCATTCCGAAAGACACAGGATATCTCTTTGCTGTAATTAGGAAAATGGGGCCTTGGGCTGGGATTTACATGCAGCCCCTGGATGACTGTCAAAACCAATCCATAGCTTTTGTAATCCCTTTCCTTTGGGAAGGGGAAAAATGTTTAAAGCCCCCCTGCTCAACTCATCTGTTAGTCACTTCCGTAGTTTCGCTAGGCTTAACACTTACCAGTGACCCCAAAAGGGAAGGGATAGACCTGGATAGGGCATGTTACTGGTCTGAATTTGACATAGCACTGAAATATCAGAAAACATGTTTTAGAAAACTATATTGGAAATATGAATGACTTCTTAATTTGCCTGTTGGCTTTTTTGTTTGTTTGTTTTTTAATTTCTAGCTCAGATGATTCTGTGGCATATACAGTTTGCTTTCTCAGGCTTCCTTTTATAGGTGGAGAATTTGCATGCACTTGTTAGCAGTAAATTGGGATAGGACTTGGTACGTGTTTCTGTTGGCCTCAGGTTTGCTTTTCTTGGGAATACTTCTACTTTTTAAAGATTTTATAAATATCCTGGCCCATTTCAGTAAAACTGCAAGATCACTAGCAAGGGCATTAGCCAGTTTCTCCTTCCCCTTCTAGTAAATCTGAAGTTTAAGAGCTTCTAAGCAGCCTTTCTCTGCAGATTGTGTCATCTTTTTTTGCTCACGGTGTCCTAATTTCGCTCAGGAAAGAACATAAGAACTGCTGCTCTGGTCAGGACAGGGGTCCTGCCAGCCCAGTTTCCTTCTTCCAGGAAAGATCAGTACCTTGTGGAGGAATAGAAAAAATGAGGCATTGAAAAGAAGCTTTAAAATACATTAATTTGTTGAATTTATTCTAGCCATTGATCCAAACAATACAATTCTCCCTTAGCAAATAGCACTCATATATGAAATAGTCTCTCATAGTTTTAGCAGCCTTACACACTCATTAGCTCTGTTTTATGCTAAAGCATAATAGGTGCGTACTAACTTTCTCTCTGGACTCATATAAATTGGTGTATGAAATATAAAATTTTGATAAAAATGCAAATACATCACCTACACACTCCTCTGTTCATAGTAGAAAGTTTTTAACTTATTAGGTCCATGTACAATAAATCTTAATCTACCCTCTTTGCTACATACAGAAAATATTCTCCAGCTGTTGAAAACAAGTGTAAATAATGTTGGAGAAAGCTGAAGCTGACATAGATTAAATGACCCTTCTAATAAAAGCAACAATAATTGTAAATTAAAGTTTCAATTACCCAACATACCTATGGATCGATACCTACAGATGAGTCTCCTGTTGTGGCAATAAATACTAAGGAAAAGGCCCTATGTACAAGAGGAGTTTCTTTTTAAATTCTCTTCCTTCAGCTTCTGGGATTTTTTTGCATTTTTTTGACTGTAATTTCTTGTGTGGAATTATGTTTCTGTCCACCAAACTAGAACTTCTTTTCCTTATCTTCATTTCTGTTGACATGCCCTTGGCTTCTCTCTGTTCTTCATCCCTCTTCCTGCCCTCACTTTCTTTTCCCCTGAGTCTCTCTGCTAGCAAAACTAATGTCATCCATTTATATTCTGCTCTCTGCTGCTGTTTACATTTCTGATTTTCTCACTTTCTATTTCCATGCATGCTCTTCATATTAAATAATTTCTTTTTATTTTATTTTATTTTATTTTATTTTTCTTGAACTTTGATCTCTTATTTACACCTGGAAGGTTTTCCCCATTCAATGGGGAAATAAGCTCTCTTCATTCATACCCTTTCTGAGAACTCATCTCCTGTGTATGATTGATACTGATAAGCCATGCAAATGATTTTAGGTATTCTTAAAATGATTTACAGTTTGAGATAAAGTCATCTGCAACTTTATAATGTCTTATGTGTCTCTCTTGTATGTGATTATAGCTACCTTGGGGCAGGGTTCCTGTTGTTTCTTTTGCATGCAGCTCGGAGCGTGTTACCATCACTGAAGGAGTCATGTTGTTATTGACTAATAGACGGGGCATTTCACTTCTCTATTTTCTTAATTTGAACCTGTGTGAAAGTCGATCCCCTTTTTTAACTATTGAAAAATTATCTTACAGCTACTCTTATTCTCAGCCCTATGGAAACAAACAAGATATTTTATCGGCAGAAGCATTTTAGATGAAATGTACTGTTGGCACAACTCCTGCACCTTGATTTAGAAGATTTTAGAACAGGCATTTTGAATGATTTTTTAAATGAAATGCAATGAAAGATATGCTGTGTTTGCTTCAGAGAATGACTGACATGCAATCTAGAATTTCTTCATAGTTATATAGTTATTCTTTTGATTTTAATGTGAAATTCAAGCCACCACTATCAGTTTGATTAATGGGGTAATACAACTTGTGACATTTAAAAAAAATTAAATGTTGATAAAGATAGCATTTTCCTAGGAAGCTGAAAATATATTCCAGTTATTGCTGAAGAGTTATGAAGTCAGGTCTCTTGAAAATGTTAGCATGATTCTTAATTTTACAACTTTAAATAATACTCGTCATCTGCATATTTGTGCAATTCTCTGTTCTGTAAGACTACACTGAAATCTTAATCTCTGCAGGGGCAAAGAATTTTGCTACATAAACTAATTAGTTGTGAAGAAAGGAAAAGGGCATAAAATTAACACAATAATAAGCAGAAATACCACTCCTTTTGAAATCCACTGATTAGAACAGTTCTGAAAAAATTACATCTACAATACAAATATGTAAAAAGCATGTTGGCCTTTTTAATTTTAACATATCATTTTCTTTTTGTGTACAATATGTAATATTTTTATTATATTTGACTGTCGTGATAGAACAAAATATTGTCCATTTATAAGCAAACACACCATTTTCTGTATGGGTAGAGTAAAAGAATGCAATTACAGAGGAAGACAGCAGTACTCCACACAAATTGTAGTTTAATACACACTCGGTTCCAAGAGGTGATGGTCTTTCAACTGTAGAGGTGAAACAGGGAAAAAGAAGGAAGATTTAGAAGGAGATTAGTGTCTAAGGGTAGATGAAAGTAGGGTATGTAACAGGAGGAGTGGTAGAACTGAACCCTTCAATATCTGTCAGGTTTATAAATCCCTCTTTCTAGAGACAGCGATAATAGTACCACAGAGAGACCTCCTCAGTGATACCGTCTCTATGTGGTCATTCTTTTCTGTAATATCCCCTTAAGTATTCTAGCAGTGTTCTTTTAAAATACAGCCTCTCTTCTTTCCAAGGCAGATCAGTCTGGCCATCATTACACTGTAGTCATCCAAAATCGCATATTTTCACAGATGGAGAAAAGCAGTAGTGGTGGGAAGGCAGAGGAGATCACTGAACTAGGCACTCATCTCAAGAGGAAGAAATATGGCCATATGCAATGACTTCATTTAGTATTCTTTTGCTTTCATAGTAGAGTAGAGCTATACTCTAAGAAAAATAGTTTTGGTAGCTGTGAAAACGATGTTGGTTCCCATGTGCTGTACTACCACGTCGATGCCCATTAGTTAATATTTCTTAGCACACATTGACATGAAGTGCTGCTCTGTGGGAGAGGGAGTCCTCTATGCCAGAGCGTGCAAGTATTTTGTGGGTGTCTGTGTGCAACTCTGACTTTGTATTCTGATCAGGCAAGAGGAGTTGGGATTGGGGAAAACCAAGATTCTACCCCCATTTACAGCTGCAAAGCTGAAGAACAGAGAAATTAAGCAATTTGAGGCCAGAGAACTAATCTCTGGTAACAGAACTAGGATCTCCTGAGCCCATAAATTCCCCCCATAGCAGGAGTGTTATTGCTGCCACTCCTCCAGCTCTCCACTTGTAGAATTACAGGCCTTGGATTAATCTTGTCCATGAGGCACGCTGCAGGGCTATTAAGATGCATATCACAAAATACTTCAACTTTTAGGAAACAACATCATCCTCAGTGTTGTCATCTTGCCTTCCATCTCTTCAATGACTTGATTAATCTAAACTTGTATTTAATACAAGATTGGTACTCCTTACGGATTTTGTGGTTTTAATTACCCTTGGTTGGCTTGTTGTTTCAGTGCTCATGTAAATTCTTTATAGAAAACAAGGCGCCTCGAATGGCATAAATTGCATGTTTTATAGTCAGTTTTCTCCAAATAAATTGACAGTTTTGGAGATTTAAATACTTACAGTCCTACTCTCAGTTAAGACTGTGAGCAGACCCAATGGGATTCATGACCATGTTTGAATAATAAGATATTGCACAGAATGAAGGAAAATGGTAAATGCCAGCCCTATGCTGTTACTAAAATGTTGATGCACCGGAGGCATATAAAGTTGAGGCTGAAAAAAAGACTTTGAAAGGAAAGCAGAATATAGACAACTATGAATGAAGCTTTAAAAGGACAAAGTAGATGACCTGAAAGCACAGCAGATTTAACGTATGTCTTGCAGAATGAAAATTGCATCCCTCCCCTTCTCCCCACTGATATTTTGCTCACGTGCTTTTAGAAAACAGCAGTGACAAGTTAATGCTGTACACCAATTAACATTTTCTCTTAGACTTCAAAGTTTCTGCATTCTTAACAAAATCTAAATTGCATGGTAAAATATTGAAATGATATTGTTTAAATTCAGTCATCTTATGCTTGTGGCAAATGAGAACCCATTTGCTTCTGTATTTTCACTCATTTCATTCAGTAGTTGCTCCAATATTGACTGTCAGTTCCCGTGCCTGGTAGGCTAGAGGGCTTTCATATGATGTTTGAATATGTACTGGTACTATCAGACCCTAAATCCAAAATATTTTCCAAGATTGAAGCACAGGTGTTGCATTCGTTTCACTGAATTTTTCATTTCCTCTTCAATTCAAAGTTCCATGGGGTGGGTTTCCATCTGCTTGATCCTGTATAAGAATTTCTCTTAGACTGTTGAATCTAGTATCTGTCTCCAGACAAAATCCATTCTTCAGAGAAGCTGTTGATATGCTGGCTCTGAATTGACTGATGCCATCTGTATGTTGATTTTCACATGCTCTATGTGCTTATGCCCTGAAATATGAAAGTTTTCTTTATTATATAGATAAAATCAACAGCAGAGATATGTGGAATTATATTGCTTTTCTTGGTGTGTAGTAGTCAAGTGTAATGAATCTTTATTTTTTGCTTTTTAATCACTAGCTACTGGTATAGCAAACTCAAAAGTAAAGTTGAGCACTAATATGTTTTAATGTAGCACTGCATCAGGTTTTACTATTGTATCTTTATATCTAAATGATTTCTTCTTCCTATTCCTGTCCTTGGTGTTCTACATTTTTATGTCCAGATGAAGCAGTTTTATGGTTGAGAGGGTTTTTTCTAAAGCAAATGATGAATGTAGCTTTACACAAGAATTTTAATGCAACAGATGCATTCACTTATAGTAGAACCTCTAAGACTCTTTGACAGTAAAATGAAAATGTATTAGTTTGTCATTAAAGGAATTTTGAATTTCTTACTAACTTAGATAAATGCAACAAAGTATATTTTTGACATCTCATTAGTTAAGTTGATTCCAATAGAGTTGTACATTGTTAAATACAATAAAACATAACATTAGACTCTTGACAGGAAAATACAGTACAGAACAAACTGGAATTGGTTTGTTGGTTTGGTTTTTTTTTTTTTTCTGCACCCACATTTTACATATGATCAGCATGATTTTAGGTGAGTTAACTTAAAATCTTACACAGATAGTAAAAAAAAAAAAAAAAAGCCACAGTTTTTCTTTTAAGTGCAAATACAACTATGAGATAAATCACCCTCATTACCCGATGGTCACACTAAGCCTGCTACAACCACATCACCTAGCCAGCAGACAGACACCAGTAATAAATAAGAATGTTTTTAAAGTTTTGGGGGTTTTTTTTGTTTGGTTGGTTTTTTACTACCTTTACTACACTGTCCTGCTTCTATGATCCTGCCTTCTTTTGGTTCATCAGTGGTCCTGACTTTCTGGTCTTGTTTTTGGAGTTTTTCTTCTGTCAGACATATCCCAATACTCTTTGCTTTTACAGTTTTAATATCATGGAATCTTCATGCATTGATAGGCATTATGGTGGTAGTGAAAGCTCAAAAAGATGAAACCCTTTAAATGCAACAAAAATAAACTAAAGAATTAAAAAAAGTAGACCCCAAATTCATCATTAAAAACAGTTGTATAAAATCCTACTTTTGAGAAACCTGACTTGTGATTTTTATATATTTGGGATTCACATTTTACATGTAATCATTGATTTTAATCAATATCAACAGTATGTTGAACATTGCCTATGCTATTTCTCACTTAAATAAAATGTTTACCTCTGGATCAGCTTCACCCTTTGCCGGACAGCTGGCTAGCTTTCATTTCTGCAGTGTCATTTTATCAGATTTGTTACTGGTTGAATGTATCCTATTCAGAAATGACTAGGAACATAAAAGTAACCAGTGATACCAGAGTGTCGTTCTTTAAAATGTCCTTGTAGAAAACTCAAGAGCAAAAGAATGGTAAAATTAATTAACTGTATGTACTGTGCAGCAAGCGCTTCTAATGGTCATTAGTTCTCTTCATCAAGGTTGTAATACTATCCCTGAGAAACAGGGATTTTTGAGCATTGTTTTAAAGGAGATAGATGATAATAGTAAAATTATGTCTGACAGTAACATAGTAACACAAGCAGATGGAACACTTCCAGCAGGAAGAAAGAATAGTGGGAATGACATGACTTGCCCCAGAACTCCATTTCATAGAATCATAGAATGGTTTGGGTTGGAAGGGACCTTCAAGATCATCTAGTTCCAATCCCCTGCCATGGACAGGGACACCCTCCACTAGACCAGGTTGCCCAAAGCCCCATCCAACCTGGCCTTGCACACTTCCAGGGATGGGGCATCCACAGCTTCTCTGGGCAAAAATGTTCCAGTGCCTCACCACCCTCATAGAGAATTTTTTCCTAATATCTAATCTAAATCGACCCTCCTTCAGCTTAAGGCCATTCCCCCTTGTCCTCTCACTCCATGCCCTTGTAAACAGTCCCTCTCCAGCTTTCCTGTAGGCCCCCTTCAGGTACTGGAAGGCTGCTATAAGGTCTCACCAGAGCCTTCTCTTCTCCAGGCTGAACAAGCCCAACTCTCTCAGCCTGTCTTCATAGGAGAAGTGCTGCAGCCCTCTGATCATCTCCATGGCCCTCCTCAGGACTTGCTCCAACAGCTCCATCTTCTTTGTTCATGTCCTATTATTCATATACTGTGTTTTTGAACCTATGAATTTGACTAAAATTTATGTTACCTTCACCTAATATTATGTTCTTGAAACCATTTTACATCTCTGCAGATGCTTTTGAACCTACATCCTTCTGTAGCCATGTCCAGTCAGTCCTCTGTACACAAAGCAGATTCATCAGAAGGATCTAAGAGGAATTAGGGTTTCTTGGGGGCTTCTTGCAAAAGGTGTGCAGTGCTTATTTTGAAATTGGTATATTTAAACATGTAATGCCAAATCGTTAGTAAATATGGAGAGCTACAGTTTAAATTGTCCTTTGTGAACATGTGAACACATTGAAGATACCAGGCTATTAATGTTTTACATTTTAGCCTTTCGTCAAAGACAAACTGAGGGTAGGTCCAGTTCCCAACAGTACTGCTTGTCCTATTGAAAATATTCTGTTGATCGTCTGATGATTGGATGTCCCTAGGCGTTTTTTGGTTTTAAATCAGAAGAGACTCACTATCGTTTATTAATTTGTCATCACTAATTAATAATTGCTGATAATGTTGTACCTTGAGCATCTTTTTCCTCTTTCGTTAAATATAATTAGGGAAGAGGTCAGTACGTACTCTTTCCCAGGCTGCCAGTACCACTGGTAGTGATTGATTGGATATACAGGTTCCCGAGGAGCTGGCAGACTGGTTGGTGATTGGTGTTATCTCCAGGGAACTGGCTTTGTGCAGGGACAGCTCAGAGCAATGAAAAGTTTAGGACCTCAGGAACACATTGCACAAATGCATCTATCCTTTTTTTGGGTGCGAGGAAGCGACACCTGGCTTCAAACTGACTGTCTGTACTCTGTCACCAGCTTGGATCAAAGATGGGTTGTGAACGCCTCAGTCCTGACCACATTGACCAGTTGGAGCTCTTGCCTCTGATCTCCAGGCTCTGGGGGCCTTTGGTAGGGCTTCAACTTGCAGTTTATATAGGCCACATGTCAGGAAGTTGATACTTATCCAGATCCTGCTAGGATGTCCATGTGTGCGTTCCCATGCTCCCATTTCTAGGAGGATTTTCGTTTTCTCCCTTTCACAATATTGTGCCTATGGTAATATAATGCAAACACCCAAGCCAAGCTAGCTTCCTACAGACAGGAGCAAGTCAAACCTCCTAGAGTGTCTGATTATCTGGGGCTTTGCCCTTCTTGGGAGTGTGCCAGCCCCCTTCCTTACCGTAGATGATAATTGGCTCATTTAGAGGACCTAGTAAAATGATAGGCGTGGGACTCTTTCAAAGATGATAAAAACAATTATTGGTGCCAGTAGTTACTCTCTTTTGTCATATTTTCCTTTACAACCTTGAGAGAAGTGGAAGAGGGCCTACAAAGGATTTTTTTGTGTGTATGTCCAAAGACATTTGCACTTTCATTAAGAATATATAGGGGACATATTACAAAACATGACATGGAGACATTATTTGACAGTATTCAGTCTTTCCAATGCAGACAAGATTGAATGGTGCTTCGGGTATGTCATTGAATCTTCCCAAGATGACATAATGTTCAACTAGTCTCATTCTTTATGTAAAATCAGAAAATGTGCAGAATTACTGAAATGTTCATTGCTGAAACATAAAGCATAATTCAAGGGTATGAGTAAAATGCAGATCAGTCCAAACTACGTGGAAGTACTAAATTTATTTTTACTTTTGTGCAGTGAACCCACAATATGGTTAACAATGTGTGCAGGAGCATGGAAGCAACTCCCTATAATATGATTTAATGATTGTATAGCTTGGTTTTATTATTTCTATATGTATATGTTTCTAGAAATAAGAAAAATGAAGAAATTCAAAATGGCTCAACAAACTGGCTAAAAGAAAGGAAGAAATTGAGCAGAGATGCACAGTGTTTTCACAATGCTGCAGAAGGGCAGGGTGGACAGCATTACAGGAGTGACCAGTTTCTGGCAAGAGAAGTAATGCGCAGGGAATGAAGCAGCATAATGATAAGGTGGAAAAGAGTAGATGTGGAAGGAATGATGCAAAAAGAGGGTATGCTGTTTGGCAAGAGAGAAATTACATGATGATCTATGAAATTAGAGAGGAAAGAAAGATATGATGAAGTGAAATTAGATTTAATGAGGTAGAAAAAAGGTGATTAGGGACAGAAGAAAAATAGAATTTAGTGATGAGAAAATCCTATTAAATTATCCAATATATCTTCTTGCCACTCAAGGATTTCCCTTCTTTCTCTTCCTTCTCCCCAGGATATTTTCTGGGATAGTTGTGTCAATATCTAACCATAGAGGAATGCCATTTTCCTTACAAAGCACTTCACCATCTCTCCATAGGACCAGGAAAATGACACAAGTGTTGTCCTGGCACGTAGTCATAGCCTTCAGGCTTGTAGTCTATGTAGTGTGTTAGCACTTTGTCAAGACCATGTTTAAGAGACTGGGAAAACGTTTTTAAGGGCTCTTTTGTTTACGGTGTGTTTTGAGGGGGATTATATCCGTTCGTTGTATCAGATATTATGCATGAAATAACCATCTTTCCATTTTTCCAGTAATCTCCATTGCGTAAGTTAAATCTCTGGACTTTGTACTGTTTGCTTGCTTTTAACATCATTCAGTTCCGTATTACAGCTTTTTAAAATCTGAGCAAAGTAAATAGGAACAGTAATATAGTGCACATAGCAGATGGCTTTCTATTAGGAAATGATCAGTTTATCTGAATTATACTCAAAAGGTAAAGCGCACAGCATTTGTGCAGTCTCTTTGCTTTCCTTTTTTGATGGATAAACAGGAAAATTCAGCACTTCATGCCTTAACAAAGCCACTCCTAAGACAATCCATCAAAACAATTACAATGCAGCCACTATTGCATTCTCAGTGTGTGACCTTTCTGTCATGTCACTGAGACCTAATTTGGCAAGAATTTGCCTGCTGGTTAAAATTGGATATGTTTGGACAGAAGGGTGGAAACACCAGCAAAATCACAATTTTTCCACAAAAAGTGGTTAACGAAACAAGCCTGGAAAGACTTCAAGGACGATTCACTCTTTACTGGTCTGAAACAGGGCTCTCTGCAAGTCAGTGAGCTAGTAGAGATGGAGAGGTGTCCTGAAAAAGCAGTACAACTAAACTGCAAAGTTTTACTGTAGTTTAATTTGCATATAGAAAGCTTTCCTGTGAAGTTACAGTAGGTCTGATGCATCCGCTAAAACATCAGTCTTAAGGTGGTGTGTTTTACAGAGTGGGAGGCAGCTAAACTGACCAGCATTTCTGGAGGTCTCCTGACCTTTTAGTGATGACTAGTCACCACTTTTTAATTTTTTTTTTTAATTTTTCCTTTGGCACTAGTTTTAGATCTTCTAAAATGCTTTTTTTGAAGACTATTTCAGAGGAAAAAGGAAATACAGGAACTAAAGTTGATGCAGTTGTCTTAAAAGAAATATGTTGGCTTAGTCAAATCATAAAATTTTTTGGAGTGTACTGTTACGCTTATCCTATGAACTGGGACTACTGAGCAGAAATAAATGTATACCAACCAAGAGTGTTGCAATTCCACAAGTCTATTTGTTCTGCTTGAAGTACATTTCAAAACTCTTCTGGTCAATTAGGTAAGCCTGATGTTGCTCAGCAAAGTTCTTAATTTGGAGTGCCGTAAAGTTGCAAGGAAGTTCACTTAAGCAGTAGTCCCCATGACATGGAAGGTGCTGGAATCAAAACTGAGCAAACTGCTTTCCTTTCCCATGGTGTCTGGCTGGTAACCCTGTGTCCGTGAATTTGTGTTACTCACCCATTGTCATGCTGAAGATGCAATTGGCAGCATTTTAGAGAACAAGAACTGTTAACTTACTTTAACAAGAAAGCCAATATCCAAATAAAGCCCATGCACCAGGATTTTGGAAATGTGTGTATGAAGTAAGGGCATTCCTAATGACTGTGAAAAAGAAAAAAATGCTGAAGTAACAATGTAATTTAAAGAGAGGAATAAATGTACACCTTTAGCTCTGTGCTGTATCTGTTTCTTAAATACTTGGTATTAAACAGTAAGGACTCTGCACATTAATCCTAAAACCTTTCTTTACTGGGAAGATGATGCACAGAGAGGCTGCTGTGCCAGCTGTTTTTCCAGCCACATGAGTACAGTCTGGTTTTAGTGATGGACCAAACACCCGTTCTTTTACCAGTGATTCCTGCATCGGGTTCTGGGCAGGTTCCTGCTGTGTGTGTGTACCAAAGAGTCAAATTGAATGTGAAGTAAGATTTGAAAAGAAGACAGCAAGAAAGAATTCTTTAAGGAATATAAAGTAAAACATGATAGCTGTTGAAAGCTAAAGGAAGCTTGAACTGACAAGAAGAGAGGAAGTATTCTAAATTTATAATGAAAATTAATTATGCATTCATTGCATTTGAAGAGGTCAGACATGATGAATTTAAATAGTACATGGGAATGAAGGCCATCTTTTATATTAAAGGCATTACAACAGGGTGATGTGAGGAGAGGCAGAGAAATAAAGGAAGCAAAGGGGGAAAATTGCAACACTGAGGCAGTAAGTAACAAGAACATTAAATCAAACAGATCTGCTTTGTGACTAAATTGATTCATGATTTTCAGGCAATTCAAAATAGTGATAAATTATTAGCCATAAAAATATACTGGAAAAATGTTTAAAGCTGCTGAGGAAGTTAATAAAAGAAGGAATTTCAAAGTGTATTCTCACCAGCTTGCAGCAACCTTTACAACTTCTGTACAGCGGAATAATTCTTTCTCAAAACTTTGTTCCTTTCTTACAAATAGTTGCTATATATACTTATTTTTTTATGGGGAAAATACTATTTTTTTTTCTGTTTTTCACTATCTCCTGTCACATCTCTCTTGTTTTCACTACCCCATTTCATTTGTGAATATAGTGTACAAGCAAAGAGATTAAACGCAAGCCTGTGTAAATGCCTTATGGGCTGATTAGCCGTAGGGCTAAAGCAGAGCGTGTTGCTCCACTTTCCAGGTTACTGGAGCAGAGAGTTATTCTTAGTGGGGATAGACTATTCTGAATATCACCAGTAGAAATACAGCTTAATTTCTGCTTAACACTGTTTTAATGTACATATTCTGGGGCGAATGAAGATATTGCATTACTAAGCCACCTTTGTGTTTAGAAATGCAGATTCTTTGGAGCTGGGGACCCTATACTTTCCATGTGAAGTCAGGCAATACTTATATTGATATCTAAACACTGCTGTCAGACCCAATAGTTTTTTTGACTCAAAGTATTGCTATGGATCTTGAGGAGACACAAATAATATGTGTGTAGTAGTGTGACTAGGAAGTCAGAAACTCACACAGACTTTCCTACCAAAGGCATACCTTTAATTACGGAAATTCCAGGTGAACGGAGTCCTTCAAGAATTTCATTTCTATGGCCCAGAGCTAAGCATCGTTGACAGAAAGTGAAATCAGAGAGGCTTAGTGGTTAAGAAGGGGGGAAAAAAGGTAGAACAGCAAATAGTAAATTGTCACCTCAGGCTTTTACAAAATAGCACATAAGAGAAATAAAGAGTATTTTTCCCTAGAGGTGGTTTCATGTACCTAGTTGTCCATGGGATGCAAGGTTACCAGAACAGGATCCAGTACCAGATAATTCCCCTATGGCAGCTGTTCTGATTCACTGTTTTTAATATTATCCCCAACTTCACTTGAGGGAATTCTCCAGGCAACCTTCTAAAGCATAGCATGTAACCTAATAACATTATTGTTTTTATTGTTTTATCACAGGCTTGTTCTTCATTTACTTACAGTCTATCTCTGTACTGAAAATGGTACCATAATTCCTATAGCCACAGTTAGATAACTACAGTTAGATTGAATCAATACCCATTCTTCTGAAGAATATTACACTGAAATTGTGGAGTATGGTGCTCTTCTTTGTCCTGACAAATACAATTAACACTAGAACCCTGGTCCAAAGTCCACCTAATTCATATAATAAGTTATTTACCAATTAAATAATATATTAATAATAGATAAGTTAGTATTTATCACATGTATGCTGTCCCCGTATTTTAGAATCCTAAGTGTTCAGCGTGGTTATCTATTGATGACTAATTATTGCTTATTAGTTATAATTTGGTGAAAATCCTAAGAAGATTAACAACCAAGAAGGAAGTTTTGATACCTAATAAGGAGTGGGGCTTTTCATGTTATATTTCCTTTTCCTTTTTATTCCCCTTATTCTTTACCCTAGAAATGAGGGTACTTCTTATTCTGAGGGTAGAAAATTTCTGTGGTATGTCTCCTTAGCCCCAAAGTGCTTGGTGTTACTTTTCTCTCAAGCTTTGCATTATGTTTTGAACTGATAAATGGTTGGGCTGGCATGGTTCTACTAAAATCATCAACAGTGAAACCACTCATATTAACCTGTCATTTCTTCTTTGAGGACTTCACAGTTCACTCCCGTAACACTGCAAAACTGATTTACATCAATTTACCACAAGGAAGATTTCCTTTGCAAGGCACTTCAGCACAACTGGGTGTTAACCTGCTAGCACCTATGGATGTTCCTAATTTACTGATAATTTCATAGAATCCAAATATATTATCACGTGTAGGTCTTGGTGGGTTCCTTTTGATGAAGTCTCAGAGTCTTCACTGTGATTATGCACTGTGATTATTTAAGCTTTAAATCAGCTTCCTTTGAGCAGCAATCAGTGCAGTATATAAAATGAGATTCACTTATATTAGTTAGTGCCTTTGCAATATAAGTCAGGTCTGTCAGCTTTTCATTTGCCCCATGAACAAAGTGCTCCACTAGCTTCTCAGTGGTGGCCAGCATGTGGAGTATGGAAAGTGCAGAGAAGCTGCTGCAGCTTGGGAGCTGCTGATCTTGTGGTCGGAGATGAGGCAGGAGCCAAAGGAGCAAGTTGCAGGCAGAAGGCTGGGTATTTGGTAGTTTTAGGAAAACCAGTTATAGATGTCCATGAGAGAGAAATACTAAGAATATGGTGGGCAATCAGCAGACCAGATCAGGCAGAGGTTTGTTTCTTGGAGAGGCAATACATATAATAGGACAATTATCTCTTGTTTTCAACCTGCCATTTTAATGCTCTCCAAGGGCAGAATTTGATTCCAATCATGACTTAAATTTTGCCTCAAGTTTGACTTTAAAATTAAAATCCTATCCTTTTTCAACTTCTTTGGGGTTTTAAAATGTTTCTACGTATTTTTTCTCATTTTGATACCTCTGTCCTCAACCAGAAGTGGGTTTTTTCTTTTTAAAAAGGCACAACAGGGATAAATACTTCCCTGCCAGGATCGAGTCAAATTTTCCTCATCAGTTAGGCTGACAGCAGGTTTAGCACATTTATTAATTATGAGTGCAATTTGTTAGAACAAACAAGATTCCAAACCTTTAGGAGGCCTGGCATGATTATAAATAAATAAAAAAACCTTGAAAAATGCTTCAAGGCAAGAACTTAGCAAACAAAAAGAAGGGACTCTACTTTGAGATTATGCCAGTAAAGTGGAGAGTACCTTCCCTTTTTGAGAAATTATGCAGGTTATGTTAGCAGTACATTAATGGTCTACAAGCATAGACACAGGTTTTTGCTTGCTAGAGGTTCATCAAAACAGAAAATGTTATGAACTTGCGTATGAATCTCCTTGTGAACATCATCTGCTTTCAGGACTGGCAGTAGTTCTGTTCTCTTTCTTATGTGTCTGTATTTCCAGCTTTGGACCATCTGTCTGTGCTACTCAGCAGATTATATTCTGCAAAAGCAGTGAATGCACTGGGAAGTTGGTTCTGGGTTGGCACATGCTCTTCTTTTTCAGGAGAATGGATGCTCTCCAGGTCCTTAGAGGGATCTCTGGAGGTTATCTATCTGGTCAAAGTCCCTACTCAAAAAATGCAACCATTCAACTTCAAAAATGCAACTTCAAAATTACCATCCATCATAATTAACTAAAAGGGGAAGGTTAATTTTCAGACATCATTTTCCATGTTGCATTTGTTACCTAACAGACTACTTATTGAGCAGAACCAAAATACTAATGCTGGGGACATCAGTTGTTATAAATTACTACAGAGCTGCTTTTTGCGTGCCAACAGATACGAGGGATTTAGGTGCTTATCAGTTGTAATGGTCAACTACTGTATTTGGAGACTCTTACTTGTTCCGTGTTAGAGGCAGGCAGTGTGGCAATTGAGTTGGATAACACTAAGATTATTGATTTCAGATCTTGAGAGACTTGTTAAATGAAGGCCAGTATCCATTTATTTATTTTTTTGATGAACAGACATCAAAACTGAAACAATGAAAGTGGAGTGTGCAGCAGTCATATGAATAAACCTCGTGTTAATGTCTTCAGAAGCAGCAAATACCTGTTTGTAACAAGCACAATCATATTTCCTGCCCTGCCCTGCCCTATGTCTCCCTATTTACAAATATTTATGATTTCCATGATTTCCAATTTTATATACCTCACCCTGTGAACACATATGCCTTCCAGTAGCTGTAGCCACTCCATTCCTTGATACAAAACCAATATGAACAGTTGTGTCTTGTCTTACTGTCTTGGGATTAGTATATCTGTATTTTCTTCTAAGGCAAGGGATTTGCATCCAATAGTTGCCGTACCTCTATCCCATTGCTATACAATCTGCCATGAGAAGCAGAAAATAATGTAATGCAACCAAGTAATCTACTCATCACTGACTGTGGAACTTCAGAAATGAAACTATTTTTTTCCATAACTAACCTGGATACCCTTTTGTCAAGGAAATGTAAAAGCACTTGTGCAGTGAACTGGGCTCACCTCTTTGTTACACTGATGTTTAAAAAGGTTCTGTTCTTGCATTTCTGGGACAGCTCCAATGAACTTCAGGGAGCTACTCCAGCTATACAGCTTTGTAAAAGAGTTGAATTTGAGTCATTAACATGTTTTTCTTCAGATGTAAGATCTGATTTCGCTGATGTGCTACTGTAGTGTGCTGCTTTTGTAACTGTGTTTGTTTCTTTGAAGTTGCGTGTATGACAATGACATACTGTCACAGTAGGTCAGACCCACAGAGGTGTGTGAGCTAGCCAAGAGGAGGATACTGTGGGCTGTGAGAGTGTCTGTGACCCAGAAAGTAGGACAGAAGTGCATTTACTCTGTGTGCTGATGACATACTCACTTTTTCAGGAACTCGGTTACTCATTTTCCCACTCTATTATGTTTATTGGACAAGTTCCACATAGTTCACGATCAGCAGAAAACTGAGGTCATACCATTAACATTTTTTGGCATTCACAACTAGACACATTTTTCCCCCTTTTAATAGAACACGGCTTTGAAATAAATAAATTTAAAACCCTAAAGCCAATTGTAGTACCTTGTAGGTCAACGACTTGGTTTTCCAAAAAATGACGATGCCTGACAACACCTATCAGCAATTGCTCAGCCATCCTGAAAATCAAGGCATCTGCTTAGGTACATGAGTGTAAATGCCACCGTCTGACTTAAGGATTCTGTTATTTGTACTTCTTTTCCTATAATTTCTTTATGGCTTGGAGGGTCTTTTCCCTCACACATAAGTTAACGACCAGAGAAAACAGACTCACGTCTGAGCGTCTAAGTATAAACCACCAAAAAAGTGCAGGAGTCTCAGATTTTGGACATTTAATATCTGAGCTGTTCATCTTTGTCTGTCTGTGAAGTTGCTGCATTGACCCAAAGGTCTGTGGGATCAGTTGAAAGGCTGATATGTATGTCACAGTTTTAAAAAAGCCCTGAACGCTTTGTGCACCACTCCTGATTTTCAGTACGATGTATTCACATTCCGAATATACTGAGATTCCTGAAGGACCAGATGGTAGAGGATTCATTCAGTGGCTGTCTTTCAGGCTGCCCTGGACTTTGTAATTTGCGATTTCAATTCTGTTTTAGCTGTGGGCATTTATGACCGTATTAACAAAGTAGGTTCGTTTAAGTATGTTTCAGGTTTGAAGTCTACATTGGTCTTTAGAGTTTTAAGACACGAAGTAGATATATAGTGAGTGTAGTTACAAACTTAATGGCTAGTACTTGAAAAACTTCTCCAAATAAGTTTGGTTTTTAATTCTCAGGTACTCAGGAAGATGTTGTTCTATTAGCTGGGTATTCTAGAGGTTGCATTGTTTTATACTGTATTATGTGTATATATAAAATATTCTTATAAAGATAATTGTATTATTAAAATGGCTAACATCTAATAAAAGAGATGTTTTAGGGATTTTGAGATTAATTCAGTATTCAGGAAGTTGGTCCTTTATCTCACAGCTTTGTGGTCTGCCTTGCATTTGCCCAGTGAAGTCGTCTTCCTCCACAGTCCTTTCCTTCCTGTCCTTGTCCTTGGTGACTGTGTCCTGCCCTGGCTTTCTCCTGTGGCCTCTTCTTGCTCTCTCGGTCATTTGTAAAGGCTTGGGTTGGGAAGGAGGCTGTTCTGCATTTGGGTGATTACAGCTTTCATTTCGGGTGTGCAGACCAGATATGATGCTTCCCAGTTGCAGATCATTTTTCCCCTCTGCCACCCACCCTACCTGTGGTCTGTGCTGCAGGATGGCTGCTCGGTCCCTACCAGGAGCTCCTCATTCGTTACCTTTTCTCTCGTTATGCCTCGAAGCCAGAAAGGCATCATTTCATCTGCTGTCTGCTCCTGTGGTTCAGGAAGGTTTCATAGGACTCATCTGTGGACAGGTCTGTTTAATGATGCTCTTTGGTGGATTTTGAAAGATCCTGTAGTTAAAATGATCATAATTCAGTCTCTACAAATGCTTTTGTGAACATTTCGTAGCCATGCCCAAGCCGTTCTCCATGTTTTGTGCAGACAAGGCAAGATAATTTCAAAGGAGATCTGCCTTTCTGGATGACATCCTGCTGTTTCCCAACCATTTTTTTGTTTGCTCTTTTTTTTTTTTTCTTTTCTTCTCCCCCTTCCCCCCCATCATATTTTAATTCCATCTCTTCCTCCTTCAGAGACAGATGGTGAGCTGGTGATACTAATGAGCTTCCTGCTGCCCGGGGAAGGCAGCCTGAAATGCTTTGTGTTCTGAGAACTAACAGGCTGAGCACCCTCACTAAGGATGTAACACATGCGATGAAAGGTTTGATGCACAAATACTGTAGCAGACTTTCTTCACGTGCACCTATGAACCGTGTTTCCCCAGGAGAACAACTTCCCGAAACAGCCTACCTAATAGTCCGATCCTTACTGTGTTTATTGGGGTATTGCTCTGAATGGTACAATAATCTCTCTGTTTTATGGAGATGGAGACAGCATTAGGTTGTGGACACATGGCAATTGAATGCCCAGCTTCTCTGGCATTAGCACACTGAGAAATAAAAACAAAGAGCACCTGCTGTTCCTCAGAATGAGTCTTTGAACATTATAAAAACTTTTTTGGCAGAAAGCCATTCTTTTCTGGGCTGACTTTAAAAAGAATGCAATTAATTATAGGAGCTGTAGACCTCTAAGGTAACAAAATGCAATTATCCAGGGATTCACGATGGATTCAGTTATGTCTTGTTTAAACTGTAACAGGATTGTCAAAACTGACGTGCTAAGTACGCAATTAAGGACGGGTCCAGTTGGCCTGGAAGTCTGACGGTTGCAGTCCTGTGGCCGGTTCAAGGCTGACTGCAAAGTTCCCCAGTGGTGGTAGTTATGCGGATTCAGCACGATCATGAGGAGTTTTTCAAAACCTGATGAATTGGTTACGATTCTGAGAACTTTTGTAATGGATTCATTAAATGTTCTCTCTCCAGCAGAGATCTCAGAGAGATGTATCCCTTTCTCCAGACTCAGCAAAAAAACTGTAGTGACACAAGATTTCTAATTAAGTGACTGTGTAACATTCACTTTTTGTGTTTAAAACCAAATAAATACTAGTATCAGAGTATCTATCTTTTAATGTGAGATCTCTTTCTCAAGAAACAGCATTTTGCCACTGGAATGGAGAACATTAAAAAACCCAGACTTTGCTTTCAATTACTGCATAGGGATATATCATGTAAGTTTAGGGGATGGATAGTAATTCTAACTCTAACCTGACCAACTATTATAGCTGATAAAGAGGTGTTGGTCTCTTATCAAAGCAGGTGCTTTGATATCTGTTGATGCAGAATAGTACCCCGTCCACATTTAAGTTAATTACTGTATGCTAGCAAGTAACAGATGTGCTGCAGATGGCTAGGGTGATTAAAATAAAAAAGCTCAGAAATAAAGATTTTACAGGTTTGGAAGCTAACAATAAATAAATGGGTTAAAAAGCACTATATTAAAACTCAAATATTTTAGTAATTGAACTAAAACCATATTTGTTTCCTTATTATCAGTCAGTTGCTGTGAATAGGTTTAAAACAAATTAATGAGTTACAGACTTAAACAGAGATATTTTCCTCGTTTGAATTTACTAGTACTATACCAACAGTTACTCTGGGAAAATGCGTGTGTACTCTTTTCTTGGTTCTCTGCTTTCACCAGCCTGCAGTAAGAACATAAAATGAGGGTCAGTCTGAAAGTAGCTGACGGTCTTTTTTTTAGAATGTACATTTACATTTACTGAAATGAAAGCTTTTTGCAGGAAGGTACTGGTTTCACCAAGAATGCTTTTACAAGCGTTTCTGGTTTATGACTGGAATTCCACCCTGAAAGGAGAGGGAGCCACATCTAGGCAAACACGTATCTCAGAAAAAGCAAGGTGATCCTGGAGGCAGTGTAGGATCAAGAAGTTGAACCAGAGGTTCCCACAGGACTAGGGGGTATCTTCACCAAAGGCTTTTTTCTCTTCTGGGATGTTGCTCCTTCTCTGTTTTTTGTTGTTTTGTTTGATTCATTGGTTGGTTTTTTGGGTTTTTTTGAGAAAACTTTGACAAGTCTTATTTCATCCTTTTTTTTTCATCCTAATTCAAACCATGGCAATTTATGGGATCTCAGAACTTTCATATGAGAAGAAGATGGTTTCCTGCCTCACTGTGAGAGGTGTCATTGTAAAGTGAGAAAGATTTTGAAATGTTAGTAAAGGAAACAATATAATCTTAGTAATTTAAGCATGTATGCATAGTTTGATACAATTTCCAAATTAGTAATAAAAATGTAGACCATCTTGCTGTGAGATCTGATCAAGAAGAACCACTTAGATACATGATGCAACATTGAATTCGCTTAAAGGAGCTTAGTATATTCAATGTACTACATTAAATGACACGTAAAGAAGACCCATCGTACTGTGGTGCTCTGGACTGGATTAAAAAAAAAAAAAGGAAAAGAAAAGTCATCTTTGAGAAATTGTTCATACATAAGTTTTTGTTCCTTTGTTTTTGTTTTGTTTTGTTTTTCTTGTGGGATTGCAAGTGATACTTAATCAGCAAAGCAGTTTATGAATGTTTTGATTTAAGAGGATATTTTTAATATTAGGTGAAATAAGTACTTTTTGAAAGACATGACTAAACACAGGTGAACTGCTTATTTCTGGATTTTGCTATAGCTATTTTTGCAACTACTTATTACAGAGATCATAAATAAGAAGAGAATACTCAGCTTCAACTATTTGTGGAGTAGACTGCTGTGTATGAGTGGGACATCAGTTAACCCCACTCACTGCACAGAAAAGCCATGGAAGTTTCTCCCCATATCTTAAGGCATTCTGTATTATTCCAGTAAACCTCTGCGCTGTATAGTCATTTACACCATATTCACGTGGAAGTAGCTCTGGTAGTAGAATCACAGAACACTTTGCTTATGGGTTTTTCTTCTATCCACTCTAATAACAAACCTCCTTGCTATGTTCCCCTGACCCTTCTCTTTGACTCCTGCAATACCCCGTGGTCATCTCCACATGTTTCTTGGAAGGGCAGGAGTCAGGACTTGCTGTGGCCGATGATGAGCTGTGTGGCTGCTAGTGAGCTAGCCGGCTGCTGCCTGCCAGACCCCCTGATGGTCCTTTTCTGTTTGCCTTTCCCTCAGTGGAGATCCTAATTGGGTCTGTATCCTTTATCCAGCTATTGCTATTCATAAAACTTGTAGGAGTTCAGGATTTTTAAGGTCTGTCTTCCTCTGAAATGCAGGGCCAAAAGCCATTTTGGATGGGGAAAGGAACTGGAAGAGAAAACAAATGATCATGTAAGTCTTTTTTCCTTAGGGAGCCAGACTAAAGATGTGTATCGAAGATGTCTCGCACATTGTAGATCAAGCAGAATGCATCCTCTGGTGTATAGGTATAGTGGGGAAGTTTAATTACAGGGGTGATTAAGAATTTAAAACTGCCTTTATTGCCATGTGGTAACTCTGGGTTTGTATTATTTCAGAAATGCAGTTGTCATTTGTTCAGTCATTTGTTCATATGTTCCAGGTAGTTACCTGTTTCCAACTCTTTCCTCTCAGAACATAGCCAGAGATGACATAATTAAATGCAGTTTATTTTTATATATATATCATATATACATTATATTTTATTTGCCAAAAAGTGTTGCACTGTACATTGTTCTGTCCTATGAGAAGGTAAGCATGAGATATGCTACAGAAATGTTTCCTTGTGGTGCTCTCTCACTTACTAAATTTGGTTTCTCTTAATGCTTTCTATTAGTTTGGATTTATGGATATGGTGGAACACTATCAAGTATAATGCAGTTGTGTTGTTCAGACAAGTTTTAGATTTGCATCATCACAAACACCCCCTTAAAGAATTAGACAGGAAGGAAAAAGAACAATATTGCCTTTTTCTGAATTTGCATCATGAAGCAAGTTCTTAGAAATCACTTTTAGATTTCCCTCATGTCATTGAAAAACTCCTCCCTTTCCCTTTAGTAGTGAGGCAAAGACCCCACCCCATGCCCAGATGTACAGAAAGATATAGGCTGAGGAAGTATTTAGAATTGCTTAAGCTTTTTAGTTTGAGCATATGCTAGTGGCACTGTGAAAACCTGGGAAACTCTCTCCCAGTAAAGATAAAGTGAGAGAAGATGCCTTTTCAATGCTGAATAAACCTCCTCTGCTTTAAATGTGGAGAAGCTTTGGTATTTTGGATTTAATGAGGCCTAAATATGTCAACATTGGAGGCTGTTTGCTTTTGTTAAATAGTTGGCACACTATACTGGCTGGCATTGTTGTATTTGCTCTGTCAAAATCCTCTGCAACTCATTGTTCCCCAAGCTATATGGATTCAGCTCTTCTGGCCTGCCTTCATATTAGATTGTTCTGGTTAGTTTTAGGATGAACTACATCTACTCTCTCTCTCTTTTTTTTTTTCTTTCCAAATATCTTGCTGTTTCTTCTGTTATGCATCCTACAGGCATTGATATAGACACGTTATTGTGAATAATTCTTTTGAATAAAGCCAGTGCAAGAAAAGTGATCCGTTTGAAACATGAACTGTGGAAGTTTGGCTCATGTGGATACGCTAATGCAGTCTGATCATATTCAAAATTGGCTTCTGAATGTCCAAGACTACTATTCTTTTGACCAGGGGTGTGAGGCTTTCATGCATATGGAGCTGGATTGCTCTGCAGTCCCAAATCTGAAATCTCCTGAGCTCACACTACCAGGGATTATACTTGTTACAAGTGACAACTGTATAATCCGCTATAAGATTTCTCCACCAAAAATAGTTCTAGTCATGAAGCGTGCTTGAGTTAGTGTCTAGAAAATGTATTTTCTCCACAGTTGCTCCAGTTTTTTATTTCTCTTTCTGTGGTTAGCGAGTAAAGAACTACAGTAAATCATCACCTTTGCTGTTGTGTACGACATCTCTCTTGTAAGTACAATGCCAGAATTATAATGTGCATTGTTAATATCCCAATGCTGAGCACTGAAGTCAATGGAAACTTGGCACGTAGGATGATGGGATTATCAGTACAAGTTGAGTAAAAGACATGGACATTTTATTGCTTTACTCAGTCATTTTCCATTAAGTAGTTTTGGAGTATCCAATTCTTTATTTTTGTCCAAAGATTTTGGTGGCCTCCTGAAAGAAACACAGCATCTAGGGGATGATAATCAAATGAAGCTTCTACAGAGGAAATGGATAGCTGGTCAGGAGACTTTTTCAGAAAGTCATTGCTGCTTCACTGGCAAAACAGAAAATTTAAATGAATGGGATTCTCTAGAGATCCGTTTGTGTTCAGGGTCAGCCAATTTTTATTAGTGATTGGGTTGATGGGGTAGGCAGTGTATATATATTAAATTTGTAGATGTCATGGAGTCTGAAGGGATTGTTATCATGTTGGAAGACAAAACTGGAGTTCAGAATGACCCTGCCAAACTGAGGAAATGATAGGAAAAGGAGACAGGATTAATTAACAGGTGTAAGTGCAAACTATTGCACTTCAACAGGGATTGCCAGCTTCACAGATACTGATTAAGTGGAAATTTTACAGAAATAAAATTTGAGTATTAAATGGACCACAAACTGAACTTCAGTCCTGCCTTAGTGATGCAGAAAAGTCAAAGCTCACACTGGAATATATGTATATCTGAGTTTACATGCAAAAGATGCAAAGTAGTCCTTCTGGTCACTTCAACCTTGTAGGGCATCAGATGGGAGCAAGCCTAGAGAAGAACATCAGGGATGAAGGAGGGTTTAACTTGTGACTATGATAAAGATCGGAAGAAGGTGGGTTATTTATTTTGGGGAAGAGCAGTCAATTGGCAATGTGTTAACGGCCTTCAAATATATTAAACAATGTCATCAAAGAGGATAGTCTCCAGTTGCATAGTGCTAGATGATGAAAACCAGGCTTACATGTTAGCAAAGAAAATGCAAGTTAGAAATCAGCGAAAACTTTATAAAATGATATATCATTTGGATTATTTGAAACAAACATCTGTTAGGGATGACAGAGATACAATTCACCAGCCTTGGCAGTGGTAGAAATGCAGTAGGCTTCTTTTGAAGAAACTTGCAACCCGGTTTCCTGGATCGCTGAATGGTTTTGTGTGTTTGTTGTGATTCTGTCGTGGTTTAGCCCCAGCCAGCAGCTCAGCCCCACGCAGCCGCTCACTCACTCCCCTCATGGCGGGATGGGGGAGAGAATTGGAAGGGTGAAAGTGAGAATACTCATGGGCTGAGATAAAGACAGTTTCATAGGTAAAGCAAAAGCCGCACACACAAGCAAAGCAAGACAAGGAATTCATTCCCCACTTCCCACGGGCAGGCAGGTGTTCTGCCAGCTCCAGGAAAGCAGGGCTCCGTCATGCGTAATGGTTACTTGGGAAGACAAACACCGTCACTCCAAATCCCACTGCCCTCATCCTTCCTTTTCCCGCAGCCCCTTATACGCTGATCATGACGTCACACGGTATGGAACATCCCTTTGGTCAGTTGGGGTCAGCTGTCCTGGCTGTGTCCCCTCCCAACTCCTTGTGGCCCCCCCCCAGCCATCCCACTGGTGGGGTGGGGTGAGAAGCAGAAAAGGCCTTGGCTCTGTGTAAGCACTGCTCAGCAATAACAAAAACATCTCTGTATTATTGACACTATTTCAGCACAAATGCAAAATGCAGCCCCATACTGGCTACTATGAAGAAAACTAACTCTATCCCAGCCAAAACCAGGACAGATTCTAATGACAAATTTGTATTATCAGAAATAAATGTTGATGTTTAGGGCTACTTACTGCTTTATGTACTTAAAACCTGAAAAAATTAACATGTATGGGTGATATTGCTTATATTTAAGTGATGAGGGTTTCTTAAATTAGGCAGATCAATACTGGTATGCTGATTGATAATTATTTAATATCTCTGCAATAGGTTAAAATCAGATGTTATTTCCCTTTCAGTATGTGGTAAATTGTATCTTCCTTCTGGAGAACTTCCTTTTATGACCGTGCCTAAAATAAACACTTTTATCTGCTCTGACATCTTGATGGTAAATAAAATATATTGTTAGTAGTATGGTTCTTTTTTAAGTGTCAGATTTATTCTGATTACTACTGTGACCTCTTGAAAGTGGTAATTTGGAAAACACAGTAAGAATGTTAATTAGCTCCATAGGCGCATTAGCCTATGTAGCATTAGAGTTTATTTCTAACTTCAGTAGAAGTTTGTACAATAAAGCAGAATTTGCCTCTGTGCCTTTGGTCTCATTCCTACTGATGTGCCGTTCTATGTGGCATGATAATTCTGCGTAACCTATTATAAACTCAGATTGGAAAGCAACGCGGCATCTTTATCACAGAGAGGAATAACCTACAGCAGGATCTGATGGGAATTTGGGAGAGGCAAAGATTCGGTTTCTTTTGTCCCTTACCCACGACGGAGATGGGCACAGCAGCGCAGGCAGGGCACCCTGTGTTGATTGAGGTGGGACACCGGAATTAATCCTCTGTAGAGGTGAGCAGTTCACCGGTAATCCCAGAGATCAGCAGCTGTTCTGCCTGCCCCCAGGACCTTTCATTTTTCAGAGAGAAAGCAGGTTTTTGACCCTGTGAGTGCTTCCTTCATTGATGCTGGAAACCTGTGTTTAGCTCCACAGTTCAGTAATGGAAGGATCGAGGACTGAGATACTTTCACTGAGAAGAAAGTTATTTTTACAGAAGTTGTATATACGAGATAAATATTTATAGGCACTGTGACAGGAAATTGGAATCCTGACTGTTAATTCTGATTTATGTTCAAATCAAGAAGCTGCTTCTAGATTTTTCATGCTTTGCATATGTTCACATTTGTGCCCTAATGCATTTTCAATTCCTTTTGTTGCCTTAAATATCCTATATCTTTTAGATTTGGAAGAATGGACAATTTCCACCAGGCTCATTTGTTCTGAGTCGCAGCATTACCTCATGGTTTCATCCCATCAAATATAGCTCTGTTAGCTAACTTGGTCCGCGTTCAAAGTTGTAAATGAATTTGATCTTGTACACAGATGTCAGCTCTGTGTACGAGATCAGTGTTATAAAGGTACAATGCTGAAATCAGACCCCGTTACTGCTGAACATAACGCTCACTATCATTTTAAAAAAAGCAAAGCTCTCAATGGCTTTAGTATTACCAGTAGCCCACTGCAGTTACTGGAGCTTGTGAGCATCATGTATGGCAATACTTGCAGGACCAGACTTGAAGCTTGGTTTATATGGCTGTTACGTTTTACAACCATTACCACTTGAAAACATTTTCAGACAAATATGAACACTCTCCAGATGTATGTGAAGAAGAGGAGCCAAGAAGTGTTTGTGGTACTGATTGATGACATTTGTAATTTTCTGTAGTGAAATGAAATTTTTATGAAAGCTGGAGCATTCCAAAATACATTAAAACAAGTAATTCCAAAGTTAAGATTGAATTTGGGATGTTTCCAAGTGGCAAAATATTGCCAAAGAGGCACAAGTGTAGACCAGATGAAGAAGCACTCGTTCTGTGGTTAGGTTTGTTGGGACAGGTACGGCGGCAATCTCTGGTAAACGGCGTACACATCACCTGTGTGTCTTACAATTCTGTTCAGTCATACGATCTCTTATGTTTCTTTCGGTCACTATTAGTTTCAGAGAGTAGCAATGTGTTTGGGGAGTACTTAGGCAAAAGGACATGCATTATTCAGTGCATACACAGTGTGCGAGGATTAATTGAGAGGCCTCATTAAAAGGTGGAAAGCTCTGTTGCAAGTGAACTGCTTTTGAACTGTTCTCCCTGCACTCTTGAGTTGGACTCAAGTTGTTGGGGAGAAGAAACAACGCTCTTTAATTATAGAAATAACTTTTGCTTTGAATGGGACTACGTTCGCAATTGAAATGATTCTTAACCACTTGGATAAGCAGATTTCAGGATGAAATCATGTATTTATAAATGTCTCTCTATGTTGAATCACAATAAGAAAATAACATTTACATTCTGAAGCACTCTTTGGAGAACGAATTGTTAAATTAAAATGTATTGTTGCTCCTCATCAGCAGAGATAGTGATAGCTGGTAGAGAAATGGAAAGATAATGCTGGAATATTAACTTGGGTCTGGAGGAGCAAGTGGCTTTCCTCTGGAGCACAAAGTGACCAGGAACTCTGGCTCCTGCGATAAACCTCTGAATGAGAAGGGCTGCTGTCTGTAGATCTTGTCTCCTGCAAGTTCTTCCAAGCTCCTGTGTGTACTTCAGCTTCTGTGTGACATTTAACAGAATCAGCCCCACTAGTAGTTGTTGCCAAGTTCTTTATGGCATGTAGTGCCAATTCTGGTTTTTCATATCACTGTTTTTCTTGGTTCAGAGTGTTTTCTAGGAGCAGACCGGACCAAGCGGTGGTACTCTGCTTTTGTCTGCGGGTGCTTATTCTGAGCTTAGGAGCTGGCATTGTTTTTCTTCTATGGATGGTGTGATTTGATGGACAATATTCCCTGCAATGCAGAGCCTGTTAGCAAAACCAATGGCAAGACTGGTAGCATTCCTCGCATGCTGAGGATTAACTGACAAGCCAAATGATACCATTGTGGAACCAGTGAGGGTGAAACTCAGAGGAACGACTATAGCCATTAATTATCCCTTGGAAGTCTTCCCCATATTTGTGTTTGGGGTTGTGATTGAGTTTGGTTTGAGGAAGCATATGGCGGTGGGCTGGGGAGCTGAGACTTTGCTGGGACAGAACACAGAAAAGACAATGCAGAAGTAATTGAATCTCTTGTTCTGCTTGAGTCGAGCAACAGAATATTGCAAGTTTTTTGTGAATATTAGCTCATATTTGAGATTTAATTTATTTCAGTCCTGTCTAGACCTGTTCTGTGTTCATTTTCTACAAATAGACTTCAGCAAATGGCAGGATTTGCCAAATCAATACATTTTAACTATACATTACAGAATACTTGAGGATGGCAGTTGGAATTTATAATCACAAATGCATAGGACAGAAGTCTAATTCTACAAGTAGCAAGTTGGTCAGGCAAAAATGAACTTAACGTTATCTTATGCCCTGTCAGAGCTCAGGTATTTTACAGCTAGCAAGTTACAGGTCAATAATTACTTTACAAATAATCTGAGACGACAATTCTTGATTTTTCAGATAATTTACGAAAAGAAGAGTAATTTGTCTGAATAAATAATGTAATGCAACGTTCTGTGATATTCTTGTAAGTTGAGATGAATGTAGTATTCTTTTACATAGAAAGTACAGAGCTTGATTCCAAGTGATTTATTTATTGGGGACTTAGAGGATGGACTGTTTTCTACCTCTCAGCACCTCTTTCTTTCTTGCATATATCTTTGCAGAATATTTACCATTTTCGGAAAATGTAATTTATCACACCATTCTCAGAGCTTCACTTTTTCTCTGTTATAATGGAAACTAGGGTGGTGAGGGTGGCAAGTGAATTCAGAGAGGATAGGCTAAATCCAGAGTAAGTACATAGAGATGATGCAGTTAAATAAGCAGACTACTGTAGGTTTAAATGAACAATTTTCCAGCCATCTGTCCTGTTTTTCTCTCCAGAATTGATGGCAGGGTATCAAAACTGTTCAATAGTTAGCGATAGCTGTTAGAGATATCTATAAGCTGCCTATTGGGTATGGACCACTGGTGATCTGCAAGTTCATGGGCCAATGCTTCAGAGCTGAGCTGTGGAATGACATTGCAGGTATGTTGTTTTCAGTTGGAAGCCAAAGAAATATTTTGACAGAGGTCCGCTTATCCAAAATTTTTAGACTAGTTGTCTGCAGATAGCATACCTGATACTTAAGGTATTTGTTTTCTCCTCTCTGAGATGGGACAGTAAATTGACACTGAGCACTGATATGCTAAAAGAGAACATAACAGAAAATTCCAAAGCAAATACAAATAAGCCTTCTCGTCTGTGTGCCAGGGATGCCTGACGTTTCTATCAGTACTGTTAGTGATGCTTTACCTACAATTTAGATTAAATCTGTGCCTAGCATGTTCAGCTTTCAAAATAAGGAATAATGCATTTCTCTCTCTTTGCTGATGCTACACACAGATCCTTGTGTAATCACTGCCAAAAGATAAGAATGAAATGGGAGGAAAAAGTAGCAAAAACCAATGCTATTCTGATGGGGAAGACAAAGAAAAAATAGGTATAAAAGAAATAGTGTATGTGCAACTGGTGCTGTGATATTAATTTGAAATGCAATTACTAAAGGTCAGCCGTCTCCAAAGGCAAATTTTGCTCTCGTGCTTGTGGACTTGTAAGCAGGAAGGAGGCTTACGGAAAGTAACAAGCAGGCATAGGGTGGGCAGCAGAGGATAGCAGATCATCTTTTCCTCCTCAGGACTTTAGATCTTCCGATGATGAAATCACATACATCTCTAGTTATCATGTACCTGACAGTATTGCTTATTCACTACACTTCAAGGTATGGATGACCCTGCTTCACTCCTATTTCATTATACCTCAACCTTTGTGTATCGGCTGCTTGAGGGATGGGGGGTACAGCAGAACTAATTCCCTCCCGCATTCTTCTATGCCATTTGGCACATTTACTAACAAAGACAACTTTTTTTTTCCCCAAAAATCTATACCTAAAGATTTGATGAGACAACTGCAAAGAATAAAATTGAAGCCTGAAAATCTGCCTACAGTATGCATAACCCAAGCTGTATTTTCTTTAAGATCTCCATTGAAAATATGACATAAATGTTCTTTTCTTTCCTCTTACACTTGACAGTATGTACGTAAAGATCTGAGAGTCTGAATGTGGTGTTATTTATTATTATTATTGTTGTTGTTGTTGTTATTTAGTAAAACCACAGAGCTGAAATGATAAGTAACCAAAACCTCATAAGTAGGCATGACTCATGGCTTGCTCATAAAGTATTTGTTCCATTAATCCAGCTCTATCATGTGGTTTGAAAGTAATTACATTTTGAATATCAGTGTGAATAAGTTAATGCTTTGGAATCACTTGAAATTTCTTATCAATCCATCAGCTAATATCCCTTACTTATAATTTGCATTCTTAACAGAATAAGTGACTCAAAGCTACTTCTTATTTTACTTCATTTTATAATCATTTACAGCTTCCTTTGATCAGATGGTAATATCCTTCACTTTTACATCTCTCGGTGTTTTAGAGGCAACAGGTATCAACTTTGTTCTATTTTTTATGCTTTACTGAGGCAAACCCAGAAGTTTGTCTCACCTCTTGTAATATTTGTGGAAATTTGAGGAATCTGAAGCTCAGTTGTGTTGAATGTACATTTATTTATCTATGTAATACATGCGAAATATTAGAAGAATCTGAGATAGATCCAAAAGCTATAACAAAAGAAAAAAATTAGGAACTTTAAGTGCTAATCAAAATGCTGTCCACACACGGCTGCCGAAGAGGCCATATGTGGCCAATGCAAATACAGGTGTGACGTGACTGTTCATTGTTCTGCTAGATTAGTCAGTTCCTGAAGTCACAGGAGTAATGTTGGAGGACAATTTCTCTGGGATTTGATGGGTCATCTGATTATCATATTTTGTATTATTCTTACTAATCTCATGCTGTAGAATAGGTGAAATTTTTAGAAGGTAAATAAGGAGAATGCAACTATATTGGAAAGAACAAAAGATCACTTTTCCTCCTGAGACAGTTATGCAGCAAAGAAAAGGGTCTTTAGCAAACGCAAGAGAAAATTACTGCCATGTGTAATTTTTTATGTAATATTGCTTATAAAGGAACGAAAGTATTACCACTGGAAAAGATTTCCTTCCTTCATCCCCCTCCTTAAATATAAATGTCTCATTTTCATAAATCTGAAGTGCAGGAATGCAGGCCCCATGTTAATGACAGAGGGACAAATAGACCCTTTTCATACATTGTACGTAATGATAAAAGAGTAAAATAGGTTTAAGTCATGTAGGCTGCTTCTCAAGCTTGCCCAAAGCTTGCTCAATAAGAGATCACTAAGCTTTTAAGGTTCTGTAGTTGTTTCTGGAAAAGGTGTTGCATCTGGCAAATTAAGTCCTTTATTTGACAGTATAGCTTTTTTTCTTGTTCTCCTGTAATGTGGTCTATGTTGGCCTCAAAAAATAATGTTCTTCAATTAAAAAAACCACCAAAAAAAAAGTAGTAGTTTAAAAATTATTTTACTTGCCTTTAATCATAAAGTGGAATAATGGAATTTGTCTCTCTTTCTTAAAGTACATTACAGATGACCCTACTGTCCAAACTCATTTACTATTATTATATCTTTTCAAACCTGAGAAGTGCTGACATCCTGTCATTAATACTCTTGTAAAGTCTGAAGTAAACAGATTTCAAAGACGCTCAACTGTTAGTGTGAAGACAAGGTCAAAGAGTTGAATGACATGTCCTCCTGGTACAATAAGACTACCCATCAGTCAGTTTTACTAGCAACTTCTTAATAAAGAAATCAGAACATGACAAAAAATGTATGGAAAATATATGAGTGTGATGTCTATTTTGGTATCCTTGGACTAGTAGTTAATGAAGAACGACTTCTATATATTGTCAGGAAATATGGCAGTCTCCTGTAGAAGAACCTCTTCTGCAAATTAAAAAATTCTGAAATTCAGAAATTGAAAAATTCTATTATGCAAAAACTTTCTGAACTTGATGTATTAAAGTAACTAAAATCATAGAATCATAGAATGGTTTGGGTTGGAAGGGACCTTCAAGATCATCTAGTTCCAACCCCCTGCCATGGGCAGGGACACCCTCCACTAGACCAGGTTGCCCAAAGCCCCATCCAACCTGGCCTTGAACACTTCCAGGGATGGGGCATCCACAGCTTCTCTGGGCAAAAATGTTCCAGTGCCTCACCACCCTCACAGTAAAGATATTTTTTTCCTTATATCTAACATAAATCGACCCTTTTTCAGCTTAAGGCCATTCCCCCTTGTCCTGTCACTACATGCCCTTGTAAACAGTCCCTCTCCAGCTTTCCTGTAGGCCCCCTTCAGGTACTGGAAGGCTGCTATGAGGTCTCCCCGGAGCCTTCTCTTCTCCAGGCTGAACAACCCCAACTCTCTCAGCCTGTCCTCATAGGAGAGGTGCTCCAGCCCTCTGATCAGCTTCATGGCCCTCCTCTGGACTCACTCCAACAGGTCCATGTCTTTCTTGTACTGGGAGCCCCAGAGCTGGACATGGTACTCCAGGTGGAGTCTCATGAGAGCAGAGTAGAGGGGCAGAATCACCTCCCTTGACCTGCTGGTCACGCCTCTTTTGATGCAGCCCAGGACATGGTTGGCTTTCTGGGCTGCAAGTGCATGTTGCTGGGTCATGTTGAGCTTCTCGTCCGCCAACACCCCCAAGTCCTTCTCCTCAGGGCAGCTCTCAATCCATTCTCTGCCCAGGCTGTGTTTGTGCTTGGTATTGCCCCGACCCATGTGCAGGACCTTGCACTTGACCTTGTTGAACTTCATGAGGTTTGCATGGGCCCAACTCTCCAGCCTGTCAAGGTCCCTCTGGATGGCGTCCCTTCCCTCCAGTGTGTCGACCACACCACACAGCTTGGTGTCCTTGGGAACTTGCTGAGAGTGCACTTGATCCCACCGTCCATGTCACTGACAAAGATATTACTGCTGGTCCCAATAGCGGCCCCTGAGGAGCACCACTCATCACTGATCTCCACCTGGACCTCAAGCAGTTAAGAGCAACTCTTTGAGTGCAACCATCCAGCCAATTCCTTATCCACCAAGTGGTCCATCTGTCAAATCCATGTCTCTCCAATTTAGAGACAAGGATGTTGTGCAGGACAGTGTCAAATGCTTTGCACAAGTCCAGGCAGATGACATGAGTTGCTTTTAGCTCATCCACCAGTGCTGTAATCTCATCATAGAAGGCCACCAAATTTGTCAGGCATGATTTCCCCTTAGTGAAGTCATGTTGGCTGTCACCAATCACCTCCTTATTTTCCATGTGCCTGAGCATAGTTTCCAGGAGGATCTGCTCCATGATCTTGCCAGGCATGGAGATGAGGCTGACCAGCCTGTAGTTCCCCAGGTCTTCCTTTTTTCCCTTTTTAAAAATGTGGTTTATGTTTCCCCTTTTACAGTCAGTGGGAACTTCACCAGGCTGCCACAACTTCTCATATATGATGGAGAGTGGCTTAGCAACTTCATCTGCCATTTTCCTCAGGACCTGTGGATGCATCTCATCAGATGCAATAGGCTTGTGCACCTTCAGGTGCCTTAGATGGTCTTGATCCTGATCTTCTCCTACAGTGGGTGGTTCTTCATTCTCCCAGTCCCTGTCTTTGTTGTCTGTGACCTGTGCAGTGTGGCTCGAGCACTTGCCAGTGAAGACTGAGGCAGAGAAGTCATTGAGTACTTCAGCCTTCTCCATATCCCAGATAACCAGGTCTCCCATTTTCTTCTCAAGAGGGCCCACATTTTCCCTGGTCTTCCTTTTATCACTGACATACCTATAGAGGCTTTTCTTGTGGCCCTTAACATCCCTGGCCAGATTTAGTCCTATGAGGGCTTTAGCTTTCCTAACCTGATCCCTGGCTGCTCAGACAATTTCTCTGTATTCTTCCCAGGCTACCTGCCCTTGCTTCCACCCTCTGTAGGCTTCCTTGTTGCATTTGAGTTTGGCCTGGAGCTCCTTGTTCATCCATGCAGGCTTCCTGGCATTTTTGCCAGCAATATGGTTAAATGCACTTAAGAATTATCAGGTTTTAGTATTGATAACTCAAGGATGGTCATTTACAGCCATTAAAACCAATTTTATTTCAGTTATTAAATACTCCTTTGTATGAGTGTGCAAGCTTCACTGTCAATGCATTTGGCAAATATACAGCTGAGAAGCTAGGTCATTGTCCTCTAACTTCCCGCTGAAAGTTTTTGGGACTTTTTAGCCTGCCCTGTGGTGCCACTGTATTTCTTTTTCTTAAATCTTCTGTGGCTTTTGTTCTACAGGGTTAGATGTTACAGACAGGTTAATCAGTGGTAATGTTAAATACAGCCAGTCTACCAGTTTAATACGACATGGTCTAAATTTAGACAGATGGCTTTAGAAGAAGGATTTCTCTTTATCTACTAATTAAATGTATAGGAACAACAAAATTATGACTCAGATCTCTCATTTTTATTAGCACGGGATGTTAAAAATTAGCCAAAATATAAAATGCCTGCATGTAAAAGGACTTCAGATGCATTCAACAGCCAAGATTTTACATGTGTCTTTTAGATATATCGTGAGGCCTTTTCACTTGTTCATTGTCTCATGATGATAATGAGAGTTTGTCTCAGTAAAAAAAAAAACCACAGAAGTTAGTTCATATCTGGAGATACAGTCTGATCCAGTCAGAACACAGGATACATTTACATGTAAATTTACTTTACCATATGAGGCTGAGGGGAGAGCAGACTGCAGTCTGCTGTGTTCCATAGGATTACCCACAAATGTGGGGCAACAGGCATTGCATTGTGCGACTCCTCCTAACCACCCTCCTTTTGCTTTCTCCAATGATAGCTAGAGTCTTGCTTTCTTTGAAAAAGACTGCCTTGGCGTGGATACGATTTGGAAGTAAGAACAGCAAATGTGTCATAGTCTCTCCTCAAACACTGGCATGTTGGTTTTCATTTTATTGGTGTAAGATCAAGCTGTTTTCTGAGCCATGTATAAAAGGTACTTAATATGTCTGGTGGGACTAGTGGCTAGCATTTGGGATCTGTACATTTATTTGTAGAGTAGTGGTGTTGTGATGAATTTTCACTATGAATCTGAGGCTTGACCACAGATACCAAAAGGTTTGCCAAAGCTTTCATAGGTTAAATTCCCCAAAGTGGTGGTTTTGAGTGGAATCAACAACAGCAGAAAAGAAAAAAAAAAAAGTTTTGTTGAGCAAAACCACTTTCTTTTTTTTTTTTCATGTAAGCTTGAGTGCTTTGGGCAGTTGAATAAGACTTAGCTATATGACTGCAAAAAGAAATTCAGATAAGATGCTTCTGTGCCACCTTTCAAACTGCAGTTGTAGAGTTTGGGATACAACTATAATTTCAGACTTCATATCCTAAGATTGTGCAGGCCCTATGTTGTAAGTACGCTGCCTATCAGAAAATGGGAGGGTATCTTTTGGTGGCTTAACCAACACTGCTGCAGTTTGGCAGTTCTTTGGCACAAGCAGATTCCAGGCAGAGTTCTGATTCCAATGAACTTAAAATGACAACGCTTTTGTTTTTAGTATGGTCGAGACTTTATGTGAACTTGGGAATTTCCTAGAAAATATTCAGATAAATTCTCTCTGTGACTTGGTGATGCTCTAATTGTGTTGGTTGTCTACAGAAAATGATTTTTGTTACACAGTATCTTCAACAAAACCAAATCATGTTATGTAATTTTCAGTAACTGCAGAATTGCAAATTGATTGAGGTTGGAAGGGAACTCTTGACATCACTGACTCCAGCCCCCTTGCTGAAAACACCTTGTCCAGTTGCGTTTTGAGTATCTCCAAGGATGGAGATTCCGTAACCTCTCTGGGCAATCTGTTCTGGTGTTCAACCACCCTTATGGTAAAAAAGATTTTTTTCTTACATTTAAATGGAATTTAATGTATCTCAATTTGTGCCCATTGCCTCTTGTCTTGTCACGGGGCACTGCCAAGAAGAGTCTGGCTCCATCTTTGTACCCTCTCATCAGGTATTTATATATATTGATAAGGTTTCCCCTGAGCCTTCTCTTCTCCAGGCTGAACAGTCCCAGCTCTCTCAGCCTCGCCCTATGTGGTAGGTGCTCCAGTCTCTAATCATCTTTGTGGCTCTTTGCTGGGTTCACTCCAGTATGTCTATGCCTTTCTCGTACTGAGGGACCACAGTACTGCAGATGTGTCTCACCAGTGCTGACTGGGAACGATCACCTCCCTTGGCTTGCTGGCAATGCTCTTCCTGATGAAGCCTGAGAGACTGTTGACTTTCTTTGCTGCAAGGGCAAATTGCTGGCTTACATTCAAGTTGATGTCCACCAGTACTCCCAGGGCCTTTTCTGCAAAGCTGCTTTCCAGCCTGTTGGCCTCCAGTACGTACTGATGGATGGGGTTATTCCTCTCCAGGTGCAGCACTTTGCACCTCTCTGTTGAGCTTCATGAGATTCCTGTTTGCCCATATCTCCACAGGATGTATCACTGATGTATCAGTCACTCCTCACAGTTTTGTATCATCTACAAACTTGTTGTCATCATCCCATGGATCTTTTTCCCATCATCTCAGAAGCTGTGAAGTCTGCTGACCTCCATCTGCAGCTCTTCGCTTGGTGACCTAGATCTTCCACTACCACAAGGCTCCTGCAAGGAAGGAGCCCATCTCCTGCTGTCCCAGCCTCAGTGGGAGACCCAGACACCCCAGCAGCCCCAGACCTGCAGAGTTTCATCCTCTGCTGGCAGATCCATCTGAGCTTGAATGGTAGATGCTAGGGGAAGTAGAACATGTAATAACTTTCACTCCTACAAAAAGAACTCTTCCTTTGACGCTGGGTCACTTTTTTCTCCTCCTAATCTCCTTTAATGCCAGACAAGAATGTGATTGAAGTTTACAGCTCCTTGAGTGCTTTGTGTTGTTTTGAATGTAGAGAACTCTTCTTATTCTGTGGGGGTTGTTTTCACTTCCATTTGAAGTTACATGGCAACAATATATAATGGACCAAGCTTCCGTTAAGAGCAGTTAATCATCATCAAGTGAACACATGTATTAGCATGTCACCCTGGTATACATCAACCCTATCTCCTATAAAGCACAGTGTCAGCTGTAAAAACTCTTCGTGTGACTTTTTTTACAAAATAGATCCAGTGTGGCATGTATTCAGAAGATTTCTTCTGCCAAGGATCATCTCCTTGCTGTTTTATTTTTAGAACATTCATTAACATGGTGTGGAAGCACCGTAGATCCACGTGAAAGTGTTAATGGCCATAAAACTGCCTGCTTCCTCTACTTGTTGCTACAAAGTGTGATCTTCTCTGTTTGGAAACTCCTATGTAAATGCGTTTATTTGTCTTAGGATTCTGTTTCCTAGCAAACTGTGAGGTACTGCAAAATGTGCTGCATTTGCTGTGGCTGGCCCTCGTAATCTGTCTGCATAATTTATGGGAACACTTCATGGCACCTTCTGCTGCTAATGGTCTCTCAGAGTCCTGCAGAAAAGGCTGGTTCTGCCTTCTAATTTTAAGAGCCATGATAGTGGCACTGTTTGTCTCTTTTCTGGATCCATTTTGGATTTATGTCTGGCCAAGGGTTTGGAAGAGCTGCTATAAAAGCAGAAACATCTGCTGGGGCTTTATGTGCTGCTGGCTTGCCAAGGTCAACAGCAGGCCAAACTACAGCTGATGGGCTCGGCCCTCCCCAGGTGTCACTGCAGTTACAGGAGAATGACTACAAGGGAAATTTGGCTGCTGAAAGCTCTAAACAAAATAAATTAAAAAAAAAAATGCTTCAGCAATTGCAGAAGGCTATTAGGAGATTATGACTGGGGTCATTAGCTAGTAACAGAAACAAATCCTGCTGAAGTGGTTGTGATCATTTGAATTCCCCCAGTCGAAGCATCCTCAGGTGTCATTAACTGCAGGCTTTCTCACCATATTCTGCAAATTGCCAGTTCAGGTGGCACAGACATACGGCTATTAAGAAAACTTGGGGGAAAAAAATAATAAATTTAAAGGCTGTTAAGAAGACTTGATCTTATTTAACTGTCCAAGTTTTCATGATTTCAGACACATCATCTCGTTCATGGGCAGATGTGGGTGAGGCAGGCGGTATTTTTGACATGGACAGTGAACTGTTGCAGCAGAGAAATTCAAAATGATGCCTTAAAATTCCTTGTAAAAGTTTCGTTCCTGATGCAATTGTAATAACTTAGAATAATCACTCCTTTGACACTGGGGACATGGGAACTGATATCCTGGATGAACTTGTGCTGCAGCTGGGCATTGCTCAGCCTCCATCCCTGATGTGCACTAGCAGTTTCAGAGAAGCATGTCAGAAAACCCACAGCAGACAACCATGGGGCAGCTGATAGGTCTCCAATACGCTCAGTATAAGGCTTGATACCTTCCAGAGTCTATTTATCTGTGTTTACTTACTGTTTGGGGATTTTTTCATTCTTTATAAAAATGTCCAGTTACTTCCTTAGTTCTGCCAAGCATTTGGCTTCAGGTGCAGAGTACCACAGTCAAATTACTGACAAAACATTGACTTCATTTACCTTTTTATAAAGTGCTACAACCTGGCCATATAATTCACTCCCCACCCACCTCCCCCAGAGCAACCATAAAGTTGAGGTCAGCACTTCAGCAGCAAAAGCAAAAACTTCTACAATTGGAGTTAGAGTTCCACTTACTCAAGAGTAAGTAGCTGACTATTATAGTTGGCAGAACCCATTACTAGAGGAATACCTAATCGTGTGTGAATGTGCACATACAATTTATTAAATTATTATCAGTTCTTTTTTAATTTCCTAAATGTTCTTGTTGCAGCCGGATCTATCCAGCGATTACAAAGCACAAAGCCAAATTCTCTCTTCTCATACATCCCAACATCCTTCTTGCCTTCCAAGGAGCTGACTGACTGAAAATAAAGTTGTTTCAGAAATATTTCAGCTGTGTGTAGTGGTTTAAATAAAAAGCCTGGGCACTTGGAAATACCTAGCATTTTTCCATGGTGGAGAATTTTCATGCTCCTTGCAAACCTCAAGAAAATGTTCTTAAACTATCCCCTTTCCCCAAAGAACACAAGTATGTGCGATGAGAAATTTTCCTATGTAATTACTCATTTCCAATCAGAGCACACACAAAAGAGGAATCGTGCTGGAGGTGATGTAAGGGTGTTTCTACTTTTGGCCATCTGGTTTGTAAGCATAATTTTGGAGTATTGCATTTTAGCACCAAAGGCTTTTCTTTCTTGTTTATTTTCCCTTAATTTTCAACAAACACAGCTAAAAAGCTGTGGTGGTTGGTTGTTCAAATTGATGGAAGGCTGGTAGCACTATATTGGATGTGAAGTATTCATTTCTTTTGTAGGTAGTAATGAAATGGTTAAGTGAAGCCACTAGTTTTTTCCCAACACAGAGAAATAATAAATTGAGGTTGTGAAGGAAAGCCTTTTTATTAAAAAATGCATACCTAACGGTAAAATCCTTCCTGTAATCTAATCCAGCTAGCATTTTTATGGTACAACACCCCCCACCCCCAATTAATATTAATCATTTTTGTAGCACTGAGTTATCAGTTCAGGTATTTTATTTATGTTTCTAATATGCCAGAGCTGTCTCTCGGTAGCAAACCCCTCAAATGCTCCGTGATATACTCCATTCCTTGCTGAGACCTCGTGCGATGCTGGATTTGCAGCAGCTGAAACTAAATCCACACAGGACTGTTTCTTAGGATAAATGCTTGCATACTAACAATTAATTACGTGATATGTTGAATTCAGTGAAGAAAGTGTGGTAAGGAATTGATCTTTCCTTATTTCCCACAATTTCATTCTCTTTTTCTACTCCCTTATTTAGGTCATTGCAATTGTTTGTGGGGCTGAGTTGTAAACAGGATTACTGAAATGATCCAGGTTAAAAATAAGTCTTCAAAACCATTAATCTGAATGTGGATCATTTCAGTCATTTACTGCTGCCTGCCCCAGCCCTGCCTGCGTTGCAAAGCTAAGGAGGAAGAAATAACACAGAGCTTTTACTTTTTACAAAAATAAGACATAACCCTGTCTTCCTGGCAGTGTCTTGTCTGCTTTGTCACTGTGACGCTGCTTGTTTCATGGTTGAACGGATTCATCACAAATATCTGTGTACTGGAAGCGTGGCTACAGGCTGTACCTTCCAAGACGTGCCGTCAGCGAGTGCTGTGTGTTGGTGATGGAATTAATGCACCAAGACAGTAGCTTCAGAATAGGTCTCCTACCTAAAGTAACTGTTTTCTGGGAGAAAAGGTGATGGCTGCAGCTAATAGAAGCTAATGCAATGTTTTGCAGGCCTGTAAAATATAAAGTCTAATTATTGGAGCTGTGCAGCAAAGTAATGAGGAGCTTGAAAATGTAACTGATAAGCAGTGTGATTATAGGCTAATGAGCAGGATGTTTGTGGTATATTGAAGGTCTAATGAAGAGCTGCAAAAGATAACTGTGGTGGTGTACAGTGAGAATATGCAGAGTAGGACTGTTTAAATAAAGCACTGAAGATATGTAGTATATACTAAAGACACAATGCTGCTAACTATTGGAGTTTAAGTGTGTCTGTATATTGTACAGATTAAGTAATTACCAAAACCAGTACACGATAAATACATGACAGGAGATACCAGTAAGGGCAAACATGATACAATATGTAAGAAAGTATTATATAGCTTGAATTTCTGTGCCAAGTAACACCCCCATCCGTACACAGAGCTCTGTTTATCACCTTCCATGTTCCCCCATAAGAAAACATGAATGGTTCCTGTACATGCAAAGCTTTGTGTTCAGACAGCTCTGAGACAGGGTAATTCCTGGGAAAAGTGGGCTTCGAAACATTTCTTGCAAAGGTAATTGCAACATCACGATAGAAAGTTGTAGCCTGGCATGCCAGTATGGGGCACGGTCAGCCCAGGTACCGTGTAACGTCAGGGGAGCTGGTTGTCGAACCCTCAGGGGAGAAACCAGATGTGTAGCATCATTTAGCATTTGTCTTGTCTGATTTTTAAGTATCCGAGTGATTTTAAGGTCCGAGGAAGGATGTGACTCCCTGAAGTCACCTACCAGGGTAATCCTTGCTTTTAGTATCTGCTACAGAGGACTGGTTTTCCCTCTTGGTGCAGCCTATTGAATTGGGTGTATTTAATGCATTGAATAAAAGCCCAGTTCTAGTATTTGTGATGTTTTGATCCTCCTTGAGTTCTCACTTGATACGAATGTGGCCGTTCAGTGTTTTGGTTTAAAGTGGGGTTTTTTCTGTGGATTTTTTGGAGTCAGTATTTTACAATCATACATGTTTACAGGTCACTAAAAAGCCACTATAAAGGGCCACCTGTCCTTTGTAGTGCACCCATGTAGTGACCGAGACTGTAGGGCTCTTCATGTGCACATAATACCTGGAAGTATGGGAAGAAATCTCTGTAATTCTATAAATGCAGAGTTGCACCGTGTTCTGTACTCTTCAGAGCATTACAGAGTAGGTCACTTCAGCTAAAAAGGCTGTTGTGATAATCCACAGTTCTAAAAATATCTATGTTATCAGCATATGTGATCAATATATGTTATCAGGAATGGATTGGTAAGTAAAACCAGGATACAATCATCTTAGTAGTGCTTTTGGGGAAAAAAAAGAGTTTTGGTAAACTCTGTATTGCCTAAATGTGAAGTTGCTAAACTGTTTCTTGGTTAGCTTTTGCCAATGCTATTGATTCCATAGTATAAAACTGGATTAAGTAAGAAACATTTCTGTATTTCTGTTTTTAAGAGGAAAAATATGTAACTTCAAAAAGGCTCCACTTTTCTGGAAAGCAGAGAGAGAGGTATTTTCAGAAAGTACTCCAGCAGAGCTGATAGCTGATGAGTAATCTGTTAATTGGATTGCTAGGAGTCATACTCTTCTACAGCCTTTGAAGAAACTTCCATCTGCACGAATTCCTCAATACATGAGTCAGGTATTGGAACCCAACGTTATGATGTGTTTCCACTCTGAAGAAAGACTTTGGGATTCTGGAGGGGTTTTGTTGCTGTTTAAAAAGGTTTTATGAGGCTAAGCAGCATCTCTGCAATTTCCATATTGTATGAGTAACAGCCCTTGAAGTCTTCTGTTTAAATAAAGAAGTTACATTAAAGTACCACTTCTTTAATGACATTCCTCTGGTTACATCCCTTTCAGGTTTGTCCTGGACTTTGTTGTTAGAACTTCTGATATATCTGTTTTAGATACTCCATCAGCCAGTTCTTCATTCCTCTGCTGTTCTCTAGATGTCTATTTTCCTTACAGACATTTGAGGTATAGGAGACAGTGCTGTCTCTATTTTTCAGGTGAGGGACCAGAACATAAAGGAAATCCTGGTGTTAGACATAAGGCCGTGATAGAGCAAGAACCTGAATTAATTTCTCTTGCACTTTAAATGGTATAAATACAGGATTGTTCTTCTAACCAAAAGGAGAGGAAGGCAAGGAGATGACATTTGCCATACAGTCTGGAGAAAATTAAGTGGGAAGAATTCTGGTGAGTGTTATGCACAGATCCACTCTTCCTTGATTCTGTAACGTGCATCTCAATTGAATCTTTTTTTTCCAACATTTTATCAATAATCTAAACCAGCAGATCTTTCGTATTTGTTTTTTTCCAAAGGCTTTCTTTTTGTTTCACTAGTTAAATAATCCATGAGTCATTTGAAATCTCTTCATTGTTGTCTTCTAGGATTTTCAGTTAATAGGGCTTGTATGGCTCATTTGGCTGGAATGGAGCTTGAATTAATCTTGAATTAATCTTGAATTAATCTTCAAGAAGAAATGATAGAGGAAATCCGATGAACATGTGTATTAAGTGTTCCAACCATTCTCTTTCCAGTGTGTCTCTTCAATTCATTAAGAATAAAAGAAAACAGGGAAGGAAGCATTTGCAGTTATTTTCTTTGAGTGTTAAATTTTACTTGGGAATCCAATTTCGATCTTTCTAAAATTTTCCTTAACATCTTACTTTATACATTATAATGCTTCTCATATATATTTTAATATACACTTGTAAATATAATCTGGAAAAACAACTAACAATGAGCAATACTGAATCATAGATGTGAGTCATCAGTGGAGAGCTGTATAATGATAGTGAAGTTTGGAGAGGCAAACATTTGGTTTGTGTCTCTTTTGATATCTCTTAAATTTCTTCTTTCTCAATATTTCTGTTGGAAGATGTCCAGACTCAGCATTTAGGTACAGTTCCAAATTATGTTAGGCATACATTTATTTTAGCTCAAATATAAAAAAGTTACATTTTTAAGGACGAGACTCAAATTTCTCAGAGTTTAGGGGCTTTGGAAGTTTTGTTTCATCAGGGTACATTTCTGTACCACTTGGAAGTTTTCTCAACTATCATTTGAGCTCACAGTATTAAAACAAGCTAAAAAGGCATAATTCTGTCTGTGCAGTAATATCATTTTTTTATTTTGATAATTGCTATTTCAACTTGACGTTGTTACAGTGACAAGTGATTTTTCCTTAAAGAATAAAAAAGAAGAACGGCACATATTTCAGCAGATGTACACACCTTCAAAGCAGCTATTACCCAGCCACAAGCCCTGTCAGAAACAGGTTGTGTGATGTCTGCATCAGTACATGAGTAATCATGTCATTCCAGCCTCCGATGGTCTGGCCTGTCTTGAGTGGCCTATCACCTGAATACTGAAAGATGTGTTTCTGTGAGTCCTCTGCTGAGTTTTGCTGTACTAGGAAACATCTATACAATCTGTAGCCTTTAGTGCCCAGGTGGATAAGCAGCAGCGGCAAGCAGCCCATGGATAGCTTGCTGTATCCCCTGGAACATCTCACAGAAAGCCAAAATGGTCCCTAGCTGCATCCAGATCACTCAGAACCACAGGTCAGGCCCATCTTTATGAAATCAACCTTGAAACTTCTTGCTCTGGTTTATGGAGTTGTGCTGCTGTGCCACCACTGCAAATAAACCATGCTATTGAAGGATGTTTTACTCTTCTTATCAGATACATGTGTATCCTCTTTCCATTATACCTTGACATATCTTTTCATGAATTTTTAGGGAGGAAAGAGAATGTGTTTATCCTGATAAACACAGATGGTTCATTTGTGGATTTTTTTTTCCCTTTCCTTAACATTTTTGGCACAGCACAAGTTTGGTTTTTAACACACAGAAAAAATCTCTATGACTGGAAGAGCATAAAGGGCTGCTTCTTTCCTGAATTTGGTACAAAATACATTTTGTGCTTCTTAATATATACTTGAAATATGCATGCTCTGAGATCCCAAAATTCATCCTCCTCAGCCCTGTCTGTAGCCCTGTAGTGCAATCACAAGGAATTCTGTTCTAGCTATGTGCTTCAAAATGTTAATTCTTTATATATGCAGAGTCAGGAACTTGGAATTTCTATCTCAAGCTAAAAAGTTGCGGTAACCTGTTTTCTCTGGATTATAGCAGATTTGGAAAACCAATTATTTTGGACAGTGCTTCCCTTCAATGATATCCTTGAACTATGTCCTCTTGTATGTAAATGTCTCAAAGAGTAGCTGATGTTCCTGGACTCGCTTAAGGCTGGGTTATAGTAAAAAAGACTTGGGAGTCTGAATAAATTTCTCCATAGATCCACAGATCTTCTGCCAATCCAGTCTTGCTGCTTAAGCATGGTGTATCTTTATGGATGTGCATTAGCCTGCTGTCTCAGAGTGGAATTGTTTGGGGTTGTTTTCCCCTTGAGATAGCTAATTTGTACCAGAAAATAAAAGATTTTTGACTATATAGTTTTTTCTACCTTTGTCTCAAAATACCTTAGTTACCTTAGTGTACTCTTTTTGTTACAACTTTATTCTTTTCTTGTAGTACATTTATAAGCCATGAGAATTAGAAGAGGAAGTTTTAGACTGGAACTTTTTATCTTTGAAATGGCTTATCCTCTTTGGGCTTCCTGCTTGTACTCTTTTCATACCTTGATACAGTTGCCACCACTGTCCCTCCTGCAGCGTCACTCTCCAGTGGTCCCATTGTATTAATTCTGGAACTGCCTCTTCAAAGTAAATTGGATCATCTTTAAGGTTCAGAGAATTATTTCAGGATGTTATTACTGTGCAAACCACTGACCTGATATTCTTTCCTCAAAGAGAATAGACTAGGTTCTGTTTCCATCATACATACTTGTTCTGCATGATTTCAGTACATCTGGCTGAAGTCAGTATTTTAGTCCGCTTTAATTTCTTTTCTGTCAAACACCTCCGGCAAATTAGGTTTAGCATTGTCCATCCTATTCCCCTTAGAATTTTAATTAGCTCGGTGCTGAATACCCAGCGCTGTGCAATTGTATGTATGTGATTTCTACATAATTATTTGTCAAAACAGAATTGCTGTGATTCCATTAAGTTTTGTAATGCATTGCTGTATATCTGCAGGTGAAGCAATATTATGGAGGAAAAAACCCCAGATGAAATCCATTCAGATGTCACTATAAAACAGATGAACTCTCAATTTTAGACTGTGAGTGTGGTCTGTGTGTCATAGGCTTATGACCAGTCATTTTTTGACTGGTAGAGAGGGAAGAAGAGCAAGGTAAACACGAACCCTTCTTTACTTGGTGTCCCTTGGGACCTGATCCAGGCATATAGGATTCTGTGCCCAGTATGCATGGTGATGCCAAAGACATAGAAGGCTGCTCCACAACCACAGCTGAAAGTTCTCGTAACACGTGGAAAGCTGGATGTGTGATTGCAAAGTAGCCACCTCTGGCTTCGTATCACATGCCTTCTGACTTCAGTGACATCCTTGGCAGGACTGGGACATGGGTGGATGGAGGGGGGGCACACAGTGCTCATGGCAGCCTTCTGCAGGCACCAGCCCCTCAGGGACCGTTCTGCCTCACGTGGCTTGGAGGAGACCTCAGGCTCTGGGCCACCTCCCGGGGTGCACACACTCAGCCAAGGATTTGGTTTCTCACTGTTCTCTCTCGCTGTACTCAGGCATGTTCCTATGAACGTCAGCAGTGATTCCCCTGGGCGAGGAGTATGTGACGACAGAGCTCACCCAGGGAGCAGTGGAAATGGTAGAAAGGGGTTATAGGGCAGAAATTGCTGTATAGGCAGTCTCGGTGTCACGCTGGGAGGGACAGAGGTCTCATCCTGATTCTCTTGGTTAGGAGAGCTGCTGCACATTCCCACTTGTTTGAATAACACAGAGGTACCGGACAGGGCACTTTAAGCCCCATTTCTTAAAGGAGATTGTTATTGCCGTGAAGAAAAGGGCATATAGAGTGCAAGTCCTCCCACCAACCGTCTGTCCTAGGGAAGACTTCTTGGTGACGAAGGGACAGGTGCCTTAGATGCATCTGAGTCCCCTTCCAAACGAGAAAGGAAAAACTGTAAATATGGAGAGACCATATGGTGCATTTTGATCCTATGTAGAACAAATGAGGCTTCATCCGAAGTCATTTAATTTTGGATACGATTTGCTTTGAGTTTCACTAACAAACATTTTCCTATGCTAACAATTTACTTGTGCATTCTTCTTGTATTAGACATTGCAGATACAGGTGCGTAGCACCGATGCCATTGTTCACTGTAGGTTTTTCAGGAATATGAAACAATTTCTGCAGAGTACCCAGGTTCGAGATATTCATAGATTTCTGTGTGTGACATACTGATGGCCAAGTACCGACTTTGTTTTTATTCATTCAAAACTTAAGTGATCCTCTGAAAAAGAGCTGGAGGAGTGGAAGGATACCTTTATAAATTACAAATTTTGGTAGAGGTCCATTGCAAATCTTCCAGATCTCAGGACAAATTGTTCTCTTACGCATCACCGGGCTCTGAAGTCAGCTCTTCTTTATCTGCACAGCCAAGGAAGTGCTGTTAGTACTTGCAGACGAGCCTTTCCTCCGCTTAGCTCTTTTTTCCCACCTTGTGGGTGGTGATGGAAAGGTATACGTGTTGTGCTTCTGTCACTGCACAGTGCAGTGTCAGGATGAAAAATAGCACCGCACAGAACTGCGAAATACAGACAGAACTAGCCATGTTTTTTCAAACCTAGAAAAATATTCTTAATAGTGGCATGTTTCTTCTAGTTTCTTTTAGCCAATGAGCACTGAAAAGAACAAAAGGATGGTGGAGAAGCATTGAAAATGGATAGTTAGTGCTACAAACTGGGGGGGGTTTTGCAGAGTTTCAATGCTGAAGCCTTTAGAAGAGAGCACTTACGGATGTTTGATTTCTTTCAGGTCCTCAGATTTTGGGACGTTATACACAAAGCTGAATCTACAGCCCGGGATTGCCACTGTTATTGACAATTTCTACATTTGTCCCACCAACAAAAAAAAGGTATGTGGCAAAAAAATGACTTTTTGTAGTGCAGCTGAGATTCTGCAACTATCTGAAGTGTGTTTTACAGGTTTTCAAAATATAGGGAAGTGGTTTTCACAAAGTTCCAGGTCACCTTAGATGAATTTGTGACATATGGAGGTGGCATATTTATTCTTGCTGAATAGTATAGAAAGGAAGAAATGCCTTGATGGACTATGAAAACTTTTGAGGCCATTGACTCCTGGAAATGGAATTTCCATGGAGCTTTCCACGGAAATGGAAAAGCAACTCCTGCAGGTTTTCACACATCCACCTAAATTCTGAGGCTAGCGCTCAACCTCTTCATCCTTTATGCACAAAGTCCTTTGCACACTCTTTAATATAAAGCATAGGGATTGGGCAGGCTGTCATCGAGAATGGTGCTTATCCTGTGAGAAACCTTAATTAAAAAATAAAAAAACCCTCTCCTTGAAACTCTTTCTTGAAAAATGTTCCTGCATCCTTACCAAACCAAAAAAGCTTTTCATGGAGCCTGGGAAGATTAAGTAGACTTTATAAGTGAGAGCCAAATCGACCCACTGAGTGTATTTACAATGGATGTTATATTAGAAGCAACAGGAAGAGTGATTATGAGAAAAAAAAAAAAAAAACAAACAATAACAACCCTTCTATGTCTGCAAAATGCCTGTGATTTAAACGGCAAGAATTGTGAAATACATGGTGAATAACACAAGCACAGTAGGTCTTTCATGAAATAAGAATTTTCTCTTGATAAGGGTCTTTTAACTCCAGTGTAATGCAGAAGCATTGATTTCACGCAGAGGCCACTGATTGGAAGGACAATGTTAGTTGTGTTTATCTGTCTGTTCTGCTTAATCAAAAATCAGTGGAACTCAGTGAGGCTGCCTGGATGATTAAGTACATATTTTATTTCTCTTGCAATTGTCACTGAAGGTTTTGTGCCCAAGCCATGGTACACCTGAGCTCGGTGATATTTTTTTAATCTGCTGCAAAGTCAGAAATTATTTTTTTTTCTTGAAGTGGAAGCACAAAGTTTCAACAGACTCAGTGTCTCAGAGATAAGATCTGCTGGTGATTTCAAGAGCAAAAGAATTAAAAAAGTCTTTACCCATTTCAGTTTTGGGAATAAAAGCTAAAAGTAAGAGACAGATGAGAGCTCTGTGGAGGATTTTTCTCGGCTCACGCAGCTACACTACAAAAGCCTGCATAGCACAGGGGGGTCAGTGACAATGTGGTTGTGCCAGTTATCTGGCACAATAAACAGTGGTAAGATCACTGCTGAATTTCAAGCCTGAAGGACACACCAACATTCACAAAAAATCTCATGTTAACCCTGTCTTCGAAAAATCTATATTCTGCTCAAGACAGTTTGAAGTTCTTAGAGATACAAAGCCTGCTCAGTAAACTAATGTCATATGGAAATCCATTTGTTAGAGAAAGTCTCTTTGGGTAGTCATTGAAGACTCTGGTTTTATGCTGAGGTTTGCTTCTGTGAAGATGTTGTTCAATAGTATACAAACAACAAAAAACAGCAGAGCAGAAAGGATTTCTAGGGCCTGTGAATGATGCCAGAGGGAGACCTATTTATACATGCAAATATACATACATACATACACACATACATGGTACAAAAATGCTGAAAACATTGGAGTTAAATTGTGTAGCCAACAGCTTCAAACTAGTCTTGGAGGTGTTGCAGTCATATGTGGCAGGTAAGGAGGAAGTCTCCACGTCGTAAGAACTTTGTCAGTCAGAAACATTTCTGGTGTTGAACTTTTGATTAGGATGCTAACTTAAGACTACCAGATGATTTCACAAAAGTTATTCAGAAAGAGGGAAGAAAATGTCTCCCTATCCATCCATTTCAGCCCAATTGCAGTAAGGTGGGATAGAACATTTAGAGCTCTGACTCCCTTCTCTGAGCTGAGCAAAGGTCTCGGGGTTTCACTCGTTCCTGATGCTACTAGACTTCAGATCGTTATGGTATGGGTTTTCATCAACCAGTTCACATCTTTTGAAATGTGCTGAAAATGGAAACTGCTGGAGTGCTGACCATGTGTACTGGAACTGAGCATGTACTTTAAATTTAAAGCGTAAGTAGTCCCATGCTACCACTTAGCATTTAGAGACTGGGAATACGCATGAAAGCAGAGATAAAAGACATTGATGGGGATTTTTTGAATGCTTTGCATATTAAGCGTTATGCTTTCATTCCGTTTATCCATTGTAGACCTCATCTGTGGAAGGATTGATAATGCAGATTTAATGCTTATCATTTCCACCTCAATGTCATCAGAGCATTAACCTTACCTGGTTTTAGCTATGTGGGATTTGGGTGTCTAGTCAAGCCCTCTCCCTCTGCAGTCAATGGAGAAACGTGGGTACCTCCAGGTGGTTCATCCTATTAAAGTCATAGTTCTTTGTAATTGTGAGAGTAAGATTCAATGATCTTATGGAGGTTACTATAAACGACTTTGTGGTGATCGTGGGTCTGAACAGAGTCTCACTGCAGCTTCCTACAGAGACATACAAAGAGATGGAAAACTATTGTTGTTTTGGAATGCAATCAGATAAAATATTTGCTAGAAGGCTCCAGTCTAGTTCCTGGACTGACATTATTTCTTCAGTTTATCTCTGCCAGTATACCAGCTCCTGGAGTGACTTAGAGTTTCACTCAACATGCTTCTGCTCTGTAAGCTGCAATTGTATCATTCAGACTAATGGACTTATAAGTGAGCTTTGTAGAGCAAGTGTGAAATCATACTGGAAACTTTCAGTCCCTATGAATTGCTCTGGCTTGCATTTTCTTAAGATGGATTGAAAAGGAGCAAAAGTTTATACATCTTATCTTCCCTACCCTGATGTTTAAGAAGTTAAAATTCCACAGAATTATAATGCTGTTCATGAAGAAGTGCATTAGCAGATGAAGAGAGTACAACAGCATCCTTTTCACATAGTGTTCCATGGAAAAGAATTTGTATTAAAAAAAAAAAAAAAAGAACAAAATTACAAGGTAAACTACAGGAATGCTGAGGAGTTTGAACAAGCTGGTGGGAGGAATTTATAAACCCTACTAAATCCATGCACAGAAGTGGCACATTCCTTTTCTCTCTTACCCTTCTATGAACAAGTTGCAATGAGTACTGTTCACGAGTCTAAGACAAATCAGGAAGGAGTTATATCAAGGTCATGTCTGCACAATCTTTTGATGATTGAGGTAAATTCACTCAGTCTGGATCTTTTTCTGGCTCAACACAGCAGAACTCTGACGCAGAAATTGTGTTGCTGCGGTTACCACAGGACTCAAGCTATGAAAGCCAGTTTTGACAAGAAATGATGACAAACCTCTGAGGGTAGAGCTTTAGAGGGTTTTGTGTATCGCTCTGAATGAGCCTTTCTGATGAAATCATGGGATGGAGGCGTGAACTGTGGCTGTATTTTTTGTGATTCAGAGCTGAATTGCAGTCAGCCAGCAGCACAAGCAGAAGACAATTGCACCTACCTGCAAAAGACCACGTAGGCTCACTCTAAATGCTATGAAACAACAGACTAATAGGCGAGGTAACACTGTAATTAAGAGTTCACGCTTCCTAAGGATACATTAATATTTGCATTCTGTCTGTTTTTAATGTAGTATAAACCTGCAACCAAAGACACTGAAACAGTTATTCTGACATGGTTTTGGAAAGTTGTAGAGTAATGAAGGTGAGTTCTCCTAGGTAAGGTCTCTGATGCTAACTTCTCCATTTGAAGCACTTCTTCATTGATCTGTGGCATAACATAGCCTTACTCTATGCAGGCCTTGAAGTGCTGTGCATTTATAAGGGATGTTCCTGCACTTTAAACAACAGAACTTACGTAATTATCTTCCTTTCAGTAATTATTCTATGCCAATATGGATCAAGTAGCGCAGGCATCCCATCATGTACCACATGGGGGAAATAACTTGATTTGTATCCTCTGTTTTCCAAAACAGCATTATAATTGTGATTTGGAAGTGATGCACATGGTTCATGGAGTATGGGATTATGCTTTCCGTAGTGTCAATCTGGAGTCAGCTGAACAAAGTAAATTCTTTCTACAGAAGACAAATGTTAGCAGAATTCAGCTTCACTGAGCTAAATTATCAACAAAATATTTAACATTTTTAGGGCATATATGCTGTTGGATGTAGAAATTACATATTTGCTTTAATTCTGTTTGTAGAATGTTGCTGGGGAGGAGTTAAATGAGCACACTGATATGCCCTACATTCAGCACATTTTCATTTTCATTGGTGCTGATGTAACTGATGCATCCATCCTTCTGTTTGTATGCTTCTGGAAAACAGGTAGCTAAGCAGTGTATATTCAGGCTTTTCATATTAAGAGAAAATAAATGTTGATTGTGCGTACACTGACTTATTAGTTAAATGGGTTGAACACTTGCATTTCCCAGCTGTCACAATAACCAATAGCTGCATGTTTTTCCAAACTAAAAGGTGAGATGACAAATGTGTATTCTTGCTTGACAAACCACGCGGAACACTTAAGATAGTAATAAGGATATAGGCTATCCTGTACAATATTTTAACTCCTGATACTTTAAAATAGTATAAATTACACATGATTGCAAAAGGGTATTTGCCACAGCTAAAAAAAATTTCCTGAGATGCAATTGGCTTGAGCAATGTTTGTAAGCACTTACAGGTGAATGCAGTCCTAAAGCATTTTGACATTTGTCTTTCAAAGCAAAACAATTGGTAGTAGAAGTTGTCAAAATGCAGTACGACTGTATTTACTTGTGAGGAATAATTCTACTCAAGTATCAATTTCCTTAGGAGCCATTCCAGAATTATCTTACACTTTTGTTAATAGAAGTTGTCAACTATGGAATATTCCTTTCAATAACCCGAGTAGTTACTTTGGGAAGGTTTCACTGTTAAATTGCAGAATATGAGTCTGTATGTTGTGATGCATCATCTTTCTACCACGATGCATTCTTTCCTTATAAGCAGTGTCACCATTCAGTTTTATTCTAGTGATGCACCACCAGAGCACTGATGTAACCTGACTGCATCATTTTGCTCAAGACTTCTGTCCAGGACTTTTCAGTTCATTTTCAGATTTTCCAGATGCTTCCAGAAGTATGCCCAGTAATCACAATTTTTTTCCACCTGTATTTCCTATGTGGAAATCCCAGAATTTATTCGCACACAGTTGATGAGCAGTTGCCTAGTTGATGGTCAGTCTGGGAAGCTATTAAACCCAAATGGAACTAAATAGGTTAAAACAGTCAGGGCTTTCACTGGGCTGTTAGCTAGGAGTCAGAGGTTCATGCAGCACCACTGAAACCAAGCTATATGGGGAGAAGATTTGACAGATGCCATTTGATGGGGTGTGAGCATGTGTATGTGGAAAAGGTATGATAAAGCTTTGAGAAGCAGAGAGTGGAGTAGTTGAAAATTAAAAGCATACATGGAACAATCACTAGGAATCTGGTTATTAGAAAAATATTTGAGCTAAGTACTGGTGAAATGGTACTAGGAACTACAGCTTTCCCTGTCTGACTGATTCCTGCTATCTTTGAGAAACCAGGGCTTTTTCACACTTTGTATGTAAGCAGGGCTGTATCAAAAATGTGTAACTCTTATGTGATTTTCGTATTCTAACTCCTTGTAACATCTCCAGTAAGACAAAGGTAGTAGCAGCACTACTGTTTTATTTAAGTATACCCTCTCTCTTAAACAGTAGACTAGGAATGAATTTTTCTATATAGTGTGGTGGAGATAGGTTTGGTTTGTTTCCCTAAAAATTTTGCAGAGACTTTCTGTGCATTTCTCCGTCCTGGTCTTCTACATACAGAAGTACAAAGGAATCCCCAGCTCTTGTTGATTAGATGCATGGTTGCCTTTGAATACTTTTCTGCATGCCTGTCTACCAAAACATTGACCCATGCAGTCTGAGGCTGCCTCTAAACATTTTTGTTTCAGTTCTGCTCCCTTTGACGTATAAATGTTTTATAGTCCAGCACCTGGAGTAGACTGTGGTCAAAGGCCACACCTCATTTAAAAAAAGAAAAAAACAGTCCACAAAAAAACCCCAACCCAACAAACTTGGCTAACAATACAAGCGAACAGTAGGCTGCCATGACTACTGTGTAGGTTTGGCATAGATGTAGGATAATTACTCATCAAGGTAGAGGGTGTGTGGGCTACATGGGTGCACACTTGAACAGACATTCTGTGGTATTATTCTATCCTGTAATTTATTTGATGTTTAATGTAGAAATCTCAATTGAAGTTTTTGAGATTGACCTTCCGCTGTGATTTTATAGCCTAATGTGCAACTTTCGCATTCTTTTGTGCTCCGGCATACAGTTATTCTAAGGAAAAATAGTCCTGTCTTTACTGCATGCTTATTACAGATTCTTTTGTTCTGTTTTTATGAATTTCCTGTCTAAAACTCATTAATCATAAAAGCAGACCAACAACTACCAAAATGCCGTAATGTTAAATTAAATTTACTGTAGTGAAGCCAAAAATAAAAAGGCTAGTTGGTGGGAGTACAACATAAAAAAGATTTATGTGAAAATGGAAAAACCTGTGAGCAAGTGTTAAGAGACCATTGTGCATACGATTCTGTACTTGAGACACATCCATTTCCCTCCCAGTAATTCTGGGAAGAGAAGGAATCCAAGCATCATATTTTCAGCAAGGTTTTATTTCCTATTATGATGAGCAGGGGTCATTGCTTGGAGAAATAGGAGTAGTCAATCAAGAGCATAAAGTAGAAAGCAGGTCTGAAGCTCCCTCAGCACCTGCGGCAATGTGTGCTGCTGAGTGGGTGGCTGGTCAGGGAGGAGCCGTAAACGGGAAAGCGTAAAGTTCCACACTAGAAGGTTTGTAAGATCTGGGATTTTGATTTGGTACGTCTAAGAATAAGGGCAATTTTGCAAAACTTAGACCAGGCTGTCGTTTCAAATTTCTTTATTTTAAAATGTAGATTCTTATACTTAGGCCCATATCTAAATCTGAGCCTGATGCCAGAGAAGAATCCAAGGTGGGACGACAGGGGGTGGTGCAGGACACTAGGCAGGTTGTATGTTTACCTCGTCCCGCCTGCCTCTGGGCTCTTTGGCCTGAAAGGGCTTCTTAATTCCTCCTCTGCTTGAGGAAACAACTAGGGGGAAAACCAAAATCAACTAATCAACCGAAATTGTCTGCGGTAGGTCGCTAGACCTGAGTGAGACCTAGGCTTTTCTCCAGCATAACAGAGGCTTTCTTGTGTCCTAGCTAGAGCTACAACTGTCTTCAATCAATAGCTACGAGGACCATGCACAGCTTTTTTTAAGGCTATGCATTCCTATCATCCTGGAAGATTTTCTGATGCAATATGGAGCTTGTAGAATTAAATATAACGAGGCAAATTACAATATATGGGATAGTGTCCAAAGGAGAAGGTGTCCATATGAAAAGTGAATAGAGAGTTACCGTTCAGGGTTGCATGAAATCTGTGACAGATAAAACCAGAAAGGAAGAGGTGGTTAGATCAGTGGAAAGGAAAGAGGAGAAAAGAGAAAGAAGCTAGTTGTAAAGAGGAAATGGTAAAGGATTAGTAACAAGCATCTTACAGTACTTAAGTATTTAATTGGTTGCCCTGTGTGCTAGGATGAAATGGATACAGTTAGGTCTATAGAACAGAGTCAGGTTTCTGCTAAAACTGGCATACACAAGATGAGGCTTTTCTGTGATTAATCTGGATTGTTTGTATCTATTGCAATTGTTCTCTGTGTTGAGATTACTTTTGTCTAATTATTTACTGAGCACCACAACATGCCTAGAGGCTTGTATCAAGGTTCCCACGTTACAGAAGGGAGGAAATCGGGAACTCTTTTCATCTTAACGCAGAGTGTAACCACAGCAATAACTAACCACTAGGACAGTGTTAAGGAGGTTATATGAAAACTTCTAAACAGTATTTGAAGAAAGATGAGTAATACCATTCAGGAGGTCTGCAAGGACAATGTACTGTAGGCATATTCCCCAGACAGCCCAAAAATAATGGTGTAGTGTGTTTGAAACATATTCATCATGCTTGCTGATGGATCTTCTGCATCTCCTGGAGACTTGTGTGTTTCCTCCTCATTTCCCCAATGATGGAACAGCAGCACGAGTCCCACCTTCACCGCTTCATGCTCTGCTAGTGTTTTCCAGTCTACTGGTGTGTCAAATTCTGCTTCTCTTCGCTGCAGCTGTTCAACTTCCCTCTGCTCGTGCCGACCACACAAACTCCTCTTGCTCTCTCAGGAGCAGAGATGCAGCAAGATTCTTTTTCCCCAGAGTGTGCATGGAAGCACAGTGGAAATGAGCGGGGTTTAAATTGCTGCCACAACCATTTTGCAGGGCTGGCAGCGTGCTCGCCCCACTGAGAATCACCGTGGCTGCTGCTGCCCCCCTACATGGCTAGGAGTAAAACTGCTGCTTAAACCAGTCAGCTGCTGCAATCTTGCTGTCACAGCACTGATATTTGTACAGGACTCCTAAACTACTGTGAAAGTTAAGTATTCCGGTGATTTTGTTTATTGCACCCTCTAAAACAACCCTCTGTGGCATTTACTAGACAGGATGAATCTAACTGTTTGCTTACCTGTTTCTAATTCTGAAATGAGCCCCATTCCCAGTAGCCCCAGCACCCTGCAGCAGCAAACTTCTCCTGAAAAGGCAGGATGAGTGTGACAAATACATTTTAATCATGTCCTTCTCATGCAGCCTGTACCCATTTATTTGAATATAGTAATCAAAAAATCATGCAAACATAAAACAGGATTTATTTTATTTATTTTTTTTCCCACACTATGTTTCTGTCAGGCAGACAAAGATTCTTACTCCTGGAAACTGAGATCTCTGATGTTTAACTAAGCCACCTCTGAAGCCTTTTTGACAGTGGCCTCTTTCAGTCTCTTGGTAGAGACAGATTTTTTCCATCTGTGGGAGCAATGCACTAGGTTGCCGTCATCCCTTCATACCAGAAGACTGCTATCAGATGAATGGTGGATTCTTCATAATTCCTGATTTGTGTTTGAGGTGGGATCTTCTGCAAGCTTGTTTTGTTTTGTGTCTAACCAATATTTCTCTGTCCTCATTTATTTTCATAATGATTTTTTGCAACCTTTCAGCACCTCTTTCTGTCCTTCCATCTTTTAATCTCTCCAGTACTTTCTTGGTTTCCTGCTTTTCTTTCTTCCATTTCTGAGCATTACTCCTTTTTACACCTCACAAGTCATGTCTAGGCCAAATTAAACCGTCTTCTTTCACTGTTACAGTTACTGAAGAAAAATATTATTTAGAAGAATGTAGCTAATGGTCTATGTTTCTATTAAAAAATCATAATTTTCTTGGGATAATAATAAAACTGCTGACACATCCCTAACTGTAATTCATAAAATGAATCTCTTCAACAGCGGTAGTGGGATGATTTGATCAGGGAGCTGTTAGCCAGGAGACCTGACTTCAGTTTCTATGACCTTGAGCAAGCCTGAGCCTCCCTGCAGCCTGACTTCCCATTGCCTCACACCTTGTAATATCATTTGCCTTGTACAAAACCACTGTGACATGACATGATTTGACAGACTACCTCGAGGCCAGATTACAAGCTTTTTGCAAAAAGTACAGAATTAGTCTGGTTTAGTTTCCTTATTTATAAACTTAAGACAATAATACTGAAGTCTGCAGAGCACCTGTGATCCCTAAGTAAATGCCGAGTATTTTTATGGTCCCATTTCAAGAGGAATGCATATTTATAAGGTATTTTTTGTGTCACATCCCTGCAGTACTGAACAGCATTTTAAGATTTGCAGCATGCTGAAAGTAATTGTTATAAATATGTTCCTGTGTTTTTCAAGATTGTTTAGCACTTATCAGGCATGGCTGGTTCTGGACATATGTAATAATCTGAATATGATGGTAGCATTTCTATTCTCACACAAATGAGTTAATTAAACTACCTGCCCAAAATGGAACAGGATTAATTTCTGCTGCAATTGCTGGGTCTACGCTGTACAGGTTTACAATCCTATTCTCAGTCCTCTAAACAATATTACCAGTCTTGACATTGAAATGGAGTCCAGATTTGACTTTAAAATGCTCTCGCTCTTTTCTAGAAGACACTGAGTCTACACGAGGAGATCTTGTGGAAAGGTCTGGCAAGGGAAGCGCCTCAGGTAGCACTGAGGGATTGTGGAGTGTTTATCTTGCAAAGCTTGGTGCCAAAAGCGGACGACGGCTAGTTGCATAAAAAGCTGTGCTTTCAGTGTAACTATGACTACAGGAATCAGACCGGGATCACTGGGAATAAGCAAACATCTCCTGTCAATTTAAAATATTAAATGTACTGGTGTCGTTCTTCTTTAGTGTTAATATATGTCCTGTGTGTTTCATTCAGCCATACCTGTGAACTAATTCTTTTCCACATTGCGTCACTTTGTAGGATTTTCTGTGTCTAAGTGCTTTTACAGTTTGTTTGCGATGCAGCACAGGCAGACTTAAATTAGGGTGGGTTTGGCGAAAGGTTCGAGTCTGTCCAGGAGAATAATAGTGTCTCGCTCTTCGTTCTTTCTGTGGGCTGCAGCAAAGGCAACGGTTCTGTTGCTGCGGCTGAAGGGTCAAGAAATGCTTTTCTGCTCTGCAAGGTGCTCTGAGAGGAACAGATCTGGACCTCCATTTTTTACATCTTTGCTAGGTGGAGCTCGGGGATACAGGGTTTCTGCTGCAATTTGGGATTGCAAAACCCAAAGGCTCCTCTGAAATTCTCTCACGCTGTATATTATTGCAAGGTCCAGCCATAACTTTTCACTTGACTTAGGCAGACAAAGTCTATAAAACTGTCCTTTCTGGAATAAAATGTCGTTCAGGAGGTAGTAATGTTCCATTCTAATATTGCTCGGTATATTTGTAAGACCACATTAAAACCACTTGTGAGTTGTACTTTGCCATAAGGTCTCAAAATTTTATATGCACGTAGATGATTTGGTGTCTCCTGTTAATAGCTTTGGGAATTCTGAAGAGGTTATAGGATTTCCCTTTTACAGATGTGGAAACAGAAAGATGTAAATTACTTGCCTGGGAAAGAAATGAGAGAAATTTAATAATATGCCATGTGTCTAAGCCACCTTCTCAGCTTCAAGCGCAAAACTACCCTTTTGCCTCTCAACAAAATAATAGATTAATTAAAGCAAATGCATTTTTACCAGTTCAAGAGAGAGTATAGGCTTGTGGAAGGTCTATTGATGCCATAAATATTATCAGCAGTCATATATGAAAGCTTATTTTTGAAAAAAATCAGAATGGTTAATATTTCCAGAATGAAGGACTGAAATATGGGAAATACTTTCAATGGTAAGATCATAATTAGCTTTAAGCAAGGACCAAATAGATTTTTACACTTTTTGGGGTTATTGTTTTGGAAGACTGAATAGATAAATGCACAGAATTTGAAGATGTGACTTCTGAGCCAAATTTCATAGTAACTTTATAGAAAGCTAATCTGTGATGATAACGAAAAAAGTTTTAAAGCTTTTCTAAAGTGTTAGAGACAATTTGAAATGCATCTTTAAAACGTTACACTCAGGAAGAAAGAAGGGACCTAAATTTACCTCTAGGACCTTAATTTTAGATACTCTGTTGGAAAACATTGGCCCTGTGTTTCTGCACAATTCATAGAATTCACTTTCTATTAACACATATGCTATAAACCAGTTACCATGTAAAACATGGCTGAGTTAGGATAAGGTCAGAAATGTTTACCAGTACTCTGAAATTTTCAGAAAAAAATTATATCTTGATTTACAGATGAATATTAAAAACTTGGAAAAGAGTTGATGTAGCCATGATAAGGAAAATAGATGAGATTAACTGAAATATTTTGTCTGAGTTGTGATCCTCTAAAATGTAGTATGTCAAGGTTTACTTATAAAAATAATAAATACTCCAAATGAAAATTAATATTTGAATTGGGAAACTTGTCAAAATTAAAATGTGTATTGGAAAACATTGACTTTGCCACTTCAGCATTTTCTGGCCAAAATTTATTTTTTTTTTGAAAGTGCCCTGGCATTTTAATAATTTTAATTTTTAAATTTTGGAACATTTTGATAGCACACTGGGTTTTGTTTGTGGTGTTTTTTCACCCTCTTTCATGTCTGCAGTCTCTGACTGGAGCAACTACTGCAGGTTGTCAGCGGCTGACGTTGGACACTTCGCTGTTCCTTAAATACTACTGTGTCACCTGCCACTGCCTTAAACCCACGTTCACAGACATAAACTAAATAACTCCCAGTTAAAATCCAAGGAGAGGCTAAGGCTCTAAATGTTCATGCTAGCAAATAAGTTTGTTTAAAAGTCACCAAGTGATACGGTGGCAGAACCCTAGGGTCCCCCTTTCTGCCTTCTTTGCAGGTCAGTTTATAAGCTTCAGCTAACAAAATTACCCCAGAGAACACTGCAGTTGTAAACTGGCAATGATGCCTACTGTGGTGGGGGCTACAGGCTTTTACCAGAAATCTGAAAAAAAGGTCTATTCTCAAGGCTGTAGCCATTTTTAGTAGATCATAGAAAGGTGAAGAATAATGTAAGAATGCACAGTAAGTTTTCAGTCCACTTTTTAATCCAGTAAATGTATGTTGATAGCTGCACAGTAAGATGTTATTGTGCTTTTCCCCCGAAGGGTTTGATTTTCCAGCTTATTTTGATTTCTTAAGGAACAACAAAAATCAGGAGGAAACCTCCAAATTAGGTTTGCCCAGCTCTGTTGTAGTATACTGTATGGTAATCAGGGGTACTCCAGCTTGATGACGTTTCATCTAGGGCTATTGTTTAACAGTGTACAGTGCTGCAATCTGGGCTTTCCTGTGTTTAGAGTATTGATTTTTAAGATAGGGAGAATTGCAATAATAACCTGGGGAGGTCTGGCATCACTGTGACCTGGTTTGCTTTTATTCCTTATGGCTCTAGGCAAAGCAGTCAGTTCCCGGGAGTGGTGAGCTGCTGGAAACGGCATGTCTCTCCCCACTTTGCTTGTGTGGAAGCCCTGAAGAAGTGTTTCCCTGGTGTGACTGGCTCTCCCTCCAGCTTTCCTTTCCAGCTGATTTCCATTCCACTTCTTTTTCTCCTCCCACCCATCCAGTTGCAGATTGGCCTGGAGGGGACTTTTCCCGGCACTCTCACCCCAGGAGCAGCAGCGTTCAGCTCAGCCCGTATTGCTGGGCAGCCTTGCACGGGCACTGCTAACAACAGCAGTATCAGAAGCTGAGAGGGTTGCATGTCAGCTGCAAAATTGTATATCAGATGCAATTTTGGTCAAGAATCACCTCAAAATGGTGCTCTGCTTTCACAGTGTATTCTTTCTTTCCTTAGGACAAAGAAATGTGCTGGCATTATCTTGTTCAAATCTCTATGTAAATTCACTTCTTCCCTTCCTAAAGCTCTAGGGTATGAATCCTGTTCACACTGGGGTACCATGGTGATGGGTGGCTTCCAAATACCAAATACAAAAAGTGTGATAATGGTTGCTGTGGTGTTCTTAATCCCCTCATGATCCTCTTTATATGAGACTAGTTCTATGTGAAGAGCCTCTGATCCAAACTAAATGCTCTCCGTGGCAAAGGAATGACAATATGGGGAGCAGTGGTGCCGTGTGGAGCTGAGCTTGTGACCGATGTCAGTACTCCAGGTTTCTAAAGCGATGTCACCAGATGTCTTTGTAATCTTGGATACGTTTACTCCATCTAAAAGACTCTTTGTAAATGGGGTTCTCTCACATGAATGAGGTTACTTACCGACTATTTCGGAATACAGTATATTGTCAATATTTGTTCATGATATGTAATGGTGGGTATGCAATATTTATAGTCTTTCCGTAAGGATTACCGTTGGGAATAGCAGAGTCACAACTGATTGCCTCAGCTGCTACTTATAAAAGCCAGCTCAGTTACCATACCTTGGTTGGAATAATCTAGCCCGGCGTTCAAAGTATATTACCCAGTAAACATAATGCAGTTGATGCCTATTTGAAGAGATCTCACTCATTTCAAAACTCTCAGGAGACAAAATAAGTTATTTGTGTGGCTGAATTGCTGAACAGAAGAGAAGCCGTTTGTTATCTGAAGTAACAGGACAGCATATGTTTCACTGCCATGTGGCTGGCAGCCTAGAGCCTTGAAAATATGTTCTTGTCTTCAGGGGAGCATAGACATCAACTTCGTGCATCTCAAGAGGTGTTAAAACAACATCTGATGAGTCAAGTTGCAATCAAATGAGCCTTACCAGGGAAGAGCAAGCAACATATTCAAGATTTTGGCAACTGCCATTTTACCTTTGCCTTTTTTAATCAGAGAAAATCCTCTGTGATTTCTCCAAGTTTTATTGAGCTATACAATAAAGAAAGTTGCCCTGAGCTATTCTCTCTCTCTCACCCAACCATCTTTAAAATTTAACCTTAGAAGTAATGTGTTGGGTTTGTGTGGCAAGGTTTTGGTAGCGGGGGGGCTACAGGGGTGGCTTCTGTGAGAAGCTGCTGGAAGCTCCCCCTGTGTCTGACAGAGCCAATGCCAGCCGGCTCCAAGACGGGCCCGCCGCTGGCCAAGGCCAAGCCAATCAGGACCTCTGTGATAACATATTTAAGAAGAAGAAAAACACTTAGGGGGAGAGCTTTTGCAGCCGGAGAGAGGAGTGAGAAGATGTAAGAAACTCTGCAGACACCAAGGTCAGTGCAGATGGAGGGGGAGGAGGTGCTCCAGGCACCGGAGCGGAGATCCCCCTGCAGCCCGTGGTGAAGGCCATGGTGAAGCAGGCTGTCCCCCTGCAGCCCATGGAGGAAGGATGAGGGGGTGTAGCGATTCCACCTGCAGCCCGTGGAGGACCCCACGCCGGAGCAGGTGGAGGCACCTGAAGGAGGCTGTGGCCCGTGGGAAGCCCACAATGGAGCAAGTTCCAGGCCGGACCTGCGGCCCCGTGAAGAGAGAAGCCCACACCAGAGCAGGTTTGCTGGCAGGACTTGTGACCCTGTGGGAGGGACCCCACGCTGGAGCAGTTTGCTCCTGAAGGTCTGCACCCCGTGAGAGGGACTCCATGCTGGAGCAGGGGAACGATGAGAGGAGTCCTCCCCCTGAGGATGAAGAAGCGGCAGAAACACTGTGTGATGAACTGACCGTAACCCCCATTCCCCGTCCCCCTGTGCCGCTGAGGGGGGAGGAGGTTGAAGCCGGGAGTGAAGTTGAGCCCGGGAAGATGGGAGGGGTGGGGGGAGGTGTTTTAAGAGTTGATTTTATTTTCTCATTCCTCTACTCTGTTTTGCCTAGTAATAAATTAGATGAATTCCCTCTCTAAGTTTGGTCTGTTTTGCTCGTGACGGTAATTAGTGAGTGATCTCTCCCTGTCCTTATCTCGATTTTCTCGTGCCCCACGTTGGGCGCCAAAAAGACTGTGGTGGGTTGAGCCTGGCTGGGGGCCAGGTGCCCACCAGAGCCACTCTCTCCCTGTCCTTATCTCGACCCATAAGCATTTCGTTATGCCTTTTCTCCCCTGTTTAGTGAATAAGGGGAGTGAGAGAGTGTCTCTGGTGGGCACCTGGCCCCCAGCCAGGCTCAACCCACCACAAGTGAAAATAAAACAAAAAGTTAAAACACAATTTGTTTTTTAGCTTCTATTCTGTTACCTATTAAAAATTACTGAGTTTGTCACCAGAGGGGAGACCTGTGGAACCTGTCTGTATTCTGGAAAAAATAAATTGTCAATTTTTATTTTTATCATTTTGAAGAACACTTTTACTGCCAAACAAATATCCTAAAGAGTCAATTCTGCAGATGTACGTAGTCCTAAATTTGTCATGTTTGTGTTTGGATATGACATGCCATCTGTCTTCATGATTATAAGAAATCTATTATGTGTAACTCTTTGGGTAGGCTAGAGTTTGTATTTTGTGGTGGAAGATATCAGTGATGCCCACATTTTTAGCACCCTCCTGCTAGTAAAGAAGAAAAGATGGTAATCATTACAGACTTTTTATGCCCAGAAGCTTGCAAACACTGTGGAAAATAGTCGGTCCTTGTACAAGATAAAGATGAAAGGTGCATGAAATGGTTTTCAAAGTCCATATGTTTTCTAGAAGGTTGAGCAATTTCATCACCAGTGCTAGGCAAGGATGAGGGACTTCATTTGATGGTGATGCCTAGTCAAAAGAGGTAACAGTCAGGTATGCAGAGGTGTTACGTGCTTTGGTTGGATCTGTAATTCCACTATGCTTTCCGACTGAAAGGTGTGTGGTAACGGAGTTTCACAGCAGAGCCTGAACCACTGATTCTTCTCTGGAAGCACAGGGAAAGATAAACCATGTTCTACCCAGATCTGGCTGGCAGAGGTTGGAAGCAGAGGTTGGTTCCACAACACTCAACTGTGGATGGTTCACTGGAAGACCCTCAGCTGGGACTATGACACATTCATTAATGGAGAAATCCATAACCATGTTGATATCAAAGGCTCAGACTGCTCTGGTCTTCTGGAATAATTAACAGCTTCATTGCTTGAACATATCCACCTAGTGCTATGGTGAACCAGTCAACTGCTATAGTGCCGTGCGATACTTTAGAACTGCCATTTATAAACCATTGCAGCATCAGGTAAAAAGGTAGATAACTTAGAGACCTGATCCTGTTTACTTTTGCTTGATCTTAATCAAACCTGCTATGCTGAGTTTCCTACCTTATCCTTTGCATTAATTTATAAAAACTAGTGCCTGCTGAACAGGGTGTAGGCAAATGGGAGGAGATGCCTTGGATGTGAGGCTTCTCATTTCTGATGATTTTTCACCTCAGAATTCCTTTTTCCTCACAGAAGTCATGTTTATAATGGAAATTATGAAGGATTTAAGAAAACCCTTTTATCTTTTGTGTTCTTGCCATGTTGAGAAATTATCACCAAAAGCAGCAAGACTGACCTTTTCTTCATTCAGAAAAAAATACATTTTTAATTCAGAAAATTAAATCCATCAATATAGATTATTTCAATGTATGTTGGCTAAAACTGCTTAGTTGTGCCATGGCTATTACATCATGGGGAAATTGTTACATTAGGAAGGCTAATAATTGCCTCAATGAATGATACCCTATTTCGTTAGCATACCTCATTCTGTTGACATTTTTATATCAATACTTGGTTACATTCTCAGGGCAGTGGTTCGACTGGTCCATGAGTGACAGCGATTAGTGGGTAAGACAATATAGACAAATCTTTTAAATATTTTTACTTTTTTTTTTTTTAACTTTTCCATGGCTGTGAGCGACATGGAAGAGCATCACAGGCAGTGTCTTGCTCCCAGTGCTGCTTTACGAGCTGACCTAAAGAGATTGGTAACTAGCTGAATATTGTTTAAAAAAAAAAAAAAATGTAAATTAGGTGGATTTACTCTTCAGGATATAAGCAAAAGGGCATTTATCAAAATATTGTACAAAACTTCTGCTATGTTTACTTGTGTCACTTCATTCACACCTTATCATCCTTCTCGAAGCTTAAACCTGTTGTCTGCCACCAGAACTTGAGTGTTGAAAATAGTTTCTTAATTGTTCTATGCATTATGAGTATCTTTATTATCAGATTATGTCCTTATGACACAGAATATAGTTAGAGATGTATGATACACAATATAAATATGATAAGAAGTGTCACTAGAGCTCATCCTTGATTAAGAATTTATTTTACTCTCCTCTTAACAAGGATTGACTGGATCACAGGCCATTTCATTTAGGAGGCTGTGTGTGAGAGCTTTGTTGATTTTTAATTTTCCTCCATTGATTTTCAGCATCCAGAGAGCACTTGTTCTCTAATGGCTCTCTGTGTTGGTGTTTGCTTGCAAATTGAAGTAAAAGATAAATGGCTTTCAGGGTAATATCTCTCCAAGGGCTTCCACTTGAGGGCTGGTAGCTGTTAGCAGAGCTGCAGTGTGTTTAGAAAAGTTCTGTGCTCAAACAAAAACATTCCTGAGCCTCTAAGTGCACTAAAATTGTTTTAGGCCTGGTTTGACAACTATCTCTAGCTGATTTATAAATCTACACAAGGAATACCTCAATTTGTCCACATTTTTCTATGAGAGTGAAATGCTCTGCACTTTTCTTAATAGGGATTCAAATGTTTTCCTAGCACATGTTTTTCCTTAGCAAACAATTGATTTTTCAGTAAAAGAAGGGGAGAAGAGCTGCTGGTATTCGGTTAGTTATGAACGAGTATTTGTACTAAAACGCTAAAAGATTACTAATCTTTTGCTTGTGCTAAGGTTGAAAGCTTTGGCCGGTCTATTGGAAAGCAATGTTTTGAAATGGCTATAAATTTAATTTTCAAAGTCTTTGCTTGCTTAGGAATATTAAGCTCATCTATAGTGTAAGCTTGCTTTATATTTCGATATATCAAGCCTGCTTGTACGCTGTTGCTGTGACACATCCTTGCATTGTGTAACAGTGTTCTGTCTTACAACCATTGCTAATGAAAGGGTCCTACTTAGCGCCCCTTACCCATCGCCTTCTCAGGCCAGGCTTCACTGTTTAGAAAAGACATATCCTTACTCTAAGTTTGAGTTAGAAAGCCCTGGAAAAAGGGGCGTGAGGCTCTTGGAGCTACAGGGAGATGATCCCATGGATCATGAACCTCATCCCCCACTGGTGCTGGGCAGCATCTCTTCCCATCAGCTCCTCTGGAAATGATTGCTGTTTGTTGCCTCAGAAAGTTGTAGCTACGTGTCAGATAGCTTTATACAGCACATATACACGGACTGTAGTATATATTTTCTTACATTTAAATTTTAAAATTGGGCTAATACAATTTTTTAAGAGAGTTCACTTATGAAACACATACTACTTATATAACATCTATGTATGTCTTGTTTTATTTAGGTTTTGAGCTTTTCAAGAATGTCCTGTAAAATCAGTAAGAATTTAGCTTAAGGAACTTGTGATTCATTCTTGTTACTCTCTGCTTCTCACGCCACTTACATTGAGCTTAATTCAAGCAGCTTCAGCAAAGGTCTGGAGTAAGATGCATGTTCACATGTCCGGATCAGTACGGAACCAGCTTCATAAACTACTCCATTAGCATGTAGCTCTGAGAAGTTAAAGACTTGGTCTGAAGCGAAGAGCAGCTACAAATTTTGGGCTCTTCTCTGTTCTGCTGCCGTATCATTTTGTGTTTCCAAGCCGGGTGTTAAGGGCAGTCTCCTTAACAGTCACCTCAGCCTGCAGCGACCAGCATCAGTCGGAGTTTCATCAAAACTGAAGAATGGAGACCTGGATTTCAGGTTGGTTTCTGTGGTCTGATTCGGCAGAAGTTTAAACTGTTCATGTTTGGCATTAAGCGCATGGATGACACCATCGACTTCAGTTCAGTGCATAAGGTTAAGCATTTGCACAATTGCATTTGGGAACTGGGTAATAAAATGGAATGCACAAAAATTAGTGTTTACCAGAGGAAAAGGACAGGAAGCTCTCCATATTTTAGTTTATAAATGAGATGAGTAGCTATTTTCCAAGCAAATGAAGTCAGTTTTATAGCAAAATGCAGTTTATCTGAAGCCTTCCCTTAGCTCTTCTTTTTTTAAAGTCCTAAATTGCTGATGGCTGTGTGTGCCACAGGGCACACAAAAATCTTTTGCTGGAGGCTTTGTTTCAAGCTTGTGGGGCTTTTCCTTCTCAGTAGCTCAGCTTATTACATCAGATGTGCTTTTGTTTTGTTTCTTCAGTGCAGCTTTCAGGGTGACCTCTGCTGAGATAAAAGGACTAAAACCACTGTGGATTTTCCTGAAGCAACATCTTCAGCAGCGATGGGCAATTCATCGCTCTGAAAGCAACTGCACACTCCAGAAAATAGCCCAAACCAGAGCAGACCTGGCAGAGCTCTTGCTTTTCTCTGTCCCTCCTGTATTGCTTGTGAATCAGGGCAATGTTAAATCTTCAAATATAGTAGGATATATAATGACCATAGAAATGACTGAGAAAAAGTGTTGTCTTATTATTTTCTTGAGTAATTTAAGGAGTATTGTAATATGGTGACATTCCTGGTTGGCTGTTCAGTTGGGGCTCTTCTGGAAGACCTTGAATTTTGGGCTGTTTCTTCACTGTGTGGTTCAGTGTTGTTTAAACTCAAGCAAATCTAATGTGAAGGGGTTTAAAATGCTGCCAGTAGTAAGGACTGGCTTTGAGCTACTGTTACGAGAAGCACCACCGAAATAGGGAAGATGAGCGGGTTTGGACCATGCAGAGGTGCCACTGCTGCTCTGTGATGAAAGGATGTGTATATGCTGGGGATCCGTCCCAGGGCCCCAATTCCCAGTCAGTAAGTTTAAATATGAGTTTAGGCCAGCACAGAGCTTCAAAAAAGGATCTTTCTCCTCTCTCTCCCCCCGCAAAAAGGGGGAGCAGCAGGTTGGGCTTGAAGAAGCTCTTCTCATGAAGAGAAATATATATATCCCCCAAATGACTGAAGAGCAAAGTTGCAGACCCAAGGGACATTAAATGGAGTGAATCCTGGTGTTTCTTCTGTTTGGTTTTAAAATACAGCCTGATGCAGCAGCCTTCCTGCAAGAGAGGCGGTGGTGCTGATCACCTGGGATGGCGCGATGAGGCTGGCAGCTCTGCTCGCGCTGTAGGAGCTCAGTAGAGATCCAGCATTTTTTGGTGAGAGGGTAGGGTGGTGTGTGTTTAGCTTTGTGTAGCTGTGAATGGCTAAATTGAAAGTCAGGGAGTAGAGAAATGAAACCTCCATCTCTTGTGGAAGTGGCAAATAATAGTCTGTATTGTGAAGGTGACTCTTTGTTTACTTTCATTGCCATAGAAGGTAGGTGATTTTGTAAGAAGTATTAGACCATTTTGCAATCCATAAATCAATCCACATTCTTTGAAATGGGGGCGGAGGCGGGGGTGCATGTGTCTGTTTGTCAGCAATGGATGCCCTAGAATATTCCCTGGGAAACAGGTAAGGCTAATATCAGGGAATAGTCCTGGAATGAGACTCAAAATAGTGAATATTTTTCATAACACTTCTTTTTAATAAGAAGCCTAACAAGGGAGTTGAGGGAGAGCATTGGAGTGGTTTGAAGCTGAAAATCAAGCATTTTTATGGAAATAGACTTATTAAAGCTGCCTGTTACAGAAATGCAACTATTTTTCTATTAATGTGATATTTGTTCAATAATGGAAATACATTTTTAAAAATGATATATACTGTCAGTTTACTTTTATTTGGTTACGTAATTCATAAATGCCATTTATAAGTCGACTAGATACCTTGGCCCTGAAAGCCTAGAACACATCTACCTGCTTTTTACTGGTCTGGTAATGTAACCAACCTGCAAAACTAACATTTATTTTATTACCTTTGGGTAAATTACTAATGTGAATCAGTAACTAGAGATGAGTTTCTGCAGCACAGCATTTATTGTCTAATGTTGATGAACCAGACTCATGTTGCTTTAAGTTCTTTGCATTATTTAAAATACCTTCTACGAACTAGTAACTTATTTTACAAAATATTTTAAAAATTATTTTTTTAAAAGAAATTCTTTCACTTTGAAACTTTTCTTAGATCTTAAACAATAGACCTTGCTATCGCCTTTGCACGCAGGTTTGGGGAAGCCACTTGATTACTTACTGTAGTTATACTGTCATCTTTTTAACCCTCGTATTAATACTTAAATTCTACAGAGTGCTACTGAGTTCTTATTTCCACCATACAGAGTGACAGCCATGGCTTACGGAAGTCTCTGCAATTTATTCCAGCTTCAATGTGGGACAGGGAGCTGGGAGCCGAGGGGGATCCCGCAGCTGGCAGGGCAGGGATGCCGATTGCCAGGCACATCCGCGGTGATGAGGCCATGGTCAAGGGGGTCAGCCCTGGCTGCAGCCTCCCCGCAGGGCATCTGGAAGCCTCTTCCTCCCTCCTACCCCACAATTTTCAGAAATATTTTCAACCTGAGTTAGCTATTCTGCTAATGCCATCAGTCAGCCCCCAGACGGGTCTGCTTGAGCAGGAGGCTGGAGTGGAGACCTCCGGAGGTCTGCTGGGCTGCTGTGGTTACTGAGAGCCACACACGGTCCGGTTTCAGTTCCATGGTTCTTCCAGGCAGACGTTATGATTTACTTAATGTGTTTTTATTTTACATGTCCAGTTGTTTGACTTAAATTCAAAACTGCTAAAGACTTTTTCGGATAAGACGAGCAGTATGAATCATGCCATTTATGTATACAATCTGGTTATATATCGTAGAGTTAAAGACACCACGAGAAAGGAAAATGCTATGAAGCATGCAGTATAAATCCTTGAAATAGATCCTCTGAGTCTTGAAGTCACCAATTTCTCACTGCTCACTGTACAGAAATGTGTTGATTCAATCCTCCAGTTGGCCACAGATCCCATTTTAAACATTTATTTCTCATTTCCTTGATATCCTTACTCTTTTGTAAGTATCTGAACTAGACTTTATAAGATTGTAGCATTTCCTTCCTCCCCTTCCCCTAATGGGACAAAAAATCACTCCTGTTGTGCCCCCAGAACCCGAGTGAGACAAGAATTAGTGCCTTGTTAGGCTGAGAGCATCTCGAATTCTCCAGGGATGGAAAGCCATGCTGTTTTAAGCAAGATGACCCCAGTTCACTTGGTTTTGTTGCATTATGTATATTGATATTGGTTCTTTTGTCACTCGGCTGACTTGTCATTTAACAACCTCCCTGTTTTGAAGTCTAGTGGCACGCTGGAGACCAGTTGAACCCAAGTGGCACTGGTGATGTATTGTGCAGGAGTTAAGGCTGTATGAAGCTGTGGTTTGCAATGCAGTGAATGCTGCTCAGATCCTGTGGCAGATGCCATTAGTTATGGTTTCCCTATAAGCACAAGGTTTGCAGGCGCCTTTGCACCACGTTCATTGGCAAAAGAGAAAGCCGTAGTGTGCACATGGAATGGGTATTCACCCCCTTCCAGAGCGGTCCACGCTTCTGCATATTTTTTCTTTTTCTATACATTGCATAATTTGCTGTTTATTGATGCATTTTTTTCACCTCTTCCACCTAATTTTGTCTAGAATATGGCTATCTGGGTAAACTGGTTTATACATTTCACTTTAGGCTGTTCATACAAAGACATCAAAGCGTGCTACAGAGTTATCTAAGCTGTGGCAAAACTGAGAGTGAGGTGCTGGAATGCAATTTTTCATGGAAAAAGAGACAGAGAAAGGTAGAGTCAGTCGAGGTCAGTCACACCCCATGTGTGACAGCATCGGGGACAGATTGCAGACTGCTGATTGCATTCCAATTAATAGACCACATTCTCAACCTTTAGTTTCTTGGGTGCATATCATCAATGTTAGTGCATGAACTGCTGGGTCTCCGGCTGTTCACACAGAGTATTGAAGGTAGACTTGTATAGGACTTTTTTTTTCCTTTTTTTTTTTTCCTGATGTCTTTCTAAAGCAAGCAAGCTGTGAGAATCTGCAGTGTACCTGTAGGCAAAGTACATTCTGTACAGCACATTTGGTCACCCTTTTCAGTTCTCCCAGTAAACAGTAGAGCACCTATTGATGGACTTTGCGTTGGCATTTTCATCAGGTTCCTGAAGAGGCAACATTGCTGACTCGATCGATAAAACTCAGTTAGATTTACTGATTACACAATTCTCTTTTCCCGAGACATACGGTGAGTTCATAATTGCTCAGCGTACTATATTTTCTACCAGCTATATCCAACCACACCTATCAGTTTGCATGTGTGACGGGACAGGATTCAGATCGCTTCAGATCTCTTTCTTCTCTCACACTGCTGTGAGCTGGTGGACTGTCTTCAGCAGAAAAGGAGAAACGTGCTTTTTATGATCTGAGCCTGTCACTGCACTCTTCAGAGAAGCGACCGTAATGTGAAACGTGTTTTGAGATTTTAAAAGGGTAAATAGTGACAACTGAGTGTTCTACCTTAAAAAAGAGATAGACTGTCCCAATATAGCATACTAATCCTACAACAGAATAATTACAAATGAAGTTGTTATAATATGTCCAACTGACCTACACTGTCACTGATTTTCATTTTATTTCTGAATACAAATATACTTTTTGTTGTTTCCAAGACCATGCTAGGAATTGTGAGATGCATTATGTGTTGTTACCTTTACAACTCTATACCTGCTCTTTTCTTGTACATTGACAGACACGTCAGTCTTAAGTTTTGAGAGTCTGAAGTCCCCGGTACACATAAAACTCTGGGTTTAGTGTAAGTGTTGGGCCTCTTGTGTGAACTAAATGCCAGTCAAGAAAAGCTGATAGTTAAAGTCTTGGAACTGAGGGTAATTAATTCATTTAATCAAGCCTATCTGAATATCTGCAAACCACTGTGCTACATGTTAATGGGCAAGCTCTCGAACTGCCTGTTTCTCCCTGGGCTTGGTAAAGCAGGTACTTCTCCTCTTTGAAAATGCAGGTCATGTAGGACTTGGAAAATACGTGCTAAATAACACAAAACAGTTAGATGAGAATTTCCATTCCCGTAATCACATTTTCCCCAGAATCGCTGTTGCTTTTTAGTAATCTATTTACTGCTGTAAGAATGCTGCAATTACTGGACTATGGTGTATTTACTGAAGTACTTCATAAGTAGCTCTGTTAGAGGTATGTCCTTCTTTAATTTGCCTGCCTGCTAGGGAATTACACCCATTCCCTCCGTTTGCTTTCTTCTGGAGCACAGATTCTCTGTTGAGATGAATAGAAGAAGCTTCATTGATAACAACATTCAATTTTGAGCCCTGTCTTTGCTATGCCCTCTCCCGCACTTTGGTTGTTATTGCTGCAAGAAACTCTTCTCATCAGCTTGCATAATCTGTTTTGGTAAGTGTAATAGCTTTACCCTCCCTCTTGCTAGGTGTGCAAACCTGATAGCCCTGGAAAATTCATGGAAAAAGAAGGGAAGGATTCAATGATGCCAAATGTCTGGAATTGCCCTCCTTTAGGTGTTATGTCCTTTTTTCTGCATGATTTTCATACTCTTGGGGCTTGGTTCTCCACTCTCTGGAAAGCTGCTGAGTGACTTCTTAATCTGTGAGGAGAAGCTTCAAGCACACAAGTACTCCATCAACTCTGTGACAACACAAAATGGAGGCAGCAGAGAAACAGGACTGGTTTTACACAGCAAACAGGATTTGAGCATCCTAATACAAGGGTTAATAAATGTTCTGAAGGGTAGAAACAGCCTGAGTTTCCTAATTAGTATTTTATTGCATTTCAGGCAACCATTTCACCAAAATTATCATTTTTGCTTTCTTCGAAACAGACTGACCTGCAGCTGAACTGTGCTAAGGCACAGTTTTAACAGAATTATACCAGCTGTTAATAGAGGGTTAGATAAAAACACGTGCTAGATTCACAGCTGGTATGAATTGATGCAATTACATTGTGTTAGGGGAGCTCCGCTCGTTATATGAACTTGAGGGTCTGGTGTTTGGGGCTTTTCTGAGGCTGATGGGCAGCACGTGGCTGCTGTTTTCCCCATGTGCTGTGCTGGTTTGCTTGCTGTGGGGTAGTGCAAATAGCTGGTTGTAGTCTTAGAGATTCTGCTCTTGGATTTTGAAGAGTCTCCTGCATTTGACCTTTTGCCACCTCTGATGCTTCCCAGCTCTGGAAGAGCGCAGCGTGCCGACTGTTTGGCTGGCTGGAAGTGCACCAGCTGGTTGCAGATATTGAACATCCCTGAGGTAGGAATAAGTACATGGGATATGTTTTTTTTCACTTCATATCATAAAAATGCTTTACAAGGAAGTCTCGTTTTCAAGGAGAAGCTGTATTGTAATGTGGTGAAGGTATTTATATGTGAGCAATATCTGCATTGTGGTCTTAGCCACTGGTTTGCAGGTAGGTGGAAATAAGAGAAAGAAATTGGTGGGCTCATCTTTTCCGGGTTGCTTGCTGCTTAGGAGGACTGTACCTGCAGCATTCTCTTTTAGACAGATTTGCCTCCTCTAGAAATTAGCTGTTTGTTTGGTTTTTAACATCAGATAAATTTTTAATTCAATAGTTTAATCACTTTAAGTAATTTTCTTGTAGTTCTCTTAAATCATAAAATTCCTAGGAGATAAGTCCTATGTAAGTCCAGAGGGACCTGAAAAAATGCTAAGCTGCTTCTGTCCAAAGTTGCATTTTTTGGCATCTGTCTACATTAGTGAAATGTCTGTGATAATTTGAGGGTTTTCCCTTGTTATTTGGGCACTGTGAAGTAATAGCTATATGTTCTAGGTGCTATTTAGTAGCCCTTGCTTACTCCTATAGGTAGAAGTAAAAGTCTTCAAAAGAAATAAAGGTACATAAATATACACTAAAGACATTTTGAACATCTTTTTTTGATGTCTAAGCTGAGGCATTTTTTCAAATTATTACTGCTTGCCATTTTCTAAAGTAGGGATTGTCTCCAAGTGAATATGCTGGAAGGAGATATCAAATTCATTTTGTCTTTGCTTCTCAGACAGCCTATTACAGCTAGAGGGAAGGGCAGCCAAATGTTAAATGATGTGTCTCAGGCCATAGATACGAGTTTCAGAGACAGGATTAAAATTCAGAAAAAATTAGTACCCTTCCTTGGACTGATAGCTTTCAGTGAAGAAAAAAAACAAAACAAAACACCAAAACCCGAAAAACCTCCCCAAAACAAAACACCACCAGATTTTTTTCCCCCCATTGTAATACTTTTATATTTTTGTTTAAAAATTTTGTGTGTGTGTGTGTGTCTGTACCTCCTCTAAAGTTAACTCTCTCCCCGAATATGTCGCATCCCCTATGATGAAGGGGAGCTATTCCTTGTGTCTGAGATTAAAATAGTCTCAAAATACATAGACTGTAATGTGGTTTAGCAGGTGGTAGAGGGAGCAGAATTACCTTCAGGTGGCCAGGTACTCCTCGGTGTAGCAGCAGCAGGTGAACTGCTGGCCTCTAGTGGTAAAGGGGGAGTAATCTGAGAGCCTGAGTGTGTCTTGCTCAGAGACGATGTCTTCTGATGATACTTTGTGTAAGTTACACCAAAACTTGAAGTATGAGCGACACCATGGTTGTGATTTAGTTTCAATTACATGAATTATTTTCAGTATGATTGAGATAATCTTCAAATTAAATACTCTTCATTTTTACTGGTGTAAATAAAGTTCAAGCTGTGTGTGAGCACTGGAAGAATGAAATTCTTGAAACGAGAGCTATGTGTAGAGTTATTTTAAGAGAATATGAAGTCAGTATTTTATAACCTCTGTAAAGAGGAAAAGCCTCTGTGAAGCTTCTTATGACAGAGAAACACAAGTCATTGTAAGACATGTCATCCTTTGAAGATACTTTTTTTTTCTTAGTGAATCTGTAGAGACATGGCTCTTCCTGGACTATATGGGCACCTCTCTTTTCCTACAGTTAATAAGGACAATAATATAAAGGCGAGTTTGGTGGCCTACAGTAAGTGCTGTGTTACAGGGCTGATCTCAGCCCTCCTGAGATGGCAAAAAGCCACAGAGGGGATGAGCTGCAATATTCCTATTTTTAACACATCATTGAGCTGTGGTCCAGTCCAGCAAGTGTTGCAGTGGTGCTTGCATGAGCTCTTCTGATGAAATTTAGTTGTTGTCACATGGAAATTATAGCCAAAACATGCTGAATCTGTCCAGCAGTCTGCAGGATAAATGTAATACCTTAGAGGAATTCAAAGGAGGCAGGAAAATGCAAACCTTTTGGGACAGTTGAGAGGAGAAAAGGTCCTTCATTAACTCCTGAAGCAACTGGCATGAGAAGAGAGACATTTACTGATTTGTGTATTGTCAGATGTTTTTACATTGCTTTAATTTTCTTCAATAAATATATCTGAGTTAAAACTCACCTGTTGCCAACATGTATTAATACTAAATATAGTTAGTCTCAGCTCAGTCTTTTTTTTTTTTTTTTTTAAAGGACAGAAATAATGACCCTGAGTCTTAAGCACAGAAAATGGTGTAATTCAAAGGTAGAACCAAAGGATCTGTGTCAAGGTAAAACCAAGAATGGAATCCAATTCCCTTGCTTTGAATGGTGAGTTAGACCTTGGCATTGAGGTTGAGCTAGCGTTTTCTGGTTAGCCCAGACTAGCTGCCGTTGCTGCAAGGCTATTCCCTTCTGCAAGACATCCTTCTTCCCCTTTTTTCTCCCTCTTCTCAGTCACTGGAATGACAGAAGGGATCTGCTTACGCTTATATGCACCTCAGTAACAGTATTCGCCAAGTGTTCTTTGGCAGGACGTTTTGTGGTGACCAGAAGTTTCTTTTTTTGTATCCATTTACTCCCTTTTTCTGGTTTGCTTGGAGACATGTAAGGCATCTGCTGGGTTTCTGGATGTCTTCTATCCAGCAGAAGAAGGTACAGCAGCTGGAGAAATCCCAGGAATACAATTTTCTTCATAAAAGAACACTTTTGGTGCAGATGGTTCAGCTGCAGACTCAAGGCTGTAGAGCCCAGCTTCTCCCTGCCGGCCTGGCCATGGGCTGGCCAGTGGCATTGGGGTTGTTATGACCTGAAGGAAGAAAATGGCAAAAGCAAATTAAAAAGCCAAAAACTACAAGAAGCTTGAACAGCCAGGTGTTGTTTACACAGTGTAGTTTCTGTGAAGCTTCCTATTATTGTAGAAGTTTCAACATTTAAGATTTGCCTCTGAAAATTTCTGTATTTCAGCAGCTCTCAAGTCTTTTGGAGCTTTTTCCCCGGGTGTCCCCACCTTAAAAGAATGTGTGGCTTTACTGTAGCTGCTGGAGATCAGGCTTTGTGTTTGGTTCTTAGTGTTGCTGCCCTCATTCATAGGGAGCAGTGGCTTGGAAGAAAAGGCTGATGCCCCTCCTGGCATTCATAATAGGATTTCCTTCCATTTACAGGCCCTTAACATTACTTACTCAGCTGTGCAGGGGTTGATGTCAGTGAATAGCTGGCTGAGTTATTTTTGAGTTATTTAATGTGTTGAGAATAAGCCTGAAGCTGTCAGACAAGTAACATCTACATAGGCTTTTTCTAGCTGCAGCCATTCTTAATTTCTCTGCTATATTAAAGCTAAGCTAATAATAGTACTTTGGGTGATACTTTGATGGGGAGCTTTGTTAATGCATTTGTGAGGACTAAAGAGGCCAGTTAATTCAGTGCTAGAAATGTTAGAGAGGCAATGATGCTAAACTGAAGATTGAATGAATAGATGGAGCAGCTAGTTGTTTTGCTAAAGAAGATAAAATATCCATGCGTAGGTCTTTGCAGCACATTAACTGGTGAATAGGCACAATAGCTGCATTGTCATAGTTGGAGCTGCTGCTTTGCTGCTTAAAGAATGGATGCTCAGTGTTTCAAGTAGAAACTGATTGTTAAAAGTAAGACTAATTTTAAGAATATGGGTACGGATATTCAGTTCTTTAATACCCATTAGTAGTCATTCCCACACTGACTCTTTTTTTCAGAAGTAGCCTATTGTTTAGCACAAGTTAATTAGAAAGGAGGAGAGTGGTACATCTCTGACCTGTCAGCAGATGATGTACAAAAGGCGCCCGTGTCTGCGCTACTGCACAGCAAAACAAAGTAAGGCTGTCTCCAAACTAATTTGGTGACTTGAGAAGGTTAAGAGAAGGGTGGTGGCAATGAGAGCTGCATCTGAGAAGAGCAAGTGATGCTGGAGAGGATAGCGAGGCATACTGGAGAGCTTAAGGCTACTGTTGTAGCAGAGTTATGTGTCAAATGCCTCTGTGTCTGGAGAACCAGACCCCTTTTTGGTGGTATTGATGGCGTCAGTGGAGCTGTGGTGACTCACCACATTGGAGACTTTTGTCTCAAGTGATCAGCTGCTTTACTGAGACTTCCATGGGCTCAGAGGTGTGGAGTAGCTGACATCCACCACTGACTAATCTGAGAGAGACACCATGGTTAGGAAAGTATCATAGAATCATAGAATGGTTTTGGTTGGAAGGGACCTTAAATATCATCTAGTTTCACCCTCCACTAGACCAGGTTGCTCAAAGCCCCATCCAACCTGGCCTTGAACACTTCCAATGAAGTGTTACCCCTTGTCCTATCTCTATGTGCCCTTGTAAACAGTTCCTCTCCACCTTTCCTGTAGGCCCCTTCAGGTACTGGTAAGCCGCAATTAGATCTTCCTGGAGCCTTCTCTTCTCCAGGCTGAACAACCCCAACTCTCTCAGCCTGTCCTCATAGGAGAGGTGCTCCAGCCCTCTGATCAGCTTCGTGGCCTCCTCTGAACTTGCTCCAACTGTTCTGTGTCCCTTTTGTACTGGGGCCCCCAGAGCTGGACGCAGTACTCCAGGTGGGGTCTCACGAGAGCAGAGTAGAGGAGCAGGATCACCTCCCTTGACCTGCTGGTCACGCCTCTTTTGATGCAGCCCAGGACATGGTTGGCTTTCTGGGCTGCAAGTGCATGTTGCTGGGTCATGTTGAGCTTCTCGTCCACCAACACCCCCATGTCCTCCTCCTCAGGGCAGCTCTCAATCCATTCTCTGCCCAGGCTGTGTTTGTGCTTGGTATTGCCCCGACCCATGTGCAGGACCTTGCACTTGGCCTTTTTGAACTTCATGAGGTTTGCACAGGCCCATCTCTTGAGCCTGTCAAGATCCCTCTGTACAGCATCCCTACCTTCCAGTGCGTCAACTGCACCACACAGCTTGGTGTCACTGCAAGACTGTAACCCTCTAGAAATCATTGGTTTTTCTATTAAAATTCAGTTAGATGTTAACTGGTCATAAAAGCAAGACTTAGATATATGGTTTCTTAAAATGAATAGTTTTGTATTTGTACCAATAAGCTGATAATAAATATTGTATAGTATATATTGAAGTCTGTGGCTATGTGTTTTTTATGCGTGGAAGGAGTTGCAGGGTGAGATCTAAGCGTATCCTGCCGGGGTTATTTTGTTTACTTTCTTGCTTTTCCTTACCCTTTGGTGTCTCTCTATGGAGTAACTGTATTGTATTAGATAAATTCTGTTCCTTATATAAAATTCTATAGATAAGCTTGAAAACTATTTTGAAAGAAAATACTTTACTAAATTCTGTGGATTGGCTTTTATTTCCTTTGTTCATACTGAATAAGGCTATAGAGGAAGAATTATATGTTATATGGTATTGCTTAGTAGTGGTAATAGTGGCAGAAAACAACTTTATATATTTGAGTAATATTTCCTCAGCTAAGTCTGTGAAAGCATCAAGGGCAGCACAAAAGAACGGGCTAGGGTAAGAGCAGGAGACAGAAGTGCTGAAAAGGATGATTAAAAAATGAAAATACATTAGTGCAAAGAAACCAAGCTTGGGATAGCCTTTTGTTGCCTTCTCCATCAATCCCTGTGTTTAAGGCGTAAGGTAGTGTGTGAAGTCCTGTGGCAGGAAACGCGATGCGTGTGTTCTTGTTGGTGACTGCTGCTGTCAGCTCGTCTGTAGCGCTTCCCATCTGAGCATTTTGATATACTTCTGGTACAGTTTTCAAGCAATATATAGAGAAACTACCACCCAGACAGGTTGAGACTTGTCTGGGGCTGTCCAGGGATGCGAGGCAGATGCAGAACCCAGCCTGTGGGAGGGTTTCTTCTGTCCTCCCCTGTGTAGCTCAGGGTGGCAGCCCTGTGGTGGGAACCACAGTATCTTTGCCTTTGGGTTGCTTACGTTCTTTTGATTGCAGAAGATTGGTTGGTGTTGAGTCACAGAATGTGTCCTGGAGAACACTGATGCGTGTTACCCTGTGAGAGACAGTGTCTGTAATGTGCCTACAATAAACAAAGGGAGCAGAGCCAGATCTTCAGCCCACCTAGCAGTGGTGATTTTCTGTCCAGATCGGCTCCTGCTTTAGATGTGAGGAAGATGGGGTCAATGCCTCGTACTCTCTGTATCCCCCTTTGCTCCAGTTGTGCAGTTTGCTCACAGTGTACATAAGCAGGTGAGCTCCTCTCTTGTTTTCTCTTTGTGATTTCCTTGCATGTTTTGGGGTTTATTTTTTTCTCTTCGTACATGGACCAAGTGATAAACCTTGAAAGCAGGTGTGCAAGAATAAACAGATTGTCCACTCTTTGTATCCCTTACAGACAATGCAGACTTTGCAATGTTTTTTTCTTTCAGCTAGAAATGTCAAAACAGTCACTGACTGGAAAGCCACTGCTTTGTATTAAGGGAAAATGTTCACACAATTTTCACTTGCATCAAGGCTCTTAATGAGCAACTGTTAAGGAAGAGGGAACCAACAAGTAATTGTATTGCTCATTGGGATTACCCTGTCAGCTATAGTTCTCCTTTTCAGAGAAGCAGAAGAATATTTTTATGATAATTAGAAATATAAGATATATGGAGACTGTCTTTCTACACCTGGAATATGAAGCTTCCAATCAGCCTGAAAAATTGAAGAACCGTTTCTGCCATGGTGTGGTGAGAGGAGGCTTGCAGATGTGCTGCAGGGCTGTTAATAAGTCGATGGTAGATCATTGTCCTAACCTTGTTTTGGCCTCCACGTTATTCACCTGTGAAGTGTGAATATTTTCAGATGATGTAACTGTATAGGATGCTGCCTCTTGAGATTTCTAAAACTCAAATAGTCTCTTCTTGCCTAGTACAGTTATTCTTGCAGGGGCAGTGGAACAGGGACGTTTCTAGCAGTTAAAGCTTTGAATAATGGAAGGGAAGGGAAATATTCTCGCTTCTCTTTCTGGGATTTAAGCATGCAAAGTCTGTTAATACTAATGCTGGTAGTTCTTTTAAATTCTGCTAGTACTTCAATGTAAAAATATGCAAACTGGTCTAAAATATGTATCTCTTTGGCCAGGATTGTCTGAAAACTGAAATATTGCTGTTCTAGAGTTTACTGAAATAGCTTTTGGGTTTTAAGGGGGGGGAAGAGCAATCACAAGGTGTACTGTGTGATGTTTTGTGCTTTCTCTGCTGATTCCACTGTCACTATCTCAAGTAGAAAGGCAGTTCGTGCAGGATCTGTACACAGTGTGAAGAGTTGGGGGTTTTTTTTATACATAGACCTTTGTAAGATAGCTTTGTGCAAGAATTGGTGTAATACTGGGACAGAGTCAGAAGAGAACACCAAAGTCGAAATTCAGGTTCTCCAAAGACTGAAAATTTTGGTAGGTGAACTAACGTAGATGTCCTTGTTTCCCTGAGAAAAATGTCCTACGTATTTAGAAGCAAATTTTTTGTTGTTGTCTTGGAGGTGGTAGTGCTGTTTTTGTTATAGAAGCAGATTTTTGTATTACAACTACTGCTGATAATATTTTAAGCAACACACAGAAAACAAAATATGTCAAGGGACTGGATTAAAAAAACCAAACATGACTCTCTCTCGACTCTCTCTCTCTCATTACTCTTCTGCTTCCTAAATGATACTTCCAATTTAATTTCCTGATTATATGATGATTTTAAAGAACTGTCAACTTGGCAAAACTTGGAAATTGGATTTGCTTATACACATCCAGGATATTTAGATTTTTTTGTTAAAGCTTTTGGATTTTTTTTTATTATTATATTATTGCTGAGGGCCTAATTCTAACAGCTACCATTTTTATTGGATTTATATTTTCATTAGAGCCTCACTTGTAGAAATTGGATTTAAACCTCATAGCAGTAATAAGGACTGACTTGTTTGCTCCTGAATGCTTCGGTTGTGCGTCCTCATCTCTCAGAAGGTCACATGTTCTGGCTGTCCCTCAGATTTCGAACAAAATGAGATCCTTTAGATGCATTTTGTGTTTCAGCCTAACAAATAATATTTGGTTATGTACTTAATGAAAAAGATTGCTGGTGGATGCTCTCGCTCTACTTTCAGTTGTTATCTGTGCTCATTGATCCATGAGGGCAGTTTAATTACGCTAAAAATGAATGTCGATGGATGTAGAAAGAAATAAATCTTTTAAATCTGTATAGCATACTTCACTGAAATAACCGAGTTTACTGCCCTTTGTAAGACTACCTTTAAGAAAGGTTAAAATGGAGATATAATGTGCTGTGTCTGCATCCTTCAGCACTTGCATTTAATCTGTCACTACTCTTAAAATCAAGGGCTGGGACAATGAGTTGATTCGTAGATGAGAGCTTTGTAGTTTTCAGGTGATCTGTCTTTCTGTGATATCTCATGTTTATGTTGGGTTGATTTGCTGTAGATTTATTTTTGCCACACTTAAAACAGCAAGAATTAGCTATGAAAGGGTAGGAAGTGGGCTTAACTGTTACCCAGATGAGATATCAAAGAGAGTTAGTGACTGAGCTTAGCTCTGTCTCTTAGCTCTCGGCGTGGCAACGTTTTGGTTGAGTGGGAAATGTAGATTTTATTCTCTTTTGCAGCAAGGGAGTGAATTCTGGAGGTTTTTCTTGAACATAACATATTGTTCAACCATCAGAATCACCAGCTGTGTTTCCTAAATTGTGGGATTCGAGACATTTATTTGTATTCATGCGAGGCAGAAGGGTAATTGATGTTTAGGTCAGTACCTTGAATGGTCTCTTAAAATAACATAGTAGTAGTGTGATCTGATTGTTGCTAATCTCATTTACTGGTCTAAAAAGTGTTTGAGATTTTTGGCTGCATTTTCTGGCAGTCAACTGAATTGCTGGGTGAAAATACAGTAATTTAGAACAACTCACATTTCTTTAACTGCATTCGTAAGTGAATTTCTCAAAAGGCTTGATAAAGCCTTTAATTACAGAGTAGCTGTGGAATAAGTATCCATAGGACAATGCAGGTACCATTTAAAGCTCAGCTACATCACCTTTATGGCAATCGTGCTTAATGTCAGCTAATGAGCATGGTGTTCATGAGAGAGTAGATATTGGCAGGATAACACAGCTGTTGCTGCAAATAGAAAAGGTCATTGGATTTTTAAGCTTTCAGTTAGCAAACAGCTACTTAAATGGACAGGAACCAGGACTGATGTTTCAGCCATTATTGCTGTAAAGTCACTTACACGTATGTGCAGCTGGTGAAAATCTAACTCTGACAGCTTCTACATTCACAGCAACCGGGGGAAAGCAGACGTGACCTTGGTGGCTCTTACCTTCACCACATTAAGCGCGTGGCAAACACTACTCAACGGGGTTTGTGTTTGTCACCCTCCCACGCGCTCAGCGACTTCAGACACGGACTCGCACGTTCAACTGTCCATTTAGAACAAACCTCCAAACCTTTCTATTAAACAGTAATCAAACCATTTTTTGAGATGTTTTTGGCCCCCCTCTCTAAACGTTACAGTGTTTAACTTTAAAGCAAGACTGAAGTGATCTCCCTGAAGTCAAACAGGAGCTGGGTTGTGGAGATAGAAATTATAACTTGGATCTTCTGGCCCTAGTTTGTTGTCTTGTCCATTGGGCTGTGCTGTCCGCACCAGCGGAGCGTGTCCAGCTCGCTCCTGTACTTGGTTTTATAGTCACTGTAATGAGTGTTGCTCATCTTGTTTCCTGCTGGACCATTTATTGTATTAAAATCTGTGTGCTGCGTTATCCTCAAGTTGAACTCAAGGGTTGGTATATAACAGTCCAGTGTTTCTGGCTCATTTAACTTTGCAGTTTTTAAACACGGTTATTGATACTCCTCTGTCCTTTATTTGTAATCGCTGCAAGGACTCGGTGGTCCTGTCTGATCAAGTGTGTTGTACAGGGAAGTAGCTTGCAAAATATTAAAGAAAAGTTGAATGGGAAGAAGGAAAAGTTGCTTGTTAAACTGCACCTCTAGTTCCTCATGATTTAGCAAAAGGAGAAAATCTTCAACTGTATGTGATTTATTTTTTAAAAAATAAAAAGAATGGCATTTCCCCATAATTCTTTGATTCACTGACTTGTAAAGAGGAAAAAAATAAAATTACTGCTACTGTAGTTCTGCGATCTTGTATACAGTAAGCGGGATCCGGAAGTGATACAAATCTTGATATTAATGAGGGACTCACTTCCTTCAACCATAGCAATCCAAAAAGTTAGGTATTTAGTACATTTTAGCTGTCGAAATTAATTAAAAGCCAATGGCATCTCAGCATGACATGTCACAGAATTGGAGTGAGCGATAGTTGAAATATATCATTGAATATGGAGGTGACCAATATATAATTGAAGCGTGGGGTAACCAGCTTTGTCTCGAGACTGAGAATATCTTCACCGAAAGGCAGGTTTTTAGAAATAACCAGTGAAGAAGATTTAGATATTGGCCTTTTATTGTCATTATTGACTACTTCTTTGTGTGTGTTTGTTGTTAAAACCTTAAGCATCTAATCCTGTGTTAAGTTTGCATTTCTAAATCAATACTACCACAGGAGAATCTTGCTTGCAGAGTTTACTCCATGTCTGGCAAATGAAAACTATTAATGGGGAATTCCTAATTTCCATCTGCATTTCTACTGTGTATCTTAAACTGACTTGAAATGATAGATCGATGCTACTGGTTGCTCAGTCATTCGTGTCTTCTGCTATAAATTGCCATTATTATTACTCTTAAGAATATGTTAGGTGTGGGCATTTGGGTGTCTGTTGCTGTTGGTACTTCTTGCACCAACAGGCACGTTGAACACCTCTCAAAGCAGTAAAGTATGATTTCTGAACCTGGGGAGCTGAGATGCAGATTGCAAATTGCTGTAACGAAGGTGTGGCAGCACAGAAAAGATAGTAAAACTAGAAGGGTCCCTTTATTCAGCAAGATAATAGCATGCCTGGAGATGAACAAAGTGAACAGGGGTATCTATTGTAATTTTTAGTTTGTTAATAGCTGATCTCCCTACAATCCAGGTCTTTTGTCTTTGGAAAACCTATGTTTTTTCTCAATTGTGTGTGCACTGTTAACCTTCAGGAAGAAATTACCTGGAAAAAAAAAAATCAATTATGTACGCACACGGCAGATTAGACTTGAGCTCCATCTCTACTGAAGTGACTTTTCACTCCTACTAAGAGTAATTTGGTTGTGTGGGTTTGGTTTTTTAAATTTAATAGAAAATATGCAGCAAGAGGATGTGACACCATTTTAAATAGTCTTCATTGTCCATTACTGTTTCCTATTGATTACAAGGGCATAAAAGTGTTTGCTTCATGCTCCCCTCAGAAGGGCTCTGTTGAAGTACAATCCGTATCTTTTTCAAGACCATGATGGTATTAATATTAAACAGGTTTTCCTGCAGACATGGCAAATAGAGGACAATAACAGTTTTGTGTCTAATGTTAATCGAATAGGGATGTTAAAAATGAATAGGCAGGTGGTCTCTTGATAAAGATAACTCTGTAGATCTAGAGCGCTTGCAGGTCATTTGAGCTAGGTACGAATTTGCAGTGGGCATCGTTTTAATAAAGCATTGTGGTACATTGCCTGAGAAAGGTGGTGGTTCTAATAAGAAACTGTGGTCAATAAGGTATGATTGAAGTAATTAATTTCCTTTAGAATTAACCTTTAATGAAAATCTCAATGTGATTAATGAAGAAAGGAGATTCTTCATAAAGGTTATATGTTAATAGTATTAACACTTAAGATATACTGAAAAATATTGTGATATATTTGTAGAACTTGAGTGTCTTCCTCAGTTGCATACCAATACATGCTTTCTGGAGTACATAATAATCAGTGGACTGCTTTAGTGTGGTACACACTGGATTTGGCAGCAGGTGTGATTATCATCTCCTTTCTTACGCAAGTTAATTGTCAATTGTTCAATTTAACACATAGGTATTTTCCACGGAAGGTGAAATATCAGAGTGCTACCTGCTTGATGAGGATATTTAGATTCCATGGCTCTTTTAGCAAGGGTGGGTTTTTTTCTGTCATTAAGATTGTAATCTGCTGAAGTCTGTAATTGTTAGGCGCATTCTTTAGCTGTCAGCTGTCACTCTGTTGCAGAAGCTGGAGCTTTTCATTGGCACTGTACGTGACTTTGAAGTCTTCTGGGGTGAGCTGTACTGCTGTGTTAAAGTATTGCTAATAGAAATGTAAATACCAAAAGACACATTATCTAGGGAAATTTGGATCTGCAGAATACGCAGATCTATGCGGTGAACCTTTGTGAGGAGCAGCAGCAATAGAGATTTGGGTATTGAGATGAGCAACGTTGGCTTTTGACTCTTCAAAGTGTCACAGATGGCAGAGAGGCAAATTAACAATTCTTTGAGAAAACAGTTATGTGTGCTACCAGGCTTTTGACAGATGGGTTTCTGCAGTAAGGCCTGCAAGCTATAGTTTCTGCTGCCGCTGTTGACTTATGAATTCAGGGGAGTTAGCACTGGATCAATAGGGATTTCAGAAGGCTTCAAGGCTTATACTGGGAGGTGAGCAAGTGATATCCTTGGACATTCAAGAGGTTACCCACTAATAAATCAGGCAAAGATATGAATTTCTACCACAACAGTAACAGGAAAGAATGAACTCTGTAGCTTGAAAGACGTTAATTTTTCCTTCTTCAACAAATGTGCGTATGACTGATTTAGTTAATTCAGTTTGGTAATTGGATAAGCAGTTTCTGTGCTAAAGCCTGACTACTGGTAGTGCTGACGACAAAAACACTGATCTGTTATTCCTCCTGAGAGCCGAAAGGCTAATCCCTTCAGTACTGTTTTCTGTGAGGTGGCCGAGCCCATCGCTGATGCCCCTCTGGATCTGTGGGAGCAGCACCCCGTGGATCTGCCATGTGTCCATCCCGTGACACAGGCGTTGAACCACCTGAGCTTCTGGAGGGGTGAAGGAGTAAAGGCTTTAAGGACAAGACAGGTACCAGAAATTGTTAATGACTCGTTAGAATTTCTTTCATAACCAGTCTAAATCTAAACTTGATAAAAACTAGAGAGAGGGACCAGGGCAGGGTCTTTGCTGTATGCATACCAGCTCATCTTATAGGAAGCGGAGAAGACAGGTATATACCGATATTCTAATGTCTTTATCTTAAACTTCTTTTTCCACATGTATTCAGGTATCAGATAAAGGGGGAAAAAGAAAAGAAAGAAGAAAGCTGGATTAAACTGACCTCAGATCTTCTATACAATGTCATACCCAACATAGAGGGAGAGTGCATTTAAGACAATTGTGTTTATCTGAATGGTTGTAGAAATTCTTGTCATGTTAGATAAAAGCCAATGTGCAGAAATGAAGAATTAGGAAGCAAGGAAAAAGCCTAATATAAATAAGAGCACTAGGATTTATTGGTGTCAGAGACGTCAGTAAAAGGCTTGTGCCCCTTCAGGAGGCATGGAGAGGGTTGCATGGTGGGGTATTTGGTGGGCATTTCCTCTTGGATTAAAAAATGTAGGCAGAATACAAGCCAACCTACTGAAGTTTCCAGGGGTTGGTGGTGGACCGGGGGGGGAATCCTTTTGCTGAGACAAGAGCAGCAAATGGGGGCACAGCAAAGTGGGCAGTGTACCACCCTTGCTGTCCGTGTTCTGTGGCAGGTAACTCGCTATATCCGTTTCCTAGACCACCTGTAAATGACCAGAATATCTAACTTCTCAAATGAGTAACCCGGTGTCACCCTTCAGAAAATCCTCCTTAGAGCCTCAGGAGCGCAGGTTGGGAAAGCAAATCTATTGGAAAGCAGTGATTTTGCACATTAATGCATGACTGTGTTGGAACAGTTCTCTGTCAGCATGGTCTGGGGTACGATTCCTTCCCAATCCGAAATCTCATGAAAATGTGGAGGAGATGAAACCATCAACTTAAAAAATGGTTGATTTTTTTTTTTTTTACTGCCACAGCTTCATGGTTTTTTATTTCTGCTTTCAGCTATCATATTGTAACATACATATATCATCAAAACTGAGCATTTCTCTTCCATTACATCTTTCCCCAGTCTAAGTACCAACAGTTTGCTCTTGCTGAATAGATTGCGCTCTGGAGCTCATGGAGCACATGGTAAAGGTGACTTTTCAGCCCTTAGAGCACTTCTGTGGCTTTTTTTTCCCCCCTTACAGTTCTGTGGCATTATTACATTTGAGCAAATTTATTTGCTAACTATACCCTGTCCTACCTACCTAATACTCTATCTCTTTTTATGTCACTTACAAACAGTACCAGCAAAGAATCTGTATAAGAATCTATATGATCAGTGACGGTGACTAGTTACTGGGAGATAAAGAACCCTGAATTCTGCTTAACTGTATATGCTACAACTAGGGCAGCTGACTATTTCTTGAGTTCCTTACAAAATTTGTAATTGTAATTGTGAGGTTGGCTTTTCAAAGACTTTCTTGCTGGCCTAGTTCTGCTCCTGCTGGAGACCATAGTAAACTTCTCTTACTAGTCAGTGGGAGCAAAGTTAGGCAGGCAATGAGAGCTTTAGAAAATCCCACCCTACAATTACAACCAAAAATAATTTTCTAGCAAATGGTTGTCTCTGGTTTCTTTTTTTAAAGCTAAGCCACCCACTGGGAGTTTGATTCTGTAGGACTCTGAAAATGATTGGGGGGAGGTGGGTGGAATTCAGCCTAAAAATAACTTAGAGGAGCTCTTTTATGCCTCAACAAAGACACAGTTGTAGGCCTGTCATTTCTGGACCTCCAGGGCTGAGAAATAAGTGTTGGATGCTCTGGGAAGAGAATACGTGCATGTATGCATGTGCCTGTGTGCTCTGGATGGATGCACAGAAACTGTCAATTTTTGCCCTCCTTGGAAAGAGTTAGAAATGTTTATTCAAGAATCTGAATTACTCTCTTCTTCAGCATCCTTATTACATTTTTTTTTTGTAGGTAATACCCAAAGTACTGCAATTCTTTAAGTCTATTGTTAGCTCAGTTATAGGAAATCTTTTAGTTACAGTTTATGAAATAGTGACACTGTTGATACAAGCAAGTGAACCGTTGTCAGTGGAACTGCAGAAAAAGCTGGATTTTCAGAAGGAATCTGAGGTGCTGCTTTCTAAGTAGGGCAATAGGCATGGGACCATGTTGTGCTCAGCACTTACACCAGAGTTGATCCTGATCAGGTCCACTAAATTTACCAAATCTGTGCTAACCTCACGGTGTGTTTATGTGAGAGCAAAATATAACCTATGGTGTCCTCCTGCTTGCTGTACTCGTGGGTGGGTTAACAGGGTTCAGCACTCAAGTTGTTGCTGACTTGTGACTCCCAGTAGTGCATCTCCCCCTTGCTGCACCATCGTAGGAGGCTGATGAAAATGTCACTTGGGAATGAGGTGGCCAAGTTCCTGTGGGTAAAAGGCTCTAATATTTTTCCTTGTAGGAGACCAAATGTGTCACCTGTTGGTTGCTTTCAGTTTTCAGAGTCTATCTGGCAAGAGTGCAGAAAAGTTTTTTGTTCTTTTTTTTTCTTCTCATGTATTTGAATTGAAGGACTTGGGAATACAGCCTTTCGGCTTTTCAGGGTGGGTATTGTTGGCCTTGCAGTGCAAATGCATGGGGATGTCTGCAGCGCTCTGCTGCTGTTCTGGTGGAGAAGCTGGCCATAGGGTGTAAGGTAAATCCCAAGCCAGAAACATAGCTGATCCTGCTTGAATTCTGTAGTTCTTTCACAAAGAGTTAATATTCTTCCATTTGTTTTGAAGTGTGATTTTTGCATTTATCTTACTTTGAGCCTGCAGTAACCCACATCAAGCCTGACTATGTGAAGGGTTTGCAGTCAGATGCTGCTCGGGGAGAAGGAAGGATGTAAACATTGCTGCTCGCTTCGTAAAGAAGCATATTCCTCTCACTCTGCTAGGTCTTTGTAAATCTTTGCAGTGGCTAAATGATATTACAGTTCTTCAAGCATGTAGAGAAGGGAAAGCTGGTCACTTCACTTGTGCTGTCAGCTATCATTGGCAACTTAAAGTCTGTATTCCTACAGCTGCTGACAGTTTGTACAAGTCATGAATAAAAATATGCATTTTTAGTCAAATTGTGCTGCCTAACCCCAGTATGCTGTTAGTGTGATATCCTATTTCTGGGTGGAATATAATAATTTGATTGAATAATTCTGGTTTGAGTTTAGTATTTCATCTTTCTGCCTGTATTTTCAAGGCTATAAATAAATTCTTATGATCATTTAGACATTATCTTACAATAAAAATCTATGGTAATTCCTGGATAAGAGAGAAGAATTAATTTTTAATTTTGATCAAATGTTAAATGTATACTTATGTGCATCCACCATTATGCAATATAATATTTCTGTCACAATATTGCAAAAACTTATAATTGCACTCTAAGACTGTAATTTCAAGAAACATTCTTTGTGGTAGTCAGCGTTGGCTGGTGCTATAAAAGGTAGATTACAAAAAAGATTCCATTCTTGCTTTCTGGAGGTCATAAATAGAATCATAAATATACCACAATAATACAAATTCTGATTCATATTTCTGTGTAATTATGGAAAACATAGGTGGTTATTTGTCCCCTGTAATTTTCTAGCTGTATTTCCTGTAAATGCCAGCTGGACCATTTTTCTATATGTTTTCATTTTCTTAGCCGAAGGAAAATGTCATTTCCCAGTAGACAGAATCCTCTGTAAATAAAGTAAAAACAGAAATGTAAAACATCAGCAACTGTCTTCTTTTAAAGAAGGCCATTTTGCTTGTGTGTTTGCATGCAGTGAGTAGGGAAAAGGAGTTGCTGCTTTTTTTTTTGCCCTCCCCCTAGTATTGCCAATAAGGATGATATTTCAAGCAGCATTTCTAATTTATTCTTCTCCAGGGGCTAACTGGTATAAAATGGTGATAATGAATTATTAACAGTTTTTAACAGAGATGCTGCCAGTTCACAGTGTACCTGTAATCCAGGTCGGGTCCTGTCCTCCTTGGAGGAATAGGACTTTGTTCTGTGAAATCAGTGGGATTTCAGCTGTGGTCAGATGACCTTTGAGAAACAGCTGTAGTGGTTTAAGGTGTTATCATCCCTGAATTGTTCATCTTTTGTGTCAGAGGTTGGGCTGGAAGACAGCTGAGGTAGCAGAACAAATTGTCCGAGTGCTGTTCAGCAGCTTTCATGCAAAATTAACTATCTTTGTTTAATTGGGTCTAACTAGTTATCCAAGCCATCTGAGTCTGTGCTGAAGAAGAGGAGGAATGTTTATACAATCAGCTCCTCAATCAACAGTAGAAGGGGTGTTCTACAGCCCAAGAGTCAGCAAACAGCTTATACAAGGGAAAGGCTTACACCTTGTAGCCATTGGAAAAGCCAGCCTTTGATTTTTCTTGGGTTATTTAATATTGGAGAAAAAAATTGGGGAGGGTGAGATATGTATGTTGAGGTCCAGATTCATTCCAAAAACTGCATAGCTATCTTAGATGGCAGGTTAGGAAGGTAAATCATAGTCCTCCCCTGCAGAGATGGACTGGCATTTTGAGGGTGCGTTTCCTTCCATCTAGGACGTGAATAGTCCTGTGCTTGGTCTTTTCACACACTGTAGAAGGACCACAACATAGATTAAGTATTACCCTGGGTTGTCTACAATTAAGTGAGATGAATTTGGTGTTAACAGCTCAGACACACAATCAAGTTGTTATGCTAACAAATTGCCTCTGACAAAGTCATGGAAGTTATCTTTAACCACCTCTCACTGTGTATTAAGTTGTAGTGCATTAATTTGCATTTGTTATGGGCTAAGGCTATGCCCACTGATGGGTCAGCTGATATTTGGTAGCTGAATAAACTAGAATAACTGGATGTGGAATCTCATTCCAAGCTGAAAGTGTGTATGAAGAGTGTTGTTGTTGTTTAACTTTCCGTGTGCTAAGAAACCAAGATTTACATTAATAGATGTGATCTAAGGTAGATAGATGTGATCTGCTTTAGTTTAATATCCTGTCTTCAAGAGAAATTTGTTTGGGAAAAACATCAATATCTCACAACAAGGAGTGAAGGGGAAAGAGTTAATGTTTCCTATCCCCCCCCCCCTTTTTTTTTTTATTCTGCTAGTCAGTTATGTTGAATAACCCTACCTCTTCTGTCATAAGACAGAGAACTAAAGCTCACTCTCAATATAACTCATTATTTTTTTATACATTAATTATGCATCTTCTTGTTTATTTCCCTTCTGGGATAAACACTATCAATGTTTTCAAATCCTACTTCAAAGGAAGAAACTCTGTTTACAAAGAATTCATAAAAATATGGCTAATCTTAAAAGTATTTTCCAGACACAAACTCTTTGCTAAATGTAATGTTAGTGTTTATTACAAAGCATCTTGGAAAAAGACAAAGTCAGAAAATAATGCCTTATCTGTATCTGTTCATTGACCTGATGCTGCTACCTTTAGACTGAAGATAGCTGGAATTAATATGAGAAAATCTATCTTGTTATGTTTTGGAGGATAGGAAAGAGCAATGTCTTTCCTACAAAATCTACAATTTGTGTCTTCCAGTCTTTGAATGGAGATGCTGGCCTGCCCGGCTCCTCAGCAGTGGGTTAGAATCAGATAACAAAAGGAAGCGTAAACCAGGCAACACAGTCACTGGAGGAACAAAGATAATCTACATATTTATGAGAATAAATAAGGACAACATGTGGACTACTTCTTTTTGCTGTCTCAGTTGCTTCTTCCAATTATAGCATCCCTTTTTATCTGTCTTCATCTTTTACTTAATTAATACGGGTGAAGTCATCCTCATCCATGTTGTCTAGACATCTTTTTTTCCATACTTAAACATTTTAATTTTTAAAAAATTTATGTTGCCTAACGATTGCAACATACTCTGAGATGTAATGTTTGCCTTAGGTTACTTTTATGGTATATTGAGGATCTGCAAGGTAGGTATGAATCAGAGCACTGGAGTTAGAGCCTGAGACTTCTGTGTAATGAGCAGTGAGAGCTATGTGACCTTGAGGGTGGACGAAGGTAAATGCATCAGGAATTTGAACAGAAAAGTGGCTCCTCTGTAAAAATCTCAGACTTTTTTCACATCTCAAAACTTTAATATTTCAATTAGAAGTCTTTTATGCCAATGATGGTCTTTTAGATAAGTTTTGTGTGGTTTTTTGTTTCTTTTTACTTGAGCACTGGCACTCAATTTTTTTTTTATTGTAGATGAGAAAAAGCATTGGAATGAATCTCAGGATGTTCTTCAAATCACAAGATTTGTTTCGTTTGCTGTTGCACAGGCACAATGATATTCTGAAAGGAACAAGGCATTAGAATAATTTTAAATTTCTTGCGTAGCAATAGATTACTTGTTTTACAATACAAATAAAGTTATTGGAATTAATCGTGGGGTATGAAATTAAACATGACCTTGCAGAGTCCTGGCAGAATTGTGGCCTAACAATTATTATATCCTGGCAAATTATTAGATTTAAGTATATCTCAAAACTTGGCTTTCAGTTTGGGAGATAGATCTGAGCTGTCTGACTACTTGATGAAACACATTTTATATAAAAATTGAAAAACCAAGTTTGATAGGAACAGTTGTTTCCATATATCAGCATTCATTTAAAAAATTGCTTCTGATTGTCAAATTCCATGTAATGAAATCTTAGTCAAAACCTGGTAACTGTTATGAAAAGATAGGTCAGAAAGAGGCAACTTATGACCAGCCCAGGGTCAAGTCAAAAGTTGTTGGTACATCTGCGTATATACTGCTTTTTATTGTTGTTTGAGGAGTCAGAAGATGCTACAAGGAGAATATCTTCCGTAACTAGTGTCTGTGCTGTCAGGCCATGGCTGTGTGCAGCAGGGACTGCACGTACCTTGTTTGAGGTGTCTTTACATGGTAAAGAAGAGGAAAGGAGGACTTAATCTTTACTGTGTCTTTGAGTGTACATTTCCACTGTAATCTGGAATGGATTGCTGTTGCTGCTGTAGAATAACTGTAAAGGTTGCTTGAATTTTGTATTAGGTCATAGAATCATAGAATGGCTTGAGTTGGAAGGGACCTCAAAGATCATCTTGTTCCAACCCCCCCTGCCATGGGCAGGAAATTTAAGTAAAATGGGTGCAAATTAGACCATGTTCAAACTTGTGTTCTATAAATATAATTCAACTTTTAATATGCATTTTTGTAGACTTTTCATTGTGGTTATATTTATTAGTATAATTTTGCTGCAAGAAAACAGTTCTTGAAGGATAACTAGAAGGCATTCTCTTCTGTCACTGAAAATAAAAACACAGTCAATGTTAATTTGATGGGAAAATGCAAAAACAGTGTGTGCCATTTTTATATTTAAAGGCTGGATAAAGTCTAATTTTGCGTATTCTTTAATTAACTTAAACTGAGTAAAGATTTCTTTACTAAATCTTGTGTTTTGTTGCTCATTGATGTTGTATTAGGTGAAACACCTACTTTATTCAGTACACCCAATTGTACAGTTAAATTAATCTGTAATCATTGTGTGGCTGTCCTTTATTTGGGAAAGAAACCATGGCAGTCTGCTTCCATATTGGTTCACATATTGGGCCCAGGACTTAGGATGATGTAGCTGATGTCTGGCTTCCATTTAAATAGAAGAATCAGTGTTCCGTTTCTGCCATCTAAAGATAAGAGCGTTAATTGCTATAACAGGTTAACATTAATGCTTCTCATGGGTAGTATCTCCTTTTTGGTGATGGAGAAATCATTGCATCTTCAAATATTTCCCAAGATAGTCTGAGATTTTTAATAATTCTAGCAATTAGTCAGTTACTTAATGATTTAAAAGATACCGAAGCTGTATGGAAATGCTCAAGAAATTAAGTAACATTGGTAGTAGGAGACTTTAGAATAGTTTTTATTCTATAATAAAGTATAATATATTTGATATACTTCAGTATGACAGTAGTTAAAATATCTAAGAATGTAATTCTCAGTTATATTTTTTCCTTTTTCTTCTGTTCTAAGACTTCTCCACTGTTAACCAGCAGCTACAAGAATTGAAAATTTGGTGGTAATTTTTGCATTCTTATACATGGAGGAAAAAAAGAGAACTTTTAAAAAAGAAGAAAGGCAACAGCAATTAGTTCAGCTTGTAGCACTTTCCTCCATGGCTGGACAATTTTAAAGTGACTGAATCAGTTTTTCTTAGCAGAGATCAGATGAAGAGAGACCAGATCACAGTTAGTACAATTTGACTATCAAAAGCCTAAACCCAGGGTTTAAAGCGCACAATACTTGCTAACCCCACAACAGGTTACTACTGCGTGTTACTCTATTCGTGTATCTCCTGTTTATATGAAGTATTGATTTCTTTGTCAAAATTCTCCCTAAGAAGAGCAAATATGCTTAAATTTTATTGATAACATTTGGCAACTTGCCTTTCCCCTTTCTATTCTTTTTGCAATTCCTTTTTGGTTGCGTCGTTATATACTGTTGATAGTCAGGCTGATGCACTTGAAGGCACTCCTGCTGTTGAACTTGTTCAACAAGCTATTTGTGATTGCAGCAGATGTTCCTTGTCTTGGGGTGCATTTCACTGAGCATGTTTTGCTATTTGTCCTACTCCAAAAGTAAATGCAGGCATGGTTCCTTGAAATCACGATTTGGCAGCAAGGGCTGATGGCAGGACCAACCTCTCGGTGTCCAAACCAGGTCTTCTAACCATGTCCTTGCTGATGGTGATGCGGACTTTAAAGTTAGGAAGGAGCTGTGTCTGTTGTGAAAAGTATTTGACTGCCTTTTAGAACTAGAAACTTGAATGGGCAGTGTGCTGCCTGCTGCTTTCACGTATCTAAACATGTTAGATCGCAGACTGGAAATCTGACCATTGACTGTACATCCCAAATATGTCATATAAGTGCAGCCGGAAGAACATTTGTCTGGCGTTTAACCAAATGGCTCAACTCTTTCAGACAGCAGCATACATATAACAGTTTCAGATCATTCATCCGTCTAGTTTTTGATCTACTGTGAAAAGAAATGCCGGAATTTATGCACTTGGTCACACTGCTGACAGATTCCTCAGGATGCTTTGAAGAAATCTGACAGCTCCAATTGAAGTTTACTAATGTGATAAAGTGCTTTTTAAAGGGAATAAACATTTTATATGGGGAACTGCAGTCTTGCCTGGGAATGTGTTTGGCTTTACAAAAACATAAAGCAAACAAACTCCTCTCCATAAAATAACATGGCTTTACAACAATATCATTAGAGAAATTTATGTAGTTAAAGCTACTGAAGAAACTAAAGGATTCCATAGGCCATTGGATTTCCGGGGCAAAGTCCGGAAAGTCCAGAAATGCTCTTGCAGAAGAAAGGTTAAATTATATGATTAAAAAAAAAAATCATCTGTTTTTTTCAATTTTTTCCCCTAAATTAAACATTAAATATTGGCTTAAAAATTATTCTTTATGGAAGTACCTTTACAAAGGTCAAATCCAGTTGTTTGATATTTTTTTAGTAATACTCCTTGGTTGATAAGAAATTTTGTGTTTAAGCCCTCAAAGTTACTGATGTGTCCAAACCAAGCAATTTGGTTCAGGACTATCTCCAGTTTTACATCAGAGTAACTAGTTTAATATCTTGCTTCAATCATTTTGAATATATGGAGCCAGAGTGAGAGTGCAGTTAGTGTAATTGCTTTATTCAAATGTAGGGAGCAAGAAGTAGTTCAGAAGAGAAAGCTGCTGCAACGTGTCTGTGGGTGTTGTAGTGACCTCTCTACTCCTCGACAGTGAGGAGAAGGAAAACTGACCTCTTTCTTCCCATTCAGATGGGACCAATTTCCTTAACACTTAAAGCAGAGAAGAAATGGATTTTTAACTTGAGTTTGTGAAAGAACTTAATTGGTGTTTGGGATAATTACTTGTTTTCTGCAGTACTGTAATACATAATGTCCTTTCTGCAGTAAAATAGCATCTTGGTGTGAGAACACTTAATAGCAATTACTCTGATTTTAAATTATAACCATCAATGGGAAGGTAAGCATCATGTCGTTTCCTCGTTTCACAGATGTACAATGGAGATAATCAATTGGTTTGATTGTGTCTGTTGTGTCAGGAGTAAACTTTGAAATAATCAAGAGGATAGAAGAAACTTGTATTGCCTGAAATGAGTCAAGAGCTCCTCCTACCAGCACCCTTGTTCACAGAGGACATCTGAGAGGATGAAACTGAAGTGTCAGTAGAGGAGATACTAAAATAAATTGCCAGGAGATGATAGTGTTCACCCAGGAGGTGGAAAGAACTTGGGGATGAAATAGGTCTGCCTTGTAACCTGTTGCTGATGCACCACCGGAGGACTAGGAGGTGTCAAATATACCTCAAAATTGGAGGGGGTGGGGGGAAGGGAGGATGTGTGATCTGTAGAACTACCCAGTAAGCCCAATACCCACATCTAATTCTTAGAAACATTTTTAAAGAACAACAACAAAAAATCATATCAGAGGGATTCTATATGAATCTGGCTCAAAAATATGTTAAAGGATTTTTGCATTTTCTGTTTTTTGAGTGGGGTTTTTCTTGTGGGTTTTTTTTTTTGGAGTGTGTCTTTTTTTTTTTTCCTGGAATAAATCAATATTTTAACAAGAGAGATTTGGTTGATAGTCTACTTGGATTTTCTAATGGTCCTACTTTCCTGCTTCTGCCACTGCTTTGTGTGTTTCAGTATTGGCACAGGAGTCTGTGGATGCTAAAAATTTGCATTGGTTTAAAAAAAGATCGAGAAATTAATGGAAGAAAAGTACATCTAGCTGCCACTCTTGTCTTAGAAACTACTGAACCATGAATTGCGGGAAGATGGCAGTGTAGAAAAACCATAGGGCAAAGATTTACTTTGCTGTAATAGGTTCCCTCAGAAATATATTCCTCTTCAGTCATGGAGAAAGGACATTGACATGGACCCTCTGTCAACACCAGTGTGGTGAATCTTATAAATATTTGAAGAGTATAAAACTGCAAAAGCCCCTGTGTAGTATCTGCATCTTACACTTGCCAGTGCTCCCTGTGGCTATTTGTTTTAATGTGAAAGGATAAATGCACCTGATAGTTATTATTTGAATAGATTATTATTGAGTGTTTACTCTCCTATAACTGCAAATACTTAATTTAAAACTGTTCCAGTAGTTGAAAGATGTATCACGCATTTTATGATCCTGTTCAGAAGGAGATATAGCAGAATGCACCTGAAATGATTCAACATACTCTTTCTCAACATTCTGAATGGAATTCCCTTATAGCTCTATCATGTAATGTTTTCTATGTATTCTTTTTGTCAAGTGATGGATTCACTGGATGAACATGATATTGGGTGCTAAACTTTCCCATAGCTTTCTAAATCTTCTCATTTCTTTTAGCAGATAGATATGGACTCAGTCTTCTATGTGAATATGACACACACCTCTCCCCATTTATTCATTTCTTTGTTGCTTCTTATAGCATGCTCATCATCTTTCTCTTCAGCCTAGCTCAAAATTTGGCATCCAAACACAATTTTGATGGAATCAAAATGTAAGAAAATGTCTCTGGGTGAGTTACAATCCCTAGAAGTCCAACTTTTTTCACTAGTGGAGTTATAAAGTGCCAAGGCTTTTACCAGCACGCAAGCCCGGAGGTGGGCTAAGCTAGGCTGAGTGTCTTGGCACCTGCCTGGTGCCTCTGATTCACACAGCCGGCATCCCGCTGCTCAATCCCCCAAGCAAATAATCCGATAGGTATATTCAGCACATGTCTGACCTGTACTGAAAGCATTGCAAAACTACGGCTGGTGTAATTGCTATGAGTGGTGGTTATAGCTGTAGGTAAGTGATAAGGGCATCTGCCCAGGGGATGAAAAACCAGGATCTTAGGACTGCTTTAGCTAGAGGGAATTCAAGCCAGAGTTTGCACTTGTCAGAGGTGTCCCCTGAATTTCCATTCTCCTAGGAGGGTTTCTGTTTTATAATAAGTGATCAGTGAATATAAAATGTAATTCTAAAAGCCAGGGCCAAAGCCAGGACTTTGCCTTCCCAGATGATTCCCCAAAGAGGGGAGCCAGAGACAGGATCCTGCTACTCTCCTCTTCTTGCTGACACCGTGGCCAAGCATTAGCATGTGCCCTTGTCCGCTTTGGCTGAAAGCTGACGGGTAGCGTAATCTTTAACCTTGTGAGTAGCTTACCACATAGTATAGTAAATAACAATTAATACAGCCCGTCCTCCAACTTAAAAAGAAAAGCTTATGTCACTTCTGTCTATAAAAAGTGAAACATTTAATTTAGGGGGAAGCTGATAATCCCAGTATTCTGTAAATATCCAGCTGGAGCCTTTCATTCAGTGTACAATCTCTAGAAAGAGGTGATATTTTTCACCATTTTATCTCACTTTAGGTGCACCCTTGATCCTCTGCCCTTTTCGGTGTATTAACGATAGTTGAATTCCACTTTAGATACTTCAGTCTCCACATTTGGTTTAGAGAGTGGGTTTTAAAAATAAAATATTAAAAAACAAAATTTAAGACAGATCCGAGGGAAATCCAAATGTCAAGGCACAAAACCCACACGTTTACCTTTTTTTACCCCTAGAATTAATATGTCTGTGTTTGTATGATAGGCAAGAGAGTCAAATGTCTTTGCCTCCTGATTCTGCTTACAGGACTGGCTTGGGAAGCCCTGTCAGGGCGCTTGGTTAAAAAAACTTTTATGCCTCTAAAAAAAGCAGGGTTGTTAATTCTGCATTGGCAAGTAGGTGTCTTGCTTACCCTTGCAGGCATGACCAAAGGACCATGTGGATACCTATGCTGTAACACAACAGATTTTCATCCTCTTATGCATTTCTAAAGTACGCCTAAGCCTTTTCCATAAGGAAAGTAACTTAAGCTGTCGAAGTTTTAAAAGTAATTATGTTGAAAATGCTATATAGTATGAAGAAGATTTGAAGACATGGTTCAATATTTTGTTTTAAATGGATTTATAATTACATATGGGGATTCTTTGCTTCCACAGTCCTGAATGAGACAGAAGGAGAAGAATGACAGTGTGTGTGGGAGTATTGATTTTATATAACTAGACTATTAAATGATAGCAAAAAATGCATCACTCAGTAGATACTGCTAAGGATGATACCACATTCATCTGTCACTGTGGAATGAAAAGAAGTTTTAGACTAATACCTCGGCTTTTGATATAGATTTTATGGACTTTTTTTGCTTTAATAATTGGATTAGAATTGTTGCACTTGTAACCTTTTTAGTAACTACTCATTCAAGTATTGACACATGTATGTGTTTTATTAGTATCACCCTTGTCGCACAAGAGCCTGCGCTGCAAATAAATGGATATCTGGCTCCCTAGAAATGTCTCTCAATGACTGCAAATTCCAAGAAAACATATAACTTATAATAATATTGATTTTCATTTTTTTCCCTTTACTTGAATTTAGCAACATCTCTTCAGGTTGATGGCACTGCCTATTAAAACCCTCTGTTCAGGTTCAGATGGAGCCATGGTTCAAACAGTCTCCCTGTATGATGCTTAAATCATGTCAGGCCCTCTGCAAGATCTTTTATGACTGTTTAGTAGAGTTGGGAGGCATTATATTGCCTATAATAGTTGTATGCAGCAAAAAATGCAGAACTTTGCTTAATAAAACGAGTTTTAAATTTGTGTTGAATTAATATCATTCTTAATTAAAGAGATTGAAAAAAGTGGTTATGATATTGTGAGGTACTGGTTTATTTTTTTTAAATTGAGTTTCATTTTTAGGTTGTCCTATCCGGAAAAATAAAAATGCATTAAGGTAGGTGATTGTATTATGCACTAGTTTTTAATCCCTTTCTGACTTTATCTGGGAATAAAGGAAACGTGTCTTAGAACCTTTTTCTTCCATAGCAATTTCTAAATCTCTCTAATTTAGAGATTTAGAAATTCATGATCAGGAATTAGGAATTAATAGCAGTGTGTAGATACAAAACACATTGGAACTGGAGAGCAGGCACATTATCGTATTTCATCCAGAAATATGATGACAGAGAGGCACTCTGAATTATCATGTAGATACAGTATGTATTTGAGTTGGTAAAGAGGCAATTCTCTAAAGCAAATGCAAACCTTTTATCCTAAATGAATAAGTGATATGAGAGTAATGTTGATCCAAAGATGGCCTTTGTGATCTCAGAGTAATTTGTTTAGTATGTATGCGCAAGATGTAACATTTTGATTTTTTTTTTTTTCTGGTGTGCAGAAAACCATATAGCTGTCCTGTATTATAAAATCCTGAGGGATGAAGTTTAATGCGTCTTAGTCCTGGTAACACTGCTGGGAGCTTCATGTGAGAAGGTGATGTAACACCTTCCTAATGCAGAGAAAGAGGTGGTTTCCAAACACAACATATTAAGGCCTAATCCTGTACTTGACTTGAGGTGTGCCTCAAGTGGGACTGTTTGTATAGGCAATGACAATAATTTCCTATTTGCTCTTTCCCCAAATACAACCATCAGGAGTTAAACTGTGCAATGCCAACAATATGGAAGTGCTCACTTAAAGAACAGTTTTCATTCCTATTTTAAATCATTTCACATTCTTCTCAACCATAACTTTTTCTGTATGTTTTGCTGAAAATACCTGAGCTCAGCTGGGGAAACCATACCCGTGTAAACAGTCCTATTAAAATCAAGGTTTGTGGCTAATTATGCTACAGAATAACCGAACAGTCGCACAGGCTCATGGTCTCATGGGGTTCCTTTAGAGATAGGAAGATTTTCCCCCTTCCACTCCATCCTCTGCCTTTTCTAGTGACTTTTTTTTGGTGGTTTGGGGTTGGGGTTTTTTGTCAGCCTTTAACCTCTGAGTAACTGTTCTCTTTGATATAAATGGTAACTTTACACACATGAGTAGTCTTTTTGAATTCAGTGGAGACTACCTGTGAGTTTAAGACTGCACATCGCCCTCATTCTCTGGGGCAGGGATTACTTCTCATCCATGACAGTGCAGAGCATATCGTCAGCACTCTAAATAAACAGTAAGTAGTAACTATACATAAAATACCAGGCTTAGATTTATCAATGTGCAGAAAAGTACAGAATAGTTGTGTGGGGGGGGGTTTTGGGTTTTTTGTTTGTTTTTCCAAGACACAACTGCTTTCTCCCTTGTGCTTAAATAACAAAACTGGCAAAATGATCTTGTGTTAACCTTTCCAAATTATTTTCTTTTGGAACCAAGATCAGGCAGGAGAAAGATCACCCCAGACATATGCTTTTTGAGGAGGTATACATGACGGAAAAGACCCAGTTAGAAGTGAAAAATGCTATTTCAACTTGACCTTTAACATCCATCCCCAGATGATGCTCTGTGAATAGCTCTGGTGGTTTTTGCTTTGGAAAGTCTTGTTTTAACCTAGTGCCTGGCATGCCAAGGCTCTCCGCAGTCCGCATCCTTGTTTTGGCTGATGCATTCTGATAATACAGGCTTTGGATAGAAATACGCTGGCAGAAGTTGTGTTGGTGATGGTGACAATCTCTTTGCGGTGGTGAGAATCTGGTTGTGGTTGTTTAGTGGGGAGAGCAGAGGTCGTTCACCTGGGAAACATGGATGAGGTGTGACTATTTGTTCTTTTTTCCATTCTTGTCTTCCTGATGCATTGCCAGCATCTTTCTATTAGCGTTTCTAAGATGTGCATCTCTCCCGCAAGACTCTATCCATGCTGCACACAAAATAGAAATGACCTTTCTCTGAATCAAAGGCAGAGCATCTCCAGAATAATCACAATCTTTATACTCTAAAAAATGCTTTTTTTTAAACAAGTCAGGTAGGTAAGAAACAGATCTCTTTCTGGATTGTTATGTATTTCCTTTCCTGCTCTCCCCTGCTCCTTGATGCGGTGTGCATGATCACGTGTAAGTTAGTGATGTGACCTTATAGCTGCTGCTTGTATTTTGTACAGCGTGTGGTGACAGTGGGAACGAGCGCCACCGTTGTGACCCAACCTCTCCTTTCCTTCCTGGTGGCATTCCAAAATCACGTCCAGTGGCAGACTTGGCAATAGTTGTTGAAGTGATGCAGGCTAATAATTTAGGTCATTTATGGTGGGCTTTTTTTAATCTTCCTGTTAAATTTGTTTTCAAATTACAGAAGGCTGCAGCAGGAGGCGGATGTGGAGTCCAGCAGCAGATGTTGCCTGCTACAGAAAGAGGGCTGGAAGGGAGTTTGAGGACACTAAATGGGGATAAAGAGAAAAATAAGTCCATTTTGAAAGCTTTTGAAGCCATAATCCATCTCCATCATAGGAGTTTTGTGGTGTTTAGAAACCCATGTCAGGGCAGCTTTTTCAGCTTCAGATACTGGTGATAGCAGAAGGTTAAATTAAAAATAAAAAAAGTGGTGTGAAGTTGTAGTAACTCTAGTAGCAGAAAAAAGTTGCAGCCACAGGGGCGAACAACAGCTGACATATCAAAGTGTAAAGTACGTTTTATCTCAGTTCTCAGTCCTTTTGTAAGATATTAATGGTTTATTTGAAATGCAAATGAGAAAGGACAAAATTTTATTGCAAAACCATATTCCACATCAAACTTTGATGTCTGATTATACAGAAAGAGCTTCTAAAATTTTTTCTCTAGTCTTTAAAATCACCTCAACATATTCTTAAAGGGCCTGCATTTAAGATAAAAGACTTGGTAAGCAAACAGCACTCGCTGTTTTTAAGTGCAGTTTCCTATTTTCCAAAGCATCAAGCAGAAGAATCATTAAGTGTCCTTTAAGTCGAGTGGAAGGAGAGGGCGGGGGGCGGTGCATAAAGACATTGCAGTTATTTTTGCAGAGACTGTTTTATACAGCCCTCTTGTACCACCTGACATCAATAGTACTTTATTGGAAAACAGACAAGCAAAACAAAAACCCAGGAAAACTCATGAGCACAGCTTGCCTGCATTGCCATGGGGAAATGAAATCTTCCTTCAACCTTCAGCATTTGCACAAAAGGGCAGAAAAGCCGTTGGAGTTTTACATTAAATTTGACTTCTTTTTAGGACCTTTCTAATTTTTTTTCTTTCAGAAAGCATAACCTACTATTTTTGTGGAATATAAATCACACATTCTTGTATGTGCTGTATGATCCAGTAATTTCTACTTGGAAAGGCTTTACTTTTTTTTCTCTTTTTTTATTCAGCTCTATGTTCTTGTTCCCTTCTTTTTTCCCTCTGCTTCCATCCCCAGCTCCACTTCTTTACAACAGCATAAATGGCAACCAAATTGCGAGGAAGTGGAGAAGTGTTCTTAAATGACATCATCTCAGGAAAACTCTTGATCCCTTTGGTTTGCACTTTGAATGTCTCATCTGTGTGCCCTCCTGCACTCAGAAAGCATTACCGACTCAACAAAGTCGCAGAGAATTCAACTCTCTAATTGAAGCTAGAAATTGTCAAACTGAAATAGAAGCTTTTTCCTAAGAAAAGAAAAAATTTGAACAGTTCATTGGAAAAATGTAACAAAGCTATGATAATTTGTGAATGGGATAACATAAACTTCTGAATGTTGTCATCAAAATAAACATTGTTGAACCATTCTGCTAATCCTCTTTTTCTTCGGTTTGGTAATGACCACTTTGCAAAACTCTGGCTTCAAGCTTGGGAGGGAAGTCCCCTAAAACTAGTATTGCAATTTTTTTCTTTCACGTGCTTTTTTTAGTTAGTTCAAATTTTTTTTGATAGTTTTTAGAAATGCGAATGGATAGAATTGTAAAAACTAAGGATGGTTAACTTTTTTGGGTAGGGTTCCTCAGACCGAAGGTGTAGATGTCAACATCTCAGTTATAATTGGTGGAAGGAACTGCACTTTTAGGGTCCGATTCAGTTCATAGAATGGACATTGAATTTGTGCCTTAAAAGTGCCTGTTTTTCTTCATTGCCTAGAGAAACTTGGATAACTTGCGTCTAGGTATTTATGTAGATATCTAAATTTAGAAATTAATATTATGCTCTAACTTGACAGCATCCAGTCAAAAATAGACCTTGGCATCAGTGGAGACAGCTGAATTCAGGCTTCTACGTAGTGTGCAACAGCTGCCAAAGAATAAACAAATATTCAAAAGTTGAAGGAATGGGAAAGAGCAAAATGCTGAAAACACTATGGCTGTGACTTTATTTAAAGAAAGGTCAGTGCTGTGCCCTTACCTGGAGTATTGTGTTTGGTTTGGATTGTTGCATCAGAAAGACACATTGGAGAAATAGAGTGGTTGAGAGAGAAGCTGAGAATGCCAGGGGTATGGAGAAAGTGTTTTTATATCAAATGAGATTGAAAAGACTTTGACTATTTAGGGAGAGATGAATAAGAAGGAAACAGTAAAACGAGCCAAAGTAATGATTACAGTAAAGAAAAGCAGGATGGGAATTTGTATTTTTTATTTTTAAAGCATGAATATAAGAACAAGGAAACACTGATTGAAACTGGAAGGGGAAAATTGAAAACTGATGAAAGAAAAGACTTTATTCACACATTGCGTAATTAACCCATGGCAGTCATTTCTCTAAGATGGCACTGAGGCTAGTGTTTCATCAACCTTTGAAAAAGGGACTGGAAATATATCTATGGGAACAAGGGAAACATCTACAGCAATGATAATACACAACTTCCCCCTCCCCCCCCCCCCCCCCCCCCAAAAAAAAAAAACCCAAGAGAGAAGATTTGAGTGTTTTCAAAGCAATTTTAGTGCTCCTAGAATAGTGTGACTTTAGGATGATTTCAGATTTCACCACTTCTGAACCGAGTAGAAATGAAATGGTTTTGAGGAATTTTTTTTTTTGGTAGTTAATTTGTTTATGCAAAATAAATGTGCTGTTTGAAACCATCAGATTGGATATTGCTTGGTTATCATCTGCTCTCATTTATTCAACTTTATGCAAAATCTGTTGTGGCCCTCTATCAGAATGAAGGCATATTTTTGTTTGTGATATATTAAGGACAAAACAGCAGCAATATTTCAAAAAGAGTGGGCTAAATCAGTTCCAGTACATTGTCTGGCTGGGAGATGAGCTCAAAGGAATCTCAAAGCAATTCAAGCAGGTTGCAGCCTTTAAATGCTAATTGGGTTTGTCTGCAATGTTATTGATAGAGCCTCTAAGGAAGAGAATGAGAATTCATTATTCTTTATATGAATAACTGAAGGAAGAGGAAGTGAATTAAAGGAAGATGTACTTTTTCTTCCTAAACTCTAGATTTATCAAACCAATTTCAAGCTTGTGTCTAGTGGTCAATGTGCAAGGTTTTGTTCTCTCTGAAGGTCATTAAATATCTGTTGCAAATATCAGTGTTTATTTTACGTAAGCAGCTAGCGAAAATGTGATCTCTTGTTGATTGCTCTGGTTGTGGGATGGAACATGGCAATGCAGTCCGTTTCCCTGTCCACTTTGGTCTATTCCACAAGGATTATATGAAGTCCTGTTTCTCTGAGTTAAGAAAAGCTAAGTTTTTTGAAAGCCTAAAGATTGTTTTGACCGGGACCTGCCATCAAGGGTCTCCCTGAACCCTCTCTTAAGTGCCTTCGTGTCCCTTTTGGCCAAGGAGATCTGGAATTTCTGTCCTTGTCTCATCACCTACTCCTCTTGGGGGCATTGTGTCGTGCTGTGCAATTCCCTGATTCCCAGCTCAAGCCGGGATGGGGTTGGGGCTGTACGGGACTGGCGTGAGAAGGCAACGCCGCCGCTTCCTGCTGTTATTTTGTGGTCCGTGGAAAAAAGTAAGGAGAGACCACTTCCAGAAGAGTATGACAAATATGCATGAGGTAGCACAACGATTAGAGGTGGTGGGAAGCAACATAAAAAAGAGGTGCTTGGAACTAAATTAGGGAGTATTTTTGTCCCTAATCTGGAATGCTGTTCTGGCTGTGTGTGCTTCTCTCCCCTTTCTCAGTGTAGTTTGTTGTGGTCTGATCCTTAATGTTGTTGTTAACCGAAAATTTCCATGAAGCTGCTGCTGCTGTGAGCGTCGAATTGGGTTAGAATGTGACTTGGAGTGAACAAGGAGTCGTCCAAAACTGGGAGCGATGGGCTGTATTCATTAGTGCATACCAGCTGCTCTGTTTTGATGTGAAGGGTATGAAAACATCAAACCGGGAGATGAAGCTAGGTTTACGGCTGCTTTCTGTTACTATCAAAGAGACGGCTGTACTGTACTGGTGAATCCCTGTAATTTTGAGACCGGTTTGAAAAAGGAAGGCTATTCCTCTTTCAGATTTATTTTGTTAAACCTAGGGAAAATGGATGTCATGGAGAGGACTGTTATTTTTCACAGACTTGCAGTAAAAACTGGAGAGCACCTGTAAAGATCGTGCTGGATACTGTATGTCTGTACCATGGATAGCTGTGCCCCAAATATCTTAGGGACCATTTCCTGAAATTAAATTTTTTTTTTCCAATTTCAGTGATGATCTTTCTATTTACTGCTCTGTTCATAAAACAGATTTAAAACAAAGAGCTTGCAAGCTATCAGATATTCACTGATGAAGTGTTGTTGGGTTTGGTTTTATTCCTGTATTCTTTTTTTTATTGTGACATTGGAATAAGCGATGTAATTACGCTCTCCTAAACCACCCCAAAAAGCATTTCCACATGGCTGGACAAAAGTTAGTGCCCTTCTCCACAGCACTGTGGACCAGAGCCCATATGTATTTCTTGGCAGACTCTCTTAATCTTAAATTTAAAACAGAACAACAACAAAAGTTGTAGTAGTACAGAACTTTGCCTGAGTGATTCTGGTTTCCTCCTTGTCGCATCCCCTCCTAGCTAATTTTATAGGGTTTCTCCAGCCATTCTGGCTATATTTCTCTCTTATGTCTTCATACTGTTGATATAGGTATAGTGACACCTGTCAGGGCAAAATGATCTTGGCACAATAGCTCTTTATCTTTGCGTATCGCAAACCTGTCTTGAGACCTTACATTAAATCTCTTTAAATCCTTTGGGGGTGGCACACAGCAAATAGCGCATGCATTTGCAAGGGTTCCAAAGAGGTCTTGTTTCTTGGGACTTCCATGGGATGTAATGCTGGTTATCTTCCCTGAAAATCAGTCCTTATGTTTCCAGGCCTTAATGCAAATATGTTAGACTTAGTGGGATGGGAGCCTCTGCCTGACATTTATTAACCTTCCTGTAGCCAGATGCATCATATCTAAAACGATAATAATTTCCTCTGAACTATTTCATTTTCACAACAAAATATACTTTATGTACATTTGTCTACTATGCTCTGTTATTAAGTAAAGAGTGCTAATAATGTAAGTAAACAAAATGCAAAACCTGTAAATATTCCTACATTCAGGTCCTAAGTGATTGGGATTAAAATATAATCACTATATAAGACGTTATATTTACTTGGTAGCTGCCAAATGAAAAAAGAGTAGATGCATATTTAAACTGAACTTGGTTTGAATTCTGCAAGCATCAAACATAGACAGCTAGATTCATTGCAGCTCTTTGTATTACAGTTCTTGAGAAGAAAGGGTGTTTAGATGGAGGGGGAGAGTTTGTAGATATATAACTCTGCACAAAACCCAAACTCTGAAATTAATGAGGATACTTGGCAAAGTTTTTTTTTTCCATGCATGTACTTTAGTAATAGTAAATTTATTCTGCCTAATAGGCACCCAGAAGCTGTCTAAAATCAGTATGTGTATGTAGATATATATATAAATGAAAGTTTTACATCTGTAGCAGAAGAAAAGTTTCGGAATGAAGATGTAGGAAACACGGATTTAAAAAAGAGAGTTGAGTTAGAGCAAAAGAAAAAGACAACCTGTGCTTTGCCGCAGGTAGGCTGAGAACTGTGTCATGGCAAGTGTTGAGGATTAGGGGATGATGAGTAGCATGGTTATCTTAAATTGTTAGTGCTCCTCTGTGTATCGTAGTGACTGGCCGGCCGCAGAGCATGTCCGCTTGGTCTGTTCAGCCAGCAAAGCACCTGTCTGTCTTGTTCAAATGATGCTTGCTGCTAATTGCTGTTGAATTGAACCCTGGCGTATTTTTTGGAGGGCTTTTGGACTACTTAATATTGAAGCTTTTTGATACTATCTATATAGTATCATGTTTGTGTTTTTAGTATTCTTTTGGTGCCAGTTCAGCGATGATGGGATCTGCAGAGCACACAAAGTGGTCACAGCCAATGTGGAGAAAAACAGGAAAAAATGTCAGTGTGATTTCAGAAGTAAAAGTGGGAGCAATAAAAACATATGGCTGGTGCAGGTTGATTTCTAAATAGCTGGATTTAATTTTTTTTTTACACTATTTTAAAATGTAAATTATTTTGATGTAAATTTGATGAGAAAGCAGAATATCACCCTATCTTCTTAGTGCCTGGTATGCTTAAGTGATGCAAACTGACTGGAAATCTGGTTTAAAGTGAGTCTAAAGTAAAATAAAGCCTATTTCTATGTCATTGTTGTTACCAATGGAGTACTAGTGACCGTAGCCCTAAACTTGTATTAATTTCCTTAAAAAATAAAAATTGGGAATGGAAATGTCATTAAAAAAATTTGCTTTCTTTAATGGCTAAATCTTGAGAATCAGCAGAAATAGGTTAAAGATAAGCTTATGGTGGCACTAATGAAAACTTGAAAATTATTGTTTACTCTCTTTGAAATGGTGACCAAAGCTTTCTTTATCACCTTTGGTTTTGCCTGCAAGGGAGATGATTCTTTTTTCATTGTTTTCCAAAGGGAGACTCCACAAACTGGTAACATTAGGAGAGAGGCTCATTAAATGAGAATATGATGATGTTTCAAGGCATTCAAAATTAGCTGTACATGCTTAAAATTACTCTCTGCTTTCCATTATGAACCATATACTGAAATTAATTGGACAGCCTTTGAGAATATTTCCAGCCATCTGGATATCTACAGAAATAGCTGGATATCTACAAAAATGGTGGAAGAGCTTTATCTCTTCAGGTTAAAAAAAAAAAAAAGGCAAGCTCGAGTTTAATATCAATTAGGGCTTTAACATCTGTTACTAGAACTAATAGTCTATAAACATCATAATTCCGAACATCAAATGTTAAAGGTTGGAACATGTCTGACTTAGTGTTAACAGTATATAAGTTATGCATCTAGCTAGAACTGATTTTTTAGTGTTTCTGCCTGGTTGATGGACAGAGGCATCTATGGAGGATGATTTGTTCCATCCTGAAACAGATGTGAAAGATGACTAGCAGAAGTCACCCTTTCAAGATGCCTACCTCTACCATAACATTAGAGAGAAACTAGGTGCTTGTCTTTTTAGATTGCTAGGGTGAAGTCAGATTAATTCTAATCTAGGTACCAATGCAGCTTATTTAAAACAAACAAACAAAAAAAGGTAGTGTGAAGTGGTGATGGATATCTCATAGAATGTGTAAGTCAAGTGGGAGTCTTTTAAATCAGCCTGGCTTTGCAATTAGTAGGGAAGGGGCAAGGGAAAAGGCTGTTTGGAAGTAGTTAAATAAGACATGCTGTTATAACTGAAATACTATGCTCTTATGTTTGTTGCCTTCCACTTGTCCCACTTAGGCCTGAACCCCAAGAGAGCTATGCAGTATTGTCTTGGCTGTTTAAGTCCAACCATTTTTTAGACTGAATTTTTTATAGCTACTCAAGTGTAGATGCTGATGGTTCTGTGCTGTAAGGGTAATTACCATTTTCTCACCTTAATAAAACTTTTTCTAAGAACGCTCCTATCTCCATGCTTCTTTCTCAGTGATTTAGCATATCCCTGGTGTATTTGAATTGTTCATTAACCAGATGCTACCTAGATTAGAAGGCAAAAGGTAATTTACCATGCAACATGACCCAATACTTGCTTAAAAATGAACTAAATTTGTTCCACACCATAGCAAATAACATGGGCTTGTCCCTTGGGCTTTCAACTGAAAATTTCATCCAGAGCTTATAAATGTCATCTGTGTCCGTATGCAGTTTCTACGTATGCCATTTTGTATAATGAGGTGTCTTGTCAGTTTTGGACAAAATTGGGATAATATTGTAGGGACAAGCCACAGGCCATTCCTTCTCTCTCTGGGTTTTTTGGGGGTTTTGTGTGTGTATGGTTTTTGGTTGTTTGGGGTTTTGTTTGGGGTTTTTTTTTTTTTTTTTAAATCATGTCAAACAGGGAAAATCAAATCAAGAGTTCAACAGAGATTCTGGAATTAGATCTGTCTCCCTTCTGCATAGACCTGTTGATCTGTTTAGGACTTCATGAAGCTTTAAGGCCATGTGAATAGAGCTGGAGACTCTGGTTACTGTTCATAAAGAGATTGAGGGACCGTAGGAAGCAGACACACTTCTTGCAGAATTTGCATAAATGCTTCAACAATTTGGTGATTAAACCCAAAGTTTAGCTAAACCATTGTAAGCACTGCTATAGATCACTCTAAGCACATATTTGTATTTCAGTGCTTTCAATGTCTTCACAGCTCTGACTATAGGAGCTAAAACCTCTCATGTATGTATACTTCTGGGGATGATTTTAGGGGGTTTTTTTTAAGTATTCTCATTTACAGTCTGTAGCAGCATGGAGACCACTGGAAATGTGCAGAAAAGAGCGAGTGCTAGGGGAAGAGCCACAACTCGGTTCCACATTTAAATTCTTATGGTACCATTCATAGTCTTTAAACTTTATGCCACACAAGGCACAGGAAAAGACAGGGTACTTACCTTAGAAACCTGCAACTTACTGGAAAAAATGCAAGTATATTTACCATAAGTTTTGCGTGATGTCAGTAGTAATGTAACATAATACAGACAGAGATAGATACCCTCTTTTCATCTGTTTTCCATTAAAAAACATCTGTAGCTTCTGTGCCTGTTTCGCTGTTAAACCTAGCTAGAAGAGTGGCACTGAACTTCATTTTTGTTCTTTTATATCATTGCCCAGTAACGTAGTCCTGATGTTTCAGATATTTCATTTTTTCTGCTCTCTCTCACAGAGCAGGTAAGTGCTGCGATGTTCAAGATCAAACCATCATGATGGAGAGGGTTCAACTTTGGTGAAATGACTTCACTTGTTTTAGATAATGATATAAAATATATTGTTATGATTTTTGAAACCGCTATGCATATATATCGGAAAGGCTGAATTACTCCGTGATCTTATGACTGTTAAATATTACAAAGCAATCCTTTCTTCCTGGTGAAGTTCTAATGTCAACATGCTGTGGCAGTGTTATAAGCACATGTTTTTTTCTGTAGAAATCCTAACAGATGAGTATATTTTTGATATTTTATTCACAAAGTTGTTCAATAATTTATATGCTACTTTGCATCCAATTGTAAAACTGCTCAATGAGCAAATTAAAGCTTAAGATGACTGTTGGGTTTGTGGAACAGAATTCTGTTCATCACTTCAGTTCTTTTATCTCCAGCTTTTCTCATTTTTTCCATCTATCCTTACAGCTGTTGCTTCTCTTGTGTGATGCCCATACTTTTCTGACCATCAGCTTCTGTCTTCCACTATTCATCCTCTTTTCTGTCTACAGCGTTTCCATTTCTGTAAAAACATCTCAAGCTTCCACGACCTATTCAGTTTTCACATTCTATTTGGAGTCATGAATTTACAGGAAAATGGCAAGCTTGCACCAACTGCAATGTAGGGAGGTAGAAGTGAAATTCCTGTTCTCCCCGTAACATATTGGCAGATGCCTCAAGAGGGAGTATCTGCTGAGTAGCTGGACATTCAGCCCTGCATTCCATCTTTAGAAATGATGTTTCTTTGCTGCACGTAGCTTTAGGCAAAATTTCTTTACCTCGTTTGCACAAATGTCCAGCATAAAATACTTCCATTAGAGTCAAAAAGGTAAATGATACTTATATTTGTGTATTATTATCTGTTCTGCAATTTGACAAGATGACTCTCATGAGTTCACAATGAAATCAGAAGTTTAGTGTCTTGGAAAGCTCTGTGACCTCAGAATTAGTGAAGTAAAGACCATCAATTTTACGGGGAATAGTGCCATGTCAATTAACAAACAAATTACTTGGTTATATGTATGATTTGAGAAGATCTGAAAGGCATCTAGAAAAATTCAAGTTGGCAATTTCTTTCTCAAATGAGGGTTTGTAGTGATACCCACTACATTCAGCGCGTGAACTTCTCCCAACTGGAGTATGTTGCAAGGAAGGAGAAGTCGTCATTCTGCTGCAGATAATATTTCACCATGTTGAAATGTTAATAAATGTGACTTAATTTTGGTTAAACTGTGAAAATCAGGAAGGTTCCGTTTGTAGATAATTTGATGCTAAAATGTACGCACTCCCTAATGGTAATTACTTTTTAAATGTGTTAAACACACGTGAGGTACTCAACTATATCTCAGAGCGGGTGGAGATAATTTCAGTAAGATGCCATTGATATTCTGTTGGGTTTTACTAGTAATCAATAGAAAAGGTTGGCAGCATGTCACTTAATTAGCACATGGTTTTGCTTTGTTTTTCTATTTATTGAGAAAACAAGTAGTTCAAATTCTGTTCTAAAATCCTTAAATTGTTGACAACTCCTGACCAATCTTATGACTGACAGTAAATTAATCATGCAAAGTCCTGTCAGACCAGTGTCACCAGTTAAAGTCTTTTCCGGTTGTGGTGGATTGATTTTTGTATTTTTTTTCCTCCGAAGATATTTGCAAGGGAGTGCAAGTTGGAGTTGGGAGCAGACGTCTCAGCAGTCATTGAATGGTCAAAGTTGAGGTAAAGGCAGCTTGAAGTCTTGAAAGTGAAGCCAGGAATTTTGTAGATCACATGGATAGGAAAAAAAGCCAGAAGTGGGGTGCGACGAGGAGGATACGAAATATGTTTGGACGAGTATCAATGGGAGAAGACTTCATTTGCAAAGGCCAGGAAAAAGGAGTCTGCAGTAATAGTCTGACAATTTAGCATATTGAACAAAGCTGAATAATATGAAAGGAAAGTCATATCTTAGACTTGACACACAGTGCCTGCAAAATGTAGATGCATGATAAAAAGGTGCCTGAGTGGAAGGCTGGGTCTGAACCAGGATAAAACAGTGTCATCTCCTAATCCAGAAGCTCTCAAATTGCTGAACTTTGAGTTTAGTTTAATAAAACATACATTTTACCAAATAAGCCTGTTACTTAAGAGAGAATTTAGTTGGTTTAAGCATGTATACAGTGGAGATTTATAACAAATTAATGAGATCAATTTTAAATTGATTCAAGCTAAACCAGTTTAATTTCTCATGAAGACTGAGTTTCAGATGGGTCAGCTACTGGAACAAGAGACTAGGGCAAAGTTTTTCCACAAAGAGAATTTCCAGATAGGTGGCAGTTAAGAAAACCAAACTTCTTATTGATGGTTAAATCAAACCTAGGAACGTAACTTCATTCTGTATTTGTCTCCTGGCCTTAGTGACTTGCCCGAGGTCACTCTGTGAGTCAAGGGCAGAGCTGGAAATAAAACCGAAGAATTATTACTCCCAGTCACAGGCACTAACCACAAGACAATCTTTCTCCTCACTTCCCTTTTAATGGACTATGCTTGTATTTAGCATTCCACACCAGTCAACAGGGGAAAATTATTGGCTATAGTTAGACAAGCATACTGAAGAGTACCTCAGAGTTTATGGATTAAAACAACTATAAAAATGCTCAGTTTTATTATTATTTATTGTTTGCAAACATGGAAATTCGATAAAAGTTTACAGAATAAGGAGGCCCAGCACAGGACTTAAGTTTCCCAATATTTCTTTTCTGTTCTAAAAGCAATATGCATTAGTTAAAATATTTAGCTGAAAGAAGTTGTTGCCAACATTTTTCTGATATTTATTCTTGGAAAAATATATTAAAATATGGAAGAACTCATAATGAAGAATTATGTTAAATTATCCTGTTCCCATTCTTAGCTTCTCTTCTTCACCTAGTAATTGTTACGTGGTTCTCTGCTAAGAATATAAAACAGGACCTATTAGTGAAATCAAGAGTACCTATAGTCCTGAGTAATCTATGAAGGGTTTTCTTTCATTGCCAGATCATTTTCACTAGTCTGAATGCCAGCTCAGTTCTCCACGCTTAGGTCAGCTTCCAGATTTTTTAGTTGATTTGTCTTCCTGTCGTTGCCAATCAGTATGAGTGAGTGGTGGGAATGAGTTTTGTTATCAAGTACCATTCAACATGAACAACCCATAAAAATTAATGGCTATATTTTTCTTTTGGGGATTCCATTAATTTAAATGTGAACCATATTTGACAGCAAACATTTACACCGTGAATTGGAATAATTGAGAGTTGAGATGAAAAGCTAAGGTTAGCAGGTCATGAAACTTCAGACGGTCTGACTGCACAAGTTCAGCAAGGACACCACAGCACGTCCAGCAGTGGATAAGACACAAGATGACTCTCGTCTTGGAGACGTAGTCGCAAAATAAAAGAAATAGATCCGCATAACAAGCAGAACCTGGCAGTGGTTGTAGGGCCGCAACAAGAGCGTGGGGCAGCTAAACACCAGGCCACAAGCAGCGTTGGTTTTGCATATCAACTGCCAATCTTGTAAATGAGCTGCAGAGATGTGCCATGCAGCTCACCATGGAGAGCAGAGAGTAACCTTCAGGACGTGCAATAACGAGGCTTATGGCAACACTTTATCATGTTCAGGAGCTGCAAATTCCTTCCATGAGGAGAGGACTTACCCCCATGCGTTCAGGGTGCTAGGGGGGTGCTATGTCTATCCAGTTGCAGAACAAAGAGGCAGTGGTGTAAAAACTTACTGGTGCCTCCAATGGCCACGAGGCCCTGCAGTAGTTGGTGTATGTTTTTGAATTCAGAATCTCTAATACCTTATGGAAGTGGAATGAGCATCTATGAATGAACCGAGGGTGGTGAGATGGGGAATTAGTGATGATAAGAAATAAGATGCTGGTACTGCTGGAAAGGGTGAATAAATTAGCATGAGCAAGTAGTCGAGTAGTGCCACTGCAGAAATGAGACAGGCACTTTCGAATGCTGTACTTGGGGAAGCAGTGTTGTATGCAGAAGCTTAACATATGCACTGGTGTGTCTGGTATTGCTACCTATGCTAAACTTGAAAAATGTGACCAAAAACTACAGTTTTGTGAGGATCTGCTGACAAGTACAAGTGTGTCAATGCGCCAGGAACTATGTGGAGCTTCTTGTCATTCATCGCATCCACCCTGTGCTTTTTTGATTTAAAGGACTTTCTGTCTTCTCTTTCTGTTTGTTTATTTATTATCAAAGGATTGAGTATAATCAACCTCAGCTGGCAAAGAAACAGCAATTTTAAAGCCTCCTGTTCCTTGGTCGTTTGTGTGACCCATATACTTAAGTTTTGTTCATTCCTTCACGCTAAATCCCAGTAGAGTGAGCAAAAAGCAAGCAAGCGAGCCTTGGAACCTAACGCAAACCACAGTCAACAAGTAGCAGAATCCAATAACAGATTTCAGGCTTCACTTGACTGCAAATTAATTCTGCATTCTAACTGTGCTCTCTGGTTCATTAACATTCCAGTTTCTTTTGTGTTTTCGGAGCACTGCATTTAACTCTAACACATCCCAGTTTATTTCTGCATAACCTCATTCCACCACAACATTCCAGTAGCAGGCACTGGGCTTAGAGAAATGCATCTGCTTGCTTCTTTTGCCTTCCCCCCCCCCCCCCCAATGTATTTCTCATCAAAGGAGTTTTGCCATCAGCTTCCATAAGGCAATATTCCACCAAGGGTGCACTAAAAATGAGGATAAAGTAAGTGTGAGTACATCAGTGAAAATAGCTTTTTTTTTTCTTTCCCCTTTTTTTCCTCTCTATTTTTTTATTTGTAAGCCATTTGGATCTTTCAGAACTCTCTTAAAAGTCATTAATATTGTTATGGTTCTCCCTAGTCTCAGTAGAGGGACTTAACCTATTAAATAGACTCAAGGAGGTGGGGAACCCTTCCATGATAGCAACAATGCCAGGCTTGTTTTGCAAGATTCCTCTCGCACTCTCCACCCCTTAGAAAGGTATAATTTGTAACTAGTAATCTGAAAATAACATGAAGAATTGTTTTTAATGCGAAAATGACTACAGTAAAATTTACTGAATGTGAAATCATCATGTACTCTTCTTATATAAAGTACAAATGACGTCAACTGTCAAGCTTTGGGTTTGCAAGCTGATCAAGTGGAGTAAGAGAAATCTCCTAATCTCCAGGTGCATGAGGTTTTATGCATTCCTCTAAAGCATTAGACCACAGCTGGAAACAGATGAGGATGATCTGTGGCACTTAGTGTAACAATTCACAGAAAAATATGCATTTAGCATTTGCAGCCATGAAATGAGTACATTTATTTAATGGATTTCTGGGTTTTTTCTTAGACAAATGGTATTCCAAAAATGAAATGTTTGGCAGACTGCAATACAAAGTGTGAGGCAGGGGTTTTTTAATTGTTGTTATTCTTTAATAAAAGGCAAGAGATGCAATGTAATTATTTCACTTTGTTCTGCTTCGTGCACCTCAGTCACAAATACATAACGGAAATGCGGTGCGACTCATGTCACCTTCGCAAGCTGCTCCATAGTCAAATGGCCAGGGGCTCAGACCTGACTTTTCAGAGCCCTGCTCCTGGGATTATTTCTGTTTTTCATATGGTGGCTGTGTAACGTACAATGCATACACCAAGCAGGGAGTATAACCTAGTTTGTCCCACTCCCCACTGGGTACCTTGAGTACAAGGTCATCGAAACAGCCCCCTCTGCCTGCAAATACCTTCACCCCTCTAATGTGCAGCCATGAAATGCATCTTCACCAGACTCTCCTGTACGTGGTGGACAGGCACTCTGACTTGTATTCCTCCCACTAAATTCTAGATGCTTAACTGAAATGTTAAAAGGAGTTCAGGACCTTGCCTTAGTAATGAATGGGAAGAGAGAAGCAGTTTTCCATTAAACTTATTTACAGGCAAATTGCCCATGGGATGGACATACATACACACATGCCCTCTCAACCACAGCAAATTCTCTCCAAGTTTAGCAAAGCACCTAGAATTAGATGGAGGAAGATGTGCTTATCTGAGATGCATGACAGGTGGGTTTGAATTTCTTCTATCTAAGGGAAGACCCAGATCCCACCTCTGCCATTCTTGGTTATATATGCTAACCTACAGGACACTGTGCAAGTGATTTCTGTCGCCCACTATTGGACGTGGCTTATAGGTACAAGTCCTACCTGCAGGTGTGGCATCTGCATCTCAAGCAGAGGGAGCCACCAAGCCCTTACGCAGGTGCCTTTGCTTCAGAGCGTGGCAGGAATTTGGAGACAACCCTGTTGTCTAGCTGTAGGTTTCTTCTTGCAAACTTTGGGGCTTTCTAGGTCATTCTTTGGAAGCTTTTGCTGCTGGTGATTTTTTTTTTTTTTTCCCAAGGGATACAGAGTCATTGGTTAAAAGCGAAACAGGAACGCATGTACTTTACTGCCTCTCTCTGCAAACTGGCCTGCGTAGCAGCGACAGTTGCAGGCTCAGACTAGGTGGGTTTCTGACACATCCCAGACCCTTTCAGATCTTCAGCTCCTCCGCTAAAGCTGTTCTTTCTCCTGCTCCACAGGATAAGGGGTAATACTCGTTTCACTCCTCCTTCCTGTTCTGGATGAAGTGAGTGTGAGCAGGGCTGAGTGCACCCACAGAAGATTACTAATCATTTCTGGCAGCTTGGTATTAATATACCCGTCACAGCGTCAAATCCTGGTGCTGTGAAAAGGAAATGCATCTTCTTAAAGCTCTTAGCCTGGAAGACACAATTTAGTTGTGAATAGGGATATTTCTGCTGGCAATATAATCTCCTTTCCCTGATTTTGCACTGAAGACAGTCACCTAGTGGCTTTTATTTGCAGTTATAAGTCTGTAGTAAACTGTGTGACATAAGTATGTTGCATATCTATGCAATACGTAAGTTACTCAATACAATGTGCAATACGTTATTCACATGAACAGAAAGATCATGTTTGCGTGATGCTTTTTTCTCTCGCTGTAAGCATTGAAGAGTGAGATGCAATTCTTGATACGCGGTTATGCCATTTAATATTGTTGAAACTTGCTGGATTTGTGAACAATCTAACACTACAGGTTCTCAAGAATTATTTTTTTCTTCACCTAAAGAAGTGATGATATAATACCAGAAGATGTTACAGTAGTATTTTGGCCAATGTAGTATGAAGTGCCTTGCTGTAAATTAAAGTAAAGCACGTGTTAAACATTCTCTGTCAAGCATGTAGTTAGGTGGCTTGCTGAGGAAAGAGGTCCTAAAGTAGGAAATCAAAAACTGCCTGTGCCTTCTTATCATGTCCCTAGTTTGGTGTCTGAAACTTCTCAGGAGCTGGGTATTTGGGGGGTTTTGGTGTTTTGTTTTTAAATAACGGGGATGAAGTGATCTGCCTCACTGTATTTTGTAGTAGCAATTCCACTGACATCTTTTTAGTACAGCTCTTTTACAGATCTTGTAAATAAAGCAAGGTGAGCGTTGTCTCTCTCATGAAAGATAAGGGATTACAACTGATGCAAAACATATCACCTGAGCTACTTTTGTGCTAATTCCACCTCTGTTCATAGCCATGGTGTGATAACAGCTCTTTGGTTTGCTGTAGAGCAGAAAATAGGCATGCGATCTCACACGTCTTCAGTACTAGTACTTTCAAAGACTCTCTTGATTTTAGCAAAAATCATAATGATTTAGAGCTCAATAAAATCAATCCGTTAAAAAGTTCAACAAATAATTGGCTGCAGCGTGCTGAAACCCGTGTCACAGAAAATTGGGTAGGTTTTTGAGTGTTATGTTTTTATTATGCTTAAATAAGTGAAATATTTGAATAAGATCATTTTCTCCAACTCTTCAAATGTCACAACTGTATGTCTAAGAAGAAAATGGTTTGGGATTAAGAAGCCTAGGTATTTTAGGTTGCATGAAAATTGATTCAACTAAGAATTTAAAAACGTTCTTCGTTTTAAATTAATAGCTGATATATCCATTCTACACAGGGCTTCAGCAATTCAGTGAGATTTATTACACACTTGACTTCAATTCCTGGAAAAATACTGGAAGAAGTCACTAAAAGTACCTGTAAGCACCCAGAAAAATAAAGGAGATGAGGGATGGTAAACATACATTTGCCAAGAACAAAATGTGTCAAACCAATTTAATTTTCATCTCTCATAAAAATAACAGGTCTTGTGGGTAAAGGACAGGCAGTAGATGTCATGTTTTTTGACTTCAGCAGAAGAAATTATTGTAGGTGGATAGAAAACTGTTGAAAAAGCTATAATAGGGCAGTGGTATTAATATTTCACTGTCAAAAAGAAGCGTGTGTCAAGAATGTGCTTATTAAATCTGTAGGTGACACCAACCTGAGAAGTACTGTAAGTACTTGGAAAATAGTGAAGCAGAAGATCAGGAAAAAAAATTATAATGTGATTACATAGGGAGAGGTACCTGGAAAACGTAACGATGTTGCAATAAGTAGGGAATGCCTCAGTTTTGCTAAAGCTTAAAATAAATTGTGGCTGAATTAAAAAAGCGTGGCAGATCATTACATTTGCTATTGAAAAAGATTTGATTTTCAGTATTCATGTTGATACTTAAGGCGTGATATTTTTATCTAATGATTTGGGTGAAAGAGTCCATACAAATGAAAAGGCACATAGGATCTTTTTGAGAGAAGTCCAAATCTTTGATATCAAACTTTAAAGCTGTTTTATATCAGAACTGCCAAAACCTTCAATTTCAGTGTTGCAATTGATATCTCCACTCTACTCAGCCACAAACTTTTCTTGTATTAACTGATATTTTATCACTTAAGTGGGCAAAATACAATTTATTTGATAATTCGAAAATATCAGAATAGAAGTTCTGTAATGAGGCAATTTTCATCTCTTTGTAACAATGAGCAAGGAAATATTCTTGGTAAAAGTAGTTTAGCATCATATTTGAATATTGTTGTTAAAAGGATGTTATCCACTTTGTTACTTTGTCTTTATATCATATATTGCTTCTGACAGAAGTATATTAACATCTGTATATACATCTTAATATACTGTCTGTACGTGTATCTCTATATGCATGTTAATTATACCTGAAAGCTTTACATTTTGCAAAAGTCTGCCCTTAAACTGTCCTTCAGGAAGCTATGATAATTTTAAGAAAAATTATTTACTCACATTCACAAAAGTAGTATGGAAGGACTGGAATTCAAATCCCAATTCACTGAATAACATTGTGTTAACCTCATTAAAGAAATTCTGTTACGTGTAGGAACACTGTGGGGTTAAGTAAAGGATTGCTGAACTGTTTCTTTTCGTCATATCAAAATTATTGGGCTTAAGTGATCAAATCTCAGCAAAATAAATGCTTCCAAAATTTGTTTAACTTCAAAATAAATATGGAGAATCTCTTTTAAAAAAAAAAAATATATATAAATCTGCTGTTTGGTTACCACATTAACATTCCATTTGTTGTGTTTCTAGACAATGCATCTTTAATATTGATCTCTTTAATATGTTTTGCTGTCTTTTTCTTAGTAAGATTGTTTTATCTTCACTGAAATCATTATATTTTCTTTAATAAGATGAACATTTAATGTGCTCTTGGCATGAATTAATTTTTAATAAACCATTAATAAGTCAGATCTCTATGGATTTCTTTCCCCTAAAAATCAAGCCTCTTCCAGCAGGGAGTATTTGATAGATCCTGGCATTTGAATTTATTGTAGCATTTTCAACATTATTCATAAGAAGAAGAAAGGAAGAATTCTGGTTAGTCAGACTAGAGATGATTTTTTTTTTCTTCTTTGATACATTTATGAGACAGTGTAAAATTTGTATTGCTAGAGAAACTGATTCTTTTAAGCTGTGCTGAAGCCTGGTTTATTATACCTTGAGTTCTAATTTCCTAGCAGAAATTAGCAAAATTGTAAACTTTATTTGTCTATCTGTCAGAGTGTTTGTGTTGCACTCGACTGAGGTTTTTTGTTTTGTTTTTCCTGGTCTTTTTGGTGTGTGTGTGTGTTGGTTTTGGGATAGGTTTTTTGTTCGTTGTTTTGGTTTTGTTTGTGTGGTTTGGTTTTGGTTGTTGTTTTTTTTTTTTTTTTTTTTAAAGCACTAATTCACTCTTCAATTGGTTAATGAGCTGCTGTGACAGTTTTTGCATTGATGCTTCAAAGATCTGAGTAGCAGAACTGATATGGTCCGAGTATGGAAACAGGAATTCTACTTAAAACTTGCAAACTTACCTTGGTAAACTACAGACCTAGCCTTCTGCCTATTCTGTCCAGGACTTACCAAGGAGATAGTGTGAATATATTGATGGTTGATTTAATATTGTCAGCCATCAGTCTTCAAATGATAAATTAAACATGCCCTGAGTTTGCATGTGAAGTCCATGAACAAGCTATACGTTCCTGCTCTCATGGGTGGATGGATGCTCCGTGAAAAGACCATATCTGGGTTACTTTTTGTTGCGCTGACCATAGAGTTGAGAAGAGGTGAACAAGTTTTGAGCTCAGTTCAAAACAAATTTTTTTTTTTTGTTCTTTTTAAAAAAAAAAAAAATTGCTAGGGTTTAGTTATGCTGATATCAGGTAGACCATTTGGGAGAAGGTAGTTTGGTACTTGTGGGATGGAGTGGAAAGGGCTGAGTTGTTCTCTCCAAGGAGAAAGAGAGCAAGACTGTAGAAATGTAAACTATCCTTTAAAAAGAAAGTGACTTCTATGCTAATTGCTCTGTGTAAGTTTAGGAAATCCAGCAGTAGGTTTTATCTGCTCACAGGTACTCAACGTTTACTCCAGAGGCTTTTTGTTACTGCACTTAACTGAAGTCAGTGACTTTTCCCATTCGGTGACAGTTGGAGCTGTGTAACCTCTTACACGTAGCCATTTGTTTTGGGGATGGTATTTCTATTAGCAGAGCACTTAAAGTAGTCAAGTGGAAGGCTTCTCTTGGATCATTTTGTGCAGCTGGAGCTCAGTTTCAGTATAAAGTTGATGCAAGTCTCATAGATGTTTGCTTAAAACTTACAGAAAAATTAGCTTGCTCTGAGTTTTAGACTCTGTGGTATTACAGACTGGAAGGAGACAAGCAACTACAAAACCACTTGGTCAGGATCTGCTCTGAGGCAAGAGCAACCTTTGGTTCTACTTATACCTGATTGATTGTAATAACACTTTGAGGGACTAAGACCTCATTGCCTCACTCCAGCATAACACCTAGTCATCAGCTCAACTCCAGCTGTGCTACCAGCTCCCTTGAGTTCCATGGGCTACTGCCAGCACTGGGCGTGCTGCACGGGATCAGGCCAGACATAAACTGGGATTTGCTGACTTTACTGCTCCCTGGGTGTTGGGTGTTTTGTTGTTGGGGTTTTTTTCCCCGCCCCCCAAAAAACCCAGTGTGTTATTAATGAACTGGTGGTGAATCTGAGTTAACTTCAGCATTTTAAAGGAACTGCAGCAAAGCAGAGGAACTAATGCGCATGTATGGCAATATACACGCTGTTATATTCTGCAAAACAAATGTGGCTGTTTCTTCCTCCCTTGCGTTATGGAGACAGAGTCCTCCTCAGGTTCCTCACTGCACTCAGAAGTGTTGCTCTGTGTGTGGAATTCAAAGACAAGATGGGTGTTCCTGTGCTGTTGTGTGTTGAAGATGTTCTCAAGTCTGAGCCATTAAGAGGAAACTTACATTTGTTTTTCTTAAATTGGAGCTAAAGGTTTTTCAAATAGACTTCAAAGAGAAATGGATAAAACAGCCTGAAGAACTTATAATTGGCCTGGATTTATAAACTATGTAGTGCTATATATATATCTCTCTCTATATATATATATCTCTCTATATATATATCTCTCTCTCTATATATATATATATCTTGTGGTTACTTCCAAAAAGCTCATCAGCTTCTTGCTTCAAAGGTGCTGACAGTTTCTACTGTAGTACAGTTTGAATAAGCCTGCAAACATGCAAATGCAATCCAGGATAACCTTTTACTAACACTAGCAGCTGATTGATCAGGTCAAGTGACAGAAGCAGCCATGCAAGGCTAAACCAAAGTCAAAGAGGGTTCTTATTCCTTTATTTGTATTCATTTTAATTGCTGCTAAATCACAGAGGTATGAGGGGAACACCCACAGGCATTCCCTTGTAATGTGGTTCTGTGACCATGAGGATCATGTCTCTTGCAAGCATCTTTTCAAAGCAATTACTGATGGCTTGTACCTTATAATTTAGCTGTTTTTATTATTTTCCAGCTTAGTTACAGTACATTTCAATGCTTATGTTACCTGCTTTCCTTGCTCTGCCTGTACTAATTCTGTCCATCCTGAAGTAAGCAATCTTGAACAGTTTCCATGTACTTCTGTTTCAATAGATGCAATGTTGTGGTTTTGGTTGGGGTTTTGGATTTTTGTTTTGGTTTGGTTTTTTTTTAAGATTTAAAGCAATCCAGCACAAAGGATGAGTATGGTGTTCAGAAAATTGCTGTGTTATGTTAAACGTGGAGTTGTATTGTCACTGTTATGAAGCAAATTAAAAATACCATAGACAGATACCATTAAAAGTTGTTTTTTTTTTTGTCGGGGGTAGGGATTGTGGTTTTTTTGGTCGTTTAACTACTTCTCAGGCTCTGTTGTTTGAATGTGATCACTGCTTTGTGTATATTGGTGCATTGAGCTAGGTATTTTTATGTATTAGTAAATTAATATAGTGTTTGTTCTTGTGGTTTATCTAAGGAGCAAGTAAGCATTCTTGTAGCAATTTTTTTTTTTTTTTTTTTTTTTTTTTTAGGCACACAGAGTAAGTCTTTACTTTTAAGAGTATGGCCCCACTCTGTTTTTCTGGCAAGGTGATTTCAGTTCTGATGACATAAATGCATCTAATACACTGGGGTGAAATAGAAAATACTGTTCTAAAGGGATTTGCTAAATATTAGCATTAACTTTAAGAATATATATGTATAATAATTGGTATTTTAAAATATTTTCAACTGTAATGATTCATACAGACAACATAAGATGTGAAACCTATGCTATAGGAAGAACTTCAACTTTCAGGATCCTTTAAGTATGTAGTCTTCATGGCTGTAAGTGAAAGAACGAACTGTCATGAATCGTGGCAAAAAACAATACCAGGATTGCTAAGAAAGGACTTAAGCAGGCTACCATACATTGCAATGCTTGCATTCATTGAGTTTGGCCAGTACAATAACCACGTGCATGGATGTTTTGCCTCGCCTGAAACAACAGTGCGGGAGCTGCTGCAGCAGCCTGCTCAATGGAAATGGGGCCAGGTGCGGAAAGGTCGAGCTGAGCGCTGGCACCTAGCATTCAGTCTCCTTGTCTTTGGCGTAGAAGCCGTACTGCTAGGTGCACCATAGGAAGGCTAAGGAAATGGACAGAGCTAAATGTCCCAAACGAAAGGTGGAGCATGTTGGGCAGGAGCAGTTGCTGAAGTACACGTTCACTTGTTCACAATTCCTTTGCGCAGTCTAATAGGAAAAAAGTGAGGAAAATAGTCTTAAATCAGATAGTGGTCTTCTAACTGTAGTTTGAAGGTATCTTCTGAAGGTAATCATGTCTTGTGAGCAGCATATTTGCTTAAGAGATGAAAGAGACCGGTTCAGTGCTGTCATCAGCACGTTGTGTAACTGCTGTTGTGCAGAATGTAGGGCACAAAAAGCAAGAGAGAAAGTAAGTGAGGAGGAAAAAACAGGAGGGATATCAATCCTTGTGACTCAGCTTCTGTACTAAGCATTGACTATTTAGTATAAAATATATGAGTGGTCTTGTAAACAGGGATGTAAGGTTTCATAATCCCTGTTTCTCCCTGCTCCATCCTCCCCATAGGTAATGTCGTAGTTACAGCCACTTTGATAGGAGACATGGATTTGAATCCTTTCGGGTAGGGGAAGACATTGGACTTCAATCTCCTACTCTGTCACAACTGCATTTTGTGCAGGTTTTTATGCTGGTGGTGAATGTTACTAGTGCTTTGTGAACACCTACCAGACTGAGGCTCCAAAGGCATATAGACCAGAAATAATCTAGCTTTTTGAAACTGGCTGCTCTTCATTGCCACCATACTTATCCAGCAAAGCCTGAGTGGAAAGGGCAAACACAATGCCATCTGCAAAACAAGGGAAGGAGGAAGAATCTTGGCATTACAAGGTTGTCAGTTTAACTCATTTTTTGTTAGAAAAGCATTGGAACAAATAAATAAATTCTTCATAAGCAACTAGAAGATTACAACGATGCATAATAACTGTAATCAAGAAGTCAAGATTAATCAAGAAAAAATGTCATGAATTTAATTCTATTCTGACAGCTTAACAGTTCTAGTAGCTAGAAGAAAAGTAGTAGATATCTGTACATGTACACGATAGAAAATCTGTCAGAATGGATGGATACATCAAATGGGACTTTTCAGGAGCCTGACTTCAGCCCAATTATTATTCTGTATTTTTATTAAATACTTTGGATGGAGGACTGCAGTTGTTGGGTGACAACAACATGAGAAAATGTACAAAGATATTTGGGAGGCAAGGTCTCAATTCTGTGAATATAGAATCATTCTAGTCGTTCTGTTACTGAAACACTATGAAAAAAATAAAATAAGCTTAGCTGGGTTGCTGTGTAGAAAGGACAGATTTAAACTTCTATATTTAGATAGGAATAATTAACTGTACAAGCACAGGATGGGTAATGACTCCTTAGGCATCAGCAATTACAAGAAAAATGTGGGTTAATAGCCAATTTTAACTTGAACTTAGGTAAACAATGTCTTGTCAATGATGTCAAACACCATCTGGAGTGTGTGACAGGAACATTGTGTTAAACAGCAGAAGAAATTCTTTAGTCCTCCTTGAACCTCCTGAAGTTAAAAAGGATATGGACCAATTTAGGAGAGTTCAGAGAAGAATAATGAGTGTTCTCAGAAGTCTGTTAAAAAAAAAAACAACCAAACAAAACCCAACTAATAAGAAAATGTTGAAGGAACTGGATTTTTTTGAATACAGAGAAGGCAAGACTAAGGTGTCATGGTTAACAGCTTTCAAATATATAAAAGGCTGTTGCAGAGAGCCAGAGAATACATTCACAGATTTTCACAGGAAGATCAGTGAGTAACAGACTTGAATTGCAGCAAGGAAGATTTAGGTTGTACATCAGAAAAAAAAATTCTAACAATAAGGATGGTGAAGCTTTGAAACAGGTAGCCTAGAGAGTGCGAGATTTCCATTATTTGAGGTTTCAAGAGCAAGTAGCTGTACATGGTATTTGGGGAGTACAGCAGGGGCACGGGGAGCTCTTTGACCTAGGGTAATAGATGCATACAAATCTGAGGCATCAAGTAACATCTATTAGGTTTATGTTGGATTCTTGGAAACAAGGTATTTATAGTAGCAAGTTTGTTGTATGATACTAATAGGTGAAAATACTAGGATGTTATGCAGTTAAATATGTGTTGAACCTGAGAAGAGAAGCATAACTTATTCCCTTGCTCTCTCATTCATCTGCTCAAAGGCATTTCTACCTGTTAGTCTTTCAAAGGTGAAATAGAGAACAAATCTGAATTGCTTTTCTTACACATTTTTTCCTTCTAAAATGCTGTTTCAGCACTCGGCAGCTCAGAGCACGACATTTCCACTGGAGAGCTGTAGTTCTGTCCCAACCCCGTCCTAATGGCACCACTGGGCCCAATGCTTCTCAGCCAGTGCTTGTTATTGACTTTGATTTTGCAGAACCTGACAGCAAAGGTCCTGCAAATTCCAGCCTTGTTATACTCTTGTTTCTGTGTCTCCATAACTTCTTTAGCAGGCATGGAGCTTTTTTGGGTTTTTCCTTTTTTTTTTTTTTCCTTTACCCCCCTCTTGCTGGTGTAACCCTGTTTGGGATCATATCAAATGGTGTTCCTAAACATCAGGTCCAAAGCCACCTCTCTGCTTGGTCCTGCTTTTTATGGGAAAATAGATGTCTTCTGGTTTTGTTTTTAAACAGCAAAGAGCTTCACTTCAGGCCAGACTGTTTATCTGAAAGGCACTTCAGAGATAAAAAGAAGAATGCCGTATTTATCTTGCAGCAACAGCAACATCCAGCAAATAATGCAGCCATCTCCCTTGGCTCCTGTGCCTGAGACACAAACAAACCAGCTGTAGAAAGCAGTTCATGTTGCTATAGACTCTCAATTTAAGCACTACCTATTAAAGAACATCTACATGGCCAATTTATTCTTGTTTTCCTCCCTCGGGAGGAAAAAAGACCTAGCTGGTTTTCAGTCACAAAGGTTCTCAGTCCCAACAGATGGAAGAGCTGTCATCTCTCTTCTCCTTAAGTGGAAAAAGGGCGTTCATCAGCTCTTGGAATTGGGTGCAAAAATCGATAGCGCCTATATTGTTAAAGCCATTCAAAACGGTAGTTTCAGCATATTTGTAAACATCGTAATGCAGTGAATAAAATAAAAAAACATGGCAATAGGAAAACCTCAGTAATTTTAGTATTTAGCCAGAGTACTCACTATTAGCCTACTTAAATATTAGTATAGATCCAAAATTCAAGGGTTTTTCTTCTAATCCAACACACGCCTAATTTTTAAACCCAGAATGAATTTCTTGCATTTCTTATCTTCTAAACACTTACTTACCTCAAAATTCAATTTGTCACTAGCTTAGCTAGTGCTGTATGCATTGCAATCTGTGACAGAATTCCTAGTACAACCGGGGCTGCTCAGAAGTGACTCAAAAGGCAAGAAGGAGGCGGGTGGGTGCTGCTTCACTGAGTTTCTGATTTTGAACTGATCCGTAGTGTGTAGCTGAGCCTCTACTGCAATATCCTCCAGTAGGGACTTTTCAAGGTACTGGAATTAGTCTAGGATAAATACATCAAGTCTTTTGGCAAATATAAACTTTCTTTGCTCAGGGAAGGTGAGAGCAGCAGTGGGAAATATTTTTTTTTTTTCCCCAGTAATTAACATTGGGTCTTTCAATGAAATTGGTCTGTATTTTTTTTAGGATATGACACACTGATTCTTTGCTGACGCTGTTCATTTGAGACTTCATGACTATCTGTGACTCTTTAGTTTTTCTAAATCTTAAACTTTCTTTTAAAGATACTTAGGCCTTTTCATCATTATGCAAAATTCCGTTTAATCTCAGAATTAAGAGCTCCTGGTCCCTGGGTAAGGAAATCTGGAATTATGTTGTTCAGGCCATACTATGGCAATAGGCTTTAACAGAAATATATTTCACATCTCGTTTATGATAAAGCATGTGTAAAAAAAAAAAAAGTTGGAATGTATATAATCTGTGAGAGACTGAGATCCGAGGTTTTTTCTACACGTAGAACTGAGATATGAATGTTTACTTCCTATATAGCAGATGAGTGCCCAAAGTTCTGTGTATTGGGTGGTCTGCCTTGATGAGGCTTTAACTCTGGGAAGATCTTGGGTAGTCAGATGTGTAATGAAAAGTTTCATGCCCAGCACAAGTTCAGGATTGTAGGCACTCTTGATAGTGATCACAGAATGGTTGTGGTTGGATGGGAACCTCTGGAGGTCATCTGGTCCAAACCCCCTGCTCAAGCAGGACCACCTAGAGCTGGTTGCCCAGGACCATGTCCAGACAGATTTTGAATATCTCCAAGGATGGAGACTCCACGATGTCTCTGGGCAGCCTGTGCCAGTGCTCAGTCACCCTCACAGCAAGAAAGTGTTTCCTGATATTCAGAGGAAAACTGCTGTGTTTCAGTTTGTTCCCGCTACTTCTGGTCTGGTCACTGGGCACCACTGGAATGAGCCTGGCTCAGTCTTCTTTGCAGCTTCCCTCCAGGTGTTTATATACATTGATAAGATCCTCCTGAGCCTTCTGTTCTCCAGACTGAAGAATCCCATTTGTAACATCACTCTTATGCTGTATCATACTAAATTTTACTATCTTCATGAAAACTCATTAGTTTCTGTTTATATGTCAAATTGTTTACTGACCTGAAAGCAGTTGTGCCTATAAAAATCCATTGACATATTCATAAAGTCAGGGTTGAGTACTATGTGTCTGAATAAATGTAATCATAATTTAACATATGAAGCTGTATTTCTGGTGATGACAAACTTCTGAGTAATTCAGTTTGACTTTGAGATCCCAGATTGAGTTTGGCATGGAGGAAAAGTAAATAGTTGTGAAAATGTCTGAAAGAGAATGTCTTCCATTATAAAATTTTGCGGTCATATTTATAATGCAAATTTCACTACATATGTGTACTTTGGGATAAGCAGGAATGTTCTTTCCCTGTTCAGACAGCTTTATCCTACGCTACAGGGAAAACACTTTATCTTATCACAGGTTTTCTTATGTGGTAACAAGGAATTATCAATCACATTACAGTGACATCAGATTTTGTTTTCTTCAGAGGAATAAATGCGCTTGCAGTAGCAGATCTTTTTCAGTGTATTGTTTTCAAGGCAAAGCCTTGAGGTACTTTCCTCTTAATAAGAAAGCTTGAATTCTTAGATCTCATTATTGCTTAGGTTTAGAGGAAGTTGTGTTAAAATTTGATTGTGTTAGTAAAGATGGTCAGCTGGTTAAAGAATTCACTCGTATCTGTAGCATCTCTAAAATTGCACCTTTTCTGGTTTTGACTTTAAAGATTAAAGGTGACTTATGGGGTTGTTAGAAGTGGATTTCACTTAAAGCTTTGAAGAAAATCCTGGTCTACTAGTCAAAGACGACACAAAGCTGTAATTCTTTCTTTGATGAAGTCCACCACTGTGAGATTTGACACTTGAGTCCCCATTGCATTCTGTACACGCATGATGGATTTCTGATAAAAATATGTGCTGCTCTCTCATCTGGCTTTGTGTGTGTTTACGTGTGGTTATTTTAGAGGATGTATGACAACTCTATCCGTTCTGGCTGTCAGTGTTCTCAGGGTAAATAATAGAAGATCTTCTAAAAGTTTTATTGTATAAATTAAACTGTAGGTAAAGAAGGAGCTTAGTGGCTCATTACTGCAGAAGAAATAAAATTTCTTTTTAATTGGCAGTAGCATTAAGAAATATGTATGCGTAGTCTTTTGAGAATTTTATAAAGTTATCCTTGATGTAGTGTTTCCTCTCTTCCTTAATACTTTTCAATAAAGATGCAGAATTTATTTTGAGTACTTGATATGTGGCAGTTAAACATAAAAATTAACTAAATTTAGCTTGGTCAGATACTTCATAAGAATACCACAGGAAATTTTCTGCAGACTGAATGAAAACTGATTAATACTTTATTGTGACTTTGCCTTACATGAGCAGTGTTACTGATGGGAAGATATAATCTCTTCAACTTGAAGAATTTTTACTGAAACTTCTGCTTCTTGATCCTTTTAAAAAAATAAGTAAAAAAGGCAGTATTCTGAGGCCAGCATATCTCAAATGATTCGTTCATGGCACGTACTCAACAAAAATGCCAGAGTGCAGTCTTGTGCTTATGGATTATCTTAATGTTTTCTTCTGTCAGACGTATTGGCAGGTATGTTGGTTCTTCTCCTTTCTTAACAACTATTTGCTGCTGGCCTAAGGTACAACTTCAATTAAAAGGAGTGTGTTGGAGAGAAATCAAAGGAGCTACAGTTCCTTATGGGCATGAGAGCATAGCCACTTGTATGATGTCACGTCTGCAAGGTATGTGCAGGAATTTGGATGCTATGCAGTTTTGGGGATCTGAATGCATGATACCAGACTATTAACCCTTAGTGCTTCAGCTGGGGTGAAGGCACATCATGCTGAACACTGACTGTCTTTACAGCTGGATTAGAAGAAAGGGAAAATTATCACTACACTGGGGGGATTTTTTTTTTTTTTTTGCACTTGATAGTTGATGGATTTTCTGTTGGGCATTTAGGGGGAGGGAAGATCGCGGAGGGGTAAGGGAGAAGGCAGATGGGAATTGCAGGAGGACTCAGACCCTGAGCGTAGCCAAATCATTTGTCGGAGAAATAAGAACGGATTAGGCAACTGAGCGGCGGGTGTGGAACAGCTGCAGCTCTGGGGCTGTAGAAGCTGCGGCGAGGAGGAAAGGTGCTAGAGGCGTACCGCCTGTATGCTTTGAATGCTCGACACCAGCTGAGCGTGCGGGTGAGGATGCAGCACTTCTTCAGTCCTGACAGGTTCACAATAAATCTTTCCGGTGTGTTTTTCAAGTGGCGCTTGTGTGTTGTTATCAGGATTTCTAAGTGTCCACCCTCATTCATGGTCTCTTGCTCAGCTGCAGCTATCCATCCTGGTGATGGCTTCTCAGGCTTTTAAGTAACACCAGTGTACTAAAACCTTATCAGCATTTAATGTCAGCAATTAAATAAAAGGCAGTACCCCAGTATTTCCTCCTATTCTACTCACTCAGTTCCTCTTCTCTTTGGCATCAGGGAAAGATTTGCGTATCTTTGTTTTATCTGGCTCAGAAAGTAGGATAAGAGGGACACCTAGACTGAATGCCTGCAAATTTTTTTAAACTTTACTGGTAATACTCTCAAATTAGTAAAAATCACTAGTAACCTCCATTACTATTCAATGGACTTGAGAATTAGATGGCAGATTTCAGTTACCTGTGGTTCACCTTGCAGCTCATGAGTTCATGCACAGCTGGAATCTTTTGCAGCATAATAAAAAAATGTCCAGATTGTCACAAATTAGGTGACTCTCTTGCTGCTAGAAAGCTGCATATTTTGGGTTTTGGGTTTGTTTAAACAGTTTTCAAGTAGCACAATGTCACTAGTTTATCAAAAGAAATACCAAGATATGATTTGACTATGATTTATAAGTATACAGGAGGTAGTTTTCAAGAAACACTGAGCTAGACAACTTAAATTTCATACTGCATGCTAATGTTTATGGGTTATGACTTTCACCTCTTGAGGTTCCTGGCTTGAAACTGGTGCCTTATTCTATAATATCATAGAATCATTTAGGTTGGAAAGGATCTTTAAGCTCAAGTCCAACTGTAAAATATATATTAAAATATAAAAATAAATATTTTTATATATAAAAATACATGAAATATATTCTAGGCAAATACTAGTTGAACTTGAGAATAGTAAGTGGTATTGCATAGTCATTACTGCACTGATTTCAGACTAGGAGTTCTGATGGTCTCTTCCCTTAGAAACCTGTGGATCAATGATTCCCAAGTAGTGAAAAAGCTCTGGCAAAACTAAGCTAACATTGACCTCTCAAATTCTTATTAAAAATAAATTGGCTCAGTTAGACCAAAAAATGAAACTCAGCTTCATTTGCTGAATAAAAGCCTTTCTTCAGTAGATCTGGAAAAATAGAGGACTTGAAAATCATAAACTTTTCATGAGATCTGGGCAGTTACACCTGGCTTGTTCTACACTCCTACATCCCAAACAGAATAAGCAGTTGGCACATCATCTTTGTTACAGTACGTGGGGCCGTCTGTGTCACTGGTAGTGGATTCTATCCTGAACTTTGCATCTAGTTCTTTAGAACCAACTGAACGCTTTGTTTTCAGTTTTAAATTTTCCAAGTCTAATGGTGAGCTCTCTCTGACTTTTCATTTGTTCTCTATCAGACTTGACCAACTCTGACTTAAATGGATGGCTGCAAATTTGTCCAAATTATCCCTTTTTAGAAATTATGTTCTTCTGAATCTTTTCTGAGCTAATGATAATGTTAAGACTTGATCCTCTAATAACATGGCTGTCACTCTCATCACTAGATGTTGGACCTAACCTATTCTTAAGGGTTTAACTCCACCCCCCCATTCATGCAGATGTTGTCAGCTTTTACGTGTGTAATATTGGTTGAATTGCAGCTTCTAGAACAGGCCTGTCAATCCATCAAGCTTTGGTTGCTTTCTGCCAGTCATTTGTGCTTCTTCCTATTGATCACCCTAACCAGGGATATTTCTCCTGCAAACTGTTATAATAATGTTGTGATTTATTAGTTGCCTGCTAATTTGTGAATGGTATCGAACACCAATCTTTCCTGTCATCCCCATCTACTGCTCTTCAAATCACTGGGAGGATTTTTTGGATTTGTAAAGGTTAGGGAAAGTGATATTAAATGAATGGTAAGAGCAGAATATCCCAGGAGATAACAGACATAGAGGAAAGTGCCTAAGTAAATTCTTGTGTCTAACAGAAAAAGCTATCCAAGAAATGAAATGAAGTGACGGTCATTCAATAAAGACATCGAGAGGAGAGTTCTCAACTATTTTCATGCAGTGTATTAAAAAACAAACCTAGTGAAGTGTGTCAGAGCGCTCTCTTGTTTTTTGCTGAAAGATGGCTTTTGACCACTAGAATTCATCAAGTTACCAGGTCAAACTCAGACATTTTTGGGGTAGAAAGAGTTATTTAAGATCAGTGGAGAACATGAGACCTGAAACCCTTTGTGAGGAGGCTGTAGCTGCTGCTGCTGTTGTGTTGCTTTTTAAGGGAACTGCATAAATTAATAAATCTTAGGCCTGAAGGTCCATTGAAATTTTTTGTGTAATACAGATCACAGAACGTCACCAGTGTGATGAGCTGAAGAGCTTGTCCAGAATCTGTAGGCAAAGCAGTTTGTTTACAAGATGCCTTGCGTATTATTAAAATACTAGATTATTAAATCAAAAAAGTCTTACTAAAATATTCTGATTTATGAGGCATATAATACCTAAAATGCAGAAGTACTTTGGATAATATACATAAGAATTATAAAATGTCTGCTATAGTAGAAGACAGTAATGATAATAATAGCTGTTCTTCAGTAAGAGACGTTTCCTGCTTATTGCAGGCATTTGTTTAGGTTTTAAAAGAATTTATTTTTATGTTTAAATATAATTTTATACAGAGGTTTCTAACTCAGAACATCTATAATTTCAGTGGAAAGAAAAAAAAAAAAATCAGTAATAACCAAACAAGAAAGTTCTTACAGGAGTGATTTCCTGGTACTGCTAGGCTCCTACATCTGGAAATTGTCTATTTTAGGACAAAATCCAGCACCAAGCTATACATCTGTACAAAGACATTTTCTTTTGTGTTTTGTTTGCTTTTTAAATTCACACTGAATCAGTGCTGCTCACTTTCAGTCCCTGACAACTTGTTGATTTTCATTTTTCCCCTAACCCTTTGCAGAGCGCAGTATTGACTCCCATTTAGAGCAAAGGGATGCAGTCTGTGCATAAGTTTTCTTTCCAACTGCTTGTCACTCTCAACAAGGCTGAGAAGTCTGTTGCTACCTTATTGCAGTTGGTTTTGGAAATATGCTCTATTGTTTTTACACAGCAGTAGAACCAAGAATTCCTTCACGTTGTGGATTTTCTTGGTAAATTAAGGCAAACAGATGAGTTGTGAAAGTGTGTTGCTGTGTACTTGTCAGTGGGATACTCTAAAATACAATTCAGAAATACTCCCTTGCATCTCTGTTGTGCTTCACGGGGAAATACTTGTACGGGAAACACTGTAAATCAGTTTGCTAAAGTATGTCATCCATGATTCCTAAATTCCTAGTTCTCAGCTGGTAGCAGGGTTTTATTCATCATGACTCACTTGGGAGGTTTATAATAATCTATCATCTCCCTTTCCTCCCCACCTGTCCTGTCTGACCCTTTTCTTCTGCTAATCAGTGACTGAGATGTTTTTATTTCCTTGAATTTTGTCGTCTTGGTGACTCCTCTGGAGGTAGTGCTGAGTTCAGATAATCCATTTCAGCTCAGAGCTCCAGACAAGTGCAGAGGAAGACAGCGGGGAGTGATAGAAAATGGCATTTGGAGGAACAGAGGATAAGCAATAAATTTTTAAAACCCAAGTGATGAAGAAGTGGGAACACACAAGGAAAGAAATAGCAGCAAAAATACTTCCAGAAATGAGACATCTTTTCAAGTCATGGAATGGAAATGATGGTTCGTGTTACAATGTCCTAAATCCTTGCTGCACCTTTTAAAGAGACATTGCACACATGGCTTCAAAAAAGGCACTGCAGTGTTAACTGAGTAAATTCTTTACTAGATTGATTTCTCTTTGATAAGCATCTACATCCAATCCTACAATGTTACTTGTGTTTCACTGCTAAGCTCATGAATTCATTACATCAGAACTGTGAACAAGAAGGATGTTTACTTGTACTCAGCTTTTTAGTACACCATAGTTTGCACTAATTGAAATTCTCACAGTGATTTTGAAGTTCAGAATGCAAGTTTAAAGAAATACAGTGATTTAGCAAGCTGACACTGGTGACTTATCAGGATCACACTTAATGTTTTCTTGCAGTTTACTGCACGCGTAATTTATAAAATTGAAATCCCAGGAGTGCGCTCAGCCCCACAATAGGATGGTGTCAGAAGGTGAGCTCAACTGACATGTCACCTCCAATTTTCTGCAAGACCTGAGATTGTTTTACACAGTTGTTTTTGGGCTTTTTTTTTTCTTCAGATAAATTGGAAGAATCACAAGAAAAAGTTGTCTAAGGTCACCCAGTAAAGTCCATGGTTCAGTGCCTTATTTTTCCTAGGCTTTTTATCCCCTGATTTAAGTACCTGATTGCATGGTCTCATTAAAAATGAACTGGAAGCAAGAACTTGTAGAAATCCTATCAAAAACAAGTGCTGCAATTTGGACAGTTACACTAGCCAAATGGTAAGCTGTAATATTAAATAGAGATGCAGTGGCTTTCCAACACTTTTGTTTCAGGAGGATGTAACTGGTAATAAAAAAATGATTACTCAATACTCAAAGTGATAAAAGCTATCGTATGACGTATCTAAGTGCTTTTCAAGCAGTGACATAGTGGAGGGTAGATGAAGTACATTTACTCTGCCTCCCCTCTTGTAATCATTGCAGCAGTGCCTTGGAGAAAGCAGAAATTTATTGTCATGTTTGGATCTTAAATAGAAGCAGTTATTTAGTGGTAGAGTACATTAACTGCGCTTAATATGTAAACATGGTGGATATATCTAACTGCTTTCAACTAGGAAAAACTCAACTATGATAGCCATTGGTTGCCTTGTACTCAAGCCTTATAGAAAACATGAAAATAATTAAAGGTAAAGGATATATTTTATTAATTGAGGTGGTAGGACTCATTTGATACCTTCTCTGTAGTAACTGTTCTTAAGCATGAACAGTGTCTGTGCTGGAGAAGGCAAAAAAACTCTCTGCAAAGCTTTTGGTCTGAACCAGCCAGCCATTGAACAGGGCAGTCTTCAAAAAGCCTAGAGAGGGGTTGATTGTTGCTGATTTGCTTCTCATGAGTCAGTAATCCAGATTATCAGACAGTAAATTCTGCTAATATGCAAATGAACCATGCTCTCACAAGTTTCTTCTCTTGAGGTGTTAGAATAATCGCATGGTTTGGGGTATTTTATGTATTTGTGAAGTAGTGAAAGCAATAGCATTTATTTTCTCTCAGTTTCATTTTGGCACAGTGAACAACTTTAACTTTTTGTTCTGGATGTTTTTTCGTTGTACTGTGAGGGACAAAAATGGGGGGAGGGGAAGGCCTAATCCCACCACTGGTAAGGTCAATAGCAAATAGCTTTCTCAAAGAAACTGTTGTCTCTACAGGTCTTCTTACTGACCTCTGTGAATTTTGGACCAACTCCATGGAAATGGGAGCAGGTCTCTAGCAGAAGAAAAGCAAAAAGAGCAGAAAAGCTGTTTTTGTCTTGAATTAAACGAGTTTGGAATAAGGACCTTGAAGTCTTGAATCCCCTAAAGGGACAGTGAGGTATCCTCACCTTCATTCCCTCAAAGCGTTTAGTGTCACCCAGGAGGTCTGCAGATGACCTCAGAGAGAACTTGTAACCTTACATCATCACAGTGGGTTTTTTTTTTTTTTTTTTTTTTAATATTCAGCTCCAGGAATGGAGCCCACAGGCCCATCTTCCAGCATCTGCTCTTTATAAAGTGCATGGAGAGTCAGGTGTCCAAGCATGTGAACTGTGCAGGAACATCTAAGCCAGCTCAAAGCTGCAGCCAGTTGCCTGGGGCTGTGGGAGGCAGTGCAAGTGTGTCTCGGCAGCAACTGCGGGCTGTCAGCTCTGTCATGAAGAAGAGAGGGGAGGGAGTGAGATCCCAGAAGGGAGGTGGTTTAGGGAAGGAGAAAGAAAGAGATGTGCACCCATCTGCAGTTTAAATAACTGTGATCCCTGGTCCCTCAAACCCAGTTCCTCTGAAGCAGGCAGATCCCAGTACTGTTCCTGCATCCTGCTGTCAGTCTTTCCCACACACCCCCACCAGCCCCTCTAGCCCTTGGAATGCTGATGACTGCTTCTGCCCCTTCTGTGGTTCTTAACCATTGCCACTGCAAAATTGAATTGTGCTGATGATATTGAAGCCTTGGAATCACCTGTGAGTCGTTTGACAAGAAAAGGTGAACAAAGATGGGGGCAAGAACGTGCCTGTGACCTGACTGGAGTGTTTCTGGGGTAGGCATTTGTTGCTTCAAATTTCAGGAATTTCATTATGTTTGTCACCATTTTCCTGATACGTTGGGATGGAAAGAAAGAGGATTCTGCCATTTGTGCAATGGCCTCCTGACTGCACCCCTTCCCCACAAGCAGGCGGCCGGGTTCGGTTTGTCCTGTGTCTCGGCAGCGCAGCCCCGTGAAAGCTGGGCCAGCCAGCAGGAGAGAGGGCAGCAAGGAAATTGGGGTGCAGCTCCTGTCCGACTGTGGTTTATGCCTTTTATATTTGTACTACACAGCAAAAAATCAGTTGGTAGCTTTTGGGTGAAGGTCTAGAACCCAGGTTTTGTATTTCCCGGGCAGGAGCCCCAGCCGCACGTGCTGTTAGGAAAATGTAGGCACCGCTGCTGTCTTCTGCTCTTCATTTTCCTCCTTTTTGAGCTTGGTGCTGTCCATGCTCGTTGCCATGTGTTGAGTACATCTCCCGGATTAGTAGATGCCCATGGGTGCCTGAATCTATGACTCTGAGCCGGAGTTGGCATGTGTTTAAGAACACAGCTGGGGAAAGACAAACTGAAAGCACCCCAGTAATTTTTCTGGGGCAAACAGTTCAGGAACCACTAGGTATGGAAGGTGTTAGGATGAAAATTATTTTGTAGCTCTCAGGCTTGGATTTTTTTTCCTTAAATTTTGCCTGATTTGGATGCCTGAGTGTTTCTTGTTTTGGTTATTTGCTCCCTAAACATGGATGAATAAAGCATGTCTTGGGGAAAATTGAGGCGCACATAAATTGTACATATACATTGCTATAGAATGTTGTCGTGGTTTAGGCCCAGCCGGTAGCTGGGTGCCACGCGGCCGCTCACTCACCCCTCCCCCAGCGGGATGGCAGAGGAGAAGTCTAACAAAAGGCTTGGGTCGAGATAAGGACAGGGAGAGATCACTCGCTAATTACCGTCAGGAGCAAAACAGACTGAATGTAGAGAGGAGATTCATCTAATTTATTACTAGGCAAAACAGAGTAGAGCTATGAGAAAATACAATCAAGTCTTAAAACACCTTCCCCAACCCCTCCCATCTTCTCGGGCTCAACTTCACTCCCGGCTTCAACCTCCGCCCCCCTCAGCGGCACAAGGGGGCAGGGAATGGGGGTTGCGGTCAGTTCAGCACACATTGTCTCTGCCGCTTCTTTGTCCTCAGGGGGAGGACTCCTCTCAACATTCCCCTGCTCCAACATGGAGTCTCTCCCACGGGCTACAGTCCTTCAGAAACCGCTCCAGCGTAGTCTCTCCCACAGGGTGCAGACCTTCAGGAGCAGACTGCTCCAGCGTGGGGTCCCTCCCACAGGGTCACAAGTCCTGCCAGCAAACCTGCCCTGGCGTGGGCTCCCCTCTTCACGGGTCCACCGGTCCGGCCCGGCCTTGCTCCAGCATGGGCTTCCCACGGGCCACAGCCTCCTTCAGGTGCCTCCACCTGCTCCAGCATGGGGTCCTCCACGGGCTGCAGGTGGAATCTCTACACCCCCTCATCCTTCCTCCATGGGCTGCAGGGGGACAGCCTGCTTCACCATGGCCTTCACCACGGGCTGCAGGGGGATCTCTGCTCCGGTGTCTGGAGCGCCTCCTCCCCCTCCTTCCTCACTAACCTTGGTGTCTGCAGAGCTTCTTACATCTTCTCACTCCTCTCTCCGGCTGCAAAAGGTTCCTTTAACTCTTTTGTTTTCCTTCTTAAATATGTTATCACAGAGGCACTGATTGGCTTGGCCTTGGCCAGGGGCGGATCCATCTTGGAGCCGGCTGGCATTGGCTCTGTCAGACACAGGGGAAGCTTCTAGCAGTTTCTCACAGAAGCCACCCCTGTAGCCCCTCCTGCTACCAAGACCTTGCCACACAAAACCCAACACAAATGTTTTGTGTTAGAAATTAGTTCTCAAATCTACAGATCTCTTTTTTTTTTCTACCTTCCTTTCATTAGAAGTGTGTTAGGATCCAATAGGAGCTGATGATCTAAAGATGTAATAGGCACTGAATTTTGCAAATTAGTGAATGTACAAATTCAATTTATTTCAAGAAAGAAAAAATAATGCAACTCAAAATGTATTTCAGTTCTTTATTTGACAAATGTAGATTAATATTGAATTAAAGGCTTCCTAGAATGCTAATAAATATTATTTGATAAATTTCAGTAAAGCTTGAGATTCTTACAGTAATGTACAGTAAATTGCAAATCTCATTATGTTGGTCTTTAGAAATCCTTTCCGAGAAGAAAGTAGATGGTGATTATAATGCAAATTGTAGAGTGCAAACTAGATATTAGCTAGTAAGGTGTTATTCTGTTTAGATTCTATGATTCTTATTTTCTCAGATAAACCTACTGCATTAATTTTAAAAATAAATAGTGTTATGGAGTTTCTGTGCCTATTGTACATTAGGTTAAAGGGCTAATTCTTTTTTATTTTTTTTTAATTCATGGGATTGTTTAATATGATTCCATTTATATGGGGAGATACAGAATAGTGCTCTCCTTCACTCTTTCCTCCTGCTCTGAGTTTTTTTTTATTCTCTGCAGTGACTGCTTACTCTGGAGAAATGGAAGGAAAGGTGATTTGAACTGGTGTGACATGGTTTTCTGGGTTCCCTGGCACCTCTTGTGGCCTTAATTTCTCTAGATTGGTCATAAGTTTCCTATTGAGCTGTCATCCCCTCTGTCCCCAAGCTGATGATGCTCACAACTGCTTTGACACCCTTTTCTGACGATGCATGCAGTTGTCAGATGTGTAACTTTTCCTTGGCGTATGCAGTAAATAATGAAACTGTCTTTATGTCCAGGGTGGGTTCCCATGGTAACAGCAACGTGTTTGCTGAAAGGTTAATTACAGTCATGTTGGTAAACGAAGCGCTCCAGAGAGCTGGAGCTGTGTGGTGAGTTATCCCATCTACCTGTGCCCGCCTCTGAGGTGATGCTTGGTTTAGGAGAGAGCATCATTCCCTACGATTTTGAATTATGCAGCCCATGAAACAACACCTTCTACAACAATCAAGGCAGAGCAAATTTAATCAGTCTTATTTGGATCAGATTTGGACTCAGGACACAGTCCAGGGGGCTGCCCTACTGATGTCTGGTCCCACAGGGCTGGGGGCAGCTGGTGCCTCTGAAGTGTTTTTTCTTGGCCAGTGTTGTACCTGCAAAAGTTTTTTTTACTTCTAACTGAATATTTTGTGAAGGTTTTCTCTAGTTTTATTAGTGCAGAAATATAATGTCAAAATTCATAACCATTCTTGACAACAGATGAACAAGGAGGTAGCAGCCCAGGGTTTGTGAGCAGCCAGTGTGTTATCCCTTCCTCCTTGTTTCACCCCACCACCAGAGGCTGTGAGGACCTGGTACACAGGGTGAAACGTTTCAGACCAAATTCTCACAGACTGACTAGAATCCATTTTATTGGTATCTGACAACAAATACGAGAAAGTGTAATCTCTGCGTTAGCCCAACAAAGGTATCCATGCATGATGAATATATTGAGAGAAAACTCATCTGAAACACCATGGAGGACAGTCTACAGCTGTCATCTTTAAGCTGTAACTAAACTTTTCAAGGACAAAAAGGTTTGAATCGTCAGATGAAGTTTAATAAATACATTTTATATTTCAGTTAGTTACCTTTTCCAGTTTCACTTGTTTAGTATCATAGAATATCTTGAGTTGAAAGGGACCCATAAGGATCATCGAGTCCAACTCTCTGCGCCTCACAGGACTACCTGTGTCCTTGATACTACCTGTACCCAAAGATACCTAGTATCTTTGTAACGCTGGTCACCATATTGAATTTCTACAATATCCTTTTGAAAGCAAAGACTGATTCAGTGATTTTTTTAAATTTTTTTTTTTCTCTTGACATAATGTAAAATGTAAGTAAAACCTCTAGTAATGTAACTTGAGCAAAACACAGAGGTTTTTTGCAGTAATAGGCAGCCTGGGAATGTATTCAGGTGAGGCACTGGGGTAGTATTCTACTGTTTAGTCCCAGCATGGATGATACCAGGGGAGTGTATGCTGCAGGATTTGTATGCATTGCTGCCTACCTTTTATCAGGCAATGACGTTATTTACAAAGAAGTGTGCGCAGATGTGGAAGGAAAAGCAAATATAGTTGAGCCAACAAAATGTGTGCTGAACTTAGGCATGCTTTTATCCATTCTCTTTTTCTTTCTTTCCCTAGTTTGTTTTTATGCCCTTCAGAGTAGTGTCCATCTGTCTGTAGGAAGTACATTACTGTTTCTTTTTGACACCGTGCAAGTGATAAATACTAATAAAATTTCACCTGACCTGCAGTGAGAAGTCAGGGACACTTGGTCAGAGAAATTTACTCAGCAAGATAGAAAAAAAAAAAAAACCCAACATACAAGACAATTGGAATTTTAGACTTTGGAAGACTGTAATCACAATTTGCAAATGCCTTTGCAAATTTCCTTGTGGAAATAATCAAGAAGATACAGAATGTTTAAACTGGATGCACAGAAGGGTTTGATTATTATTTTTTTTTTTGTACAAGGAAATCTGTTTTGTAGAGATCAGTCTTTTAAATATATCTACTATGAAATGAGATGGCTTGGTGCTTATTTCTTAGTACAAGATTAGATCATTCCAGTGATGGATGCAGAATAGTTAGATATCTTGTTTCTAGTGTGACTGAAGCCTTGTGAGACATCATAGCTGCTCATCAGCAGCGATAGCTAGCAGTATGTTTGAAGGACATGACAGAGGTCACTTGTTTAAAAAACTAAAGTCTGTCAACATTTTTGTGTAGCCACTTAGTTTATGCTGCAGCATTTGAGTTTGTTTAGCCTCAAAAAAAATAGACAAAATTAATAAGAGGTAGAGGCAGTGATTTTTTTTCCTTTTATTTTATTTTTCCCAATACCCTGTCCTTTTGCACAGAACAGAGTAAGCCAGGTAGAAGACTACAGAAATATGCAGGAACTGGATGGGCAGTTGCTATTATCAGTAATTGTTACTGAAATAATCTACGATAGTCACACTGCAGATAACCGCCCTGGCAGAGTACTCTCATCCCTTGAGAACAGAGTCAGTCTGATCTTTGGTGGGACAAGGAGGTGAATAGTAATAATATACGGCATCTGCATGTGAAACAAAACCCATGTGAATGAAGTAATGCCATGCCCCCATTTTTAGTTTAGTATCTGGAAAACAAATGTAAAAGCCGTGTCAAAGCAATGTGGGGAAGGCACGTCATGGGTTACTGCTTTGTGTGGATAATGTAGATGCAGTGTTGAAGTAATGCTTTTGGACAGCTAAACCAGCATGTAAAAAATTGTGTATGGTCTGTCTAACACTAATTTTATTTCCAAAAACTTTCAAAGTTTCCTTGGGGGGACAGGATATGTCCAGCAGAGGAAAAAACCCACTGTAGCTGTATGCTGTTATGATGATGGGGAGTGACTTCAAAGGCAGGAACCTTTGTCAATTGATTTTGACCCAAAGCTCCACTTGTCCTTACTAAGGTTTAGTCTCCAGACTTGTACGTAAAGGCTAGAAAAGTACATATGTTTACGCAAAAGACACGAACATTGGCTGCTAAGTAAGTGGCTGGACTGCTGCCATCTTTGGGTAATCTACTACAATAGCATATGTTGGCGAGAAAACATGTTTATGTAAATGACCAATTTGTAGACAAGGAATGCTGAGTGGGATTTGTCTCGTCTGGCATGCCTGACGTTAGAAGACTGGAAGATTAGCCCTGTCAATAGTAATTACTCCCTCTACCTCCAGCCCTTGCAGGGGAAGAATGATACCCCGAGCACGTCACTGCTCACTACCTGCTGCTGTGTGATAATTGCTTGGCCGAATCAAACCTTAATTAAAATGTTATTGATAATTTGTCTGCAAAGAAACATTTGCTCACATCTCTTAATGAGAGGTCAAATTGTGTCATTGCTTACCTTTATCAGCTAAAACTTTAACAGAAAATAACTAAAATTTACCTTGGTCTTTTTGCTTTACTTTGGAAGCGTTGGTCAGTAAGTTTTCACCCTCTTGATTTCTATATGCAGAACTAACTGGTGAAAGCAAAGAGTACAGGATGATATGTGAGGACACCCAGGGGTGACATGATGTTAGTAGATGCAAGCAAGAGCCTTTAAATCATCGATGTATGTAATGAGTCAACTTTTATACACCAGATATGAACTTACAATGCCGCTGTTTTCATTAAGTTGCCTAGCTCGCGCTGATGTTGGTAGCGTAAATGTCAGTAAATACTATTGACGTATTATATGTGTGTGTAGGTATATATCCACATATATATTTATATACATATGAATCTCAAAATTAAATTGGGGTCATAGAAGAAATTTGTTAAAAATCTGACAGTGATCAGATGTTTGCCCAAGAAATCCTGCAGCTTTGCTCCCTGGCAGCCCTGAGTCCCACTTCAGAGAGCATCGCCATTAGGTACGTACCTGAAGGGAATATGCCTTGGCAAAAAGATTAGTGTGTGGAACAGTGCCAATGAATAACCATGTTTTTGTATTAGCTATTATTATTATTATATATACTTGTTTTGATTTCTGGTTGGAAAAGTCCTTTGGAGAAAACCTGTCATTGACTATACCCAGTCTGACTTCGGCTTAATCTTTCAACAAATGTGTGATCAACTATCTTTGGATATATTTTGGTAAACTGTGGCTAGTTTTTGTGCCTTATTTACTGGTCTTTCTTTGAATACACGTCCTGGAAGTGTATAGGATGTTGTCTCAGTGGTTTTTAGCATTACATTGTAGCTACTTTGTGAATTTCTATATTAAAGTATTTTTGTTCTGAGCAATTTATGCTTTTAAACAACCAGGTAAGAGCAGTAGCTCGACTATGAGCTTGATGGAGCTCGTGAGTTTGGTTCTGTGAAAGTGGTTATTAAGTAAAATCTGACTAGGAAAGGTATTGATGCTGCACGAGAATATTTTATAGCACTTACTCTTAAATTTCTTCCACTACATGCACACAAAGGTGTGATTCAGTTAACCGCAGTTGTCAATGTCCAACCTTATGTGTGTGTCCTTTTTTTTCCCCAAAAATCCCTAAATTAGTGTGTTAACTTAAAATGACGTTTATTCAGAGCATATAAGCACTTTCAAAAGCAAAACAGTTGTGCCCAGAAAAAGCATTGGCTAGCTTCTGGTCTGGGACATCATTACTCATTATTCATGCCGTGTTGATTATAGAATTTTTTTCTGTTATTTTAGAAGGCGTGGTTTTTAATTTGTAGAGTGATTTTCCTCTTTGGCCTCCGTCTTCGCATCAAAGCCTAAACATTTTGATTGCTTCCATGATTGAGGCAAATCTCTGTGGGAGGAGATTTATTCCAATATACATCTAGCAGATAGGGTGGGGATTTTCTTTGCTCACATAAGTAGGTTATGTAAAAGCAGGCATAAATTGAGTCTCATTAGTGCTGGATACGGGAAGGCCAGTTTCTTCATTCTCTCCCACCCATGACTAGCATAAAATGTTACTCCGTGCTCCAATATGCTTTTGTGATCTCTTTTTCATAGCTGACATAAACTCAATGTTATACTTAAACGGTGCTTCATATTATCAGTGTTGTACAAATTGTTAACAGTCCTTGTCACTCCCTTTTCATTTTTGTGATGAGAAAGGTATCATCATCTTTACAGAAAAGTCTAACAGATAGGAAAGTGAAGAGGCTTCTTCATCACAATTCACTGGCAGAGAGTCAGCCCCAGATAATGACAACGCCTGGAGTAGAGCGGGTGGTCACTAGGGTGCAATTCTGACTACTGAACTGTGCTGCCTTGCTGGGAGGAGAGGTAAAAAAGGATTTAATAAGAACTGCTAGGTGGCCAGAGGCAGCTACTTTAGGAAATGAGGCAGTATTTATTGGAAGATGCATATAACTGTTGCATTTTCTTGCCAGGGAAGTGAAAGCATAAATATTCACCCAGATTTCCAATTATTCCTATCCAGTTAAGGGGACAATGCAATCTGTTGGGAGCTAAATCTCTGTGAATAGGATGGCTATTTTTAGTTGCAAGACAGCTTCCTTCTCATATTCTGTTGTCTTATACAGGATATGTGTCAAGCATAGCCATCAGATTTCTGTAATTCCTCATCGTGCTAGTCCTGTTTGCCTGCTTTGAATTCACCCAGCAGGTGACCAGTTTCCAGCTAGATTTTTTGGAAGTGGTTTTGTTCCATTTGTAGCATGACTCAATTTTTGAAGTAAGAAATCTGGTTGCGTACCAAACATAGAATAGAATATTTTCAGTTGGAAGAAACCTACGACGACCATCTAGTCCAACTGCCTGACCAATGCAGGGCTGACCAAAAGTTAAAGCATGTTGTTAAGGACATTGTCCAAATGCCTCTTAAACATGGACAGGCTTGGGGCATTGACCACCTCTCTAGGAAGCCTGTTCCAGTGCTTGACCACCCTCTCAGTAAAGAAATGCTTCCTGATGTCCAGTCTGAACCTCCCTGGTGCAGCTTTGAACCATTCCCACGTGTCCTGTCACCAGACACGAGGGAGAAGAGCTCAGCACCTCCCTCTCCACTTCCCTCCTCAGGAAGCTGCAGAGAGCCATGAGGTCACCCCTCAGCCTCCTCTTCTCCAAACTAGACAAACCCAAAGCCTTCAGCTTCTCCTCACAGGACGTTCCTTCCAGCTCTTTCACCAGCTTTGTTGACCTCCTGTGGCCACATTCAAGGACCTGTACTTTATGACTCCAATGAAGTCCTACCTGAGGAGATTTCTTCCAATTCACGCTAGCCTTCAGTCTGTTGTTGTGTTACAGTGAATATTTTTGTCACTGATACATAAAGAAATAAAGAACTAAAGACTATTTATACATGGAAATCAAGCAGTAGAAGTTAGGTTAAAAAGTAAATGTTTGTTTTGTCTCTTCCTCTTCTCTGGGTTTTGGGTATGGCACATTCTGGGTTTTTTTCTGTGTGTGTAAGGGAAGGATAGGTGAAAACAAGTGTGACTTTGGGGATTGTACAGTTGTGGATTTTGGACTACAAAAGTATGAAGTTCCTTTACTCAAGACATGGATCATTAGATGGACTCATTTCCCTTTACTGTCTGCAGATCTCCTTCTATTTAAATCTTTGCTAAGTTTGTTCTAAAGAATATGTCTTAACTGATCTCGGCTATAGAAATGAATATTTTTTTTTTGTTTTGCTAATTTAAAACAATTACTTTTCTCTGAAAGTAGCACTATTCCATCTTCTCCTTCACTCTTCTGAGGACTGTAGCCTTAGTAGGTCATGTTCATTTACTGTCTTGTCTGTTGTCTCGTCTGTTTTCAGGCTTAAGCCCATCTATCCAGTTTATGAAAGTTTTTCTTCATTAGTTTTATCTAAATTCTTTAACATTTGAAATGTGAAGCACACATACCATGCCTTGGGCTCATCTGTTATAATTTGTGTTTCTTTCTGATTTCATGTTTCCAGCTAAAAGCAGATGAGGAAAAAATCTCAATGTTGTGAGCAGAAGTAGTCGTCCAACATGAAGGCAAAAATGGAATCCAGAACAGAAGTCCTCTTTATAGTCTAAGCACAAATCAAGCCCAGGCTAAGAAAAAGTTGATTAATCCTAAAGGACCTTTTTACATTTTTAATCATTGTGACAAAAACATCATAAATAATAGTAGTGTCAGAAACTAGTAATCTCTCATTTTTTTTTCCTTAGGAAATCCCATTGTTTTACCATTAATATAGTATCTTATTTTGTGTTAACTACAGTACTTATAAAGAAAAAGTATATTATGTATAATGATAGCTTAGCATAAATGCTTCCTATTTACCTATTAATTTAAGATCCTGTGTTATCAGTGTCTGACACATTTATGTGTCATCCTAGTTTGACCAACATGACATAAAAGTATTAGCAAATTTCTTGAAGCTGCCTGACATACCTTTCTGTAAAAGATGAGCCTTTCCAGTGTCTACCATGTTGAAAGCAAAAAGCTGAAGGGCAATATAAAGCTGTGCACGGTGTTTTGGATACCTGTAGATGAAAAGTCCTAAGGACTTTGTATAGTGAAATTTTATCATAAAAAAACCTACCCAACTGAAATTCTCCCCAATCCACATATACCATTTATCTGTAGTTGTCAGATAATACAGCATCCAACTGGTTCAGTCCTCGACAAGCTTGGATGTGTGTTAAAAGTGATGAAATAGAGTAGATGATAAACCAACCCTAGGAGATTCCAAAGCTCCATAGTTGGAGGTCAGAACAGAGTTACCTAAAATTGTGAGTGTGGATTTGTCCCAGGATACCATCTCATGCTGTGGATTGAGGTCATCCAATCTGCCAAATTTCTGCTGTATTGTCATGAATAATTTGTTTCATGAGTGGTTATAGAATAAAATCTTAAACTAGGATCTGCAAGGTGCACCAGTATATTTATCCAAGTACTGATCATACTTGGTTTTACTGGCTGCTCGGGGTTGGAACTTGCCTTTATCTGTGTTTGTGATAGTGTTTAACTTGCAGATGACATATAGAAGTTTTTCAATAACTCTTCTTTATTACACTTTATATTCAGCCTTGTGTTCTTGTTCTAATAGGCACATTCTTTCCCAATGAATCAGAAATACAGATCTTCCAACAGAAGGAGTTTTACAGCAGTGTTTTCCTGCCTGGGCCACTTATCTAGTGTACAACTGTCTACTGAGGAAATTTCAGAGTTCCAGAAATAATCATCACTGAAAGAGAAGGGAATGAAAAATTGTTACAGAAATAGAAGAATGGAAAGAGAGTGCAGAAGCAGATGAGCTTTTCTTTTGCTCTTCTTGCAAAGGTGTTTTATTTTCCTTCAGATGTTTGTTTCCTTTTCAAATCTGGCCTGTAGTTGAAAGTTTGTTTTACATAATTGATTTTTTGGCAGAGAAACCCCAGATGACATGTCTAATGTGTACTGCAGGCATCTGTTCTTCTCTGGTACTAAGTCCTACTAGAACATTTTAAAGCCTTTTGACTACCAGATGGCTGCATCAGATTTTGAGAGAAATTTCTCATTTCGAACCTGGACTCAGGTTATCTCATTCCAGTCATAGTGGGTCATGAACAAAGCATTGGAGAAATACACAAGTACAAAGCTACTTAGTTTAATGATACATATTCATTGAAGTTTTCCTTTTTCTATGTACTAACATTTAAAGGAAAGACAGTCACAGTGGCCCATTTCATGATGGCCTGATTTCCTTAGTATTACATAATTTTTGGAGTTTGTGGCAATTGTTTGGTCATTTGGCAAATAAAGGCTGAAAATTGTTCAGGTTCCATAAGAAAATAACCATTGGGCACAAAGTGATTTGCCGTACCGAGCAGAATCATTGTGTCTCTTTGTGCCTTTTAGGATAAGGTTGTGGGTTAACTGGGCTTTTAATTTAGTGATATGCCTTTTAGTTTAAGAATTTCTACCATTGGTTGTTTGGAGGAAGGGAGGAAAAAACCAAGCAAAAAACCCCAAACAAAACACCCAAAACCGACACAAAGGGAAAAATGAGAAACAGTCTTTATATTAGGACTCGATTACCTTACATATTAGGTTCATTCTGAGTTTTAAAAACTTCATTAAATAATCACAGTAGATATAGCACTGAGTCACCCTGTTTGATTTTTTCTATTGCTCATCTTAATTATCCATAGCAATGAGAATTTTTTTAAGTGACTAAATGACTTACAAGAACATGTAGCAGTGAAAATGGTGTGCCTCTGGAAATATTGTATCCTGTGTTTACTGTAATCTGTGATAACGATGAATTTTACAAATGCGTGGGGCAAAATGTGCTACAATTAAATCGAGCACTCATGCATTTAGTAATGATTTTGATAAAATCTTCATTTCTGGAGCATAAGCATTGCTTGAAAAACATTAAAAATATTAAAAATGAGTTCATGAAACCACATGGAGCCTCGGACGTGTTGTCCTTTCTGTGAGATTTGCTGTAACACTATCGGTTGTAAGCAGAACCAGAAGTAACAGGAATGTTTTAAACAGCCAGAGGAGCTGGAACATCCATAAATAATTGAGAGAACAGAATTGACCTTGACTGAAGTTTGGGTTGCTATATGGTTTTAAGTTAAACAGAATCTTATGTTTTGCTTTACTTATCTGTTATATGAGAACCTGATTCGAAGCTGAATCTTCCCATGTCCTCTGCTGGGTTTTGAATAGGTTTCAGATGAATCTCCCATGGTTGTTCTGAGGGTTAATAAGTTAATGTTTCTGCAGCGCATAGAAAATGTAAGGTAATCCCTATGCAGTGAATATGCTGAATTCAGAAGTGGCTGTAGTCCAGGTATGGATGGAGAGAAGGGAGGGTGAAGGGTTGAGGCAAGCTACATATCTACACAACTGTGATGATGTCACGTGATTCAGGAATATATACCGCTGTGTGTAGTGATAATTGAGGAGCTATAGCCTCTTTAATCTTCCTTATCCAATAAATCTATCCTATCTGAAATAAGCCTTCCAAAAAATTTGATGAGCAGCTGCCTCTGAGAAGACAACCATTTTACACTCCTTGTACCCCACATCTATGCTTTTACTATTCTTTAATAAGAATGAACTGTTTCTTTGTGGAAAAAAAAAAATTACTCTCTTTGAGCAAATGTATAGATAAGAGATTGCTGGTCTATGCTAAATATTAGCAATTCAATGTGAATGCTTTTATCTGCATCTAGGCAGGCTACCTAGTGATGCTAGCATGTGGATTTTGTCTTACTAAGCTATTCTAGACAGGCAGAAGATTTGATTATTTACAAGTGTGTCCAAAGACCAGCTGTAAAAGTAAGGTGGCATCATGGAGTGAGATACTTTCAGGTTGACTCTTGTAAAACAGAGTTTATACCATAAGTTAAATAAATACAGCCCCGTTGCATTTGGGTTCCCAGCCATAATATGCCACCTTTGAATCGGAAGGATTCCCTTTGGGGGAGGAACCCAGAAAGGGAGGGTGATGAAGACTATTCAGAGAAAACCTGTGTTTTCATGTGGTGATGTTGTGCTTGGAATAGTGAAACCAGTTAGCAGTATTCTGGGCTCATAGAACAGTCCCTATGGGCATGTTAAGAGAGGAAAAAGGTGACACGTTAATTCTCACTAGTGAGTATCTTTAAAGATGCTTGGCTTCCTGCTCTCTCTGCCCCTTCTGTGTTGAGATTATCTTAAGAGCCTGTAGCATCAGAAAAATTAATTGTTTATTTTAATATGCTTTTGATTGGAAACAGAGATACTGTTAAATTCTGCATTAAGCCATGAAGTCCTTCCTTTTTGTAGTGGATTTTTTAAATACAAAATTGTTGCCAAAAGGATGTTCCCTTGTTTTATTACCTGACCTTTCTTTGCCTCATTTTTTCAGTAAAGTACAATTGAGATCAAGGAGGATAGTGAACTTTTGAGGTAAAAATCAGGGACAGCTGCTAGGTATGTTTTATGGCTAAAGAGAATCACTTATCATTTGTGCTACTAAGAGCCATGGGGTAGCTTCTGTCTCTATACACGTCTTTGCAGAAAAATTTAAGGATGGCAAAAAATGCTGAGAATCATTCTTTTAATCCTGCCTCTTACACCAGAAGTGCCTGAGAATTGAACAGAAGAGCTTAGAGAACACACTGAAGTGCTGTAATAAACAAACATATTTGGCTGTGGATAAAGTCTGCTGGACACATCTCCCTCCAGAGGTGAATAATGCAGCCCTGTGTGGCAGCCGGAGGGGCCAGTTAAGAGTGATCTGAGCTGCTTGCAGCCCCCAGGAGATATTAACAATTGCATTTAATGCTTATGTAGCACTTTCCCAATGTCTAACTGGATTACTGGAGGCTTGTAACTTAAAGGCTTCTGGTGACTTAAAACAGAAGAATAGCTGAAATCCATTAAAATAAAAAATGCCCACAAAAAACCTCAGTGTTCCTTGCCTTAAACCTCCAGCTCTGCAACAAGAGCATGATAAAGAACAAATACAACCGGAGGGCAGAAACATCTTTCTCCTGATGGACGTCCCCTAGGACAGGAGCACTCAAACAGGAACAAGAGAAGACACGAGTCCTCGCAAACTTGAGCTTCACCAAATGTAGCTTGTTACATATGGAGTATGCACCAGGTCTTACACATAGTGATCAAACAAAAAACTAGAGGTGGCATCATATAGATAACAATAGTAGATAAAGGGGGTTTTTTTCAGTGTGATAGTAATAAATTAAACTGTATTCTTGCTAGCCAAAATGTGATCTGGCCCAAATATGCCTGTAAAAGGGCCAGTAGGGAAGACATAAAATAAGGCTGAAATAAAGCCAGTCCATGTGAAAGGAGATACATATTGCAGTCCATAAAGTGAGGAAGAACAGCTAAAAATTTACTTTTTCATTAAGTGGAAGTGAAGAAGTTGGTAAAGGATTCTGGTGGTGTGAAGTAAGAGTCCTCTCTCTGGGTTCCTTCCAGGCTGATGGAGCTAAGAGTTGGCTCATGAACAACACACTGAGCAACAGCATCCTAAACAAACCTTCCGCTAATATCAGATACAGACTAGATAGTAAGGGTTTGAAGCAAATCACACCAGGTGTCTTTCATAACCCATTATTGGCAGTGCATTATTGCCAGCAGATACCATGGCATTAGAAAATAAAAAGCATAGATACCAAAAACATGGGATCATGTTGTCAGAAGGATGATCCAAGTATTTGTCGTGAAAGTTGCCCAGTATTTCCTAATACCAGACTTATTTTTCATTTGCTTATAACTCTAGTTTGTTAAAGCTTAGACTGAATTTTTATTTTAGGTATCTGCTATGTGATTGTTTTAATTCATTGTGAAAGTTCTATCTTTTTTTGTAATATTAGCCAGTAAATGGCCTTTGAAGATTAAGTATGCATCTTTTGCCAGTGAATGAAGGAGGTATGTGGAACTATGTGCAAGAAAGGATTATGTGCTCAAAGACCCATTTGTAATATATACCCAAGAAGCTGAGCCAAGGTTGTGCAAGCAATGTCAGCATAAGTTTTGGCAATTACAGCTCCAGCATTTCTGGTCCATATCTCTGGGATAGGAGTGCTCGAGTATTAAGAGCTCAGAGTAAACACATCTGTGTGGTCCAATGTGAATTCAGCTCTAGCTTTCTCCCACAGGAACACTCAGTTGCTCCTGTGCCTTGTTCCCCAAACCCATGAGTCCTGGAGGCCTCTGTCAGCTCAAGTGCAGCACTGCCTGAGATAACCAAGAGGCATTCCCTGGTCCTTGGAGTGCCCAAGAAGGCAGTGCTGAATCCCGTGGGTCTTCTCCTCACGTGCTTCACCCTCCTGTGCACATGTGGCAACAGGAGTATTATTTGGTTTTCCTTCCTCCTCCTTCCTCCCCCTCCCAAAACTGGAGACTTGACTCTAATATTATTTTAGGCAGTTTTCTGAAGAATATGTTGCTTGCTCAACTATTTATGCTTTTAACACAGGACAATTATGTGAGAGATGTTACCTCTTTAATCTTTCCCATAAAGTATAAGTGAAAACAAGTGTGGTTTTATTGTCAACAAATAACGTGTTGGAGCCCAAATTTGATGACTTGACTCATGTACATTAGCATCTGGCTCCAAAAGTAGCCCTACTGGATTCATTGGGTCTGCTCATAGAGCAAGAGGCTTCTCACCATGAGTAAATGTAGAGAAGTGGTTCTCTAGCACTAGAACAGACAGGAGATCTGTCAAGGAGGAAAAAAAAAAAAAAAAGATCTTTGGTATTTCTTTCTAATTTTGACTTCTAGCAAGTTCTGTTAAAGCTAGCAGGAATTTGTAGGAATGTGGAGGGAATAAATACTGAGGTAGCATATCAGCGTTTGGCTTCTCTTGGTAAGGGGAAAAAAATAGTCTGATGCTAATAGCTCAGCACGTTGCAAATATAGCAACGTGCAAGCCACGTGACCAGTTATGTGCATGCTTGACCAAACAAATATAATTGTGCTCGGTCAACCTGATGTGATGGTGACACATGATGTGTTCCTCTCCAGCAAGGCATGATGTGCAGTTCCATCATGCCAAGTTGCGTGGGCCAGAACCTAGAAATGCTTTTGGTATAGGAAATCAAGTGGTTCTGTTGTAAATACTAAGGAAAATGTACTGTAGCTGTATTTCTGCTTGAGGTTTGTGCATCCATTTTTCTATCAGGTGAAATGTTTCAATTTTATAAACCTTAAATCACTATCTAATCCAATATGCGTTGTCAGTCTTAATCATAGTATTTTCTATTCTTTGTTCTTGATTGTTTTTGTTTGCTTTTTTTCTTCCAAACATATATGAAACTAGAAGACTATATTTTGTCTTCGGTAACTTTATTCCTGGGTTTGGAACACACACACACACACATATATGTAAAAGCATATAGATCTCTGAGCACAAAACTAACTTGTGTTTGTAGTGATGATGAAAATTCAGTAACTGCTCTTATAGACATGTAGTTACATATCTGCATCTACTTGCATGTGTAATTATACACGTGACTTTTTAAAAATAAGGTTATTAATAATTTTGCTTACTCTACCACTGACAAAACGGTCATTCATCTTAAAGTTTCAAGAGCATGCTTGGCAGCATGCCCATTTGTATAATATAGTTTAGCGCATTTATGGTTACAGGAATGCTTCGGTCCTGGGATGGCTGGGAAAGCTGGTTATTTGTAAGTGGTGCAGGCAGCGCTTTGGAAGTGTTGAGCACCTCCGTCTTTCTGTGCTGAACTCAACTGTTGAAAGTCTATCTGTCCTTTGGGGACCAGTTCTTTGGAGAACCATCATTTGCTTTGGGGATTTTTTTTTTTGGTGGTGGGTTTTTTTGGGTTTTTTTCGTTGGTTGGGGTTTTTGTTTGGGGTTTTTTTCATGGAAAAGATGCAGAAAAGTAACGTTTCTATGCCGTAGTCCATAAGCAAGCTGAGTAAAAGAAGGCTAGAATCCTCTCATGTTTTCTTTATAACTAGAGAAATTTTGTTAAAAGGCTTAAAATAACCAATGGTTTATGAAGAATCTTTCTTACTTCAAAACTTTTGTCTGCAACAAACTCCAAGACTTGCATTTTGCTTAATTTTCCAAGCAAGGTAATTTGGCCCAAACATCACACAAAGATATTTTCAAAATGCTAAGAGAAGCTCATAATACAATTTTCAAGATTTGAATCATATTATACCTTCAAGACACTAATAGTCATCTTATAGTAAAAAGGTTCCTATTCTATGTAGGGTACTGAGTTTAGTGTTAAAGTTCCTCATATTGGAAATGTTTCTAACTGTGTTATTGTGGCTGAGTTGCATACAATCAGGTATTTTAGTTGATTCTCTGTATTACTGCTGTGCATCAGGATAATAGATTGCAGATTTATCTTTCAGTAATTTTCCAGTCTGTATATGAACATGCCGAAGCATTTTACATGTTACCCAGTCTAATTCCTTATTTCTGAACTAATTAGTATACAAATCCAACGTGAAGTTTACTATCTCTGAGGTTTTTGAATTGATGTTATTTCTCAGCTTGTTTGATGTCGGATATTTTACCTAGATATTAATGGGCTGTCTTTGAAGGAAATTGTTGTTGTTCTTTCATTTCTAATTCTGCTGTAAAAACAACGATACTAATGCCCAGTAGCTCGGTGGAGGGTGTGCCAAAGTTACGCTTTTCATGAAGTTTTCTAGCAAGTATTTCTATTCAATGGTGGATTCTCATAGCAGAGCTCATTGGAAAGAGCTTGGTGTCTTAGTTTTTTCATCATTCATTCATTCAAGTCCATCATATCCTACTGTGAGTCCGAGGGGACATCCTGCACATTGCCAGTATTTTTCGTTCGTTATTCTAAAATGGTGTTAAAATTAGGGATGTGCTCAGTGGATTGCTGGTTGATTTCATGCCACGTGTGTAGCTTCTATGTATCAAATGATGAATTTTTCTCTGGAATTTTGAGGGGGAAAATTAGGTTTAAAGGTGTTAAATCTATTCCAAAAACATGCTTCAGCAAAACTTCATGCTTCTCTTCCATCTTTTTTTTTAATGAATACCTGCTGAGATGGAATCTTATTTTTATTTCTTCGGTGTTTTGTTGGTTGGTTTTTTTCCCCTGCCACCTTGATTAAAAATGTGAAGTGGCAACGAATTCTTCTCTTGGAATGTATCTGCACAATATTTGGTAGTAATCATGTAATCTGTCTGATTGCATGGGCTGATTACAAAAGCAGGTGTTCAGATTGATTGCATAAAACAGCTTCCCTTTTGCAAATACCTGTCATTAAGGGGCGAATGGTGCTCTCATGCTAGTTTATTACCAAAGTCACTCCATTAAAATTAATGGAAAGTCTTTGGATTTCAACCAAGATAAGGTGTTTAGTGAACAGTTCAGATGGCAAACTGACAGCCATATGTATTTGGCATCTTACTGTATTTCCCACCCCCGCCCCCGCCAGGTGTTCTCCTAAAGCCAGAGAAAATGTTTTGGGGTGATTGTGCAGAGGTCGTCATCTGAAATACAGATTACAGAAAGGAGCTATGTAAAGCGGAATTTTAGTTTGTTTTGTAGAGTGGGAATTTCAGGGTGATATAGACAAAGTATTTCATTTCGTTGGTGTCATTAATGGCACTGAAAAATTTCTTGGAAATAGGCCCCATGCAAAAAATATAGCGTACTTCAGGAGCACCATTTATTTGCCACGGCTACCTCTGCGATTCCTAATGTGGGTAGTACTCTTCCTTGACAGCTGTAGACCTTTCTTCAGTTGAAATATGATGCCATTAATGTAGAGATGCACTGAGGTTACTTGGATACTAATAGTGTCCTAATATCTCCTGATAAGACCTGAAGTATTCCTACAATTCCCTATAGGGGATTCACTTGCTGTGATATTGAGTGGGATGGTGTTAGTTTGACTCTTACCAGTCCCTCTCGATCTTTGGGTGGTTCTGCTTCTGGAGATTAACAACATTTTATAGCAAAAGCAGAACACATGCAGTGAACCTTAATCTAGGAAATAAAGTTGCATCGTTTTGAAGTTTTACCCTACATAAGTGTTTTTATGTAACAGGTATAGGCAGCATGGTATTAAAGAGATAATTAGTAGAGATCTGGGGGAAATCCAGCAAGCCAGCAAAATTATGCCAGGGTAAAAGTGATGTTAGAAATCTACACTACTATCACATGCAGTTTCAGCAGTGTTGCACTCATAAGAGACTGTTGTAGTGGCCTCTCTGAGCCTCAAAAGGTACAAATCTGTGAGGGAAAATACAGCAATTGCTCTGTGGTTTTATGGTAAATAAGTACTTCTAAAAATTGTTTGTTATCAATAATTTAATGCTTAATTGACTCAGCTGTGTACATATGGGTTGCAGTCTGCCTTTTAGATCACTTCCTCCGAGAAATGGAAGCCTCATAATAGGTATATTTGAGCACTGTGTCGTGCTCAGAGTTAATATTGAGGCACACAGCAAAGCATTTTATGATTTTCTTACAGGGCTTCATTGTCTTTTTTTATGTCCCAGAAAGAGAGATAAAGGTTTTTATCCTTCAGGTTTTTCAGTTACTTGACTTTCTCGAGCATGCCCTGCATTTGAACAGGAGCACTGCTTAATGCTGTCATACTGCAATCCAAGTTCATTGCACTAAAACCAATGCTGTCATGATTTGAGCACATCTGAGTTGATTCTGTTGTCTAATCTGTAAATTCACAACCTGCTGTACAAGCGATAGCTTATCAAAACTTGATTAAGAGGTAGAAACTGGGGAGGGAGGATAGGAATCTGAAATGCTAAACCTTTTGAACTCTCGCTCGAAAGCCCCGGCGGCAAATAGCTGATAGCGGCAGGTTGCTATCGCAAGGGCCTGAACAGGTCCAGTAAAGGGCAGTGGTGCACATCTGTGGCAGCTGTGTATCGGCAGGGATACCTCCCTCTCAATTACACTTATCTCTGAAGTTTCATGGGTACATACCACCCTCATAAAACATACTAAACAAGGATATTCTGTGCACGGAGCTCAGTAAAAAGTTGACTGTCTTGTATGATGCTGAGTGGGAAAGTTACTGATGGAGGATCTGTAAAGGGGGGTGAAATTCAGAAGAGAAAAACACTTTAATAAATCCTAACTCTTCACTCTAATGAATGTTGATTGACTGTGTAACTTTTAGGTAGGTTTGAGTTGGAATAAATGTCAAATATAATTCAGTTCACACAGCAGTGTGAAAAGAACTGTTACTTCCCTCAGAGAAAACCTGACAGCCCAACTTTCTTAAAGGGCTTTTCTGTCTTGCTCATTCGTTCTCTCTTTTTAATGAAGCCTTTCACAGTTGACACTTCCCTAACAAAAGGTAACACAGGTCATTCTATTAAACAGAATACTCTTCCATCAGCGACATCACAGATGTAATCTGAGATCAGAAACTATTATTTCTCTTTCATCTGATGGAAAGGATGAGTTGTTACTCATAAGAGTAGTGTGGTGTTCTGAAGTGATGTCTCCAGACTGCGGGTGCTTGGTATTAATGGCAAATGTTGAGAACAGGTACTTAACTACCATAAATATAATATATATATATATGAAGCTAACCAATGCATGGTATTCAGTTCTTGAGTGAAAAAGAAATGCAATGCATTAATACCCAGCTCTGCGACAGACTTCACGTTTACAGAATCCTTTTGGGAGTGGATTTGGGGGATGGTGGGAGAGGAGAGAAAGGATCAAAATTGCTTAGTGCCTATGATTAAGATCAGATTTTCAAGAGCTTAGAGAACTGAGTTCTGACATAATTGGAAAATGTACTCATGGGGTCGCAACAGGAGTTGCTGTATGCTCAGCATTTTTGAAAACCGGGTCTTTATTTATATGCTTCAATAGAAGGTAAAGTTTTTTGAAAGCCAGTCTTTGTTTTTCTCCATCAATTCACAACATGAAGAGTGATGGTAATATTTTTCCCTTGTCCTTCAGTCTGTTTTCTTTTTTACATTACAAATGATGGTCAGGACCTGTCCCCCCTTCTCTGTGCTCACATTTCTGATCTGCTGTGGTTGGTACAGAGTCATAGAAGTATTCAGAAGTCCTGCAGATCCATCTGTTGTATTTTAGTCTTCTGGGGCAGGATCACACTGCTTTTAATTGTTGGGGATTTCTGAGAAGATGACCAGTATATGTGCCAGTCAAAGCTAGGAGGATCAGGAGTGTTAGATTTGCTTCTAACAGGGGAAGGACCAAGCCAGGGTGGGTTGAAAAGGAAGAATTTCTCTCCAAGGGCAATCAAGAAAGGTGTAGGAGCAGGGAGAGAAAGGAAGAGGAGGAGCAGAAGGTTGTAGGAGCTGGAGATTGCTTTTGACAAGTGATTCAGGAAGCAACTGTCATGTCAATAATTCAGTCACGCTGAACCAAGCCACCTACAGTGCCACCCCTTGTTGAATGCTGGGATGTGTGTTAATTCAGTGTTGCAATGAAAATAAAGAAATAAATGTGTCTCAATAGCAGGGAGCTGGGTGGAACTACTAAGAGCCACTACTGAAACGTAAAAAAGGTTTGTCCGTGTAAAATGTAGCAAGTTCTGTTCTGGCTGTAATTAAATAAGCAGGATTGACAGATAGTAAAGAGATGATGAAGGAAGAAAAAAAGCCCCAGTATTGTTCTCAGGTAAAACTAAGAGTTAGTTTGTACCTGTATTTGTTACAGAAAGCAAGGCAAATAGAGATGCAGTTTGGTGAAAATGGAATTATGTATGTATAGAGTAGGAATTGTGAAGAAAAATCTTTTCTATTGCTGGCAATGGGGTTTTTTTATACTTCTCTTGAGGTGATTAAGAAAATCATTTTGGTAGTCCAGTTGGAAGATAAATTTTGACACTTTCCAATCATTCCTTGATTACAGTTGTTGATGACTTGAGAGAAGCTGGCTATGGGGTGCAAGTAATGATGATATCCCGTGATGTACTCAGAAGGCAGCAGGACTGTAGGGTTTCCTGCAGTTTTTGTCTACACGAATTGTACAAAAGCTACTCTGGGATATAATGTTTCTCAAGCAGTCAAATACTGTTCTTCAAAGGTTCTTATTATTGCTCTAGTAAATACGTTTTCTATGTAGATAAAACCAAAATAACTTAGAATGATTTGCACTGCTGTATTTCTCTGCCATGTTTTGCTGCCGTGGTATATATTCCCACTTGCATCGGAACACGCTAGTACTGCTTTGAAGTAAGAACCATACTTGATTTTCCTTCATTTTAGCCATTTGCTTTTTTACAAGATGACCATTGCAAGGTGGAAGGCTATGGTGCACACTTACTGTTTTCCAAATTGCTATTCAGAATTGAATGGACTGAATTCAGAATGGACATTGGGGAGTGAAGGACACAAATATTCTGATAATTCAGCAGTAATTGCAAATCATGCATTTATTTGCAGTGAGTGTATTGAAGTCCTGCTTTATCAAATTACTCCCTAGCCCAACAGGTGAAGCTTGTCTTTGCAGAATGCAAAGCTTTCTTGGGAGCTGGTCTGAAGGAAGGCTGAGAACCACCAGCAACCTCTGTGTTTTCTCATCCATCTGCAAGGAGTACTCTTGATCTTGCATTCTCCAGGGCACAGAAGCGTGTATATTTTATTAAAACACCAGATGGAAACTGTGCACAAGTGCCTCCTTGAAAAGTATTTTTAAGGATCTCTGTGATCAGACTGTATCATTCCGTTAATTCAAATACATTGATGCAGAACTCAGCATCCAGAAACACCGGTAACTCACAGTGCTGATGGAGTGACCATTTTTCTGAGGCACAGAATGGTTTATACTGACTTGTATTCAGCATGATTTGACATGATGTGACTTTCGATTCCTTTTTACCAAGTAATTCAAATACGGTCCATTCAGAATTTGTAATATAACAGTGAATGCTGTGATTTTGCTTTTTCTTTAGAGTGGTGAGACTGCTAGAGGTAATTGCTAGATCTAAAAATAGATATATTGGCTAACTTTCAGATCAGAAATAGAGGGGGGAAATGGAGTGCTAATACAAGCGTTAACTTTTCACACTGAATCAAGTACCTCTTGTTAATATGAAAGTCACAGAAAACTGGTGTGCTATAGAGGATAAACCAGCTCCAAGGCCTGAATTCTTACACCTCTGAAAACCAAGACACTCATCACAAATTATTTTACTTCAACAGATGGTCACAGAAAACCTGTTTCTGCAGCCTCCTCTTACATAAGAAAGGATTGCTTATTTCACTAAAACACCTCGTATGTTAAAGTGAAGAAGGACTGTATAGGGAGCTACCTCCAACGGTCTGTTTTGGGGGAAAGTTGTGTTTTGGTTTTTTGTTTTGTGGGGTTTGTTTTGTTTTGTTTTTTTGAAAGGTCAAAATGGAGGATCTGGACTTTATAGCCTTAGCCACAATTTTTACACTGGCAAATGTGATTGAACCAGATTTCATAGCAAGGGATTTTATTTCTAAGGATAAAGATTTGTATCGGTTAGACTGAGCTTCAGCAGATTTAATGGTCTTTATATTTGGCTCTGTCATTTCTAGAGGCATCTATGAAGTTGAATGGGTGGAGGTTACACTTACTTTATGGAAAACCTGCTGTTGAGACTTCTTTTGACAGCACAGAAGAGGTTTATTTTTTTTCACTGTACTGTTTGTTTCCTTGTTCAGTGGCTACTATTTTGATCTATATTATGCCCATTAAAACAGCAGTTTTACATTAAATGGTCAAAATACCAGCATGGAAAATGAGAAGAAATTCACACAGCATGAAACCTGTGTGCTTTTTTGGAGAAGTGTAAGTAGAGACATTCTAAAGTACTTACAGCAGAGGACAATTTAATGTTAAGTCATATTTTAATTCCATCATCTTAGTCCTACAGTGCACATCAGTATTATCTCCATTATGTTGATGGGTATTATAAAGCACAGAGGGGTGAGGTAAACAGTCCCCCAAGTCTTATAATGAATTGCTGAGAAAATCTTAAAAGCAGCTTGAGAACCTGAGTCTCTAATGCCTGGTTTTGCTGCCTGCCTGTCACAGCCACCTCCTTGTTGGGATCCAACAGTCATTTCCTTGTGAACCTTGTTTGAACTGTCGATGGTGGCAGTTGTCATAATATACTGGTCTATGACCAGAGCAGGCATTTTTGCTGTTGCTTTTCTAGGGCGTAACCTTCAGCAGAGAGGTTGCAGGCACGCATCTCAAAATACAGCAGAGTTGGCATAGCTTTAGGGCCTTGTGTTGAGGGGGAAGGCTTTGTGAGAATGTAATTTTATTACAAATCTTCTTTTGAGGCTGTGTGCCTTTTGCAGCCATGATCTATGTTTGCGTAGTGCAATGTGCTTTGGGGAACAGTTACTGTACCTCGTCAGCTTGCATTATGTTATAGGATTTACAGCAAATTGTTTTGATGCCATCATTTTATTGCAAAAAGTACTCTTCGGTGAATGCAACTTTTGAAGGTTCATGTTTAACAAGGTGAGTATTAATTAATAAAGGTCGCAGCTGATTATTTTGCCTAAAAATACAATAACTGGATTTGGGAATAGATACAAAAAATGGAGTGCATTCCTAAGTTCTGAAGGCAAGTGTAGATGGAATACTGACATAAGACCAAACCGTTTTTCATTATACGAGAATTTAGAGTGTCATGGGATCAGCCATTCCTGTTGCGCTACATAATGGGAACTACAGACCATCAAATGCTTTTCTGGGGGGCCCAGATGTGACAGAGACACAGGGCAGCACAGAAGTCACTTTAACTGCAACTTTTGTTGGAGATGCTTATATGAACGTTTAAATTACCTATAACCTACACTGCTCATTTTCCTTCTTCCCTGATAATTCGTCAACTTGCAGTTTCACTTAGACGTGAATATCGGAGAGAAGTCAAAAGGTGTACCTGGGGTTGGAGGAACAAAATACATAAATTCCTAGCCTAAGTATGGTAAATCTTGGACACTAATGACAACACAGACTTGAAATGCATATTGTAACATGATCTGTATCCAATGAATGTTTCCATAGTCTTGCAGATATGTAAAGACTTTGTCCATACTCATTCTACTGGTGAAAAACAGAGATAACATCTGGTTAATCGGTGGTTATGTGAACATTGTGAGTAGGCTGCAAAACTTAGCTGTTTTGTGTCTAAGAAATGTCTCCACATGAGGCAGAAATTTTGAAGTGGGATTAAGGAATTACTTTACTGTAGAAGTGATTTTAGTTGCAAAAACAAATCTGCACAACATGGCCCCAGTTCACTGAGAAGTGTTTCATCTATAGCAGATGTAGATTCCATACTCCTTAAGAAACTTTGTGGCCTAAATCTGAATTAAAAAATTCTCCCAAAACCCAAAGATTGAACATACTCACTAACTGTAAATTTGAATGTGGATAAGAAACGCATCACCAGTTGTTTTGTATTAGAATAATATTGGCATTGTGCTGCAGCTGCCCTGCCTGGTTGGATTTCTGTAAAAATGTGCTGGCGATCTGTGCCCTGTTCAGCAGAGGCACCTGAGACACCCCTGATGTCATGGAGAGCGCGAGATGGGAAGCGGAGGAGCAGGACTTACCTGAGGTTTGACGGGTTGTGTATATCGTTGTTGAGAGTTTGCAGGGATTTACCATTCCCCAGGATTGATAGAGGCCACTGCAAAATGTAGCTTCAACTTCTCGTTTTGTCCTGTTTCAACTGGCTGTTGGTAATCTCGCATTTAGTTGTCAGAGCTTGTTTTCCAGGTGAACAGTTCAGCTTCTCAATGGCTTGCAGTGATTACTGTCAGTTAGCATGCTGCCACAACAGGTTGTTCGGGCATGAACCTGCATTGTTCTCTCTTACTCTCTTCCTCCCTGGCTGCAGCGATTGAAACAGCCCGAATGACATCTGACCTTTCATTAATACCCACTGCCACAATTGTTTGCAAAGTCACATTCATAGCTCCAAGATACTGAAAACTCTTCCTAGTGATAAACCTTGAAAAAGATGCTCATAATAGGAGGTTTAGCAGACTTGGGCTTCTCTGTAGGCATAAATTTAACTTCTCTGAAAATTGTGGAACACATGAAAGCCGATGATACGATTGGGAATTTCTGGTGCTTAGCAGTTTGCAAATCACACCACTAGTATATCAGCAGTAATATAACGAATGAAATTAATGGTCTTGCTTTCTGTATATGATGGTGGAAATGAGGGCAGTGTGTAGCTCATTTGAATTCATTTGCCATAAATATTTGATGTCTCTTTAAAAATTGCCAAATTCTCATTTAGGGGTTAAAAAAAAATAGAATTGAGTTCAAGAAACACTAAGCAGCTCTCAGCATTTGGTGTGACCGGTCTGGTTTTTGCAGCTGTATTTATTTATTTTTATCATGGTTGCACCAACAGGCAAAGGTATGATTGAGCTCGGCACTGTCCAGATGTGAAACAGAGGGACAGTCTTGCCCTGGGCAACGTGTAATCAGGCTGACAGAGGAATGAATGTGCTGAAGTCTTCTGAAAACTTAGCAAGGACTATAGGCATGCTGACGGTGTTTCAGATGGTGGGATCCTATTGCTGCTTTGTTCATGAATCCTAACGTCAGTATTGTTTCTGCATCCCCAATCACCGCCTTGATTTATGCAGCTAGAACTGACAGAAGTTTCAGTTATTGCCTTCTGAAACATTTTGATTTAGGATCCTTTGGTTCTGTATAAACATGCAATATTGTTTAGTAATCAAAGAAAAAATATTTCACAGACCACAGAGGTCTGTTTGCAGGCAATTTGGGAAGACTAGCCGTCTGCCTGGGCAATTTTTCTTCTTGAATGAGGCTTGTTTTTTCATCGTTTTGAGTTTTTTGGGTGTTTGGTGTGGGTTTTTTTGTAAATGTAACATCTTTGATGTCTTTTAAGTCCCACAGGCCCTTTTGTTTTCAGTAGCAAGAAATGAGTTGTAGCCTTTTCCTCTAAAAACTTTTTCTTGTCTGCTTATTAATTCTCTCAAAGAAATGCCTAGGAGCAAGCTGATGAAGTGAGGTAGATTTGACTGTGAGAGACTGTCAAGCAAGAGAGTATATAACCCTCTCTTTTTTTTTTTCTTTTTTTTTTTTACCCTGCCTGTCACTGAACTGTTTAACTTGCAATAAATTATCGAGAACTGTTAGTAAATTAGTATGCCACCTGGGACAGGCTGTTGATTATTGTGTGATTTCTATTTACTTTTCTGGAATGGGCTGCAGTCTCAGATGAGTGCTTCTTTCAGGAAACTCACTTGTAAAAATGACAAAAGGCCATTTTTTCTGGATATAGATTATACTGAGAGTTTTTAATTAACTTTTAATTATGTGAAAGAGGATCTTCATATCTCCTAGTGTTTCTTTTTTTTTTTTTTTTTTATGTCTCATCCTATATGGCTAACTCACACCACCCTGCCTCTACCCAGTTAGTTGTGTTGTATTACAGTGAATTTGATGGTGCTTACAAGTTTTTAGGATCATTATCTCAAATACAATTGGTATAAAAGACTGTAAATCATCTTACACTTTTTATCAGTAGTTAGCTATGGTTCAGCGCTGCAATGGATTAAAACATAAGATTTGAAGGACAAGGTGTCCTGGAAAGTTATACTGGAAGGGATTTTATAAACATAAGAAAATACACTATGTTGTTTGCAAGGCTGATACCAACAGAAAAGAGAAGAACAAACAAACAAAAAACCCCAACAAATCTTTAAACAAATCTGAGGACCAGAAAAGGTCATTTGTATGTATTCTGGAATAGAGATGAGCAATTAAACATTCCTAATATTTATAACTGATGCCAGAAAATCAAGGGTGGAATCTCATCATTCTAATTCTGGAATCTGAGATGCTGTCTCTTCAAAATGTTAGGGGCTTGGACTACTCAGGGCAATAGACCCCACTTTACCTAGGCATCTGGCTCTCTCCAACGAGATAAATAGAAACCTCTAGAAAAATCCAGAGGGCAATCTAGTCTTCCCAGCTGCAGTGCTTGCCCTTCGCTATGGGTTGTACAGGGAGCAACAGTTGTGGGGGACAATGAGGTGGCCGTTGTTGAGACAACAGCAATTGTTACGTTCTTCCATCAACACACATTTTCAGGATGGTGCTTTCAGAGTCACATTCACTGTGCAGGCTGCAGAAATGAGCTGGTAGGAAACATGTAAAGTTCAAAAAAAGCAAATACAAAAAAAATCCTCCATCTGGGATGGAATAACTTCAGCAACTGTATGAATGGGGCTGACTGGCTAGAAAACAGCTTTGTAGGAAAGATCTTGGGTTCCTTGTTGAACTCCCAAGGGCAGAGCAGTGTGCCTTTACAACAAAGCAAGCCAACCACATACTCTTTCCAGAGTGTAACCAGCAGGTCCAGGGAAGTGATCCTTCCGCTCTATTTTGCGACTGCATCTGGAATAGGCCCTCCAGTTGTGGGCTGCTCAGGACAAGAAAGTCATTGACATACCAGGGGGCAGCTAGATCCAGAGCTGGGCACAAGAGACATGAGGAGAGGCTGAGGGAGCTGGGCTTGTTCAGCCTTAACAAGGCTCAGGGGAGATCTTATTGACCTCCAGAAATCCCTCCCTACCTATATGTTTGTATCATTATCTTCTCTTTGGCATTCTAGGAGTTATACTGGGCAAATAATTCCCAGTAGCCACATAGCCTGTCCCTTAGCACAACAGGTGATCTGAGGAGCATGGGCAAAGAACAGGAAAAAAAACAGTGAGATGAGCTGAAGTTCTTTCCTAGGAATAGAACATGTATATTTGAAAGGAGAGAAAGAAAGGAGGAGGTGGTAGAAACATGCAATAAATTGCATCCCTACAGTAAAAGGATGAGATTTGTTATTCAGTCATTGGAAGTGGATGGTACTTTAAACTGAAAGTTTGAAGTTATGTTTTAATATGTAACTTTGTTCATAAATAAGAAAAACTCCTATTATCAATATATATTGTTAATGTATACATACTGCTTCCAGTAGCCCCATATATACTTCCAATATTCTTGAGACAGTCCAGTGGCTTGTATGGTAACTGGTGCTTTCTGCTAATGAAATCAAAATAGGAACAATATGGAGATTTTGAGGAGAATGGTGGAGAGGTGTTTTTCCCTCCTTTTTTTTGTTGAAATGCAATTGTTCTTGCGAATATATCTCCTTCAGTATTTTATGCACGTTCCTGAGTTTCTGTGGTTTTGTAGTTCCTCCATTCCCTTTTAACACCACCTGTAAGCACACATATATTTTTATTCCCATCCTGTTGGTATTGATGTGAAATGTAGAGAAACTGTGATATATGTAAAGTCTCAGAAGACATTTGTGTTACAGCCTCAAGAACTGCTACAAAACCTTTTGTTAAATGCCAACGTGGTGGTAGAACAATGTTTTGTTTGGGTTCTGCTTTAGATAGGGTCAGTCCCAGGATCTGCAAAATGGTCAGTTTGCAAAGTTCCTGCTGACCGAGAGCAGAATTGGTACCCCAAGACTAACCTTGGTATGATGATTTTAGAGCTCTGTGTAGTTGTCTGTCTTAAAAGAAAATCCAGGTGATATCATTATTTTGTCTTTTTCAATATCAGCCATAGTTCGTAGCTGAATGTCTAGCCACGTTCTTGCCAAGAGAGAAAGCTCCTGAAATCTTCCTGGCTGCCTTCTGTGTCTGTTTCCAGCTTCTCATTTTCAGTAAAATATTATGTTAAAAAAATATAAATCCCCTGGATTAATTACAAACTTTTCATGAGGATTAAATGTTAGTAAAAGTGAGAGGAAGGGGATTAGTAGAAGTGTTTGTGCATTCATTTAATTTACTTTCCTATTCGCTTTTCAATTTTTCATTAAAACATACTGAAAAAGGGCCAAAATAACACGCTTGGGAACAAACATAGAAACAATAACCCTTGCCCCTAAATTTCACAAATCTAGCAAATGAGCAAAAGAGCATTGTTTCTATTTCTGTCTTGGTTTTGCTGATGGTACAGCCTTTTCTCTCTCATATATATGAGAATGTCTACAGAATTGCCTAAGGTTTAGTAATCACAGCATTCAACTGGGAAGATACCATGACTTGTTCCTGCAACGACATACACAAGTGCTCTAACAACTCATCAATAAAGTCATTGTCTCCGTCCCAACAAATATTTTCTATGTATCTGCATAAGGTGGAACAGCCTCAGAAGGAATATCTTCATCCCCTAATTCCCTCATAGGCTTTAGGAGTCATGCTGATAAATCTTCTGATGGAAGTTTCCAGCAATACATTTCAGTTATGGAAAAATGATGGTTTTTAATAGAAAAAAAAAAGTTTTATACATCATCTTTCAAAAGCTCAAATCAACACCCATCCTAAGTACACCTGGAAAAAAACTACTGCAATGAGTGCCAGGTATGTGCATTTACTAAAACCCTACCTCAGTATAAAATGGGTACTTTTTACAACTGCAAAAATCTAAGCCCTGCTGGAGAAAGGTTTATTATCTACAGTGCTGCTAGAATCAGGCACAGCAGTAGTGTATACTTCGGAATATAAAAACTCTATTCTTCAGTGACGTCCTTTTTCTACTAATGAGATTCACCCTAATGGGACCAAAAATTACTTTAAAAGACATTTCCTTTTGCTTTTCAAGGGCTTTTTTCCAGTCCATTTGGACTGGATATCAAAGATAAGGGGAAATATTTCAATAGCAAGAGCTTTTATAATTAAGCTTTGTAGCCTACATAATGGAGATATGGCCAAATTCAAGTGAAAAATAATTACTGTTTTTCCAGCTCTTGCTGCTTCTGCTCTGCCTCCCTTTCTTCCCCCCCCCTTCCATTTTCCCCTTCAAAACCACATAATCAGTTGTGCCTTACTATGAAAGACTCACTTGATGCAGCTCTTTCCCCCAGGTTTGTATTTTCCCCTGTGGTCTAGGAGAGAAGAGCTGTTCAATCTTTAACTGTACCCAGGCCTCCATTAAGAAGAGCACCTACAGTTCTCAAAAGGAAGCAGGTGCTTCCTGATGGGTAAGGACTTTAATAACTCACTTGGCAGTGCCAGCTACCCCTTTAGATATGGGAACAGACAAATTCAAAATACAGCATGAGATTCATCTGAAAGACTTTATAGATGATGCTAAGATGGCCGTGATGGATGTTGTTCTCCAGTCTTCAGGAATCTCCCCCAATCGCTGGAGCCTTTCAAAGCTCTCAGTGATTTCAGCCAGCTGCTTCAGGAACTTTGGATGTAGCCCATCTGGTTGCATGAACCTGTGTGTATTTGCAGATGTATACACACACACGTGCACACAGATAGATATACACGCACACACATCTCCAAGTCTGGAAGATGCTACTTATTCTTTATGATTTGTAACGGAGTTGTTAAGTACATTGATCTCCATAAGAAGTGCTCTGTAGAATTTGGAGAGAGAGGATTAGAGGGGCTTGAAGTTGATGCCTCATCTGGCGTTAGGGATATCTTGGAAACATTATGGGATGGCCTTTGGCTGTGAGAACACTAGGAACCTCTTGAGTATTTGGGATTAGAGGGGACAATTTGTGCAAAGTGATATTCCCCAGAGTAATGTTTCGAGGGCTTCCTTTTCCAATCTCCCCAGAAAACTCTCATGTAGCCATATAATAGAACTGAGTTTCGTAATAAAAGACCAAAAGTGTACCCTAGTAATATTTTTAAGGCAGATGAGCTTTTACGTATTACACAAGATGCTGAGGTCTCGATCAATCCCATATGACTATTTTTAACTACCACAACTGCCTTTCTTTCCTTCATATTTTCTCCCCATCTATTAATTACCATCCATGTAATTTCTCTTTGAGCTTAGTGCAGTTTTTGCTGCCCACAAATTAATTGCTGGTGACTAGGAACTGTTTGACCTGTTTCTTCATTAAATTAGATCAACACACATATGCAGTTATTTGTTGTGCATCCATTATCCTGTTTGGGAAGCATTGTTTTACATTTTTACTCTGTAATGTCTTCCGGCAGAAAATATTTGCAGGTTTATTGGAGGTCTGCAAAATAACTTCTTCAATTAGATTAGTCTGCGAATGCCTGAGCTAAAAAGATCAGTATGTGCCTGTTCTGTCTGGGAAATACTAATGTTTGTGGAGATGTTGGTGATAAAGAGTGAAACTTACCCATTTCTGCTGTGCAATCCAACTCCCTTTTTTTCCTCCAAGTCATGCAAAATGTCCTTGTTTTATGAGCAATATAAAACCTGGTTAGGGAACATTCCCCTGCTGTGACAAGAGCACAGGGATATCGATACAGTGATCGTCTCACAAAACATCTCAACATTAACTTTTGCTGCTCTTAGATGTAGGAACTGTACAATGGGTACATTAAATGATCACTTTTGCTGAAGAATTAGCAATAGCCAGGCTAACATTGGACCTTGCAGGAAGACCAAAGGACTCTTCTGGTTTTGCTTTAAACAGAGACAAAAAAGTAGTATCCATAACAAATAGCATTACGTTGCTTTATGTCAACCTTAAGTACCTAATAAAGTTTCTGTTCTATGCAGTGTAAGTTCAGTCTGTGCCGAGAGATCCACTGGATATATTATACTCCCTATTAATTAACTACTTGCTTATAATAGCACCAATGTATTTTGCAGAAGATTAACAATGTATGTGTATCTTAGCTCTGCAAGACGTGTGCAAATAACATTAGAAAAAATAGCTATTAAAGAAAGGACTGTCCATGAAGATGTTGAGTACTGTTTCTCCTCTTCCTCTGCTGTGACTTTTGGCATATTCACAGCTCTCTTAGCATGTTGCAGGAATACCAAATTTGCCTAACATATGTGAGTTTTCTAGAATTCTTGAGCTGGCGGCACAAGTTACTGCTCTGAAATGTTTTTGAACAGAGATTTCCTCATGAAAATTTGGCCTGCCACGCTAGCCAGGTGGCAACAATTTTTTGGTTCCAGCAGGTTATAGATGGATTTGTTCCCGTGGAGGAAGAGGTAATGATCTACTTGCTTATCCTAGCCGACACTTCTCTAAATAAGATGACTGAAGAATTGAGCTGTAATTGGTATCCCCTAGAGAGTTGGCATAGTCAGCATCTTTGAGGTGTTTGGCTACAGAGATCTGGCAGATTTAGATATATGCAGGTTGCCAATAAGTGCAACAGGGCAGGATTTTTAGGCTGGTCGTCAACATCTGTCAGAACTTTTGTAGCTGTTTCTCTGTGGGCATTCATTATTATGATATGTAACTACCCTTAAACTTGCTTCCACTGTAGTGAATGCCCTAAAGAAAAGCCAACTATTTCAAAACTATTTCTTTTTACGATCAAATTATATCATTTCAGGCCTGGCTAGTTGCCGTATGATCCAGTTGTTCTCCATCCAGTTGCTCTGAACACATTTTTCTGTCAAGTTGCTAACTCTGATGTTCATTGCCTCTTCAGCATGTCTGATGTGTTACCAAGTGCTCCAGTTGGTTACCAACTCATTTTAAGATCCTAACCTCTTAATATTCACTCCACATCCTAAAGCGCCTAATATGTTACTGATACTACATAAATAATATTAGAGCTTCAGATGTGATATTCCAAATGATTAATGAGCTGACCACGATGCAGGGGAGATGAAGCTGTAATACGTGCTTTTTCCATTAGCCCCACCAGGATTGCTTCATATGGCCTTTGATTGTGTCCTGAGATTATGTGATCAGTGTAGCAGATATTTCTCAGGAGCCATCCTTAACATTCCCACCTTCCCTTCCCTTATGGCGGTTCTTACAGGGACTGTTGCTGTTCTGAAATGCATCTGTGTGACAGTTTGGAAGGGGTTCTTCAACAGCAAGTAAATACAAATTCTAGAGGGAGCTGTGAATGCTTACCGTGAAAAGTAATATACTGTTCTGGGATGTATGTACATTCATGTATGCATGTATTCCATGAACGTCCATTTATATAATTCAGTTGCACACAGAAGCTGATTTTCCAGCTCTTGTTAGTTTTCAGTGATTCATTAATGATTAGATTCACTAATAACTGACATTTGTGAGGAGTCATTTTTGGGGGCAACTTCTAGGGAAAATCTACAAGATTAAAGTGCTATCTGGAAGGCATTTTATTTTACTCTCTGCTTGGAATTACTCCAAGTTGATTATTTAGATATTGTTTTTACCGCTATGAGAGTAAAGGGACTATATTTCACTCTGCAGCTGTGCCACTCAAGTTATCAGGTCTTTCATACCATCCAAGATAAAAATCATAACCCTTGGCAGTCCACTTTGTGTGTTTTATGTAATGCCATCTGAGAAGCAGCATCTCATTTACAATTGGGACCAAGAGCTAGAGTAATTTCTGTATTAGCCAAGCATATCTAATAACACATAAATTATGTAAATTTTAAACCCAAGAAAAATAGATGAGTTAGTTACTTAATCTGAAGAATGTTGAGGGTGTGACTGCAGAGCTGTGAAGGTCTGTGAATGCCGCCCTGAGATTGGCAGTATTGCCACAAAGAATATTTATCTTCAGAACTCACGTAGACATGCAGCTTTATGCGATGGCGTCACTAAGAGTTTGGTCCTGCCCTGTGCCCAAGCAGCCTTGTCTCCAGTTTAGCGAAGAACCTTCGTCTGGGTGTATCGTTACCTGTTCTTAATGGAAATTAATTGACCTTAGTTTAAAATTAGTTGTGTCATGAAGATTTTTGCTGGAATGAGTCCAGCACTCCTTAGGATTGAATGCCCATAGCCAAATCCTCTATGTCCGGTGGGAGTTCTGTCTACTGGAGGGCACTGAAGAGATGTGAGCGCTTCCTGGGCATGCTTGGCCTCTCAATGCACGGCTGCTATCTGCTTAAATGAAGAGTTTCTGTATTTTGATTTTTTTTTTTTTTTTTTTTTTTAAAATCAGCCCAAAGGAGGTTTTTTCTTTCAAGGTCAGTTTAGAATGCTGAGGAATATACAGTGTCTTGATTTCTGACCATATGCAGGATTATAGAATTAAAAAATGGTGTGTCTCATCTGTCTCACCACTTCATGCAGAAATCTCCTGTGGCAAGTCAGATGCTGCGAGTCTAGAAATTTCTTCGTGATGGATATTTTGACTTTTTCCTTTTTTAATACTAGAAAAATGGAAAGGAAAATAAAAGCTAGAATTAAAATTAAGATCAGTTGCTGAAGCTGAAAGAAACAGCACAATTGTAATATGTTAGAAGATTGCCTTGTTTTAGAGAAAGTGCTGATTAAGATCAAATTTATCTTGAGTTTACATTTTGATTGGACCTAAACTGAAGGGAGGGGGGGTTATATTTCAGACATAGTGCAAATGATGCATGTTAATATCCTGTGTTTATTGCCACTTGAAATTACAGCATAGCTTTGAACTGCTGCCAAATCTACAGTTAAGACTCCCTAGTAATCATGATTATTCCAAGTCTTCATGGTAATAGTGGAAGAAGCAGTATGACACACAAGCTACTGTAGCCTAAGCTGGCAGAGTCTTTTTATCCTTTGGGGCTCAGATTGTGATTCTACCCAGTAGAGGGAATGGTTAGACGCGCGCATTGGTCAGTCAGTCCTGAGAGATTAAATAAATGGATTTAATTATGTTATTTTCAGATTTATTTGGCTTTTATATTACCTCCTGTCTCACTAACTTTTCCTGAAGTGAGGAAAAGCATAGCTTTTCTTTATTTCTGGAATGCTTTAATTCATATGTTGGCATGGTGTAGTATTTTTTGTTTTTATTAGAAATCTTCTTTGCTTTCCTCCCTGTTGATTTAAAACATATTCTATTTTTACTCATTTTCTTTACAATCCATGGGGTACTTTATCTCCTTGAAATGTTCTTTTACCTCTGCTTAACTATTGGAAGTTGTAGATTTACATCTGATCTGAACGTATACACATGTGTTACTGTGGTTTATTTACTGATGGGAGATTAAGAAGTGAGGGCAGGGATAAACAGCATAATATAAAGTTACAGTTTACTAAAAAAATATTAGAAGAGTCTCACAGGAGGGACAAATGCTCTGTAAAAAGTTGTTTAAAAGAAGCTTAAGTAAAATTTAGATGTGATTAAAATCTGTTCTGGTTTTTGGATACACAATTATTCAAGCAAGTAGTTGTTTATTTTAAGTTAAAACCCTCAGCAATCGCTGTTAGTCAGCTCTCCAGATAGCATGTCCCAGTTGCATCTCTTCATCAGTTGTTAGCAGGAAGGTTTGGCTATTTGTTCCACTTACAAAGTAAATAAAACTTGTTAGGGAAAGCGTTGCATGCGGGTACAATATTTACTCTGGAATATTTTCCTCAATAAGTAGTGTTAGCCAGCAGGCAAATCTGAGCACCCAGTGTGTTAGCTGTGGGAAGCAATTCTGTATGCCTGGCACATAATGATCAGTTTAAACTATTGAAATATAAATCAGAACACTGAGTGAAATTCAAAAATATTTCATTAAGTATAATGCGTGTGTGAATAAAAGTATAGTTAGGGACTCTGCCATATATGCTTAATGTCTACAATCTTTAGGCTATTTATTTTTCTGATAGATTTAACTCTGAAAGATGCATCGTATTTTTGGAGGACAGCATTAGCAAATAGCACAGTGTGTTTGCATTTCATTGTAGCTAGCATTTTTCTTATGACTTCAGTTTCTAAAATGATGCTCTCTGCAAGCCGCTCTTGGGTCCTCATTGTGAAACTTAGACTCAAGGCTCACTAACAGTGAAAAACACTCCCAATTTTGTAATTCCTTTATTATTTTGAAGCCAATGTTTTGGTATTTTTGGAAGTGTAAGATTTATTGGACCAGAAAAAGAAAGCAAGACTAGCTCTGTAGTCCAGAGATTACAGTTCTGTACAAGGGCAGTTCATGCCTTTTCTCGACTATATGCTATACTGATTTGTTGTCTTAGTTGTATACATTTTTAAAAACATTAACAGGAGAGAATGGAATGAATGATAGTTACAGAAAGTGTTATTTGGACTGGAAGACCATATCCAATGATATTAAGCTTTCTATATGGAATTACTACGGTACTGCTTCTAGTGATAGAGCATGGAAGGACTCGTACACGTTGCGAGCGTAGCATGGGTCTCAGGACCAGCCTAGTGCACGTGTTAAAATGCGAGGCCGTGCCTGGACACAAGCTTCAGCAGGAATTGTGGAGCTTGCATTGTGGCCTTCCTTGCGGAGTTTACTTCAGTGTAGGACCAGGTCCTTCTTTCTGTGGTCTGGTCAGGAACCAACAGGATTGAGTGCTATGTAGCTCGCTCAGCATGCAGTTAGTTTGAATTAATTTATTTCCAAGAAAAAACAGATGTTTTGAGCCTGAGTTGCAGATGGTAGTGTGGTAAAGAAAGTACAAATCTCTCTGCTGGGCATAAATGCTTCTTCGCTCCACCTTGCCATGCAAGCGAAGGGACAGGGCAGCACATGACAGCCCGTTCACCGTTAGGTTGGTGGTGTGCCTTCTGCAGAAAACCTGCAAGTGAGCGTGTTACAAGAGCCTTTGAACGCTGTATCTGTGCCACCAGCAGCATACTGGGAGCGTATATAGCAATAGATAGATACCGTTTGAAGAGTTTACCAAGAGACAGGAAGCCATTGAATACAGTAGGAATGAGAGGTGGTATTTATGAAGGCATCATTTATAGAGACTTCCCAATAAATATGACACAGATTCCTACTCTTGAGTAAAATATATCATTAAAAACCTACAAGATCATAGAAAGTTATGGGCTATTATCTTGCTCTTCTTCCTGACCTAGTCATGCAACCAGTAAAAGTAGATTTGGTTTAATATATGCTTTAGCATGGGGTTTCAGTGGTGAACCATAGACCCTGAAGTATGTGCAGTTCTCTCTTTTGTTCAGCAGTGTAGTTCAATATGTGCCCCATTTTAGGTATATGAAAGCTATTCAGAAACTAGCGCAACTGTGTATGTGCTTCAAGTACAAATGCACATGCTTAAGTAACCTGTCAAATTAGAGCATCTACAAATGTTGCATTTATAGTTTTTCCCTAAAGACCAAATGCAGTAAAAGCTCAGTCCGGCTGCCATATGTGTGATTCTTTAGAAATTTCAAATTTTTAATTTCAGCTTTACTCTTAAAAATTGACTAAGTCAAATTGTACTGTTTTGTCTAACATAAATCCTTCTCCATATTCACAATATTGTAATTCTGTTTGCACATTTGTTGCCATTTATCTCTGTAAGCAATTTACAGTCACTGCATCACAGTGATCAGGATTTTGTGGTGTCTTCTGCATCATTTGCTGAATATTCTAAATAAGTTTTGAATCCAGGATGATTTTTTTTAATTGTTTTTGAAGTGTGAGCCAAACAGAGCCCAGCTGGCCTTTGAAAATCCATGTTTTGTTCATAGGCTATCAGTTGATAAAGGCACCTTTTTGAATGCAAACTGGGCCTGATCTGGAAAGACAATAAAAATGGATCCTCACATTGGCGTTTTTAAAACGATGCTATAACACACTGGCCAACTGCAAAAGGTGAAGAAATTGAAGAGACTGAAATTCTGATTAAATTATGTGGGGAGAATTTCTTTGTTTCTGAAAGCTCAACATGAAGTTCACACAAGGAAACAGCTCAAACTATTACTGTGTGTGAGTCAAGGTATTATATGGGCCTGAGAAGGAAAGTCAAATAATTCACTGGCATGTTTTTCTGCATCAAAGTGAATTGCCATCTTATCCAAAATATGGCAGCAGGAGGAGAATGGTGAAACAATGGAGAGATGTTATAAAGTAGTACTTTCTCCTGGGTCATTCTTCTGATATAACAGTGATTATTTTTACATTTAGGATTTATAAAGGCAACCTCACTAGATAAAGTGATGTATTTAAATGGACATGTTAAAATGAGTCATTACTAGCGTTAATTCTTTTTTGGTTAGTCTGAAGATTTTCTCATGCGACCACAAGGACCAAAATCCAAGGCAGTCATTTTAAGTAGAGATCAGAAGTGTGATCAATTTGGTGTGATTTGCAAAAGAAGTGATAGAATTTAACATTCACAGATTTGGTCAGGGAAGATCAATAGGATCTTGTAGTCCTTATCTCTTACGTGCTTTTGAGTTTCTTGTTCACAAACTTTTTATAGGTAAGGTAGGTAAAAAATCTGACCTTTACACAGGAAATGTAAGGCTATGTTGTCTGTTACAGAGAAAGCAATCTTCTGAATATATGTTGTCGGTTTTGTCTTTTAGATAATTCTTGTAAGTTCTTCCCATAATGACCGTGACCAAAGCCTTTTCATAAGCACCGATGAAGGAGCCACTTTCCAGAAACAACCCATTACTTTCTTTGTGGAAACTCTCCTTTTTCACCCAAAAGAAGAAGATAAAGTACTTACTTACACCAAGGAAGGCAAGGTAAAGCTTGAAGATACTGCATTTGTTTGAAATTTAGGAATTACTTTGTTAAGGAGCTATAAAGCAGTTCTGATATACTGATTACTGTTGAGTTTTATGAAATACCAGTTGTCCAGAAGGGAACCATATTAGTTTTTTTGAGAGGCTTATTTAAATATTTGCTGTATTCATGTCCAAATCTTTGGTTTTCACAATAATTTCAATCCTGGAATTTTCAGTTGATACAGATATCGGTAATATTTATTCTCCTGTATAATATAGTTAAATATTACCTCTGAAATGTGCTCCTCCCTAGAAAGTGACCATAAGCAATTGCGCTGTGATTTATAGTGTAGTAGAAAGTTAATGAAGCTGAAATAGTGCCTCCAAAGGCCGTTTGTGGGATGTAAAATAAAGTAATATAAAATAAACAGCACAGTGGTACAGCAGAAGAGGATTTTAAATCTGTAGAAATGTAGAATAATTTTCTCTCTTATGATGTAATTATACGACTTTCAGATTCAGGAGTTGTATCATGTGGTTTGTGAATTTTGACCATCTTTCAGATTTCTCCTGGTTAATTTATGAAGTCATTTTTCTGAATGGGTTAGGCTAAACACAGACGAGTGAGTCCCAGTCCGTAAGTGTGTAGTTCATCACTTTCATGGTGACAAAATTGCGGCTGTAAAGTCACTGTGATTCTGGTCCTAGTAGTGGTCTTGACTCACCTCAATCATTACTGGTGTTATAAACTGAAGTTAGGTAAACTCTAGTCCGTTTTAATCTTTGTCAGAGTTCACAGAAGCTTTATATTTAGGTGGTGAGAGTAGTCAGAGCAAGTTTTTCATGCTGCAGCTAAATACTGCACTGATTTCAATGATGTTATATCAAGTCATCATCCTTTGGGATATTTTCTGGGATATATAAATTAATAGCTGATCCCAAAACAATTCATATTTGTAGGCAATTGCAAATAAGGAAAGAACTACAATAAAAAATATAGCAAAGCAAACTCAGTGACAAATTACATGACAAATTTTACTTAGCAGCTTCAATTTGAAATCCTAACACAATTACAAATGCTGTGTAAACAAAATACTTCAGGGAAGCTTGAAGTTAGGAAAAGCTCTTTTTTCACTTTGAGTTTTGTTTCTGATGATAGATATAATTCCTGAATTTTGTAAGTTAGGAGATCAAATGTCTTGAAAAACCAAATGGCAAAAACTTTAAGTGTAAGAGTCCAAAGAAGTGTATTGAAGAAGTTGACCAGCCACAAGAAGTGGGTAGAAATATTTGCCAGAAAAGAGAAAGGGACAGAAGCACCAAGTGAAGCATTTGCTTTGTGTCTCGATGAGCTATGCACGATATGGAGGTTTTCAGGCAATTTATACTTGGATCATCTTCCAGAGTGGTGATATTATTTTGCCACATTTAAAATGTGACTGGAAAAAAACCAAACAAACTACAAAATATTCCGTAAAGAATAACTCTGCATTAGTAGCAGGAAGGATTAGGCCATCTGACAGACTTTTCTCAGGCTTTCAATATGACACCATGAAGACTTACTGGACAAGTCCTCCATCTTTACCTAAGATACAAGGAACGGAGGATGCTTTTGACTATAACCGAGTCAGTAACTTGCTTAAATTTTGTGTAAGATCTGATATATTTGGCCTGATGGGGAGAGGAGGATGAAGCGATGTTGGTAAAGGAGGAGCTGAAAATCAAAATTGCAGCTTGACATAAAAAGAGGTCACTGTATTAAAATCAGTGGTCTTGAGAGGTAGTGTTGATCTGAATTTGGCCTAGGGAGGTGGTATATTCTAGTTTTTTGAGTTAAGTAACTTTACCTTCAGTGGAAGAAAGTAGTATCAATCTAAAACTCAGGAGAAGCCATTACCTCTTGTTACTCAAACGATTTCTTACAAGTGCACTTTTGAGAACACAAGGAATACAGGATCATGTCCTTCATAAATAGCAATTTGGCTTCTCTGTCTACTGGAGCATCACAGCCTTTCTCACAACTTCTGATTTGATTTAGAGCTTATTTTATATTGCAAAATACGCATTGTTCTTTCATTCAGAACCCTAGATTTTGTTTAAATAAAGCTCTACCCTCTAGCTGACACTATAAATGAATGCAAATCCAGCCAATGTGATTGGATTAATCAATTTACTGCCTTGAATCTATACTCTCTTTTTCTGGCTACCTCAGTTAAAATGAAAACAATCAGCTATTCACTGAGTCTATATAAATGCTTCTAGATCTTTTTAAACCTCAACAGGGATGCAGTAGATTTTAATTGTTCCTTTGGAAGCTGAAAGGATGAAAAAAAGGCAAAACTGAGAAAAGCATTTTCAGTTTTTTTAAGAAAGTGATTCCACACATTTGTTACATGGGTGGTAATAAACAGAATTACAAGATCTATTAGATATGTCTACTGAAGCCAGAGATTTTAGCTGTCCAGTAATATGACTGTTTTCACCTCATATCTAACCTCATTTAGTAGTTTGATCAAATGTACCTGTTAAAAACTACAACACGTACGGGTCATTTTTTTTAATTAAAGGAAGTTGAATGTGTGCATAAATTAGTTACACATTATTGTTTATTTCAAATACTGCATCAGTTAAAAATTCCTCTCAGTTTGAATCCGCCTCATTAGTCATACTTCACTCTCTCTTACAGTAAGATTGCAAAGGCTTCCCCTTGCACTAACCCAAACTGTTCATAAGCTCCCAGACTTCAGTCTTAAATGTGTGTGAGAGGAGGCCGTTTGGGTTTTGGGGGACGGTGTGGGTTTGGGTTTGGTTTGGTGTTTTTTGGCCCCTACTGCACAGGCATCACTGTTCTAATGGTGGGAATCTTCTCTCATTTTCTTCTGAAATTCATCCATGACAAAACTATATCCCTTTGTCCATGTGCCAGTGTTGTCCCTTATCCTAAGTAGCTCCTTTCCCTCCGGCCAGGAACCTCCGAATTTCCTGGCTTTCTTTGCAGCTTGGACACCAGGGTTAGGGCAGGGCATTAAACGATCATCTCTTCCAGATTTATAGCAGTCTGCTGAGGCAGGTAACTAGCTAAGCAGGGTCGACCCTTTTAGAAAGATGGTCAAACCAATGGCTATCTTTTCTGTGATGCCTGTTGGTGACAAACGTTTGAAGAAGTGAGAAGCTTAGGTTCTCTGTTCTGCACAGTCTAGCCCATTCAAAGCCACATCCCTCCCTCCTCGGAGGTTGCTCTAAGCTATATGCTATAAAATACACTGGTTGCAGCAAACCCTAACCCACATCATAAAGCTAATATCAGAAAGTTAGCAGGCAATCAGGAGCCTGCAGCCCTGTCAGTAATGCGTTTAGCTCTGAGGGCGAAGACTTTTTGATCCCTGATCGTTTCTGTCTATACAGTGACTGGGTGAATGCTAAAGCAAGCAAGCAGAGTCCTGATTGTAGTTTCTTACCCGAACTGTGGTCTACCCGCTTTAATCGAGTGTGCAGCGGAACAAAGCACAGTCATTGTGAAGTGCAGAGAAACTGGGAAATACTGTTTTATCTCTAATTCAAATTTTAGTAAATTTACCTGTACAGTTTATGCTGACATAAGTTACCTCAACCTTTATCCTTACGTATTAAAATTGCTGTTTTTCTCTAGTAAAACATAATACATGATCATGGGAGGTTTTTTTCTTCATTTGTCATTGAACCTGTCATTTTAAACCAAAACCATTTCTTACTAATCCTCATAAGACACTCTTCCCCAGAACAATCAGCACCTGAACTGGTAACTTATTCCCACATCAGAGAACAACAATTTTACTTGCCTTTTTTTCCCTATTAGAGATATTAAGAGAAAACCCATCATATGTAAATTGGATCAAATAAGAAATGCATGCAGACAGCAGGGGGCTTTAAAGCTGTCTTTTTAGAAGTCTGATAGATATTTCCTGTTTTAACTAGAGGAAATGCACTATGAAGGCAAATGCTGAAGGAGGGAGATTTTTTAATAGCTATTTTATATCCCACTTTATTCTGGGGAAAACAGCTTTCATCTGCACTCTTGATATCCATCCATATCATTTGCTTTTTTTACCAGGGTGATCTGTTAAGAGGGAAGGTGGAGCTGGAGTCGTCCTCCTCCAGGCCATCTTCTGCCTCTCTGTTGAGTGTCTGTTTCTCATGGATCACAAATTGGTATCCATGAAGCAGGCTCTTAAGTGCATCTTTCCTCATCAAATCTCCTAAACATTTCTCTAATATCTTTTAGTCCTATTTTAGCAGAGTTTTAAATCCATTGTCTTCCTGGCATAAGTATTTTTGATGAAATTAAGGCTTAAAGCATAAAGGAAATACTTGTCCTTGTTTGGCCAATGAATGGGAAGAAGCAGCAAAGTGTCCTTTTACCATCCCTCTTGTGTAACCATGCTGAGGTAAAAAAGAATCTGACCCAAAATGAGCTGTGAATTATTTTCGTGGTAAACAAGAAGATGTTGTCACTGAGTTTTGTTTACTATAGATTGTATTTTAAAAGCTTTTCTCTATGAAAGCTTATTACTCTGAAAATCATTATAGTTTCTGGTAATGTGTTTTGGTTTGGGTTTTTTTGATTTTTTTTTTTTTTATTGGTATGCAATCTGTCATTTTAATAGTGACTTAGGACCTGTCTTTGAAGATGTACAATATTAACACTTTCCTATCATCTAATTTTTCTTTTTATTGTTTCTTTTGTAGGTTTATGTATCCGTTGACTTGGGGAAAAAATGGATCCTTCTGCAAGAACGAGTTTCAAAAGATCATATTTTTTGGTAAGAAGGCTGTTATTTTCCAAATAAAACATGAAGAGCAAAATTATTTAATTCTAATCAAGAAAGATGTTTCCAGAGGTACTGATGGGGACAGTACAAGCCTGGGTGTCTTTTGCAGATAGAGTATGTCAATCTTGCTGCGTCCATTATTGCAAATTCACGCTCATGCCAGTGATCATACTGAGTGTCAGCACGTATAAGGGTTATAGGTCTGGATCTATGGAGCCCAAGATTTAAAGAGTGCTGTAATGTCCAATGAAATTGCTCTTCGTTTTATTGGGGAAATTGATCTTAAGAAAGAAGAGCAGTCTTTTTGCAGAGAAAAATCTATAACGTTTTTTTAAGAGAGGTTGAATCAGATCTATTAACTGGAGTCATATATAAACTTATGCTGTTAAGGAAACGGGTGAAAAATATGACTTTATGGAGTACACATATATCAAATGATTTCATTTTCATCTCAGATATTTTGCAGTCTCTCAAAATGTTTAAGAAGTGATTTAAGCAGGTTGACAGAATGTTAAAGAGTAAGTCAATGCCTGTTTTTTATACAAATTAATTTGAAAAGTATATAACTTCTTTTACACCAAAATTAACCTTTTGATAATGTTTTAATTAATTTTATATTTAAAAATGGTCAACTTGCACACTCAACATTTATCTGATTTCTATTGAAAAAGCTGGAGACTTTCCCCTGTCACATTTTACTTCAGTGTGTAAGTATGGACTGTGCATAACTGTGTGATTACCAATAACTGCTATTTTTATTACAGGATTAGTCATAACACGCTAGACACTTCTGTTTCCTAAGTGATTTTTTAATTTTACTTCTAGAAGGACTCTGATCTGTGTCAGTTGCATAAAGTATAATTATCCATGTGTCTATGGAGCCATAGCTGGCTTTCAGCACTGTTTTGTGGTTTGCTAGTGGTGTTGCCAGTATTGAAATGGAATTACCTGATCTTGGCTGCAAGATTTGCGATGTGTTTGGCATTCATGTTATGGTCCTCCCTTGTTCTTCACGTGTTTGCTTCTCTCTTGAATAGAGATAGATACTCATCCTGGCCGTACTTAGGGAAAACCAAACCAAACCCCAACCTGCTTAAACTGCTGGTGTAGAGGTTACAAAGCATGCAGAGCTGTTATGGTACCTACAGATACATTGGCCCCCAAAAAACCCCTTGGCGAGTCCAAAGGTGTGCTGGCACGTGTGCTGCTGCTGACGCTGGGCAGGGGGGAGGCTGTGACCCAGGGCGGGGACACGTGGACAGGGTAAACCCTGTTTGAAAGAGCTGGGAGCAGGAGACCAAACATGCCCTGCTGCCCGCTTGGTGTGATTATCCCTGGACATGTCAAGGGAGCTTTTTCACACTTCCAAGTGCCTCTTTTTCAGTCTGCAACCTACCTACTGTCTGTACTTCTAGAAAACCAGCCTGCGGCTGGTTTGTAGTAACACCCATCTGATTTATTCCACTTTGTCTCAACCTTTTCTGCTGAAATACTTGAGTCTGCCTGATGCCTTCTGCTTACTTGCTCCTGAAAATATAGCCTTATTGAAGAACTTATTTCTATGCAGCAGCTGGAGTTTCATAGGCAATACACGTTGCAGGTCTCTCAACTACCATGTGAAAGGGTGTAATCCTTTAGAAGTAGCACAGTGGGTCAGAAATGTCATGTCTGCCTTATAACTGATTCTTTCTTAGTAAGATTATTTAGGGTGTAAATCAGGAGGGCATGTGGCTTTCTGTCTTTAATTAAAAAAAAATTTCAAATGTATTAGGTCTGAAAACCATCAAAGTCACTAACAAGTAAGAAAGAACAGCAGAAGCTTCTCTTGCAGACTTATTTAATGGTGTTTTTCTTATCCGAGTCTAGGTATATTTAGCACACTTAAATTATGAAACATGTAGCATAGCACTGAAATATGTGTCAGTTTTGCTCTGACTCAATCTGTCAATGATTTTTGTATGTAAGAATTAAAGCCAACAAGTGCATGTTTAATATTAAGTCTGTATTTTGCTATGTTTCAGAATCCTTATGTTTCGTTACATCATTCAGACACAAGCAGGGAAGTGTCCTGAAGATTCAATAGGAATAACTCTCATGTAGTACTTCAAAGTCACAGTTGTTCATAAGCGTCACATTCCTCTCAGATAAGAGTAATAAATTCTAAGAGTCTGTACATTTATAACCATTAGAAATATTTTCCAGGTTTTTGTTTTCCCCTTTTCTGTATATAGACCACTCTGATTTCTCTCAAGAACTTTACCAGCCAGCAACAGCAGCAAGGATTTGGGAGGAGAAGTTTAGTGCCTCATCAGTACCAAATGATCCTTCTCTTAAACTTCTGTAGAAATAAAGATATATAAATATATTTTACTTCTATTATCATATGGGACATTGCAATATAGAAAGAATCTGCTGTGAGTGGAGAGTTGGACGTGATGTTCTGCTACTTCATTGGCTTCATCGCCTGAGTTATCCGAGTGCTGGATAGAAACAAGTATTTGTGTAGTTTTCAACAGATGTAAGAACATGGGCTTTCTCATACCTTGAACATTAGGACATTAAGCCCGGTATTGACAATATATAATATCAGATGTGTTGAAGATAGGTGAAATTAAGTCAAATCAATTTTACATCTCTCTGTAAATGAGGACATGTGTCTTGCTGATACTGGCTGGTTGTGCCAAGAACATTTCACTGGACAGGTCTTTAACAGATGTTTCTTCTTTGATTTCAGTTGAACTTTGCCACTGAAATTGATAATATAGCCTAAGATTTTTATTTCAGCCTGGTAACTACAAATATTATCAGTCATAATATTTTCCTGTGCTTTATAAAACCAAAATTTTTTCTGTGCCTCCAACAGCAGCCAGATCTCCATGCATTTCCTGAAGAAGTATTTTTTTTTTCTCTCAATGAAAATCTAAATGCAATTAATTTAATGGAATGCCTTATGTATTTATATTAAGGGAAGGTCAATAGGGACAGAGTATTTTAAACTCTTTATGTTCAGATTTTTTACTGTAGGTTTATAAGCAATATATTAAAATCATCATCTAGGCTTTATTTGTTTTCAAGTGTTCTGGACTATCCCTTAAGTATCTTTACTGTATGGATTTGGTCTTTCATGATAGTGGAACTGATGGAAAGATTATTGGTATCAGTACTACCATCTCTGTTTTAGGAGCACAGACTATTTTCTTCGTGTCTGTGGTACAGCATGGCATTTTCTTACCCCTTCCCTACAGTTTCCTAATTTGTTTCATTTATCCTTTTGGAAAGGAAAGTTGACCAATCCTGCGTAGCAGATTGTCTTCTCTTAGCATCTCAGGAGGCAAACCAGGCTTCCTAGAGAGGTGGTCAACACCCCAAGCCGGTCCGTGTTTGAGGCATTTGGACAATGCCCTGAATAACATGATCTAACTTTTGCTCAGCCCTGAAGTGGTCGGGCAGTTGGACTAGACGGTTGTTGTAGCTTCCTTCCAACTGAAAATATTCTAGTCTAGTCTGTTCTAAAACAAAAGAGCTGTAAGGCTGCAGATAGATGTAAAGATGGTTCTCATTCAAGTTGAAATGAAAAAATCAAAATATAGAAAAAAAATCCTGTTCATAAAATATGGAGATACTGAAAATAAATGCTCTGACACTATTCATTAAAGAGCTTTTTTTAAATTTTCAAAGCAAAATCATGAAATGTGGATTTGAAATTAAGCTAATAAAATTAAATACTAAGTCACACTAATTCAAAACAAAAAAATTTCATTTTGTATCAACATTTAGAAAATAAAGCTCTTATTTCTGAATAAATACTAGCTAGGAAGATTCAAATCCTTTTTTTTTTTTTTCTAACGTGAAAAGTTTTAATTATGAGGAAATTCTTGTGCTTTAAAGTTAAGAAACTTCAATTACCGTGACCGATTTTACTGCTGTATACAAACTGGAAATGGCCATGCAGTATTGCCCCAATGTGATGATTTCTGCTTAAGGGATGTTGTAGTACCCAACCTTTACAAGTAATTTTTCCAGTTCTTGGTGTATTTGTAGGAGAGAATGCAATGAGTTTACTTTCAAAATAGAATCATATGACGTATCCCAGCCAAACATTAAACACTCACACATCACATGGTATGTAATTGGTTTTATATATCAAGCCCATTTAAAAAAAATAGTGGTGTATTATGTGGTAATCCTTGAGAAGAATAAAGTAGTGCAGTTTGGATTCCTCTGGCTCTGCTGCTATTCTTCTCAGTCCCCAAGGCTTACATACCAGTTAAGTTCCTTTTTGATTTCTCAAAATAGAGCTTAGTAATACAGAAGCAAAGAATTGATTGTGAATCAGCTGTCTAGACCAGCGCAAATACACCCTGGACAGTACGTCATGAATCTGTAATTACCAGAGAATTAGACCCAGCACATTTCCTTTATGACTCTGTCTAGAGCCTTAGAAATGCTTTATCCTCAACTCACTAGGACACGTGAATCCTGTGCCATGGGTATCTGTTACTCTTATTTTTAGCTATAGGTTCTCCATTTTCATGAGAGGTGAGAACATAAAAATAAAAAATGACAAGCTTATTTGGGTGGAGCAGTTGTTCTCAGGGGACCAAAGTTCTGTTCTCATCATGAAATACCATATGAGTAATCAATCACAGCTGTACCCATTAATGACAAGTGGTTCCTGGTTATTCAAGTGTCAGGTGAAAGAGGGGATTTCAGTGATGTTATGCCCTGAAGGAGAGAGAAGTGCAGAGAGGATTTCAGTGAGCCTTTAACACTGAATATTGTGTGAGAAGGCTCTAGCATGGGAAGCCAAGAATGTGTGTGGGCAGTCATTCTTAGGTTTGACTTAATCACTTGGGATGGTATTTGTTTCTATTTCTATCTGTGTGGTGGTGTGCATGACTGTATTGGGTTTATGTGGCAAGGTTTGGTAGCAGGGGGAGTTCAGGACTTCTGTGAGAAGAGACCAGGAGCTGCCCCATGTTGGACAGAGCCAGTTCCAGCTGGCTCCAAGAGACACCCACCACTGGGCAAAGATGAGCCTATGAGTGACACTGGTGGCACCTCTGTGATAACGTGTTTAAGAAAGGGTAAAAAAAGCTGTTCAACAGCATCTGGCAGAGATGAGTGAGCAGGTGTGAGAGTAACAACTCTGCAGACATCTAGGTCAGTGAAGAAGGAGGGAGAGGAGGTGCTCCAGGCACCAGAGCAGAGATGATTCCCCTGCAGCCCGTGGATGATGATGGTGGAGCAGATATCCACCTGCAGCCCATGGAGGACCCCATGCCAGAGCACGTGGATGCCCTGAAGGAGGCTGTGGCCCTGTGGGAAGCCCGTGCTGGAGCAATCTCCTGGCAGGACCTGTGGCCCCATGGAGAGAGGAGCCCGCGCCAGAGCAGGTTTGCTGGCAGGACCTGTAACCCCGTGGGGGACCCACGCTGGAGCAGTCTGCTCCTGAAGGTCTGCACCCCGTGGGAGAGACTCACGTTGGAGCAGTTGATGGAGGACTGTCTGCCATGGGAGGGACCCCACGCTGGAGCAGGGGCAGAGTGTGAGGAGTCCTCCCCCTGAGGAGGAAGGAGCGGCAGAGACAATGTGTGATGAACTGACCACAACCCCCATTCCCCGTCCCCCTGTACTGCTGGGGGGGGAGGAGGGAGAGAAATTGGGAGTGAAGTTGAGCCTGGGAAGGAGAGAAGAGGGGTGGGGGGAGGTGGGTTTTTTTTAGTTTGGTCTTTGTTTCTCACTAATTGGCAATAAATGAATCTTCCCCAAGTCAGGCCTGAATGGAAACAAAGGTGCCCTGATTTCCGTCTGCTTCCCATCGTGTTTTATTAGATGCAGCTTTATGACATAAACGAAGTTAGACATGCACAAAGGCTGTACCGGGGCTGAGGCAATTTCACCTTTGGCCCACCAAAAGGGACTATCTTGCTGCTTCTCTTCCACAGGATTGGTGCTCAACTGCTGGCATGATCCGGTGATTTAAGAAACACGAAACTAATCCCTCTAAAAAGTTCTAAAATTCCATTCTGCGGGACTAGTTTTCCCAAGAGGCTCAACATGGTGTCAGACAAGCACAAGGGAGATGACGGGAGCTTGTGTTCACAGGAGAGGGAAGAAGCATATTGAGGCTACCACCCTACAATCAAGTTGGGCTATTTTAATTCTGAAGTGTTGTAACCACGCTGTTATGTGATCTGAAGTGCTGATGTGTTGCACTTGCTTTATCCAGCATGGTATATCTTTTCCTAGAGGAAGACTTGTCTGATCTAAAATTAAAGTTAGTCTGAATTTCATTGGAAATTGAAATGGTTGAATGTATAAATCTAAAGCAACCCAAATCAGAAAACCCTAAATTGAGTGGCAAGCCCTCCTTTGCCAAAGTAAAACAAATAAACAAAGAAATGGTCTGAAATTGCTGAGATATGAACAGATTCATTGCAAACTACTGTGAGAAGAAAAATGGAGGAATTCTAACCAAACCGAAAACCCTGCTGAAATTGAGGAAAATAGATAGTTCTTGAGAAAGTGCTTGTTCTGTTTGGGGGAAAGTAAAAATAAAAATCGATGCTGAAATGTCAACTAAAAAGGAAGAAGCTGTTGGATTATCAGGGCCCATTGCCTCTGTGCTTTATAAGACAGAAGAGGTCCTATCCTAAAGCCAGCTGAGGAACAGTAAGCTGTGCTTGTGAATGGATGTGAGGACACAGTCCTCACACTGGTACAATGCACTTATGTTGTAGTAGTAGTAAGTTTGTAAATTAATATGTAAAAAAAAAAAAAAAGTCTTATTTCTCCCTCAATATGAAAAAATCATATAATTGAGCCTTCCTTTTAAGTGGATCATTTACTGTATGTGTTCCTGTACATATGTTGTTTGCCCATCATTTTAAGAAAGCTATATCACAGGGGCAGAGGTACCTAGACTGTGTTTAGTCTGCATGGTGTCATACAGCTTTTCCTTTGGTTTGTGATTTAAGCACAAGTGAAATAACAGTATTGCTTTTTGAAGTACTATGTGCAGAGGAGTCCACTGAAATGAGTAGATTAGGTTATTCTTCAGGGATATAGCTTCAAGTTCTCTGCATTAGTTATACTCTGTTCTGAAGATTTTCTTAGCAGCCATAATAGATGGGGTCTTTTTTTCAGTAAAAGAAGAAAGGACTAGTCCTAAGTGTTTGTAAAGCTGGGTAAAGAGACTTCGGGGTTTGGAAACTGCTCTATAGCTGACATTCAAAAGTAGACTTTGGGAATGTAACATCTTCCATGAGTAAAGAGTCTCTGCTGCTATAGCTCATCTGTACAATTAGAGTAATGAAAAACACAAAACATATTTTTGAAATATTCTGCTTGCTTGATTTGTGCCTTTCAGAATGGATAAATTCAGCAATTTAGGTGCATCTTGCCTATTAGTCTTGTGTAAAGTTAGAGATCTATAGGTATAACTTAGTGATCATTTCCTTTGGCAGCCTTGTGGCTTATATCTTTGTAGGGTCACCTTTAAATTAGACAATTCCCAGTGCTGGGACCTGGCATGTTCAATGGGATGGCTGAGGCAGTGAAGGAGAGGCAAGATTTGAGACATAGGATGGGGTGGCTTAATCTAGTAGAGCAATGAGAAGAAATGCTTGTCAAACTACAGCATGGAGCTGTCATCCTAAATCATCTTTATACTCCATGGACACTGTAGGAAGTGATCCAGCTGGTTTAGGAATAGAGGACTTACCTTTTGGAAGTAACTGTTCTCCTGGTTAATAAAGGGTAGATTTAAAAGGAGGGCTAGGGGAAATGTCTGAACTTCAGGGGGAAAAGAGGTATTACTTTTTCCTGGCTGGGTTAAAAACCCCAAACCTTCCTTGTGATTTATTCATATCTACTCAAAAGTCTAAAGGAGAAAAGTAGTCTGGGTTGGAAGCTTCCATTTTCTGTGTCCGTGCAGTGTTCATTAGAACAGATCAGTTACACCCTGTTCCATTAAAAGATTGCATTGGAAATGAGATTAGAGGCTACTTGTGTCAGCTGCCACTGTTAGGAGGAACATGGTAGACATGAGATCATTGTCACTTCTGAGCTGTTAAATATGAGAAGGTAAAGGTATTGACAAGTATCTCAAACTGTGCTTATGAAATTGTGTGTGATAAATTATAGATACCAGAGGTTGTTTCCTAAGTACCCAAAACCTTTCTTCGCATTATTGATGCTGATCAGTGTGTCAGGCTGAGCCTCAGAAAATTTCAACCCTAAACTTTCTGTTAGTTTGTGATTCAGCTGCATGAAGTCCAGCACAAAAAGTAAAATATTCAGCAGACATAATTTTCTTCCTTCAAAAAGCTGACTGCAGAGTTGATAGCAGGTTTGATTTGGTGTTGTGAATATCTAGAAAAATAGACGCAGCACACACAGCAAAGAAGTTCACAGATCCCTTCCCTCTGGAATATACATGAGCAATCAGACCTTAGTGAATATAACATCTTCTTTGACTTAGAATCATAGAATCATTTTGATTGGAAAAAGACTTTTAAGATCATCAGTTCCAAGCATTAACCTAACACTGCCAAGTCCACCACTAAACCATGTCCCTCAGCTCCACATCTACATGTCTTTTAAATACCTCCAGGGATGGTGACTCAACCACTTCCCTGGGCAGCCTGTTCCAGTGCTTGGTAAACCTTTTGGTGAAGAAATTTTTCCTAATATCCAATCTAAACCTCCCCTGGCGCAACTTGAGGCCATTTCCTCTTGTCCTATCACTTGTTACTTGGGAGAAGAGACCACCTGGCTACAGCCTCCTTTCAGATAGTTGTAGAGAGTGATAAGGTCTCCCCTCAGCCTCCTTTTCTCCAGACTAAACAACCCCAGTTCCCTCAGCTGCTCCTCATAAGACTTGTTCTCTAGACCCTTCACCAGCTTCATTGCTCTTCTTTGGAGATGCTCCAGCACCTCAATGTCCTTTTTGTAGTGAGGGGCCCAAAACTGAACGCAGTACTCCAGGTGCAGCCTCACCAGTGCTGAGTACAGGGGGACGATCACTTCCCTAGTCCTGCTGGCCACGCTATTTCTGATCCAAGCCAGGATGCTGTTGGCCTTCTTGGCCACCTGGGCACACTGCTGGCTCCTATTCAGTCAACTATTGACCAACAGCCCCAGGTCCTTTTCTGCCAGGCAGCTTTCCAGCCGCTCTTCCCCAAGCTTGTAGTGTTGCCTGGGGTTGTTGTGACCCAAGTGCAGGACCTGGCACTGAGCCTTGTTGAACCTCATACAGTTGGTCTCAGCCCATTGATCAGCCTGTCCAGTTCCCTCCAGCAGATTAGCTTGGAGTTGCCTGCAAACTGACTGAGGGTGCACTCCATCCCTTCATCCAGATCATTGACAAAGATATTAAAGAGAACTGGCCCCAGTACTGAGCCCTGGGGAACACCACTTGTGACTGGCCACCAGCTGGATGTAACTCCATTCACCACAACTCTTTGGGCTTGGCCATCCAGCTGGGTATTTACCCAGTGAAGAGCATGCCCGTCCAAGCTGTGAGCAGCCAGTTTGTCCAGGAGAAAGCCTTAATGTGTTGCCTCCAAGATGCTAGACTAGTTTGTCTTTCAGAGACCAGTTTCTTAGTAAATGCAAGATTTTTCCATGCATTTACCATAAAATTCCCACTAGAAGTCTCCTTCACATCTCATGGCTTGGCGGGGGCTCATCCCTCCTCCTTCCCTTCCTTCTTTGGACTGATCATTTATCTTATTAGGGGAAAAACAGCATATGTGATTATTTCTGGTTGTTATGCAGCAGTGGAAATCATCCAGTCTCTTCCCCCTGGCCTGCATTCCCAAGGAGCCACCAATTACTGAGTCTGAGTTTTAACCGCTCCTCATAAATCAATGTTATTAAAATCATTAAACACTGATGTAATTTCAATCCAAAGTATAGCTTTATTGCATTTGATTATTAATAATTGTATCAAAATGATCATTTTCTCTTAAGTATTTTAATGGGCTTTTTTAATATCTGCATCCAGCTGCACTTTATCACTCGATGTATCTCCTTTGCGTGTCTTCAACTCACATCTGCTGACTCGATGGACTCTTACCGTGCCAGCGAAGAGCCTTGCGAAGGGGGATGTAGCTATGGGAGTGGGGCTGGATTCTGCTTCATTTGGTGACAGCACAACTGTCAGCCCAAAGCTTTCTCTGCGGAACCTGCCTGACTAATGGCGATGGAGGGGCCAGAAAAACGTGCAGCTGGGGCTGCTTTTCCCAGGTTGGGATGGAAGCCCTGAGGGTAGAAACCTCGTCATTTGCCTGAGTATATTTAACATGGGAGATATTAAGAGAAAAGCAGCCTGTATTCCCATTACGCCTTTTTGAAGTTAAACTACACCTTGATCAATTCTGACTGAATTTCTCTCTCAGGATATTTTTCTCAAAATTATTCTTTGCTTTCTTCCTTTGTCAAAGTAGAATCTACTCTTCTCTTGAATATACTAACCAAAGATGTATCAATTCGTTATGGAAGCTATGTGTCAAGTTTAAGATATTGCTAGTAAGAATGGAATCTAAGTCTATTTTAGCACTAAATCTGATTTGTAGTCTCAAATGTCAAATGTAATTGTAAAAAGACACTCTAGCGCTTGCCAGTGTATGTGAGTGTGTGCGTATCTGTGTGTATTTATATATCGATTTATGATTATGAAGTTTTGTTTCCAATTTCATACTTCTGTTCTTTTCTCCAATTAATCCTATTTACATATTTTAGTAAAAGAGATTCTAAAGAAATTTAAAAAACCTGTGATGTCAAGTACAGAAAAAAATAGTTTCCATTTAGAAGTTAGTAATAGGACATTATTAATGGGGTTTATTTTAATTTCCTAGCTAGAATGTTAAAGTATGAAATCCTCTCTTTTCTTCCTTCCACATAATTATTATTCTGTAGCTGGCTCTGCATAACTTGATTATATTATGTTCTCAGGTCTGTTGCTGGAGTTGACGGAGACCCTGATTTAGTTCATATGGAAATCCAGGACCCCAGTGGAGGTATGCAAATGAAAATGTTATCAATTGATTCCCTAGCGTATAGACATTTCTCTTTGTTTTAGAGAGTACTTTCTGGATTGTTTTAAAAACTAGTCAGAAGAGAAATTGTGCAAGTCAAATTCTTTCTCTGTTTATCTGTAGTCAGCAAAGCTGTCCTGTTATATAAAAATATAGTATAATTTAAAATTTACTTGTTTTCCACTCTAAGACGAATTGACGTCAAGATGCTATGCTCCATTGAAAATGTCCATTAATAGTGCAATTTATTCTGGCAGTTAAACATTGAACATTTTTTCCTGATTTCCAAATAGAACTGGCAATGCAGTATTAGTGCTGGGTAAGTGTCTGTTACAGTGAATTGTTGCATATGTCAGTCCTACTACACTAACCGCCCTCTCCCAGAATTTCCTCATGTTTTGAGACTTGGAAAGGAAAATAAACAAAAAAACAGATTAGCAGTCAGGATGTGCTGTATGAAGAGTCACCGTGATTCCAAAAGTGCGTGTAGTTTCTTGTTATCAATTTTACTATTGAAAGATAATTTAATTTCTTGAATCAGGTCATCTTAAATTCCTGTGCGGTCTTAAAAATGAGTTGTGGAGAATGCACAGTTTGACTTTTCCTGATTCCGTAGCTTTTCTTCATTTTAGCTGTATTAAAAAAAATCAAAGTTGCCACATTAAAATCTGGATGACAAAGTTTCTAAATCTTTTAGCAGTGAGATTTCTGAGACTTGGTGACCCCTACACAGCCCCAGCAACTGCTCAGTTTAGAGACAGTGTAAGAAGATTCTTCAGGAGCTGGATAGAAGGAATTTTTTATATAACAGAAACAGCAGAAAAAGAAACTCTCATGAAATATCTCTTGGCTGGGTTCTCAACAAACTGACTTTGTGCTCTTACGGCCAGTACAAGCATCAGCATTGGTTTTAGTGGAAACAGCATCTTTCTACTATCTATATGATAAAGAGCTATAATGCTTGTCATGTGAATTATGAATAGCTGCAAGGCTTTTCTGTGGGCCATTGCTGTGCTTGCTCAAATATCCTTGTGGTGATGATTTGGACATAACCGGAGAACTTGGATTGAATCTAGCTGCCTCTTAAACAGATCCAGATTTTAAAACGAATATTTCTATCTAGTATACTGGTTTTGCCTTTGCTAATTAAAAGTCATAAAGTGTGGAATGCATTTCCTATTTCACTGCAAAAGTAATGAAGGACATACATGGGGATGTGTTATTTGGTCTTTCATATTGTATCTGGAGCACGGAGAGAATTAGTGATCTGGACACAGGATTGTGTATATAATATTTTTCTCACTGCACTTGGGAAAGTCACTTTGTGCTCAAAAGCTTGTGAGGAAGGGTGAGCTGTGCAAGGACTTGAATCCAGGAGAAGGTCTTTGGGCCACAGCTGGCATACGATATGATTATTGGCTCTGGTCTCTCTGATAAGAGCAGATTGCATCAAAGATGCAGTGATGCTGTTCTGGCAGCCCAGGCAGAGAGGATATTCCTTGCCTATTGCTAACGGGAGAGGAAGAGAGAGGCCACAGCCTCCACTGATATAAACCAGTCAAGGCTTTTTCAGCAAGGTATTAACTCTGAATATAGAAGTCCTGCCCCAACAGAGCAGTTCCACCAGTGTGTTAATAGTGTGTCCTAACTTTCCTACAGAGCTTCGAAAATAACCTTTAAAATTCCGCACGCTGTCTATTAAACAGAGTCTGATTGTCTTCTCACTCATCACGATTTTATACTGGTGCTGATCTATTGATTTCAGTTATGTTGTGTCAGGCTGCCATTTCTCCAAGTGAATAATTCAGCTCTGTACATAGCTTAAGTGAGAAAAGAGGCTCCTTCTATTATCCCCACCCATGAATGTCTCATTCGTCTAACCCCTAATCTCTCTGGACCGGCAAAATTTAGATAATAACAGGCTGCCTCCCGGGAATGATCTGAACTGTAAGCAGTTAATATATTCTCACTACATCGGAGATTGAAAAACTCTTGTATGAAGGTTTACTATAATAATTTTAGAACTAACTCAGCTGGCAAAGGCAGCGCTTTCCCTACATGAATAACATTTTATATTGCTTGCTTCTTTTTCCCTTGATAGCCCTGTCATATGTTTCTGTCTCTCTTCCCTCAGGTTATCGCTACATCACTTGCCAGATTCAAAATTGCTCTGATCAGACAATGACAGTCCAGTTTGCTGGTGGCACTGATCGGGATTCCCTGACTGTGCAGGATGACTACATATTTCTTCAGGTACTGCCACTTTCTGGAGAGACAGCCCATTTTCAAATTCAAAAATAAAATTTTAAGCAGTGCAGCAACTCTATAATTTAGGAGCATGGAGAAACCTGTTCCAGAGTATGAATGATGACATATGAATTTTTACATGGAACAAAGCTTTTCTTTTATCAGTCAGAAAAAACCCCAAACCAATGCCCCTTTAATTTGTGCAACCAGTTGCCTGGTTTTTTGGTTGATTTTAGTTTATCATTGACCTAGCTCTAACAAGACGGAAACTTTCAAATAGATTGTGTCGTTCAAAATTCCATTTTATAAATACTCTCGTATGTTAGGCAAAATGCAACCCTTTTGTTTTTATGCTTACAAGCTCTTTGGGTTCCTTTCCAGTACCTCCATAGTGCAAAAAGGTTCCCTAAGAAGAGTATCCGAGGAAAGTCACTGACATAGTGGCTCAGCTTCCTCACATGGATTCTCTTGTGAAGAGGTTTTCCTGGGAAAGAATTTATACAACTGCGCTTAGGAAGCGAAAGGGTGAAACAGCCATAGGTGGGAAGCTTGAAGCAGCTTCTGACGGTCCAAATTACATTGGGATTATTTCATTCCCAGACTACAAGACCTGCATGCAGAAACCTGGGCTGGGGCTCCATCAGCCTTATGGCACCACGTACAGCTCAGGCACACTTGAAATTCATGTCATTTTATATGCTCGAGACTGGTTGCAACTTGAATCTGTCAGAGCTACAACCTTCTGAAAGAAAGGTTATGTCTTACCTGTTTTTTCAGATTTTCCTAGGGAAGTTGCTTGTACTTAGTGGTTGGCCATCGTTTTTCCTTTACTTTGATATGATTTGCCTGTTGCAAAGGCTTGTTTATTGACTCTTGCGGGAAAGCAATGTCGTGGTGATGGATAGCTCTCCTCGCTGCTGCCTCCGTGTATATCAGATTGGCTTCTTTGCAGCTTTCCCCCGTTGTGGCTGTTTCTTCCAAAAGGATCCGTAAATTGACAAAGAAACAAAAGATCTGTCCTCCTCTTGTTTGCCATAGCATTTTCGAAGGCCTGCATGGTTTAGAACATTTAGCACCACAAAGAAACAGCAAAATGGATTTGGAAAAGTATTTTTGAGTTAAAGTAGGTGTTTTTCATCTCAGGTCTAGCACTTATGGCACCCGTTTTGCTCAAAGGTGGTATTACCTGTGGCTCCCCCAGGCACCCTCTAAAATCCATTTCACAGCGTGCAGACGGTGAGAAGTGCTTCTCACCACGTGAACTTCCAGACTGCCGTGCTCAGCAAAACACAGGCTGCTTCCCCTTCAAGCATTTTTTTTTTTTTTTTTTTTTTTTGCTGGACATCTTGTATAATTGCATCTTGAGCTGTTTTTGTCTGTCTCATGCCAGGCATGGGCAGACACGAAATGGAAGTGCAACCTGGAAATGTACGTATAACATGATGGACAGTTGCTACTAGCAAAATGATGCCACTAATAACGTAGTCTCTGCAGATTTGAGACATGTCAGTGCCGGTAGATGAGATGTGCATGTATTCCACATAAAGGGGAAACGTCTCTAGTCTTTTTCTTTCAGACTTATCTGCAGTAATTCACAGTATGTAATATACATCTTTTATTGCTAAATTGGTTTACAGTTAGCCATAGATACATTACTGGAGGATAGAAGATAACTCTGGGATCCTATGGTCACATCTGAAGTGCAGCCACCCCTGAGGTGTGATGCAGGGCACTACTTAGCCTTTCCAGTGAAACCACACAGCCGCTGCGCATCTGAGAAACAGCATACGTTTGAAACCACGTGGAAATTTGAGACTAAAATATTGCTATATAAGTTAGAGTCAGACCAAGGACTCCTCTGAATATCACAGCAATATCTGTCAGAAAGAAGCTGGGACAGAATCACCTGTGCAAAAAGAGAGGTCGGTTTGAGACTGTCTTACTGCCCCTGGCATCGCTCACTTCCCCTCAGCAGTGCAGCTGTGAAGCAGAGAATTGCAGGTCTCCACTGCTAATCCTGGCCCAAATCTCAGACTTCTACTCTCTTAGAGGAAGACCTCAACTCCATTTCTTTAGTACATCTATCTACACCCAAGATGATCAGGAACTTTCTAATACTCATTTCTTTTCCAGTTTGCACTGACAGTCAGACAGTTTCAGAGGTGATTTTAGCAGGAGGATTAAAGTTTCAATGCTGGTTTTAAGCACAGACCAGCCTTTAATGTCAGTGAGGCTTGACATGGCTAGCTGCTTCAACTCCAATTCTCTGCTGCCTTGCATCATCTTCAGCCATTTAAAATGAGTGACATAAAATAAATGCATAATGAACAAGAAGGCTATGATAAGATGGATGAGACTGCTTTTTAACACTAATTAAATAAATGGTGAGGTTTTTGGTTTAATCCATCATTTAACAAATCACATTCTTAAAGGGCATCAAATTCTTTCTACCACAAAAAAAGGAAATTGGTTTAAAGAAAGAGTAAAAATTATTATAATGTTAAATATTTTGATATCTTTAAAATATTCAGGTAGGTGGACCTGCTGTCATGCATCAACTCCATTTTTACCAAGCCAAGTCAAGTTTGCATGCTTCAGCACAGGCTGTTTTCCAAATCAGGTTCCATTTTTAAACACAAAAGTTGAGGAGAAAAACAATGGGGTAGGATTTTAAATGGATTTCCTAAGTCAAAGAAAGAAGATGAGTCTGTTTATGCTTCTGTTCCACAGTCTGATTTGTCCACCAGAGAAAAATTTTGCACGTTTCATTTCACTTCTTCCCTTTTCTTTTTTTGCCCAGTTCATTCCTGCAAAGCAGCCACCTTTTATAAACTTAGTGAAAATGACTGAATAGCCATTACCTAGCTGATCTCCTGGAGGGAATAAACGTGAAAAAAAATGTGAAATATTATTTGCCACAAGCTAAAACCTTTGCTAATCTAATCTGATGGTGCTGAAGAGACTTACTTGGAAATGTGCCAATTTCTATACCCGCACAGATTTTGGTGTTATATTTCTAACTAGAAAAACCTAGAGAAGCTGTTAGCCAAGTGTTTTCATCAATGTTTATTTAGAATCTTCCTTTTGCTACTTTGGAACAACATTTGCATGGATTTTTTTGTGAATAAGGTGAAGTCTTAAAATGACCAGCGTATCTGTTATTACGAAGAGGAGAAAGGGCTAACGGGTAATAGTCATACAGCGGTGTTCCTTTCAATGCACATTTCTGTTGGCTTGCTTTGGTGAAAATCTTCATAAGCCCCCAAGTATTTTACATACAACCTAATTGTCTTCAGTTCCATATATACAAACAGTTGAAATATGTGTTTTACCTCTCTATTTAAGCATCTAATTGTGTCTTCAGGACATATCACAGATTTTCAAACTAACTGACTGACCAGTGGATTCAGAATCCTCCATGTGGCATGTTAGCATCTTGCACTGGGAAGTGTTTTATTCTGTATAGAAAACATTAGTCAAAATAGTGAATGCTTTACGCAATGGTAGCGTGATTTATTCAGCCTTTTGTGCTTTGCTTTGAATAGTGCTGTTGGAGTACGGCTTGCCCTTGAGGTACCAGATGTTCATGGCCAGTGTACCTTCTCCCCACCTCTTACCTGGAGGGTGCTGCTGCCTGGGTTTCTGCGAAAGGGCAGAAATGTGGGAGGACAATGGGTACAGAGATATCAATAAGGACTGGGGACAGTGAGATGCTGAAGTCTCAGGTATCACTCAAGACAGCTGAAATGGCAACAAAAGGAAGTAAATCACTTTTTCTCTCCCTAAAGAGAGGGAGAGCAAAAGAGTTTGAGTCTATTCTCACAATTTTTGATTTATTCTTTTAAGAGTACACTGTGCAAATTAATTACATGCAATAGAAGTAATAGATATGTATTTCATTTGCAGGTTAAAAAAAAGTCTTCCATTGCAAACTCTTTAGATTGAACATAAATTATCACAGATTCTGTTTTTCATTTGTATAGACAACATCAGCAAATCGGACCAAGTACTATGTGTCTTACCGTCGCAATGGCTTTGTACAGATGAAGCTGCCAAAGTATGCATTGCCAAAAGTAAGTATACACATTTTTTATATCTGTTTATATATTTTTCTTCTTCTCTTTCTACCTAAACTAGTTTTATTCTTCTCTTTTTTAAACCTCTTTATTCTGAGATCACAATTTCTCCTTGTAAGGATTTCTGAATCCCATTTGTGGTATATGCTTACCCTACTGTTTTTATTTTTATTCTAGGAATATAGTAGCTCATAAACCATAGATGGCAAGAACATAGGCTAGCTTATTTGTCATCAGTTACCACAACAGTTTTTGAGCTTTGCTTCCACGAAGCAGTGCTACACACCCAACAGCAACGTAATGATTCAGAGCGAGTGTTCTTTCAAGAATCTATTAGAGTTTAATTCCACATGGTGTTTTCTGGTATAAGTATGAATAGTAATATAAGAGAATTTTACCAGTTGATGGTGCTCTATTTCATTAAGGAATCCCAATATGGACTTTAATTACTTACCAGAATGGCAAGGACTGTTAAGAGGTTCCTTCAGTCTAGCATATTTTTATAGTGACAGGGTTTCTATATTTGCATAGTAAATTAGCAATAAAGCACAGACAGATATTTACATGTGGTATAACCAATGCAATTGAATTTCTGTGCTGCACTTAATGTGTTTTATAACTTTACGTATAGTTAGAAGGATCCTACAATCCTGAAGAAAAATGACTTGGAGGTTTTAAAGACCCGGCTGGATAAAGCCCCAGGTAACCTGGTCTGGCCTCACACCTCACCCTGCTCCCAGCAGGAGGTCGGTCTAGAGACCTCCTGAGGTTCCTGCCTTTTTTGTGTGATTCTATGTGATTCTGTCACTTACGTAGTAGAGAACTAACTAAGACATGTTATTTTTGCATGTCTTGAAATGCACAAGTTTAATTCATTGCTCACCTAATGAAGGACCATGGAGTACAATGCATTTCCTTCTTTTGCTGTAATTGTTCTAAAACAAAGAATGCGTTTATGTTGCTTTTTCATCTTTGATTTTTTTTTTTTTTAAATAATCTAAGCAGTGGTCTGTAGTCTTCTGGTTTTAAATATACAACATATTAACAAAACCCTTAAATGAAATTCTCGGATATTATTTGGGATATGCTCCCAGTAGCACTATGGAAATAGCTGTTTATGTATTTATCTATTTTTACAAGAAATCTATAGCTAAGGACAGGTAAATATATCAACCCTTCCGCATAACCATTTCAGTGTTTTTAAGGCCTTCAGTGTAGCCTTTATGTTTCCCTGGGGAAATATTTAAGTAGGAAAACAACAGGAGACGGTCCAGTTCTAAATTTTAAAACATGCCAGATGTGCAAACCCTGAGGGACTGCAGCCCTTGGGCAACTCCCGCTGGGGCAGGGACACCCCAAGGGACTGCAGCCCATGGATGACCTACGCTGGGGCAGAAGACGACAAGTAAGGAGCAATGGAGGAAAGCCAAGAATAAGCAATGAGTGGCAGAAAGAAACCCTTCCGCAGGTGACCCCAACCTCCTGCACAGCCCATTGCCTCACTGAAGTAGTTGGGAAGAACCAAATTAACACAAGGTGGAAACAAGGGACTTGAGAGTAGGAAGTGGGGAGAAGAGGTGTTTGAGCTGATTCTGGAGAAGGGCGAGGAAGGATGTTTACCTAAATGTTTAATTATTTATGGTATTTTTTTCAAATACCCAAATCAGTGATTAAAAGTGTGCATGAGCTGGCAATAAATTAAATTATGTAAAGATTGCCAAGTTGCGAATGTTTTACCCACACCAAATTTCCTAAAGAGTTGTCGGCATGTTAGTGCAAGTGTTGACTTTGCTAACTTGTGTGGGAAAATATTGTCTGTTGGGAAATGGAAGGGCAGAAATCTTGTAAGAGAAACCTGGGCATTTCTTCCTTCTGCTTTTGGATGACCTGTGCAGGAATCTGTACCTTTCCATTGCAGTTTCCTTCTCTCTGCCAGTAATCTGCTGCATTTGGCCAATGCAGCACTGCCTTCTTGATACTGCCATCAAGTAGAAGATGGACATACTAACTCAAATTTTTAAGAGTTGCATTAAGTGTTACAATTATAGACATTAGTTCTTATTCCATGTGTGGATGATTACTTCAAGCGTTCAGGAAAGTGATATTTTTTTTCCTTTTTAAAGTTGGATGTGTACTATACCTGCTTAATGACACATGCCTCTGATTTAAATATCAATATTGCAGCACACTATATTAATAAAAGGCATGTTATTTGGGTTCAGATCTAGCTGACACATCTCAATAAATGGGCGGAGGTTGTCAGAACTCAAAGAACTATATGAGACTATTGTCCAGTTCTTGTAGGCATCCATGTTTGTAATAAGTGAGCTTGCACTGGTTGTGAAAAACAGCAGCAAATCAAAAGTTATGGGAGAGCTGGAGATACAGCATACGGTGGAGGACCTAGATCTCTGTCTCGTGGAGCTTTCCTTGGCAGCAAAACCAGTTTAAGAAGTCTTCCCCAGTCATTGCCTTCTACTGCTCTTCTGCAGTCGACTATGACCCATGTTGTGTTTGTAGGACTGCACTGTAAACAAGATCAGTGCAGTGATCTCAGTGAAAAAATAACCCCGAAAAAGTATAATTTGTTTTTCAAAAAGGCAAATCAAGAGGCAACTTGATTGTCGTGGAGAAGCCTCCTTATGGGGAGAAAACACAGAGCCTTAAAAGCACGTTAGTAGAGAAAGACCCACTATAGCTGGGAGCTGAATCCAGATGCATTCAAATTAGAAAGTGAGCTCAACTTCTTAATGGTGTTGGTGATTATGTGTTTGAAAATGTGCCAAGGAAAGCGACAGATATTCTAGTTTTTGAAGTTCTTAAATCATAACTGAGTGCCTTTCTGGGAGATTTGTTCTAACCATATAGAAGTTATTTGCTCCTCCTGTATCTTATAAAATATGCAGAAGTAATTGTTGGAAATTCTCTGGTTGGAAAGATAGCAGAGAGTGAACTAAGGCATCTAATTATCACTTTTAGTCTTAAAATCCATTAATCTGCAAAGGGCGTGTAGTTTACTGGGCATATGCTCTTACTAAGTGCATTTCTGACATACTCGAAAAATGTCAGTCATAACTCACTGGTATTTCTGTCGTGTAGTCTGGATTGTTTGAAATAGTGCTGCATGCTGAATTCTTTGTCTTGGAAAATAGGGGGTTTGTTTATTTGTCTTTTTTTTGTTGTTGTTGTTTTTTCCCTTGCTAAGCAGATTAACTCCAGGCTTGATTGAATAAATAAATTAGAAGTTAATGGTTTCGTTTTGGATAGAGTCAACAGTAAGCTAGGAACAGGATGACTGCGTCATTTAGAAAGGGATGGTTTTGTATTCTTCCCAGTTCAGGCAGTACCCGATGAGTGGAACAAAACAAACTGTATCTCTTTAGCATTTTGATGATGCCTCCAAGAGGAGTTTCTTGGGTATCTGCACACAACAGAGCTGAAGATTTCACTAGGAGGGTTTGGAAGCCAGACAGCCATTAGAACAGTGGTGAATGTGAGAGATTTTAACCTCTTCTGTAAAAGATGCATTTTTTTGAAGTGATTTGGTACCGTGACATTGCAGCAGAAATTTTAGATACTGAAGTAAATAAGAACACAGCTCTGAAATTCTTCATCACACCATATTTCAGTGAGAATCATCAAGAGCAGTAGAAATAAATCTTTCAACACAATTTGAACAGACAGGAAAAGATTCATATGAACAAATTACTGATGAAATTTTGCAAAGAAGCAGGATATCAGCAAAGACGCTGGCACATTAAGAATACATCTAGAACATGTGACTGTGGAGTTGCTACTTTTATGGTGGTAGGAGATAAACAGAATGAAAGAATTTACAAAGAACTTGGGTTTTGATTAAGACCAATAGCTTTTGAAAGAACTGAGTTTCAGAGCTTTTAAAGCATTAGATTCTGCCTAACCAGGAGATGAAGCGGGTCTGAAATAGGCTCTATTTCATTTTTCTCAAAAGAATTGAATGAGGCTTCAAAAAGATCTCTTTCCAAGTGGTCTCTGTCAACTATTTCATGTTACTGGCCAGAGTTTTTGAGCAGTGGTTGTGTACAGAGAAGGGAAAACCGTAGCTAAGTCAGAAGATACTACAGGCTGGTTAAGTACGTGGCTGACAACATTAGGAGAGCTGTGCTGGAACACCAGGCTCTAGCCTGGGGGAATAGTGCTGGGCTCTTCAGATATTATTCTTTCACAACACAGAAGCTTTTCACGGTGATTTTATATATGGAGATGGAGTGAACATTTTCAGACTGAGTAATTAAAAAAAAAAGTGTCATTGAAGGATGCTTCATGTTTTCCTTTCGATATGAAGAGGTCGAAAATCTGCAAAAAAATGATTCCATTGTTTTATATTGTTTGTATTCGCATTTGTGTTTGTATTTCTCCGAATGTACCCTCAAAGAGAAACCCAGAAGAGGATAAATATTTTTCTTTGGACATATCTCAAGGGCCCCTTACTTGTGAATAAAAGGCTGCTAAGAGCAGCTTCCAGCCAAACTTTGCATGTGCTAGGTTTCTAGGCTCCAGCTCCACCGTGTCACCTGGATTGCATCATAGCTTCATATATGTACAGAGAGCAGGCCCATTGGGGGCCATCTAATGAACAGAATTCAGGGGGTTTTTTTCTTCTTTTTTTCTTTTTTGCCTGCTCTTGAGAGATTTTTTTTTTTTTTTAGTAGCGTGTTTGATACTGACGCTACATTGAATCACACAGCAGCCTCCTGCGTTTGACAGGGGTCAAGTGCCAACTGCTGCCAGGCAGCGTGGTAGCAAAGGTTGGTAAGACCGTATTAAGGGCTGCCTGTATGCTTCCCGAACAGAAGAGGAAATTTAGAGCAATTCTTTTAAAACTGAATTGGCTTTTATACTATATTCCATTTTACCAAGATTGCTTGTTCTCTTCTGCTAAAGCTAGATTAGGAGTGAGTAAATCGTAGGAAATGAATACCAAAATTCAAATACCTCCTCCAAGAGGAGCAGGGTTGCATTTGTGTCGTGCAATGGCTGGCTAGGCACGCAGGTGTGTTCCGGGGAGATCCAGTGTTCCTCTCTTGGGCTGTTTGCAGCCTGGAGCAGGGGTTCAGCCGCCGGTGCTGGGAGAGCAGCTCTGCCGAGGGCGCAGGCTGCAGCCCCATCCGGAGAGTCATCACGCTTGTGTTGCACAAAAGTTCCTGCAGCTCTGATTGCCCTCGCCTGGAGGAGTCTGCTGTGGAGAAGGCGTATGTTGGGTTCTGGTCCTTATTCAGCATTTTGAGTTATGCTCTAATGCGACCAGCGATAAAACTGGGAACTAGTTCATTCTGAGAGTTTAAGCAAAAAATTCGTTAACAAAATTGCTGACCAAATCAAGGAATCTGCTACAAATCATGGTAGTTTTACTGTTGCAATTTGGAAGAATTTAATAATTCCGAGTCCCCTTCCCACCTCTGGTAAACAAATCTCCTTTTATGAACTCATACTAGGCATTCATTGATTCTGCATTTGTTCATGCGAGCTACAAAATCTTAATAACGCAAGAGCTCTATTGTCTGTTATATTCAACTGCGATTCAGAAAGTTTAGTTCTGAACAGATATGGTGTGGAAAAAGCCGTTTTCATCTGGTTTGATCTCTATATGTCTTTTCACTCTTCAATTGTGAAATAGGCAATAACTGTAAAATTTTTCAGGTAACCAAGATAAAAGAGAGTACAGGGGAAAAATAAAAATAAAAGAAGAAAAAAATCCTATTGCCTTGGAAATAAGATAAAGTCTTTAATGTATTCATGGTAATACGAATCTCATATACGTGCCTTTTATCAACTCCATATATTCTTTTTGATTATCCCCTCGTGCCCCCCTGAGGGGCTCGAAACAGGCCCACCTCTTCCTTGCCTTAGTCTGAGATATACATCACTATTTTAACCACAGCTTTTCTTCCAAACTTGTCAGTACAATCCCATAATAGATATAACACTATCAAGAGTAAAATATTTTGAGCAGTTTTACTCTTTGTCCCTAAATAACCATCAGCCTTTTGAAGCGTGTCTTCCCTTCTCTATCAAGCTCCCTCTTAGCATAACTTTTTCAGGGATTCCCTAAATGAGTCCGTTGATTAGCAGCAGAGATGGCAGGAAAGATTCCTGCGGCCCTTTTGTCAGCAGACAAAGTTCTCTCGAGGCTCTGGCTGCGTGATGGTTGGCTTACGAAGTACTGAGGCTACAAGGGCTCTTTTAGCAAGGCTTGGAGTCTCCCAAGAATTGTTTCTCAGCTTGGGTAGCCCCTTCACCATCTCTGCCGTCTGCCGCCCTGGCTGAGGTTGTTCCTCTGCGCCGGGCAGAAGAGCAGTTTGCAGCTGCAGCAGGACTTCTATTCCATCCTTTTGAAAGTCCATTGGAGTGGCTGTTGAACAAAGAATAAAGGGAAAGATAATAGAAATAGCGGTAGCAGTGTCCTTTGGAGTGGAAGTGTTCCTTTCCCGGGAGGTGTCCCAGCACTAGCCAGTGAACCTGGGCTGTAGCAGCTGTCTGGCTCCCTCGTGTACAAATCCATCTGAGGTGGATTCGAGGAACTGTTCTTTTCTTCACAGTGTAACTTGATATTGATTTCTCTCCTTGCACCATTTTACTCAGCCGGGCAAAGAAGATTAGGGAGATTATCTTTGGTATATGTGCCATCCGGTTACCTTGATTGTGCTTAGGAGATTACAGGGGTATAAATGTGGTGCATCTGGAGGTCAAGGCTGAGACTACACATCCTTGAGTGCTTACATCTGTTGTGCTTCTGATACATTTACTTCTCCTGATTCTCTGTTTAATTTATCGCTTGCTTCAGGTTAACGTATTGCCCAACTGCAACATTAAAAGATTGTGGAGGGGCAAAATTCTGACATTGAACTGAAAATTGTACAATTTGAAAACCAGGAATTTTGAGTGTTTTTTTTATTTGCCTTAGTGATTAAAGCGCCACAGTCCTGCATGTGTAGCATTTTATTGGCTATGCTGAACCTTGCCTACGATGTTTTCACTTAATGATATTTCCTGTGTCATCAGCACATTTTAATACACAAAGGAGCGCTAGCTTGCTGTATGATCCTTGTATCTTTTATATCCTTCTGTCTTCAAGGTGTAATTGTATTTATTTGTGTCATAGGGTTTCTTATCACAGTTAGTAATATAGTAAACCATATAGGGCATTTCTTGAATATAAAGTATTAGCAGACTTATAGGCTGGTGCATTACTAAAGGTAGATGGTATGGGGCTGTATACAATAAAAACATTTCTCTTCCCTTGCTCCTGTAAACCTCTTTCTTTCCTCCCTCCTATCCTTAGCTCCCCAAAAACATGACTCTCTATTCTTTAATGCTTTTGGGCTTCTTGACTGATTTTTTGATTTTTTTATTTGGTGTTTATTCAGCCTTCTGTGAAAACAGACTCAACTGCATTAAAAGCAGATTATTTTGGAAAAATGTTCAACTGATCTGTGTTAAAAGTAAAGAAATCGTTCTCAAGCAGTGTGGATGTTTTTAAGAAGACATATTTGATTGTTACTCCGTACCTGCTGGAAGAGTTCTTGGGTGCTCGCTCTCCATTGCACGGCTGAACATGCACAGTACTTTGTGTCACATGCACACCTTCAGACTCTTTTATTTTGTTTAATAGACCAGGTCTGTCCATGCGATATGATGTTTCTTTGAAGCAGTGCTCATCTGTTGCACAATTTGGCCTTCTGTACATGTCCAATTATTTCTAGTATCACTTTGAAACTGTCTTTGTGTTTATTTGAACAATTGTGTTCTCTGCTACAAACATAGCAGCTTACAAGTCCCTGAGAGAGTAGGAGTGGTATGACCTGTCACTGGATGCCTTGTTTAATCATACCAGTTTTTAATATGCAGTCTTTGATTGCTTTCAGGATTCATTTAGCATTTTTGCAGAACAGTAATTCTGATTCAACAGATTTCCAGCTGCTCTTAATTCTAATTCCATTATCAAGTTGAAATTCTTATTTGTCTGGAAATTGTTTACTTTCTTTAGCATAGTTAAGAAATTATAGCTCTTGAATTAAAAAAAAAAAAATACCCAACCCCCATTGCCCAAAAAAACCAGAACCAAAAACCAAACCCAGAACAAAACCCCCAAAATCAAATCCTATCTTTTTAATGACATTTCCATTTGTATCTGTAACATTTCAAGTGATCTCAATAAGGCATGTTTTTACTTTCCCCTGTTTTCACAGGATCATAGACAATAGACATGGACAGGATCTTGAGAGGTCCTTTTCCAAAGCATAGTCATCTGCCTAAACCAGTCCTGACAGACGTTAGTCTTATCTACTCTTATCTACTCTTAACAACTCCTGAGGATGAAGACTGCGTTACCTCCCTAAGCGTTGTATCCTCAGTGTGTATGGCCAGGCCCTACTGTAGAAGGATATTCTGATGTCTAACCTAAATCTCCTTAGCTGCGCTTTATACCCAGTATTTAACTGCAAGTAGACTTAGAAGACAGTTTATTCTTTTTTCCTTGGGGTGGCTGTTTACATTATTTGAAGGCTGTTTTCTGTCTACTCTCCGCCCATAGGGAAATGACCCCGTGGACTTGATTGCATAGTGGATTTTAGAGCACTTTGCAGGCTTCTTTGGTTGCACCTATAGGTAGACCTATCCCTGGCCCTGGGTTGGTACATTGTCTTGTACCTATGAGTAGTTCCACAGATTTTTAGTGATGAACATACAGACATCTGTGCTTAATGTGGTATAACATTACCAAGTGAAGAGAGGATGGAAGAAACATTGCGACAAAGGAATTCACAGAATATAATGCACAAGAAGCACCTTAGCAAAGAGAACAAAGAAATCTCATGGGGATTTAGATTTAAAAAAAAAAAAAAGCTGTGGACAATACAGCTAGTGGCATCGGAAGTATTCTCAGAGCTGTACAAAAGCTTACAACCTAAAAACATGAGATAAAGCTAATGGAGAAAATTGGCTGGCAGACCATAGGATGTTGTATTTGGGAATGACAGTCTATTTCTGATACAAAGTGCTGTTGGTGAGCTTTGCAAAAACAAAAAAAGAGAGAGAGAAGTGAGAGTGATGAGAACAGGGATGGCTGGGTCAGCCAGACATGGGACAAAGCAGACTGGCAGACTGCACAGAGCAAAAGTAGTAGAGATGAGAGAAAGGATGTCCGTGGAGGAACGGGCATGCCACAGAGGAAACGACATGGTTGTTATGGCAAACCTGGAGAAGGATTCTGCCTTGGGACACGCAAAAGTACACAGACGCTCTCATCTGAGCACAGAAATGAAAGGGAAGGACAAGAACTCAAATACTGAATGTTTATAAAAAAGCAGCCTGGAGATAAACAAATATAACAAATTTGAGTAGTGACAATAAGAAACGTTCTAAATTCTGAAGATCTCTAACATCAGTAAAGAAGATCTTTATAAATTAATTTGAATAAATCATGTGTGAATAGCATCATTACTGAAAAATTAGATGATCAGCGGGACATTGAGTAGCCTGCAGAATGTGGAGAGAGAAAGCAGGAGGTCCAGCAAGAAGGCAATTGCGGTAGTCCAAGCATGAAATCATCAAGGAATGAATGCTTTCCTTAGAGGATCTGTGGAAATTACAGCCTGAGGTAGTATCTGTGGCTGTGAATTAGGTAAATCGATAAAAACGTGGATTCCTTGAATCAAGATATTTCTTCTTCTCTCAGATGTCCTTACTATTTAACTCTTTACTGACGGTAAGTTCTGTCTAGCAATATTTGCTGACATCCCATCTTCGTGTGTTTGTCATCTGTTCAGCAGTGGGTATCATAGCAGTAAGAGTGACATGACAATTTAGCTTTGTTTCAGCTAGATTTTCAACAGTCGGTGTCATTCAGGAATTTAAAAGATATTTAAGTGTCGTGCATGAAATTTGCACTTTTCCTTACTTTGTCAGTTAATTTTCCCAGAGGATTATGTTATGACTGTTGGCAGAAAGTGTTGCAGGATTATTGCAAGGTAGTATAACTGAAGGGCTGTTTTGCTTCTTGAGAGGAAAAAGAAATCACTGCAAAAAGAAAGAGCGGTAAGGCTGAACTAGAAATCTGAAAGTGTAAATTCTAAATGGAAGGAACAAAGTTCAAGGAAGTGGAAACGCAATTTGACTTGCTAAAACCAGGATCCATTAAGTTCTTGCCACAGAAAAAAATTGGAATCAAACAGTCTGAGTGGACAAACCTGTGTTTTGGTAACAGTCACTACCAAGAGAAGAGTAAGCCCTCATGTGTTGCAGTAAACTTCTCCACTCCAACCATTCCTTCTTTCACCTGATCATTCCACTCTGCTCAAAATTAGTCTTCCTGTCCTTCTGCACCACACGTTTTTGCTCTTTGTGCACTGCATCTGCTGACTCAGCATCTCCCTCCCCACCCTGAGACAGGAGAACCACATCTGTGCCCATCCTCCCAGCTCTCACCTCTGCCACCACGGGCCACCCGTGCCACCACTGCCACCCCACCAGCGCTTGGGGCAAGGAAAGCACCTTACCTACTTTCACTGGAGTTTTACATTTTTATATCACTGTATAAATGTTTCATTATAATAATGTAGATAATTTTGCTGAAAGCTCCTGGCCTCACAGGAGGGTAAGGGTTTTGAGGAGATTTTCACGTGAAAACAACAACTGTTTCTTTACTCCCTGCTTCACTCCCTGCTTCACTTCCATCCGTACTTAACGGATAATCACGGGAGCTTTTCTCACACTGTGAAAGCAAAGGTGAATTCAGTATTAGATATGGTGTAGTGTGGGCTGCCCAGCCATATATTTAAGGCAGGAGGTGAAGCGTTCTGCACGTGTAAGAGGCTTTTTAAAGAACCTGTTGGGATCAGTTGCTATGCTTTGCTGGCATTTCTGTGTTAGAACAGTTACTATTTCGTACTTGGAGGGAAAGAATTGAAGTTCTGCCAGACTCTCTGCTTCTGAGTAATTTTTGAGTACAAGAGAAAAGAGATGAACGGGATGCTAAACAAAAATCTACTTTAATACACAGTTCAACAAGAAAGTCTTTGAAAATAGCATTGAGCTGTCATTGATAAGAAACTTCACTTAGGTTCTTTTGTGTTGAGATGTGTCAGATATCTAAAAATACTTTAACTAATGGTTAGTTATTTAATAATCATAATAATCATCTTTTGTTCATATTAAAATCTTTCCATTGTATTATTTTATTGCTGTTCATGTGTTTTGGGTTTTTTGTAATCTAAGTTCCTCAATTGGATCATGCATGTTGCCTAAAGCGTGACTGCCATGCTTTGCCAAGTATTCACTGTTTCTCAGTGGTACTCACATTTTCTTCGGTCTTACCTGGATTCTTACAGAATTTTTTTTATTCTTTCTTAGTGGTCTACAAAGATATTTTCTTGATATATATATTTTTGAAGCCAATTTTCTCCAACTTATATTGTCTTGACATTTTGGCAGCTTTATTTCATATTCAGTCCATCACCTTAGTTATTTTTCCAGTAATAAGGTGACCAGGATTGTATACGCTTTCTCAGTTAAGTACCAAGGTCATAAAAAGTTTACAAGCTTTCAATCTCCACGACTAGATATCTTTTCATATGTAGCCCCAATATCTGCCTTTATGCTGCCATATCCTGTTGCAAACTCATGATGGTTTTTTTTTGTGTGTTTGCTAAGCTTAGTTCAGTGTTGCTAGTTCCTGATTTATTTCTTCTGTTTAATATTAGTGTTAAATTATTTTCCCCAGCTGTGCATTTTTTGTCTGAGAAGTTTGGAGTGAAGAAGCTGGGAAAATTGAAAGAAAGCTATTGCAATATCCACGCCTGAAATTCTTCAGAAATGAATGCAGAATGTTGACTCTTATGTTATTACTGTTGAATATTTAAGTGGATCTGTCTACATAGATAAATTAGCATTACGTACTATAGTATACATGAGCTGTGTGCATGATATGTACTACTTCCTATGTGTAACTGCTGTAAATTATATCTGATCCTCTTTGTCCAACATTGTACTTTGCCCTCGATAAAATAGTTCTTAATTCTCTAGGTACCTGAGGATGAATTTTTAGATTAGCTTTGTTTATGTTGTTTTGGTCTTTCATTGACTCTTATCTGGATCTTGAAAAATCATTTACTTCTGTTTCCTTTCCTTTTTTTCTGTCTTTTCAAGAAGTCATTTCCCACAGAAGTCAAAGCAGATCACAGCTCTTGCACAGTCATGACTTTTGGTCTGCACTAACCTGGTTTGCACTCTGATGACCTGTAGCCAGAAGGCAGTGACTGACCACCTGCGAGTGGTGGGATACAGCATGTTGATCAGTATTATGTTGAGATCTTACCATCACTGAACTTTCAGGTGCATTCCCCCCGCCACCGCCCACCACCTTGTGTTCAACTCTCCTGGCCAACTTATTGTTTGTAAAATAGAAATGATGGAAAAAGGAGTAATTTTGTATCTTATTTTTCTACAGGATTTACAGATAATCAGCACAGATGAAAACCAGGTGTTTGTGGCTGTTCAGGAATGGTACCAGACAGACACGTACAACCTGTACCAGTCTGACCCGCAAGGTGTTTACTACTCTATTCTGCTGGAGAACGTCCGGAGCACAAAGCAGCCAGAAGAGAATGTCCTCATAGATATTCTGGAGGTAGGTTTTTATCTCTTCCAATGTGTGTAGTCTGTGTGGAGTTTTAATTATTTTTTTTTTTAATTTTGATTGAGTATAATTAATTCTCTATTAATATATTTTCACAGTTACCTCTGATGTAGAAAGACTAGGATTTCTTTCTGATTGATAGTGCTTGGTTACTACTTGTGTGTTTCCATCTTGCCCTGCTGACGTGCTGTGCACTCTCAGAACTAGATTCATGGTGTGGGGTTCCATGGGTGCGTAAACCCAGAACTGGCTGAGGGGGTTTTTTAAGATACTGAAAAGTGAAGCTGGCAGCACAATTTATTATGGACGTAAGAAGTTATGCAGCTACCTCCATACAGCTTTTTTCTAGTAGGGGACTGAGTGATACACTTCCTGACTTAGAGCAGGACATCTTTTAGCCAGTAGGGTGTTAAACAGTAATTCTGCAAGCCTTGTGCTAGGTTGTGTCAGCTCTGACAAGCGAAGCAGCAACAAAATTAGATATTAGACAGCAAATCCCCTTGCTTTCAGTAGGAGTCTTGCATCAACAGCATTTGCTGTGAGACAAACTCTCCTGTAAACAAATCTATCTTGGATTTTAACATTGGCAAAAGAAAAGACTGAAGAATATAGCATTTTAGAAGAGTAGCGCAAACTGTTATCAATTCCATTCCTGTTGATGATGACATTTAAATGTAATAAGGTGTACATTTGCTCTGGTTCTGATCTTTCTTGTAGCACGTAGGAGTGGCCATTATCAGGATATTAAACTAACGGACCTTTGGTCAGACACAGTTTGGCTACTGTTGCTCTCTAATCTGCCTGGTGTTACTTAAAAAAAATATATAATTGCACCAGACTTCTCTGGGAAAGGTTTGTAATAATTCAGGGTACAAGTCATACACTTACAGAGCTGTTAAATGGCTGTAATTAGACTCTTCTTGGTGGGGGGAAATTGATAGTAGTTTTTTCCTCTTTATCTCCTCCATCTTTGTTTAGCTTTTTCTTTCCAAATGGCTGTAGTAAAACAAAAAGGTGTATCATTAGCAATGATTATTTTCTAGACTCCACCTTTTTAGAAATGAGGCTGCTTAATGAGTGTAGCCACATTCCCACAGGGTGATTTACTGAGAGCATTAATTTGCAGCTCTGTGCTCCTGGTCACTCCTGCGGGATGCAAAACTAAAAGGGAGTCAGGTGCAGTCTCTGCTCTCTGCGTCACCTGTAGCAGGTAATTTCAGATAAGTTGTACCAAGGTGCCACCCCTGGCTGTTCTTTTGTCTACCAGAGTTATTTCCTTAATTCAGTTTCACTGATGATTTCAGAATTTCGCAATGTTACTGAGGGCATATTTGATAATGCACAAAAGAGATCCTAGATTATTGTGTGTGCTGGATTAATTTGTAGGGTTGCACATGATAAAGAGTAATTGAAAGACAATAAACATGGATCCATACAATTCAATTTTTTGAGTTATTTTTGGAATACAGTTGCATTATAGGAGAAGACTTTTATTTCCTTACAATAAGAAAGCCTACAGCTTCCAGACAGCTTCTACAATAAATATTTGATGTTCATCTTCTTTACTAGAATGTGATCAAGTACTCATATCTACAAATAATGTATGGATTATTTACACAGTACAAAATAGTTTCTAAATATAACACATGTTGCATTTCTTGAGGATGGGATTTTTTTTGTCTAGTCTGGGTTTTCTCTCTGGGCATTTTAATGCAAGTATCCTGTCTTGGGAAGAGGAATCTTCAGTGCAATACCGAGACGGTCCTCAATGACTGACAATTTCCCTTTCCACTAGTGCATAATTCTCCTTAAAATTTGCATTGTTCATCTTTCTTACCTTCTGCTGACCTCACTTCATCTTTTACTTGCACATCTACTATAAAAATCTTCTATAGGTTTCTACCTGCCTGCATTAATTTTCTTTCATATACTTTATCTCTTTTTGTACTGTATTTCTTTTCATGTTGTGCGTGCGAAAGGGGAATAATTCCCAAATACCTGTTCAAAGAAAAAGAAAGGTACCGTGTCCTTGAAATTGTATCAAGTGCTCCCAATGCGAGCCAGTCAGAAATTTGACACAGACATATTTGCAAAATGGGCATACTAATGTAATACTTCTAAACTGGATCTTGTTATGACTCCTCGTATAGATAAGAGCTACACAAGTTGCAGTACACATTCTTCATGCTTTTTTTCCTAAAAAACAAATTGTATATATTAAATTTTAATCACTCTCTTCTATTATATTGCTGTATTTTTTTTATTTCAGTGACTGCTGCTGATAAACAGTGTGGGACTATCTGAGCTGTGCTTCTTGCTACCAACTAGTACAGAACATTGTTTGGCTGTAAAATCAGTCATGTAACAATGCAACAATTAATTTGTCACAGAATACATAGTCATAGTAGAAAACCTGTTTAGAAAATAGATTTATAAGGTTAAAAGTGTTTTTCTAAGACTATTGGGGAACCACTAACCCCTGAAAAATAGGTGCTCCAAGAACTAACCAAAATCCAAAGAAAATCAAGGAAAGGTACTTTTGAATTTCCTTGTGTTCATCTGTCTTGAGTAGCTACTGGACTGCTCGTCAGAGTAACTGAACACTCCACAATGTTTAAATGTCATCCTCTCCATAGCACCTTATTATTAATGTGAATCTTTTCCCTTCTTGGTAGAAAGACACTAATCTCCCAATTTTAGATTAGGGAACTGAGTCAAGGAGAAGAAAGTAGAGAAGAATTTGGGTGCCTTGGTGTCAGAGTTGAATCCAGAAGGTAGATTTGGCATACAGTATTTACAGAAAGAGTCAGGCCATTTACATAGGTCACAGGACAAATAAAACAGAAAATGCTACAGAGCAGGTGAGGTGTTTTAAAGTTGCCATTTTTTACACATCATATTTTTATATTAGTTGTTCTTTTTTAAGCTAACACACCACTCCAAACATCATACTTCTGAACTTGCTCTGACGATAGGTGCCTGAAAGTTATTATTTCAAGCAGAGTTTATGCCTTTCATTCAAAACAGAACTGCTGAAGTGCTGGTCAACTTTTATCTTTTAGAGCAGTAGTGAGAGACGTTAACTGAGACACTGGAAGAACCTTTCTGTGTCTGGTAGTTTCAAACATGTCCCATATTCTAGGGAGGGGAGGTTACCCTGGCACTTGATTAGGTTAGAGATGGGAGTGGGAATGGAGAAAAATTTTCGCCTGACTCCCATTGAATGATTATATGGAATCATTAAATATTCATTAAACAAGAATGAGAGAAAAAGAGAGAGGACACAAAAATATTCATGATGTAGCACTGTTTTTGTCATCCGCAAGTGAAGAGGGAAACCTCAGTTGCAGTCCTTGATCTAATTATTGTTTAAATATTTGATAGTGTGTTCACTGGAAGACAGACATGCACAGACATTGAACCCCATGTCTACCTTCCCACACAAATGTTTGAACTGTCAGGCTTTTCGGTTGTATTCACGACTGTGCCATGAATATTCTGGAAGGTAGAATAAGTAATAAAGCCCCAGCAAGATGAAAATGCTTTAAAAGTAAAGAAAGCAGGTTCCTTGCTTCTTTCCTCCCCTCCCTTTTCTGACCTGCACTGCAAAGCAGTTGACTTTACAGTATGTTAGACTTGGAGATATTTCTGAGCTTCCAGTGTCCTGGATAAGTAAGCCAACCACACATGCATGGGATTTAAGGAAGAAGTAGCTCATGAGAGAGCGGGGTATTAAAATGTCTATACAGAATTTGATTATCTAAACTTAAATATATTTCTAAGTTCTAGGCTGCTACCATAACCAGCAGAACATTCTTATTCTTTGTAGATTTGGGTCAGTTCCTTAGAAAAAAGCATATATTTATAAACAATAGGTATCAAATCTGTAGCCTTCTGGAAGGGATGCCTTCTCTTCACCCTAAAGGCAGACTTTTGTTAAATGAAGGGGGTTAATAACTGGTAGATGGAAAAAAAGGAAAGACTATTTCAGATACAAAATAAATAGTAAGTCCAGGAATTAATCATGTCAGCAAGAGGCAAATAGCCAGCTCTTTGCATGATCAGGAATATCTCGTGCATTTAGTTGTAATGAATGCTTCACTTTTCTTAAATGCCAGCACATAAGTGGATTAGAGAGCTGTACTATGCTGGAAATGGTATATGAGTTGATGTACATTGTCAAGAATATTTAAAAAATTGAAGAAGCCTCATAAATAATCGCAAGGGAAACAAGAGCACTCTTAAGGAAACCTTCAAATTTAATACAAGATCTTCTCTCATGCCATTGGGTGGAATATTAATATATAGCATAAGTGTTAGGGCTAGAACTAAACGTATTAAGGGCCAATTACTGTCAGACTCCTTCTAAAAATTTTTCCCTTTAACTTTGACACTCTGAGTTGCAATAATTTTCTAAAAGAGATTGTTTTGAAATAAAATAACTACATGTGCCCAAGAGAAGAGAGCCTGTAAACTTTTTTTCTTTTTTTTTTTGTTCCCCAGAGTGTAAACAGGTGAAAGGGAGGCTAAATGTATGGAGGTAGGCTGGGTGTGAAAGCATTTCACATGCTTGAGAGGTTGATTCAGCCCTCACTGTTTCTTCCCCAGATGATCTGTCTGAATTTATTTCCTACAAAAGATAATTGTGCTTCCGAATTCACTGTTATTTTAGAGGATATTATATTGTATTTTGTTGTTGTAACCTCTTTGTGTACTATTTATATGATGTGGGTCTCATGACTTTGGTGTAAAAGTCAGGTTGCTGTTACAAATTGCTTACATCATTTGTAGAATAATATTTTAGAGATGTCCATATTTAAAAACAATGCAGAGCTGTAATTTTAACAGTAGCGTACAGTAAGGCCATGCTATTGTAATTTTTTTATTTTGCTGTATAAACTACATGTAATTTGATTAGCTTGACATTGAGAGAACTGAATGTCCTTTTTAAATACATTTAGAAATACAAATCAGTTAGTAATTATCCTCCCTTTCTCCCTCTCCTGTTATCCTTTTGCCTTCCTTATTTTTTTAAAGTATCATTCACTTTCCTAGTGGACAAACTGCCTGAGGTACACAGTTCAGAGCCACAAAAGAGCAGCTAATCAGGGATAATCCTTGTTGAAAAAATTGTGTATGTGCTGGTCATTAACCCTCTCTCATGTATGCTTCAGGTCAGAGGTGTAAAAGGAGTCTTCCTGGCCAACCAGAAAATTGATGGGAAAGTTACAACTCTGATAACCTACAACAAAGGCCGTGACTGGGATTTTCTAAACCCTCCAGACATTGATATGAATGGCAAACCGACAAACTGCAAACCTGTAAGTGGTTCTTTTTAGCCTCTCCTTTCTCTAAAGTGCACAAGAATTATTTGTATGGTAGGATGTACAGTAGTTCCAACAGCCCAAGAGCTTGGTGCCAAGCTGGCCAGCCAAACTAGCAGGCAAATCTACTTGCATTGCATAGCAGTGGTTTCACAAGCTGTTAGTCCAGTCGTCTTGTAGAGTGAGTAGTCACGACTCTGTTGCACGGCATTTCTTACAGTAGAGCTTACTTTGACACAAGGAGGACATGTTTTCTTGTGTGTCAACCACACAACCCAGTTCAGAAAAATCATGACAACAGTCATTTGTGTCTGGATATAAGGGGCACATCGTTAATCAAATAGAGCTTGCAAATACATTTTCTCTTCCATCTTTCATTTTAAACCAAGGTAGCCCTTGGTTCCCTGTTAAAGGGAACTTTTTACAGTTGCTTTGAAATAAACACCACAGTTAATTGCATGAAAAAGTCCTTTCTTTTTGATGTTCGTTTGTTTAGATGTCCCAGCTACCCATAATATTTTGTTATTTGCGACGCTGTACTGAAAACCTTCTGTTTTTCTCACTTGACTCTCTGCTCCTGGGGACTCCAAGCTGGGTGAAATAAATGTTTTTAGTCCTGCTGCTGCCAGAGATTTGATCCCTCTCCACGTAACATCAATGCGGGGCTGGAGCTACTGGTTCCCTTTTGCGGAGTTCAAGACCTTGATAGATGGTTCAAGCCTTCAGGGCCTGATCTGGAGCTTTCTGAGATGAGTGGAGGGATGGCAGTGGCAGCGGCTCCCAGGCGGTTCTGGCAGCCTGCTCCTGGTAAAGCTCGTGGTCAGGTTGCTGAGAACTTCACTGGGAGCAAAATGACTTTTGAGAGCTGCTGCACAAAGAGCAAGCAACAATAAGTTGTCACAAGGAGAGATGATCAGATGTGTCCAAAAGTCATTATGCTATGTTTCAAATGAATTTTTTTCCTTAAAAAAAAAATAAAAATTCAGTACAAGCAATTGGTTTTAATTATCATTTTACCGATTACCTGGGACCAACAAACATGCAGTACTTGTTCCTGTTAGTTAGCATTTTTAAGCAATTGTTTTGTCAGAAGGGTTCTTGTTACACAATAATTTTATTCTGACTTCTTTGAGCTTGGAAATCTTTTTGCTGAGACAGTGGCACACTATGGAGACATCACCAGAGATTCTTGTTAGAAAGCTAGCGTTGGTATTTCAGACTGGACTTTGGCTCCAGAGGAAACAGCCATTCCCTTTTTCTACAGACAGACATTGCTGAAGCTGCTCTCTGACTGGGCTCTCATTATTGTAGGAGCATAACTGTGACCAGTCATGTTTTTTTAAAACCTGTTGTCTTCCTCCCCCACAAGCCTGATTGCTACCTTCACCTCCATCTCCGCTGGGCAGACAATCCCTATGTGTCAGGAACAGTCCATACGAAGGACACTGCACCAGGGCTCATCATGGGAGCAGGTAAATACATGAAATTATTTTTTAACACCTGAAATGTGGCAGCAGTTCTTTGTAGATCTAGTCTTTTGGTTTATAACAATACCCTGCTAGAAACATTGCCAATGTAAGGCTTTCCCTGCAGAATAACATTTTATGGGATCTCTTCATCAAACAGTTTAATAAGAGTTAATTGAAGTGCCAGAGCTGTGTCTTCTAGGACAGATGTATAACAGGATCCATTACGCTTCTCTGTGCTGTGCAATATCTCCTTCCCCATTGGTGCCATGCAGAGGAGTGGTGGTGGCTGAAGGACTTGTCCTGCATTCTTTGTCTCTGGAAGTGGGCTGTAGGGTCTCCAGCATCATCAATGGCCCAGCAAATCCAATAAACTGATGTAAACAGTGGCCAAGCCTTTGTTCTTTATCCTTAGATGCAGATAATGTGTCTTGTCATTTTTATTAATTCCCTTTTTTTCTAAAGAGAGAGGAACTGAAAGAGGCAAATGTGTCTCTGTGTTGGGAACTATGCTGGTTGTGGCTTCCCCATTATAACATACATATGGAGCCATGGTGCTGTGAAGTGGCATTTAATAAAAGAAATTCCATTGCAGTGTTGACTACTCATCAAGAAAAATATTCACATAACTGTTTTACTTTGTATCCTTGTGATTCATCTATTAATTTCATTTAATTTTCTGTTTCTTTGTTTAAAAATTATTGAAATGTTAACTGTTCTAAGAGCTTTTTTAAATTACTTTATTCTTATGTTATGGAATGTTTTTAGGGGAAATACACACATGTACTGCTTCTCTTTTCCTAAAAGTGTATCTGTCTTTAATCAATAATGGTTTCTGCCTTAGCTTACACTAGTCTCTTAGAAATGGCTTACTGAATTGAAAATTTCCTGAGAATATCAAGGTGAACATATTTGGTGTTGAAAGAGACTGGCAGCTGTCATTACTTCAATATAACTGAAAATTTCAATTTTTCCCCTAGTGTAAATGGAGTTTGAAGTATTTTACTGGAGGCAGATGTATCTGGTGAAATGTTGCTATGTTTTTATTGACACAAATGACACTAAGAATTTATACAGTACCCTTGTAGATACATTTATTTTAGTTGTTTAATTAACAATTTATGTATTCCAATATTTCAAAAAATTACTTCTGTCTCCGGGATCTTCTTTTTACATAAAGGTGCTCCTGTTTTAACGTGGGTTCTTACTTTTGGCCACCTCATATTGTACCTGAATGCCTTCTAGTAGCAGATTAAGCAATGTGGTTTAATCAATTAGTCCATTACTTCTGTTTCATTTGTCTCTGTACTTCCATTATAGTCTGATGTGCTGAACTGATATTTGTTGAGATTTTGGGTTGTTTTCATTTGGTTGGGTTTTGTGGGTTTTTTAAGTGCACTGTTCTCTGAGATGATATGGATGGCAGGTTGGAGAAGAGTATTTTGCCTTTAATTCCTTCCTAGAATGGGGTGAGGTCACTGTGACATTCTCTTACCATACCTGCTAGGTAAACTTGTCAACAGCTTTCCTCAACATGAGGGAGCCTTTTTGATGGCATCCAGGTATCGTTAAGAACTGAACTAATACGTTAAATCTGACTTGATTGTGGAGCAACCTATAATGTAATGGAAATTGTAGAGGCACCATCACTCTTAGCAGCTGGCTAAAAAGCCGGGAGGGCTGGTGTGAAAGTGAGAAAAATTTGCCCAAGAGTAGTGCAGTAGGTCCTTAATTTGGAGTCGTCTTAAAAAATCTGAGAACAACCGCATCCACTTGCAAACAGAGACCTGAATCAACTCTGATTTTTTACTTACATTTGTATTATTTGGATGCTCAGGTCATCTAGATTCAGCACACATGTTCAGTCTTATCTGGCAAACCTGATATCCTTGTAAACTTACACTTCTTATCAGAAATACTTTACATACAATGAACTTGAATTTCTTCCGGCCTGATCCTTGAAATTGATAATCCTATGCAAATCAACAGAAGTACTAGGTTCTTAGCACATACAGAAATCAGATTACTTGGGCCACATCACCCACTTTTGGAATTTCACGTATCTTCTGGAATGGCTGAAGATGATAAAGATCCATGAATGTCAGTTGATCACAGTGTGTCTAGGACCCATCAGTGCTTTGTGCTGTGAAAAGGGGAAATGTATTTTGAGGGTGAAGTAGGTAAATGATTGCCAAGGGAGAGAGGGAAATACTAATACTCTCGCAAAATACTGTACAGTGACTTTATTAAGAAGAATGTGTACAATTCTGATCATCAATTTTCAGGACCAATGAGCAGATGCTAAGAAGGACTTCTTGGCAGTTGATGGAAATAGAGAATATTTACAAGAGGAACCTCATTAGCTGAGAAAACTAAAGGACAACAAAGAATATGATTTTTTTTTCCTAAAGTCTAACCATGGAGTAGAAACAAGTGATATAAACAAGTGGATAAGAACTAGAAATTAGAAAACCGTTTCTAACCATAAGAGCCATGAAGTTCATCCTCTCAAAAGAGCAGTGTGGCTCTCAATCAAAAAGCCCCTCCTTCCCCCCCCCCCCCCCCCCCCCCCAAAATCAAAAATCCCTTTAACATGGAATTTAGCTACTTTATGGGAAGCTTCTACAACAGAGCTGCTTGTGGTAATGGAAAACCTAATCTGTGACTTAAGGACAGTTTTGATACTGTGCTTGAAAATCGGACTACAGAGACTACTGAATATTGTTTTAATTATAAAATAATTAAATGGTGAACAGCATTAATGCCTAGAGCATTAGGGAAAAATGCAATAATAGGATGTTAAAATTGCATCTTTTTAAGCTCATATTTAAAAATAAAAATTCCACTGTATTAAAGTTGCCTAAATAGTTCTGAGGAATGCATATTTTTAGCGTATGTATATGTATAAATTGTGCAGACAGAATATTAAATTTTATAGCTGCATATTAAAGTGTTCTTTTAAATAACTGCTTTGCTCCCTTTAAGAAATGTAATAGGATTTTGCATTTACATTTGATTTTTGTGCATTTTAATCTTGGCAATAGTTTCTATTTCTCACAGCATCAGCTATGAAATGTGTGTCAATTGATGTGTAAATTTTTACTATAAACTTGCGAAGGACTTTTCTATGAAAAATGTTTAGAGAAGTGTAGATTTTTCAGGTGCTAGTTTACAATAATTGTCTGCTTAGCTTCCAATCCAGATGGCAAATCAAGCAAGCAGTAAATTCTGCACATTCACACAAATTGAGGAAGTGCTGGAAAGTTTACTTTTTGTCATATCAGGCCCAAATACCTTGCTTATGTTGTGATAAATTTATATCATTTTTAACAAAAGTAGAATACCAGGATGCCTCTGTAAAAAAGACGAGGGAACAGGGAGATGATTAAGCATTTCCCATGCACTTTGGAGTGAAGATCCTGCAATTCCCTTGGATTTTTCTCGTGTCAATGTGTTCCCCCATTGTGATGGCGTGAATCACGCCCTCAGCCGAACGCATCTCCAGCTTGCCAGGCAAAACCTGTCTGTCTGGGACATTTAAACACAAATTGGTTGTATGTTTGTTCTACGGTGTGACTACAAGTTTACAAACCGTGAAATTTTAACTTATTGCGCTTTGACTGAAGGGGTGTTACGACTGTATTAATCACCAGTAATCTAGGCAAGGTACATCTCTCTTCTTGGAGGAGGTGTCTGCCTGTATGCTAAATTTCAGTGGCTGGAAAAGATCTTCCATATTAGAAGGATTATCAAAGTGTTGCGTATGGGAATTATTTCTTCTCACGTTAAGCATGTCTAAAGTCACATACAAAAATGTGGGCAAATGCAGTGATAAATAGTGCCTAAAACCTGTAAATTAATAGTAAATTGTAAATTAATCTCCCATGTTTGTATGACCCAGTAGGAACCTGCCAAAATGCCTGAGCAAGGACAAACTTTTAATTACTCTTTTGAGATCTGTATGTTTTTTTCACAACTATACCACCTTTCCTGAGAGCTTGGCTGGCCACCAGTCATCACTAAAATAATTGCTTTTTTTCCACATCCTTGTGCTACCAACACCATTTTTGTGGCCTATAACATAACCCACATGTTATTTCAGGTAATTTGAGCTGCAAAACCAAACAAACTAAAGAAACCTCACAAAATACATCTTCTAGCCACGGTAGCATCACCTGGGGAGAGCCGGGGCCGAGTGCTGTGTGGTGTGGAGGTGGTCGGGTGGTGCCAGCTGGCTGCGGGGCTGCAGGGCAGTCTCTGCCCTTCCCTTATTTCATGTGTGCGTGGGGTTTGCAATAACGCCATCCCTTTATTAGGGCCAAAGTAGGAACCTCTGAAAGTGCCTTTAACAACAGTGTATTTAAAGTCGGATGAGAAATGTGGACAGCAAAGTTGAAGCAAACATTCACAACAATTTGAAGAGTCTTATTTCCCGTTCCTGTCATTTAGCTACAAAAAGAATATAAAATAAGATAAAGCAGAGAATCTTCTATATTACAGACAAAACTTCTTGAAACTGTATGGCAAAACAGTCTGTGTCATGTGTCAGAGGAGCTTTCAGGCCATTTAGATCAAAAAGTGATGTTAAAATTACACCATTTCTAGCTCTGGCTAATACAGCCTGCAGTTGATTACCCGTTCCAGATGCAGTAACTTTTTCAGTATGAACCTGAATTGCCTTCAGTGTATTAAATTACCTTTACTAGTTACCACAGATGGATTTGGAGATCTAACACAGACCCACTAAAATGATAGAAAAGTTTCCGTGTTGCAGTGGCACACCTGAGGAGTTACCGCAGACATTTACGGCTGTAATGAGCAGCACAGATTTTGGTGTGATTCAGCAGGGAGACAGCACACTGATGCGTGTGGGTGTGCGGTACAGTCTGAACACCTCAGGATGTGGTGGGAATGGTACTTACAAACGGTAAGTATTGGCTTCTAGTCTTGGGGCTGAGCATAATTTGGCTGTTTCTCACCTTCTGTGTCGATCACGACGTCAGCTGTGCACATGTGTTATTGGCTGCCACACTTACCACAAATAAGGTTCATAATTCCACTCGGATACAGCATGGAAACTTTCAGGGTGTTTCAGCTGTACTTTCCGAGTGCTCCTGTGATTTTGTAGTTGTTTGTTTGTAATGTTGTTAATGCCAGGATTTTTTTTTTTTCGTTTCATTTGATGTGAATTGGAGCTGTTGTATGGGGTTTTATGGGGAGCTATTACACATGCTTTGTCTAGTTAGCTGGCTTAATCCAGTAACATGACACACTGCAAGGTAGCTAGATCCTTGAAGTAAAATTGTGCACTTTATTTTAAATCTCAAAAATAACAGAATGTGCCAAATCTTTGAAGTTCTTTTTTATTAGAACATAAAGTTAAACCAATATAACTCTCTAAATAGAGAAATCTTGTAAATCTTGTGTGACACATGTTAAATAGAAAGGTTTGGAAATAAAACTGTGGTGAGTCCGATAAGTTCATTGAAGGACTTTGTTTTATTCCTGTTCTCCTTTTTCAGGCTAACAGCTCTCAAAGATATCCTTAGCTTAACAAACTCATCGCACGCCCCTGTGTGTTCCTGCAGAAATTTCCTTCTGCCTGCCACCTCTGAGATTTGGCTGTGGGGCTGCTTCCCGCTGCCAGTACCCCTCTGCGCTTTGCAGGAGCCTCCCTGTCTCCGCTGGTGATGCAGGTTTCCTGCTTGCTGCCTCACCTGCGTTTTCTTTCTGAATCCACGGACACTGTTTTTCAGCAAGACGTTGTCGGCAGTACCCACGTAGCAAACCGCAGCGAAATCGAAAAGTTTTATCCTCCCTTAAAGAAAGGGTTTTCTTACATGCTTGAAGACTTCACTTTATGAAGTTTGCAAAATTATGTAATTTAATTGTCTCCTAAAAAATCTGGAAGTAGTGGAAATTGCAGCCTTCGTTGATGCACAGAACATTATGGCAGCAATGAGAAGTCCCCGCATGTGCCCACCACCCCGGGGTGTTCACCCTTGGCCTTTGACTTTCAGAGGTCAAAGACCAGTGAAGACCTTTTTCCCAAAGCAGTACACCAGCCTCTATGTCCAGTTTGTCATCAGCTGTGGTTTTTTTGACAGAATGGCATTTCTTTGTAATTATAACTGAGTCCACCAACTCCTTTTGCTGATTTACCAAGAAAAGGGAATAAAGGTAAAACCCAAACTAGGAGAAGTCATGTCTCTTATTACAGAGCTGCAATTACGAAGCTGTTGCTAATATCTTTCAGTCATTACCGTATCAGCTGGATGTAAAAGGTTTTCTGATGAAGCACAAGTTGATGCTGTTTAGTTTACAGACTAATTCTCCATTAGCTAAGGCAATTTACCACTTCACTTTTTAAAGTGCAGATCCATAGCGATTCTCAAAATAAAAGCCTACTTATATAAGTAGATTTCAGTAAGTGGTAAAAAGAGGCAGAATAAACAGCATTTATCCAGGAGCAAAACTAACAACGCATTTACTGAAGGTATCTGTGCAAAGAAGGATGTAGACTGACAGCAACACTTTTGATTCTAGCAAGGAAGTAAGTATTTCTGTCCCCAGCTATCCCATTTTCAAAGTGACACAGCCAACCAAATCAGTGCTGGATTACTTGATAAATGAGAGAATGGGGAGTGGTTTGGCAAGATGAAAATCCAAGAAGGGGCAGTGGCATCTTCTGAAACATTAGATGCAGTTGAAAGACATGAACTAACTCCTATAAATTCCCTGATTCAATATAAAGAATATCCTAATCCAATCTAGGCTGTATTTAGGGTTAAATAACGGAGGGTTATATATACCATTAAACAGTGGAGCACATGCAATCTTGATGGTCCAAATAGAGCGTGTATTCTGGGCAGTGGATGCTGTCATTCCTCTCAGGAACCTTTCAGCACTAATGAGTGCACTCTGCATAAACAGATCTGTTTTGGTGGTAAAAAACAGCTACTTAGGTAACACAAGTGAAATTTCATACTGCTAACCTAATCTCAAGTGTTTTCTTTCCTCATCTCTTCTGCTTAAGAGGATCTGATAACTATTATCTTATTTTTACTGTAAAAACATGCAAACCATATATTTAAGTCAAAATCCCCTGGAAGATATCATTTAGAAGGAATATTGTGCTATGATTGCTTCTCCCCTAGAATACTGTAAACTGCCCAGTGGTTTAATAGTTTGCTGTTTGAAATACTGCATCTTAAAAGATGGAGATTTCACTATTTGGGATGGTATCTGCTAAGATCTTCTTCCACAAATTTGTTTCCACACTTCTGAATGCTAGCTGCTGCTCCTCAGTGTTTTTTGCAAAATATTCAGTAGCTTCGTGGTCAATATTTAGGTAAATCCAGTAACTCTGCTTTAGATTCTTTTGTATTTACACACTTTTTCAAACGCCCTGTCCCCTGTTTTCATATGTCTCCGTAGGTTTTAGATTTTGCTAACACTTCATAAAGTCTTACAGATAGAACATTTTTTATTTTAACAATTCAAGTTCAAGATGAGTAATTTTACAGAATGTGATTAAGCTTAAGGTATGGCTTCTGAGTTTATGCGTGTTTCGGGTGTACATCTTAAATACGTGTTCTTTTCTAATACTTTTTCAGCAGGCAGCAACAAAACTAAAATGTCAATTTGCCCTCTGTGTTTCAGTATTAGAATTAAGCCTCATTGCTCCCACCTATAGACAGCTAGCAATGCAAAGAAAGAAGTTAAAAGTGTACATAAATGTTTTTAGAGGATTTGTCTGGTGCTACCAGTAATGAAGTAAGCCTGCAGATCACCTGAGTTGATTTCTTGCTCTGACCTAGAAGCAGCAGGGCTAGAGCCGATCTCTGTTGCTCATGCGGATGCAACCCTTGTTTCCTCCTGTTTCGTGACAGGTAACCTGGGGTCCCAGCTGGTTGAGTATAAAGAAGAGATGTACATAACGTCTGACTGTGGGAACACGTGGCGTCAGGTAGGAAACAGAAATCATCAAAGGCACCTGGAAATAATTTTAATGTACCAAATGTGATTAATTTTATAATGTTTAACTAATCTTTCTATACCCACTCTTTTGAGGGAGGTGGCTATTATTGTCACCGTTTCGCTTGGAAACTGGGAGAGATTAAGAAGGTGATTTGCCAAGACTCAAATTGGTCGGGCTGTCAGGTTCTGCTGAAACTTGAATATTTGAGATCTTATAAGTATATTGCGTAACAAACGTAGAGTCTGTTTAGGTTTTTAATAATTTAAGTAATCTTCCTATGCTAATGATGAAGTGGACTTATGCGATATCTTGCAGTACAAATATTCCAAGCTAAAAGACATGTTTTAGGTAACGAGGCAGAAATTCTTCTGCTTCATAGTCTGAAAACTGGTATTTGAGCTTCAACTTTGTTCTTCATTGAAACTGAGAAAGTAAAAAGAGAATTTTTAAAAAAAACAACCTTTGAATGTCTTTTAGTATGATTTAATCAATTCCAGGACTACAAACACTAAAGTATTAGAAGAACGATAGTCGTGTAGTAGCTGTAATGCCATTTGAATTCTAGATGGCTTTTGCTTCCAATCCCTAGTGTCAATTTAAGCATTGCACCTTTATTATGTTTTTTTTCCTAAATTGCTCTGTCTCAGCAGTGCTTAATCACAGGGATATTTTATCTCTGTGTGTATATAGCAACAACACACAATATGATCTAGGATCTACTTATAATGTATATTCAGAAGAAAAAAATAAATTCCCCAAGGACCAAAATGTATCAAAAAGTCATTTAATTTCAGGTAAAATAGTGGTTTAGTGTTCAGCTGAAATAAAATGAAGTTGTGTTCTTTTCTGAGAACAACTAAGTGTGAAAATGTTCTCACCAGTGTTAACTGAGCTGGGGGAGTTTGAGATTAAAAGAGGAAAATACAGACAGTTTCTTATATTGCTATCATAGGGTGCCATTAATACTCCACAGAAGGACTTTTTGTCCTTTGAAGTTTAAAAGATAAAATTTTATGCCAAATTCCTTCTTGAAATCTAGCATATGATAAATAGGTGCTTAAATGCAGAAGCCTTGCAGGATTTACAGTGGGTGCTGTGTTGTCTTCACAGAGACCTCTCTAATAATTTATTGTCACCATTTGCCACAGTTCTATAGTTTTTTCTGATGTGAAAAATAGGAAGAAAAGAGTGAAGGGAATCAAATTCATATTTTTGCTGCTTCTTTATTTGTGAGACGCTCAGGGAAATGATATGTGATGAAACTTGACCTTAAGATGACTATTCATGCTGTAAAACCAACCACAAACTGATCCCTCGTTATGACAGTCAAAATGAAAAACATCATTGCTAGCTTTATTTTAATTAAAACTGCTACGAAGCCTTTGAAAGAGCTTATTCAATCTTAATATTTGTTATCAGAATGAAAATGTAGATTATTGTATGTATTTTGTGGCCTCACTGTTGATAATCAAACAGTTCTTCCAGAGGACAGCAGTACATTTCCTTTCTCTGTTGGAGTTCATGCAACAAAAGACAAAGCTTCAGTCAGATGATACGGGAATTATTTAGGCAGTAAATTACAGGTTTCCTGAGCTGGCAAAAGTAGAGCGAAGCTCATGTTTTGGCACAACTCTTCGGGTGGGTTTAAGTCACTGACTTGGAAACTTTGCGGTTGTCATTAGCGAGTGCCTGTCACCTTCCTTATGTGCCACGCACAACATTGCAGAGCTGTCTGCGGACTAGAAGAAGAGCAGTCTGTGCTTGCATGGAGTGACAGAGCAACGCAGACAAGTAAATATAAAAGACTTAGGAGAAAAGGCGGTTCAAGGAATTAATTAAAAGCTTTCCTGAAATAATAGCAGTATTGGTTCGTAGGAATATAGGACTGGGAGGAAGGACAAAGATCACGTAATTCAACCATGTGCTCTGAGACATCATCAAACATACTAGGAACATTTCTAACAGAAGTTTGCTAGACTTAGTTGTTAATCCACTGTAGGAGATTCTGTAGTCTGTCTACGTGGTGTTTCACCATCTTCATAGATTTTTCTGAATATTTAACATAAACTGGCTGTGCTTTTTGGTGCTTGTAAATACTGGTGATAAATGGAAAAGTAAACCCAAGGATTCTGATTATAAGTAGCCACAATACCACTTGGGCTGGCTTCAGTTGCTCCTCTGCCTTTCTGTTGCACGATCCCTGAGCTGCTTGTTGGTATCTCTTGAAACCGTCGTTCCACTGCATATCATTTTAAGGCAAACTGAAATTTGTGACTGTGTATTGTACAGTGTTGCACTGTAAATAGCAGTAATTTAGGAGCTGATTGATAAGTGGCTTAAACGTCCATGCAGCAGCAGTGATCTGGCCTGCAGGAGAAGGGAATCTCACCTTGACGTTATCATGAACTACGTGTGCTTAGATCATCTTAAGTGAACCATGAAAATGTAGCCTAAGGTGAACTTGGGGGAATAGATATGTCTATTTGGAAGATTTCTCTGTCTATTATACTGGGAAAACAATATCATAAAATGTGTTAATGAACATGATAGGAGTCAGATAGATAAATAAATCTTGCATCCTGGGAGAAATGGGCTACAATTTCAGACCATACAGGTTTTAAACATTTTTCCCCTGTGGGGCCTGTTTTTCAGTCCTGATTTTTAAAATCGTGGGATACTCTGTCAAATGCTAAGAATGAACTTGTGTATACATATGAGTGTGTTTTATTTATTTCTTTAACAAAACTATTTCTGTTCACAGTTATGGTTGCTGTTGCTATTTTAACAGCATCTCTTACAACACGGTGCTTGAAATAGTTGCAAACAGAGTAAGAAGTCTGGCTTTCAAAAGAAATGGCTTAAATAAAAGGAAAAAAAACAGCAACAAAAAACCTTTCATATTTGATCTACTACCAAAGCAGCTAGTGTAGCCACAAAATGCTTGATTAAGCTAATAATGTTACACAAAAAGTCTGTTGTATGTCCAGGAATGGAATCTAGATCTCTGGAACTTTAGTCCAGTGCTTTGTGTGTTGGAATATTATTTCCTCTATGTCAAATCCTTTCATATCAAAGCAATTTGGAAATCCTTCATTTAAGCAAGACTACTTGTTTTTCTGCAGACACCTTAAGAGATGAACGGTAACACCTTTAAGCACAACAGGAAAGGCTGCAACCCCAGCCTTTCACCTCTGGGGAGGTCCAACTGGCTTATTCTGTGTAGGAAAACTTCTGTTTCCAGATCTGAATTTGGAAATGGGTGTCACTTTGTGGGAGAAGCAAGTGGCTTTGGGCATTTTTGGTTACTCTTGAAATTTGTGTATCTCAGAGTAAAATTGTGTGGAGTATATTTCTCTAGGATCATTGAAACATGTTTTCATTGATTTTTATGGAGCTCTCCTAATTGCTCCCGACAGATATCCTGGCCCGAAATAGCTGCTGAAGTTGTTAGGACAGACACAGGAAAAAACACAGAGAGCAGAGGAAGGGGAAAGCAGGAGAGAAAAAAGTTGACGTTACAATTGTAAAGCATGTAACATGGTCCAGAAATTACAGAAGAAGGAAAAAACATAGAAACATGCTATCAAAGTCTACTTATGTAGTTGCTGGCTACAAGTAAAGATCGTAATAAATTTATTACCTGACTTCAGTGGAGAGACATATATCAGAATTTGTGGCTGGCTGTAAAGCTACATATCGCTTGTTCCTGGGTTCGAACTTCAGCTCTGATGCTAGGACCACTTTTGCCTAAATCCTTTGCAAACTGTTTGCTGTGATTCTGTTTCTAGAAAGCAGACATAAATATTTGCTTTTCTGCTGAACTCCACAGGCATGAAATCGTTAATTCTTTTCAATTTACTGAAGATGAAGAGTTGCTTTCATCAGGAATGTTGTACATTTTGGTTATTAAACGTTTGAAACGTGCAAGAAGAGCCTGATATAAAGATGGCATTAATGTGCCCACTGTGCTTTATAGTGTGCCAGGTGGATGCAGGGTAAAGCTGGGGTATTGCATGAGGAAGTGCTGTGGTGCTTTTCTGGGAAAACCTAATTTGGATAAAATGATGCAGCTACCAGCTTCATTTATCTTCAGTGTGATGGTGAAGCTTTCGGAGACTTCGTGTCCCAGCATATACTGTTCCATTTTGATTTGAGCAAAAAGTTCAGACAAAGTTTAGAGGAGGATCAAAACTCTGCTTGCTAATCTGACTCCAGCTGATCTCCTCCTTTTGAAGTGCATCTGAAATTAATGTCTATCCTTTACTGAATTCTCTTCTAAAATAGGCAGCTGTGTGGAACAAGTAGATAGGACTATAAATGCCACGTATCAGGGTTTTGCCTGTAAATTGGCAACACTGAAAAGCTGATCAGACACTTGAAGCCCTAGGATTCCCATAAAATATGCTCTTACTGGAGGAGAGCAAGACTGAATTCTGAACCCAAATTAAATGCTTACTATTTTTGAAGTAATTGTGAATGTGCTGTAAGACTCTTCCCCCCCACCCCCAGTTCAGTCTTGCTGATAAACCCTCTAAATATAGTATTAAGTACTGTCAAAAAAAAAAAAAGCATTTAGTATTGTCAGTGTTTTTTCATTCACAAGGCAAAGTAAAGCTAACCTTTATGTTTTTCACCTTTGCTTTGTGAAAGCGTGTAGGAGGCTGCATGTTCGTCTATTAACTGCTAAGTGTGTGTAGTAACTCTCACTTTATCACCTGCTCTTATGTTAAATGTACTTTCACAGGCTAATAACATAAGTAAACCCTGTCTTAAAACAGACTTCAGATGTAAAAAAGGGAAGATATCTACCTGTTAATTTATTTTAGTACTGCTGATGACCTCTAGAAAACGAATGAAAAGAATTTAGACAATGTTGAATCCTTTATACCATTAAATCAACATTACATGTATTTTGGTTCAGAACTCAGAGCGGCCTCTGTGTGAGATCACATAAAGTTGGAAATTAAATAAATCATTGATGCTGGAAATGCAGAAAACATGTTTGCACCAATTATTTCAAGTTCTGTAGAGTCTGGAGAACTTGAAAGTCAAGGACAGCAATAGTTTTCCTATTTTTCTTAGAGTTAGACTACAAAGCATTTTATTCTGCAAGATACATAGAATATGGCAAATACCGAAGTAAGGTGATAGGTCACTTGGTGATATATAGTAGGAAGGAATGCAGAATGCATACTGTGAGAAATATAAGCTTGGGCTAAAATCACTTTAGACAGTTTAATCTGACTGTGATTTGAACCCAAACATTTTCTGATTCACCTGCTTAACTTTCTTTTATTTCACAGCTGGGAGGAATAGAAGAGTAAAACTGACTTTTATGTCCTTTTCAATTTGAAGTGCGGACATTATAAAACATATAAGTCCTTTAATCCTGCTTTGTTTGTACATATTATTTTAGCTGTTTTATACATTTCCTTAGCTGGTCTTTTTTTTGTCCAACTTGTAGGTCTTTGAAGAAGAGCATCACATCTTGTACCTGGACCATGGTGGAGTTATTGTGGCCATCAAAGACACCTCTATCCCTCTGAAAATACTCAAGTAATCCTATAGTCAATTAGAGTAAAGCTATTGTGTATTTGAGACCTCGGGAAAGTTCAGAGTTTAAGATGAACGTTTCAATGCGATCATGTATGAAATGCAGGTTGAGTGAGCTTAATTTAACATTCATTAAGTCAACAAAATGCAGGTGGCTTTTTTCTTATAGATTACTTCATAGTGTTGTAGGTATCATAGCATCATGCATTAATTATAATAAAATTTTCTTGAAACAGTGTAGATAATTTTGCTTAAAATGCTATCCTGAAACTCCACAGTACAAGCCATGTTTAACGTGATTGTTTCTTGGTACTGGTTTGCACCAGGAGAATATGGCAATGATGCTCAACCTATGATGCGTATGGGGCTTAGGTATCCAGTCAGGATGGTTCATTCATACTGCAGTAAAGCTCTGTCCCCTCCAAGGGCCAGAGTGAATGAAAGTGTTGGAGAATAGCCCTGAGTTGCTCCGGCAAGAGCAATATAACGTAAACTTGGCAGCCAATGGGAAAGGGCTTGGTGTGCTTATGTGCTGTGTGATATGGTATGCAAGAACCCAGTTCTTTGGAGTAATTGAAGCACAAATTAACTGTATTATGCCTTCAATGTAGATCCTGTCATATAGTGATAATGCAGCAAATGGCCTTAGCTTGTTTGGCAGGAAACCTTTGTTGCACAGAATTTCGTTACAAAATACCAAGTGTTAAACTGCATGGTAGTGAAGCAGAGTACGGTAATGTTATGTAATGGCATACAAAATTATCATCTTTGGCATAAAAAAAAAGGCAAGAGATCTTTGTTTATCACTTGTGACTAGGCTCACTTTTGCATAATAGTCTTTACACTAATAGGAACTAAGCTGTGTACTCAGCTAGAATGAAAGCCGTCGTTAACCCAGTATCCAAAAAGACCTAAAGGAAAGGTACACAAGAAGAGAGACTTTGAATCGTGATTTTGGGGTGCACAAGGTATTTGAAATATATTTTGCTGATTCATCAGCATCTTTTGAAAATTTTTAAGTGGATGGTGGCAGCTGTGAAGGACCATCATCCTGGGGCCAGCAGTTACTGCACCTCCCACGTGTTTTAGCAGTTGTGCTGGTCTGCCTCTCATGCTTCACTGACCTCTGCTTAACAGGTCTCTGGATCAGGGACTGCCAGAAAGAATGAAGTGTAAATTAACTTGCTCTTGAACCTACAAGGTAGCCAGATAATTTGTTGACAGACCTTGTTTTTTATCTGCCTGAGAATTTCCATTCTTGTTGCAAGTTTATTATACACCTTCTAATAAAGATGTGAGCCCCTGGATATGTTGCTGAGAAAAAAAATCACATTAAAATGATATCCTGTCCGGGCATATTGTATTTTGGTGATCGTAAATCCTGGGCTTTAGTAGTGAGGGGATTTTTTTTTCAAATGAATGAATGAATTCTGTTTTGTATAATAATAGTTGTAAATGAAATCCGTTTCTGCTTTTTTACAGGTTCAGCATAGATGAAGGCCAGACTTGGAGTACGCATAATTTTACCAGCACTTCAGTCTTCGTAGATGGATTACTTAGTGAACCTGGAGATGAGACACTGGTCATGACGTAAGTTTCTGTTGTTTTCATGTCTTTTTTCAGGGCGCTCTCTGCTGATGCAGTTGAGCATATTTTTAATTGTGGATGTTTGAGATACTCCTTGAGCCGGTGACTTTTGCCTCTTGCAGTCACACAGGCTCTTACACTGATGTCCAAACAGCCCTAGTATGCAGCCTGTCTTTGAAATTATCTGAGTGCAATGTTACAGACTGTCAAGATGAAGTGTTATGTTCATATGAAATTTCACAAAGTTACCACCAGGAAGAGTGGAATAATAGGACTGCAAATACAAATCTGAGAAGTATAGATAAAAAATAACTATTTCCTGCATTTTTTCTGTTTTCTACAGATTCTTAGGCAGACTTAAATACTAAATATCTATCCCTTCTCCTTGTGAAAATTGTCTTCACAGTGTAAACAACTATATTGTTGTCCTAGTAACTAGCATTGCAGTACTTTGTGTAACCAAACACTGTGCTAACAAATACATCTTTGAATTCTGTGCAGTGACTGAGGCAGATGCTGTCAACACAGTTAAAAATAGCAAATTCTGCAACTCAGGCCTTTGTTTATCTGTCTTTTTTCCAAAGGGCCAGGGACATCTGGATCTAAGCTGCAGGTTTTTGCTCTGTCTCTAGGATAAATGCTAATATTTTAGAAGTGTCTGAGAGTAAAAACCACCGGTCCAATTAGGAGGAAAGGCACATGCTGATTGCAGCAGGGAAGGGAAATGCACTCAGAGATGGGCAGGTTGTTACGTGTGCGCCTACCAGAACAGCTTGTGCGATCCTTTATATTGGAGCTCTGTGTGTTCATGACAAACTTTTTCTCCTAGGAGTTACTGGAACATGTCAAAGACAGCTCTATTTGTAACATTTTCCCCAGGAAAAAAAGAAAATAGCCCAGCCTGCAGTTGTGTAAAGGAAGACAGAAATCTTACTCAACGTACTTAAAAGCATTGCACCAAATTCATAACGCTGGACTGTGCAGGAGTGTATTTGGTCTGTTCATTCATTCTTTCTTTCTCCACTGTCCCATTTATGCTCCATTATACATATATGACCTGAGAACAATATTACTCCACCATCTTCCCCTTCTCTCAAGCGCAGGGGTTTTTTTAATGGTATAATATATGCCACATGGAGATACGCTTGTCTCTGAATGAAGGATTTCCATTGATTTCAGTGGAAGTAGAGGGATCAAAAGCTTATCCTAAACTGTACTTACTGGCAGATAAAAAGATGTGTGATAACTATATGCTCTGTCTTTTTTTTTATTATTTGTCATTAAAACCAGTGATTTTGTGAAGATGTACTTAAATATCTGGCTGAATAGGCTAAAGAGCTCATGTAAAATGATACCTTTTTAAAATCATCCATCTGAAATATATAAAACTGTAGGTGGATTTGGTACATGAGCCCAGATTGATAAAAAAGCATCATATGACTTTCACGTTTCTAAGGGCAGAACAAGAGTCTGACTCCAGCATCTCAGTGCCAGGCTCGTAAGATCTTTCTTTGCAGCTACTTCTACCGAACACAGAGGACATCGAACAGTTACTGCCATAGACTGGCCCTGAAAAGTCTTGCAGCTTTCCTACCAGACTCTAAAGATAACGGGAAGAATAAACTTACAGTAGGTGTTTCCTCGTTGCTGTTACATCAGCTTCGTTGTCTCTCCTCCTGCTTTTGATTGGGTTTTACTTTCAGGGTGACATTGTCTGCCCGGTGGTGCCCTCTCTGACTTTACATCAAGGCCTTTTGTCATTCTGTCTGGCCTACGTCATTTTCTCTCAAAACTTCACACTTGTACTGAGTTGCTGGGCATGACTTAATCTTCAGTGATTTGCTGCTTTTGAGAAATGTCATCCACTGATACACACTCCCTGGGAAAATTACATAAAAAAGTGTTTTTTCTTCTGGGTAGAACATGGTAAGATGAACTTGTGTATGGTAATTGGAATAAATTAACAGTGTCTTTCACCCTAAAGAATCCCCAAATCCATTATTTAGGACCTAGTCTGACTTTTTTTGCTTGTACAGGAATTTCATTTTTCCCTTTGGTAGCGAGTTTGTTTGAGTAAGGACTTTGAGTAAAGAGCCCAATGTCAAAATCTGCATAAATTAGCAGAGATAACATAATTCTGCAGTGGGAAGGTAATAACTGAAAAAGCGTACAGCAAAATGGTGGAACAGACTGTTTTATTTAAAGCTTCTAGAATAAAATCACAAAAGTGTCAAAGACTATTTTACTTGTACAGAAAGCAGCTGTTACTGTAGTGTAAAATCCTGGTTCCACTGAAGCCAGCTTAGGGATTTCCTTAAAGGTTTTTAATTTTTATTGAAAAAAAAAAAAATCTCCACAAAAATATTATCTGGGAAAGACATTAAGGGACTTGGTAACACTGTGTGTAAGAGAGACTTCTCATTCTCCAGCATGGTGACTGGGGTGTTGACCTGACTCATAAGGGACTTCCATTTGAATTCCTGTTCTGACCTAACTTAGCCAAAATTAGGTGATCTGGAAGGCTTTACTCAAGAAACAGGAGAATGTGAACCTGGTTACCTCAGGTCTTCATTTCAGAAAGTTTTGTGTTTTCTCCAAAACAGAAAAAAACCAAATGTTGACTTGTCAAAAGTTTTCATAAACTGAGTTGTCATCTGCCAGTCGACATTAATCTAAATCATTCATCCAAATCCCCTGCAGTATTCAAAATATGTGCACTCAAATGCCAAGGAAAATATATTTTATTCCATTGTGCTCTGTGATAGACCTAGGTAAGATTTTTAGGACTTTAAAGCAGTAAAGTATTCAAAAACTTTAGGAAACTCATTCTGTGTAAAAATCAATTTCTAAATAGGCCTAGTTAAGAGTTTTAGGAGAGATAAACGATAAAGTATTCATAAAGTTTAGGAAACAAAATCAATTTCTAAATAAAGAGCTCAAATCCACCATTTATTGCTAAATGAATAAGTAAGGTTTTCTAAGGAATTTCCCCAACTAATTAATATATATTCATCAAAATAGTGCATGGTCTAGTAGGCTTCATTTTGTTCTAAATTCTTTAAGAATGAAAGTTACTGCAACCCAGTGTTAAAAATATATTATATTTGGGAAAAATTACTTAGTGATGCTGGATTGAGTAATGGCCTAACTGTGGAAAAAGGAAGGGGTTTTGTGTGTCTGAAATACTGATGTTCCTCTTCAAAGGAAGTAGTTCATATAATGAAAGTTTCAAACCTGTTAAAATGACTTCAAATCACAATTCAGCTTCTGGTAGAGTTTCTCAAACCAGGTTATTTAGATTGCAATATAAACCCATTAGGCATGATGACCATGGTACCACAGACCATGGCCCTTTTAAAAGGCCGATAAGAGGTTATATAAAATAACTGCTTTTCTTTATGTCAGGTAGAATCAAAATTTTCTTTATGGGTAATTGTATTTTTTTCTGGAGATATTTTTTTTCTAAGGTCTCATAGAGATGCTTCTGGGAACTTTATGGCATCTCTGAACTGCAGAACTCCTCTGTGTGCGTCTTGCTCTCTTGAAAGTCCATTGTTGCATTCCTGTTGGGTTCCTAGGTGATAATGGAAGCAAGAAAATAGTTTAATTTAAACTTAATAAAAACAAGTTGGATATGATATTAACAGGTGTTAGATATTAGGGAGAACCATCTGGATTTTTGCTTCTGTTGATTCTGCTAGGAATGTCAACCTCAGCTTTAACAACATCAATAACAATCAACATTACATGTAGTTTGTGGGGCTTAATCTTGTGCAGCACATGGCAGCACACTACCTTCCCTGTTGTCTTCGAGTATCTTACTAGGTGGAAGGTACTTTTCTGTGTTGTGAATTCTTCACTACTAACTTTCTCACAGTGCAACCTTTAAAAAAGGTAGATAAACACTAGATAAAGCCTCATTATGTAAGAGAATAGCTGGTTTCCAAAGGAAAATTCTAGGTTTTATTTGCAGCTGATTAATCTCTTGTTTGAGAAGCATTGCTCAGTTATTAAATGGCTGTTCTGCTCTCTGCATGATGACAAATGTGTCTATCTCTCAATAGATGGAGGAAACATATAGAAAGACAGGAAGAGAATGATGACCTTGCTAGAAGGGAATTGAAAAAGTCAACTGGCTGCTCTTATTTCAATCTAATCTAAATGTCAGCTAATCCAGGTGTACATGTGCTTGTTTAGTGGCAAGTCTAATGCTTTGGCTGGCATCTTCATGGCCACAGATGTTAGAAGAACAAGTTAGTGCGTTGTAGTGGCACTGCCAACCTGTGGCCTTGGAGCCAAGTCTGTGGGACTGCCCCGTCTCTCCCTCTGCTCAAAAGAAGTCCAATGTGTAAAGCTTTGTTTTTTCTTTACTTTCCATAAAGCTCTCATAACATATTCAGAAGCATGGGAACATGATGCTTTCAGTGTCTGGCTAAAGGCCATTAGTACATTTTAAGGGCAGACCATACATTTAAATAAGAGGAACTGAAAGGTCTTTTATCGCCTTACCTCTATTTAAAGGAAAGAAGGAGAGAAAAAGGGTGACACGTGACTTTTTTTGTTCAGATAGAGTCTTTGTGTCATTTTGAACCCCTGTCACTGCATGAGTGCCTGCAGATGTGTTGCTCTAGCTTCTCTTTCAGGGAGACAGTTCCATTGTAGTGTCTGGTTCTAATGAATGGTGATGATGAGGTAGACATTGGAAACTTTGGCCAACAATAAAATTGTTCAAATATATTACTTAAATTTTGGTGGGGCCTTGAACTCCGTTTTGCTGTATTTTGCTCTCAGAATGAAGGAACTACAATTTAGGTAACCATAGGCTTTGCCAGGTGGAGTCTGAATGAGAAATTTCCTACCTGTAACAAAAAAGATCTGATTTTTAACTATGTGAGTAAAAAAAAAAAAAAAAATTAGATCAAGAATTAATTATAAATTTTTGTAAGTATCCCAAATTAATTTGATCTTTAAGTAAGATGACAGCAAAGAGCCAAATGATGCAGAGCTATCCTTTATAATGTCATATGTTTTTCCTTAAATTAATCCATTTTGTTCACCGTCCACCTTGTATTTACTTCTACATAAAGCATCAGGCTAGGCATTAAATCTGCAATTTTTTCCAAACAGCTTACATGTAAAAGATTGTTCTTGGATGGGAATTTACCAAATAGATGGAAAAAATGTTGGAGGTAATTCTCAAACATCGTGGAGCCACTGAGCTTCTGGGTAAAACAGGAACACAGTCATCCTGCTCCTCCCCAGCACTTCTCAGAACCTAAGCATTCATTTCCATTCTTTTTCCCCAAAAGAGCCGCAACCAAGATGTTTTGGCATAAAAGAATGATTGGCAGTTATTATTTTTTGGGGACAGGAAACAATGGAAAAACATATTTTGGTTCAATTTCAACTAAATTGTTTCCTCCCCTCATTTTTCACTTTGGCAGCCAACCCTCCACCCCCTCCGCCCAAAAAAAAGAAAAAAAAGAAAAAAACCCTATTCTTTTCTTTAGTGCATTAAGTATATGCATGTGTTTGTAGTTTGAGGCACTTAAATTGTGTCTCAGCATTTTGCACGTGATCTGTTGTGTACACAAGCACTGTTTGTCTGCAGTTGCTTTGTGTAGGCAGGTGTCTACTTTTGCACATGGAAGCATTCATCATTTCTGTAGTTGCAATTTAGGAAGGCCACTGAAAATGTGACCTCTGTTACGTTCTTTTGGGGAATTAGAAAAATATGCAGAATTATAATCTTGATGTATAACAGACCACAGCTTGAATCTTACATTACTTTCATCCATTTTACTAGTACGAACCCTTTGACTTATCTAGTTTTTGTTGATTTCACAATGGTGTAAAGGAAGCAAAGACAACTGCTAGAAGGAAAGCGTGTCTGTAATGATTAATCTGTCATTTTCTCTTTGAAAATGGTAGCTTTTAAGTAGCACTGTAGACAGTCATGGCTAACCCACTCTTCCAACCCATATCCCCTTGAAAATCTTTCCTTAGTAATGTTACTGTTTCTGAGGTACTGTAATAATATGAAGTACAACGGGCAAAACCAAAAAGACAACTGTCACATTTATTTGCTTTTTCAGTTATATTGTCATTATTTGTAGTAAAGGTCTAAGTGAAGCAAAGGACTTGGCTGTTTGAGCTCACCATACATTGATGAGAAACTTCTAACACATTGTTCCTTTTAGGCAAAAGACAGCTGAGAAAGTTGCTGCTGTTTTAATGTAAATGGTCTCCAACATCTAGTGAACTGTAAGGTGGATTAAGTATTTGATCTGAAATTGCAATTGCATTACAAAAATAATCAGGGAGGTGTGACAGTTAAAAAATATTTTAACAGTCCAGTAAGTTCACTGACAATTGTGATTGCTACTGATATGATTTACTGCTGGAGAGGAAGCCTTATATGGGGAAGAAGATCTAAATACCACTTTTTAGCAGAGCTCTGTGACAGCTTCCATTTAAATGAATACTTTCCAAGAGACAGACTGAAAGTTGTTAAAATAATTAACTAGCGTCTCTGAGAGTCTGGTTTCCTTTCCCACCATGATCACATGCTCACTGTTGGGTTTTGAGGTTTAGATCCACAAAAATTTCAGGTAACTAGCTTTTCACACATGCTTGGACATCTTTGCTTAGGTGCTGCCCAGAAGAAATGAGACATATTATCCAAGATAGAGCTACTGAGATTGCCCACATCGTCTGTACGTGGGGTCCTCAGCTAATCTGATGCAAACCCTAGGTAGTTTGATACTTTTGAAGGCTCTCCCAAAACACTTGAGGTCCCGTTCCACCCCCAGCTGGCATGGCAAGCTAGCAGAGTGTGTCAACAGGGCAGTACAGGACTGTGCAGGCAAATTCTGCTACCTGGGCAGCATGCTGTTTCAAACATCATGGTTAATGACAAAGTCATGTAGAGGAGAACAAAAGCCAACGCAGCACTAGGGAGATTAAAGCACCACGTCTAGAATGAGAGAGGCATCTGATTTCAAACAAAAGTAGCTATGCATCATGCAGTTGTCATCACTAGTCTTCAGCAGAACTGCAAAACTTGGACAATTTAAGTTGCTAAGTTAAACATCTGAATAAATTCCACATGTGCTGTCTTCATGACCTTGGTGGGGTAGTACAGCAGGATCACTTCCACCACTCTGAGCTCTTTGAGTGTTCCTAGATATTCAGCAGTGAAGCAAAATTGTTGAAGATTCAGCTATGCTGCTCTGATTAGCTGGTGGGTATATCGGACATCCGGCTGCTCAAAGCCATTTGCTTTGTCCAGAGGCAGTATGGCTAACAACTCAAAGGTAAATCAGCGTAAATTTACTCAAGGTGTGTCTTAATTTATATAGCATTAGGTCCATGATATGGGACACTATAGCTAAAATCCATCTGCTGTGACAAAGAATGTTTTGATACTGTGAAACCCTACGAACCAAGTCCTGAAGAACACAGCAGAAAAGCTAAAGAGGAATGCAGGTGTAGTGGTTATAAAACGATGTCTGCGGCATCTGGGATGAGCAGTGTGTTGTCAAGATCAGGCTTGTTTCTCCTGAATGAGGCCGTGGCAGCTGAATGTTTAGCTGGTAAGTCTTGGGGAGTCTCCAGCATTAGCACCATCACAGCTTCAGTCAGGTGGTTTGCCAGTGACACAGACAGCCGGCGACACAGCTATTACTGTTCCTCTGAACTAAGAACGTCTATTGAATAGATGCTCTTTTCTATTGAATAGAAACGTGAATTTACTGGAAGAGATTATCATTGCATATAATTTCTGTTAAATTAGCTCCCCCCGATTATGAGCCTTATCAGGAACAGAAATAACCAGCAATCCTCCAGCAAATAGTTTAAATGAGCTAGCTTAAAAACTGCATTAAACTGTCTTAGCTATCAAATGATGCAATCAAATTAAAAAATGATGTGCTCATAAATGAACTGGGAACAAATGTACAAAGTTGTTATGGCAGCTGAAACACTGAAGTTAAAATTATGGATCCCAAATTCTTGCAAATAAAAGTAAATGAATTTCCAAGGTAATTGGAATTTCTTTCCAAAATTATTTATCACAGCATCGTCTTTCATAGTTTCAACAGAATTGATTTGATGGCTTGCTAATGCAACATAATTAATCAAGAGGAAGGTTTTAGTAGCTTGTGAATTACTATCATCTTGATATTTAACTTCTAATCATCAGTTACACTTGCTGTAGCATTCCGGTTTCTTCCATTCATATGATTTTATTGGACATATATATTTTGCACCTGAGCAATTAGATTGTGATTGCTGTTATGTATTGCTTTGTTGTAGCTCATATTTTTGTCTAATCCATTGAATCCTACTTAATACATGCCTTTCTTACTTAGGAAAAACATTTCATTTTTATTCTAGTGATATTTGGCAATACCTTTAAGTGGGCTCCTCTGATGTGTCTGGAAACCCCTGTCCTCAATGGGGCAACAACTGTTATTGCAGCAACAGCGTTAATAATCATGAGGTCATGTTTTCAAACAGTTTGCTAAGCTGAGTGCATGTAAGGTGCTGGATTCCTTAGGAAAATTTCCCCAGGAATTCTAAAGCTGTATGGCTGCATTTTTCATGGGGTTTCTGGCTGCGCTGAGACACTTGTGTGAATCTCAGGAATTTTACTTCAGCCAGTGATAGAATCGGTGGTACAGTTACTGTGCTCTGTCAGAACGTGGGTTTCAGTCTGTAGAATCACAACAGCCATAATGCAAATGAGTTGGTTTGGGTTTTTTTGCAAGAGGCTGGACCAACAGGCAGAAAGGTCATTTCTGTCTTTTGCTAAAAATCCAGAGAGGAGAGGCTTATAATTCGCCCATTGAAGCAGTGTCTTTGCTATATAAACATATAGTTTACACGTAGCTTCCATATTCTTCTAGTAGAATTTGCATAATTTCTAGAATAATTTCTAAGATTTTTATAAAATTATAGGATGTGAGGCTGGGCAATATCTCAAAAGTTTATTTTCTCTAGCTCCAATCCTGATGTTTCACTAATTTCTCCCTCCAGTGAGGGACAATAAACCTCAATAGCTTGTACCATTACAGAATCACAGAATGGTTGAGGTTGGAAGGGACGTCTGGAGGTCATCTGGTCCAACCCCTCTGCTGAAGCAGGGCTACTGAAAGCCAGTCACCCAGGACCGTGTCCAGACTGCTTCTGAGTATCTCCAAGGATGGAGACTCCACAACCTCTCTGGGCAACATCTGCCAGTGTTCGGTCACCCTCACAGTAAGAAAGTGTTTCCTGATGTTCAGAGGGAACCTTCCGTGTTTCAGTTTGTGCCCGCTGCCTCCAGTCCTGTCACTGGGCACCGCTGGAAAGAGCCTGGCTCCATCTTCTTTGCACCCTTCCTCCAAGTATTTATATACATTGATAAGATCCCCCTGAGCCTTCTCCAGGCTGAACAGCCCCAGCTCCCTCAGCCTTTCTTCATAGGGACAGATGCTCCAGTCCCTTCATCATCTTCGTGGCCCTTTGTTGGACCCCTCCAGTCTGTCCGTGTCTCTCGTACTGAGGAGCCCAGAACTGGACCCAGCACTCCAGGTGTGGCCTCACCAGTGCTGAGGAGAAGGAATTAGAGAATTGTGCAGCTGTATCTTTTAAGTTTATTGATCCTTATCCTTCCTCTTTTTTGCCCTTCCTCCAGGTCTCTTTGAAGACAATTCTTCAATCTATAACAAGACTCTAAATTCATTTTGTTGTACTTCTCAGCTTTATGTTTTACAGAGGAAACAACAATTCTTTCAATCTTTCTTCACTGATTACGTTTTCTAAGCAGCTTATGAGTTATCCTTGCCCCTCTTCAAATTAATTTTTTAGTGGGTGTGTAAATATGCATATAACATCCAAAATTAGACACCATATTCTTCCAGAATTGGCTCCACCAATGCCAGGTTTATCAAAATAATTAATGTTTTCTGTTTTCCAGTTCGAAATACAACCTAGAATTAGTCTTTTTCCTTTTGCAGCAACATTGCATTCTTGTTTTAATTCCCTAGAATTCCCCAAGCCTTTTCTTCGATATTTGAAAGTTATTCTCCATTTTGGTTTTGTGCCTTTATTGTGTATGTTGGTTTTTTTTTTTTTTCCCTTAGGAGAACTTTTTGCAATTGGTTTTGAAGTATTACATCATGTTGATTTCTGACCATTGCTTCCATCAGGTAGTGTCCACCCCCTTCCTTCTGTGTTACCCCACAAAATTTTGTGTATGTTTGTTATTTGACCACATGGGTGTTAATGAAAATATTTCCTGTGGACCCATCGTATCTTTGCAAAACATATCTCAAAATATTTCCTTGTTTGATAACTACTTTTTAAAAATGAATTCTTCTAATTGGATATGTACTCCCATTCCTCATTGCAATGAATTTATCTGCAATGATGTTTTCTTTTCTACACTGAGACAATGTCAGCTAGAACTGTGTAGCAGTTTAACAAAGGTCAAAATATGCTACATTTTCTCCTTTCCTTTATCCACTAAGCCAGTTACCCTGTAAAAGAAGGAAATTACTTTAGTTTGACATGATTTGATTTTGACAAATCCGTGGTGGCTGTTTGTTATCATTTTAATTATCTCCAAGGTTCTTATAAGTGGATAGCTTAATAATTTGTTTGGTATCTTTGTGGTTATCAAAATTAATTCTGTAACTCCCTGGGCACTTGTTTTGTTGCTTTATATATATGGTCATATATACACACATATATGTGTGTGTCTATATGTGTGCATATATATACGCGCAAAATGTTTCCTTTTCCATAGTCAGCTGGAATCACCCTCCTCCTCTGTGAGGTCTCCAAGACAATTATTAATAGATCAGAGATTTTGGGTTATACTTTCAGGGGAATTTAATTATTCTGTTCTGCATTGAACTCAACCAACCATCTCCTTTCTTCTCCTTTCCTGTCTAAATCTGCCTGAGATAACTAACATGAACGAAGAAAATTTCCATAGAAAATACTTTTCTTGAGGCAGGAGTGAAGCTTTGACAGGACTTGGATCCTTTCACTTGAACATATTTGTTGATTAATGAGTTAATAAAAGAAATGTAAGCAATTTGTAATGTTTTGTGGTGTCTAAAGAAGCATTCAGTGAGGTAGGTAGCTGCATAAGCATGCGGTGAAGTCTGCCTTATGTTAGTACCTTGTATGGAGAAAAAAAGAGATTTTTTTTAAAAAAAAGGTATAGGTATTTAGCATGCAAAAGACACTTCATGCCTGTCAGCAAAGCCAGTCATATTGAAGCAGGCATTGTGGAAAAAGCATGAGACCACCTAAGTAGTCACTTTATTGCATATGTAACTACAAGTGAATAAGATTATATGGTGACAGCAGCTCTCAGGATCCAGCTGAACCAGAAAAAGGAACCAAACCTGTAGGTCTCAATATAAGACAGTCTTCCTGCTGAGAGAAGTGGGACCACACACCTATATGCACATGCAGCCAGTGGACCGGGCCATGTTTTTGTGTATTGTTTCTACTTCTGAGCCATGGGTAGATTGAAAAGGAAAGAAAGGTAGATGATCCAAGTCCTTTAATCTCAGAGCCTTACTAAGAAAAGGGTAAGACATACAAATTAAATGCACATGTTTCTGTTTAATTAGGTGTACTTCTGATGGTGAAGTTTCCTGTGTGCGTTTTGGGCATTGTAATGTGGGTAGTATGGGCAGTGATCTGTAGATACCTACATCTGCGTGCTATGGCTGGGAAGCAAGGACACCAGAAAGGAAAGGGGGAAATCACTGTACATCTTTAGTCTCTGCAACTCTTTCTCAACCTCTGTAGTGGACTTCAGAGCTCTACGTCCATCTGCCAGGGAGGAGGCTTAGTGTGATGATGTTGCCTCTGTGCTGCAGAGAATCCACCATTTCCTCCCTTCTGGTCTGCCCTAGTTTCACTTTGAACCTGATATTCAGGACAAGAGAAATGACTGTGCACAGCAGAAAGCTTTTAGCAAAACTGTACCATTCCTGCTGTGTCTGGATTTGGACAAAACTGAGGGCAAAACAAAAGGAATGAATTAGTTTGAAGAATGCTACTAAAGCTTGGAATATGAACTCTGTGCAGTATGAACTCCACAGAAATTGTTGGCTTCAGAATCAACCTTAAATTCTTTGGCAAGTAAGCCACATAAGCCTGATACAAACCACAAATACATTTGACTTTTACCCAAGTAGAGTCTTTATCCTTTCTAATTTGTTGCTAGATGTCATACTTACCCATTTTGTTTTGGAAATAAACATTCTGACTTTGAAAATGTTGGCTGCTTTGAAAGTGCAGCTTGTTTTTTAAAGGAATGAGATTTCCATTTTTTTTTTATTTTTTTTTTTTCCAAAAAGAAATTTGTAGTTTGTGGCTTTTTTTTGTTATACATTGGACTATCTGAAATGAAGAGGAGACTGAGAGTTCTTCAGCATAATGTGTAGATTCAGTGGATTCCTTAGAAATGAATACAACTTCATGATACTGCTGTGAGTTTGAACAATAGAAAATTGCCATCTGAAATCTGTAGAAGTGAAGAAAAAACCCACACAAACAACTGAAGAAGTTGCAGCATAATCTTGAGAAATGAGTGACAGAGCTGGAAATTGAACCTGGTGATCCTGGTTTCTGCTCCCTGTCAAAAAATGTTTCATATAACAAGATAATAGACAAAATTTGGGGTTCCAAATTAGAAAAGGTAGTATAGTGCCATTTAAATTTCTGGATAGTTTGCTGCGGGAAAAAAATCTCTAATCTATGAGCTATATTTTTTCATGGTAGAGTTCCAGAGACAATTGCTTGTATGTGAAGAGGAATAAAAGTGGAAGAAAAATTAACCAGGGAGCTTCGAGTAGGGAAGCATGACCATGGAAAGAAAAAGATAAAACTGAACCTTTGAATCTCAGATGTATAGTATTTCTTCCCTGTAAGATTTTACTTTTGATCTTTTTGTTCAGAGTCTTTGGACATATTAGCTACCGTTCGGACTGGGAACTGGTGAAGGTGGACTTCAGACCATCCTTCCCCAGGGAGTGCACTGATGATGACTACGAATCTTGGGAGCTCACAAATCTACAGGTATTCGTGATTTTACGTTAACTGCCACAACTTTTCCGTAGCTTTCAGATTCATGTAGAACTGTGTGCTAGGCAAATGTTTTCAAATAGAATTTGGATGCTACATCCCCATTTTTCTTCTCCTTATGTTGGTATTTGCTGATTTTACAATAGTTTAAAATGGAGGAGGATTTTGTGTTCCCTTTAGTTGTATGATCTGTGTCCTGGGAAAGGCAGAAGTATATTTGGTGGTCTGCCATAATAATAGGTGGTCTGGCTGGATTGTGAAGCATATACCATAAACTGAAGTGTGTAATATTGATTGAAGCAATTTCAACATGCCGTCATATGTTCTGCCAACTTCCTGACCACATACCGTACTCATATATAAATTGCCATAAGTAAAGCCTATTCCAGAAGTAATTTAGGATCTCAGTGGACCGCTCATGTAATGAAGTCCAGTTGTTTTGGGCAATACCATTTCTGTAGTAATGTATTAAGGCTGTACTAATCCTGGTTCTCTGGCCAAATCCAATTTTGGGAAGCTACGTTCTCTATACAATGTATTGATTAAAGAGACCTAAATGAGGGGGTTTTACATTAAATGAAATATGTCATATTTATTCATAATAATTCTGATTATTATGTTTGTGCTTCTTCCAGTACATTTGTTCTCTCGCTCTCCGCAGGGTTGGGGTTTTTTTGCATACTACTCTGTGTCATTCCAGCTCTTCAGGTCTCATTTGCTGCTTCTCATGCCTAATTTTATACTTCTTGTTTGGGAATGCTGTGAATTTACTAAGAATGTTATGCAGATCTGAGCCTAAAGAGTAACAGTATCTAGGGTTATTGGCATTGAAATGTCTTTCAGGAATTAGAAACTACTGAAATGACTTTGACAGAGTGCTTGCAGCTGCCCAGTTACCAGTGGCGCGTGTTCAGATAGTCTTAATTCTACCTGTGTCCACACGACCGCCAACACGAGACATGGTGATTTAGATAGAACTTCAGCCATCTGCACCCACACTGAATTTTTAAATGGCCAGCTGTAGGGTTGCACCTAGATTGTGCACACATGAAACATTAAATGGCACTTGAAATTTTCGTGTACATCTTTGGATTTGCGCCCTGAAATATAGTGTATGTTACAACACTGTAATGGCCCGTTAGTGGACAGCAGTGGCTATGAGAGCTTCGTATACCTATACATTTGAATATGGAAGAGTCGATAAAGTCTGTAGTCTTGGCAGCAAGACCAGCCTTTCTCATGGCAACATAAGGTGACGTCTGTGTGGTGTAGGTTATGGTGTGCAATAAATCCGGTGCTTTGATGTCCAGGGTGATCGTTGCATCATGGGCCAGCAGAGGAGCTTTCGGAAGAGGAAGATTTCATCGTGGTGCATTAAAGGGAGAAGTTTCACATCAGCTCTCACATCCAAAGTTTGTGAATGTGTGAACTCTGATTTCTTATGGTGAGTCTGTCCGTGGACCTTTATTGCTGGTAAATAGTTACTTAGAGTTTGAGCTGGGTTTATTTTTTATTTTGGGTTTATTTTCCTCCTTTCGCCCCTCTCCCCACATAGCTGTGTATAAACAAATAGGCAGCCTGTAATTTGAATAACAGGTTGCTGTTGCATTTGCCGTTGTTTAAAAACATTGCCACGCTTTTAGTGTTTGTTTCACCTGACTGAACAAATCCTCGTGTTTTTCTCTATTGATCAAGACTTGAAAGATGACCATTGAATTGATTTATAAGGCAAGCAAACCCTTTCTATTTGCAAATGAAGCAAAAAGCCAGAAGAAGTGTGTTGGCCTGAGTGGCACAGGAAACCTTTTAAAAATCTAAGCTTCCAAGAGAGTTAATTTTGCAGAACTGACAAAGTAATTACAACCAGCTTTCCCCCAGGTGTACACAACTCCCGTTGAAATTAGACTTAGAACAGAACTGGCTTCTTCAATGTGTATGTTCAGCTGGTAGAATAATACTAAAAAAAATCTTTTTACCCTTAAAAATGTAGTCTCATCCACCCCAAATTAGACTGCTGAATGAAGTGGGGATAGTAACATCCTTGGTGTTGATGTTTTTCAGTGATTATGGGTTTGAGCGCTCTGCACCTCTGAAGTCGGAGTCTAGCAAATGCTTTGCTGACTTTTGGTTTAACCCAGAAGCACCTCCTGAAGACTGTGTGCTGGGGCAGGCGTACACCAGCAGCACTGGGTAAGCTGATGTTGTGTTCAACTGGCTTGCAGAGGCTTCCAGAGCAGGGGAGGAGATTCCAATTAAGCACGCAAAAGTGGTTTTCAGTACAAGAGAAAGAGAATGTTACTTTACATGTTCACAGCAATGCAAAAACTAACCCATTTGAGAAAAGGGGAGCTGTCTTGTTCCCAGTATTTTTATTTTTTATTTTGTAACTGTGTTTTGTAACCATTGCTACACTTCTGATAGGAATATCCATTCAAAGGCTTTTTTTTTAGCCCATTGCTTGAATTCAGACCAATTTCCAGTTTGAATCTAAAGAATTACTCTGAGGAGCCCGTAACATCTCACAGAACTTCCCAGTCTCTCACTTCCATAGGGGTAAGGAGTTCTGTGGAGAATAGATTCTTTTCCTGACCATATGGGACACTCAGAATCAAAGGAAAGCTTTAGTAACTGTAAACAATACCACATAGAATATACACTACAATGTAGTCTGACGTCTGTGCTGAGAATAACTTGCAGCTGGCATCTATTCTGGCTTATCATAACATCATCTCTGTCGGTTGTGGAGATGAGAACCAAATGACGAAATGTCAAATCTGGCAATAGAATCACGATCTCTGTGTATATTTGCCTTACCAAGGAAAATGATGTCTGTTGGGTTGCGGCTGACAGCTGTGATATACAGAATAGGAGTTCAAAAGAGCGAAATCTGACTCCAATTTTAAAGGATTTTTAAAAATAACATACCTGAGTGAAACTGATCTGTAAATAATTGCTGTACATATCCAAGTATTTCAGTATTAGTTCTTTAAAAGTGTGGCTTTTCATTCTTTCATACTGTTATGTTAAATAAATGCTTTAAGTGTTTTAAGAAATGCATAGATTTGATAGCAGCAGATAAGCAGTTGGTTCTGTGTTAATGCAGAAGCTGCTTGATCTAATTCCTTCCTGATCTTTGGGGTTTGAACCAAGACCTCTAGAGCATTGAAGACTATTGAACGCTAGGAAGGGCTATGGCAGAGAGGTCAGCAGGCTATCTACCTTCCTGGAGGGCTGATCAAGTGTGCTTCTAAATTTGAAAAGGCAATCTTGTCTGTTCGTGAACCCAAGCAATATTCATTAGCTACCATCACAGTCATGTTCAGTGCCTCTGATGACATTGTCCTGCTCACCTCTGATTCATTGTGCTCACCGCTTACTGTTTTTGCAGGTACAGGAAAGTTGTTTCCAATGTGTGTGAAGGTGGTGTAGACCTGCAGCAGAACTTAGCACAGCATATGTGTCCATTGATTGCTCCCAAGGGACTTCAGATCAGCATCAGAGAAGAAAGCCTGGCTGTTAAGCCTGGGGAAGACATCACCTTCATCGTCAGACAAGAGCAGGTAGTAATGAACATTGGCTTTATGGAAGTTTCCTCACTATCGTTATGGCTCCTTTCTCTTCTAACTGCTTTGCTGCCGAATGAGATTAAGTTGTGCTTGAGACAAAGCCAAATGACTTGGAACTTCTGTTTCAAATGAATCGGACAATCCAGTAAGCTCAGTGAACCACCAAGTTCTGTCCACAGAATGGGATTTGTCTCCTCAGCAGTGTGGTCAGTCATGATTCCTTAAAGGCATGGGCTTCTTTGAAAATCAAAGGGACTAAATTACCCAAGTCTCCTTGGACAGAAAATTTCAACTGCTGTATCAGAGAAGAACAGAAATGCAGAGAACATTTAATATTCTGGTTTAAGTGTTTTTGAGAATCTGCCTTTTAGAAAGGAATTAGGCAAAGCTTTACAGAAATCAACAAACAGCACAGCATAAGAACATTTATTATATATTGGTTGTGTTGCCAAAGGTACAGGGGGGGGTGTGTGTTTCTGTTTATTGAGAGAGACAGTGCCCTAAGGCCCTGATCAACGGCAGCGAGTACCTTTTGGATTAATTGTTTGCCGTGGGTGTCTTCCTTAATGCTTACTTTTTAGTATTAGGTTCTAACTGTTGTGCTCAGGTTACCAGAGTAGTGTACTTCCTGGCTAACCCCACTGATTTGCAAGAACGTGAAGAAAGTTCACACATTTTGGCAAACCCACGCAATGTAAATCAGGCACTTGGGATTTATTTCTGTAATGGAATCAAGAAGGTTACATGCAGAACACCAGGTTGCTTAACGCTTCTCAGGCTCTGCGTCCCAATGCTTGCAGTGCCCCAACAGTTGTGTGGCAAGTTATACTGCCTTCTCTTTTTAGAAGTTGTTTGGAAAGGTTTATTGTAAGAATAGAGCATTTGGTAGCAATTTGGACTCTAATGATTTTGATTGGCAGTTTGATTTATTTTTTTCCTACTACATAGATTCTGAAGCTTTCGTGAATCTCTGCGGCAATACGTAAAACATTTAAAACTATTGAAAAAATCTTCAGAAGTCAGGGATCTTGAAGGGAAACCTGTGCTGTGTGTTTTCTGATGAAGTCTTTGCTCCGTAAATCAAACTGGAGGGCGGATTTAGAAGAAATGTAACAGTTTGCTGCCCCCTATGGCTAAGAATAATATTTATACTTAAACGTCTGGAGCGTTGTTTAGGATCTAATCTATACAGCAAAGTCTAATGAGAATTCATAACAATTACTGAGTTTAAGAAACAGCTCTACTAGGATAAAGCAAAACATACCACTTTGCTGAACAAAATTAATTTACTAGTTTATGTGAATGCATGTTACTAGGTGCAGGAATGCCAGACATCGGGGAGTAAAGAAAACAGGCTTTGGGTGTGTTTGGGCAGTTTGCAGTTGACCTTAGAATTAATAGTAACTTATAATCATACTTATTTTTTCCCAATATATGTTGGCTGAATGTATGAATAGATAATGTCATGACGACAATCATCTATTTAGCATGGAAGCGGAAGCCCCAGTTGCTTTTAAATTTAGCTGCGTTTTCCCTTTGTGACTCTTGTGTTATCTGTCCACTGCTCTCCGTCTTTCCTGGTCAGGGAAACAGAAGTGCCTTAGTGTTTTGAAGACAGCACTCTCATCTTTGCAATAGGGAACCTATTAGAATAAAACATTGAGAGAAGCTTGCATCTACTGGCTTTCAACACTGGTTTCTGTCTCACCTGGAAAAAATATGCATGTATACTTGTTAGCATAAGAAATGCAAGCTAATGTTGTCTAAAGAGATTCCACTTTCTAGCACATCGCTGGCAAGAAGACATCTCTTCTGCTTTAAACTTTAATAACATATTATCTCCGCTGCTAAATTCTACCCATCTGTTGTCAAAAGAAAGATGTTATTTGGAAAAAAATATTCACAGTGAAGAAGCTTTCAAGGTCCTTTATGTGTGTTGAAATATGGTGTTTAGGTATTTGATAACCCTACAGGTTCCTTATTATGGGTATTCTTTTACATTACAAGCAATGCTCTTTCATCTGATAAAACATGGAAGAAAATCAATCAAACTGCAAAATAATAAAAGGAGGAAATAATAGTATGTTTTCCTTCCCTTTGTAATGCCGGGGTACATAAGTTCTAGGTTTTGTTCCCTCCTTTGATTTTACATTAGTGCTGCCTTTTGGGATTAGATTTTGATATAAACCTATTTCAGAGAGTGGCTTATGGGGAAGTGAAGTGATTTTGGAATACCTCGATGGGTGTCAATCCTTCTCTGCTCTGATGGCCATTCAGGTCACCTGACCAGCATATGGATGTATACCTTCCTTTCCTAGAGGCAATGAAGATTTTTAACCAACACTGTATTTTCACAATACAGAGGATTTTCTACCAAGCCTGGCCCTGCACCCTGTTTTAATTGCATGACTGTGATGGCTGTGTGCTGTGGCAAGTGAGCAGGAACATATTGCTGGAGACCGAGGAAGCAGGGCAGCTCGCTAAGGCAGTGCTGCCAGTAGTGTTGAGAAAGTGTTGCTGCTCACAGCTAAAATGAATTTCCCTTTGACTCCGTCCACATTGCTAGTCCACATAGCACAGGCCTGACTTCTCTCCTGAGCAGCCACACCGTGACAACATGAGTGATGAGTATATGTTTGTCCTCTGACAGTAGTATCAGTCTTGCAGTATTTTAGGGCTGAGTTCAGGAAGACGGTGTCATTTAAAGGAGCGCTTAGAAGAAGTGTAATGAATTACAAATTCTGTGAGATGTTTGACAGGACGGAATTATTTGGCTGGACTTTTACACCCTTTCCCAAACTCAGCTCAATAATCTGCTTCATTAAGCACGCATCTAATTTTACAGTAGAGCACATTAGTACCAGACATGCTGATAGCTCTGTATAATGCAGTACAACTCGGTGTGAAGATCCCAGCTTGGATCTTGAAGGCCATACGGTTGACACTCAGAGGATGTGGTTAGAAGGTGCTGTGAAGAAGGTCTAAACTAATTATTTTTGCTTTGTAATTGCATAGACTAGAAGTTCACTGGGTGAGTGGTAATTTGCTGCAATAACAATATTGAGTTGTTTGCAATCATATGAGCATCACTCCAGAACTTGGGGCTGCCTTGCACCATCATGTTATTTAATGTCCAGCTGCATTAAGGCAAGAGTGATGGTTTTTGTGTCATACAACTTGGTTAGTGGTCTGGGGTGTCTTATTTTAAGGTAGCACCTTACTGTGGAAATCTAGTACTATCATCTCCATTAATGCACACAACATCTGTTGCACTAAAATCTTTGCCATGGGTGTAATGGTTTGACTGCAACTATTGCGATTGAGTCAAAATATCTGGCTGGGGCTAGAAATGTTGTTGTGATTCGGGAAACGGTTATAATCATGTGTCCTGACTATTTCGGTTCTGGCCATTTAAAATATTTTTGATATATTTTCCTTTTAGGGTGATACATTGAATACCAAATACCAGGTAGATCTTGGAGATGGCTTTAAGGCGATATATGTGAACCTTACGATGACTGGAGAACCCATCCGTCACCGCTATGAGAATCCTGGGATTTACCGTGTCTCGGTGAAGGCTGAGAATGTGGCTGGGCATGATGAGGCTGTGGTGTTCATCCAAGTCAACTGTAAATCAGCTCTCTTTTTTTTTCACTTTTTTTACTTTTGCTGCTATGAAGTAGTAAAGAAAATTACTAGTCACAATTAGGAAAAATGCATATTTTTTCAATAACCTCACGCAGTCTTGCAGTGCTGTATGTTGTTAATGCAGAGGCTGTAAACCTAATGTATTAGGAGGTCAGAATTAGTTTTGTTTGGATGTGGGAGAGGGATGGTGTATTAATCTCTTAAATAGCAAGCACGCCTCAGTTCAAATCTCAGGTTTGATCCATCTTCCTGACTCAAGACCCTGTTGGCAGTCTTAGCAACTAAAATTTAACACTTCAAGCTATATCTTTTTAGGAGCTTCTAGGTGCTGTGTGAAACAAGTGAACAGATGTGTTCAGAAACATATGAGCTCTTGTATGATTTTAAAAAATAATCAAAATCTCAGTGTTTCTAAAAGTACTAGAACCTAGATTTTAAGTAGTTAATTCTCACAAAGTTTTAAAGTGGTATTTGGGTATAATTTCATGTTGGCAGGCAGTATTACTTGACTTAGACTTCTCTCTCTCTCCCTCTCCTTAATTAAGACCTAAAAACCCCCATCAAATAGATTTAAAAGAAAAGAATAGCACGGCACAGGGAATATCATGCACCATCACAAGCTTAATGTACCTCAGTCATCTCATAATTGAAATGAAGAAGGAAACTCATAACTGGAACTGAATTTTCCTCTTCCTTTGAGATTCAAGGCAGCTATTGCTTTGCCTCTTTTCAGATGTGTAAAAAATTCAGAACCACGTAACATCCAAAGAAAAGGTACTCATCTTGCATTCTCCAGGTGTCCGTTTCCCTCTGTTGTGAGTGGTGTGTCTTCCATCCTAATCCCAAAGCAGTGGAAATCGCTGGAGCCTCACACATGGCTGTGCACAGATCCATGTGCTTTATGTCAGCCTGTCTGGTGACTGCTGATATTTATGTAGTTTGCTGGTCAGAGTCCTTGAGTCCAGACTTTGCAGTTCTGCTTTGATTAGCAGGTGGAGCCCAACCCATTAATGCTAATTGCCAATCTCCTGTTAAAATCAAATGGAAAGGATCAGAATCGAATTTTCCACCTTAATTTCAGTATCTATGTCTTTGTTGTGTTTGTTTTTAAATTATTGGACAGCTCCAGAGAGCTCAGATAAATCACTTAGGGCTTCACTGTTACTTTTTAGGAGCTTCTAGTTGCTGGAAGTAGATTAAGCACAGGACCGGTAGATCTGTACAAGTAATGAATGGCAAAAAACTCTGTGTAACATCCTTCTCTCTGGGGAGAACAACTTCTTACCATTCAGAGAATGAAGTGCAGTAGCAAGCCCTGATGGAAAGCAGGACAACAGCTTTCTCAGAATGTGCTTCTGATCTGGCCTACATCAGGATAAACAGTAAAAATGAAAGATACCGATTGTGTTTTACGCAGTGGATTTACAAATTGCAGAAGCCAGAGGTATTTTTCCCAAGTAAAATGACCAGTGCATTAAGAGGACGTTGGTGCTGAAGTGCAGAGGCAGCAGAGCACTGAAGCAGACGTGGTCCGTTCCTGAGCTTCTCTGAGGATGCTGCGCATAGTCTAGAAGACTCATGGAAACATGTTTCCCAGTCTGTTTGAATAAATGCTTTCTATGTGATTTGCTCTGTTTAATTTTTTAGGTAAATGACAAGATTTGAGGAAATTAGCTGGCACTAATTAAACTACAATGTCTACATTCTAGAGAAACACTAATAGCTGTTCAGGGACATTTTTCACTGTGGAATACCGTGAAAGCAGAAATGTCCACAGAGTCCTGCTTTCACTCCATCTCCAGCTGATGTATTCCCAGGGAATTTTTTCAGGGACAAATGGTAAAGGGAGTATTTTTCACTCCTGCCAAGTTCTGTTGCTATGGGATGCCCTGTAATGCAGGACAATTTAAGAACTTTGGCCTGTCATCCAGATTATGCTTTCTGATCCAGATCACGCAGTCTAAAACATGTTAATGAACTGTAAGAGAAGTTAGAGCAAGTCTGATAGTATAAACTTGAATAGGTAACCCAGAATAAAAAGAACTGAAAAAGAGCTAGGCGTACATTTTCTTTGTCACAAAACCATGATCTCTATAGTGTGCGAATAATCAGGGAACTTTGAAAACTGTAGCTTCGTTAACCAGAAATCACGTAAGTCAACTTCATTCCTAATTGTACATACTTAAGGGTGCTATGAAGCTTGTTCAAATGCATTACGGAACTGTGTGACTGAGACAAGCAGAAGGGCTCACAATAATTCTTTTTAGCTCCTTAATATATAGGAACGGCAAACTTGAAATAACAGTCATCATTCAAGTACCCAACAACTTCCTCTCTAAAAATTTTGGAAAAGAAAGTAACCTTCTTCAGGAGCAAAACTGTATCTCAAAATGATCTGTTTCCTCTGGGAAAATGTAAACTTGTGGCAAAATCAAAACAGTGATGCAGATTCCTCCAGACTTCTTTAACTTGCCTCATCAGAAGGAAAATCTATTTCTGGAAGGAACAAATTTAATGGACTTTGTAAAATTTCTGAATTGTCCTCAAGACACCAGCAACAGGAGCAGCATTTTAACTGTTTCAGTAAAGATTCTATTGAAGGAACCATTTATTGAAGCACCCAACAGGTCTTGAATTTACATAGTTGGTGAAAAAGTCATTGAAGAAAATGCGGAATGAAAGTAAAGCCTTATGTTGGGATGAAGCAGCACACAGGCTGGTTGAAGCGAGGTGGAAAAGGAGGGTGAATGGACCGGTGTTAATTACCCTGAAGTTTGCACTGAGATGAAAGACCTTTGAATGAGTTAAAAGATATTTAGAATGGAACAAAAATGGATGGGCTAGTGTTCATTCTGTGTATGAATGCACGTTGGACCATACAGCGGTTTGGTATCCTGGAGAGCTGGTGCAGCTGAAGTTAGGAAATTCTAGTTATTGCGTTATACTATTATAAAGCTTTTACCTTCAGATATTCTGAAAAAGACATACTTGGAAACGTCCGAGGGAAGGATTTTCTTTCACTAAAGTTATGGTACTGTGAAGCAAAATACAAATTAAGCAGCAGATAAAATCATTGCAATGATGCATTTCTTCTATACAAATAATAATGTTTACACCCTTCATAGGCAAAAGTTCAGAAAGGAATAAACTTACTCTAAGGCACATTTTGTAGTGCAGAGGGTATCTATTTTAATGTGCAAACAAATGCAACCCTGATGTACACATCTATTTTAAAACATGCGTTAATGAGAGTTTGTGTGTGGTGTGAGCCTAACAGCTGATACTTTATAATGAAAATGAGTAGTCAGCAACATTCTTTCTCAGTTTTCTGCTTTTCCCTTACCAGTCTGAGATTTGCTAGATTTCTATTCATTTGATCTTTTATTACTTCAGGAAAAAAAAAAAAAAAGCTGAGATTGACTTTTCCACTTTTTAACTGAGATATTTGCGTATGTTTTCTACAATTGGGCATGCAGCAAAAAAAAGTGCACCAGAGGCGCATTTTCATGATCTGTCACACTGTTCTAGGATTTTGTTTGTGGGGTTTTTTTGGGGAGTGAGGTGGGGGTTTGAAATGAGGTCCTTTCAATTATGCCTGCAGCTTTCAACACAGATGTAGAAGCAGGAGGGAGGGAAAAATAAATTCAGGACCTTATGGTGTGCAAGCGAGAGGCTTTGGGGCAAAGAGGAATTAATAAATTGGATTCTTGTTCAATGATATTTTGGGAACTTTGTTCAGCTCCACTGCAGGCTTTAAATTTAGAAGTGGTTCCAGTTGTTGGGAGAAACCAGGAGGTGAATCTGACGGCCATCATACTGCCTAAGAACCCTAATTTGACAGTCTTCTACTGGTGGATAGGAAACAATCTTCAGGTACTTGAATGGTTTTGACTGAGATTATTTTCAATCTCTTTCCAATAAAGGCTGAGTGACACCTTTTACTTTAATAGAAATACTGCCACGTTGCATGACTTCTTTTAGATCATCTTTCATTCCAAATAGACAGTTATATCTGGTGGCAAGCAGTATCTACCTTCCCTTGTTTTATCACCTACATTTAAAGTGTTAATTTCCCTTTATTGCTACTTACATGCAAATGCAAATTTCTTGTCTAGAATTGGTTTGAACTTCTGAATCATTTTCTTTTGGGGGGAACAACAATTTATTCTATTCCATTACCTGTGGAAAAAAAACTTGTGGAAGGGGATGCGTTTGGCATCATAGCATTGGTGAATGATGAAGTTTGGGTTTATGCACTTCCATGTTGATAATGTGAGTACTGTAAATTTAAGTGCTGTACAGAAATATATATATATTCATTGTATAGATAAATATTTTCTGGGAGTATAAAATAAACTGGCGTATCAAAAATAACTGGGATATCTAAAAGGATATCAAAACAGTGAAAGCACTCAAACAATCTGGTGATATGCATTTGGGAACAGAAAGTCTAGATAAACATATCCTAGAGCAATAAATATCCAAGTACTTCTATTGGGAATATTTCTGGTCTAACTGGGTTAATTTCTTTTAAGGTAATTCTTTCAATTACAGATAAGTAAAATGTTTTCTTTATGAAGGAGACTAAGTATGACAGAGGAGTGCTTCAAATAACCACAGTGTACTTTCTTCTTGTAAATGGGCTGTCTACCATAATCCCAGCCTGTATCTTTTCATTATTATTGACTTTGTCATTGCTAGAAGAGGCACTGCAGATCTGTGTAGTCTTGTGAAGGGTTTTGTAATTCATACAGATGTGGTCAGGTAACACTATCTCAGTGCTGCCTTGAAGGTTACGGTGAGCTGATGCACTTCCATGGGTCATGCTCTAAGTTGACAGAATTAATCCTTTTGGCCTTGACTATACCCCACATTTTTTGAGGCAAATGGCTTGCTATATAGAATGGTTTGGGTTGGAAGGGACCTTAAAGACCATCTAGTTCCAACCCCCCTGCCATGGGCAGGGACACCCTCCACTAGACCACATTGCCCAAAGCCTCATCCAACCTGGCCTTAAACACTTCCAGGGATGGGGCATCCACAACCTCTCTGGGCAACCTCTTCCAGTGCCTTACCACCCTCACAGGGAAGAATTTCTTTCTAACATCTAATCTAAATCGACCCTCCTTCAGCTTAAACCCATTACCCCTTGTCCTGTCACTACACTCCCTGATAAACAGTCCCTCTCCAGCTTTCCTGTAGGCCCCTTCAGGTACTGGTAAGCTGCAATTAGATCTCCCTGGAGCCTTCTCCAGGCTGAACAACCCCAACTCTCTCAGCCTGTCCTCATAGGAGAGGCGCTCCAGCCCTCTGATCAGCTTCGTGGACTCGCTGCAACAGCTCCATGTCTCTCCTGTACTGGGGCCCCCAGAGCTGGACGCAGTACTCCAGGTGGGATCTCACAAGAGCGGAGCAGAGGGGCAGGATCACCTCCCTCAACCTGCTGGTCACGCCTCTTTTGATGCAGCCCAGGACACAGTTGGCTTTCTGGGCTGCAAGCGCACGCTGCCAGCACATGTTGAGCTTCTCATCAATCAATACCCCCAAGTCCTTCTCCTCAGGGCTGCTTTCAATCCATTCCTCGCCCAGCCTATAGTCGTGCTTGGGATTGTGCCGACCCACGTGCAGGACCTTGCACTTGGCCTTGTTGAACTTCATGCGGTTCACACGCGCCCACCTCTCCAGCCTGTCAAGGTCCCTCTGGATGGGGGATCTTGTAGAGATTTGTGACCCTGACTCAAAATCTGTTTATTTCATTGGGATCTGAATGAAAACCTAATACTCTACCGATTAAAAGGAACGTTTGCCCCATCTGGCAGCTATTCTGTTTATAAGCATTCTATTTAGGGAAAGAAGCATCCTGTATTGAAAATTGTAATTGAATAATTTGATAAAATGTGGATTAATTGAATAATTTACGTGAAACCTTTTTTGCTAATATTTTTAGTGAACGTCTCTTCAGACACTATTCTTGTGGTTCTTGCTTAAATTCTGTTTTCAACTTTTCTTTGCTTTTTAAAGCCACTCCTTACATTGGACAATTTTCTGGTGACAAAATTTGCTGAGACAGGTGACGTCAGAGTTACAGTGCAGGCTTCCTGTGGGAGCTCCATGCTTCAGGACTCAAAAGTTGTCCATGTTTTTGGTGAGACATTACTTTTGTTAATTTTTTGTTTGTTTCTTTCTTTCATATGTACTTGTTTCTTATACCTCTTAAACCAGCCCTGACACAACTCAACCTGTTGTAAAATTATATCTAATGCCATATTTAGTTGTTAAAATTAGAGGGTTGAACTGTCCCGAGGTAGCCCCATGAAGTTGAACAGTGTGATTGTATGGAAGGGTTTAATCTAAAATGTTTTGTTTCCTTTGCTAATTTTAAATGTTACTGTGTTTCCCAAATGCTATACATAGCAATAGTGTTGAAGTAGTATTTTGGTCTACGACCAGAGAGTTTCTTAGAATTTCTAAATAAAGTAGTTTAAATCCCTCTAGAAAAAAATAATTAGTTGTGTATATACTCTCAGCATTAAAAGGAAAGTGAAATAATTGCCTTTTATCACAATATATCACTGTTCCTTTGCTGTTTATCTGAGGGTTTGGATCAAGTATAGCTCCGCTGTAGTTATTGAATAACTCTTCAGCTCGTTTCACGTTGTGTCTTATAACGTGGTGGCAAGGCATAATATACTGTGAAAAATGTAGTGCCATCGAATTATTTACATTTGTATTTGTGCTGTCACATGTGGGAATTGTGATAAGTGAAAAAGCTTCCTTCTAATGCAGAGCTAAAAGCCTTCAGGTATCATGAAATACACAACATGATACATCTCTGTTGTCTAAAGAAGATTCTGTTATTTTTGCTTTTGGTATACTTATTAATTTAAAATAATGGTAAGAACCGCACTCATGCTAAATGAAGCTTTTAGGAACCTTCTTCTTTCCTAAGATAAAGGGATTTAATGTTTATGCTACCACTTATAAGTGCATCCACTTTTTCAGAAATCTGTAGAAGTTTAAGCCATCTTAGTGGTACTAGGTCAATGACTTTGGCTTTCAAATGCTGCTGCTGCTCTTAGTGTTGGCCAGTCCTGATACCAAGAGCAAGAAAGTACTGGTCATGGGGGAAATAAAGAACCCTCTGGAAAAGAAAACCACATGAAAATACAATTCTGTCGGAAGCATTGGGGAGGCCAGGTTTGACTCATGCATTCCAGAGGATCTCTTTCTCTGCTTTGCATTAAGTTCCCCAGGTGTTGATCCAAGAAGCCTATATGGAGAAAGGGAAGATTTTAGAGGCTGTTTACTGAGGAACAGCCCATTTCTGGTATTCAAGGTATTTGCGCAATATCCAGAAAAATGTGGGTGTGCCTTGTTTTTGGTTTTTTTGAAGAGAGCAGTAGTTAGCCTTTGGAATATCATTTCTGTTCTTATTTTTGTAGCTAGTTGATGGAATACACAAAGTATTCATTTTTATGAAAAACAGGAACATTTAATAGGCAAAAAACACATGTTTATGATTCAGTGAGAATCCATTGGCGCATTCCCATTACAAATAAAAGAAACCAACAACGTCTGTGTGGTATATTGTCCGAAGGAAAAATTATTAGGAAGGTTTTGACCCCAGAGCATGTATGTAAATCTGCTTTGTTTATTTTTTTTCTTCCTGCTTTTTTATCTTTAGGCACAAATTTGATGATGGTGATGAAAATACAGAAAGAAATTGAGTGCCTGACAGGAGTGCACTCTTGCTCTGTGTAAGAGTACACAACACAGAGCAGTGGGGTTCCTAGATACTGCAGCACTGCACAGCAAATAATGCCAAATGTATATTTTCAGCTTTTATTTCTGCAAAAGTATTTTTGCAACCTATTTTGTTATTTTTTTCAAAAATGTTTATTTTTGTTTTTCTAGATCATTTTCATGTTCTTCCTCTGAAGTTTACCAAGCACCTGGACATGTACAACCCTGACATACCGGAGTGGAGGGAAGACATAGGGCGGGTAGTAACACGACTTCTTGCGAAGGTGCTCTTTCACATTGCTCGTAAAACGTTCCCTCGCCAGTCATAAAGCTTGAAGGTTAAGTTAATGCCTTCTCATTTAGAAAAAACGAGGCAGAGCAAAATAATAAAATGAACCTCATGAGCCACATTTCAAACAAGTTTGAGCCTAGTGTCGCTTTTACGTGCAGGCTATGGACGATGATATTGTAACATAAGAAAGTTTAGGTCTGTCACAGCCTAATTGGCAATTAATGCTAAATACTGCCTTCTGGGATTAGGGATAGAGGTATTAGCAAATACTGCTGACACCAAAACAGGAAGAGTAGCTTAAATGTGATATATTTAGAAGTTAGGCAAAGGATGCTGTGTAATGTAAAAGACATAGGCTTTGTGTAAAAACAATGCAGAAAAAAAAATTGTTTAACTTTGAAAATTATATATAATATATATGCAAACAGTTCCTATAGCTGGTTTTTTAGATCATATTCACAAAAGAAATGTGAATTGGGAGCAGTTGAATCCTGTAGGTTAAATGGAGCACAAAGCCGTGCAACGGCTCTGTGAGAGAAGGAAAAGCACCCCATGAAAGCTGTGAGCTCTAGAGCTCTGCTCTTCGGGTACGCGCGCTGCCCGCAGCTGAGTGTGCGCACACTGACTTTTGGTGAGGACATTAGCGCTGAGCTGCAGGTTGGTAATGCTTTGACAATGCTTGTGTTTGAAATCACTTGACTTTTCCTGGATTTACAGTAGTCCAAATCAGATTCTGGGATTTTGACTTTATACTTTTCCCTGCCTTTTTTAAGGTTCACATCAAATGTCAAATTAAAGTAAATTCCCACTTTTCTCAACTTAAAACTATTCCATAACCAGAGTCTATCAAACAAATGTTTTAATCCCTTATGAAATTGCCCTTGTGTTTTAGTGTTTTAGTAATTACCAAATCTTTGCAAAAGAATATGAGCAATTTAATGGAATTTTGGAATCTGTTTGAGAAAGGAAGGCTACGGGAAGTGCCCAGGGTGTTGTCATTAGAATTGTGTGTCTGTATTATACATCACATGGAGGAATTTGGGACTAAAAGCAAAATTTGCACAAACTATTTTGAAAAGGAATGCACTTGACTTTCCATGGGGGCTGCAGGCATTCATAACAATTTCAGGAACCGAACCTAGGTGCTCTTAGTCTTGTCCTGGAAGACTTCTCTCTGTCCATTAAACACAGATGGAAAAATAACCTCCCTAAGCTAAAGTTAAGTGTAATGAATATGCCCTTCTAAGTCTACTAAGCGTTTGAATGGTCCAGAAAGGATCCTAAATTGTTACCCTAGAAAAGCACAGCCATTGCAAAATTTTGCTAAAACTGCATACCACTTCATTTTGCATCTTTTCATGATGCCGCTAAATCTCTTTAATGCGATAACAATGCTTAGCTCTACCAATCTTCAAAGAGCAGCTCACATTTCAGTTAATTTATGTTTGGCTTTGTTCATGTTTTAGCTTCTGGTGGAATCCCCTCTAAATATTAAGGATCTGAACACCAAAGACTAAAAGACATGTGTGGAGTTACTTATGTATTTTCTACAAAATATAAAGCACGGTGTCCTGTAATTTGCCATATGCCTTTGTCTTCACAGGAAACCAATATACCCAAAGAAACACTCATGACGGTTGTGAAACCTGGTCTGCCCACAACTGCTGACTTGCATGTGCTACTACCAGCAAACCAACCAAAAAGGAAGAGAAGTGTAACTAGCGATAAGGTAACCAGAGCAATGTATATCTAGTTGGGACAGTCTTCATCCTGTTTTGCCATCAGTGGCTGTACTCTCATTGTCTTTAGGTGAAATTAAAGGTGCTCCTTAACTATGTAAGGATCGCACCCCCACCTGGCAAGAGACATGTAAAAGCTAGTAACAGTTATGACTGCTGTGTCTGACAGTGTATAGCCCAGCATAATCCAGTGCTTACTGGTATTAGTGTATTTCTCAAGAATAACTAATATTGATCTGGTTTAGAAACAGAAACAACAGTGATGGCATGTCAGTCTGTGAAGATCTGATAGAGCAAAGAGTGTATTTAGAACACTGATGTGTTTAAAGAGGGATGAACCATCTCTGCACTGTCTTCAGAAGCAAATTAGATTTCAGGTCAAATAGAAACAGAACCTTAATAGTTAGCCTGTAATGTAAAGAGCATCAAGCAGGTGGTTTCTGCCTTTAGGAGCAAATGTCCTTTTCAATTGGCAAGAAACAAATACAGTGAACACAGGAATGAAAATCAGACGTTAGTTTCTCCCTACTTATTTCCAAACCATATTTCTTCCATAATAAAAGACCTTATGCCGGTTGAAAATCAGAATACCGGCACTTATAATTTATGATATTTGTCCTTTTGCTGTGATGGAGAAGGAACGGATCCCAACATTCTGCCTGTATCTTGCAGTTCAAGTCCTGACAGTTACAAAGAATCCCAATGTAAGGCATTGTTAATTTTGAAGGGCATTTTACAACTTTTTGAGACAAGGTCACAGTATCCAAAGAGCTGGAGACATAAGATGACAAAGCTCTTCATATTAACACAAAACCAGTAGATTGTGTTTGGAATTGATGGGGTACACTTTGGAAGGTCCAAAGGAGTATGTTGATGTCCAAGTACTTGAACAGGTGTCGGTCTTTAAAATGCACAGAGTAGAGTGTGACTGCACAAAATTTTCTGCTCTGTGGCAACCCCGAACCCTTACTGCTCTCCCCCTGTAATCACAGTGGGGGTTCCTGGGAGTCTGAAATCCTGATGATGTTGCAGGAACCGATTAATTTTCACCAGTTGTTTCTTTAGTAGAGAGCCATTCATGAACTAAGGCTTTCAGCCAGGTGAGCATTAGCACTTTAAAATTCTTTGCATCTTTCCACTTCTTTAAGAAGCAAGGTGCAGCTTCTAAAGGAAATTCTTTCTCTTTATTCTGAGTATATATGGAATGGACTTCTTTAATTTAAGGGAACTGATGATAAATTCATAGGTTGTGTAAACTTTTTATTTCAGTGCAAAGTGTTATGTGTATTAGGTCCCTTTAAATCTCAACTGTTATATTAGCACTGTGCTTCAAGGCAGTTTAAAGAATGTCATCAGTTATAATCAAAGCTATCTCAAGTTTGGGGTTTTTTCATGTTTGTGTATGAAATATCCTGTGAGTTAGTCCAAAGCATAAAGAAGAACACTCATAAGTTGCAAATGTTTTGGGAAAACTTCTGCTCAGGGGGGCGATGGGGAGATTACAGTAGTTTAGCAGGGCACAGTTTCTGTAATAAGTAGTCCTGCAGTAAGGCCTTGCAAAGGTTTACTGAAACTAGAGCAGCGCCGAAAGGTGGAAGTAATTGTATAACATGGAGAATAGATCAACATTTCTGACGTTGTTAAGAGGGACCAGGTCAGACCAGTGGTGGTTGAGGATTTCATGTATGGAAATACCAACTACGGTACAACCTGCCTTTGGTTGGCGCAGGAGCAATTACAGCAACCCGTGCTATCCAATGGTAAAAAATCATTGGTTGCATTCTGACAAAAGCCCTTTTTCTTTCAAATTTATGCATGTAGAAATAAAAGCTGAGTGTGACTTAGCCTGGTTTTAAGCACACAGCAATTTCAAAAGTATTTCATTCTAATCATTGACTCTAGAGGAAAACTCGGTCACTTAATATATGCACATCTATTACATGTCCAATGTCAGGTGGGACGAGTCCAGTTGAAAAAGTCAATTAAAGTGCATTTAAACTATAGCCTGGAAAGCAGTGGCACTGAGGAAGATTTGGGGCTCTGTCTAAACTACTACGTGACAATCCCAGTGAGTTCTTTGGCAAAAAGGGCAAGTCAGACCCCCAGAGGTATAAGTAAGTGGGTAAGAGCGTGAATAGTGTTGGTATTTTTGCATTCTTATACCACGGTGCAGGAGCCATTGTGTTCACATGTTCAAATATTATCATTGGAAAGGATGTAGAAAAAGAAGATAGAAAATTCAGATGCTAGTATAAGAACCTTAACTTAGAGTCTAGAGAGGAGCTCCAAACACTGGATTCCTTTTTAAAAAAAAAAGTTGTGCTCAATAAATACCTTGGGGCAGAAAAAAACCCCATGAGCACTGAAGCAACCATCAATCTAACAATGGAATAAATAAGGCAGAACCTTTGTCTAGATTCACATGAGATTCAAATTTTTGCCCTGTGGAAGTGTAGTTCATATAGCCTTGGGTGTGAACTCAGGGGCGGGGAGAGAAATAACGAACAAGTGTTAGTCACTTAAGTGAAAACCAGAGCAAATGTTGGATTCCTCAAACACCTGCCAGGAAAATATGATGTATCCAAAGTTATGGGGCTCAGTAATTTCATTTACTGGCTGAAAGTCAGATTAGCCTAAAGTACTGGTCCCTCTTGCATTGTATACCATGAACCTGGAGTGAGACCAAGTAACTATTTCAGTGGTGCCAGCATCACTTTGAAGGCTGCTAATCAAGATAGTTGTCATATCCATTCTCTTTTCAGACTTTAGGCAAAAAGATAAATACTTAGGAGCTATCTGGAGTAATTGTCTTGTAAAATAACTGAGGCCATGCTCACATCACCCTAATGTTGAGTCATTTCCCCACAAAAAATGTAATAAAGTCGGTGGAATGGCTTCAGAAGTTAGGTATTCCTCAATATGAGTGAGGATATTTGAACTTTTGTGTAGTCTCTGTCCATAACGAGAGAGACTACAGGGATTTCTATCTATTATACTGCAAAGGCTTGTCAGAGATGAGCACCGTAATTGATAATATCATAAAAGGAGTTACTCGTGAAGGTTTCATGGATATAAAGCATATTTCTAATTTGGCATCCTGTGGGAAGTCATATCCTAAATTATAAAGCATAGAGTATAAAACTAGCTTTGATCTTTTAGAAAATTACCCATGTTGACGACACCAGCAAGTAGAAGGGAAAATTCAGACAATTTGTCATCTGGGGTTAGGATATGATGGTATATTTAATGGATCGGCTCCATAAAAATGTGAGAGACCATATTTTACTGTGCTCTATCCACTGGAGAAAAATAAGAGGAATCCTGATTTTTTCCACATGGATGGATGTATATATTTCTAAAGAGTATTGTTAAAAATTAGATATAAATAGAATCCATCCCATTATAGGTAAGGAGATGAGGTAAATTATGACATGCAGTTCATTATCAAATAGCAGTTACTTTTCATAGCAAGAAATCTAAAGTGACATCACAGGTTTTCTTCTGATATGTTAGAAGAATGGAGAGTTTTTAATATGGATTATACATCGTGTGAGTTATGACCATGGTAAACCCAATAGTGCGTGCAAATTACATGCTGTCTGTCACATACTGGGTAAACATAAAGGCTTAGGTAAGCAGAAAGAAAGATTTGTCTGTAAAGATTGGACATTTTCAGCTTTTATGGCTTGTGGATTTTTGCATGATTTTTAAATGTGGAATTTCTTTAAGATTTCAGCTCATGGTTGATAAATGCTTTCTGAGTTTCTCACCATTTAATGAACCAGAGGTTTTTCTTTTTAGAGCATTGAGTATCTCAAAGTGGAACGGAGTGCGAGACATCTGATATTCTCTTTGTTGTATTTTCAGAGAATAGCGGCTATAAAGCAGGCCTTGAATGCACACAACATCAGTTTCTTTCTGAGGGGAGGATACTGGGTCCTAGTGACTTTAGCTGACTCCGATTCAGGTAAATCTATAAACAAAGCTCCCAACAGACCAACCTTTGGATGCCTGTCTGAGTTCTGATAAGTTGAGAAAATCTCAATATGTAACATCAGTATATGTATGTACATATACACATGTATATATATACTTACTTGGTACTTTTTACATATTTTTGTGTGTGTATATATGTATGTAAATATATACACATACATGCACACATGTATATATGGATATATTTTCATCTGGTATTTATCAACAATCACCAACAAATATTTCTTACACATTTCCATTTTGTCATACCTCATCCTTTGTTTCAGAAGCTTCTTGCTTTTTTCTGTGTAACCATGACATCAACTAAATACCTATATTATACAAAACAGCGCCCTGAAGGATGAGCCAGCCAGGCTTCAAAACACCCACCTGGTGAAGCACTTTGGCTGCACCGGCTGCCAGGAAACCGGCGCAGCTTTGCTTCGGCCATTAACCCTGTAGATATAACTCCTGGGGTCTGGGGGACAGCCTTGCATCTCTGTCTTGTATCTCTGATCTTCACATCAACGGACGTGAAGCTTGCTGTAGGGTCTCTACATTGCTAATCCTGTCCTGAGAGAGATGATATGCTTTTTCTCTGTTTAGAACAAGTGGAAACGGGTTTTTTGGATGCATTTCCTGCATCTCTGGATTCACTGTCTACCTGGAAACTGGTTGAAGAGAGTATGTGTGTGTACGTGTGTGTGTATTTTGAACAGACACACATTAAAATGATGTTTTAACTAGAAAGTTCAGCTTTGACTTGAACCTCGTATTAGAATGTCCTGTAATTTTTGTTTGTGTATCGTATCCCACAATGATACACGCTTCCTTCTTTCTTATTTCGGTGTGTTCTGAGAGAACAGCTTAGCTGACCACAATCAATTTATGTAAATACTGGTGTGATATTTTATCTGTCAGCTCTCTGTAGAAGACAAAGCTCTTTTATCTAGTCTCTAATGTAGGATCGTGCTACAGTCTCGCTGTGGTACCTCAGCTGGTTTAAAGGGCTAACGTTCATTAGGCAGCACAAAAGGCTGGGACTGAAAGAAGCCCGTGTTCTTTCCAGCCTTTACCAACGTACGACCTTGATGAGTTCATTTGTTGTTCAGAGCCTTAGCTTCTCCATCTGTGAAATTAATACAGCCCTGCTTTTGCAACGCCTGTACGTAGGGTATGTGATCATTTCCGATGATAACTTTGGATTCCCAGAAAACAAAAACACTGAGTACGCAAATAATTAAATTTTCAGGGTTTGGGGTTTTGTTTTGTGTTTTGTTCTTTTTTAATTGGTCCTCTGTCTTTCAGTCACAAGTCACCAATTAATTTTGTGTTGTTGCCTTTTTGAAGAGGCTACAGACGGAGCGAAGAGAAGTTGTTACACAAATAACAATTAAATAGAAAAGAAAACCCAAGAATGTGACTGATCTGACAGAGGACGTGCTAAGCTGTTCTTTTATTTTGTATTTCAGACTCTCAGAGGATCGGAGGAGGCAGTGGCTACTGGGCTATTGTGGTTCTCTTTGTCGTCTGTCTAGTCGCAGTTGGGGCTTTCATACTCTACAAGTTCAAAAGGCAAGTAAACCTTAATCAACAACATACATGTTTTAAGAATTAGACTTATCGATGTATCAGCAAAACAGAGTTTGTTATTTGAAAAGAAGATTTCTTGAAGAACTGCAAAAAGTCCACTGCTTTGAAAGTTGTGGTTTTCTGCACTTTTCAGACATCAAGGTACTGCACTGATGCTTGCTTTCACTTGCTGTGTTCCAAGATAAATAGCAGCAATATGGGAACTATGGAGAGTTAGTTCAGCTTGTCTAAATAATATAATCAAGAAACAGAGCTGAGCTAAAATATTATTCCTGATTAATTCCTACCTCATTACTCCTAGCAATTATGAATAAACTAAAGCTATCGGGACAAGGAGTGCATCTGCAATGCCGATTTGCTTAAAAAAGTAGTTTTATCAAAACACGCAGTGCTCTGGAGTTTCTCTTTGCACACATTACATTTTAATTGCTGGGGCTATGCCATGTAGAATGACTGATGGAAATAGATTAGCGTTAATTTGACACTAGAGTGTGTTGAGGGGAGAAATAGTTCTGGAAGTGGCCCTTATGCGAGACATATTCTCAAAATTGACAAGGGATGCCATGCCAGCCTTTGACAATCCAATATATCCTTAGTCTGCAATTGATTTTAATCGGAGCTACTAGGGTGCTGTGCAATTTAAAGAATTTTGTTCTTGTTCATGAATCTGTGTTATCATTGGCTATGCTTTTGGTAAAGATGATTTCTTTATCTCTGGGGCATTTAGAAGCTATTGGCTTTAGCATGCTGGAAACAAGCCTTCATCATCATCAGATCCTGATGTCCTTACTCAGTGAGGATTCCTATTGATTTGGCTCATTTTTTAAAGATTGGTTTTTATTTGAAATAAAAGTAATTTTACAGATATGGGTGCGGCACTGAGTTTGTGATAGCAATAAGCATAGATAACATTTAAGTAAGAGTTTGTTTAGATAAAGATTTTTTAAGTCAATAGAGAAACTCCCTTTTTCTCCAAGAATCACTTCATTTTCTCACTGCAGCACCTAAGTTTCTTGGAGCTCATAGTGGCTGATTGCTCTAAAGGACAAAGCACAGAATGCTGTTTCAGACTGTCTACAACTGAATAAAAAAATCCATTTTGCTATTTTAGGTGCCTGCAGCAAGGAAAAGCATAAAAATGGTTGATGTGATGTAATTATATTATTTCAGTAGCAATACATGAAGGATTTGCTGTTTGTAGTGTGGAATCATAAAACTTGCTCGTGATATCTTTTGAAAGCTGTATGATTTATATATTTTATAAGCTCTTAAATGAGAGCAATTAAATAACAGACACAATTACTGCATGGCAAAAGTAGTATAAAATATTCAGGAAAGGAAGAAGAAAAATATTTTCCTTGAGTTCTTTCTAAAATGCCCAATGAACCATTGCTTTATAAATAGAGCTTTTATTAAGGAGGAAACTATAGTACAATTTGCAAATTGCAAGCTTTAATGTCTCTCGCACTTCTATATATAATTTGTGGAAATCATTTGCATTTAAATTTTGTGGGGGTTTAATTTAGGTGTGAGTGAAGAGAATTGTGAGATACATTCAAATATTTCTCAGTAGCCTGAAAACTGCTGTTGGCATTGATGAATGACCATGCAATAGTATTCAATTTTAGTCCGTATCATATCTGTTTCTGAGATATTTGACAGAATTATTTTTAAATATTCCTGCTAAGCTTTTCCAAGGTGATAATTTTTTTTGGTTGCATCCCTCATTTGCAATTTGATCTTCAAAGAATTTTGAGCACCTAACCGGTGCTACGTTTGAAAAATCACTTTTTTTCCTCTGTGCCCCCTGTGAACTCCTCTCCCACCCAAATCTTTAATCCCTTAAAAAAAGGGGGTTTTCCTGTGTTTATAAAGATGAATGGTGAATTGCTGGATCCCCATGGAGTACTTCATTGTGAGTATAGTCCCTTTAAAGTCAATATAGTGAGTCTGTAAGTTTACAAACTGGTCCGTAGGGAGCGAGGATATGAAACTGAGTGTCCTTTATAGATATAAAGGTTGCAGGTTGTAATGGAGGAAGGCAGCTTGTCAATATTATATGCCTGTGTATTAAAAATTAATTTGCTGAAAGAATGCCGTAGGTAACAAAAATTGTTCAATTTCAGGAGATAATTTCAGCAGAATAACACACACTGGGCCCTGTGGTAACTTAGACAACACCTGCAAATATAAATATGAATTATTTCCACACAGAAATTGCAGACACGTATGAGGTGTTGAAATGTTAATACTGTCCATAATTTTTAGGTATGATTCACAAAATTGAGGAGGACATGGAAGACCGCCCAAAGGACAGTTCTTTACTTAAGGTTAAGTTTGATACCTGGAAAGACGCAAAATGGAAAGACTGGCTTGCAGATCAGCTGGTGACTGGGTTGGCGGGGAGGTTACAGCTTCATACGTGAGAGCGTTCCGTCCATTTGCAACGAGCAGAGGCACTGTTCAGGACTTGCGATGCACAGTAAAGAGAAGAGAGCAGACTTCTCTGTAGACCATAGTACAGCTTTGATAGAAAATGGAGAAACCTGCCCAAACTGCCTGATGGTTCCTGAGTGCCGAGACCCCTTGTCCCAAACGCGGTCAGCTGCCCTCCCTGCCCGGATTAGTTCTGAAGTTCATGTTACAAGAACTTGGGTCTTAATTTACACTAGTTTTTGTCAGGCAGAACTGCAAGATGACAGGCGGTGTTGACAAGACATCAGGGACTAATCTAATAACTCTTTTTTATTAATCTTTCAAGGCAATCAGGACAGCCTTGATGGAACTTGCTGCTCCTGTTTAATTTCTCATTTTTTGAAAACTGCAATACCCAGCACTAAAAATTGGTGTCCCTTGCAAGAAGTAAATCTCACCAAATTAGTTTGGGGGAGAGCGGTAATCTAAAAATAACGATCCTGCATGAGATTCTGTGTCAGATGCCTCCTATGTAGAAAACAGAGAGAGCATTTTATCTAATGAAGTAGGGGGATAGGGGAAAACAGAGGCAGATTCATATAGAGGTAGTGGGATTTTGGTTGATTAGTTATATGCATAGTATAAACCAACACAGTCTCATCACTCCTGAAGGAGTGCCCATTAAAAATAAAAGATTAAAATCGTATAATTTCCCACTACTCTAATCAAAACTAAAATTGTAGGATCTGCTGGATAATCAGAGCTGTCCTGGCTGTCTAGCTAACGATTAGGTTACTGTAGGTTACATGGGTTCTGATACGCCCTAATCCCAAATACTTAAGCACTGACTAGGAAGGCTGCTGCTCTCTGTTCTTATGCGCAGTAAAATTGCAGCATTTATCATTTCATCTCACACACCCGCTGTATCTAATGGCCTATTTGTGCATCCAGCCACTTCTTGCCAGGAACATGTGCTTGAAAAATTGGTGCTGGAGTCCCTGGAGCCCGCAGAGTGACTCCTGGCAATCCTGAGAGTAGTTAGTTGCTTTAGATTAAAAACCAAAACAAACAAAAAAAACACCAAAAAAAAAAAAAAGTCTTGAGACGCACAGGGTTTTAATCCTTTGTGAACAGTGTCGGTAAGCAATTCAGATTAGGGCTAATTTTACCCAGTAAATGAAAAGTTAATTTGAAATAATAACCGCTGATAGTTTTAAAAACTAATTCTAGTTGTATCCCACTAATGAACAAAGATTGGGTTAGATAGTTTTGGGGGAAATTTTCGGGATGGTAGAAGGGAGCAAGAGGTAATATCCCAGCTGTTAAATCTGACTGTGGCTGTGGCACAAGAGACAATGCAGACAACGAACATGGATGGCAGGCAAGCCAAGGATATTTTGCCTTTTCTTTGCTCTTACTTTCTGAGTATGGAAATCACTGATCTGATGCCTCAAGCAAACAATATGTTACAGTGCTCACTAGCATGCGTCAGTTGTTTAAGCATCCAGGTAAAATGGACTACAGCTGCTTCTTTCGACCAGAACAATATGAAGCAGCTGGAAAATATTTTTGAGAAATCAGGTCTATTTTTAATGCAGATCTGGAACCTGCATATATATTTTCTATACCATACCATATTTACTAAATTTGGTTCAGTAAAAACACACTTATTCCATTCCCTTTGAAACAATGTTTATATTTTTTGGGGGTTTCAAGTTGCCATGCAGAAAAGATTTCTTCATCCTTTCAGAGCAAGCTTTGATGGTGCGGGGTCCTGGGCGACAGTACAGACAAGGCAAATAGCACTGTCTGCACTAGGCAAAGCGGAGGAAAGGAAAATTAGATTTTACCCACATCAAAGCTGCCATGTAATCTTCATGTTACTAGTGGAAGATCGGAAATAATTCTTTTCTTATTTTTTTACTCCTGTATAACAACAGGATATTACACGGTAGCCAAACCAAATAGTTGGCTTTTCTGCTTAGGTATTTCACCTGATTATCTAAAAGAGTATGAAATTCTTCATCTTTTAATTTGTATGCAAACTACTGCCAGTGTACTTAAAGCTGTGAATCTACTTCAGCCAAATTTATACCATTTTGTGTGTATTCCTTTTTTCCCCACCACTATCAAGTGCCACTTTTGGTAAATGAACCCCCTCCTGGGTCATTTCCACAATCTGGAGCAGAACTGTGTTATCTTTCTGCCTCATTGACTTACTATCTCATTTTCAGTCTCTGAAGAAAAGCTATCTTTTTTCCCCACCTTGCTTATACTACTTTTATGTTCCATGAGAGCAAGTTTAGTCCCAATCCATGCCATTTAGTTATAAAAAAACAGGCACTAATTTAATGATCCATAATATTTCATAAAAACTTCCTCAGAAATCAAAGTAATAGCATGTAGAAAAGATTTCTGGAATGAAAGAGGCAAGTAAATCAGGAGTGCCTTAAAGCTCAAAGAAGTCAGTCATCTGAACATTAATCCAAACACAATAAAGCCAACACCACAATAAAATACTCTATTTAATGTATTATTATTGTTGTTTGGTTTATTTAAGTGCCAAGAGAATGCTACATTATTCCATATCCTTTGCCATGTGAATATGTTCCTGGTTTTTTTTATACTAAACAGAATCTTAATCAAGCCTCTGGAAAATGAATGAAGTTGCATAAAGGCCAGTGAATATTGGCTCCACAAGGAAGAAATTGAAAGCCAAATAAACTAGAGAGTTTAAATGACTGGGAATCAGTATCTCATCCCCCTCCTGCTGTTCCTTACTGCTGAACATTTTTAAGTCGAAACAGTTTTGGGTATGAACCAATTAGAATTTGTGAATATAGAGAGGAAAAAAATGCCTTCTGGAGTATCTTCTAAAAGGTGCGGGACCTGGAGAGCTTGGTGAAAGCCATGTGCTGTGCTGTTGGTTAGTAGTTCTGTGCAGAATTATGTCTCCAGTTTGTATTTTATATGGTCCTCAAAGCCGGCATGAATATTTGTTCTTCTTCATGATTGAAATAAAATGCTACAGAGAAAACAAAAGAAACTAAAAATGTAAACCATGGAGTGCTGCTCAGCAGAGGTAATTGTCTCCAGTGATGGATGTGAAGCACATGCATTTTGCAGCTGAAGAGTAAACCCCCAAAAGAAACTATTGCATAATCTTTTTCTCTGTTCTTAAAAATGTGCTTTCAATTTTCATATTGCTGATATAAATCTCTTGGGTCAAATTTCATGTCTTGTCATATTTTCACAGTAGTCTTTTATGTAGACCCAAGCATTTCAGCTCTGCCTACTTCAAACAGTTACAATGGACTCAACAGAAATTGCTTCCTTAAGAAGAGCAAAGCACATCAGGGTACACCAGGGGTTTTCTCGGTATGATTAGGGATAGCAGCTTCCTTCCTACATGTTAGAGCAGTGAGGAGCGACTGGAAAATTGCCAGAATCAGGCCCATCTTTAACAAGGATTCAGTATCCGCATCCTGTTTCATCCCACAGTGTGGTTGTCCCTTATAAACAGAACATCTGGCACATGTGTTAAAAATATTTCTTGAAAAGGCTTGGACTGTCATTTTCTTCAGTCTGGTTGAGTCTCTTCCTTGTAAAACTGAACCAATATGAAACAAGTAGAGATCTCTGTAATGTATAAAACGTCAATGCCTACAGCATATGCCTTCACGAGACCTGTAGTATTCTCCTTCTTCCCATCATACTCCATGTTACAATCTAAGATGCTTTCCTCTGTAAGTGGAGGAGCAAAGGAAAGTACAGAAACGTCACTCAGTATCTCAAGTTTATACTGTCCGCAAAGGATTTGTGCTTAGCAGGATTGGGCTCATGAGGTTTAGGTGAGTGAGAAATAACAGTTTGCACCTTTTCTCCTTTTATCCATAACCCATAAAGAATTGCTCTTAACAACAATACGTTTAATGGTTATTTGTGAACTTGTGAATCATGTTTCTTCATTCAGGAACTCCTTAATATGTTTAATAGTGTGTGCTGTGATTGTGGTGATCTCTAACTAGTAAGTCTTACAAGAGACGTGTGTTGAAGCCTCAGGATTTACGCCAAAGGACGCACCTTGTTAACCTGGTTACAGACAGGTCCTTCAGCCTGGGCAGACAACAGTTAGACTAGCAGCTCTGTTCCCTTTACTTAACTGCAAAGGTCTGATCTGCCACATGGGTTTGAGAGGGATAACGTTTTTATTATGTCAAAAATATTTTGATAATGCCATTGATGCTTCTACAATCTGTCAGAAATAGTTTTGAGAAGGTCACCTAATTATTGCAGAAACATATGTGCTAATTGTGCAGATGTGTTGCAAAGAGATTCTTCTGGGATTTGTTTCCCTTAGGCATTTGGCAGTGGACTGAAAGTGAGCAATTTGACAGGTTTGATGCAGGTCTGATTGAGAGGGATATTGTTTTCCACATGACCAGTTTCATTAGCAGACACATTAAAAACAGTCTGGAGTTACTGGCCCTGGAGAAAAAAAATCAAAAATAATTACCTAATGTATTTGTTTTGGTAATGAGGAATGTCCTTCCCCTTTTCAATGTGGCTTCTTTCATCCAGTTAATGGGAGGAGAGTGAAGCAGGGCTTGGCTTTATGTGGGTGTCTGTGTTGGAGGAGCCCTCGGGCCTGTTGAAGTGGTCGTAACAGCAGAGCGTTGTGCTATCAGACCTTCTTGCCGTCCTTGTCCTTTGCGTTTGGTTAGGCCCGTGCTTTACTCCGTGCTCACCAAGATACGGAAAAGAGCAAGAGCAATCAGATTTCTTTCTTTGTGCTGCTTACAAATAATGGGATATAGTACCTGATTTCTGTATATATATAATTTTGTGTGTGTGTGTATACACATATCTATACAGGTGTGCGTGTGTACATATGTAGGTATACAGGATGTCCTTATGTGCCCGGGCAGATTGCAGGCGAATGCAGCTACAGTGAAGGGTATGGCTCTCGGGAATTGTTTAAACCATAAATTCTGTTGCAAAGTTAGGAGTCCCTGATTATTCCCTTTGATTTTACAAAGTGTAATTTAAGTTAATCTAGTTAAGAACTCTTTATCAATACTAAGTCTTAAGCCTCCCAGTCTCAGCCATGGTGCTAATTGTTCATTAGAGCTGATAGAGCCATTTGATAACATGCTGCTTTGTTTTTCTAGATTCAGATCAGAATGAATGAATTAAATACTGTCTGCTATAGAGAGTTTTGTCTAATTCAGCAGTTCCCAGTAGTCCTGGGCCAAGCTTTGCACTCCGTCTCCTTCAGTGCTGCCTGCTTAACTTCACCTACCTCCCCGTCATCTTTTTGCCCTTATCGATGCCTGTTTACCTCCTTACTCCTTGGTCCTGGCCTCCTGGTTCTTCACTCTCTGCTCCCTTTCCATTCCCTGTCTCCTGGATTTCTCCTTCTTCTTTCTCCTCAACCCTGATGGAGTATGAGAGTGCCATTCGATGCTGTCAGCCCACCTCACCAGGGAGATGCGATGATGATTGTGACCCAGCTTAAAGTTTGTGAAGACACCTGGAACCAGGAATGAATGCCTGTTGGGCCTTTTTATTGCTTGAGTTCTTAAAATAGCTTTTCTGTGGTTTTAGTAATTGTTTTTCAGTGTTATTCATTGTCTGTCAGTCTTAGAAATTGATGCTTAATTACTACATTGCTGTGAACATCGTGATAAGGCGGTTACATAAACCTGTGACTGCAAATAAGGAGTTGATAAGTTTTGATTGTGAACACAAAATTAAGGGAGGGTGGGATTGGTGCTCTTTTGTGATTCAGGAACAACTTTGCTTTGCTGTAACTCTGCTCTGATGCTAGAGTGTGCATGACAGGAAGTAACTCCATCATGACTTTTTCTCCTTGTCTGATTTAGGAAACTGCCAGGCAGAAATGTCTATGCCCAGATGCACAACGAAAAAGAGCAGGAGATGACAAGCCCTGTTAATCATAGTGAGGACACCCAGAACATCATCCAGGGTGAGGAGTTTATTGATGATGATCTGGACTCTCAAACACTAGGTAACGCAAGAGGTAACTTCATCTTTAGTTTATAAATTTTCATAAGTAATTGATTTTTAATTGGTGTTTGTTTTCATTTTAGCTTTTTTTCATTTTCTGCTCAGTCTCAGGAAGAAGCAAATAGTACACCACTAACAAAGGATTATCTCAGTTATCTTCTTTTGGCTTGCTTGTGATACAGGCTAATGTATGGATGACATGCTATGCAGAGCATGAGTACAGAGATAGCACAGTTCCAAGTCAGGAGACCTACCTGGACAATTTTAGAGAGAAATTGTATTTGGTAGAACAGGATATAATAGGTAACAATTGAATTAACTCAATAATCCCCAGAATTAGTGGAAAATGGCCTTTAGGCCAGAAGGATTTGTAGAGTCAATGTTTCCCTGATTTCAGATGGATTGTATCTAGATCCATTGCTATATTTGCCATCATATTCTGGTGGCATTTAAAGTTTTCATGATTAGAAACATTGAATTTATTCCTGTACAAAAAGTATCAGAAGTCTTCCCTAATTTAGCTGGTAACTTTCTAGTGTTCATGGGGTGGTCATAAGGAACCCATGAGGGAAACTTTCTGTGAATATCTCTCAGTGCAAATCATTTCGGTGTGAGGTGGAAGTGTATAACCTGGCACCCTGTGGTTATTTTTAATGTAACATGGAGTGCTGATCTATAAAGTTCATTTCTTTTAAAATTTACCATTGTGTTCAGACTGCTCTCAGGTCACAGTCTGAAAAGCGTAGGACAATGGAAAAAGCTCTCCAGTTCCACTTCTACACATTTTGTGAAAATAAATCAGATAACACAAAGCCTTTGGGATTTGTAGCAGTAGAGTCATGGTGTAACAGGCAACTGTAGTGTTTTCATGAACCCACGGAAGAAGATGTGTTTTAGCTGCACCAGAGGTAGCCTGGGGAAGGACAGAATTTTGGCAGAGGAGACATTTCTTTATCTTGGGTCTCACCTTTATCGTTTGTTGTCGATGTCTTTATTTTCATTTGCTGAACTGTGTGCCACTTCTAGGTTCTTGGAGGTGTTAGCTTTGAGCACAAGGGAAGAATCCAGCTTCCTGCTTTGCTTTGTGTATTTCTGCCTTTTCTTTGACAACCTTTGTGTATGAGTAGCACTGTGTTTTCATTCAGATTTTGCAAGACGACCTTGATTGAACTCCTGACTCTACCGGAGTTAGTTCCAAAAACAACCCTGGAAAAACAAAGTCTCTGTTAAAATTGTTTGATCAACTGATCTCCAGGGTCTTTAGAGGAGAAGGCTGAACGCTAACAAAGTCCTTGCAGACATGCCTATTAAAATGGAACATTCGAACACCTCTAGTAATGTACAAAAGCATAACTTCTTTTAATGGTAGAAAATCCCTTACGGCCTATTTATATAAGGCACCTTGGGATGCTGGAATGAAGAAATGCTACCCTGATTTGTAATGCATTCAGAAATAATCTCTACTTGCCCTGCACTCTTTACTCAAAGAAAAAAATTCCTTCTATCTGGGCAGAGCATTATTAGGGTTAAAGAGTGCAAGATCATGATGTTCTGATGTGAAAGTTAAGACAGTTAGCAAATGCAGATCTTAAGGTGATTTGTGCTTCTGCCAGGTTGTCAACACCAGCAGCATTTCCAGCAGAGCGTAAAGAGTTCATTTCTGTGGATGATAATCTTTCATATTTGTCAGCTACTGTACAGCTTTCAGACACAAGACTTTATTTAAGACATTAAACTATACTTCTGCTGGCTGTACTGTTTTGTTACTTGCAATACTTTCCACTAGCTCCGGTATCACTCAGTACTGCCAAGAAAATATTCCTGTTAATGATACTCCTCTATTTTGTCTGGCTGGAGTATGAAACATGCTATAATCCCTGCTTTATGTTAAATTCTGTTTTACGACATTATTTGCAGAAGGTTCCTATGCTATGGAGACCCTTTCTAGTTCTGGTGTGCTTTCTTCCTCGCTGTTGGGAGATGTCGGTAGCAGCCTCCGCTCCATGCACAGCAGGGGGTTACAGGCCTGGGTTTCTGTTTGTTCTCTCTCTTCTCATAACTTTTGAATTTCCACAGTACAGTATTCCCAGACTCACCCATCCGCTTTTTTTGTTTTCTATATATTTTATGTTGCCTACTTTATCGCAACCCCCACCTTGGGACTCCTCAACACCATTACCTTGCAGTGACTCCTTCTGGGAGAAGTGGCAACTTGAACAGCTACAGAGTTCCCTTATTGCTGATGCCGGTCAGTGTCCAGTCCCAGGTCAGTGGCATGTCGAATGGACGCCTCAGGTTCCATTCTCCTCCCTCACCTGCACCCCTCGAGACAACTACACCTTTTTAAGCCACAAAGAGAACAAACTTATGCTGTCACTGGGATAGAAACCCTAGGAATTTGCCACAAATCCACCACCATGAGCAAAAGCTTTGCGCGAAAGTGTGCTGTAGGTACATGGAGCTGTTGCACCAACCTTCACCTGACCTGTTGTTTGATAAAGCCACTCTCTTATGCGATTGACTTGTCCCTGCAATAAAAAGAGGATTTATTGTGAAGTGCCTGAAATACACTAATGCTCGCCTTTTGTTTCTATATTTTCATAGGCAATCACTCAGGCGTGGTTTTGAGCATCAACTCCAGAGAGATGCACAGTTACCTGGTTAGCTGATATTGACAGCTGAACACAAAAACCGAAAGACTCTTCTCTGTATCGTTTTATTTTTCCCTGGTGATGTCACAAAATTGCAAATATGGCTGTAAATGCTGGTGGAGAGGAGGTTTCTTATCAGTCCCATGGAAAAAAAAAAAAACGTCCATCATCAGTTACCGAGGGAGAAGGATAATACGTCTTGTGTTCACTCTATGGCCTGGGAACTCGTTGCGATTGAAACTCCAACTATGGTAGCAAATTTGTAGCCCTAGGCACCTTCAATGCCACCTTATTTCTTTTCTGTATATGCTCTAGTTCTTTATGTTTATTTTTAGAAGGATTGACTGTAACTTTTTAATTATATTTTTAATAGAGGTATTCAGCAGAAGGCTGGGACTCTTCAGCCCCAAAAGGTGATTTTTACACAAGTGACTAGACCAGAACAGATGGTTGGTTGATCACGATGACATTTTTTTAGGAGGCCGAGTGTTTCTGTACTGGGAGAGGACTGAGCAAGGAGACAAATGCACTGCTAGTCGATACGAGCTCTTAACTTAAACATGTGTGAGACAATCTAATGAATTTAGGCTTAGGCCCTTCTGTGGATGAAAGGAAGTAAAGTGTTAATTAAGATATCTCATAATACAGGATAATGCTCTTGTAAGTTTAGCAAGTCCTGACAAACCATCAGCACCAGTATCTCCCCTGACCCTGCCCCATGTGAAAGAAAAACACCAGCTTGATGATATTTCCAGACCAGGTGCCTTCACTTGCAGACAGTCATTTCAGTTGCTCTCTTCTAAGCGAGCACCTCTAGGACGATGGCAGCTGCCGGATGAGTTACCCTGTAAAACCCCGTGCTGGTGGCCTGTCTCTTTTTAAATTTCCAGAGAGTGTAAATACCTCTTTTAGGTCACTTTCTTTGTATCGTTATTTTTTTAAAACTTCCTGTTAGGGCAGAGGTGCCGGGTAGGTCAGAGCTCCCCTCCGGGCAGGGCTGGGCAGCGCACCACCGTCCCCTTCCCTCCCGCATCCTTCTTTGGGATTTTCCCCGGCTGTCTGCGCTTGCAGGCAGGGATGGGCAAACTCTGACCGACCTTTTCCACTGGGGTTGGTTTGACGGTCCGGAGGGTGGTGGGGAGGATGGGCTCTGATTCAGGGGTTCGTGTTTCCTTTCCATCACCACGGGGTGTCACTCGGCCCCTACCACCGCTGGCCCCTATTTCTGCAGGGAAGGCGGTGGGGCTTCTGAAGGACCTGCCTGCAGAAAGGCTGGTGAGCCGGGTCAGAGTTTCCTAATCCCGGTTTTGTGAGTTGGGTCAGTTTCCTAGTCCCGACCTCTGCATCCCTAGGGAAGCGGCAGTGCGGTGAATCCACACTCCGCTGGTCTTTTCCCTGTGGTTTATGGAGCTGTGTAGGAAGCAGACTGTGGTGTGATGAGTTTCTGGCATCCTATGTGTCACAGCTGCCTGGAATTAGGATGCTTCTCTCAGAAACCTATATAATCTCTTCACTTTTTGCCTTCGATAGAGAACAAATAGCTCTTTACTCACTGAATGTCATATGATGCTAGTGGCAAGCTCGCACACCACCTTGCTTAAGGAGGATATAGATAGCTAGCTACATCTTTCTGAATAAACAAACAGAAAATAATGAATACTGACAAGACAGAAACGCACTGTCTTAAAATTATCGTATGCATTGGACTCATTCTTCCATGTAGCTGTGGATATCCTAGAGCATATTGTCATTGAATGCAACGGACTGGGATGTAATATTTCAGTGTAGTACTGTAGGCTGTCACAAACCCCACAGGATGTATGTGTAAAGCACAACAAAATCTAGATTATAAACTTACTGTATGGAATTAGATGGAAAAGTTTAAGTGAAGATTCTGAAAAGCACTTGCAAACTGCTCAGGAAAATAATTTCAAAAATTGTTCTAAAATTTCTGCCTATGTAGTTAGAGTGCCATGCAAACTGATTTACAGAGAAGCAATGTTCTAGCTGACTGTTGTATGCCAGGCCGTGTAGAAATCCAAGGTGTTCCATGTATCTGAGGCTGGGTTTCTTGAAGAGAAGTGCAAATACAAAATGTGCTGTGCATTGGAAACTCTCAGGACCGTTGCACCAGAGGCTTTCTGTTCTCACCAGCTCTTTATGCTTTTTCTAGTGGAAATGAGCTGGAACAGACAATAAAATAGTATTGCAAACAGCTTGCTTGTTCCTGTGAAATAAATCTGAAGTGGGTTATTTGTATAGGGCAGGTGAGTGACAGATTAGCCTCACGGACAAGGGATGGGGTGGAAGTTCTAGCTTGGGGTTGTTCTCCCATGGTTCCTCTGGTTGGCAAAGGACACTGTTGGAATTAGGTCACACGTCTAATTTATGCTTTAACAGCTACTTTTATACATCTAATACAGGGTGATTGGTGTCTCTGATAAGAGGAGTCTTTTGGAACACCATAGAATATTTAACTGCTTGGTACTCTAATTAACACTTAGCACAATATAGTGCCTGTAATAATGTTTTTCGATGCTTATTAATTTGATTCATGCAGCATTCCTGTGAGGTTGGTTTGTCATGTCTTAAAAACACTGTTTTCTAAAGAGTTGTCAGTATTGCCGTAACTGTATTAATAATACCCAGCAGATAATAAAGGCAACCTTTCATTCCCTGGCAAGAATAACTTAAAATGAATTATTTTAAAACTGAAAAAATACCATTACTATTTTCCCATTCATGGTGTCTTGGTTTATGTTTAAATGAAGAGTCTCACTAGTGCTAGGTTTCAAATCTCTTGAACTACGACCATGACATCTTAGCATTTTATCCTTTATACATATCTAAAATCCTGATACACGCTTATACAGAAATACAGAGTTGTTTCCGCACACAAATGCTAGTCACACATGCATGCACACACACATGCAATATTTGTACATATTCCAGTTAAATTCGTTAGTGAGGGAGGGTGATTTGATGGCTAAGAAATGGAAGATGCTGTCAGGAACCTGGATTCTGTACCCAGAATTTGGGCAAGTTACTTAACCTGTATGTGCCTCAGTTTCCCCACCTGTAAAGTGGGGCTGATAGTAATCACCTACCTCACAGGGGTATTGTGAGGCTAAATTAATCTCTGTTTGTTCAGGATCTTCAGACTGAAAGAATTTTGTGAGCATAAATTATTAATAGTTTTGCTTTCTTTGTTTTACTTGTAATTATCGCTGCTATTAAAGGTAGTTTACTGAAACCAGACACAATTATGTATAAATGTAAAAAGTGTGTTATCTGAAGAAGGTGCATCACTGTTAAAAAAAAGGTAATTTACATGGTAGCATTGCAACATTGGCTGTGATTTTGCCAAGTTACACACTAGTCTCTTAAACTGACTTTTCTGCAGTGTTATTTAGTCAAAAGCCTTATAATAACGAGTACAGTGGTACTTACCAACATTGATACCGAACTATACTGAAACCAAGAAAACTGGCGCTCTATTGGCCTCATTTATGTCTTTTGCCCTTCTTAAACTTTTATGTATTTGCAATTTCAAAAACACCCCGTACTTTTCAGAGTGTTCCAAGCAGTACTAATTTGAAGCATTCTAACAGCCATGGCTGTTATCTTTGCTTTCCCTTTTGACATTGAATGTTTTCTATGGCTTTGGAGTGGTCCATCCGAATAAAGTGCTCAGAAATGCTCAGAAGACATTTAGGGAAAATCCCCACACAGTGTAAATTAATTTCTCAAAAGTAAAAGCAATATAAACCAATGTATGTTTTTATAACCTGTAGAAGAGGGAGGTGGAAATGGCCGTGAAGAAGTAGAAGGTGCCAGCCGGAGGCAAGATGTTATCATCTCCAATTCACATCCAATTTCTTTGAAATGTTTTAGGATATTCTCATAGAATTATATCCTTCATAAAGAGTTTTCTGCTTTCAGTGACCAGTGTAAAGAGGACTAAAGTGTTTATTCATATAAGGTAGATGATTTGTTAAATTACTGTCCTCTGGACAGACAGAGACAAATCAGTGCTTTGCCATTGGCACTTCCTCGTACAAAGCGGATTTTGTCTGACGTGGTTATGATGGTTAGCTGTGTTTTAGGTCCAACGCAACATCCCTTTAGTGGGAGTGCTCTACTACTGCATGCTGCCTCTTTAACAGAGGTCAGTAGTATAGAACTGCAGTGGTTTCCACCCTCCTTACAGAAGTACATGCTGAAATAAATGCGGGGTTGAGGGTGTTACTATTTTTAAGAAATTAAATACATGCATTCGCAGTAACTTTTTGATGATGAACCAGTGGTTCTGATGTGCTTTGAATTTCTAGTGTTATTTCAAGTTGAATACAATGTTGCTAAGTTGCTAGAATCGATGACAATTTCAGTCACAGGTTTTTTTCCTATGTTTCCAATAAAGCAATGTTTTGTAATTTTTTTACTAATGAGGCTTGGGGGGGGGGGGGGGGAGAGGCTAAAATTTTTATTTCATTGCAGAATCTGTGACAGTTGGAGTCGTTACTGTATATTGATTGATACAGCTGTATTGTTTCCATCTTCATTTTTATTTCAGAGTTTTAGATGAAAGTAGGCGCACATTTCTCTCAAAATATTGGTTTTCCACCAGGAAGAAATTTATAAGCATTTACCTTTATAAATATTGATTTTTGAGATGCAAAATTTTGTTGTGTCTTCTAAGTCCATCCAAAAAGCTGCTTCCTAAGCTTGTTTCCTCTGTTTGAGTCCCACTTGTACATTGCTTTACGAGACTGGCATATAGCCTAATCTTACTAGTCTGAGAGAGTCTTTCTAAATCTTCCATTAGAATAGCATTTAATTGCCAACAAGTAGTTACGGGATCTGCTCAGACTGTTTTCCTAATGTTAAGCCTGTATTTTCATGTTCCTTAATTCCTTTCAGCATTTCAGTATTAGCCCTCTCAGTACTATTTAAGTGCGTGTTTATTTCTGTTGTGGATATATATGTAATGTTTTTCACTTATTTTCAGACTATAATCATCAAAGTGACAAATTTTGAAATAACTCAGACCCCCAGTTAGCTTTTGCAATTAAAAGCCTGGCCCTGCAGTCTTTGGGAAGTGTCAAGCTGCGCACTCTTAATTTTTTAATCTTCTTTTTTGAGCATCTTGGCAGTTTTTCTTCTAATTCTTTTCCTAACCTCAAGCTGGAGGGCGTGCAGAAGGGTTTCGCACTGTTGAGATAGACTAGAACAGCTCACTTCCCAAATCTGAACAGGAATGTTGTGTGGACAAAGTTTTGATTTTTCCTTTCTTTTCAAGTATGTTGCGTAGAGCAGAGAGGATTATACATACCATCAGGGAAATAAGGACCTGTAATACTACTTCGGAATGGTGTGAGGACTATGCGTTCCTTTTAGAAATTTTTTTTTCCCTGCCTTTGATACATACAGCACGTTAGTTTCACAGTTTTTAATATGTAAGATCTCATTTCTGCAAGTTTTCAGTCCTGCCCTTTTTCCTCCTGTTAAATGAAGTAGCAAATTGCTTAAAATATGAATTGGGGAGCCATGTATGACCGAATGAAGGATGTTCATTCTGTTCATCTCTTTTTTCTTTTCCTTATGTGAAGCTTGTCAGAATTACTATTTTCAGATAGTTTATGTGCTGGTAGCTGAGATGCTCTTCTGGAAGACAGTGTCTGAGACAAGAAATACTGGAAAGCTTAGAAATACATCCTCTGAAGTGCAACACTATAGCTATGTGAACAGTGCTAGGCGATGAATATGCCGGACAAAACAAAATCCTTATCAAAGAGCTGTTATGGTTTGTATTGAAATACTTTTTTTAATAGTATCTCTAAAAATACATGTTCTTAATTGCATACTCTTTGTCTGTCTCTCCTTCCAGATTGATTTTCTTTTAGGAATGACATTTATTAGCCCTGAAAAAAGTGGATTCTTTCCCTTACACAAGTAATTCTGTTTAAAATTATTTCCTTGCAGCACTTGAAATCATTGCACAAACCTGAGTTTTATTGATCAGACTTGATTTCTGAGGTTCTGTAGAATTTGCATCTTTACACTAATTTGTTGCAATACTGTGGATATAATGCCCTGTTGGGCAGCAGTAATACATGCAGAAGTATAGGGCACTACTTAAACAATGTGCTTTTGTTGCACATATTTTTAATGGTATAACGAGTATATTAATCACCAGGGAGGCCAGGCATTCCAAATAATTTCATTTCTTACCATGTCTTCTATTTCTATGTTATTTGTTGCTAATTTTAGCCAGCTTTTGATACTTACATTTAGTTCTTACTGACAGTGTCTGCTCTTGCAGATCAAAGGGCAAGAATTGGCTTGTTCCCGTTTTTTTAAAAAAAAGTATTATTTCACACTGTTTTCTTATTAATTAAAACAGTTTAAAAAGGAAATCTTTCTGAAACAGTGAAAGAAATGCTTTTTAATGAGAACATCTCATATAGGAAAACAGCAGACTTGTGTCCACACGTTTCTTGAGACATTCTTGTTGTGGATTACGAGGAGGCAGGACTATGCAGAAGGAGAAGTGTGCACCCCAAACATCAATAACATGTACACAGGCAGTTTGCAAATGATAGAACTACTCTAAAGGAGAATATTTTAATACACTATCTGTATGTCCCATATTCAAGGAAGGGCATTTAAATGGTTAAGATTACAGAATATCATCACAAAGATGGGAAGATGCCCAATTCACTGGCTCCCTTTGCTTGTTAAATACGCTCCTCTCTTTGTTTAGGGTTCATCTTCTGAGATGCTGAACTCTTCAGAGGAGTGACCAGCATTGTTTAATGCTTCCAACTTTTTGCTAAGTAATTGGTGATATTTTATAGAAAAAAAGTTGTCTGAATTTCCATTCTCTTCTGTTTCTCCTTGTTTCTCCCCCCCCCCTTTTTTTGTCCTTTTGTTCTTTTCATTATTGCTGCTGTTTGTTGCTCTGCCTTGCCTGCCGCCTCCTCCTGATGACAGTTCTCTGCTGTCCACTTTTTTCTTCCTTGCTTTTTGTTTTGCTTTATGTTCTGTTTCCATCTGTGTTTCACTTTGGTTATGCACCCTACTGTGTCCTGAGTGATAACAGGAATCACGGTCCCTTCCCCATCCCTGTCTCTCCTCTGAGCTCTGCTGTATTATCGGTGTTGATGCACTTCCTGTGCTTTGTCTCACTGCAGTCCTTCTTCCTGTTTCTTTCCAACTTTTGCTTCTTTTAATCCTTTCACTTTCAATTTTGGCGCTCATTTTCTTTAAATCTTTCTGGAACGCTTCCCTTTTGCCGTTCCAGGACTTCTCTCAACTGCTTCTCGCAGAGAGCACATAGTTCTAGTCTGAGATGTCGATGAGTCTTGTGCTCCCTGGAAGAATAATAAACCTATAACTAGCATTTTCCTTTCTCATCCACGTATATACTGACCTTGCTGTCCCTCTGTAGTGGAAAATATATATTTAACTGACAGACAGCTATACCCATTATCTCCCAGATGCCTCCTCCTGCCTCATTTCAGGTTGTGGGGATGAGCCATGGTGCTTGCACAAGTTTCCTGGAGCACAGAAGGGCTGGCTTGCCTTGACAACCCTTCAAACTGGCAGGGACGGAATCGCAGCAAGGCTGGGCAGAGACACCTTCCCAGACCATTGGGCTGCATTCGTATTTCAGTATGGGAAATACCGAGGCCCAAGCTAGTACGTAGCCTTTTGGATAAATTGTTACAACCTGAAGCTGAAGAATAGGTGAGGTAAAGAGGGTCCATTGCCAGTGGAGGAACAGGACCATTCTTCTTCAGAGCAATTTGACTTGTCAGGTTAGTGGGACGAGTCTATGTGCAACCTTTCCTGGAAGCAGAGGCAAATGGCTTGCTTTCAAGTTCTAGAAAATATGAGTTTGAGCAAAGTCACCATATTGCTTTGGCAGAATCTTCTTGTTGGAGGAGCTTGGAGAAGTTGATGAGGGCAAGATAATTGAAGAGCTCAGTGGTATCTTTGAAGGGTAGAGCCTGTGTTAGAGAGGGAATGTACATGAGAGAGATGTGGGAGGGAGGGAGGGAAGCACAAGACTAGACAAGGAAAAGCAGGGAGAAAGTCAGTGTTACCAGTGTGTATGATTTTGCCCTGAGTTGTTGATTTTGTTTTGCTTAAGCCTTGGAGTTTAATTTGTAATGGCAACTATTTTCAGCTGTTGATTGCATACAGAGACTTTAAACCATGAGTCTAAATTGATGCAGCACCAGGAACATGCAAAATTATCGGCATTTCTACCTATAAGTGGAATCTGACTCACAACAATGTCCCATTTGAGGTAGGTAGAAACGAGGTTGCTTCCCAGGAGCCAGGATGCAGGTACGTGCGCTCCAGAGGTAGCTCCACTGTAGGCTTACTTCTGAGATGATTGTAGACAGCACTGAGCCAGGAGGCAAGGGAGAAGAATTATTTTATAGGGTCTGCGTCTTGGATTTATACTGCTTAAATGTAATTTGCTAGAATCCCTCTATGAGCCATAATTTTATAATGTTTAGAGAGGATGAATAGAGTTGGTATAGTGTTCCTGAGGGTAAACACCAGCCACTGGAGTTTACTGAAAATGTGACTAGAAATTTTAATTTTAGGAACACAGAGTTCCTCCATTTCACATACACACCAGGCATTTGAATACAGCTCCTTTTTTTATTTGTCACTGACAAGCTATGATTTATTTCCTCATGGGTGTAAGTCATGGGCTGTGCTTGCTGCAGTGCAGGAGGCTCTGGAGGGAAAGCGTAATCAAATGGAGAAGTACACTTGAATTCTCCCCTCTTGATCCCAGTCACTTCTGAGTTGCTTTTCTCTGATTGTGATTCTGCCAGTAAGCTGGGTTGATGTCAAAAGGGGATTAACTCATTTTATCCTCTTCTGTGTGGTTGAGAAAAAAATACAAGAAAAAATTTGCAGAGGGATAACGGATTGGAAGAGGTGGGGGATTTGATCAGCTGGCGTGGTGCTTTGGGAAGCTTCCACTTTTGTGCTTTACTTACCACTTATTTTTACAAATACGTACAGGTACTGTGAGTTACCTTTCCGTTAACCATAGATAAAGTTTCTTTGCAAAAGGGGAGATGGTTCTGAAGAATATTACACCAGTGCATTGCAAGTGTGGTTTTAGGAGACATCAGCGATCACCCTTCTTCACCTCAATAAAATTATCGTAGCATCATTGCTCTGTATTTATGAAGCTGCACTAAGAATATCAGTTCACCCTGGATTAAGTATTGGAGGAAGATTTGGAGAGATAATGAGAGTTGGAATGGGAGAATTTTCCATGTTAAGAGTAAAGGATGAATACTGGCATATTTACAGTGCATCTGTGGCTGTTTCAGCACAGGTGGGTCCAAAATCTCTCGTTCCAGCCTCAGATAGATAAATCATACAGATTTTGCTGGCATTACCCATGTGAACAAAATGAGAAAAAATTGGCCATTAAACCAAGCCCAAATCATATTTTTTGGCTAATTAGAGCTACAGCTCTTGGTAAGAATATGAAAAGCAATAAAATAAAAACTAGATGGCATACTTCTTGTGAAGGTTCAGAAAGCATTACTTGTTACCCTGTTGTTCATGTGGAGCATTATTTATCTGGCATTGCAGGGCCAAATTCTCCCCTAATTTATGACCATGCAGTTCCACAGACTTTATCAGTTCAGCTTTGCATTACGGAATAAAGGTGCTCACCCACGGTGAGTTTGAAATGTAGCTGCAGGCTAAAATCAGTCATCGTGTTGCTGCGTCTGTACTGACACAGGTAACGGGCTGATTTTCATTCGTAGTTCTTATTTTGGATATACACTTTGGATAGATGTAAGCTAATTGTACAAGCAAGGTAGAACTTAGTTTTTTAACTACTTGCAACTGCTTTTCTAGAATATGATCAGCAAGTGCTTAACACTGTGTTTCTAACTGAATTTCTGACAAAGGGGCCCCTTCCAATCCGTGTAAAAGCTCTTAGCGGTCATCAGTATGCTGTAGTCCGTACCTTTAACATAGACGACTATGTAGTCCTCTCCTTTTGCCTTTGCACATTCTCTAGTATTTGTGAAAACAGTACATGCCTTTGCCTAATTTTGTTTCAGGAGACCTTGACTTGGAGCGGGTTTCTTTGTATACGGTATCAGGGCTCAAGGGAAGAATGAAATTAATCCATAACTGGTGCATTGTCATAAATGGGGAAAAGTGTTATTTGTATATTTTTGTAAATATGTAACATTTAATGGCAGTTTTGTAGTGATGTGCTGTTTTTGGAAAAAAAAAAGTTTGAATATGCTTAATGTAACACTTAACTGTGATTCAATTGCACAATTAATAGCTTAATCAAAAGTCTTGTGCAATATGTAGTGCACACACATAACCAAGTATCTGTTAGTGATCCACAACCAAGTTTTTGGCAACTTTTAATGATGGTGATGAACTGTGCAGTACAGTTTATCACACTGTCTTTCAGCTTCCAAACATGTAGCAGGCAAACTACTGTATACGTACCTGTGTACTCCACTGCATCCAAAGGTATGCATTTGTCCTGAGAACCTGCACTACAGGTTTTTCTTTAATAAAATTTGGCTCTAAACTATTGGTCGCTTTGTTTTTTCTTGGGAAGCATTTCGCGGGATTTGTGGAGGGAAGATGGTTTAACCAGTCCCCCGGGTTTGTGCGTGTGTGTTGATTGTCAGTAATTAGCGGTAAACTACTCAACTTCAGCAGCACTGAACTCGAAGGCTGCAGTAAAGCTTCATCCTCCTCCACGTGAGCCCCTCCACTTCATCCTCCCCTACTGCAGCTCAGCCACTCCCAGGGAAAAAAGGGAGAAGTCCGTTTTCCACAGGAGTGGAGTTCCTGCAGGAAAATTGGTGGAGGGTGACACTCTGTGGTGAGACTGAAACCCTGCAACTGCAGTTGAAAAAAAATGAGTGTTCTCCTAGAAAAATAAGCGTTCTCCTAGAACTCCCTTGAATCAAAGGCTGAATATTTCCATCTAGCTAAAGAATTACAGAATACAGCAGGTTTTAACCTTCCTCTCCCTGTAAGAAACAGCCATAGACAGAACAAAGCTCTGTGTGTTCTTCTGCCCTTGCCATGTCTTTGTTCCAATCTCTTCCATTTTCATTGGCTTCTTCACACACTACTTGCTCCTTATTTATTCTTTTTTCTTTATTAACTACATCATCTTTCCTTTATCCCACTCTCTTCCTGAAGACTTGCCTGTGCTGTATAGAAGCTGCATTCTCCTCACAAAATTGAGGTGTCTGCAGATCAGACCCTGCCCTTAAGCCAGTCGCGTGCAAGGATGGAGCCCTGGCTCTCAAAACGCTCCGTTACTCATCCTGGCAAGTGCGCTCTGTCTTCGTGAAGGTCACTGAATTTCTAAGGTCAGAATGCGCGGTGCAGCCCTGAGATTTGGATATTCTTCCCTGCTTCAAAGTTTTGGGGTGAGCTGCTGCTGGCTTAGCTCAGATTTTGGGTTGGAATACAGTTTACGGTGCGCTGAGAGGCGGTTGGTGCCGCGCGGCTCGGCCTTCCCAGGGAGAGCCTGACGCTGGTGAAATATTCAGCTTGACAGTTCTTGTCGCTGCCTTAACGCCCACGACAGGGAAGAGCGGAGGTGCTGCTAAGCGTTGTGGTTGTGGATGTGCAATGTGAAGTGTCACTAAACCTCATACTGGAACAAAGCAGCAACATAAAATATTATCTACTGATTTTTTAATTAGCCATAGAAATTTTATAGAGTGAAGTGGAGTTTTAATAGTGCAACGAATGGATAATTTATTCATGGAATGGGCGTATTTTGAGGATCAGAAAATGGGCAATTAGAAGGAAAAATTTCCAAAATATAAGTTTAAACTTAATTTTCTCAGTCTCCCCTAGTTCAGCACTTTCTCATCATCCCTGCCGAAAGACTTAGCGGCCAGAGGAACTCCACTATATGATCCTACTCTGGGGCACGTCATGCTAAATGTGAGGCTGTGTTCAGAAACGAAGCCTGAGGCTTTCCCTGCTTGTGTAACTCAGCTAGAAAACATTTTGATGGTTGTCATTTTAGGTTGTCTAATCCTATATTGTGGCTAGCTGAGACTTTAAACTGCAATTTATCACTAAAAAAGCAGCCTGTTGAATCTCAAATGGCTACGTTTTGTTTTCCAAATTTAGTGCTCTGATACAAACAAAAGCAAACCCCAAAGAAACCCTAAAGTCTCTTATTTTTAATGACGGTCCAATAGCTCTTGCTGGGGAAAGCTCCTGAGTTGGAAGGGCAGGAGTGAGAACAGACGCAGACAAGCTGTTCCCATAAAAGAGACACCAAATGAAACTTGGTAACACTTAACCTGAAGGGCTACTTTGCTTCAGAAACCAATTTCCATGGAAAAAAGAACAAGATAATCACTTCACTTCTGTTTCCTTTGCTGTGCCCATCAAAGCCGTATTAATTGCTATGCTATTTTGAAGCCGAACTGGTTTCAACATCATCATAAATTATGTCTCTATAATAAAACTTCTGAGTCATAAACATCAGCCAATATTTTTTTCCTGTTTTCCATGAAGACACTCATTTATTTTCCATTTTTTTCTTTTTCTGATTTATGCCTTGAAAGATGCTTTGCTTTCAAATGAATCCAGCTGCTGTGGTGAAAATGTTACTGTACTCTGACCCTCATGGTTTTCAAAAGCTGAAGCAAAATGCTATAAATGCTGCTCAGTGTATTATTAATGTGATAAAAGGATCTGTTCTCAACATGACAGCATCACACCACCAGCTGACCTCCGAAACAATCAGAAGCAGCAGTACATGCTAAAAAAAAAAACAGGTTAAAAAGGTAATAATTCCAAGAAATAATTCAGTGGCAGCAATTATCAGTCTATTTAAAAATTAATAATGAAATCAGGAATGAAGCTTTTCACTGAAGTTTGACTCAGGACTGTGTAGTTGTAATTCTATTGAGCTATAATTCTACACAATCTAATAGGAAAATTATTTCCTTGTCATCGGAAGAGATTATTGAAGAGGAATATCCTTGCTGTAATTTAATTATTTCAATTATCTAATACATTGTGAAGGAACAACACCGCATTGTCTTGATCTTAAGATAGATGCTGGCTTTAAAAATGAAATTGCAAAGGCGAGACATTATTTTATAAAAGAGAATGCTTCTGTAACTGCTAGTGCGAAAAATTAGTCTTTTATGAAAGAAACCAGTTTCATTTATCAATACCAATACGGCAGGGGAACGGGGGAAGCACACCAGGACACCTACCCAGCATTGCGCTTCCAGCCTCCGTGCGCCGTGGAGCTGGACCTTTCTGTTTCGGAGCTGGTAGCTCTGTGCTTAACAGCCTGAAGTAATTCTTTTCTGCCATCAATTTTCTTTGTTGTTTATGGACCTGTACAAGCTTTTAGCATCCATAAAATTCTGTGGCAACAAGTTCCATAGCTGAATTAGGCAGTGAGCGAAAGTGTGGTTGTTTTGAACCTGGTCCATTAATTTTGATACCCTCAGAGTTTGTGTCATTAGTGACAAGGACTATTTCATTCCCATGTCATGTTCTGTTGCTGATTTTTATAACATTTTAACTTATTCTTTCCCTTCCTCAAGAGGTTTGTGTGTGTGTGTGTGGGGGGTGTTTCACACTGAAAAAGCCCTTATCTTTGTTTTCCCTTTGAATTTAATTGTAAAATCAGTATTATTTTTCCTATACTTTTCTGTACTTTTGGATCTCTCTGTTGCTCTTGTACCATCAACCATATGAGTGTATCTATATATGATGTTCAGCGCCCAGATTTTGGATAATGTGATAATGTTCTATAGATCCTAAAGCAGACAATGGATGGATCGGAGATGGTAGGTGGGTGTTTTTCTTCTTTTTCCGCTTGTTTTGTAAGTTCTTGTGCATAGCAGTTGTTTCAGGGTTATCTTTATCAATGGGGGCATTTGGTGCCCTGGACAGCCCAGGATGCTGTGATGTTACGTGCGTCTTGGTCAGGCAGGGTCTAGAGCTATTTACTGCATTTTATACCACAGGGGTTTTGCTATGGGATGTTTTTTGCCTTTTTTTTTTTTTTTAAATTATTGTCATTATGAAGTACATGGATATTTTCCTGGTATTAAATGTTAAAACTCCATGATCATCTTCAGGTGTAGTCAGAGCTATTTCGATGCTCATAATTGTCTAGATTTTTTTTTTTCCTTCTTTTCTTACCACAGACAGTTCTTTCTATATTTACTACGTTTAATTTCTTCTGACATTTTAATCACTGGTGAAGTTGTGAAAGATATTTCTGGAAATCCTTGTAGTTAGCTTTTAGTGTTACTACCCAGAATAAATTAGTAACAGCAAATTTTTCATCTCACTTTTTTTTTTTCAAGGCTCAGACGCCAGCCTTGTGGGATCCCAAGGCTGACTAGAGAGGCTGAGGCCACTGGAAATACAGATTTTATGCTCTGGTTTTTTGCTTGTTTGCCAACCAGTTATTTATCCTATTGGGATATTTTTTTCCCTTTTTCCAGTAGCTACTTAAACCTCTTTAGTGACAGACCTCGTCAAACGTGTGTTGAAGAAATCCAAGCAGAACATGTTCTTTTCCTGGATGCTCATTAACAGCCTCACACACCTCTTCGCACTTCATGAGCAAAGACACCCCAGTATAAAACCTGTGTTGACTCTACCCCAGTGCAGTGATTTCTCAGTCTGTTCACTAATTCTTCACTTTATTAGTCCGTCTGTCAATTTGCCCAGTACAGCTGTAAAAGTCTGTTTCCTGATTTTTTTCCCCTCTCGATTCAAAAATTGGTGTCACATTTGGCATCATTCATTCTCTAGCAAGGAGCCCTTCTTTACAAAGCCCTGTGCTTAAGTACCGTCATGAGGGGTCTCATGGTGCTCAACTTATGCACAAATTAAAAAAAAATATATAAAAAAGAATTTAACATTAAAGCACCTCAAGGCTTACAATGTGGGTGCCCACCTGCAAGAATAAGCTGCAAAGAGTGAGTAAGGTGTTGGGGTAAGTTATAGGTCTTTCATATTGAATGCCTTTGGGATGCAACTGGGTAAACCAAATATTAAATGTAGCTTATAGAAAAACACTAGGATCCTCTTTAAGGCTTTTTTAGGCCCTGAGCCCAAGTAACTTAAGGTGTTCATTTTCTAGTTTTTGCATATCTGCTGTTATACTACAATAATACTATGTATAATACAGTACAACTATTCTAAAAATATATTTTTCTATAGAACATATATTTTTATAAAAGTTGTCCTACATTTATCTTTATATGCACATTCTTTCTCTAGAGTTATACTAATAATTTGCTTTACTTTTGAAAGCTTTTTAATTCACAAAAGGCAGTGAAGGGTTCTAAGCTTTGATTAAGCAGACGAAATGCTGTGCCTACTTGAGAGACGATTCTTATTAGTTGTACCACCGTGACATGTTTTACATATGCTGACCGCCTTTTTCTCCTGAGGTCAAGGAGGCTGTGAGGACAGAAAGCAAACCAGTTAGACTACTTTATAATATTGCTACCCTGAGTTTGGTAAAATGAAATGTATTTTCTATTTAAGCATGGCGTTTGGTAATAATTTCAGTGTAATGGGAGCAAGAGCTAAATCTAGGAAAAGCAACAAGGAGTAGTTATGGCTTATCGGTTCCCAATCTAATCTGTCAGTCATCTGCAAGGAATTGCTATATTCCTAGTTAAGTAGCCTGATAGTTACTTCAGTTTGATTTTGATCCACTTTAATTTCTTAGGGATATTTTAAAATGTTTTTCAGTTTTACATTATTTATGAATGGGGTTGACATCTAAGCAAACTGATGCAGTAACGCTCAATCAGCTGTAACTTCTGCTACGAGCTCTGACTACATTGAACTTCCATTTCCCATTGCTGGACTACCCCTCCGATAGACGGCATTCAGGTTGCAGAAGCTCACCACATAGTTAAATGAGGGCAGAACTGATAGCAAAAAAACCCCTAATTTTAACCTGTCCAAGCATTTTTCAACCGACAGGCACGGGAGAATGGTACTTGGCTGAAGAGGACTATTGTCCTGCTAAGGTGCCACCTACTTATTATACAAACAAATACTAAGAAACAAGAATGCAAATACTTCTTTTTTTGACAGGTAACTTTATTAATAATGATCTTGGATCTGTCGCACCTACCAGGTGCCAGTCTTTTTTCACACTCTGCAAGACTTTCTGAAGAATAAACTAGAAAGGCATAAAGTTAGTTGAAGCTACTAAGACACACATTTGTAGGTGGGTCTATTTTGGATTTTTTTTTTTTTTTTACAGAAGTTTCCATGAATGTGTGTCAAAAAACTTAAATACATTGAGAAAAACAGTAGAAAGACTATATTTACAGTCAATTATAATGGGCACTGCCAACATATCCAATAACAAAAATAAAACAAAAACTTTTTTCATGTTTCTTTCATGCTTTTTTTTCACAGAGATTTTTAAATATGATTTTGTTTTTTAAAAAATACAATAAGGAAATAATTACATTCTTAATATGAGAACATTATCTTACAACATACAGCCTGGGCCAATTAATTTGAAAGTGTCTTTAACAAAAATTTCTAGTAAATTAAGTATTCTCCATTTGAAAAATCAAATTGCCACAATCATCTCATTAAAAAAAAACAAAACAACCTTTGATCCCCCAAAGTTATGATCTCTTTTTTTTTTTTAAAAAAAAAGCATCACCCATAAAAAAACAATTTAAAAAAGCACCTGGTACAGTAACAGGAGTTTGTTGAGGAAGCACAAGTGTAACATTTTCTTAAAAGACATAGAAATGCAATGGTTTAAAATACGAGAGTTTTCTTTAAAACAAAAGTCATGCTGCTCTATGGCTGACTTCGCCCGGTGATCCTGAAATCTAAAAATGGTGAAAATACAGGCTCTGTCGCTCTTTATAAAAAATTGTACAGCAATAGTACTATTCAACAAAACAGAATATATTTCACAGCACTGAATGTGGTCTATAGAGAGGTTATTTCCCGAGGTCTTTTGTTTTCCTCCTTTCAAAACCTTGGCCGTGATACAGAATAGACATACCACTAATGCAAAGTGCGATGGTACCAATGTACTTACACATTAGAGACATGCAATTACAGTACGTGCCGGGTTGGGGGCGAGCGGGCGGTGGTGGCTTTATGGAGCCTTTGCTGGAGGAAGGGTGAAAGATGCTTAATTTTGCCGGCAGCCCCTGCTGCAGCAGGCGCTATAGGTGTCAAGGGCAACCGGCAGCTATGGCAGAGCAGAAGACTTGCGGCGCTGGGGTCATGTGCACGGCCCCGGCACCGCGCTTGGACAAAAATTTGCACACTTCTATCTCAGGCATGGATTAAAACCTAAAACCTGTCCTTGCCAAGGATTTATATATTTATTTTTTTTTCCCATGGGATATAAGGGGTGGAAGATACAATGCCAATATTGGGTAAACAAGTGATTTGGCTTTTGACTACTCTGCATTACTTGATGCGGGACCACTTCTTAATGGCAACTGTTACATCATTGCAAACGTTGACTAGAAGCCTAATTTGCATCATAAATATGTACAGATATAAATTAAATATTTATTGAAATATACAAATAAATAACTTAATTTGAAATAAAATGCCTAAATGAACTTAACTTTTGCTTCAAATTTGTTTCTGCTAATATCTATGGGAACTTGATACCGTTTCGTCCATAGTCATACAGCATAGAATGTGCCCTTCACTTGTAGAGTTAGTAAGTAAGCAGATGACCTAAAATAATAGAAAAAAATCCTGTTTTCAGTGAAAACCACACTGACACTTGCTTCCCTACTGTATCTGCATTCCTGCGGCACTTTGTACAAAGCTGAGTCCCAAAGAAGTAAAGAGCCTTTTCTCATTTTGGGCCCCATTTCTACTCCACTGAGGTCAATGAGATCCCTGGAACTAATTGCATTTGGGAACAGGACACAGGGTTGTGTCCTATCAGCTATCAGGTGTTTCTGATAGCTCTGTGCCTTCAAATCCCACCAGCTCCTGCGGGAAGTTCTCTGGCATCCAGCTCAGCTGGGAATCCCAGTGTACCCATCAAGAGTTACACACACCTATTCCTAAAGGCTACAGGACTATAGGCTGGGTCATAAAGGGATGTGATCCTTGATAACTGCTGTCTTGCCAACGTCTGTGGTTTTAATTGCAAGTTTTAACTAATTATCAAGACATCCACATCTGTGATTATCTCAAAGTATGAGTAGTATTTTAATTTTTTTAATTAAAGCAATTTTCTAGTCCTCACAGTTGAGGAGAGAAAAAACCTTCAGAATGTGATTGAAGGCTCTCCAAAGGCTTAAAAAAAACCACAGAGAAAAAAATTAGAAGAACCCAACCCATTATATGTTTTTTCCCCTCTCTCTCTGCTGATTTTTTAAAGCCAATCTTAAGATTTTGAAGGACTTCAGTTGGCAATTTACTGCATGTAAGTTCTCAGGAGTGACATGGATGGAGGCAAAGAAGAACAGATTTCTACAATTTCACAGACTAAAATGCAAGACACTGTTTCTTAGTAAACAGAAATGAACTCCTGTCTGAGAAGATCCCCAATTCTTTGTAAAATTGTTTATAAAAGAGTCTGGAAACTATCATCTTTTCAATCCATCTTCCTCAAAAATAATAGCTGAGGTCTGAAAAGACGAAGGAAACTAAATACAGCAGTGTTCTATAACTCAAGTTTAACAATACTATATTATAAAAAACAAAACAAGACTGACTGCATAAGCTATTCTGAGTTGCCATTATCTGTTCAGGATTAATTTCAATTACGTTTTCTTTTCCTAGAAGTATAGAAAAGAAGCAGTATCTAAAAATACCTTTTGCCTTTTAAAAAAAATGAGGAGCAAATCATAGTTCAACAACATGACCTTTGAGAATGACTGGTGAACAACTGGAATACTAATAAAGAGAATGTACTAAAATACTTTTTTTTTTTTTCTTTTTCAAAGTATGGCAGCTTTTTATCTCCCAATGACAAAAGCATCTGTCTAAATTGTATCCAAAAAATGCTTCACAGCTGAGTCGCGTCATCCCACGGTCTCGCACCAGCGTAGAGGACGGCGGCACTGAAGAGCTCCTGCCTTCCCGGCCAAGGAAGCCGTGCCATTTCTGTGAATACTTTTCTTCACTTTTCTTTTGCCACGTGAACCGCCAACAGCAAGGCGATTGCTGATGAGCAAGACTTCGCTCAGCCACCTCTGTGGCAGACCTTGCAAAGTCAGTTTTAACCTGTAAGAGTACTTCTTATCCATAATGATTTCACATCGGTCTTAACGCACCAGTCTTCAACGGCGTTTAGGCAATCTGCTGCGATATAATTAACATTGCTGCTCTATGCTGTTTCAGCAAAGTAAACGTTCAACTGAGACTTTATGCTCCTTTTTACTTACTATGGATGGTTTGGTGGTTTTGGTTTTCATTTGCTTTACCAGTGAAGTTGGAAATAAAGAGTTACAGCTAATAAAAAGGGGCACACGTAGTTACACAGCAATACAGTAGAGGGAATACAGGCAAATTAGCGCCAAGCTACCATTAACTTAACAGAATTATAAAACCTCTTGTGTTGTATCGCTTGATACCACCTTTCAGATGAGTCTTTTGCAGCCTACGTCTTGGTCCATAACAGGTAAGGCCTTTATGGAAAGTGAGTGGTTTTGCTATACTTATGTTCCATTTTTCATCTCCCATTCCTGGAAGGGGGGAGGGGGCGGGGAGAAAAAAAGATATGGAAAATGTTAGAGAAATCAGGATATTTCACTGATGTCATCAGTTCTGCTAAGCCAAAGCCAACTGAGGTCAGTAACAGTTTTTCCATTAACTTCACTGGATCCAGCCTTCTGCCCACAAATTAGTTTGGGAATGCTAACAAGTATGTCCTGATAGCGTCTGTGCACGGCTTCCGCCCCTCCGCAACTATATATGGCAACTTTCTCTCTCGCGCAGTGCAAATAAGCCATGTTTGTTTTCTGCAAAGGGTGCTTGTGGAAAAAATTCGCACACCACAGTTGGTCTAAAGCACTCAGCTGGAGCCGAATAAGAGAGGCTGATTTAGCATGTAGGGCTTTCTAACTTACCTGCGTGAGACAGCGGGGAACACTCAATATCTCTCATAGCTGACACCAAGTGATAACTTTACTACTCTTCAATTTTTTATTAGAAAACTCACGGCAGACACACGTTTCTATGGCTAAAAAGGGCAACTTACTGAGGTAGAGACACTTACAGGCAAGGTAAAGAAAAATGAGTTAGTTTACACTGCATTTGTTTCCTGTATACATAATCCAAGTTGAGCTATTGCTTGGCAAGTTCAAGAAATCACTTTGCCTTTCTGTGCCTCAGTTTCCCAGTCTGTTAGCTGAGGACAATGACACCTACCATCCAGAGCAAAGCATGTAACCTATAATGCTTTCATCCATATGTCTCAGAGCAAGATATCGCCGTTTCTTCTGCCACATAAGTGAAAATCGTGCAGTTAAATCAAACTTGTGGCTATTGAGCGACACCTACAGTATTTCCTAGCAGTACATAGGAGCAGAAGAGCTGAAGAGGGATGGGCTCAGCCTAGGACATCCACACGGTACCTACTCCCTGAATCACACCCTTGGAGTGATCAGAAAATAATGAAGATACGAAGGAGTTGGCCTCTCGCTGAAGTAATCCCTGTGGAGCAACTGCCCAGCTGGCCCTAGCCAGGTGCTGGGGTCTGCAGATTCCTCTCCCACCCATCTACTCTGCAGAGCGACTCTGCTGACTTGGCTCCCAACCTGAATTCCTGAATTTAATGCTCATTCCACAACGTTTAAGAGCTCTGACTGAAACCTGTTACTTGTCCATGTAACTATCTGTTTCTGCTGCTGAAAGCAGCAATAGCATTAGTTTGGCTAAACAGCTGCGTGACCGTGACACCTCTTCAACCATTGTTAAGCAACAGTAAAGGTCACGGTTGGTGGCTGCTTTAGCAATATAAGAAAAAAAGTCTTGGGTTTAAAGCAGATAGACAATAGCTGGGTTCGGGTTTTTTTAATATTTTTTTTCCTTCATTTAAATGGTACTTTTATTAAAATACAATAAATTTTAAATATTTAGTTTTACACTTCAAATTATGGTAAACCTAAACTTAAACCACAGTATTAGTAAAACCTGAATTACTTTAAAATGGGTATTAAACATATATTTTCTATGTATACGCTGCCAAAGCTCTAAAGGAAGTCGTTGGCTAAGCAACTGGGTGGAGAATTTTTCTAAGTGTTAAATAAGCCTTGAAAGCAGTGGCTTCTTTTGCAGGTGCAGAAGGAACTTTTTCTTTGTTTCCATTTCTCCAGCAGGTTCACGCCAATGAAAGAATGTTTAAGTCAACACTGACAGGCTGACTGGGAGCTGGGAAACCGGGAGAGCTCCTTTTCTTCTCCCGTCCCTGAACATAAACAAAATGTAAGCTGCTGATATTCACCAATCCATCAGTTTTGAAAACAGATCAGAAGTGCTCATTGCAGTTTCCTTGCTACACATAACAATTTGGTTTTATAAATTCATTTGAAACGTGACATATTTAAATAATTATTTTTCTTGTACAGCAAGGATATTTGGAGCACTATGCTTCTCTAGGAATGCTAATGCAGAATCTTGTTTTCCACAGTTTAATATGGTCTCCATTTCCAGCTGAGTGGACATTAACAAAATTGTAATTAAAATTCCTTCTGGCTCCCTAAAAACATGCATTATTACTTTCTAAAAAAATTAAAAACGTATGTTACAAACAGAAAAGTTAAAAAAAAAAATCCAAACATAAGTATGCATATATGTGCATACGTACAGTGTATGTTGTAAACTTTCAATCCCCAAATTGCTGCTAGCTCTTAATTTACCACTAGGTGTACGTTCTTGCATCGCTCTCTATTTCCCTCTCATGTCAGCACATCTGAAAGGAGAGGGATAGGAGAGGGATTTTGGTGGAGCGGCTTCCAAACCTGCTGTGCCAGGTGCCTTGCCTCCCCTCGGGGGCATTGCTGCGCCACGCAGCTCTCACAGAGCAGGCTGCTCAGGGCACACGCCTCGCAGTGCCAAGGGCTCATGAGCACGACGGTGACACGAGGGTGGCTGGCTGATGAGAGGCATCGAGTGCGTTCGAATACATACTGGGGGGAAAAATAATACCCTATTTGGACCGCTTATACAATTCCGTCATAACATTGGGAGGTTTGCCAGTTGCTGAAGATGCAAGCATTAGCAACGGACGTGAAATCTGTTTCACGCCCACGTATTGCACCGACATCCATGTGTGGAGAGCCAAGTAAGTTCTGCTCTGGGATACTCACGTGTGAGGCCTTTTCTTTAGCCACATCTATAAGGCCTGGGCTCACGCATAACTGCAAAAGGCCAAAAGACTTGAGAGCCAAATTCCACCCTCGCGCATGTACAGTTAACCCCCCCCCGCAAGCGGGGTGTGCTGCAGATGCATACCTGATGGCAGACTTTGGCTGCAGCTCCTTACGAATGGGCTGAGTGCAGCTTGGGTTGCACTATCTAATTCAGCAAAATTTCACTCTTAGTATTTAGTGCATGAGGTTTTAGGAAAAAGCTGTTAAAGCTGAATTGGATACTTTGAGTTGTTTTTCCCAGGATGGGAAATATGCTTAGTAGCTCCATATCCTTTCTGATTAGCCTACTCTTATATCCAAGACCCCTCTACAGAAGAGCTCGACCAACCTATCGTGCCATCCAAAGCAGAGCGATATCAAACAACACAGCAGGGTTTTTCCTGTACGGTATATGCTGAGCATAAAAAATGTACTATGGCTGGAAGGTGTTCTTTACACCAGAAATGTTTAGGTTTTTATAGTGCCTTGGTTTCTCCAGCTCTAAAGATCAAATGGCTGGCTTTAATGTTCCTGTCCAGCACGTAGCAGAAATCCACGCTCCCTTTTGTGAGGTCTGTGCTCTCACTGCTAGACAACATCCCCAAGTGATGCTGTGCTGACACGCAAATCTAAGATGAAGTGTATAGTTAGAGATGATATCTTTATGAGACAAATTAGGGTATAATTGGATAGGTTTTCAGAGCACATGAATCCTTCTTCAGCTTTGCAACACAAGCAGAACATTTCAAAGTTAAATAGAACTGAAACCTATTACTCTATTTATTCCTAGTTGAATTTAAATGAATCGGGCTAACTGGCATGAAAAGCAGTTGATGTCCATGGAAAAGACGGTGGAAATGAGGGTAGAAGAAGGGTATGAAGGCTCTCACATAAAGTACAGCAGGAGAAGTAATTCATGGCCTGGGCAATGTGGAGAGGTTAAGGGGCTGGGGAGATGGAACGAAGAGATTAGGATGTGCCAAAAAAACCCCAATCATTTCTTGAGATGATGATTTTTTTCAGTATCTACTACATTTACATGCCAGGCTCATGCTCAGTCACTGTAAATGTATATAATAAATGAAGACATGTAACAAAAGTTACCTAAAAAAATCCCTATACAGAATACTTCATTGTTTTGAAAAAAGAAATGGACTGCATGAAAGACAAATGTGTATGACTATTATTGTTTATAATTACAATTAGCAGTGAACTACTAAATCAACAAAAGTTTCGGCCAACATTATTACTTTCACCCTTGGATATGTGCTGCCCACATGCTTATGCTGCTAGCGAGTTTAGCCCAAAAGAGTGGTCATAAAAATCTCATTTAAACTAATGAATTAAAATTAGAAAACTCTAACAATACAAGAGGAATGCAAACTTCAGCCTGGCACTTGTGAGACTAAATTGAATTAATTCAATTTCTACTTTAAATGCACATTGAGAGTAGACACTTGCACAACACAGTGTAGATTATTATAATGTAGAACTATTCTTTTCTTGCACCAGGTGGCAAAGATCAGACCCAATCTTGTGTTGTTTCACAACACTTACTATAACAGTGCTTTTTTAACCATTTCTCTGCTACACAGATTAGTGTAACTTTATGAATTTTAGATGTACTGTCTACACCACAGACCACTTACCTTGCAAATTAAATCTGTAATGGAACAGAGGAAAACAGGAAATGAAAGAGTAGAGTCATATCTGTCTCTCAAACTACTTACCAATTCTGCAAAAGGTTCCCCAAAATCAGCAGTGTTTATGTAGTAATACAAATAATTTAGATATGGCGCATTCTGTTCTTAAAGCTAAATTTTATCCACAGAAGCAGCAGGAATCAACTTTTCGCTCTTTCCTTATCACAGAATCACAGAATCACAGAATGGTTTGGGTTGGAAGGGACTTTAAATATCATCCAGTTCCAACCCCCCTGCCGTGGGCAGGGACACCCTCCACCAGACCAGGTTGCCCAAAGCCCCATCCAACCTGGCCTTGAACACTGCCAGGGATGGGGCATCCACAGCTTCTCTGGGCAACCTTCTCTGTTGTCTCTGTCTTGCCACAAGCAAATAAGAATTTTTTGAAAATAAGGACAGACAAAGAATATTAAACACAAGTCTTCTCACCTTTGCTTTTCGAAGGACATGGCCTCGACATGGAGAATTATTTGATGAGGGAGGTCGTTTCAGAGCTGCCGCGCTGTTCACAGGTATCGAGCATTCAGTATCACTGGTATCACAACTGGAGATTGGAGAATTTTCCAAAGTTCGGTGCTTGAAAATTGGAGACTAATAAAGAATGAAAACCTTACATTGAGTTTCCTCCAAATAGTCACATGAGCAATATTTTCTATCTAGACTTAAAATTGAAGATTTTTTTTTAAAGAAATCATATTCAAAATAATGATGGATAAATAAAAAAGAGGTTAGAACAAAAGAAAACAAAATAAAACGTGTGTTCTGTGATGAAAACTCAAGTTTGTTTTCTGGGATTAAACAACACTTCGTCATCTGGAGGATCTGACACATCCCTCTGATACGTCTGATGCAGCTACCCAGCGGCTTCCGACACAGATCCATAGCATTAGCCAGGGCCGCCATGCTCCGTGTGAATGTGTGCAATGCAGCCCTTGCACAGGGTGACAGTGATTGATAGGGGACTGACGCGTGTAGGTCTCCATGCCTGCACGATGACTTGGTGCATTTAAACCTCCCTGGGATGGAGCAATGTCTCAGTTCATGCTCTTTTACAGTCACTGAGGACAATGAGGTGTCAGCTTTTGCACATCATCCTAACACATACTGCGGGTGATTCCCATGTCTACCTGCTCCCTGTTGCTGTAGAAAGTACATCAGATGTGGGTGAAGAACGCAAATAATGCAGAAAGGCATTTAGTTCTGCTTTTATTTCCTGGGCTTAATAAACCTTTTGAAAACTCTCAGTTCCCACTCTTTTTACTGGAGCTGAGAAGCTCGTGGTACTGGAATTTGTGTCTTTAACAGCTTTGCCTACCTGTGGGCTTGATGTTCCTGACTTGGGCTCAATAGCCAAGCCCAGTGTGATGCCACCAGCTAAGGCTTTCTTAAGGCTCTCCTTCACCTCGGTCAGTTCTAGCTCCAGGTTCACACGCTCGGCCTCCTTCTGCTTACACTCCTCTTCCAACTTCTTTAGCTTGTCTTCAAGGATCACTTGGGTCTTCCTGCCTGTCACCCACAGCAATGTTATTATTTCAATAGAAGCTTAAACTGATGCTTACAGAAATTATTTTCTTTTCAAAGAAGGTACAAGGTCTCTAAAAATCAGCGACATCACAAAAAAGTTAGGTACTTTGCAAAACCCACTTTTTTAATGTAAAAAAGTTTAGCAACAGAAATCAAATGGTCCCTTCCCCAGGTTTCTAGTCTAGTTTCAAAACAGTATTTGTTTTGTGATTTTTTCCATGTAATGAAAATATGATTAGTCAGTCACAACAAAATTATTTCCATATTCTGCTTGTCTGAAGTCCCCATCAGTGTCATTTCGTAGGTATGTATATAAATACCCACACATATATAAAATATGTATAGAAAATAAGTATATACACCTATACATATATATAATATAAATATATTTATATATTTTATATTTATATAGAAAGCAAACATAGACATTACAGAGTATTGCTTAACATCAAAACCAGACCTTATGTAGTGGCATGTCGTCAGCACAGAATACAAAGCTATTCGGAGAATTAAGCCTACCCAGGACAGACTTCAGCACAAAAAAGCACCTCATACCAGCATTGACTTCAATAGCAGCACGTAGATCTTTTCTTTCTTTTCGGAGCTGGGCCAGCCTATTCCGGAGCGCTTCTTTCCTCTTTAGCAGCTCCTCCTCTTTGCTTTGTAACCTCTTTGCATCTGCCTCCACGCGATTCTTGCCGTATTTGTACTGCTCCGCATCTGTATGTATTGGATTGTAGTTATTTATGGTTAAATTAACAGTGAAACTCTGTTCCCTGAGACTGAACATCACATGAAGCATTTTGTGGTTTGAGAAATGAGTTTACCATCCCTCTTCCACCGACTTTCTCTCAAGGTCCATGATTCCTGCTGAGTATTGCAGCACAGCTACAGAAATGACATGGGCTAGATAGTTTGTTCTCTACATTTAGAGGGGGAAGATGAGAAATACCAGTTACCTTATAGTACATTGGGTTTTGAAACAGGGCCTTGCCTTTCTCTGTAGGAAGGAAAGGCGGCTCCTCTTTATCTTTGAACCCTTGATTTTTAATTGGAACAGGTCAGAGGAAAAGCTACCTGTTTGCCCTTTTTGACTGCTTTCCATTCCTACTTCAAGTACTTAAAGCACGTATTTTTTTCTCACCTGACATAAGAGAAGACAATGATGTTCTCACTTTTTTGATACTTGAGATGGCTTTTTTTTTTTCCCTAATGGCCCCATATAAACGCTTTGCTTTCATGGCCCATATGTAGCTGTGGTCTAATTTAGACCACAGCCCCCTCTATACCTCTGCCCCAGCTGCAGACTCAAAGAAAATAGGTCAGCTAACACTTCACTGTCTGTCTGCATGAAGGCAAAGTCAAGGGCACTAAACCATTCCTGACAAATAGTTGTCAAACCAGTTTTAGTTGGTCTTTAGTAACCGAGATGCCTTTACTCCCACAACTATCTATTCCAGTACCGATTGACCTGCCTGGTTAGAAAGATACATACTTTTTTCCTAAAGTCTAACCCAAATTTCTCTTGTTGCCATTAAGTCCACAACTTCTTAAAAATGTATCGTGGGATCAAAAAACCACATTCATTCCTTCTCTAGAAGCAGCTGTGCTTTTGGCTCCATATTTTAAAAATACGACTATAGCTCTTTTTTGTCTTTTCTTCTCTAAACAAAGCAATCCCTGTTAGGGATTTCCTACAGGCAATCCACCTGCCCAGGAGAACCCTCTTTCTGAACGTGCCACTTGCCAATTCAAATCACCTCTCTCTGAGGAAGCTTTTCAGCTGTGTGGTTGTTTTGCTTATTTTGTTATATCTTTTTCATTAGTGATAAGAGTAATTCCACTTTTGAGCAACATAATTTCTCATCTCTTTCCCAGCTCCTCATCTTCCTCTTCCAACAGGAATACAGAATTACTCTCTGTCCCAAACGAAGAATCATTACCCTTTTATTTTTTTCCTGCTGCCCTCATGACTTTGCAGCCACGGGTCCACAATTCATATTTATGGTTGTCCGTATGACAACCCTTTATCTCGTGGCACAGCTGGAGTACTAATGAGTCACCAATGCACACAACATCTCCTATTCAAAGTCTTGATGGGCATCTCCTGCTCAGCCTCTCAGCCACAGAAGAACCACAGTGGTTCTTTATCTCCTTTGCTAAGACGACAGCTATTTTGGGTATCCTCATGACTCCATTCGCACGCGAGGCAGCAGCGAGGAGACATACTTACTGGATGCGGTGCGCTTCACACATGACACCGATTCAGCTTTCTTCGGCTGGCTATTTAAAGGTCTCCCTTTTCCAGTGATCCCATTAGCAGTCGCAGGAGGCTTCTTGCCTTTAAACTGTTTGAAAACAAAAGTACAAATGGGCTTCAGTTATTCCTGTGCCACTGGCATTACAGTCACTCTTTCATCAAGGGCAAAGCTTGACAAAAAGCCGCCTGCTCGGAGAGCCTTAATACAGCGTATTGATTGAGCTGGAGACGGTGCTTCCTCCAGAGATGTCGTCTCTGAGAGCTGCCTGCTCAGCAGGAGCTACGCCAGCAATCACAGGATAACAAGGGGATGAACTCCCCATCTCTGGTGGCATTACAGTCTCCAAATTATTCAAAACTCTGGCACTTCTTATATTGAGAAAGCCGTTGGGAGGTGGAAGAGTTGTACCTTTGAGTAATTTTATACAGTAAAGATTCTTGAAACACAGGTTTGTCAGAGTTAATTTCATACAGAAAAACCCAACATGGTTTGCCCAACAAAAATTCAACACTGTTTCTTATTTACTATATGACCTTGTCATCCTTGTGGTGCATGGATTTATTTTGTTTTTCAAAGCAATATAACTATTTCATATTTTTAAATGTTAGGAGTTAAGATACCAATTTCCTCTGATACAACTTCTAGCTACTAATTAAAAGTTTTTCTTGCTTTTAGAGGGCTCCCCTGCACTGAACTGAACCCTGGGAAGAGCAACCCTGTCCTTGACGAAGCGCAGTGTTTCCATGGGGGATGCCTGAGCCGAGCGCAGGGCATATGTGTGCCACGCTCTGGTCACCTGCTTCCAAAAGCTTTTGAGGACCGAACTGGGAGTGCGACGAGAAGCCTACCACTGCAGCCTAGATTGCTCAAATCTACCTCTGATCCTGCAGCTTCACTGAATTCTGATATTCCGATATGAAGTTTTTATAGGGGTTGAGTTAAAATGCAATATGACAGGTGCCTTATTCAAGGGAACCACTTATCTAACTGTTCCATTTCAGATAAAATTGAAAACCCCCCATCTTTGTGATATAGTCACAGGCTTAGGCCAATGACCAGCTTTTGGAGACTGGCTACAGGCTTTAGAGAAGGTCCCTGGCAAGGCTGTGAGTGAGCCAGGGTTTGCCTCTGCTCCCCAGCTGGGGTTTGCCTGTCTGCTATTGAGGCCGAGCCTACAGGATTTCATCGCTCTTTAGCTTCACTTTCATTTCAGCTGCAGTCCAGGAGCCTGAGGCCATCCTCAGAAAGCAGCATAGACATAGGCTTAGGGTTTTTTCAGGGGAAGAAAATAACAGGCAGTAATTTAAATATGGTATATACACACTATATACAATATCCTTTAGTACAGATATAACATACGTTATGATATATATGTATATTCACAATATATACAACCATAGTATATACAATATACAGATTAGTAAAATTCCAGAGATGCAAATTTGCTGTCACAGCCAGGTCATATTTCACTTTTCTTATGTTTTTTTAAAGTCATCACTGCCTAAGGAGACAGAATGTGGCTAGATATGCATTCAGGTTAAGTTTGGAAGGCCACATCTATTTTTTTTTTTTTTTATTATTATCCACAATCTGTAAATCATCAAGAATTTGTAGGGAAAGCCTTTCCCAGGTGCCAATACCTCCACATCAGAATTTACAACTTAGCAAACCTGTTTCATTTGCAGTGGGCTCATGACTAAACGCCAAGCCCTTCAGTGCTAACACTAAGGGACTGCAATAGCCCAAGGCCCTCAAGATAACAACCAGATAAACAGCACAGCCCAAACATAAAAAGCTTTGTTAAGTATTAAATAGTACAGTACCTGCGAGCCAGATCCCCTCCCCACAGCAGAGGTATTAGTGACAGACTGAGCAGAAGACAGATTGGATGAGACAGGGTATTTGTAATGGTTAGAGGAGAGTTTGTCAGTAGATAACCTATTGGGTTTTCTGTCAGCTGGCGGATAGCGCGCAAAGATTTTTGGAGACGGCAAGTTATCGTACAGGCCTGCGTTATCATAAAGCATTTCTTCTCCAACGTTCCTGCTACGAGAAGAAGGAAAGCCATCTTCTGGTTCCCACTGCAACACATACACTTTGGCAGTTAGTAAACAATAAACCATGCAGAACCTCCTAAGTGAAATTAAAACATTAGTAATTCCTTTGACCGTAGCAAGCCCTCGGCATTTAGCAAGCATATGCTTATTGCTTACATTTGAGTCAAACTACTCAGAAAGGGGGAAGGACGCGGTGTGGAAAGGAAGCATTGCATTACATGGCTCGTAGCCCCAGTCCTGTGCACTTTCTATACTGTGAGCAAACCGGTACTGTCCTATCACCCGTTGCTGTTTCATGGACTGCACCTTCGCTTGTTAGCTCCAGCACGGAGGGGGCACAAGCAGACTGTGTTAACAGGGGCATACTCACAGGATACACAGATGAATCCGCTACACAGATTACATCTGGTACATGAGTTGTTAAAAGTAATAAGGCCGCCTAACGGTTAGCAGAAGCCAAGGTTTTTTTTTTTTTCTTTCTTTTTTTTTTTCTTTCTTTCTTCAGGCTTTATGTCTTTCCAGTGAATACCAGCTGCTGGTATGCTAGCATTACATTTATTTGCTGGAGAATTATTATTCTGAGCTAACCAGCTTAAATAGCTACAAGCCATTCTTTTTTTTTTTTTTTTTCTTTTCAGAAAAATGGAAAGCTCAACAACAATAGTCCAGTGATTCATTCAATTAATCTTAAAAGAAACCAACCCGGTTGCCAAATATCCTTCCTTAATCCACCCTGGCTGTGGCAGTACACTACTCATAGAAAGGCTTGTGCACGTCCAAGAACTACACATACAGAGTACTCACCACACATGTGGTCGTGTGTTGTTCCCAAGAGGGGCTTTCTACCATCTTTCTGACATTACTAAGACACGATAGAAGACTAGACTTGCAGTCCACTTAACACTTTGAAACTCTGAATTTCTCTTGAGTTCAGCCATAGGGGGGGGCTTTATGAAGCAGCCCAAATGAAGAGCTGACACAGGTTGTAGCTCCCCTGTAAATCTTCCTGAGAACCACATATTGCTATGGGTTAACATCCAGTATGTGTTAAACCCTATTACACATCTGCCTACGATCAGCTCTGCAATTTATGAAGATGGAAGTGACCACTGTGGTTCTCCTTTGGGATAAGCGGTACCTGCTGTCATGAGGAACGCAGCCCCAAGGACTGAGAAGTGTTTGGGTTTTGGGTTTTTTTTCAACAGACACCAAAAAGTGCCTGGTGTAACTGAGTCCTTAATTTTGCCAGTCCAGTGTGATCTAAAAAATACCCCCTCAAGTGAGTATTAAATTCAAGGACTTGGCAACAATCGTCAACAGGCGACTGCTTTCTACATGCACGTTGGCTCACGTGCAGGTTAATGTAAACAATATGTCCCACACCCCTAATACTCTGTAGGTGTGAGAGAAGTTTGCAGCCCCCAATCAAAAAACCAGGAGTTCATTTGGAAACTGCCCAGTGGGGCTTTTTAGATAATATAATTTTCAGATGTCCATGCATCCAACACATGCAAACCATTTGTTCCATGCAAATTCAATTCTTACCGATCCATTTATGCAGGGAACATCATCGTAATGAAGTGCCATTCCACTCGGACAGGCGTACCCATTGGCAGTGCTTCCCCGATATGGATTTGTAGATATAACTCGCCTGTTCATAAAACTGAATAAAGCAAAATAAATATAATAAAGACCAGTGCTTGAACCGAAGTCTAAATGATGATTCAGTGGTATATTCCCTGTATCTGATTATGTAGCCTGGAAGCACATATCTTCTCACCTTCTGCAGGAAAGCTGCAGACAGCGTTCCTTCTTTCGCTACTCACATATTGCTGCTAGCAGCCAACATTACAATATATGGTCCTGTACTCCATTCTTACAGTGGGGATAAGACTGTGTGAAAGCCAGGAGGGCAACAGCTGTAACTGCTCAGTGGCATGTTTACATGGGAACCTGCTGATCCGTGTTATAAACCAGCTCACCAGTGTCCCATAAAAGTTCCCTTGTTGTCTGCATCGGGGAGAAGCAGGTGTTTCTGGGTGCATGCATGCTTGGGGGGGTGAGATGTGGACTTAGGAACTGGGAGAAACAATTACACAATCCAGTAAAAATCTGTAAAAAAAGTGGAACTTTGATGAAATCTCAGTTCAAATATCGATCAAAATCTGCTGAATATTTTCATCCTCAAAATCTGGGAGTTTTTCATTTCCATATCAGAACTTTTGGCTGGGTAGAGTGTGCACAATGGCACTGTGCTTCCCAGCTCTCTGTCTGGGTAACTGTGCATGCAAATACTCTGTATGCTCGTGTTTGCTCTGTTTCACACTGTGAATCTGAGACCTCTGAACACTTCAAAAGGGAGATATCTCTCTCTCTATATATATATATGTTCATGTTTGTTTGTTTGTTTCCCCCCCCCTCCTGAAAAATCAACATTGCAGCTTGTTTTACTGGAATTCTGCAGAACACATGCAAGATATCATGGACTACAACGGGCTTTGCGTTGGGAGCAAAGATCTGGCAATGCAGAAAATGGCAGAATCAGGCCCAATAGCAATAACAACTCCAAGGGTGAGTTTTCCTTTATAGCAACCACTGAAATTGAACACGGTACAAAGATCCCAAATAATTCCTATAGCTTCAGGTGTAGGTGAATGGGAAAACAAAGCTTTCCATCTCAAACAATGGAACTATTCAGGCTCCATGCTGACATTCATAAAATATGATAAAGCCCTACTAAAGCAGAGAGGGTCTTCTGTAGCGCTGGCTGGAGCTCAAGAATGCTGTGGTTTCAACAGTTGCTTTCTTTTGGCTTTGGAATAACATGGAGTCCCTTGAATTTCTCATTCAGAGGGAGACAGCCCCCATCCAAGTGTGGCTCACCTGAGCCGCGGGAGATCTGGGCTCACAGGAGGGATGAACCTGCCCAGTTCGGTGTGAACCTTTCAGGGCAGGGCAGGGGTGGAATAATCATTCCACAGAAGCTTTTCTTACTTCAAACAAACAAACCACAAAAAGCCTAAGATAAATTCCATGATAAAAATGTTTTTAACTTTATCATATCTCATACTTTATTAGACGTTATTAAAGGGCTGCCTTTGTTTACTGTTCCTCTTAATGAAGAATATTACTCAAGTGTTTCTGGTTAGTCTGAAGGACTGCATTTGGAGCCGTTATTGCATTTCCTTCTATTTAAGTAGCTTCAATAAGAGTGATGCATAATAACCATGCCTGAAAACTGGATATTCATTAATGACATCTGATGCACCTGTAGTAACTATTTCCACCACTAAAGGAAGCTAAGATTTATCTAAGTATCTGCAAATACTTCATAAGCATTATTTCACTAAGCATCATTAATCCTGTTTACAGATGCACCCATGTAAGTTAATTGTATTCTGAAACTGCTAGATGGGAAAGCAAATGGAGACGACCTGCTTGGAAACATTTTTTTCTTCAGCCTTTCCTAGATACTTCATGATTTAGGCAAAGAAAATTGATGGGAACATTAATGAAGAGCCAAACATTTTGCAAAGCATCAGTCTCAGGAAATGAATAACCAATAATCCTGAAGTGATTGTGTGATAATCAAAGCTTTAATGATAACTGCAGTTGATTTGGAATGCTGATAGTCATTCTATAAAGGGCGGCAATAGTATTTTATTAATACTTAAGTATTATTGTCATTTCTCCTCATTTTCTAGAAGTAGTTGAAAATCAGCAGACAGCTACTCTACAAGAGTAGCTTATCAACAAGCTCTTACAGTCTTTTAAAGACACCCAATGAATTTTAACTAATTCTTAATAGGGGAATTCTGCTATTTTGCAAGTTGCTTGACATTCCTTTCTAACATGTGGTCTAGTTGCATATGTTTTTTCACTTGGCTCCAATTAATATTGCATTTGTTCAGTATTCAGGAGGAAAAGGTTTCCATTCTATTTCTTTCTTAAATGTGGTTATTGCTAGATGCTGACTGAAGCAAAAATACATGTCAACACAGGATAAATGTTTTGAGCCCTGTTAACTTCTAAACAAATATTAACATAAATCCGTAAGCTAAGTGCATTTTGATTCTACCAAAATTATCTGGTTTTCACCAAACTGGGCTTGTAGTAACACCAAGTCACTTTGATTTCTATCAGAAGTCATTCAAACCAGATCCTGTATGAAGCTGCACATTTTCCCTCGTTAAAGCTCTCTTAACACCTCGCAAATGGCAGGAAAGTCTTCTTTTGAAAAACTGAAGTTTTTGCCTGGTGGTTGGGGCTTTTTTGGCATTTTCAGTCTTCTTAAAGTTATGATGGGCAGATGGGGTGTGATTCTTTAATATATTAAGTCACACGAATTCCTAATTTGTGTGTGGAGTCTCATTTTGCAGCGAGATGAGGTATGACGCCTTTGCCAGCTGTCTTCTCAGGCCACCCACTTTCTGACCCGGGAAACCACGGGGTACATCGGCAGCAGGACATCCTGCCTCTCCCAACTGTTCCTTCACTACCGGTTCTAAACTATAGCTCATCCAGCCAAGGAAAAATGACAGTGTCTTCCCACCAAAGACTGCTTTAATGCTTAAATTGATTTGAACATGTAAATCACTATATATGCTAAGTATGCATTACTTTTCTTAGCACAGGATCAGTAATGGGGAATTCAAAGTACTGATTTGTAATTTAAATAGGGTTCCTGTGCTACACCCTAGACAGCTTCCAAATTTCCACCTCCTAAATTAAAACCCAGAAATTAATTGGACTAGTGTGAGCTTGATGAAGTTTTTAATTAATCAAAAAAGGAACTTGAGAAGGAAACAGAGTATGCGACTATCCAAGACTTAAATCTGCTATACATTTTTAGTGTACAGCATACATTGGCCAATACATGCTGTACATATTGGCTATCTGTACAGCAAATAAAGCCAATAGATAAATGTGAACTACATAGCTGCATATTTATTTAATTTTCAGCATATTTATCCTCTTCCAGGGATAGTTCTAAGTATTCAGGCAAAATAAAAGATTAAAATATAGCATTTGATAAGGAGACTTACTGAAAAAATGAGTAAAGATTTGAGTAAAGTTGGATGGTGTCTGCAACTTTTACAGAACTAGCAGGATGCCAACACAATAATCATAAACACATCTAACATGCTGCGATGCTGAAACACTTCAGGAGTTCAGTATCTGGCAAAGGGGGGGCGTGTGGATTTTGATAAGGTCTCTTGGCACCCGAGTTAACATACGGATATAAATTCTCAGAGTACTGGAAACACCCGGGTAGCTGAACGCCTCTCACCAGAAGGTCTGTTTTGCAGCCTGGATGACGCTTGCCGTCATTTCCACGTCGATGTAGTCGTAGTGCAGAGCTCCAGGGTCTGTTGAAGATCCCGTTTCTGCCAGCAAAATTCCTATCCATCTGCCCATGTCTTCGGAGGAGGTTGCCTGCGAGGAGAGGGCAAAAGCGTAGGTCAGGTCTTTAGTCTGCCACTGAGCTGAGCGTTATTTCAAAACGGCGCATTCTTCTTGGCTGACAAATTGCTGCCACATTGTATGAGAGGCTCTGGTTTCTCTCTGCTGAACTCCTAAAACCCCAGGATTTCTTATTAAATCTGCTTTGCTAGAAGGAGTGCACTTTAAGTAAGCTACGTGCTGTTCAGTTATGATGTAATACAAAGTGGGCAATCTCCAAAAAAGAAGAAAAAATAATTGTTTAAGGCTAGTGGATTTAGATTCAAATCGTGCTTACTTTAGACTTCAGAAAATTGAAAGCTATAACAGAATTATTTCCCTATGCTAGGCTGGAGGATTTTTAGTTACGATGACTCCTGAGAAGCACATGTTAGTGCTAAGCAGAAACGAGGAAAAAAGTGACGATATAGTAGAAGAAATTTTAGTGTTGCTTTTTGAAAAATTCCAATACATTTGTCTAGATGATAGCATTCATTTTCCTAATGGCACCAGTACAAACATGAATACTATTAAAATAATGTTTAATTTTTCATATTTTCCTCAAGTCACCAATTACAAAGTTCAACAGTAGCAAAATAAATAATGGAAAAAAGGGGAGGGAGAAACTGCGGTTTCTAAATTTCTTGTTCTTTTAAAATATTTCATTGCCTTTCGCAGTTCCTTGAGCTGCTTTCTAGTTTTTTCAACTTCTCTGAACTGCTCAGTTGTAACAGGGCTGGCTGCAGGGACAGGGGACTAATGTGACCTGCAGTTGGAAATCCAAAGTAGTCAAAGTGTCCATCCTGCCACTGAAAACAAAAGGTTGTCTCCTCCTATATAGTCATTATATCTGGAATTAAGTGTGTTCTCATTTCAGCTTTCAAAATATGATGAATGAAGCCCATCAGAAAATCCTGACCCTCCTAATGCAGATGCAAGTATGACCTTCGTAGTGCGAGGAGTGTGCCAATTTTTACATGTGCAGTGCCTCAAGAGACTCACCAGGATGCTGGCACACTGAATTTTCTTACTGCAGAATTACCTTAATACGGAAACAGACTGAGCAAAAGTAGTTCACATAAGTAGCAGACAAATCAGAGTTAAGAGCTCTAGAGTTCCCATCAACAGTGATCCATTATTTAATTATTGCTAAGTTATTTACTCAAAGTAATTATATCCCTGATGTAAAAGTGCGTATAGAGAAGGAACAGGGATATTTAAGTAGCAAGTCAAGGGAAGGTCAGTGTAGAGAAAAGCATCTTATTGAGAAGATATCTGAACTGCATTAAATCTCAGTTCTCGCTTTGCCTACAACTCTTCATATTTTTTTTCTCCTTCCAGTATTTATTATCCAGCTCTGCAGGAATGTTATTCCAAAGATTAATTTTTTTAATGGCTAGGTTGTATAAAAGTGCTTCTCTAACTTAGCATGTGGGTGTTCCTACAAGTCATAGCCATTAGCAACCACTGCACCTCGAGCACGGCAACCTCCTGCCCGTTCCGGAGCAGACGGAAGGTCAGGGGATGCTTCGAATCCAGTCCCGGGATGACTTCACAGCCACGGAGAGGGATAGAAACAATGTGCGTCTTCAGATCTGTCCTGTCCTTGTGGAAAATGAGTTTATTATCTTTCACTCTGCACCAGCGCTCACGCCAACGGTTGTTTGAGAGCACGTTGAGATATCCTGCAATAAAACGAAATGTGAGATATTCTACTTCTGACATTTTTTTGAAAAGAAAAAACCCAACAACTTACTTTCCAATGTAATGCTAGCACTTAAAGAACTTTTTTCTCTTATAATAGAAAGTTCAGATGGATTTTAGGAAGACAAGTAAATGACCCTGCCCCACTTCTTTTAATGAAAACTTTCACTGTGCAATAACCTAGGAAAAAGCATGTAAAGCCGTGATCCTGCTCACGTGCAAATGGCTGTTCTGTGTTAGTCACTGCAGTGGCTGGATGAGCGGGAGCACACCGATCCCCAAACCTTGGTAAGAATGGGAGAGGGACAGTGATAAAAAGGTATGGATACAGCCGATGTGCTCACACAGAAGATCCACCTTCTTCATCTGTAATGGCTTTGATAACTGTGGTTGATCAAAATTTTCTGGGAAAATCACAGCTCATATTATATAATTAGGTGATGAACTACCTTTTGTAGCGTCCAAAAATCAGTGTTTTAAAGACCTACTAAGCATTGATGTTATATCTTCTAATTTCATTTAGAAAGAAGAATGCACGCTTGGTTTGCAACACTTTTAAAGCAGAATTAAAAGATCGCTACCGATGCCAATAAAAATAAAATTCATATTGGTTTAAAATTCAAGAAGTAAATGTATATGAAATTTAGCTAAACTTTAAGACAAAAGTTTAAACAAAGATTTATTTTTTTTCAGGAATAAGACAGTACCCTTACAACAAATCAAAATTTCACGAACAAACTGCCTTTTAAAAAAATCTGCTTTTCTTATCATGCTCTATATTGGTTAGAGTGTCTAGGTATATAATATCATTACATGGGAAGTGTTTTGTGTTTTTCCTTCTCTGTCCCATAGCAACAATCATTCCAGACTCAAACCTTAAAATCAAGACAATACCCAATTTTCCTGCCTTATTTAGTTTGGGAATGAAATAAATTAAAAATAATTTACTTTTACTTCCACATTACGAAGGGTACATCAATTCAGCATGCTGCTGCTTCCAAACAGGCTATGAGGAGGGAAACAAATGATATCTTGCACAGGCCAGAATTTATGTAAAAAAAAAAGTCTTCTATCTCAGGTCTGATTTTCATTTAATCCTGTTGAATAGCTATCTCTTTGGTTTTCATTAAAACTATGACTTATCATTAATTTTTCTGTGTTTCCCTTCCAACATTATGGTTCCAATGTCAAAGCTTGATCCAACAGGATATAGCAGATCAGAATTGCGCACATCTTGGAAGGTGCCATAAAAAAAGGAGGATGATTTTGGCTCCTTGTGATGATGACTCTCTCCAGCTCTCCTCTCTCCTCCTGTAACGAACCCCTATATAGCTGTGCATTATAATATAATCCCTAGAAATGGAAAACCCTTCACATGCAAGCCAGCTGGCTGCTTTTGGAGTAAGAATCCTTTTTTTCAGACACTACTTTTTTCCCCCTCTGCTCCCAATGCACCTCTCAGAAAAGCTCTTCCAAAACCTCCTACTTCACTTGAACTAAGCAGGATCCCATGCTTTTCCTCCCACATATCCCTACTTAAACCTTCAATAGCTGAGATGACCAAAATGCCTTGAGTGTGTTCCCAGTTGGGGCATCAGCACTTCGGCTTAGCCCAGGCGGTCAAAGACCAGTGATGCCATAGGGAAGAGCTTTGCCATGACTCCGAGTGCAGGTGGGTTTTAGTTTCCACTCTAGCTGGGTGTCCCCTGCAGCCCCGCTGGGCTTTGTTCATGGGAGGTAGAGCCTTTTAAAGTGTAAAAGCCTTCAGCTATGGAGCAACCTCCCAGAGGCCATTGCACTGAGCCAAATTTCTGGTGGTGAGAAACTCCTGCTGCAAAGACTTCCTGCAATGACCAAAGCCTAGACACTTATATATTTTCCTATAAAACCTGCAAGTGCTGTTGAGTAGAGCCAAATGCAGGCAATAGTAATGGCTATATTTATGTCCATATCTGAAATAATTATAGAAATACTAAGAATTAGATTGTACAGCTGTGGTTAAAGTCTCACATAATACAGAATAATCAACAGAGTATGAGACCCCGGAAGTTTGAGCTTTTATGGAAGCCAGATGCTTCGGACAATGCATGTGGCTGGACACAGCTTTTCCCAGCTGTTCTTTCAGTTGATAAATCACATCTGTACTTAGCTGATGTATGGACATGTACACACACACTTATTTAATCAAGATTGCTTATGTGAATGATTCCCAAAGTGTGGCTTGAGAGCCACCTGTGATCTATGACGTTCTCGCTGGTGGTCTATGGGTCTGCTTCTTTCTCATTGGGCAAGCATCTATCACACTTCATGCACCAATGAGTTTTGTCAACTGCTGCCTAATCACAGATTTCTGGGTTTCCCAAAGTCTTCCTAGTCGATTAAAGGGGAAAAGGCAAATCCAAATTCAGAATCTGGTGCAACTGCTTCACAGCTTGCTTTCTATGGAAATTTTATTTGGAACGGACTGGGAGAAGGGTGGGTTCAACCTTATTCACGTATGGAAGTGAATTCACGTACTGGAGCACCAAAAGGCAAACAGGAGAATGTAAATACATTGTATTGTTTGAAAATACCAGAGCTATGAGGACATCAGCTAAGTGCATTGCACAAGTCCTAAATTGTGAGCAAACATTAACAGCTAAGATATAAACCATAAGCATTTTCTGCATCCCTTTTTATATACTTCCTTGGTGCTGTCAAGCACTACAGCTGTCGTATGGATTGATCAACACTAGGAGTTAAAATAGCTTACTAGAAATTTGTTACTTCACTCAAGTTTTGCCCAATATGTGCCACTTTATGAACCCACAATTAAACTCAAATCACTTTGGCTGAGGTCAGTCAACCGTTGTCTTGATTGCTGTCCCATAAAACCTCACCACAGTCCATCATAAAAGACTAGATCCCTTCCCACAAACCTTCTTCTAGTTCCTAGACTAAATTTATTTCATAGCGCAGCCTATATTCATTTTATATCCATCTGTTTGAAGACAGGTCTTGTTTCTTTCTGCTTTTTGTCCACACTTCTCTTCCCCCTCACCTTTTCAAAGAGCAATGATTCCTTCTGAGCCTGTGTTACCATGTTATTTAAAAAGTGAAGTTCTTTTAGTCTCTTTTCAAATGATAAGCTCTTGATTACTCCTCTTTCAGTCTAAGTGCATCCTTCTGATGTTGGGGAAAGAATTACAGCAGTAAAAGTAATTTTAGAGGAATTTCTAGGTTAGAATTTTAGAAAGTTTTAGTTGCAATGTGCATTTAAGACTCAAGGAGAAAAATCATTTACCACATGTTGGAACATCTTCTTCAGCTGATGAGGTCTGTTCATCTGTTGATGGCTTTTTCTTTCCTAAACCAATGATCTTCGTTATTTTTTTCCCTGTTACTTTAGTCACAGTGCCTTTAGCTTCTGATTTTGAACTTTTTTTCCTCTTCACTATTAAGAAAGCAAAAATGTGTATTTTAGTGTGTTTAAATTAACCAATGAATAGAGAGAACCTGAATAAAGATAGTAGTTCAGATAATCTTGTGCAAGGTGGACACTTGTACGAAAGTTGCAGACTGCAATGAGATAAACATTATATGCCCTCTCTAATGCAGATGACTATAAATAACCTCTGTGCTATAAAAATCACAGCATTCATAAGGTTCAGAAAAACAAAAATCAGGCTTGTAATTTAATTTAATGTAATCAAGCTGAAAGTCTCTTTCCACAGCAGTCATGATCTAATTTATCAGTATGACTAAGGTACCTGCATATAAATTTAGCTCATATAGACAAGAATAAAAATCCAGCCAGATGATCCTAAACATTTACCTCAAAATACTTCAACAATTAAGTGCACAACAAAGACAGGCTATGCTTGCCTAGCAAAAATACTCCTGCCATGTACAATTAGGTTAAGGTATCTTATCACACTGGACCTTTTAGAAAGTCAAGACTTATAAATTAACTACTAACAAGTAAATTAGTGGGATCAGTATAAGCATTCAATGGTTAGAAGCTGGCACTTTTTTTGATCATGAGGGCTTGGAAAGAAAAAGCTCTGCTGAAAAAAGGTATTTTGCTAACATCCAGTCTATGCTTCCATTAACTTAACACGATACTAGTAATATTACGGCTCTGTGCACTGAGGCATGCTGAGCTGCTGAACACAACATGGCCAGGACTATGGATATAATTGTAAAAGTGCCCACCTGACTAAAATCCTAACAAATTAAAGAAAAAAAGTTTCTAAGATTAAACAGAATCAGAAAAATAGACTTTTTATTTGCAAAACAGAACAAACAAAATAAACTTTCAGAAATTGCATTCAGTGGCCTAATTTGGATTCCATCAGCAGAGCAAAAGTCTCTCTGCTGCCTGACAGGACAGCAAAAATATCCATCAACTTGCCCTGGTACATGATTCTGATGAAAAATACAATTAGGATAGTTACCGCTTGAGCTGCTGTAACTTTATCCCTGACATATCAATTCCCTTTGCAACAGAGAACATTTAGTGGTTATGGACTTGTATAAACTGAGGAAAAAAAAGGCCAAAATGTTCATATGAGAAATAACTGTATGAATTGATGAACTGGGAAGAAGAATGCATGGAAAATAAAGAAGCAGTTTGGGACTCACGATGGGATAATTTATCATATTTAGTTTAATTGTTAGGAATCAGGGAACATTATTTAGAAATTGTGTCTGTAGCCAAGACTGTATGAATCTGTCACTGCTGCATGCGGTGCTGAGGGGGAAAGGAAGCTCGTGAGGCGCGGATAGCTGTTCACCAGCAACCTCCAATACAGCGACGCGCACGTGCAAGCAAAGGTCTAATTCTCTCTTCCTAAGGGAAGGGTGTTCACAACTTATGCTGTGCTCTCTAAAAGTGCAACGCGCTCCAGTGTTGGAGGGAGGAAGGCCACCCGTCCCATCTGCTCTGCCTGAGGGAAGACGCGGAGGAAGCACCTGCCCGCAGACAGGTTTCCATCCCACACCGCGGCAGCCGATGACTGGCTGTGGCTGTTGAGTGGGGAGGAGATGAAAAGCACTGAAAAAAGCCAGTGACTGGGAAAAACTCATCTCTCTCAGACAGAATCCCAAAGGAACCATTGTGAGGAGCATGAACAGGCAGTGGAATAAGCCCATTTCAGTGCTTTTTTGTTTTTCTGTCCTATCTTCCCTTCACACTGCTGTTTTATTTGCCTACAGAACTGAGAGGCAGCAGAAGTCAGTCCTTCGTGACTTAATCTTTTTGAGTCTAAAGAATATATTGATTGCCTGACTGCCAGTGATTTTTGTCACAGAAGCCTTTTCTTCTCATTTCCTTCCCCGCAGCAAAGCGAGCAGCTGGTTAAGAGCGGAGTAGAGGCTGGCCGATGGGTGATGCCTGGAGATGACTGCTTTCCGAGTGTCCCTTCCCACGTACTCCCTCAAGCGTTTCCTATCCATTGTTTAAAAAAACAGTGTAACTTCATCCAGAACCACTTACAATGATGCCAGGGATATTTCAGTCTCCTTGCAGTCACTAATGCCTATTTTTTTTTATTACTACATATTGAAGGTCACAATTTTCAAAAGCAACTGGTATTTTTAATTATCCTCCTTAAGACATCTAAGCTGGGCTGGTTTTCCAGCAGCACACGCTCAGTCAGCATGTATCTTGTGGGGCACCTGAGCCGCCAGGCACTTTTGGACGTCTTGGACAACACAGCTTTTGGGTCACAGATGTTTCTCAGCAGGTTTCAGAGGCTAAAACAGTAGTGTGCTTTTTGAAAGCTTAGTAGAAGATTTTATAGGGTGAAATCTAACCATGTAGCACAACTTCTAGAAACCACAAAAACCGACTTTGTTCTATACTGTGGGGTATGTCAGAGATCCACATAGAGGAAATGCTGGAAAATGACCCAGGGAGAAGACGAAGGAAATGAGTCAAAAGGCGAGACAGCGCTGGCACCAAGGCCACTATTGACATTGTGCTCACTGCAGCTCACATTACCCTCCAGCTTGACAGCTGCAGAAAAAGGTCTTATCTAAACGATACTGTTGCTCTATGGCAAGTTAACAAAGTCATAGAATTTCTTCCACTTTGGGGAGCAGAGGGGGGGGGTGTGGGGAAGAGGGTTGAGGTTTTCAGATATAACTCAGACAAAATTCCCTCTGAGCTTGGGATGTGCCTCTGTTAGCTACAAAACATGCATGGCTCCAAAGTAGCATATGTAAAATTATATACATATATTCTCACAAACCCACTGATATTACATGATTATATACATTTTAGTATGCCAAAGTACGTAATCATACATAACAGTTTATAGATCTATGTATCTGTGTATACACACACATATATAAACTGTGTATATATTTGCATAAATACATTTATATATAATACTCATGATTCTTTCCCTCTAGTATTCAGTGATGATAGATTTTTTTTCTTAGAAGCTATACACCCACTATTTATGTTGCCACTATACAGTTACTAAAAGCAACTGTTAGTTGCCTATAGTGGTCGCCCAAGCTCTAAAAACCTGTACTTTTGAACACACAAAAGGCCAAATCAAAATGTCTATATTCTGTTTCCTTATACTAACTATATTGATTTTACCTGCACAACGACAACATCAAATGCCTTCTCTTATTGCTAAATTTTAAGGATTCTCACTTGACATAATTCAGCTTTCAAATTAAATTGAATCCTTATAAAAAAATTCCAAAACTTTACTGCCCATTTTTAAAAGACAAAAGCCAGGTATTTCACTACCTATCGCTCCCTATACGCACATATTATTTACACCAAGCATCTCTGGATCTGAGACGTACCTTGCTCTTTCCCGTTGCACACTGTAGTGATGCCATTTTCCACAGCACCCTCCCCATCTGAGCTTGGCCTCTCAGATGACAACTTCTGCAGGGACAAAGAGGTTAGCTGACATGAAATGCTGGCACCTTCACCAAAGGAAGTGCCATGAGTCAATCTAAAAGTATGCTTACTGTGAAATAAAACACATTTCAAGCTCTCAATCACTTGGAAGACAAAGAGAAGATAGAAAAAAAATTCAGGTTTACAGGGTTTTTTTACATTGCCATATAGGCTTTAGAAAAGCACAGAAACCACAAAATAGATCTATATTTGAAAGTACAGTCAAAACAGGGAAATAATCATAATTCAATACCTCTTATTACACAATACATTTGTAATTAATTTCTAGACTCCAAATGTTGCTGTTTATTAATCTGCTAAGCAATGAACAATTGCATAGATGAGATAATAATAATTTTTAAATTATTTCTTTAAAACATGCTTCACATACATACGCATTTACAATTACAACTTGTCAGAAAATAGTGCATTCCTACATGGTGCTTCAGTACTTTCAATATCTCCAAAAAAGAGGCTTTTGAAATAAATTTGTACACCGATCATTCTGTAATGCTTGCGTACGAGATATAGGATGATGCGGTAAAGAGCTTATACCAGCACAGTTTTGGTAACCACATTACTCCTGAGTGGTGAGGCCATGAAGAAGATGTACACATTATCACAAAAAGAAATGAATGAGAAGTTTTGCTATCCTTTTTCGTGGCATGCATTTTAGAAAACAACTATTTTATGACACTTTCAGTTACTTTGTTAATACAGGTAATATTGCAGGTGTGTGCAAGCATGCAAACACCACAGCTTTTGCTTAGTGAAATCAAGAGGTCTGAGCTGTCATGGAACATGCTTTGCTCTTACTATCCCAGGTGCAATGCAACGTTACACTACTGACTGTAGCAACCTTCCACCACGGGAAGGATGCCATCAGGAATTTGGTGACAAAACCTTTGTCAGTGGGACTTTTAAGCAGGGTCTGCAGAGAGGTTTGCTCACATGGGTGCCTTAGAGCAGGGGCTTAAGTCGGTGCTGGTAATGTACTGATCATTCACTGCAGGGTTGTTCTCCTTCCTAATTCTTGCTGTCATATCCTGCTGAGTCAAGGCAGCAGAGACAACCCCATGTGAATAGCCAAGTTTCTGTGTTGAGGCATGAATGCTTGAAAGGGCCTGCCAAAACAGTGACATCAGCATGCCCAGGGAGCTCTTCAAGAACTCCATTATCAAAACCAAAAGACTTTCCCTTAAAACTTGCATATAATCTTCAGTTATTCTTCCCTGAGGGTCACATTCCTGCTTGCTCTTTGCACTTGACAGAGAGCATCTCTGCATCACAGCACAGGTATCAGACCTGCTTAGTCTGCACCACAAATGGATAAAGAGAAGCTGCCAGTGCATACAAGCCAGTTTGCTGCTTGGTTGTGACCAAATGAACAGACACGGCAGAAGTCTGAACTCTGCAGGATGCGTGCACGTATCCAAACAAACAAAAATGACACAGCGGCTAATAGCCTAAAACAGGAGCACGAGTCAGCAAACAGTTATTGAAAGTTGCCCCAGAAAATGGTCTAACATGAAGAAGTTAATACAAGAAATCCAGAACCCAAATTCAATTTCAGCTTTGTGCTCTGAACATCCCCTAAACCACGCAGTGTGTAGCAGTGCTCTATAATAAACAATCACAAGGAATTTTGTATTCATCATTCTGATTACTTTACCTTTTCCAGCTCCGTCTTGTGTACTGGAGAACTAGACAACGGCCCATCAGAGTCTACTGCTCCTGCACAGTTGCTGCACACATCTCTTATAACCTTGGGAGACAAGGCAAAACTTACTAATGATTCATAAAATACAAATCAGAGGAATTACATATGCATGTGAAGGGAGATGGGAAGGAGGATCCCACAGACATTTACTAGGCTGGCAGGTGTCAGGCGGGCTGCCACTACACCAACTTCTTCACGCTGCCTCCCTAAGTCATTTCATGTACGACCTGGAGGAGACATAATGTCTAGAGGTGGAAGGTTTTGGTTTCTAGACAAGCTAAACTCCAAGGCTCTCCTGAGTAAAGAAACCAACAGTGCTGCTGATTTCCATGTGCTAGTTTTGCAATACAAACTCAGCTGACACCATCAAATTAATTTCATTATGATGATGAAAAAGTGGGATTAGATCCAAGGTCCCACATGTCAAAGGACAAGAGTTTTGCATAATACACTACCCAGCTGGTGGGGTTTTTTTTGCTATTGGAGAACTAATGAAGTGCTGATTGACTTACAGTTAATACTGCGCAGTGGTATTTTGTGGTATTTTTGTATTATACTTGCACGTTGACATAAAGGTATAGGTCATGGTAATTGTAAATGTGTTCTTGGAAATGGGAATGGCATTAAGTCTGCTTTTAAAAAGTTAAAGAAAAATACAGAACCAAATTCACTGAGATTTTGATAGAATTTGAAGAACTTCAAAACTTGAGACTATGTAAGTGTAAAAATATGCGATGAGTAAAGACATTTGATGATTCCCTACGAGCATAACTAAGTTTTTTTATCTCTCGTGCAGTTACCGCCAGCCCATTATCAGTCTGAAATTGCTGGTGCTGATCAGAACGGGTCCCGACTCTCCATCCAGACTCATGCTGAGGGGAGGCTGAGCTCCACACGCTGACTACAGCCATGCAGCCACGCGAGGACAGCAGAACCAAGCGAGGTAAGGAAGGCATCCTACTCTGCTGGAAGCACTACCGCTACACATGCAAACTTTCCCCTTTACATGCACATGTACGGGTTTATATATTCAGCTCCTCCCTTCACGGTGTTTACAGCAAGCCCGGCTGGCAGAGGGGAGGATCTGGCCTGAGAACTCCCAGTTCCAGGGAAAACAGCAATTACCTAACTGTCAAAATCCAGATTTCTTTAAAGGAGAGGAACACCAAAACAACAAATAACATGTTTTCAGTTTTGAACTGAACAATTTTGATGTGGAAACCATAAAAGAGCTACGGATGGCACCAAACAGTCCTTTCACAGCACTGCAGTTCCCTTTAAGGGCAAAGCTAAACAAATCAAATGTTTATGGGCTTCCGAGATCCTATTGCTCCGACTCATGAGCACGTCATAAATTACAGGCACTATATGCCATAAAGAAAGAAAGAGCACCAGCCCCATTTTACAGATGGAGAACTCAGGAACAAAAGAAAGATTTAATCACTCATTCAATGTCACATAAAAAAGTCTAAACAGAGCAGGGCAATGAACCTACACTTTTATTTCTGAGCTAGTATCTTAAAACATGTCAGCATCCTTTCTTGACTGAACTTCCCTATGTCTTGTCCCAGAAACATAAGCACAGTATTTCATGGCACTTGGTGTCCTTTGTAACAGAAAATTTAGATATATGTGTCACAGAGCATTTGAACCTCAGAGTTAAACATAGCCCTAAATTCCCCAAAATCATAAGGATTTGAGTGTGTGTTGTTTTCTTTTCAATTGCTGGTCCTCAGTATGGTGTAAATACATTGCTGTTTTCTTCCTAGAGAAATGTGACCGTACAGTTTCTGGGAACATTCATTTCTGTCTCCTGCATGACCCTGACTCAATGGCTCATGTTTTCAGCATCTGCTTACACCACACAGTTAGTTAATTTTGGCAGAGGCATATAGTAATGGGAGTTACAGACAGAACAGAGGGAAATGATTTGGCACCACTAACTGAATAGTATGTGTAAAGTCATGCACTCAAGTAAATCCGGTTCTTATCATACCTCACATATTTAAGGAGAAGCTCAAGGGTTTAATTGGGTTGTAATTAAATTTTTATTTAAAAAATGACACACTATCAAATGGAAGTTCATGGCGAGATCTGAAGTAAATGCATATTCAAGGATCCAATGCTTCATTTCAGTTCAAGGGGTTCACCGGCACAGCCTTGCTCATCACCTTCTATGTGCGGTACAGTTGTGTTTGATGCACAGCATAAAACTCATACCTCTACAGCTCACCGGGATGAAATGCCTTTAATATATAATGGTTGCCTGGATGCACTCTCTATAATTACGTTTGCAGACAGCTGCCGTTATAAATGAGGTTTTCACATGCTTATAGCTTTAACTCAAAATTTTAAGGATAAAACATTCCACCAGTGTTGCCAACTTGCATAATTTCAATCACAAGACTCGGCGTTTTTGTCAATTTTTTTCTATGGAGTGTCCTGGAGTCATATGAAAACAAATCACTGTTTTCATTAAAAAAATAGTTGTGAGTGAGAGTGGGGAAAGGAGGTCAGCAAACTTTTATCCCTTGCAATGAAATGTGTGAAAATATGAATAAATGTATCTCAATGGCTCTAACACTAGAAAGCAAATAAAAGGAATCCCCAAATGTGTTATTTTTAATAAAATGGCATAATCTGGAAGGCTGTACTGAGAATACTTTGCAATGGCGCATACTCCATTAATAGTTTATGTTTTCCCACACATTAGAAAAGGGAAATCATTCTCTTTTTCTCACCACAAATGCCTTTGTACATTACACATACACACACAGGGTGATCTGCCAGGAAAATCAAACCGAGATCATGAACAGACTACGTATTCAAATATTTAAAATACACAAGCAAATGTAATCAGAAAACCAAAGACCTTTCATTTCTTTGGATCGCCCAAAAAATAAATAAATTTAGAATAATCTTATGTTATGCCATCGCAAGAATTTTAAATACTACAATTACCATTACAATGTTACAATTAGTAGACTTCAGAACTGCCTCTTTCAAATGCAGACCTGGGAAAAGCTTGTGCAGCCTGAACTATCTTATTATTATTCCTCATTTATGTTATAGAAAGGTCTTGAATCCCCCGCTGGATCAGGATATACACCAGTGTATTGCATTGACTGCACTGACAGGAGGAATAGAGGGGAAATATTTGCAGGTACAAAGCTGGAAAGATTCCCTGCCCCAAGCCATTGACAGCGACGGGTGAAGTCAGTGGAATTTCTGCCACGTGGTGCGCCTGGAATATTTCTCTCTTTAAAACTATCTTACTACACAAGCACTAACATTTACTATAAAACCATTATACCTACTGTCACCTACACATTTCTGTAGTTATTATATCTTATATTAAATGACACACCATGACTGGAGGCAAAATCCCTACCCTACATGCGAAGTCAGAAGAATCAAATCAGATTTTTCCAGCTACCTTCAAAGATCCAGGCTTCAGATAAAAAGCACAGGTTATGCAGTAAAAGCAGAAAGCCAGCCGCTTGCCAGCCAGACCCTGCCACACAGAAACCCAACAAATTCTGTGTAAAAGTACTAAATTTGTAGCTGGTTCCTTGCAGCCGATCTCTTTGGGACCCAATAAGGAGTAAGAGTGAGTCTTCCTGCGTTTGAGGAGGTGGCAGACCTCTCTCCTGGTGGATACCATGGGATGAGGTTCTGCTCACCACAGAGGTGTCATTACAGCACCTCATCTCGTCTTTCCATGGAACTCACAGGAGAAGCTCACACATTTAATATGATCAAGTCCAAAAGTGATTAGGGAGAAGCTGATGGCCTGACTGCACATTTGCTTCACTTCTGTATGTAACCAGGCTAGAAACCCATCTGGGCAACCACCCCCTCATCCCCATCTAGCCACGTGTTTCACAAACACAGGAATTGCTAGAAATAGGACGGGCTGAATCCCCTGTCTCTTGCTTAACTCTGAAGATAGGAACACGGTAAAGCTGAAATGTGCTTATGCACAACACAGCAGAGGGAAAGGGGTCTGGCTCCAGATGTGACTCGGTGTTTCTCATTCCTGAAACACTGCTTTTTCAGTGCTGGAGGAGTACTGACTTTCTGGGACTTTTTGTCATTTTGGCATGACTAAATTCTCATTTTCTCTCTTTTGGACGCTTACACACTACATACATTAGCATCAATCTCCTCCTCCTTAAGAGAGCACCAAAACTCTCTCAGCATTTTTGCAGAGAAGAGATGCCCCAAGGAGTTTACCTAGATAAATTAAAGGAAAAGTAGAAATTATTCACATCATAGTCTATGCTTTAAGTCTCAAAAAGAAACCTCCTTTACCTTCTGTACTGCATAACATCATTCTCAAGCATCCCCTAGCCTGAACAGATTAACCTTTCTGCCTTATTGCCATTTGTCTGAGCAAAGTGTGGATGAGATTCTAGCAGACTAGCAGCCAGCAAGCCTATCTTTAGTGCCTGTATATCCCCTGAAAAATACTTCTCTGACATATTCAACCAAGACAAGCCCTGCATCCTTTCTCCTGCGTTATTACCATGAAGTCTATTGCCATATATGGCCACTGGATTGGGCAGAGCCCAGGGAAGGAGGCGCTGGGTGGCTGGGGAGGGCGGCGAGGCATTGCTGCTGCAAGGGCAGAGGTACCCCGTGCAAGGGGAGCTGCGTCCCCAGCCCGGGCGGTGCACAGATGCAGATCACACTTTAGGCCATAAATCTGAGCTAGGTATGATTTAAATAATTTTCCATCCAAAGCTGGAAGTAGGAGAGTGGAGGAATATTATCTGATGGTGAAAGCAAGGGATCAAGTCGCAGCCCTCCTGGGTTCTGCTCTGAGATCTGCTACAGCTTGCATTTGTGATTTTAGCAGGAACTTAAAGAAAACTTATCCCTGAGAAAATAAGCAAATGGGATGTTTGTGGTTCTGTTCACTGGTAGGTTTTTGATTTTTTTTTTTTAAATTTACATATTCATCTGCATTGTTTTCCATGGTGCCGGTCACACAATGACACCCTGGTTCACAGCCAGGATGGGGTCCTCGGCTCTGTCAAAGCACACTGGGAGCAGTCCTGCAGGCTGGTCAAAGCTCTCACACGCAGCTCAGCTGTCACGTTTCCAGGTCATGCCCTAAACAGTTCTTACGCAAACATACTGACCTTGCCGTGGTTTGCACCAAGGTATCTAAAATCATCTCTTTGAGACAATAGGGGTGTAAGTCCTGGGAGGTTTAATTTAGTTTGCAAAGCTTTCACTGCTGGTGATGATGTGCAGTGAAGAAGGAACCCGGTCTGACTGTCTCGGGACACAGTATGTTCCTGAAGTTACTTATAAACTAACAAATACTGTATGGAAAACACTTGTACCGAGTATGCATCCCCAAACACGCTTTTTCCAGTCCGTTTTAAGGTATGATCATTCAGCACTTGACTCTACTCAGCTACAAAATGGAGATAATAACCTCTTTGGGGAACATTACTTAAGCCAAGAAAGTAATGCTTGAAGTGTTTTGAGATCTCTAGCTGGAAATTCCCCTAGAAAGTAAAACCAGCCACACAGTGTTTACAGTTACAAGCTCAGTTTTGTGCCGATTTAAGCTGGTAAAAGAGTTCTGTCAGTAGTTTATTCTTCAGTAAAACTCAGTCCACATTAAGACCAGAGCCCAGAAGTTACTTGACTCCCCTCACTAAGCTCAGGGCAGTGAAATAAAAAGATGCTTTCAAAGACTTTTATGAGAGACAACGTGGAGTTATCAGAGATGGAAGCTGCGTAGGACAACCGGATTAACAGCCCTACAAGAGGGCTTTGGAGGGTCTTTGGATGACTGGATACAATCACAACCTTGGTTTTCTTCTCTCTTCAGGGCAAAAAAAATCCCTCTTATTGCAACAGGTTCAGAACTGACTGGCCATTGTCAAAATGATAGGTGCAGAAATGTCTACTTATGGCTGAAAGATACACTGCTCATTGCAGACCCTCGACTGAAGAGACTGCTGCGAAATGGCTGCACACCGTATAATGAAGAAAAGTTAACAAAGGGTGCCTAATGTTAAGGAAAAATGAAAATCAAGGCCAGTACTCATAAATGATAGATTATCTCTCATGCATGATAAATCAGAAATACATATTTGCAGGAGGCAATGCTAAGAGGAAGAGAAGGCCTTGGGACCAGATACCATGACCATATCCTCTTTCTGCCGGTCTTCTACAAGAAGCTACTTCAGAACTTAATTTCTTTGGCATCCATGTATTTTTAATATTAAAAGCAGTTTTCTGTGGCCCAGTCTGAAGGGCCTGCACACAGAACACATTCATCTGTATGAATGAAGCCACTAAACAAGCATCTTCTTGTAATGTCATGTTCTTAGTAGTCCTTTTATTTTTAAGGTAGCGTTTCCCAGGGATGCTGACAAATAAATGCAGTTTCAGCCAGTCCGTTGGATGTGCTGAGACAAACAGGCAGATTTAAGACATTACTTGACCACAAAAGCACACACAGATGCACATATACTCAAGCGCGCATGGAAAAAGCTCATGTTTGGGTCTGAGTGTGTAACTGCACACAGTTTTTCATGTACATTTTTGTGGGAACATTTTAGGACTCAGGTCTGGAAAATTCCACCACTTTATGTTGCCCACCATATTACTGCTATGATCTCAGCTCTAGCCTGAATTTCTGCTAGTTATGCTCCTTGCTCTGAAAGCTTGACAGGCTCTTTGGTGACATCAGCTATCTTTTTTTTCATCAAGCATTTGTAGCTGGTAAACCTGAAACTCCCTTTGTGGTTTCCAGTCTAGACTTCAATTTTCACCAGGTTTATCAGCTGGCTTTTTTGGTGTCATCTTTACAAAAAAGGTCTAAAATTTATTTCGCATTTATTTCGCACTTGTCTTCCAATAGATTTTTTTTTAAATTATTTGCTTAAGTAAACGAATTTTATACCGATTACATCTGACTTGAAAAAAAATCATCTGGTTTAGCTTTCATGGGAAAATCTGGCCTCCAAAGCCATTTTGAGCTTTTCAGGCTCAAGAGTAAAGCTTTAATTTGACACTTATATATAAATACATGAGAACCCGTTGTTCCTGAGTGATAACCTGGCTCCACTGGCACGTACTGGTAAAGTATTTTTGACAGAGAAGGCCTGTTATGATTTAAAAATGTGGTTGCAGAGACCCTTCTCATTGTTAGTCACTGAATCTGCCTGTTTTATTAACTACAGAAATCCCACGTAGGTGACAGAGCACTGGGGAGGACCCTGCTCCTCTGAGCAACAGGCAGGGAAAGCTCAAACCACATCTCCCAGGACAAAGCAGTGATCTTTTTCTCACTATAGGAACTTCCTAAACAAAGCGAGACATGATTTTCAGAAGTTCATTTTAAGTAAGGTTTGAATGAGCAAAAAATAATCTTTTTCATAATAATAATTAAAAAACCTTTAAATTTTGCTACATTTTTAAAAAGTCAAAAACAATGCTTTATTTTTCTGAAAAAAACATACTACTTCTTGTAAACATTGGAGCTGTTGCAAGAGCTGCACAGACCATTTTTGGGTAGCTGTTGGATAGGCAATTTGTACTGCACAGAACAGAGTGTTGCTGCAGCAGCGCAGAGGACGTGGAAGTTCAGCATACAGTAGCATTGCCATGTACTTGAAAGAGTTTTATTACCAGACAGCTTTGCAGCATGAAAGAACTAAATGAAGTGCTGTCAGGCTGTCTCCAAATGCTTTGCAGATAACACACTGTCCGGCCATTCACCCTCAGCACATACAACTTCGTTAACATGCAACTGTACAAAATCTTTTTTATTTTTTTTGAAAGGAGAGGAATGCATCTGGGATATGGAAAAACCTAGCACTGCTCTGTCTGCCTGTGTGGGGAATGCTCTATGTACAATTTGAAAAAAAAATAAAAAAGAAAACAATTTTTATGAAAGAGAGTCTGATAAATGCCAACGAATTCAGCATTGCTAAACCCAAGTTTAGAACAACACAGGAAATAATGGTGCAGTTACTATGATCCAATCATAGCTGAATTCCCTTGGAAAAGAATATGACTTACGAATTTCTTTTCACTCCAATCAGTGTTTTTGAAACTCTAGGTGAGTTAATGAGACACTTAGATGGTGCTAGATTTTAAAACTTAAGATACTGATGTTAGAACAAGTCCAACAAATACATGTATGTGATTACTTTCTATTAAAAAAGACAATAAAGAGGGTATTTTCTAAACTAAGATACAAACTCACAGTCAAAACCAACCACACACAAACCGCAACCCCCCAAAAGGTATATTCAAATGTTGCAAAATAGGAAATTACAGATTAATTTTCCACTAAGTAAATTAGCCCACAGCAGAACTCAACCCTCTTAAGCTGCATTTTATGTCTCCCTCTTCTGCAGAAAAACTATCTACCATCAGGAAATTCCTACGTGTTTAATTCAATTGTATTTGGAAAAATAGAATTTATTCTTAGAAAAATAAGTACCATATAAGGTTAGATCAGAGCACAGCATGGAGAATGCCTGATGAGTCTTATGCATTCAGACTTTTACATATGTTTAAAAGGCTGGATTTCAAGGTCTTAAAACAAGCTACTGAAACTGCAATGGTAGTTTCCCACACTACTTCACTGACCTCCACATTTGAGACTGGCAAAGTCCAACGTAAATACTTGTAATCTGGTTAGGATCTAAAACTGCAGCCCTTGCATTGGGATTTTCCACTTTTGCAGACACTGAACAGAAAGGGGTGGCAGATGACAAAATCCCATTTCTCAGAAGTCTGCATTCCCAGAACAAACCATAACAGATGATATCCTGCTAAACCAGGATTAGCAACTTGAGTTGACTTCAGCAAGCTGAAGGACTTTTCTCCATCTAGAGCAATTCAAACAGTTATCTCCTCAGAGATCCTTCGTTTTTAAGAAGGTGACTGTGATGTTGGAATGCTCAGTTTTTGCAGGGAAGCCTACGGCGGTTATGTATATATACAACTCCAAAAAGCAACCTGGGTGTCAGCCCCCTCCACCTTAGGGAGTTTGAACCTTCAGCTCACTACCGGTGTGCCCTAACCACCAGAGCTTTCTGGAAAATGAGCTGGAGATGAAAATGGAAGGGTATTTGCCACCTCTCCTCTTGTTGCCAGATTATTTTGCAATTAGCAGTGAAAACCATAGGCAGCCGCAGCAGCAGCAGCAGCTGTGTAATACTGAGCCACTGGCTGCCCCAGGAGTTGCTTTGACGCCTGAGCAGTAAGTCTGTGTTTCTGCAGTCCCAAATGAGATGGATTTAAGTGGTCTGGATCTGCCTGAATGGCACTGTCCGTATCTCAATTTTTAACAGCAACTGAGCAGGCAATGGAAGCACTTTGTGGGTGGAAAAGCTCCTGGTCAGAAATGCCCCCTTACCTTTAGCCACTGCTCCGCCTGCTCTTTGCTCTGGACGGCCAGAACCAGGGCATCCGCTCCTTGGTGCGAGATTTTCAGCTCATGCTTCTTCTTTTTGCTGTCTTTGGGAATGTATGTGATACTGCAGTCATTCAGGAGAAGCTCCATCTGGGGCTGCTGGTCCTTGGAACTTTTGTAACACTAAATAAAAGTACGGAAAGTTCACAAGTTAGATATCAACTTTCTGAACCCTGGGGAAAATGCTATTTTTTAATTTTTAATATTTTCCGTGCCCCCCTTTACCACATACCACAGAGTTCAGCCAACACCAGCTTTGCATTTCTCCTCCTCATCCCCTCTGTAAAGCAAAATTACTTCCAGACTGACATTAATAGATATCTTTTATTGCAGGACAGATACAACATATGGAGAGCATTAAGCTTCTCTGCATTATCCTTATGACTCAACCTTGACCTTGATCAGGTAGGAAGAGGGTGATTTAGGATATCTCTTCACATGTAGCAGCAAAATAAACTTGTACAGTTAACGACTTTAAAGCCTAGATGCTTTCGCTGCCCTGTAGCAACAGCCCAGCGTATCAAGGCAAACCTCCCCCAGTGCCCACACGCTGCAGCTACAAAGGCGCTGCCACGTGCCCTACTCCACCGTTCTTTTTCTTGAGCTAAGTGAAAAAATAGTCATACTGTGGAAAGGGGACAAAGTTGCAGTATGGTAACTTTTTTAGCTAATTCAATTTAATCAGTCACTGCACAAAACCGCACACGTCTCCATGTTAGTTTACTCTGTGAGCTCCTGGATAAAACTATATGACTTAACCGATGTTTTTTCCCTCAGTACTAAGTGCTGTCAATGAACAGCCATTTCATGCTGGATCACTGATGACCTGCTCTATGTTTAAATTGGTGATCTAAGGATTAGGGGTTTCACGTTACATCACTTGTCCTTTAGACCTCGTCCCTATTCCCATCTTCCAGCACATCAGTATCGCTGAGGTTCACCAAGCTGTCACAGAGTGCCAGACTACACAACAGTGTTTAATTGTGTATATGAACCTCCAGTTATTTTATATACTTATGTAAACCGGGCTTTTACTCATACAAATAAGCACAAAGGCTAAAAAGGTATCTGAAAATAAAGACTAATTACTGTATGCATACATAGGATAGTTGAGTATAAATGTGAACAGAGAAAAGCACATGAACTTCTGCATGTCTGTGGCAGCATTCATGTCATGATGCAACTGTCAGGAAGACAGTAGCTGTTAAAAGTATGTTATAAACACCACAACTTAGGCTGAGAAAATACAGCCACTCTAAACCAGCCTCTGCAAATCACTCATAATCCTCCTTCCCTCTCCAAAGCCCATTAACTCCAAGCTTCTCTACCTTGGTCACAGATTTGTAAAAAGTTTGTAACATTAAAAAAAAGTTAAGTTTTCAGGCTATGAAATCTTGAAAACATACAACATTAGTCACTTTAAGAAGCAATAAACAGCATTTAATTCCCTTTATATTAATTTAAATATTTTATTTAAAATTATACATTACTAAACCTGAAGTATTTATAAATCAGAGGACTTTAAGTGAAAAATGATTCCCTACTAAAAGTTATTTCTAATGTCTAATTCTAATTAAAATATTTTGGTCTTATGATGACAACTGCATTTATAACACAAGCAATTACTAATCCCTAAGAACATATATTTGTTTTACTTGCATGTCGCATAAGTTGAATGTCTAAGTCCTCCTTCAAACAATAAACCAATCTAGTTTAACTTGGTCGTTAGACTCCTATTGTGATTTTTATTTTCTTAATCCCCATTACAGAGTTACTGAAAGACAATCCCTCTGAGGAAAAAAAAAAAACTTTTCAGAACACACATGTGGCTAAAGGAAATGAAAATAGAAAAAATAACGTATTTCTATAGAGAAAAACATACATAATTGTAGAAGAAATATTGTGTGACTTCAGAGAAAATCTATTTTTTCCCCCGCTTTCTTTCTTTTCTTCAAGATGCTATCAGATGGTCTGGAAATTTGATATGATCCTGGTATATCGTGACAAAAATGTGGACTAAGCATAATGGCATTATGACAATATAATACAAACCGAATCGAAATTAACATTCTTGTTGATACTTAAATAGAGGAGGATAGAAAAATTAAATCCTGAGTAACCATTGAAAACTGGCAAATGAATTCCAACTATATTTTCAGAAACCTTTTACCCAGATACCTCTATTTCATATTCCGTTACTTCCTACACTGCCATAAGCATAAATGTACTTGGAAAGTGAACACATCTAAGCTATATGGTAAGTGAATGTAAGAATAATGAGGTTCTACAGAAAATGTTCTATCACCTGCTAATCAGCTTTTTTAACATTTGAGATACTGCAGTAATTCTTAGCTACATAATTAGTTACAAGTGTTGGAAGCACCAGACAGGAAGACAGGAGTGCCTAAGACCCCAACTCATTTATTACTGGAAGCATCCGTTTGCTCATAATGACACAGAAACGAGTGTTTCCCTCAATTGGGCTCTCTTCTCAGAAAACAAAGACATCTATGAGCAGATAATTTCCTAACTTATGGAATGTTTTACTGGTGCCTCCAATCAGAAAGAAACATAACAGATATGCTTAAGGAACCAATACGTCCACTTGTTTCTTGCCTTTCTATAATGCAGCTGTGCATCATGTGAATACTGCATCTGTAATTACCGCAGAACAGATGGCAAAGGTTTAGTTTCCAGTGTATACATTACCACGGCATATGCTGCCAAGTGAATTCTCAGTCTAACAAGGGACTTTTCTCTCCAGTGGTCTGATCCAACAGTTCATACACAAAGCTCCCTGTGAGATTTTTTGGGTCCGCAGGGAATGAAAGATTGGATTTACTGTTTCAGCAATTTTTTTTTTCCAAATGAAATATGTTAGAAGCTAATAGGCCAGACTTTATTTCCCGTATCAGGGAACTGCCTAGGTTTAAGTGGAATAAAAATCAAAGTTCTAAGTGGCTAAATGATACACTTATAATTTCAGTGCTTCTCTGCTTCTTGGGTAAATCATGACCAAACTCTTTGGCCACTGTTTGCAGAACATATTCCAAAAACCAGATTCCTGTAAAAATAAATACATCGTCTAAAAGGTACAAAGAAAACACAGCTAGATAAAAATAAAAATTACCAGTAGTTTGTTTTCTTTGATAACACACAGTAGTTTGGTCCATTGCCCAAATCGTTTCTTTCTAAGGAGGAAGGCACAGATTTTGGCATCCTTCACCAGATCCATAGAGGCCTCCTCAGAAGGCCACTGATGTCTCATTTTCTTCCCCTTTCCATCCTCCTCTTCTTCATCATAGGATTCGTAAGAGCTGCTCATAGCATCCGAGTCATAATCTTGAAGAAAAGCATAAAAGTGTCAAGTTAAAACATTTAGTAATGAAGCATACTAAAATAACTGAAAATCTCAACAGGGTTCATTTTAAGTTAAGGCTTTTGAAAGTCAGCCATGAACAAATTACTGTTTCAGTGCTTAGTAATATCAATACATTAAGTTAATTGAATAACAGATGCTGTTCCATCATTTATAGAAGACCCATACTGATACCTTGGGAATTTTAATTGAAAGAGTGAGCTGGAAATAAATAGTTAGAATTTATGTAGTTTTTTATTATCTTCAAAGTATTTCTTAGCAGATACCTTCATCTTTTGTAATTCTTTTACAGAGAAACATCTTCATCTTGCCTTATTGCATAATGCAAAATGTAGGCACAGAAATGTCAATATTAGCACAGCATGTTAAGAAGCGAACATTGAATATGACAAAGGTCACAAGAGTAAATTATGAGGCACTATCTACCTTTCATAACATTTTATACAATTCTCAAATAACAGCACCTGCACTGATATAATTAATGATGAATAGACAACACTGTTCCTTGAACTAGGGATTTTGCTGGAGTTAAAGGCATTCTGCAAAGAAGTCTTGTTATGTTAGCCTTAACAGTTTAATCCTGCTCTAAGTTCGGCAATGTCATGGCAAGATTCCTTTTTAATTAAACGAGCTTTTGTTCAGGCCTTTCATTCTCAATGACACAATCAGCTCTAGCAGTCCCCTCAACTACAAAACTCCTTTGCCATTATCACAGAACCCTCTCTTCCACCATCCATACTTATTTATTTGCTTATGTGGGCATATAAGTAAAGCTCCTCAGTTATCCACTGGCACATGCTCCCACAGAAGAGACTTGACTGGAATATATTCAATAGCTGAAATTTCATCCAAATATTTCAAGTAGACTTTGATACATTTTTAGGCCAGAAGGTGGAAGAAAAATCTCTCATTTGCTTTAGCTAGGTATTTAGGACACAGCTGGGATGTAGGAAGGAGACCTGGGACAACTGGGAAAAGGACAAGAGAGTGGATTGCTGGAAAGCTCATTCTCAATCAGTTCTTCCTATGTGCAGACTCAGAATGGGATATACCCAGACCTCACATCTCTGAATCAAGACTAGATATTCTGATCCTATTTGTGTTTTCACAAACGTGAACAAAATAGTTTATCTTCATTTCAAAGTAAAATTAAAATAAAATTTCAAGCCCTTGAAACATTTTTTTTTTTTTTTTTTAAATTTAATTGAATTGCCATCTTCTCGTCAATTCTACTACAGAGTGTTTGGTTTTGGGCAGCTCCATACGGGCAAGTGGTAAACGCCTCAGATGATTAATTAAATTAATTGTAGGAAGCGCTGATTGAGACTTCAAAGTAGAGATTAAAATTCTGCACGTTAAATATCCTACAGGTAGTCCTTATGTGGCTCACAAGCAGTCCAAGTGCAGATTTCAGTTTGCAATAAGTTGTATGCTCAGCAGAGGGACTCTGCTGGCACAGCAGTTGCAGGTTCATCCAAATCTCTGTTTATAGGAGGATGAAAGCCAACAGGAGCTTCCGAAGCTGACGTTTCTGGATTCCCATCTTTGCACAGTCTAACGGGATCTCTGGGGATCTGTTGCCATATCCTGTCCATTAACTACTACTCATGTTTCTCTTCCCCTTGGGTTGTGGGATTCTTGGCCAGAAGAAGAGTTTGCTGTGTGACTCACACCAGGAAGGATGACCACCCTGGAGTACCCATATCATCCCGCTTGAAACTTTTGCTGCTCTTTGCCACATTCTGCTTCTATTCTTTGTTTCTCCAAACTGCTGTATCATGGCCAAACCAAGGCTTTCAGGCTGTGGACACAAACTAGCTTCTGTTCACATTGTAAATTGACAATTTTAACATAAATAACATAGTCTACTACCCATACATAACAGCTTTAGCAGATATTAAGAAAGTTATGCAGAGAAATTCAGCATGTATGTACAATTTCAAAGGGTTTGAAGCAGTATTACCTCCAGCTAATATTCAGTGCGAACTGAATTTAGGAGGCTGTAAACTTCCTATTAAAAATGCTAAATTGTGGAAGCAAACTGTAAAGGTAAGCTGTGGAAAGGCTACCAGTGACTAAATCCTGTTGTCTCTTATTGTCTCATCACAACAGGTAATGAAACAGGCTTGACAGGAAACTGGTAATAGGTAAGACCTGAAACTTCTTGTGTATATGTTCAAGTCAACACACTCTTTGGGTCTTGGAGTGGGGAAGGGGCGAGAGAAAGGAGAGAAATACAAAACATGCAGAAAAAGTGAAGAGTGTCTCTCCAAAATAAAGTTATTTTATTAAGTCTACTAAAGTCTCAGAGACTGGGATTCACTGATACAACATGTTCCAATGCTGCCGATCTACCTTTCTTGCATCTTCCGTGTTTTCTGATTATTTTAGCTTCTTTTGATACTGGCTTTTCACACTTCATCAAAATTTTCCACTGTTAGGGGGTGAAAATCACAGTGGACTTTCACATTATTTGTAATAGCATATTCAAAAGATTAGACTGTAATAATTTAGGCATATTGTACAGAACAGTAGCTTTTAATAAAGAGAAAGAGAGTTAGCAGATAAGGTATATATAGGCTTGTTTTCATCGAAATGCAAGTGTTCATTTACAAACAGATTACAGGAACTTGGAGAGGTTGTGGATATTTCATTTGCATGATCTATATTCTTCAATTTTCTTCTGCTGCTGTTCACCTTTATAGGTAGGACACATGGTATGTAAGCCTCCTTGCTATTAATGACATTACAAAAATATTCCATAGGAATATTTACTTAAGATAATGATATCTGTCCCTTAACAGTTTATTCTTGCACTTTTTACACTTTAAGCAATTCTTTGTTACGGTCTTCTCCACCTCAAACAGTCTGAACAGCTAAGGTTACATCGTTGGTTAATACACTGCTTTGGTGGCTTATTTTAATTACCACAGACGCTGGAGTTAGTGGAAGTTTTGGTTGAGTGGAGATTATTACTAATGTCATATTGGATTTAAAAGCAACTTTATTACCAATAAAGAGAGGAACACTTTTAACACAAATTAAAAGAGGTGATAAGGAGTTCAGGACATAAGAAATTACAGCAAAATCACAGCAAGTGAGAAGATATGTTACAGTAACAGAGATTTAAATGTCTGGAGATGTATGCTTAAATTATGGAATTATTAATGAACTTTTAAGGCTGATAACCTAAATATTTTAGGGATTTGGATGGTTAAGTACAGTAAGAAATCAGTTTCATATTTTGTCTATTTTTTCCCTAGGCCATCCTTTAGCAGTGCTGTTAATACTTGTTCTATTAAAATCTTCCTGCCTGAGCATGGCTCTTGTTTAATGACAAAACACAAATCAGCAGTTCACCGGATTACAGGGTGCAGCAGGACCACCCTGCAGCATTTTAAGGGAGGAAATGAAGGAGTGATTTTGCTGCTCTGCTTCATTGGCTTTACAGTATATGAAACTCTTTCTTACCTTGAATTTCTTACCTAAATTAAGATAACCTCAGTTTGTGCAGTGTGCAAGTGAATAATTAATATTCTAAGGTAGCTCCTATGCAAGTGTTTTAAGAACACAGATATTTTATTCATTTGTTCTGGTTCAAATAATAAAAATGGCTATAAAATGGGGGAAGATATGCCTTTAATCTTTGGTCCATAGAAAATAGTGATTTGTGATAAATCAGCCATATACAAGTAATAAATTACCCCGGCCAAGACAAAAGCAGCAAATAGGAAAATCTTCGCAGTTTTTTTTTCCTGTTGACTGACCCTGCATAAATGCTCACAGCAGTCATTTCATCGGCTCATCAGCGTGCTCTCAGCGTAGTGTATAGGTCTTTGGATAAATATTTGGATGCAAGAAAGAGCATTTGTGTGTTGCAGCAGGACGTTCTGGTGGTGTTTTTTCCTTTTATTTGTCTACTTTAGCAAGTAATTCAGTGCAACAGAGACATACCAGTAGATCTGCAGATCAGCACCAGTTTCCGAGTCCTCTACATTTACAGTATCGCCAGTTTAGAGGGGTTTACTCTGGACAGTACTTAACTCCGGGCTCCAGGTTCCAATGCCCCCACCACATTCATGGTTCAAAGCTGTCCAAAAGACCAGTGACTGCTTTGGACCGTCTGCCTCCAACAGAAGCTGAAATGTGTTTATGTGCACCTAACTTGAGCTCCAGGTTTAATTTCCTCTTTAAGGAGCCTGGTTTGTACACACCAAAACAGTTCTGCAAACCAAACCAATGCATGGACAGTGAGGAGAACCAGAACTGGCCCCAAATGGCCAAAGCCACACTCACGAGACATCACCACAGCACTAGAAGAGATGTAGGTGTTGAATACCAAGAAAGATGAAGGACACTGGAATTACCAGTTGCTCAGAAACTGATCTGGATACATATTACTCACTGGAAGTGATGTACTCGGGAGCCTTGCCAGGACTAAGTGGCACTGCCTCTTCATAATAGCCTTCGGGAAGGGAAGATGTTGGTAATGGTGGAGGCCCATTATCTGGTGGCTAAAAAAGAGAAAAAAGAAGAAGAAGAAGTGAACATCTATCACTCATGATAAGGAAGCAGAACCTTCTTGTGTGTACTCCAACTGAGTCCTTTGGAGATATAAACACAGTACAATCTTACTTGCCATTGTTAAGGATGGCAAAATCAAGATAACTCCATTAAAAGAAGTCCTTTCTACAACAGCATTAAGTGGTAAAAATGTTGAAAAAATATAGCTTTCTATTTAAAAACTAGAAACTTAAAGGTTCTATGTAGGAAAAAGATTTCTGTGCATAGACCATTTTACAGTGTTAAGGTTTATTTATTAGTATTTTACATCTAAAATTATTCTGATTACAGCGGTGAACAACAGTTTGATTGGACAGTTTAGAAAAGCTAAATAGCCTGGGCTGGCAGACATAAAGGACAGATAACTTAGATCATTATTTTCATGAAGTGTTTTGTTTTTCAATGGCAAATAAATTCTTAAAATAGACATTAATTTTTAAAATGCTCTTTCCACATAGTAAAAACTGAGATACAGCCAAGGAAAAGTTTGGAACATCAAGAAATTAGTATATGATAAAATAAATATTTCAAATACCAGGTCAAATTCTAAAATGCTTCTTTTCTAAATATAAACCTGTTTTAAATTTAAAACTGACTGACTGCTGGTATGTTGATATAGTAAAGTAAATTTAGTACTCTATGACTTCTTCCATATGACTTTACTGTTCTATTTCCTTAACAGGTACCAAAACAACTGTATTTTATAGAACTTATTCATATTTGCCACAGGTTTTTAGTTCCGTGTTTTCATATTGGAGAAAATACTGAAGTCTTTTTCCAACACCAGTGGTTTATTGTACGACTACAAAAACATAATTTGTAGTCAGAGTCTCCTATCTGCAGTAACATTCTTTTTCAATACATCTTTCTCTTTTTTTCATGTAATGAAAGAGATGTCACGGTGTTTGTCCGCATTGGAATGATCCAGTCTAAACTCGGCGAATGAACAGAGATACCCAAGTGAGAAACCAATCAGGGTGGGCTTTGCTCATGGTCAGATATGGACACTTCTGCAATGCAATTCAATGGGCTGAACAGTAGAGGCATAGAGTCTTCTTCCACATAATACAGATCAAGCCACAGTGACTAGACTCCTCTTGTGCTACAGACCTAAAGTTACCCAGGAGTAAGGTGAGCTTTAAGAGAACGGGGCATTAGCTGTAATGAAATTACTTCTGTGGGCACTTTCAGGGCTGGATTCATCTTTGCAGATTTGAGAGCTGGACATCTCCAAATCTCATTATTGATTACACACCTGCACCGGACACCTAATTCTTAACGACATCAGCAAGAGGAGTCCCACACTTAGCGTGCTCTGTAGTTAAATTCATATCGGGTAGGTTATTCCCCCTTGCAGGTAAGTGCTTGTGTATTCCTGATGCGCAGGAAGGCAAGGAGCTGGCGAATGAACCTGCCCTTCAGCTCGTCCAGCACTGGCTTCCCTTTGTGCACTGAGCAAAATCAGAAACTTCCTCATAAACAATGAACCAATTTGTGACTGAACACAGAAAATCTTGGTCAGATTGCGATTTACACTAATATTACTTTTGTATCAAATGATACAGCCAACTTCATATGTTGCACTCAATTACAGATAAGAAATGGCAATTACTGTTATCTACGATGTGAACCAAATGAGTTTTCCTCACAGACCAGTTATACTAGAGAAATTATCTGTCAAAAAAATGCAAATCAATGAAAAAATACAACTTTTAGCATAGTTTCCCTGTGATTCTGCTGAACAAAAAACCCCCAATTGCAAATCTGCACATAATCACAAAATAAATGAGTCTTTCCAGGTTAGCTGCTGCTGTGCAACAGGCGTTAAGGGACATGAACAAATATTGCGTGTTCGTAAATATTGGAAAATTGACAGCACATTATGAATTTTGCCCTCCACACCTGCACACATCAGCTCTGTGTGGCCTGAACTGCTAGACGCAACAGGGGAAACTGCCTCCGAGGAGTTTGTATTTTCTCCCATCACGCAGGTGGGCAGAGCCTTGCTCAAGTGAGTTGGGGTCAAGGTTTGTTCCTGGGGCAGTGTAGATTCATACCACCCCTTTCATAAGACAGATATATTAATGTCTTGGTCTAGCCTTAAACTATTTTCCCCGTCAGGTGTATATATGATATATGAAATTCCTATCATTATTAAACCTAATTCACCCAGGAAATACCCATCCTGAGAGTCAATCCAATTTTGACTTGACAGAGCAGCAAGGTTTCAAAGCTATCTTTTATCCAGAGACAAATAAGAGGTTCCAATAAAGATTGGGGAGGGGGGGAAATCCTTGTTTTTAGACAAAATGTTATTCAGAAAGAAAGAAAAAAGGAAATGAAACACAAATGGTGCTTGTCTGAATTCGACCCTGCTGGAGCACCAGTTACTTCATACAGCTGGGGCGGGCTGGGCTGTGCAGCCAACGTCAACACAGATGGAATCCATTGCTGAATTAACCAAGCCCTCCTTTCTGAAATGCATTTTGCAGTGCTTGCCATAACAAAGTTGAAAACAATTATAAAAAAGATTTTTTTTTTTTTTTCCAAAAAAAGAAAAAATTATTAGGAGACACAGAAACATCCAACATTAAATACTCTCTGATTAAAGCAAGGCTGCTTTAATATTGAAGGAAAATCCAACTGATTAAATACAAAATAAAAGTACTTCACTCAAATCTGTACCATAAACAGCTACATCGTTTGGGAGCTATGGAATATGTAAGTGTTCGAGCACCGAGAAATGTAAAAAGTACATCTGAGCATTCTGACATTACTTACTAATATTTACAGTGCTTTAATTTTTTTACTATTGCTAGCTGTATTGTTTAATTCTTACAACTTGGCAATTTTTTAGTGGAGGAATTTTGATGAAGTTATGAATTATGAACTGAAATAATTCTTGATTCAATAATTTCTCATTAGTTTAACTGAAAAATAAAAACGCCATAAAACCCACAAAACTATTTATATATTCCATGAAAGGATTAAATGTCAAAAACCCTAGAATATGTGTAGTTTGAGTGGTATCAGGAGGAAAGACCTGGCAACCTGCAAAGAAGGCATTAGCACGAATTTCTACTTTTTTTTTTTTTTTTATGACATGCCACAGGGAAGAAAACTAGAGAATTCTGCCTTTCAAGACAAATAGCATTGCTCAATCACAGGAATAAGAACTGAGTTAGAAAAAAAAAAATCACCATTATTTTTATCTCACTGGAGGGAAAGGGACAAAGATGAGTGAGATGCTGTTGCCCAGAATAATACCAATAATACTGAAACAATACTGATAAAGGTGTTTGTCAGGTACTGGGTCTGAGACCAAATGAGACATGCTTTATTTGAAACCAAGAAGCGGACGGGGTGATAATTACACTACAGAACTGAGACCTCTGGAGACATTAAAGACTGGATTGTGCACAGGATGCTCAACTCCAGCTTACAGAGAGGATTGTTGAGAGAAAGAAAAAAAATCACCAAATAATAAGCAATATTTACCTGGACAGTAAAACTCATTGTTCTACTAGACACTATGAAACAGTCTTAATGGAAATATTAATTTTACGGCACACTATGGTCTTCCACCTGCTCCACTGTGTTCCACAGACCACAAATGAACTCTTTCTTTCTTTACCCTAAGAAATAAAATACTTTATTTCCCCCTTCTGTCCAAGGGTACTTACCAAGACAGGTAGGAACATTTTTTTTTAGGGATAGCCTAGCTGATATCTGCTGACGATATGGAAGTGTATAGTGTGGAAAGCAGCATGAAATACAGAGGAAAATAAATGTCATCGTATAGGGACCTGAGTATATAAAATCACTTTACACCCCAATGAAGATTTACACTATGCAGGAAATAGAAAGAAACACCTCCCTTTATGCAATTATTTAGGACGTGGAGATTTCCAGTGGAAAGCAGTGACTTTAACAGAGGCACAGCCTGTCAGTACGCCCGTGCTGCAGGCAAAGGCTGCCAGCAATTCAAGGGCCATGCTCGCACGTGTGTTATTAGATCAACCACCAATTCGGATCCAGCCGGACTGTGGAGCCAGCTGCTACGTAACCCCTCAACACTGAAAAGCAGCAACATGAGACTGGAAAAGTGGTCACACACTGGTGATGCATAATGAAGCTATTCAGAAGCCAGCAGGCAAATGTGGGCTGTCAAGAAGAAATCTTGACACACGCACATGCCATTTGCTTTGGAGCAAGCTTAGACCTGACCTCCGTATAACCTCACGGCATCCTCAGCTTGGGACAGGGAACACATTTATGATTCCTTGCCCCACATATGAAAAAATGGATGTCCAGAAAGGAAAATAAAGCAACAAACTGAATACCCATACAACTGGAAAAATTACTGACAGCACATTTCAAGCAGGCTTCTTCATACCACTGTAAAGGCTGGAAATTGGGCACCGATACTTGCCACACGCTTGGTATGAAAGCCTTTAGGTAAACTCGAAATCGCCAAGGCACTAAAAAGAAATCACCATTTATTGCCAGCTGTTGAGGACCTGGATGGACCTTGGATCTAATCAGGACAAAAGTGCTGACTATATGGGAGGTTAAGACCATATTGAGCTGTGCATGAGTGAAATACTAGCCTCAGCGTAGACAAGCAGAAGCTGAAAAGAATTCTTCATTTGATCTCAGCTCCCTATTCTAAGGTTATTAATTTCTCAGCTTGTTAGCTGGACCCTGCAAAACCAGGAGCCAAATAATGTGAAAGAAGTCTAACAACTTCTCTTTTCAGGTTATGAGCACATTTGACAAAAGACAGTAAACCAGCCAGCCAGACACAAAACCTCATCTTTTTGGAACAGAGTAATCCTGTCAGTCCCCCCACAAGGTGCATGACAGGCTCTTGGTATAGTCCCACCCAACCAGCGCTGAGTGTACCCAAGCAATTACAGCACATGCCTCTGGAACACCAGTGCTACCAGGAAAAAAACGAAAGGTATTGCCCAAGAAATCAACAGCCAGAGTCAGACATGATGGGAGGGCCAGCAACCCCCAGCGATCCTATGAAGAGCTGAACTGGTAATCCACCAGCTCCTACCGTAGTGCTGAACAGATGAGGGCAAGGCGGAAACGCTAGCAGAAGTGACTGCCAGGGTGGAGGATGAGTACAAGCACAAGCGAAGCTTTTGTTTAGGGTTTAAGACCAAGAACAAAAGAAGATACACGCTTTATACACTGTCCTCCAGGGAGTGGAGGTACATCTGACACAGCCTAAGTGTGTGTCTGCTGACGCAGGGGTGAATACCTAATGAAAGGTATCTCTGGAAAAGTGCTTAGTATGTAGAGTATAGTGACTATAAACAGATTGCAGCCTCAGAAAGCACAGAGTGAAGATGGGAAAGGGATCTGAACAGACTTGCTCACATTTAAAGAATGAATCAGGGCGTACTATGGCTCCAGAGTTTGATCTGAAGATTGTCTGAAGACCATTTACACAGGAACCTCACCAGGAACTGAGTCACCATTTCACAAAACACAGCACATCTGAGTTCTGCTTAGATAACCCGACAGCCCCTTTACGTAAGCAACAGGAAGGTAAAGATGGCAATGAAGAGGACCAAAGGAAACGGTAAGAAACCAACACAGTGTATTGACTGAGCAGAGAACCCAGTTGGTTCTTCCATCTTATTGAATCTGATGGCAATGTCAGCCTGCAACAGAACCCAGGCATAAGCTTAAGTCTCAGTTCTTGCCATTGTATTTAATTAACATTTGAGATAGTAAATAAAACTGAAGAGACTGGAACACAGAATGCACCACTGAAAGGGTAGATAGCTGGAAGGAGTTACACCCAAACTCAGTGGAAGATAGGAGTGTAAATAAACTTCAGACTCCACAGAAGTAACAGAAGATCTAAGTAAATAATTCAAAAGTGAAAAAGAATGAGCCGGAAACAAAACCATGATATTGCTATATTATTCAGATTTTATAATAAAAGATTATTACACAGCCAGTTGGAAGCATCACTCAGACAAAACAATAGAGTTGACTCATATCAAGCAAAGAGTCTGGGTGTAGCAAGAAGAGAAATGGGCTTTAATTAATGCTGGGGAAGACTTTCGTGCATTTTACATGAGAAAGACGAATCTGAATTTTAAGCAGCATGAGGCCCGCAGTCATGAGGTGGTTGTTATAACTGTGCTCAAAGAAGTGTCTGTATTCCCCAGCAAAGACAAAATCATCTTCCTGTTCCAGGAATTAATAAGCTCATCCAGGCACGTGACATGACAGTGCTGACAAGACAAGGCAATCTGGTGAGAGAAGAGTGGGCAACACCATTTCCATCAGAACAATATTCTCTAAGGGCCTGAGCACTGCATCAAACGAAAGCAAGAGAAGACTTTGGGACTTAGTGGCCTAATTCCTTTCCCATGTGTTTGTTCACAGCACACTAATGAGCATGTTTAGGAAAGTAAATAGGCTGGTCCCTAACTATCACCACAGGAAGGGTGTTTTTTGGACAGGTATAGCATAGAAACAAGAAACCAAAACCCTGAGGCCACAAGTGTGAGCATGTTAGAAAAATGGTGGGACAATATCCTACAAAATCTGTGGCTTTAGTAATTTAATAGCTTTCTTTTATGGAGGTCAAAGATCATCAGCATCTAGTAAAGACAGAAAAGAGGGCATACAGCTTCACAATGAAGCAGTTCAATCCTACACTAAACCTGAGCTGAGCTGATCCAGTTTAAATGTGCATTCCAGTTAAAGGTAGTCGGGAACAACTCATGCTGGCAGCTTAGACATGAAGAAAACTTTGAAATATGGTGCATTGTTATAAAGGTATATTTTAAGTGAAGCGAGAAGGAAATCACTTTCACTAAAACTTTTCTGTGATACCACTTGCAAATGTGAAATAAATCATCAACAATAAGGCACCAACCCCACCCAGGCGAAATGGGAATGGCAACTACAGTGTCCTGCAAGACACGGGCAACAAAAAAGAGGCTGCAAACAGTTCTTTGTCCTTAATTCTTATGCAATCACTTATGATAACCGAAAGTAAGGCTCCGCTGTTCTGGTCACTCATGACCAAACCAGAACCTGAACCTACGGCAGGTGCATACAAGAAATACTGATAGGGGAACTAGTTCAATAGAATTAAACTACAGCTCAAAATGCAACTGATAGAGCTTTTCTTACACGCAATGGAGTGAAATGAAACCTGAGAAGAATATGATTGTGATTTCAAAGGATAGCTGAGGCACAGGTACCAAGGTGAGGGAAAAAAGCTACTTAAACACAAGGGCAAAGGCTGGCAATGAACACTGCGATGGTAGAACAGCCTTTCAAACTGAAATAGTTGGTTAAAGAAACTTTAAGTGCTAGTAAATAGATTTCGCTAAGTTTCAGAAAGGGTTACTATTTTGTGATTGCCTGCACTAAGAGTGACTGCACTGAATAATTAAAAAGGCACCTTTAGGTGTTCCTTCATTACGGAAAAACTTTTTAAGATTTGTTCAAACTGAAGCTATTAGTCAGCTCTGAATGAAACAACTGAATTTTTGTTGAATTTATTTTTGTGGCTTTTAAAAATTTTCTCCAAGGAGAAAAAGTCCGAGGCTAGTACTGTCTTTTAAGAAGAATAGAGAATAACAACTGACTTTCAGTGTTAGAAGAAAAAGCAAGATGAAATAAAGATTCATGCGTACCCACCTGGCACATAAGCCCCTTGCTTTTGTTATGGCACTAGCCTGACTGCACATTTTAGAAGAATCTTTAAGAGTGACACTTTTTTGGTTGTTGCTCAAAGAATGATTAATGTAATTGGTGATGTATCACCTTAAAAATCCTTTTGATTTCAAGATGATTTTTTTCTTCTCCAAGGACACTGTCTCCTTTCAGCATTTTCTAATAAATATCCGAGAGTATACCTGACAGGCAGCCAGATAAAGGGAGGCTGTCAAATTGCTTCTCCACAATAGGAAACTCATTTATATGAAACACTCCTACAGAGTGACTGTGTACATTGCAGGAAAGGGTTGGAGGAAGATGACCTAGCCTTTTGATTTATATCTACAGGGGTTCTGGCATCTTGCTGGACACTTGTTGCGGTTAAATAATTATTGAATTGTCAATATTCCAAGAAAAATAAAACATATGCTCAATTTCACTGTGAAAATCATGCAAAATAGCTAAGTGTGCTGTTTGTATTTGATTTTGTTGGCCTGCACAGTGCACTGAAATCACCGGCTGTCAGATGTAATACGACAACCAAATGCTTGGAGGCTAGAAGTATTCTGTCACTGCCATGCTGTGGATAATTTTTGCCAGTAGTCCTCACGCTCATCTGCAGGACACACTGGATCTTATTCTATCGCCTCAGTGGGAAATGTACTTCGAGGCAACTTGGTGCTCGTGCAATGATGGGATCCCAGGTGTTAAACCACCAGCAGCACGGAGAGGTACACACAGAGCACTGCTTCTGTTATTCCTCCAAACCCACCACCTAGCACTGCTGCTTGCCTGGCAAGTGCAGGGAAATATCATAAAAGTAGCTGCAGACGTAGAGATGGAGAAAGCAGGCTAAAAGACACAAGCCCTTGCAGTAGGAAGGTTCAAGAGAGGTGAACCAATATGACTTTTATTTCAAACACAGTCATCCCCTCCTCTGCTGCTGACCCAGGCAAAGCTGCCCTAGCTGCGGCGCTGTATTCATGCTAGCAAGGGCATATTAAGGCACCCAGGCAAGTGGCATTTCCGTTCTGCAGGAGGACTCTGAGTCGTCCTTAAGTTCCCATCCTTTATCTGCAGCTTTTACGTTGCCGGCCATCTGAAGGAGCTGTACGCACAGGCTAAAGCAAGCGAGTGTTTGTGCTTTCCAAGCCTGACAGAAAGTCTGCTAGACCAGATGTAGGCAAGGGAATGTATACAGAAAAAGAGAATTACTAAGAGATCGTGTGCTCAGTGATTCGCTTTATTCAAGTATATGCAAGGTCCAACTTTGTCCCTCGATTTTAAGACCTCGTCCAAAGCCCACTGAATCCAGGAAAACTCTCTGGTCTTTAATGTGTTTTAATAACCAGAGACTTAATTTAAACTATTAACAGCATATCTCTAAATAAAATGAATTTTATACTCCTTGTTCATGGGTTGATGAATAACAAAACTGATACAAGATCTGGCCTGAGCAAGCATGCAGGTCTATTTACAGATTTACAAAGGAAACCTTGCACAGCACCTGCCCACACATAATTCTGGCTCCTGGCACTACTTTAAGGAGTATTGAATTCCTTCCCACCCACACATCTTTACATAAGTAAAAGCTTAAACATCAATTCAGACTAAACAGTTTTGAATGCAGAATCCCTTGAGTGCTATAAAAAGAAACAGTGGTGTAAATGAAACTTTAATTTCCATCATGCTCAATAACTGATGTGCTAAAAACACAGATTTTAAAACAGTGCAGTTTATTTAAAGTTATCGATTCCCACTTCCAGTAAATTCCTGTGCTCCAGCAGCACATTGTGCTTCCACTGGAGGCTGAGACCACCACTAGATGTTATTCAGCAAGTGGAAAAAGTTTCTGTCCCGAATGGCTGACAAAAAGAGGTGCCATACAACCTGACTTCCAACTTGCCACATGAAGAAGGGCAACCTGGAACAGAATTTCCTAGCTTCTGGTAGGCACAGGGGATTTCTTCCACTTGACTAGGAAAGCAATGAAAAGTGGCTAGGAAAGGTAGCTCAGTATTTGTGTCACTGAGCAACATAATTATGTACACACTGACATCATCAGCTACAAATTTTTAGGAGTCCATTGATTAAGGGCAGGTTGCAAATCACCATGCAGGTGCATTAATGGAAGGGAAAATTAGGTCTTAGCCACTGTCACTGATGTCCAGCCTCGTGTGAAAAGAAAGATAATACAACAGTCTCTGATCATATCTAATAATAATGAGGGGCTAACAAAGAGGCATCTAATAGAGAAAGGTTTCCAGAAAACAGCTGATGATCAATTCCACTCTTTCAGCGTGACTTCAGGACACGTTTTTAAAGAGTCAGACTGGGGTTTGAGCTTGCCCTGGTGTTCAAAGGTCAAGAAGCTGAAGGTTTGTCATTCCCTTCTGACTCCACCTGGTCTTTTGCAGGATGACAGCAGTCTGTCATCTTTTTCACAAATTACAATGTGCTACCATCTTAAAACAGTGCCACTTGTAACCTGTATTTGGATAATGCAAGACAACGAGAGGCCTGGGACATTTTCTGGCTGATCTCGAAGTGGCACCAACACCAGAAAAGGGAGGCTCGAACCACCCCTGCCTGACAGCAGCAACAGAACTGCAGAAAAACTGGCAAAAATCAGCTTCCGTCACTATGGAAAAAGCAGCTCAGCTTGGTGACTTCACCGAGATGAAAACATCCGCAGCATTACGGGCAGGTCAGAGGGGAGGGCCGTGTTCAAACTCCGCTTTGCCAGGCTCAACATGGGAAGACCGTGCTGTAGACCAGCCAACTCTAACTGTGTCAGCTTCCACGGTAATTCCCACTGTATCTCAGAGAAATATTTTCGTTACTCCAAAATCCAAACTGAACTACTGCAAAAAACAGTGTTGACCTCCTGGACCTAATTCATGCTTCACACCATTTCACTCGCTGCAGCTGTACCAACTTTATGGGAATTTACACATTAGAATAGGAGAAAGGAAAAGTAGGTCACTTGTCTTTAGAAAAACAACTTGAATCTTCAGATCCAATTTATTAAACTGAACCTACATAAATATGAAAGGAGGATCTCAATTGGCTTCAGTTTATGAAGCTAGCACCTGAAGTCTACATTTCAAAGGCATGTGCATTTTGCATAATTTTTCTGCCTCTCATCAACCCCTTCCCTTGTAATTTATGCTATACGCATCTTGAATTAAAGAAAAATAATCATTTTCAGGCACTGTTAACCATGAAATGGATTCTCCAGGTTTCACTGCATATTAATACAATCACCTTTGCATCCATTCAAATCTTGCATAATTATTTTATAGCATCCTTTTTATTTGAATTTTCCTAGAATATGTATACCAACTCTGGGTATGAATGTTTCTATCATAAATACTCCCTTCCTATAATGATTCCAGCATATCTCATTACATTAGGTAGAATTAAAATAAAAAAAACCCAAACCAATAATCCTGTTCAGGTCACAAACCAAAAGCTCGCAGCACTTAGATAGAAACTGTGATTAAAGTATTCTGTATAATACATTTGTTGGTTGTTTTTTTTTTTACTTTGTTCTGCAGTACATAGCATTATTCACCATCCAATAAAGGTTATTATGAAAGGCTGGCTAAGAGTTTGATCTGATAAATTATTTCTTCTGTTCATAAGATGCTACTGGCTTATATATCTCTTAGAACTGTCCATAAATGCGATAACAGAGCAACACACTAAAATGAAGCAGAACATTGGTAATTCAGTTGTTCTGTCCCCATACACTGCATCTGTATTTCCTGCTTCAGCCGATGAACATGGGTGTCCACAGACTGTCCTTATCATCATGCACAAAATTTTTCACAAATGAATACAAAGATGGATAGTTTATCAGTATTAGAGCTAAGACTGTGTTCACCTTTCAACAGGCTAACCCATGATTTGCTTACGCTTCGCTCAAAAAAATGTTGAAAATGTTTTCTTTAAATCTACTGTAAAGTCAGTAACAGAGGAGAATCAAAACTTGTTTATAGTTTATTCTGTAACAAGACAGCTGCTCCCAACTGGAGGAATTGAATTCCAGATCTCAAACAGTATTTTTGCTATAAACATCTCTGAGAACACACACTTCTACTTGTTCTGCAGGGAATTTCTTACCCAGAGGCTGAGCACAGAAAGGCCTTAAAGACTTTATAAAAAAAGGAAGTATTCTTCCATCGGTTTATTTTCATTTTTCAGCTATCAAGAGGGAATCTTCTCAGAAGACTTGCTCCAGGGAAAGCTGATCCTTAAAATCGTAAGAAACTGGCTGGGACCTGTTGGCTTGGTGAGGCCAACCTCCAGCACAAGTTAATCTTAAGTTGCTCAGGCTTTTGCCACTTGAATTTTGAAAATTGCCAAAGATTGTGATTCCACAGCCTTTGCATGTGATCTATTCCTGAACTTGTATCACCACAGGGAATTTTTTGCCTTCTCTTCTGCAATTTGAAGCCAATTCACTCAACCAGAGTGGAGTTGAGAGGAATAATCATTTCCCTGGACCTGCAGGCTCCTTCCCCTTTTAAACATTTCTATTAGTGCTTATCACAAATATATTCTCTCTTATACATGTTTATATATTTAAATTAACACTCACCAGCCACTGCTGAGGTATTTCTGGCAGAGGCATTTGAGGAGGCGCCGGCAAACTGTTGGCAACTTCTTGCTTCTGTACATGTTCTTTTATTTCAAAACCTGTGAAGAGCAACAGACATCACTTAACACTTCGGTGGATGCAAACAGGGCATTTTTTCCACACGTGGACACCATGTCTGACTGCGACAGGCTGAAATCTGGCACCCAGTGCTGCTTACAACCTACCTCCCAAGAGCAGTTACTGAGGCAGGACTGGAAGAATGCTGGGAATTCAGGAATTTAATCAAGCAGAACAAACACATACTTACTGTATATGATAATGACATATATGCTATTTGGATCAACAAATACCAGACATACTAAAAATTTACAGGAAATCATTCTGAACTGCCTATCCATCTGGAACTGAAAGACTTAAACAGCTAAAATTCAAACATGTTGCCAGGCATCTACCATACAGATAAAGCCATTTATGGGGGGAAGATACAACACTTGCAAACATCACAGTGGTACCGTACAGTGAATACAACGCGGTCAGCCTGTGGGCAGTATGTGGCTGGCTGCCTTTTACCAGCGGAGATGAGCAACAGTTGTTCCCATGGCACGTTTTGGATGGGCAAGGCCACCATGCAGAAATGAGTCCAAAACCACCTTTTGTGCCAGAAGAGTGGGGAAGAGGGCAGAAGAAGAGACCCTGCCTCTCTCCCTCCCCTGCAGCAGTGGTGACAGCTATTCAGCCAACCCCACAGCACCCGTGTTCCCTGGGCTCCCTGCTGCCATCATCATCTCCGATCATGGAGCCGTGGTGTGAGTCTGCACAAGTCCTGGGAGATGCAGGATACTATGACACCCCAACCTGGAGCACACTGCTGCTGGGGGGGACATTGCCTTAACCAGCTCACCATTAACAGAACTGCACACTGAGCACATTTTCTCACAACTTCCTCCTTTCTCTCATTTTTTTTTTAATAATCTCATTGTTTTTCAGGTGAATTTAAAAAAGAAAAAGGAGCCAAATGTAAAAGCTGCTTTGACAGTCCTTTGTATCATTATTGCATCTCCCTCCCAGGGAAAAAGAGGAGTGACACACTCGTTCTGAGGTTTTGGCACAATAATTTAAATCCCAGTTGAACTCACTTCATAGGAACATGATATTGTTTATTTTTCTAAATATCAAAAGGGGGATTAGGGTGCATCTCCTCAATGTTCTGGCAAAAATTCAGTCAATGGATTGTACCCTGCTTACCCCTAAACTGAATTTAGCTCCTAGTGTTTAGTTTAGTTTTTAAAATATATATTTACATAGCCAAATGAATGTCTTTTGGTCAAGATCATATAATTCTCAAAAATGTAATCAATGATGAAATGTTTCTTGTCATAATAACCCAGTCCCACTGGCTGTGAAGTCATGGATTGAAAAACAACACTGATAAAATAAACTGGCTCTAAGGGCCACAGATTCTTCTTTCTTCCTACAAATCGAGAGGGGGATTAGTCTTGGGAAACATTCCCATTTTTATTTTTTTTTTAGTATAACTTTCACTTGTTCCCTTTTATGGAGGATGAATCCATATTATGACTGCTATCCATATCCATGTCTCCCATGCTTTCCATAACAACCAAAAGTGTGAAGGGCTTTTTACTGCAAAGAAAAGTATTCCAAGTGAATTCTATTGACTCTGTAAAACTGTTTTTTCCCCAGTTTTAAGCAAGAACCTGCTCTAACATTTATTTTCATCTACCAAATTACACAGCAAAGTCAGCATTATAGGTTTATGGCATCAGGTCCCTTTAAGGAAAACAGGCAAAGTTTACAGTCATATTAAATGACTAAATCCACTAACAGTTCTTACTCCAAAATAAACTATTTGTGTCTTTGTTTTTCAGAAGAAAGTCTGAATTTCAGAAGGAAATGCCAAGTGTTTTGTTCAGACCTACAATCCATTGGGCATGCCAAGGCTCAGGAAGAAAAATAAAGTTTATCATTTTGCCAGCAATTCAGAGTAACCACTGGTTTGGATGTGGGGCAGGTCAAGGCCAGGCAGCTACAACCTGAAGAATACATCTGCCTGGCCCAGTTCTCTCTGCTGGAGAGATATTAAATGAAGAAAACAGTGTACATTTGGGAGATGTAACAAAACAAGGCAAAAGATTTCCAAAGAATTCCCCAAGTAAGAATTTACTGAGGTTAAAGTGTTTTACTAAAAGCCAACCAGCCCATTATAATAATTTCCACACCTTTACAAAGAAAAACATAATTGTCCATTTCCAGATGTTATAAAGAACCCAGCCAGTTCCCAGTTGCACAGATCCTTCATTACTGTTCCCCGTTGATCTTAAATGGTTTGCTCCAGCCATTGAAATATCCTGTTGGATTCACACAGTTGATTTTTGCAAATGCATATAAAGAGTTTGAACTCAGCATAGTCCTCAGGCCTCTTAAACTGTGCCAGCGACCCAAGAGCTCTTGTGGAGTTATGGGGGTGGAGTAAAACAACATTTTGAAAAACAGACTTCGAATGACAGTTCAGCTTAGTTACAGAGTACTGAGGGTTTATGCATCTTTTATTGCTTTTAATTTTAATGAAGAGATGAATAGTTTCAAAGGGACGGGAGTACAGAATGTTGTAACTGATAAAAAAAGCAGCAGGGTCAGCTCCAGTAAAGTACACGACTCCCCAGGTAGCTTCGTACACAGCTGAAGCCAGCCCAGGATGGCAGAGCTCCCAAGGAGGCAGCTCCTCTCCGTCCCTGCCTTGTTCCTGTCCCTGCACCAACCTCTCCTTCGTGCCAGCTGAAGCATGTGTGTGGCCTCAGGTTGAACCAGACCAGGGAAGTGACACTGGTTAGGACTAAGCCAGCAAAAAAAAGCAAATAATGCTTGTGCTAGCAGAAAGGAAGATGCAATACATGATGAGCAAGAATGAGTAGCCTGGGGAAAGAAACGGGATGGTTTTTTTAGAGGCCATGCTGGCTTAAACTCTATTTAAACTGCAGTTCCGTAAAGTAAATAGGCATATAAGGCATAGTCCTATGACTTCTTGCTTAACTGAACTATGGGCTTTCCTTAAATTAATTCTTGTTTGAACTAGAGCATATCTTTTAGCAAAATATTCTATCTTGATAAAACGCCAGCAATGGCATGCAGACCTTACAAAGTTCTTCCATTAGTTCATAACTTCAATGCCCAAAACATGTGCTTTATTTCCACTTTGAAACAAACATTCTGCCATTGCACACTGTGTTGTGTAAGTCTTACAGCTCATTCTGTCATTCCTTCCCTACATCAAGTTTAATTATGCTACCTCATTTTGGATAATTTGAAGGCATATTTCTGGATCTTTTAATCACATTTATCACTTTTCTTTGAAATGTCTAGATTTTATCTCCTTGAATGTCAGTTCTAGAACTGGGTATAAAGTTCCAGTAACAACTGCACTGAACCAAGCTCCACCACTTAATATATGGATCTCATATGGATCTTGTTAATGGATGGATCCTGTAATAGGATGTAATGGTTCTTGTTATAGATCCTGTAATAGGCTTTAAAACCTAAACAGTAGGTGTCGAAATGTATAAAGCTATGGTCCTTGGGTCTTTTTATCTTTGGCCACATCTATAGTCATAAATTAAACATGCCTGGGAAGGTGCTTTGGTATGGAGAAATCCATATCCATATGGTTAAAATCTCTCACCCCTCAAAACCAGGGTGGAGGGTGATGATCCATGTGGCAGCAAAGATGCGAGGGTTATCGATGTGTTAGAAACCACAGAAGCGCTTGAGAATGATCATGTAGGAATTAGGGCTTCCTCCCAAAAAAAGATGGCAGGATCAATAGCCCAACTGAAGTGCACCTACACCAATGCATGCAGCATGGGCAACAAACAGGAGGAGCTGGATGCTATTGTGCAGCAAGAAAACTATGAATAGTTGTCATCACGGAAACGTGGTGGGATGACTTGCACAAATGGAGTGCTGCAATGGATGGCTATAAACTCTTCAGTAGGGATAGGCAAGGAAGGAGGAGCAGTGGGGTAGCCCTATATGTTAGGGAGTGTTTTGATTGTCTAGAGCTTGACGACGGTGACGATTGGGTTGAGTGTGTATATGTAAGAATCAGGGGAAGGTCAACAAGGCAGATATGGTGGGATGCCGTTAAGGACCACCCATCCAGGATGAAGAGGCAGATGAAATATTCTATAAGCAGATGGGAGAAGTGTTACAGTCGTTAGCCCTTGTTCTCATGGGGGACTTCAACTTACCAGATGTCTGCTGGAAATACAATACAGCAGGGAGGTTCCTGGAGTGTGTGGAAGATAACTTCCTGACATAGCCGGTGAGTGAGACAACTAGGGAAGGAGCCCCACTGGACCTGTTGTTTGTGAACAGAGAAGGACTTGTGGGTGATGTGACAGTTGGAGGCCATCTTGGGCATAGTGATCATGAAATTATAGAGTTTTTGATTCTCAGAGAGGTAAGGAGAGGGGTCAGCAGAACTGCTACCTTGGACTTCTAGAGGGCAGACGTTGGCCTGTTTAGGAGACTGGTTGACCGAGTCCCTTAGGAAACAGTCCTGAAGGGCAAAGGAGTCCAGGAAGGCTGGACATTCTTCAAGAAGGAAATCTTAAAGGTGCAGGAGCAGGTCATCCCCATGTGCTGAAAGACGGGCTGGTAGGGAAGAAGACTGGCCTGGCTGAACAGAGAGCTTTGGCTAGAACTCAGGAAAAAAAGGAGTTTATGGCCTTTGGAAGAAGGGGCAGGCAACTCAAGGATGTTGTGAAGTTATGCAGGGAGAAAATTAGAAGGGTCAAAGCCCAACTAGAACTTAATCTGGATACTGCCACAAAAGGCAATTAAAAATATTTCTATAAATACTTTAGCAACAAAAGGAGGGCTAAGGAGAATCTCCAGTTTTTATTGGATGTGGGGGGAAACAGTGACAAAGGATGAGGAAAAGGCTGAGGTACTTAACGCCTTCCTTGCCTCAGTCTTTAGCAGTAAGACCAGTTGTTCTCTGGGTACCCAGCCCCCTGAGCTGGAAGACAGGGATGGGGAGCAGAATGAAGCCCTCATAATCCAAGGGGAATAGGTTAGCGACCTGGCACACCACTTAGACACACACAAGTCTGTGCGGCTGGATGGAATCCACTGAGGGAGCTGGCAGAAGTGCTCACCAAGCCACTTTCCATCATTTATCAGCAGTCCTGGCTAAATGGGGAGGTCCCAGCTGACTAGTGGTTAGCAAATGTGATGACTATCCACAAGAAGAGCCAGAAGGAGGATCCGGGGAACTACAGGCCTGTCAGTCTGACCTTGGTGCCAGGGAAGGTTATGGAGCAGATCAGCTTGAGTGCCATCACGCAGTGTGTACAGGTGATCAGGCCCAGTAGGCATAGGTTTATGAAAGACAGGTCCTGCTTGACTAACCTGATCTCCTTCTATGGCAAGGTGGATGAGGGAGAGGCTGTGGATGTTGTCTGTCTGGACTTTAGTAAAGCCTTTGAAACTCTTTCCCACAGCATCCTCCTGGAGAAACTGGCTGCTCACAGCTTGGACGGGAGTATGCTTCATTGGGTAAAAAACGGGCTGGATGGCTGGGCCCAAAGAGTTGTGGTGAATGGAATTACAACCAGTTGATGGACAGTCACAAGTGGTGTTCCCCAGGGCTCTGTACTGGGGCCAGTTCTCTTTAATATCTTTATCAATGATCTGGATGAGGGGATGGAGTGCACCCTCAGTCAGTTTGCAGATGATACCAAGTTGGGCAGGCATGTTGATCTGTGGAGAGTAGGAAGGCTCTACAGAGGGATCTGGACAGGCTGAGGCCAACTGTATGAGGTTCAACAAGGCTCAGTGCCAGGTCACAACACTTGGGTGTTGTCACTTGGGTCACAACAACCCCAGGCAACGCTACAAGCTTGGGGAAGAGTGGCTGGAAAGCCGCCTGGCAGAAAAGGACCTGGGGGTGTTGGTCAATAGTTGACTGAATAGGAGCCAGCAGTGTGCCCAGGTGGCCAAGAAGGCCAACAGCATCCTGGCTTGGATCAGAAATAGTGTGGCCAGCAGGACTAGGGAAGTGATCGTCCCCCTGTACTCAGCACTGGTGAGGCTGCACCTGGAGTACTGTGTTCAGTTTTGGGCCCCTCACTACAAAAAGGACATTGAGGTGCTGGAGCATCTCCAAAGAAGAGCAATGAAGCTGGTGAAGGGTCTAGAGAACAAGTCTTATGAGGAGCAGCTGAGGGAACTGGGGTTGTTTAGCCTGGAGAAAAGGAGGCTGAGAGGAGACCTTATCACTCTCTACAACTACCTGAAAGGAGGCTGTAGCCAGGTGGTCTCTTCTCCCAAGTAACAAGTGATAGGACAAGAGGAAATGGCCTCAAGTTGCGCCAGGGGAGGTTTAGATTGGATATTAGGAAAAATTTCTTCACCAAAAGGTTTACCAAGCACTGGAACAGGCTGCCCAGGGAAGTGGTTGAGTCACCATCCCTGGAGGTATTTAAAAGACGTGTAGATGTGGTGCTTAGGGACATGGTTTAGTGATGAACTTGGCAGTGTTAGGTTAACAGTCTTAAAGGTCTTTTCCAACCTAAACGATTCTATGATTCCATGATTTTGAACTGTCTGTTGGGAACAGATCTTTGCCTGTGCTAACTCCCAAATCATGCCTAGGAACTGATGGAAGAGATGATTCAGCTCAGGCCAAACCCATGCCAAGGACCACTCCGCAATTTAACAGCATAAATAATTGAGTTCCAGGGTCCAGAAACATACCCAGCACTGTTTAATTTACTAGTACAGCTGTAGCTTTTGTGTCCTGAAACACTATGCACAATCCAGAAGGAAAGGATATGACAACCCTTCCCTGTGTTTGCAAAGTTGGCAACAAAAGGTTGCCTGACTTCTTAAGGAAGTCAAATGTTTTTCTTAAATCTAGTTGAAGAGATTACAAGAAGAATATCCAGTGTCGGATCAGCATTGTTGGGGTTTTTTTGAACTCCTGTAAAATATAGCTGTTTCTAAACATATCAAATTGCAAGTTCTCACCTGCAGATTTTGGTTTTGAGGGGGTTTGGTGTATTTTAATCAGCTTTTGGAACCTGAAGCCTCCTTCCACAATATGTGCAATTGGTACCTGCCTCCTTCTGTCAGTAGTAAAGTAAAAATAGTGATGGGTCTTTAAGAGTATCAAATCAGAAAGGAGGACAATCATTATTTTCAACTTGATCTCCTTGGATTTGAATCCTGTGGCAAAAATGATTTCTTTACTGAACGGGGGAAACACTGCATCAAAGAAGATCATATTTTTTTAGCACTGGAGAAGAAACAAATCATGAGAAATGCAACTGCTCACTGTGTGGAATTTTTCTTCAACATACTCCATATTTCTCAAAAATCTAAACAGTGAGGGTTTACACTGACAGCATTTCTGTCAAATGTAGGAGAGACAGAGGTCTTATAGCCTAAGTGTCACTTCATACAGAAAGGTGCTGTAAGGAAATATAAGAGTACTCTTAGAAAAAATAGTGAGGAATATTCTTCATATAAGCTCTGTGGAAAGGTTGCTGTACACAGTGAATCATTTATATTGTATTCAGTTCCATAATCTTGATGGAGACAAAAGTGATTGTACAATCAAAATGGTTTTAGATAGGAAGAAAAGGGGAAAATGAGTATTACTCTAATTGCAAAATGCAACCAAACCTTCTGGCAGCCATCTCCTAGCTCTGGCTTGGCGCTCCTGTCAGCCATGCACCAACTCAGCATCAAGCCTTTTGATGGATTTGGGTCATTTGACAAGAGATGCAGCAAGGAGCACCCACGCATCTATAAAATGGTGCTGTGCCCAGCACTCCCTGACACGGTATTACTTTTCCATCAAAAGTCATAAATAGCATTACTGCCACAAATAAAATGAAGTAACTGCTGTATCAGGAGAAGTGAAATATTCTGTCTAGCACATAATTTTGTGGCTGGATTCACCGATGTGCACCCCAGATACTTCCAGTATGCCTTTTGCTATATTTTATTGCTGAACACGAAGGAAAACATTCAGGAAAGTTACACTTTGGCTTCACCCTGTCTTTCTGTCTTGCTTCAATTTGGGGCTTGTCTTTAGCCCTTAAAGCTATTTCACTGAGCACAGACTTATTCTGTGCATTCTGCAAGCGAGAAAACCCACCCCTGACACTGACCTTTTGATGACTGTATCCTCAGGAGAATGTTAGTTATTACTGCCTTCTTCTCCCTGACAGTGGAAGTTAGATATTCATGGTCCAGAAGTTCAAGAAACAGGCGCAGCTCAACTATTAACTCTTCCATGGCTGAAAGACAAAACCAAAAAGATAATTACTTTTTCTAAAAAGTCCCATTAGAAAAAACACAGAGTTAATTCTCATTTATTCACATTCCTAGTTATTTTCTAGCATTTCTTAAAAATGTATGTTCCTCCCTGCTGGAAAGAGACTGCATTCGTTAGTAAAACCAACAGACTAGTCCATTAGTGAGGACTTGTAGCAGTTACCTTGAAATTGATGCAGGAAAGACAGTTCTTTTCACATTTCATATCATCAAGCCAGGACTAGACAAAAGTAAGTGCAGGAGTGGTGGCCATCTGCTTTTCTAGCAGTGCCACTCTGGTTCCTCTCCTTTTAACAAACAATTTTGAACTGCAGAACAAAATTAAAGCTTCTAGACAAATTGATATTTTCCTAAATCTTTAGGAAAAGTCTCTCCCTCATCTAATTTCTTTTGTTTGCTACAGGGAAAAAAGAGCAGGTATTCCTTTTTTACAGTGATTTGTCTTTCTTATAACTTCCAAAGACAAGCTCCCAACCCGTCACATAATTTCTTATTACTCCCAGATTCCTGATGATGCACTTCATATTTCGTTCTATTCCTACTATTCCAGATCTCAAGGCTTTCCAATTCTTTCCACAAAAAAATGACATTTCTGCTCTGTATTTCCATTGCTTCTCAATTTTTTATCAACAAACTTCATAAGCACATTTCCACTTTTTTCCTTTCAAATTACCTCTAAAGTCTTGCATTGCCTTAATAACTGCAGTAGCTCAGACCATACACATAAACACATTTGTTACAGCCTAATCATATGATACCTATTCAGCAGGTTTTCGAGAAGCCCATATGAGGTATTGAACCTCATTTTCATGCCTCAGTTCTCTCATAACTCTGAGATTCTCTGGTCCTTTCACTTAAGTGGTTTGCTATTTTTAGTTCAAGTTTCATCTTGGATAGAACAGTTCACATTTCCATACTGTCTGTATCTGATGGCGTTATCCTCATTAAAAGATGAGGAGAAACATGCATTTCATTGCAGGGCCACACCTAGGATTAATCTCAGTGCTATCCTCATTCCAAAATGCCTCTACTTAAATTTTTCTCTACTTATTCACATTTGTTTTTACAGTCTTTTCAAGGCCTAACAGGGTGACCACTGCTAAGCCTCTTCAGATCTCTAAAAAGCACATTCTTTGCTGCTTAATCCCTTACCAGCTCTTCCCTACTCCTAAAACCTTTTCTGATATGGTTGTTTACCCAAGTGAACCTGGAATCCTTTTTTTCCATTTGTGAGACTGTGCCTGGATGTTTAAACAAGCCTTGGTCTAGATGCATTTGTTTTATCCGACACTTGAACACAGCACCATGCAGGGGAACCTGCAGACGGCAGCTATGTTCCTGCAAGGGGCTGTTGGCCCCTTCTTGTCTCCAGAAAATGCAGATTTTCCCATTTATTTGCAGACTGTACCTGCCAGTACGCTCTGGCTACTTTGGCAAGAAGCTGTCTAGAAGTCCATCAGAAATCCAGAGTATTGCACGTCAACCATATTACTTTCAGTGTTGTTCACGTTATGGAACAACACCACCCGTGCATACAGCTTTGTGAAGCAACAAGGTACAGGTTCGGATTTGCAAAGCCGTAAGTGATTACAAGACTCAAGGAGGAAAAAAGAAAGAGGACCTATGGCCTAAAAAAAAGTAATACCCAAATAATCAGCTCTTAGTTATTTTATAAATGATACACTTTAGAAATAAGATGTATATTCCACTAAAAGTACAGTGGTCTCTTGCTTTTAAGTATGCTTTGAATATAACATGTATTACTATTGTTGCTACGAGCTTTATTTTAATTATGGAATATGTTAATCTTTTAATATTTATTTATTATAATACATGCATTTCAAAGGCTATCATTACCATAGAATCTAGGCAGTCATTGTGAAATCTAATCAGTATACAGTACAAAAAAAATGTATATTTTTAAGTAGTTCTACAGCTCTATAAATTACTGTCAGTAATTGCATGTATTACTGCACCAAAATTTCTTTGCAATGGCATGTTTTCTGTATTCTTTCAGGCAAGGGACTGTAAATAAGCTGTAAGGGAGCTCTCCCTTCTCCTCTTCACCAACGAATACCCTGTGCCACAGTAACCCCATTTCTTTGCTGAGAACCTTCACCTCTGGGAAGGAAGAGAAAAAAGGATGAAAGCAGCAGATACCATTGATGTGCACAGTGTGCATAACTGTTTTCAGTTATTAAAAATGATAAGATCCTTGTACTCAGGACCTTATAATCTAATATAAACAGATAGATTGCAAAATGAGAAATGAAAACAGACCAGGAAGGAGGTATGAGGCAAAGAGACAGCGAAGCAAGAGAAGAGGAGACAGGAAATCGCTGCTGGAGAGACTCCTGGGAGCTAGCATCAGCCCAAATCTCTCCTGAGGCCTCATCACATAAACGCGTGGCCTTCTCCTCCTCCTCCTCCACCATGTCTCTGGAGGAAATCTGCATTGCAGTCACAGGTGACCACAGCCCATTGACCCACAATGACCAAACCACCAGTTACTGGAAGCAGTTTAACTGCACCCAGCAGAGGATTTAAAAAAAAAATCTTGATTAGGACCGATAGAGGATGACAACATGAAGCTCATACCAGTGAGATAATGCTTAAAAAATCCTGAAACCACTGCCTTAGTAACGCATCCACCATAAATGCATTTATATTTGTCCTGGTGTCCAGCATCGTTGTTCAAACGTCTAACAGTGTATCATAAAGGAATACAGAGCGTAAGAAGGCTTGTTCTTTCTGCCTTTGTAAGCTTACAGGTATATGACACTGACTTCAAGCAAGCAGTCATAAAAGTTAGTTTAAAATGTTAGTGTGACAACAGAATAAAATTGTTAGCAGCTGTTGTAAAATGCTAGGCATAAATACTAAATACTTAGATGTTGCTTCTCTTATTTTTCTACTAGGATTAAATTGGGATTGTATTTTCTTTGGTGGCAGTTAATAGCATCAAAAAAAATCAAAGTGTGAAGGAAGTAAGTTCTAAGTTTCACTTTATATATATGCAATGATGTCAAACATGCAATAAGAGAGAAGGAAAACACTGTTCCCGGCTAGTAAGAAACACTCTTCCCATGTCTCTTAAAAATGCATTTTTCTTTTTTACTGGTTTTGCTGCTTAAGCAGAGAACAAAAGTACTGTCATGGAGTACATTTAAAGTATTTAAAACAAGGAACTGAAAACTTTTTTTTCTAAGATGGTAACAAATAAACTTGTATGTACTCAGGAAAAAACAAGTTTGGCTGTTGTCAATCCTTGGTTTATTTTCTGGATTAAAGAATCTTCTTTTCTCCTTCCTAGAAATGTAATGATGTGCTCACAAAAAGTAATGGAAGTGAATAATAGAAAATCCACATAATGCATATTTTCAGCAAGTAATCATTACTTCTGAAATGGAGACTAAAAATGAGAGGGTGATGCATGTCCCAAAGAAAAACATACTCCTCCAGTGAGAGATTACCCTTGGAAATCTGACATCACCACAAAATAAGAATAATAATCAGAAGGCTCTCAAAAAGGGGCCAATTTATTTGACAGTTTTGGCTGTATTCTCATTGCCAAAGGAATTACTTGTAAGTGGCAGGTGGTGAAAGGCAGGGTGGAGCCCAGGGATGGTAATCACAACAGTAAGCAGATTTTAGCTTGACTGAGGAGCAAAATCACATTCCATATTAAATGATGAGAAGTCCATTCTATGCTCAATAGGAATTATAGGCCCCTAATGGGCTGCTGCAATTGCCATGCACAAATAAAAAACAATGATACATCCAGAAGGGTTTCCAGGACTGGCTCTCAAGAGTTTTAAAATTTTTCAAATGACAGCACATAAAAACTATATACACAAGCCAGCACCGGAATACACCAAGGTAAAAATAATCAGAGGAAGGCAATTACATCACACTGTAGTTTTTGTTCCAAACCAGAACTAAAACCAACTGGGACTGAAAAACCATGATGATGCAATTATCCCAAATCTACATTTATGGGTACTAGCCTGTAACCATTTTTTTAAAGAATATAATGTTTTCACTTCAAATTGATTAAAAAAATTCTTAGCAGCAGTGCTATATCGCACACATGATCTTCAAACTAGAAGAAAAGACAAGGATGAGCTCATTAAAAGAATGGTTCAATTGGGTTTTGGTCACTCACAGCAACTGCAGTATCTCTTAACCTTACCACACCACAAATGACCTGAAAGGGTTTTCCAGTTAACTAATATCTACTGAAAAACTGTTAAAGACAGACAAATCCAGGAAGGAAGACAAGTATTTTTATTAATTATTGTCTTGCTCAAACAATACAAACCCCACACAAAGTAAATGCACTTCCATGCTTGCATGGCTATTATAAATGCATGTACAAAAATATGTCAGTGTAAAAATCTGTCATAGAAATACGAATTAAAATTCAGCTTCAAATTTTTAGAAGATCCTCTTGAACAGTTCCTTGCACGCTACTGAATCAAATTTCTCTAGGCTTAAATCTTCCATTCGCCATTTAGTTTGTCACTTACAGATGTTAAAGGCCGGAAGAGTCCATGTCAGTGACAGCCACTAGAAGAAATCACCTAATCTGATTTTCTACATACAGCAATACAGGCCAGAGACATTCATCTACCTGCTCCTCTCTTAGTGGATTTCTATTTACCTAAAGCACGTATTTCAGGAAAGCCAAAAATCTATGTCAGCATTTTGAGCCCTACTTTCATGGGGCGGGATCCCATTGAACTTCCCAAACCAAATTTGATTGCATTTATGGATAATACTGATGCCAATCTTCAAGCTATATATGAAAATCAGGTATTGAGAATACGTGTGCTTCAGTCCAACTACAACCCAATACAAATGTGCACATGCACGTGCATGGGCACACACACACACACGTGCACACACACACACATGCATTATATTTGGTAACCTCTAAGAGGTTTTCAAAGTGGGTGTCTCAGCCTTAACCTTGCCTTTATGGTCGTTATTGCAAGGCTATACTAAATTAAATACATTCCTAATCCTATAATAGTATTTATTCTCCGAAAAATGTTCATGCTGCAATTTTGTCCTACATAAAAAGATGTTCTCTAACTCATACACCACATGGGCCAATTTCAATGCATCTATGTTCTCACCTTTTAAAAATCTAAGCCTCCATATTCTGTTGGCAGTATGATACTTTGGGGCTTTCTTCAGGAAAAAAAAGTTAAAGCTGGTGATGGCTGGCTGAATGATTAAAAATTACTCTGTTTCAAAATCTGATTAAAGCCTACTAAGATCCAATGTGTAAAAACTTCTTGAAACATACAGACTCTCCCACCTGCCAGAAAAGCCTCATTGGCATTTGGGTACACAAGCCACAGTTGAGAATCGAGACATATGATCTAGTTTTGAATGAAAACCAGAGCATAAACTGCATGTTTATACCCATTTCTATTGAAAAAGCGTCATCATCCTTAGTTTTGGATGTCGTCATTTGAATATTTTACTAAAAAGCTCATAACAGAATACCACTGGGGAAACCATGTCTGTATTTTATAAAGATATAAATATGAGAAGACACTATGAAGAATGTAGAGCCACTAGGAGACAAAAATCTTTAAATTATGAAGTAATACAGAAAATCACTTTGACCTGCTTCTACTCAATCCTATATTGCAGTTACAAAAATCTAGTAATTAATGAAAAAGTTATTTTCATGACTACATTACCATTATCTAGGAAAAGAATTTCCACAAAAATCTGGAAGCAGGCAGCAATATTATAGTTAGCACTAGGAAAAAAGCTTTACTTTCTTCAATACGCTACCAGAAACTAAATGACATATTTGAAAACTCTATCCAAATCCTATCCACCGAGAAATGAAAAGGTCTGCTGTTTGAAGAACACAGAGTAAAAAGACAAGTCTTTTCACTAGAAGAGTTTTCTCATGATTGCCCTGGCCCTTCTTTGCCGCTGTATTAATGATGGTGTATGAGGTGTGATGAATTCTACCTGCAAAGTATGCTAAAAACCTGCTCCAGAAACTAGAGATGATCATCTTGGGGGTTCATGGTATTGCAGGAAGGAATGGTAAAAGTGTATGAAAAAAGGGTGAACCCTAAATTGCAGATGAAGCCCTAAAGATGAAGGATTAGCACGGAGCAAGTAAAACACGTACAAGGATTGTCATCAGAGCGTTTTCACATAAAAATAATGATATTTGAGCCTCTCTAAAACCTCATAACAATCATCTTTTGTTTAAAATTTGGAGCTCCCCAGACTGTCACAAACTCTCTTTCCAGACAGCTTGGGGCAAGAGAGGCAAAACACAGCTACTAAAAACTCCTCCTGTCTCATGCATATTTATGATCAACCTCAATGAGTGTCAAGGGATCATTCCAGCCACAGCCCACATGTATTCCTCTTTTTCTTTCTTCCTTCTGCTTCAGTTTTCAAGGACTTGGCTTTTAGAAAACCAGCTCTCCGAAAAAGCTACCAGAGCTCCAAATGCTGCTGTTGCAATACTTGGGTGATAAAACAAGAGGTGGGAAAGCATTAAGGAATGTTTGTACAAGAAACAAGCTGCCAAAAATCCTACTCAATCAGCTACAGCCATGCAATGAGTGACAGCAATGCAGAAGTGCAATCCATTAGCATAAGGCAGATGGATAAAGGCTTTATTTTTTGAAGTCCAGACCAGTGTTTAAGCACTGCCACAGACTTTGGAGAGGAATGCCTCCTTTTAAAAAAGTTCATAAACTCATAGGAAAAAAGAAGACATAGATAAGGAAGAAGAAAAAAAGAAAAAAGAAAAAAAGAGGAAAAGGAAAATAAAAAAAAATTAAGAAAAAACATAAAAAAGGAAAAAGAACAAAGAAGAAATGAAAGAAAGAACAAAAAAAGAGGAAAAGATAAAGAAAAAAAGAAAAAATTAGTATTAAAGGCATTTATTTTTATTGAAGTATTAAATATCTACATTGAACCCGTTAGAAAACAAAATATGCTGATAACTAGCTACAGAAACTTACAGTGGACCTTATCAAGTTGCTGAAGGCTTTCTCTAAAAGTATATTTTCCACATGAGATTCTTTTGTTCCCAAAATAAATGTAACATACCTTGTAAAGCAAAAGAACATGGATTTCACTCCACTGCACGCCCAGCAGCCTGGGCGAGAGTCTCGCCCTCCCGTCTCTGTGCTCACTGTGGGCATTCAGGTTGAGTTTTCTTTTCAGACTCCCATTACCCTACTAGGGCAGAAAATGGAAATTTCTTCCATTTAACCATCTCCAAATGTATCAGCTGACATCATCTCGTCAGGACAAGACATTCCAGGTCTTGCTCGCTGGCTCCTGCATTAGCTCAACTCCTCCATTACTCCAAACCACAAAAGATAAGCAGCCACTACGGAATTAATAAACGGGCTCTGATTCCACAAAAGAGAAGCAGTTTTCCCTCATGATGCAAAAAAGGAGACAGAAAATCTGTGGTAGGAGGTGAAAGGCTGCCCCAGACTCCAGGTCCCAGGAGGAGATGGGGCTCAGTTAAAGCTGAGACACGCTGAAGCTGAAGCTGAAGCAAAGCATTGCAGTAGATCTTCTGAGTTCTTCACTCAGGTCCTCAGCTGCACAGAGATCTGGTTTTAGGTTAGGATTTCTTTCAAAGTGGTGAATAATTACATATCCAGCAGAAATGGGAGACAGTAAGTTAATGAACTTAATGGAATGGAAAAACAGAGTAGTAAAACAATGACAAAGAAATACAAGTATGGCAATAGTAGGAACTGCACGGTTGCATTTGGTATTTTTTGTATTCAGCGATACAATTTTTATATATAATACATGCAAAATACCAAACTTACAAATTGCTCAGAAAGTCCTAAGGCTGATCATGTCAGCCATACCTGCAGTACAGTCCAAGAACAGTTTGCACTCTGTGAATCTGGTGTTACAGGCTTCCAGTTTGCAGCTAATTTAAAGCCAGAAATGAGATAATATTGCATTTTATAAGAACAGGCCCAGAAGTCCTCACATTTGTATGTGAAGATGGAAAAAAAAAAAAATCAATTTTTTTTTATCCAATAACACTTCTTTATACCACCATTCTCACTGCTGGGTCCATTATGCAATGAGTAACTTCTACCATACATTGCTTATTGTTTGATGCTCTTCCCAAGGAGAGAAGAGCTTTTCCTATCAGGCTTTTGAAAATTTCTTTAAATAGATGTACAATAGATACAGATTTATCTTAAGAAAATAACACCAAAGAATCATAGTTTACACTGATAGACAGTAGAATGGTGAGAGCTGAAATCTCTCTTGAAGTGGAAAATACATCACTCCCCACTTCACACCAGTGCCCCAAGAAACATATGTCTCCTTTACTGTCACCTCATTCTTATTTTGGAGAATTTCAGTATGTGAGAACTAGATCGTAGTCAACAGAAAAAAAAATATTAGAGCTTAAGGTGGCTTTGAAACTCAAGCCCCATAGATGAAGAACCATTAACATAAAAATGCAAATCTTCTTTAAAAAAAAAATTCTGTAGGGAATGCTCCACAAGGTTTCAACAAATCCTTCACAGTAAAAGATGCTTGAACACTGTGAATATCATGGAGAGAGATATATATACACATATATCAGTAATTAAATATCTTGTGAGCTCTGTTCCTTATCCAGGGTGGCTCTGGGGCTTAGGGACTTCACACTCTTTTACATGTTGCATGGAATGCTAAACATTAGTTTTCTTATGAGCTTTTCAATGGCATTCACCCTTAGATTGTCCAAGTGATTCACAAATAAAGTTTGCTACAAAGCACAATTGCACAGGCAGTATCACCTGATTTTAGATAAGGAACTAAGATAAAGCAAGAGTAGAGACAGAAGGAACTCCTGATTCTGGATCCTGTTTGAAATACCCAATTTTTCAAAGTGCTTAAAACCATGTAGAATGTGACTCGTGCAAGCACAGCTCTCCTGGACACCAGCTAATGAGTGCTCTGCACTTCTGTTGGGTGGCTCACAGGACCTCGATTTCCATGCGCAGGGAATGAGGAACACCTGGTCACTGTCAGTCTCCTGGGAAGTCAGGTCTAAGATGCTTGGCTGATCATGCAACTCTGAAGACACAGAGGATCCAGTGCTCTAAGGGAATGATGGATGGCCAGAAAAACGAGAGTATCCTTTCTCTGCTGCAATTCTTTGCCTCATCCAAGGCATTCTGGAGGACACATAAACAAGTGCCCTAAAACCAACACCTTCTCCCACTATGCAAGTTGACTCATTCCTAGACTTCTGTTCTGAATAAGGACAGAAACACAACAGAAATTTCATAAAATCCCACCATCGTGATAAATATAACCATAAAACTTGCCAGTTAATTAGGCTGTACCCTTACACGGATTTTCCCAGGCAAGAAAGAAAGGGAGCTTTGCTGCATCTCCAACACAAACCTTTTATAGACCAAAGGGAGAAGCAGTTCCGAATGTACGGGACCTTAAGGGAAAATATCCTGGAGTAAGCATCTTCTTACATAACACTGAACTTCCCTCACAAGCATCCATCCAAACTATAATTTTAACAGCTTTTCACAGTCCGATGCTCAAAAAGGAACTATGTCTGAGACAAGTTGCCCCAGGACATTCATGGTTTTATGGAGAAATGGAAATCAACATGTTGAAAGCAGCTCATAAACCAAGACACAGTCAAGATGATAACAGGAAATGAAGTGTGCACAAAGCAGCACTACATATAATGTAGTAATGTAATATTAATATTGTATTCGGTATTTAGCCCCTTGCATTGGAATTGCCTGGTACCAATGGAAAAAAATTTTGGTACCAGATCTGACGCCGGTCTGCAGTGGAAGAGGAAAGCAGGGTTTGAGGTGCCAGGCAGGTAATGAAAGCGAGAACCTACTGTTTGGTGATGCACAGGTGGGGCTGGTGGCAGAGCCTATATGCTAAGCAAATCCATCAATGGGTGACATGGAACTGCTCTCCTCCTAAGCTATGCCTGCAAAGATTTTTCCCCAGCATGCACGCACACAACTTCTGTCACTTCCCTGAACTCGTTCGCTGTACCGTTCACTTGGACCCGTCTCTGACACACACAATCTGTAAATGTAACCATGACATATAGTCACCTGTTGAAAACAGCAGTGTCTGCATTTCAACAGTGGATTCAGCTAGGTGTGATAAAGGAGGAAAGTTGTAATTCCAAAATTGGGAATTTCAGTTCCCTTTGTCCCTTGTAGATCTCAAGTTAATTCTCTGAAATACATCAATATCTCTCTGATTTCTCCTCTTTCTGGTTCTCCTTCATGATTAATATGTAGACAGGAAAATGAAATAAACTTTTAATTTTATAGTTTCTGACCAAAAAAAAAAAGAGAGTTTTAAAGAAATGCAGCTGTAGGCATGAAAGGTTCACCGCCCGGGCAAAACACAGGCAGTATTGTCACGATGGGGCCTGAAACTGAGCATGCTGTAGAGGAAGGATCACAAACGTTCTGGAACAATTTTCATGAATGGATTTAGATCCCACAAATCTGATGTAAGACATTGCCACCATGTCACCGATGGCCACCCAGTGAACCACATGAAACACGCTAATTGCAAAGCCAAATATTTTCAATAATCAGAGTACTGATAGATGGTGGGTTTTGTCTCCAGCACTGATCAGGCAGAAAACAAGGTGTCAGACCATTATATTTCAAAAGACTCGAGGATTTCATGGCATGAAATACAAACCATTAACTCCTCTTTTAAAAATCAGATACATCATTTTAATTACTGACTATATAGTGTGTCATAAGATGGACAGAACCACTGAAATTAGTGAAGTTATTTCTTCATGGTAGCCTTCAAAATGCAGTCAGATCCTTGAAATATTAAATACTGGATACTGCGCAAGCTTTTAAAGAAAACTTCATCTTTGTCATACTACCAACAGTTGTTCTGAAGACTTATGATGAGTTGGATCTGCAGAAAGATGAAGTGCAAATTTTTTTAACTACTCTTTTGTGGTGGTTTTTTTTTTAATATACAATCTGCCTGAATACAAAACTTGGACTTAAAATTGAATTTCTCTCATCAAACAAAATAAACATTAATCTATATTTATATTCTAAGGATACAGAATAAATAAACAAGCAAATTCCCCTCACAACAAAATAAAAAAAAAAAACCCTGATTAAAAACTTCGGGTCCTTATCTGGTGCAGTTCTCACGGCTTCAGTGATGCTCAACTAATTCATTGCAACGTAGGATATACAGCTAATACTTGTACGTTACGGAGGTTTCATTTTAATTATAGATGTGCTTTGAATTTATCATGAAACTAAAAAACATATGTTTAACAAAAACTAATAAACTGCTGCCAACACCCTTCTCTCAGGCTACTCCAGCCTCCTTTCCTCTTCTCTCCGATCACCCTAGCACCTCTTTGTCATACAGACTTTGCTAGACGGACTGACTACAAGATCTCAGGGAAAATTTACCTCCACGGTTTTCACTCCCCTTGGCCGCTTTCTGTTTTCTGCACATTATCCAGTTTTTCTGCATCTGGTTACTCTGCCCCATATGTTTGGAAGAGCCTCCCTTCTCCCTGCCAAGCAACCTCCCTCTCTCCCATGAAATCCCTCTTTCTTTCAGCAGTCCCTTCAACAATAATCCTCACGTTCCCCCTCACCTAACAGTTGCGCCATGTCTCATCATGCAGCTGGTTTTTTTATCTACCTTTAGGCCAGACCTTGCAAACATTTTCCCATGGTTAAAAAAAAAAAAAAAAAAAAAAAACCCAATCCTTCTGACTGGTTTCGCTAACCACGACAACAGGATGAGTTCAGAGAAAAAAAAAAAAAAGATATCTGTGTTTTAGTTATTAACAGTAACTTCATTCCTGTGCAACCGGAGCAAAGTAGACAAACAGTCGGATGTCTGTTCCTCCTGCCAGCGGTGGGAGGACGCAGGGCAGAGGATGGGAGAAGAGGGCAGCTGCTGGGACGGACCCTGGCGCCAGCATGGGCACTGCCCGGCTGGCTGTGCTTGCTCCTTCCTCCCCGCTCACAGCTGGCCCTTTCCTACAGGGAGGTGACATTTCAAATTATTCTCCCATACAAAAATATTTCAAGGCTCTAAGGATGTATATCCAAAATGTTACCATTACCAGAGGCTCTCGCTCACCCTGAGCCTGGGTGCATTTTTTGAGGTCAATGAGATAATTTACAGTTTATAAAATGTGCTGCCACGGAACTGAACAGCACAACCACCACCAGCTTCTCACTGTTACAACATCTAAAAACTTCCTATCTGGCCAGATATGAAGGGGGGGGGGGGGGAGAGAGAGGAAAAAAATGCATTTTACACTTATCTTCAGCACAGTCTCCTCCTGACTGCCCGCTTGTGTCAGATGATGGATACCATAAAGATAAAAATGGACCACTGGATCCAGAACAAATCCCTCTATTCAAATTACACAGCTACCTCTGAGCATACTTCAGCAACATGACTTGGGCAAGGAAGTCACCTTTTATTTCTAGGAGGACCGCTGTGACTCCATCTGTCCTCATCAGACTTGTGTCCCAGCTGAGGGAACATCCTGATCAATGTGAGCTTTACCAAGGGTTGGGTGTGCCATCGATCTTGTGCCTTGTATTGCTCGATAAGGTCCTGGATGGCTTGTTTAATAATATTTGCCAAAAGGTGCTTCCCACTTCTTCCTTTATTCCTGAGTAACAAAGAAGATGCACTGCCAAATGTCCTCCCACTGAGATCTCAAACCCCAGCACCCTCCCCCAAGAAAAAAAAAACAAAACAAACCAGTAAGGATTTCTGCTTATAGCAAGTTTGCATATTTTCCTGGTTTTATGTGCTTTGTTTTTCACAGACTCATAACCTAACTAGGAAACCACAGACTGTTGCATCTGTTGGTCTCAGTTATTATCAAAAATGTGCTGACTCTATACAAAAGTTATCCCATTGCATCATAGCACAAACAATCCGTGTCACGCCTGTAACCGTGCGCAGACGAGCCCTGTGCAGCATCCCTCCGCAGCCAGGCTGGGGAAGGACCAGCTGGTGTGGCTGGGCAGCAATCGCACCCCGCCGGCTTAGCCCAGCGTCAGCCACAGCCACTACACCAAGGTAACAGCTATCGATGGCAAACATTTGCATCCTTGCCTCATCTCACCATCTGCTTCTGCTGCTGCTCACTTGAAAATTAATACGGCGGTTGCTTGAATCAGAAGCTAATGCTACATCTGTCTTCCTTAGCATTACAGATAATTATTAGACTACCCATGCAACCCTCAGATAGGGCAACAGTGGCCTCTAACCTGACAGGATCCTTCCTTCATCAAGAGAGACCAAAATGCTTCATTTGCAATTGTAGACCCTGAAATAGATTGGACTGAGTCATCCTCCTCCTAGTCTGTGCTCCTTTACTTTCCCTTCTTCTTCTTCTTCCTCCATACACTTTCATCAGAGCTAAAAAGTAAACTAATAAAGTGTAAATCTCCTTCAAAGAACATAAAAAGGTCTTTCACAAGCAAATGTATGGGAAACTCAGGGCTGGTCTTGCTTGTATAAATTACACCTCCTAGTCCAATGTTTAGGGCTGTTCGCCAACCACGGACGTTAATGAAACAACTAAAATTGCATTTTATCATCTCGATCATTTATTCCTAATAGTTTCCTATTTGCATCTGATTTGCACTGCATGAAGAAAAGCAGAAATGTGAGAAGAATCAAGTATATACTGCCATAAAGTCCTTGATGTTAGCATACTCATACAAATCTTAATTCTGTGGCCTTTAATCCAGAGAAAGTCTCAAAGAGGTATTCCCTATATATAAGTTGGAACATACTGGTTTCAGAGAAGGACTAATTTCACAGGCTTCAGGGGAAAAACTCTGAGACAGATATCTGTTCTCTTCTTTCCCATGTAAGATATGCTGGAAACTGCTTATAGGAAAATTATCAAGTTCAATATTTTTAAAAGCCTCCTAGTAAAGTGATTTTACCCTGTGTGTACTTTTCAACATTCGAGTTAGAAAGTATTTACAATAAGAAAGCAAGCAGTCAAATCCACTTTGATAGTTTTTAGGGGATTTCTAGAGAAATGTATATATCTAAACAGAAACCAAAAGCCCCCTCCCTCCTGTTCAAAGCAGTTTGAAAATGTAGTGAGGAAACTTGTAAGATGAAAGTTTTGAACTATTTTTCATAATCTATACTTTGAGCACCGTGGTTAGAGCAAATAAGCTGCTAAAACTAAATAAAAAAATATAGGAAAGGATAAAATGCTCCATCGTGTCCTAGTCCTTTCCAGTTCTGTCCCCCTGTCTGCGCCTCATGACATATATACACATTAGCAATGAAATAATGCAAGATGACCTCCCTCACCTCCTATCAACGGGACAACGACAGACAATTGGCAAAAGGCAGAAAAGGCCAGTGGAAAACTGGACACTATTTAAATAGGCCTTTGTTTTGGAGCATTTGAGAATGGCAGAAAGGTGCTTCAAAAAGACCAGGCTGTCCGTGCATAGGCGCAAGAGAAGAGAAAGTAGAGAGAGATGGGTCATTTGGAATCCACGAACCTTAACAGTATTCCTTGAAGAAAAACAAAATGGTTTATCTCAGTTAAACAGGTTATTTATAGGAAAGATGCAAACATGTACGTGGGGTAAAGAGGTTTTTTCTCTTCTATGTTGCTTTAATCTGTTTTCCAATGATTACACTTTTTTCGCCCCCAATTTTTCTTAAGACACAGACAAAGAAAGGCAAAATCCGCTTACGCTTTCTTTTCATTCCAGATGGTAAACTGATGAAAACTGACTAATAGCCAAATCAAGAAATGAATTATGATGAAGGCATGGATCCTAAAAAAGCCTTTGCAATTTTTCAAGTGAGAAAAGCAGGACAGCAAGTATCATCACATAACTTTTAGAAAGTAATTCACATTCTCAAGGCAATGTAGACCGATTAACTATTTCATTTACCTACCACCCTTTTGGGTTATAAAGTAGCACACTCTCTGGTTTACAGATGGGAAACTGAGGCAGGCTTAGTACCACAAAGACCTTCACGGAGCGTAACTCAGCGCTGCCACCAAAAGGAGCAGCCGTGCGTCCCCTTCCCAAACCCAGAATCTCATTCCTGCCTCCTCTCTGGGCTGGCACGTGTGCTTCTGCAGTCCCAGGACAGACTGGAGCAGGGGACTGATACAGTTTTTAGGTGCAATATCTAGTTATGCTAAAGTAACTTTATGGTGGAACACCACCATTGATCTACTTGTACCTAAATTAATGTTCGTGGAGCTCCATGGGGCTGTAGTCCCAACTTCAGGGTGTTTAGAAATCGCTTTTATCTTAGTATCAGGCAATAGTGGGGGCATCTCACTATGAAAGAATCACATGGTCTTCGCTGCCCAATTTCTTGACATATCACAAGGAGAGAGATGACATGTCACAGAGATGATGACCCATCCACACTGCACGCAGGGGCAGTTTTGTGCATAACCTACAGCAGGAATACCTGATGTTCCCCCCGCCGGGGATACTAGCAAAGGACGGGGGAAGTTGCATGTTCTGCAGTTCTCTAAATCCACAAATCTGGTGTCAACATAATTTGTGCGCTACAGCATCAAATTAGCCCTATAGACCAAATATATCCATGTTGAATGTGTAACACTGGATGTTTGAGACAAAATCTCAGATCCAAACAGCATTTGTCTAATGATTCCCATTAATGGCAAAGTTCTCCCAATGTCAACGGCTGCTGGGATAATCTAACGCTTAGCACATCCGAAAATCCAAACCAAGCTTTGGCCCTCTCAAGAAAATCTGACTAATTTTATCCTTTTTTGACAGTGTTGTCTATTTTTGTCTTTGGCTTTTGTAATTAAAATGTGGATCTAAATCATGTGACCTGGATGCAGTGGAAAGTCCTTAAGGACTTTTTGAAAAAGAGATAAGCTTTCCTTAAACCTTAAAAGACCCCAAAGCCCTACACAGTAAATCTGTATTAGAGAATTAGAAAAAAACATTCAAAGCATATAGAATTTACTATTATGCTATTAATAACTTTAATAATATGTAATTTTATTAATAAATTTCTACACCACTTTGCAGGTTTCCCTGATGTTGCAGGGCTGTCCCAGGGCAGACCCCGCTGGCGGGAGCTGCCTCTGCACATGCCGCAGCAAGGCTTGACCAGATGTGCAGATGCTAATAAATAATAATAATGATGATGATGATGGCAGAACCATGTAGGCGTTCATGATTTTCTAGTTTCCAGCCTCTCCTCAATCTATAACGCCAAACTGCCTCAGATGGCTGGCGAGAAGTCAGACGCTGACAGCCATCCTGGCAGCGCTCTCGGCCCCCGGGGCCCCTCACCTAATTAGCCTGACACGGAGCAGAAGGATGCTGTGCTGCTGCCAAACAGGGAGGTGCGGGCTCAGAGGGACACCCAATTTCAGCATACGATGCTCTGCACCCAACCCAAGGAGTCTGGCCTGGGAGGACAATCCCAGGCCACGTTGGGCCCCTAGATCTACATTCCTGGCTTGCACTGGCCTGCAGGCAAATGCTTTACCTAAGTCCAGGAGTAGTCGGGAAGAGGATTGGATTTCAAGCCAAGCCAGAGATTATTTGCAGCATGGATTAATTAAAACTACTCAGATTTCACTTTTTACCCTCCCATACTAAGAAAGAATAAATGCTTCAGAACAAAAATGCTCAACCACGCCAATACATCTCCCCCACGAATGCCACCAACTGATTGCTGCACGTGCCAGGGCGCAGCCTGGCCATATGAGGCTAGGGTAATTCTCTGACATGATGACACTGACAAAAATTATTTCGCAGGCTACGGTGAAACTGTATCCCACTGTATCAGCTTAGCCTACAGGTCTGAAACAAGACGAACATGAAGAAGTAAAACAAGAGGTGAAAATTGTCATCATATTCCAGCAAACCACATGCACAACTCTGAAATGTTCATTATAAAATTCCAAGCAATGGTCTCAGTTCTGCGGCACAGAGAGACTATATTTTGAAATAATGAAAGAGCAAGAGTGGAAGGGGGCTTGGAAGAAAAGTCAGCAGGTGTGATTATTATTTGGAAAATTCTTGTGCACTTATTCTTCAGAGCACTGCATGAATATTCATTAAGCCTTCCAGCTTAGGAGGTTTCAGATTGGAGTGTTGATATCTTCCCTTTATGGAAGAGAAAACAAGGCATAAAAGCCCAGCTTCAGACAGCTAAGTGGAACTTGAGGATTGTAGTTTCTCCATAGCCTCATCAAATCTTTTTCTAATTATCTTTCTTTCAGGTAAAAAGAGCAACAAGTGACTGTGGAGAAAAGCAATTGCCTAAGACCACTACAAAAATAAATGGCAAAGCCAGAGATTAATTCAGAGCTCTGAAAACTCAGCCCAGTACCCTGGTCCTTTGGGAACACTACTTAAGTGTAGCAAATCATGAGCTAATATCACTCTTTCGAGCTCTGGTAGCAGTTTCCCAAAGCGTGCTCTGTGAGGCCACAGTTCAATGATCCATGCAGCTGATCAATGGAGCAGCGCTGCCAGCAGAGCTTCAAATTAAAAGCTAAACGAAAAGGGTTCAGTGAGCTCTTGACATAAATTTTAGGTTCAGCAACAGTGTCTCAAAAACACTGCTCTTTGGCAATTATCACAGAAAATATTTTAAGAAAATGCCTCAAATAACATTTTGTCAGGGAGTTTCTTGCAAGCCTCATATGTTCTCATTTGCAATTCAGGACTATGACAGCAAACACCTCCCAGAGTACAAGTTAGACATGGGCACCTAAGTGTAAATTAGAGAATCTGCATCCTTCAGCCAAACACTGCAGCAAAGAGTTTTGCTTCAAGAAGCTTCGATAACATCTCAAAAACTTATTTATAGAAGAAACAATCCTGGCTACAAAGCCTGTGTGGAAAGCCTAGGAAGTAGTCAAATGATATGCTGTGCCCCAACATCTTTGCTCTCCAAAAACCAGAGGACTACAAGGAAGATACTAGAGGACTCAGCAGACTCGCTTCTGGTTCTTGATGGACCCGTGAGATGCACTGAAGCAACTTGCATCTTCTCTCTATCCTCCAGGTTCCCCATCACTGGAGATAAAGATAATAATTTTAATGCCTTTTGTTTTGAGCCTTGATATCCACTAAAGAAAGACACTACATTAGAGTTAGATATCATTGTATCATGGTTTTAAAATACACATATGAAAGCAACATAAGAATCCTTGCATATGCCATCTAACAGTTTAATGGTTTTGTAACCATACAAACCTGAAAGCGTGGCAAGAATGAGAAAGTGCTGGAAATGCAGCTAACCAAAGGTCTGCCAGGAAGCAACTAAACCTGTCTGTCTTATTTGTTCAGTCATTTCTAACTTTCCCTGCATCAGAAGAAAAGAAGTTGCTATTTATTCTCATTTACACTATATTTCTTTGAGTAAAGGACACAGGAAGGGTCATTGGTATCCTGGTAGAGTTTAATCTTCTAGGTGGTCTAAGTCATGGTGAAGTTTTTCCAAATGAACAAATAAATACATATCTTCAAGCCTTTCCCACTTAAAAGTAAACAATATGAAGCTAAGTAACTTAAGAACTTTAAAGAGAGTAAAAACAAATCAAAGAAAAAGACCGAGGCAATACAGAGAGTAGAAACTTGAAAGTCTAGGAAGGGGAAAATTGGGAAGAAATTTTAGGAAGGAGCTTTGAAAAGCTGCTCTCTCCACCGCCTTTTCATACAGGGTCCCTTAACTGCGGGCTTGCCTGATGCTGCTGGGGAGGCCTCTGCCATCATTCACCCGGGAGCTGACGCAGAAACCAAGAAATGCCCATTCCCACCAGCTCTGCTGGGCTGCGGGCTCCCCCGTCGTTCCCTCCTGCTCTTCCCCAGCATGGGCCACATGGAGGAGAGCGCGCCATGTCACTTCTTAGTGACACCCCAGCAACTCCCGATGTGCCCTACGGCACCTCCCCAGTCTCTCTCTGTCCCTGCCATCTTGACTCCACACTCCACACGTGACAAAGAGGGAAGTTCAGTGTACCACGACCAGCAACAGAACAGGGAACGTATAAGCAGTGGGACAGAAACAACACTAATTTTTATATAGCTACCTGCTGCTCACAGAAACAACATATAGCTGATTAAAATGCTTAAAAGATCAGGTAGACTTGCTTCAGAGAAAAACAAAAACATAATCCATTTGTCTCAGGAAAGGAAAAAATGTAAAGATAATGATGTAAAACAGGACACTGGGATTCTACTTACTCCTCTTAATAATTAAACAGCAAGAAGATAGTAAAACTGAAAGACAACAGATAAAAGGAAATAATACAAAATTTTCATGTGAAAAATATGAATGTAAAGTATCAGCAAGGATGCAGAGAATATATTTTCTGCTAATAATTCTGGATCACTGGGTAGGACGAAGACCAAAAAGGGTCATCTTTTCATCAGGGATTAAGATGAAACTTCTGGAAGGGCAGGTTATGCCAAGATCACCGGCAGGTGATGCCAAGATCACCAAACAGATGGATTGAGGCATCCTCGTTTTGTGTGTTTGTTAGATGAGGTGGATCTCTGGCAATAGTGCACTCGGGCAAGGGCAGACAGGAGAAAAGTGTTGCATTTGCGTTGGGAGCATCTTAGCAATATTTGATTCCACCATCACTAACTGTCCCTATTTCTGCCTTAATTTTCCTGGGCCCCTATGCTGGGAGCATGCCTTGGTGCCAGTGAATCAGCAGAGAAGACAAGGGGGAAGCCAAGTGCAAGTAATTGTCTAGGTCATAATTCATTTGTTATTTAGTGATTCACTTAATTCTATGAAACTCTTTTCTAATTTGCACGTTTTCCATGTTTCCTTTGTGTTTTCTTACTGATTCTGCATATCTTAACGAGCCTCGTTGCTGCCTTTTGGCTTTGGACAGGCTGCAGCCTTATCTTTCTTTGCAAAACTTTATTTATTCTCTTTGCAAAACCTTATTTATTGTTGGACACTGGTAGTGAGATCAACCTCCTCAGAACACAAGTGTGGATACAGTCCAAACCCCCGTAGAGTTTACAATCCAAACATTCACTCAGCAGAAAATCCTTGTTAGCTCTGTTTCATCCCTGTCTCCTACCCCCTATTTATTTTGGCATTGTAAAAGAACACACCGTGTTCACAAAAACAGAAGTCTCCTCTATGGTAGGATTTAGGTACATTCAAGCAGGTAAAGTGTAATTTTGACGAACATTTATGTAGTAGCCTAGTGGGAGTGCAGCCATTCAGCTATGCTCTTTGCAAAAAAGAGATGCTGAACTGTGTGCGATAGCCACCAGCTTCACTGTGGCAGCAAGAGGGATGGAAGAAAAGGAACCCCGTCCCAGAAATACAAAGTTTCCCTGTTTGTAACACCACACTGCTGTGAAGCCAGCCCTTGTGAGACCCTGCAGTAAAAGACAGTCACCTATAAACACATGCATATTAGATCACAGCCAAGGGTCTTCAGGAGCATCACAATCATTTGAATTCAGCCGCACATCCCACTCTGATGGAGGTATGTCTTGGCGTACGAGGAGGAGGCAGCGGCTGTGAGGAGTTAGAGGACAATTTCCTCAGCAGGAATTGCATGCTGTGATGAGGAGCAGGTGATCTTCTGCACTTCCTACACCATCCTCCCTTTTTCTCCTCAAGCGCGTAAGAAGTTGCTACACCAAGAACAGTGATTTGCAACATGCCAAGCATAAACGGCAGGATCACAAGGGGCGGCAAGAGGCCCCCTCCGAGACACACAGACCTGTTCAGAAGTCTTTTATCGAACTAAAATACAAGGTCCCACCAACCTGAGGTACAGAGGTAGCGTCAGAAGGTCCCTTCATTTATAGCCAGTGCTCCAGAGCCATTTCTTCATGCCTTTAAGGCACAAAAACATTTTATTTCACCTCAGAATGATACAGTATTAAATATTAAAAAAAGATGCTCTGGAAACTTACCATGTAGGTTACCAGCAAATATCCACTTCTTGGCAGCCTTGAGTATTTGGAGAGGTCTTTTATTTAGTTAGGAATTTTTTTTTTTTTTTAACTAAATCAACATACACACGTTATTACTCACATCCAGAAGGAAGTGTGACTTTTCAGGAAAAATGAACTTTCTGCTCAGGCAGTTTCCAATAAGACCCCAGAAGAATGAGTATGCTACAAGTCAGATTCATTAGAAATAAATTAAAATCATCTGTCATAAGAAACTTTTTTCTCCTCTAAACTTTTGTTCTGAAGTAGAAATCAATTTCAATTGTACTTCAACACAAAGTAAATAAAAGATTTTGCAACTTGCACTACCTCCCTAACTGTAGAGTTTTTAATGAACAGAAGTTATTTATTTTTGGAGGGTAAAAAATTAACATCCTGGTATTATTTTTGGCTGTTTTGTGCCTTTTTAACAGCAATGTATTTCATTCCTTTCAAATCCCTATTAATTTTTGGCATTACAATACCTTTAGGTAATTTTGTAAATAGAAAGATACTGAAGTCTGTATCTTTACATCACTATTTTATATATCTCTTTAAAAATTAATCTCTTTGATTCATTTTGAAATTCCCCAAAAGTTCAAAGTTTTGAGTACTTTTAAGAACTGGCCCCTACTATCAGTTAAAATATCATGATATATTAACCTGTTTGGAAACCAGAGCCTCTCCACTTAATCATAAGCACTACAACTAAAGTCTGACCTCAGTAATCTGCCAAATGCTGTGCAGGAGCTGGTGCCAGTTAGGAAGATAATCTAATTCTCCCTGTTCCCAGCGCTAGGCTTTATCCAGAGGACAATTTTTTTTCTTTGGGTTGTATATTTTTTAAGTTAATTTGGGGCATTTTGCCTTTGGCTTGGAACATTTTCTAAATAAAATAAAAACATTAATTTGGACATAGTATTAGTGCCAATCCCATAATGTACTACTTTTATATCATTTAATGTGAAAAAAACCCCAAACCCTCCGTTACATCAAAGAGACAATTATAATAAAAAATATAGTCTTAAAAAGCCACCTCTTTCTTTCAGGCATGTGGGAAATGTCACTCTGAACAGATCTGCAGAACCTATAGCAAACCCAAAAGTTAACTTGAATCACCTTCCTATGGCACATCTAGCTAGAAATGCCATTCCTTGTTGTTCCTACTCCAGTGTGTCTGTGGGCTGCTGGGAAAGGATGGAGCCGCTCTGCCCTCCAATTTCTGCTGCGGGTTTCTGGCTTTTCCTTGCATCGGGGACTAGATCGAGCAGTGGTAGAGTGCCTCGATTCAGTGAAAAAGGAAGGATTCCTTTTCCTTGAGTAAGAGCCATCTCACCCTACAGCTGCACAACTCTTAGGTCTGGTGCATCCATCACGACCCCAACCAAGTCACTGGTAAAGCAATCCAGGCAGGTGCTGTACTCTTCAGGTCTGCTGACTGTAATTTTACAATGACTGCAGCTACTCCGTTTCCAACTGCTTTTTGTTCTGCTTGCTCACGTCTTACTCTGAAGTCGGGAATGCAATCTTTCAGTAGTTGGGTTTAATCACAAAACCCATTTAGATTTAAAAAGTGCATTCCTCCGGTATTTTTCAATTGTACTGCCCCAAATTTCGTTAGATAATTTAAGACAGAGGGCAGTTAAATTTTGTGCCAGAAGCAGTTCAGGAGGTCACTCTTATTTTAAGACAATGTTTTGCTAACATGGAGATACAGAAAATTAAGAGCTGTCTTCATGGAACTGATTTCTAATTTTTTATTAAATATTTCCTGCTAGCAGTTTTATAGTAGGCCACTGTCTGTTGGAGACTACAGACCTGATCCTGGTACAGGTTGCACCTCCTTAGGCACAAAACAACTCTGCCAGGGTCCAAATGTCTCTGCTACAGACCCCTCAGAGCGCTCTGTGCACATGTGTCCATAGGCAAAGCCATGCCTTGAAACCACCCTTTGTGCTGCAGGGCCAGTGCTTGCCTTTTCCCTAATGCTGAAATAGTTAAGGAAAAAGGGAAAGAAAAAAAAAAAGGTTTCTAAAAGTGAAAAACATAGTTTCAAATTAGAAACAGAATTAGATCTGAGATATTAGATTAGACCAAACCATTCTATGATTTTATATTTTACAGGAGAACTGCTGGAGGGTGGATGGCAGCTGGGGAACTTTCATCTTTACCCTCTGTTAAGATTTGCTCCTACAAGATACTACACAAAATACACCAGACACATGCATAATTATCTGGATTCATAGAATCCTAGAATGGTTTGGGTTGGAAGGGGCCTTAAAGATCATCTAGTTCCAATCCCCCTGCCATGGTCAGGGACACCCTCCACTAGACCAGGTTGCCCAAAGCCCCATCCAACCTGGCCTTGAACACTTCCAGGGATGGGGCATCCACAGCTTCTCTGAGCAACCTGTTCCAGTGCCTCACCACCCTCACAGTAAAGATTTGTTTTTCCTTATATCTAATATAAATCGACCCTTTCCAGCTTAAGGCCATTCCCCCTTGTCCTATCACTCCATGCCCTTGTAAACAGTCCCTCTCCAGCTTTCCTGTGGGCCCGTTTAGGTACTGGAAGGCTGCTATAAGGTCTCCCTGGAGCCTTCTCTTCTCTCAACCCCAACTCTCTCAGCCTGTCCTCATAGAAGAGGTGCTCCAGCCCTCTGATCAGCTTTGTGGCCCTCCTCTCATCTCACTCCAACAGCTCCATGTCTCTCTTGTACTGGGGGGCTCCCAGAGCTGGACGCAGTTCTTTAGGTGGGGTCTCACAAGAGCAGAGTAGAGGGGCAGGATCACCTCCCTCGACCTGCTGGTCCCCCTTCTGATGCAGCCCAGGACACGGTTGGCTTTCTGGGCTGCAAGTACACATGGCCAGGTCATGTCAAGCTTCTCATCCACCAACATCCCTAAGTCCTTCTCCTCAGAGCTGCTCTCAATCCATTCTCTTCTCAGCCTGTAGTTGTGCTTGGGATTGCCCTGACCCACATGCAGGACCTTGCACTTGGCCTTGTTGAACTTCATGAGGTTCGCAAGGGCCAATACTTAATATTGGATTTTCCCCATCTCCTCTAGTCTTGGTGGCTGAAAATTCTGCAAGACTCTTTCACGTGGTTCAGTCCTCCCATCCTATGCCACAGACTGTCCTCAGGTTCAATATGCTGTCTGTACATCACTGCTATTAAACTATATCGCTGTGTAACAATTTCTCTGTAAGGTGAACAAACGACACGTCCGATTTGTAAATCAGTTTTTCCCTCTACTATCTGTGACCTTTACATGGCTGTAAAAGATCCCATCCTGTTAACTGGTCTAAACTTCAAAAGGTATTTAATTCTACATTTTTTGCAACTACAATGGCAAATGGGTGGGTTTTTTCAGCTTAATCTCTTTAAGTTCATTTAACTGAATGCCAGTGATGGGCTACACACAGAGATCTTTCTGCAGAAGGCTCATGTCCTCAGAACATGATGAAGAGCCAAAGGCCTCAGTAACATTTGCTGACAGCTATAGCATATTGACAATACTTTTATTATTTTCATTACACTAATACCCCAAAAAATTGCAAAATAGGGTGAAATCAACTTAGGTTTTATTATAGCTAAGAAGACAGCAACACTACTTGCAGGATTGGATGCTCAGGTTGTTTTTTTCCACATATAATCTCATCTGCCTCTAGTATTTATTTTAGTGTCAGAAGAGGGTCAGTTCTTATATCCTTTCCATTCTGGATCAAGGTTACATTCATCTCAAGGTTTCATTCAGACATAGACACAGTAATTATAGTCACAGTTATTCTACTGTGTCTGAAGTGTACTGCAGGCATGAAAACTGAAGTCTTCTTTCTAAAAGCCGAGCAGGTACAGCATGATAACGTAATGGAAAACTCCAGAGATACTCCACCAACAGACCTCAAACACGATACGGAGAAAAAATTTCTAGGTAAAAAACTTTTTACATCCTGAGAAGTTGCATTATTTTGTTATTTATGCATTTAATTATACGCACTAGACATCTATTTTCTGCACCAGTTGCAGCAAAAGCATTTTACCGTCGATTCCTATCGATAACTGGAGAGACTTCCAGCTCATTTCACACTGGCTACAAAAGGCCTCAGCCATGTTAATGACTTCAAGGTTGGCTGGATTTCAACTAATAACCTAAAGATGAACAATCCTACATATCCATTTACTAACTGAGTTCCTTCAAATGGACACTAACTGAATACTCATCTTTGTATTCACAGAGAAAAAAACTCTTAGCCAGGCTGGCAGAAACCATGTATTTGGCAACTGAACTGAATAGTAGATTTATTGGTTTAAAGAATAGTCTAAAAATTACAATTGCCACGAAATCAAACACACAGGAAATTGTAATCTTATTCCAAATTTTTACTATAATCTTTCAAATGACATGCCTGACTCAATTTTCAAATCTTAAAAGTCCAAGAAAGACTTGGTGGCCAATCAAAAAGATATTCAGTAAAAGCAAGTACTAATACAGGATAATAATTGTAACAGTTCCCAGGGGTGGTTGTGTGGTCCAACTTTCCTTTCTCATTCTTGAGCATCTACTGAAAAAGTACACAGACTACTTCACATATTGTTTTGATACAAGTAAATAATTTATGAGTAAACTGTTTTAACAGAAAAAGCAGTATTTGGTAAATACGAATTGCAAGAATGAAAAACCTGCAGAGATTGTTTATGATGTGAGTGCTAGTTAAAGTAACTGCAGATTATATGGCACCAAAAAGAGAGCAATCAAAACTAAAAATACAACAAAAACAAAGACAGAATTGCATGATGATCTACTATTATATATTTTAAATGATAGGTTTTGACGTAAGTACAGCTTTCTTTAAACACTAAAGGTTAGTCTAAGACTGCTTGCTCTTCTGTTTTCCCTAACTTCTTTGTTTCAAATTTATGAAAGTCTGTTGCTATTTTTGGACTTATTCCCTTTTTAATGCTGCAGTGATAACATGCTTCCTATCCTGCAAATAAACATGCTCACAGAAAGCGGCGACTGAGGGAGACACAGAAGAGTACAAAAAAGTGATAAATGAATCACTTATGAGCATACCTGGACTAAAGGAGTTCACAATTTATGACAAAATATGAATATGCTGTGCAAACATTGGCTTTCCCTAAAGTTCTGTTAATTCTAAGACACACGAAGGAGAAACCACTCCTCCTTTTTGCATCGTTGTGTTTATACACATTTGTTGCTTAGGAAGTATGTCCCCGCCGCCCGCCTTCGCTGCCCCTGGCAGACGGGACGCCCGCTCTGCACACAAGTGTATTTTAATCACAGTAGTATACGGGAAGGTGTATTAAACCCCAAAGATATCTTGCATGTGTCCCACTGGCATACATATAAAACAGATACTAGATGGCAAGGAAATCAAAATCTCAAGGTTTTTGTTGAGTCTCAAGGTCTAACAGAGCCAAAAAAGGGTCGTTTCTCTACCGCTAGTAAGGGGTGCCCCTCGGGGTGGGTACAAGGCAAGAGGTCAGTATAACTCCAGCTCCGCTTACACTGATGTAAAGATGGAATAACGCTGCTGTGTTCCTGGTGGGTTTCAGGATTTATTCCTCTATAAATCAGGAACCAGCGGTTTCAGTGATCACACAGGGGAGGCTGGAAATTTAGATGGCAACATTTTAGTCCCAGTTCTTCATGGTCTTCCAGTACAGCCCATGCTGACATCATTCAAGGTCTCTGAAAACACTAACACATTGCCACCTTCTTTTCACAAGTGCTGCAAGATGTTGAAGTCCTCGGATTAAAGCAAGAAGTGGTCAGACTGCCAATATGCCCCTTTGAACCACCACATCAAACATTTAAGAGTCTGCTTCTCAGAAAGGACACCAGAGCCAACCTCGTGATAATATAACTTCTACAGATACGAAATTCTCCAACAGCTCCTCTACAAATAGGCTTTCATGTGCCACATTAGCTGATACCATGGAGTAAACAAACCAACACTTTTAACACACTGATTTTAAACACATAATATTTTGTTAACATTGATGCCTTTACTCCTTGCTCTATTTCTACTCCCACCTACGAGAAGATCCAGCTATATTCCTAAAATCCTTAGCACAATACAGTGGCAGCAAGAAACCAGTTCCTCGTCCCTTTGCAGTTGTGTGCTCTCTCACTCCTCGTCTCAGCGCTTCTGGGAAAGTGTGGCATCAGTGACAGATTCTGCTTGTCAGGAATTGTTAATACTTACTGCCAAAAAACACACATACCAAAAAGAGCTGGGGAGCAAATTTAACAGAAAAAACATCATGTTATTCATGTCAGAATCATGTAGGCCACATTAAACATTTGGAGATGACAGTTCACATTGACATTTAAATATTTAAGGAAGAGTGGTGAGATTTTTTTTGATGTTATTACACTCCCACAATTTCCAGGGAGCACTATGTACCTTTTTGACCCTTATATTAAACATACAAACTCTATCCTAAACTAGTTGTCTCTCAGTTACTTCCCTGTAAAAGTAAGTTTGGGATTGGAGAACTAGTACATACTTATCATTATTTTTTCTAAGTTTATAAGTAAAGAGACCACAATTTTTTGCAATCATTTCTAAACAAACTTTTCTAAACCAAGATATTAACAAAACAGTGCAGTCCATTTCTGCCAAATCAAATCATCCACCTCCATGTAAATATAAGAAAAAGTAAGGCGGCTCCCCATGGACTCCTCCAGCATTACCCTTACAGACCATCTATCTTTTGAAAGAGAGAAACTACAGGAATCTCCTAGATAGTGAATAGCCTCTAAATATCCACATAAAAATTAGAAAGAATCCTACTTTTTGCAATGCAGAAAAATTTATTACTCTTACCTCATTATTACTAAGACATTAGCATGGTTTTTGCAAAACATTCCAGTGGCCTTCCAAACTGCAAAACCTGCCAAATTCTTTGACTCACTTGCCATAAAACGTTTCTAAACTGCTGGAACCAGATCCAAATTTTGTTTTATAAAAGTATAAAAAGGATATGAGTAAAACCGTGGGTTGATTCACTGTGAATGTAACATATGTTAAAGGGTTTCCGGGTCCTGTTACTCATTATGAGAAAAGAGGGATCCAGATATGCAGATATATTATGGTGGCTCCACAGATTTAGTCTCATCCTATTGTTTCTGGTAGTTTTCCCTTTCATCTGATCATCTGCATCTGGATTTTCCCTAAGTAAATCCATGTCTTCCAAAACCAAGTAAACTAAAGCAGTGCCATCAATAAAAGTGTGTACTTTCTCTAGTAATATTAACCACACACTTTCTTCTTCATCAACAGAGCAAATTAGATCACAGAAAACGACCCTTTGGACGTCTCAAAAATTCAGCTATATTACTATGAAATTTGGAGTATTTTTATCCTTTGAGAAGACAATAATGTAACTTACAATTGAATTTATACCCAGGTTGTACAAACAGCTAGAAAGGATCCTCAAGTATTTATTTTTTTTTACTCTTACTCAGAATGTTTCAGTGAAGTTCTCTGTGAGTTCTACAGTTTAAACAAATCTTTAGAGGCTGTTCAGTAGTTAATACCTTCCATATAATCAACCACCCAACCATCATGAAACTCATACTTAAATATCTGCTAAAACATGTCTTTTGCTGCAAGAGCATCTGCTTTACCGCTCAACAGACTAACCCGGTTCAGGTGTGGGAGGTCTATCGAGTGTACGTAAGACACCTCTTGTCTTTCCGGATGGGTTTTGCAAGAGCTTCTGGGAGCATACCTTCACAGGTTCACCACATCCTTTCAGGCACATATAGGAAATTCTGGGAATGCACAGGAAAAGTAACAACTCATCTGTAGCTTGCCCCCATCCTCACTGGGAAGCAGCAAGAATAGCAGCTCACATCCACGACCCACTCAGCTATTACCTTATCTGCTCATGTCCACCTGCTTGCCTATACCGCGAGCAGCACCAAGCTCCGTTCAGGGGATTTAAAGTGTGTTTGGGAAGTGAACTAGACAACTTCACACCTGGGCAAGTGTAGGAATGAAGTCTGCAGAAGCAGCAGCAGCTAATTCATGTCCATCAGTCCCTTCTGGAGCCTGAGCAGTCCCAGAGCTGCAGCTTAATGGGAGGTAAGGCAAGGCTTAATATGACTGTCTGGCACAGTTGGGTTTTTGTCTAAACTAAAGGCTGGAATTACAAAGACAGATACAAAGCAAGTTAAATTCTTACTACAGCTTGCGATGTTCGTGTAACGTGCAACTGGGTTTTCTGAATTTCAGGAAGTATCTTTTAGAGAGTTCAAGGTTGGGCAGCGCCGGGGGAGTGATGAGGCCGTTTTGACCTCATTTGCAAGGAAAAACATTTCCATGCTTTTAGTGTCAGTTTTCAAAAAAGCAGAGGGTTGTTTTTTTCCTTTGGGCCATTTCTTTAACTTTCAAACAAAGCCTAAAGTGATCCATTGCTTTGGAAGGGAGGTGTTTTTAACAAACAGCCCAAGATCCTCTTTAAAAATAAAACCTGCAATCTCATCTGTCCCATCACTTATGGGTGGGTTGGGGTTTTTTTGCCTGCACACTGATTTTTTTTTTTTTAATTATTTGTCAGTTTCTTTTTTTCTTTGACTGTACTGTAGAACAAATATTTACTCTCAAACCTCAACATAAAGCAAATGTATTCTTTGAATTGTTTTGCTGATTGTGTTCCTTCCACAACATATTTTGGGTTTTAATGCTCACCACCCCTATCAAGCTGGTTTTAGGCAGCAGCACAAGGAACTTCAGGATTTCACTTAATATTCAGTATTCCTCTCCCTAAGGAGTGGTGGTGTCATATTTAAGCCTTTGTTTTACATTTCCCGTTGTCATGTGTCTCTGCATGTTTTTTAAGACACAACTGATGCAGAATCTACTTCTGAGGGGTTTAGAGTAGGAAAAGTGTGCTTTTAGCAAAAGCAAAGAGGATGACGACAGGACAAGATGCAAGAGCTAAAGAACCAAAAGGGGAGAAGACTAGCAAGCAGGGTGTGATTGCCACTCCAAATCATCATTGCCAGCCCAAAAATGTTTATAAAAAGTGTAATCCTAATCTTAGTCATTATCTCTGTTTCTTGTTTTTGTAGCTAAGTGATTATATTTAACACAGCTTGAAGCCAGTTATGTTTATACAAGTGTGTGGGTCTAACACGGAGAACCGAAGTCTGCCAAAAGTAATTGAACCGTAAAAGTCACTGAAAGTTTTCATGTTTCACCAGAGGGGCAAAACCACAGATACCAGTGCTGTAGTCTAACAAGATAGCAGAACAAGAAAGTTGGACATTTGCTTGTCACGTTTTCTTAGAAATGGTATTTCCACAGTACTTCAAAGAAAATCTTTTTTGTACTATTTCTAAAGCACCAGCAATCAGAGGAAGCAGGATGAGACAATAGCCACAGAGGGGAGGAAAGGACATACCACACCACCAGAATGAGATGTCCCCTCAGCCAGAGCCTCTCCAATGTTCGTTCCTTTGAATGCCCAGTTGGATACTTTTTTCCTAAAAAGTTAGGCTTTAATAATCACAGACTTCTACATGACTTTGAGCAGACTGTCTTTTGCAAGTCGTATCGCTCAGAGGCTGCATCTCGTAAGGAAGAGTGGTGGGCTGACTCAGTACAATGATGTAGGATCAGGGAGTGAGAAGTGCCAGACACTAAAAACCGAAAGAAGGGGACAGTAAGCCTGACAGCAGCTTCATCAGATGGTTTTCTCCAATTTCTGCCCATTTCAGAGGGAAATGGGAGGGAGAGAAAGAGAAGGTATTGCTGCCAAGAAGAGGTGACGAAGCAACTAACCCTGCAGCTGTTATCAAATGCAAAAAGTCTGTGTCAGTTTTGATAAAAATTGCAGAATTCAACACAATAAAAGAAGAAAACAAAAAAAGAATAGAGTAATTCCAAATTTTATAAAAAGTTATATGGAAAAGCTTTGGGTGAATATGAAACTGTGATCTGAGAAGACAGAACTAAGGATATGAAAGTGAAGCAATGGTATTCAGTAGTTAAAGCTTCCTCCGAGATGTCAAAATCATTTTGCATTAGTTACTGTATGACCATCATACTCTATTTAAGATGGAGAAACAGGAAGTGTCGGGTCATCGTCCGAAGAGAGCAGCCAGGAAATTCAAGCTACCCTCATGAAAAATATTCTTTACTGTGTTTACGTTTACTTTGTTTAGACATCATTAAACATTAGCCTGAGGAAAGCCATTACTAAAGAAACAGAAGAAAAATGCATCTTTTGGGTGGGAGAGGGTTAGAAAAATATGAGAATTCACACACCATAAACAGGTCTTCTTCAATCAAAGAACATGTCTGAAGGAAACAGCAAGGGAGTGATGTTGTTCATCATTTTCATCCAAGGTGAGATCAGCTATACCTATGTCATTCCAAGTCAGTCCAACCTTTCACCTCTGGGCGTGATCAAGTCCAACCTTCAACCGTTATTAACAAACAGTGTTTCTAATATGTACTATCAATGTCCTTTGCTGACGTTCAAGCCCATTTTTTCTGGTTCTGTCCACAGAAGACATGGGAAACATATTTCCTTTCTCTTTGTAGCAGCCTTAACATATTTGAAGACTATATTATCATGTCTCTCCTCAGTTTTCTCTCTGCTGAACAACTGAAACCTCAACCCCAGTCTTTTGCAGGCTGCCTTTTTCAGCGCTCTGATTACTCCTGTTGCTTTCTTCTGAACTGTCTCCCATGGCCCACATTATCCCTCATGTACAGCACCCCACATGACACACTGCTCCAGCTGAGGCTTTCCCAAGGTTATTTGGTCCCAGGAGATTATTTCACATCTCTTCCAGACAACACTCCCAGTAAAATGTTTCCTTGTTTTTCTGGCAACGGCATGACATCAGTCCTTCAGACTTGGCCAAGATGTGGCGGTCACATCTACACATCTTGCAGAGCACACAGCTGTTTTATTCTTGCTATAGGTAATGCAACACTTTCTTTTACCTTAAACTGTTTCTATTACTTAAAACATGGAGAGGAGGGGCAGGGATGACATTATATAATGACAGTGGCCTTCAGCCTCTGCATAAGGAACATAAAAAAAGTCTTCAGGGTTTCATCACCAAATTCATCATACTGAAGATGAAAAACAACTGAGGAAAACTCACCATGACTGCCTAGAATAATAAATCTTTTTATCATCTGGGCATGAGACAAGACAACAGAAGAGCTGTAAACATCCCAGCTGGTAGCTGTCTGAAGAAACTGCTTTGCTCTAGGTTGAGAGCGCCCTTTCCACATGCCAAGATTTTATAGAAGACCTGCTAACTCCTCCTCCATGTTATAAAAGTCAGTTTTATGAGAAACAGAATGATGGAAAGAAGAAGGATTGCAAATGGATGAAACAAATGAGGTGCTCAGGAGTCCAGGAACAGCCTTCAGCCTGGACTTGCTGTTTTTCTGCCTAAGCAATGTTTTAGTAACAGTGTCAGCGCTGGGGGAAAGAACATGACATTATCTATCACCTCCTGATATTACTGCACATCATTTTAATCAGAGAAACAGCCTGTGTCTGTCTGAAGTATTAACAGTGACAATATATACACAACCCAGCTGACCCTACCCTTTCATGGTAAAAAAGTCATTATGAGGAAACATTGCTTTGCTAATATGACACATTAGTAGGTTGCAAAAAAGCAGATGCATGACAAAGCCTAATTACGGAGTGGAGGTTATAGGCTCCTTTCTGTCTGTCCTGAATTGTTACAAAAGTTCAGGCAGGAGGAAAAAAGAGGCAGAATATTTACAGGATGAGACTCTTTAAAGGCCCTCCAAAATCAGCGCATCCCAAAAGAATGACACGCATCTCTTACGGCTTGGACATACCTTGGCACAGTGGCCAGGGATATTGCTCTCCCTCCTCCCCACGCATGGAAGCTGCACCGGTACTATTTCAGCTGGTGAGCTACTGTGGCTGAGAGAGTCACGTTAAGGCAAAAGATCCCTAATTCTGGTTAGTATTTAAATGCCACAGCAGTTCAGCAGCTGAATCCCAAGTAGTTCGACCATGCACGGGTAGTATTATCTTCAGTCAGGCATGAAGGGTACGCCACAGCTCTTTATCAAGTAGGGTTTGAAAGGCTTACCAGTCAAGAAGCCTGTGCAGAGCTTCAAGTAACTGATCTTCTTCTAAGACCCTCCTCTTCTTTCTTGTTAGTTTATCACATGATATAATTTTCACAGGAAATAAGTGTTTCTCATTAATGATTTAGATCTAATCATGCCGAGTGCTGTTTAAGTAGGAAAAAATCAAGCTCTTAAGGAATCTGTCTGATGCTTGTCAAGGAGTAGCAGTTATTTAGACATTAGCTGTAACGTATCATCCAAGTAATACTCAGAAAAATTAGAAAAAGGTAATTTTGACATTGCTAAGAGTTTAAATTCAAAATGTATTAATCTACTTCTTTTCACATTAGCATCAGACAAATAATACACTCTGTGAGAAGATGGCATGTACAATTGAACAGAAATAAAAAACTTCTGCTGATGCTCTCTCCACTTTCCTCCTACCCTTCCAAGATCCTCACAGGGTGCTTTCAGCTTAACTATTTCCTAATTAGAGAACTTGCAATCCTTGGGCCAGCCTGGATGTTCTCCTTAAAATGAGTTACCAGCGCTCTGAGAAAACAGTAACTGGAGAGTCACTTTCTGGGATACTGAGATGACATTCAACGCAGTTTGTACAAGTGAAAGACGCACGTACAAGTGTGCAAATACGTTCGTATGTCAAATTACGTGGTTATTTCTGCTTTTTTTCCTCCCTGCCTTTCCTGCAAGCTGTGCTTTTGCGAAAACTTTCAGTTAACCCATGTTTGGGCGGCTGCTGAAGGGCTGATCTCATCTCTGATCCTTCATTTTCACGCCTTCCTTTGGGCCAACATTAGCATTTCTGGGCCAACATTAGCTTCTGGGCCATGGGGTGAGGCAGAGGAGCGCGCAGAGCCAGCTCACTGCGTGCCTGCAGGAGCTTCTGCTGATGCCCAGGCAGGGCAAGAGCAAGGAAGGATGAGCTGGATCCTACATTTAGAGTTGGAGCCTACGCTTAGATTTAAAGCTATTGTGGAACATCAGTCTCCGGTGTAAATGTGTATATATGCACACACACAAGTATACGTGTACATACGTGACCTTGCTCACGTTGCTGTGGGTGGAAGCACGACAGCTATCGGGAGGCGAGTGGTGGGAGAAAACATCTCGGTCCCCTGGGTCAGGCACTCGGGGTACGGCAGCAAAGCTGCAGCGCACCCTGAGCTCCTCAGAGAAGAGCCCCTATTCCTGTGGGGTTTCATGTGTTTATGCGTAGGACTCAGTAGCTATCTGGAAGCAAGAATAAGGACGTTTTTATTATGCAGTGTACTCAGCTTCTTGGAGCACGCATGACTCGGACAAAGCAAACACTTGAAGGTAAAAAATGGTATTTATTAAACACATATGCAAAATACTTGTGTGTATTATATGTGAAACACACTCAGGCACTCTAAACTGCTGAAATTACTGGAGGCGACGTCACCAATAGCCTGAATGTTATAATTATTTTCAAATGAAAGCAATAGCTGCAAGTAGGCTCACATTTAGCTTTCTCCTCCCTGGGGCAGCGCATTCCTAGCAGGGGTGTTATCCTGCATCTCTGTGGAAAGCATTAGCTGCTCTGATAACAATGCAGCTCTGTGCTTTTAAAGACTACAAAGCAACCATGCAAAGAGTAGTAAAGTTAATTCTAAATATTCCTGTGAGAATTAAACAGCCCGGTAGTGTTTTGTGTTTTACATTAGGGACATTGTTTATTTTCCCTTCTGAAATTTGTCTTAAGGTCAACAAATAAAACATCAGAATAAAACATCAGTAGAGACTTTTTTTTTTTTCCCAAAAATAATAAACCAGTGGGGACCACACCTACCCTTTACTTTTTATTCTTTTTACTTGGTGCTTCTACCTGATAATTAAACAGAAGAGACTGAAACTGGATAAGCAAATGTCATAATGGAAGAATGCACACAGTTATTCACGTCTTTCGTTTCAAGGAGACTTATTTAATTTTTTGATGTATTTTAACTCTCAGGATATTGTTCTCCAGATGAAATCAAGTTAAATGTAGTTCCTTCAACATTCTTTTTTCAAGAAGTATGCTTCAAACATATTACTCAACCCTTACAAAGCAGTAATAACAATAAACACATACATATTCTTACACCGTTAAGATGAATTTAATAAAACTATTTATTAGGAAAAAAGCTGACACATATTTTGATTTGCACTGACATGTTACAACCAACAGAAGTCAGCATTTTTAAAGTACCTCCTGGCAAGGTTTTGGAATCCACAAGCAGCACAGAAAATTAATGCAGTAAACAAAATAAAATAAAAAAGGAAAAGAAAAAAAAACCAACCAAACAAAAAGAAACTATACCCTTTAAGGATAGAGTACGGAAAGGTGGAAAGCTTTGGCGCTTCCAGTATATGAGAAAATGGAAATGTATCTATCTGAAATGACAGGAAGAAATCTCTCCTGAAGGCAGTCAGAATTCCACTGCAAGAGGTTATGTACAATATTGTATTTCTAGTTGCTCATCTATGGATGTCTGTTACACAGTATAGATGTGTGCAGAGGCATTAATGCAAGAGACTACACACGCATACATTCATACATAAGACCAGCTGTTCTTAACACAGTTTAAGTAACTGTGCCTTTCCTATCCCACAGCTCAAGCTAAAACAACTCATCAGCTGGAAGCACTAGCTTACTTCACTTAAGTGTTTCTCCAGCAAAATCCCACCGTTCCATCACAGACTCATGAAAAGTGAGAAAGCTTGCCTAAATTAAGAGGAAAAGAGTCAGGCCCACTGCAAAGCCCCAGGGGATATATGTTACTAAGGAACCTCAGTGCCAGGGATGAGACAGCGCAGTCCAAGAGCAGACACAAGATTCGAGAGGCATTTCACAGCATGGCTTCTCTCAGCCATCCTTCAGTGACCCAAGAGGAGCCCCTGGAGTATATATCGTTATATATGTACACACACGTACATATTCCATAGGACATTGATAGTGGAATAGCAACAGAAGGGGCAGGAATGATGGGCACCAGCCAGGCATCTAATAAGAAGCCTTGGCCAATTCTCCCCCAAATATTTTTGTGGTCAGCAAATGAGGCTGCTTGAAGAAAAAAAAAATTAAATGCATCCACCCTTTTGAAACTGAGAGTCTGTGCTCTCTTGATACAGGCTTGTTGAACAGTATATGGTTTTATTCCAGAATTACACTTGCAATATACTTTACTAGATTACTAGGTCAGACCTCACTACTCCTCAGGGGAGAAGACTAGTTTCAAATAAGTTTTAAGTCAAGAAATCCTATTTATTAATATCCTCAGGAGGTGAAGAGGTATAAGCACCTGTATACTATATGGCTGCAGGTACAAACCAGTTTCTTCCAAATCAAGGTCAATAGTGAAAGGGAGGCATCTCCAGAAGGTTGTTCCTTGCACTTAAATTCTTAATCCCTGCCCAGTCCTTTAAATTTTGTAGCATCTAAAATCTTTATCTGTAAGAGATATCAGCAGTTCTCTGGATAGTAAGGTAAGAAGGGTTGTGTGAATATTTACTACAGCTGTCTTCTGCCAACATCTGTAGCAACTGGTGGTGTTTTGCTGGGGATCTGGATACAGTTTTAGGGAAAGCATTGAAGCATCTTCCAAGGTTTGATGCCCTCATTTAGCTCCTATCTTGCTTCTGTGGTTAATACAGAATGTTAACATAAACTCCAGCTGCTCAGCATATCATAAGCCCTTGTAAAGAACATGTAAGTGCACGCTTGCCTAAACTAAACAGCAACCATGTGGTGGTCTGCACTTGAGTGAATGTGATGTGTTTATGAATAGCGCTTTCTAATAAATGCTCTACCTCTCCAGCTCTTAATAATATTTAACCTACCTCTTTCTTTCAACAAAAATTATTTAGGTAAAACAATACAGCAATAATCATCACGTTTCAAAACGAATAATTCAATAACGAATCCTTCTGGGAGGTCACCTACAACAGGTAATTTAGGCAAGATGTAGCCAGATAGCAATTATTCAGCCTGAAGCAGTAATGAAGAACTACATTCTTTATAAAACCAGCTTAAAGTATTTTTAAGTCTTTGAACTATTTTTAAGACTTAAACAGCAACAAAAAGTCAGACAAAGGCTGATACCAGTAAACACATGTCAACAGGAAAAGAAATACAGATCACGGGTTACGTACACTGTCTGCCTGATGGGTGAGGTTAACCCCAGGACGAAGCAGCTTCACAAGGCGCTCTGCATCTTCCATGTCTGCAGTTTTATTTGACCTTCTGGTGCGTTAATAGGCATATTTAAGTCTCTGAATTTTCCCATTGGCTTCGATGCAAACACACACATGTGTAAAGAACTTTGCTTGATTGGGTCTCATGGGCAAAACCCTATTTTTATAGGTGTTCCCTTCCTACTGGAGTCATTTGAGTACTGTTGCATGTTTACAGTTTCCAGCCATCTCTACATAAATCTCCTCACTAAATTCTGTGGAAATGATTGCTCTACTAAACTACCTGAGAATGACAGATATATATAATGTATTTAATATGTAATATAATGTAGCATATAATAAAAAACAAAACAAATAAAAGTTTGGTTAAAACCCAGCCTTTAAGGAGATCAGCTTGCAATACAATACTTTCTGTATGGATTTCTGCTACAGAAAGCCGTATTTCTCAATTATCTATATCTATACTTCCTGTCTAAATCTGAAGTATACTTATAAAAAAATTACATTTTGGCAATAAATTCAAGTCACTGGTTCTCCCTGGCCTTCCTTTCAAAATCCCAAATCTCTAACATTAGTCAGATGTAGGATTCATGTTTAAATGGATTAGTAAATTATTGGTTAAACCCAGATGCTTCCTCTTCCCAAAAATTATGGCCTCTAACGTGCACTTTTTCTAAGGACACAAGCAACAAAATTTTCCCTAATTCTAGCTGTAGTTTCCCATGTACCTCCAAGTGATGACTCCCAAGGCACTACACAACCAGCTTCCTTCTCACTTTTTCTGTCTTCAGAACATGTTTTCCTGTGATTTAACGACACTTTTTTTTTTTTAAACAGTGGTAATAAAACTAATTATTTTTGGTGTCTATTTAAGATTAAGAACCACAGTCACCCAAATGCAAGACATCTTAACTAGTGAGGCACTCAGCACTGCAGTCTAAATAAAAATCTCAGAGCTGAATAAACCAACATTTGCTATACAATTGACCTTGTATGAGACCAATATGGCAAATTTCTCATAAAAGAGAGAACTAATATTGTACAGAAATTCTCAGAAATACACAGCTAACAATTTTATATCATAAAACTAATTTTCCAAGAATCTCTCCCTCGGTCATCATTCCTGCATTTCCAGGCTCTATTCAAAGATGTTTTCACTGAGTCCCTTGAGCTTTCAAAGCATTGAAGTAGCCACACAAACATGTTGTGGCAGACTTTTTTGTAAGAACTGAGTAAACCTAAAGTAGGAGTACAAATAATGCATCTATCTATGCAAATCCAAAGAATGATCATCTTGTTTTAAACCTCCTGAATAAATTCTTTTACTTCAGAAAAATTACTCATTTCATACGGCTGGAAGTGAGCTTTGGAGGTGACATTCCTCTGAGTAAATGCAAATGCTTACAATGTAGACATCTGTAGCTGAGCTAGTTGCCCTAGGTTCGATGCAAAGTCAATGGAGAAATTTAGGCTTCCTAAAATAGACATCTAGAACAGATCAGGTTAATTGCATCCTAGAGAAGCAGATTTCTATCCCCTGATTGTAAAGGAAGTCTACAGGGAACGAGCTCAGCTATAGACCTGCTCTCTTGTGTGTGGCTCGAGTCTGGCAGGAGGTATCCCGCTCTAAGTGCCTATCAGCTTTCACGTGCATTTAATTTGAAAATATGACTCATGTTTACTGAACCGACAATGAAAAAGAGCCTTCTCATTACAGTAAAGCTATTTAAATACAATAAAAAGTTGTTTAAATCTAGACGTGTTATTTTCACATGCATATTTAATAGTGCTATTATTACTTATCGTTTTTATGCCATCTCTGATCTGTGCTCAACCAGTTTTACTGAGAATGTAAGAGAAATACCTAGACTTACATTTTCAGAAGTACACATTAACTGGCACCATAGGGAGCCACAGCGGAGCTCACACAGAGTCTGCTTGGTCTCTGACTCACTCCGCATGCACATGAGGCTGCTGTCACAAGCACCAGGGATGGGCAGGACTTGTGAGCACATGATCACACTTAGCTTCATATTCTCATTTTTTCAGTACAGATGGGCCAAGTGAGTGCTTTTCTTAGTGCCTTGCAAGTACCAGTAGTTGAGTCCTAATTTAGAAGTGAACAGATTAAAACAGTTTCTCCTCAGTTAGAAAGCACATTGCCAAATGCTAATCTTCAAGATCAGTAAATATAACATTACTTCATAAAAATGCATTCTCATTTCACTCTAACTTCAGCTTCCATGCCATCCTTCTGTCACAGCTTCATCACGGGTTCTCCCAGCCTCAAAACTCTGGTGTGAAAAACATAACAGATTTGAATCATAGAATCATAGATTCACTGAATAATGCAGTTATATATGCCACCACTACTTTTCTGTATCCCATTACTACTCTTCTACACCTGATGCACACAAGCATTGATGCATTTATTTCACAAATCTTGTTACTATTGGAAATCATTCTCCTCTTCGATCAATGACCAAGTTGGTTGCCCTCTGCTTCACTTTGCCTTTGGTTGCACATGTTGGGTTGCATTCTGTCCCTGAAGGATAGTGACTGAAAATAAACTGAAATGAAAGCCCCTACATAATTACTGCCCATGGTCTTTTGATAAGAAATCAGACCCAAACAAATTCCCATTGGCAAGACTCTGAAAATCACCATGCTGGAGCACCTTGGTCTCATTTCTTACAAGGGAGGACTTTCTCACCATTTGTCTTCTAAAGCAGTTTGTCAAGATACTGACTCCATCATACTTTCCTCTCACATGAAAGTTCACAACAGATGCAGGTACTCGATGAAATACAGAGTAAGGTAAGGCAAAAAAAAAAAAAAAAAGGATAGCAGCCAATTAGATAGAGGATAGGCTGCCATTCAGTCATGAATGTATGCCGAGCCCAAAAACCCTCCAGCATGGGGCAAGCTTTTGCTTAAGAACAAGCATAAACATAAATAATAATGAATATGATTACTATGGGGTAGGATATTTACAAATGCAGTGATTTCACTGTGGAGACAAACCTGTTTAATGTTTTCCAAGTCCAGCAGAAATATTGTCATCTTTGGACAGTGCAGTCAGATTGAGCTCACCCTGCACTGTCGAGTGCCCTGTATGAGTAGATGCCGATCGATGATCATTTGGAAATGTGTTTGGAAAAGCAGCTGTCACTCACAAGCAATACACCATTTTAAATTTTCCCTTCAGAAGTTAATATTTGAATCTGGGAACTAATAGCAATCTGACCTAACAAGTATCTTAGCAAAAATCCTGCAATAATGATACAGCAAAAGAGTGGTGACACGTTATTTATTTCTTACCTAACAGAACACACAGTTCCTGCCTTGAAAGATTCTGAAAATGGGTGTACATGTGAAGAAGGTAGGAGAAAACCTCTGGGAAGACAAAGAAGCTAGGGCAATACAAACCTATCCAAATCAATTCCTTCGCAAGTCTTAATACGCATTTTACAGTCATTTAGCTAGTTTAATAATGCCATTTCTTAGCTCTCACACTTGGAACAGATGGGATGCAGCGCTCTGATCCTTAAATTAAAGAACATGCAACTTTATGCTGACAAAGCTTTTAATCATCCAGGACACACAGTCTACCACCGTCAGGGTTTTAATTCAGTGACATAGTTCCATGGTGCCATCAGGTAAAGAAAGGAAAAAAATGGTATCCTCAGAAGTCCGGATTCTAGTAATTTTCACTACTAGTCGCAAGCCAGCAGACAAGCTGAATGTAAAACAAGATAATGGCAGCAGACAATGAAAATTCTCACTGAAAGGGCTCTCTGCTGGTGTTCAGTACTTCCCAGCAGTCCTGTTATTAGGGTCCCAAGTCCCTGATCTTCCTCTTATTAGTCAATGACAAAAATCCACTTGCCTACAAGCAGAGGAAAAGTCATTGTAGGCATAGATGATATTTCTTAAGCACAGGAAGAAAGAGTCATCACTCTGATCGTATCTCCAAATTAAAATTTGAATAAAATTATTAAATGCTCTATTTGGTTTACTACAGCATAAATAATCACTTAAAAGTCCATAGGAAAATGTGCTTTACATGAGAAATCAGCAACCACTGAACAATTTATTTTTCCAGGTGGCTTTTATCATTCTGTTCTTAACAGTTTGAAGTGGCATTTTCCCCCTCTGCTTTGGACACGTTCCACTGGTGAATGCGGAGTATCTGTTTCCTCCTTACAAAAATCTCATTGGGAAGAAATTCTCACTTTAAGAAAAGAAACAATGACAGAAGGAATTTAACATTTTCCTAGATAGGCTTACCTCAGAAAATGTCCAATAATTACAATTTTGGAGAATTATGCCATTAATAATGACTTCTCCAATCCAAGGAAAAACCCTGTGTCCGCTTTCATGTAGTTACACCTCGACAGACTCTACCAGCACACAGGTACAGTTGCCCAATATTATGTTGTGCCTTTCTGAACTATGCAAAAATGTTTTTTTATCATTGACTGTAGCCAAACTACCCTGTGAAGTGCTAAGGTACACACAGAGCCATGCTTCATTCCACCCCTCCCAGAGCTCACAAAAGCCTTCGAGAATTACACACATACTTTTAGTTGCTTCATTGCACTGGGTGCAGCTGAACTGAATAGGGGAAGGATTATTTTGGCAGACTACTGCAACGAAGTGAACTGATCCGGGATGGTCATGACCCCCTATAGCTGACCCTAGCGAATGCAAAGGAAAGTGCGCGTATGTGCGGAGAGTTGCAGCACGTCTCACGTCACTGAGGTAACTTGCACGGCCCTTCTCCACTGGCTCGCTGGGAGAAGAGCGCAGTCTGTCATTGTAACAGCAAACAGTATAGCACTACGTGACGCTGCTCACGCCAGGAGTACACGGCTGTACAACAGCAGGTGAGACGTCTGTTCCATAGACTCTGTGGCAGAAGGGGAAGGTGGGCAAACCCCCGTAAACTGCAGTTCAAAAGTGGTGTGACAAATGGTCTTATGGATATAACACCTAGCATTATTCCAAAAATTGTTTCACAGGTAAAGTAGATAAATGCTTGCTTATGCCAGAGATTAGGAGAATTCCTAAAGTCATTTGAGTTGCAGGAGTTAAGATGAAAGCTTATAAAATGAGGGTGACTATAGAAAGAAAAGGGAAAAGATGCTATAGGATTCTTACACGCTTCTCTCCCTTCTAGGTACTTCACTGAATTGAAGTTGGATTACGGTTTTGTACTGAAATCTTGGAAGTGTTGAGGCACTAGCAGGGCTGATGAGACAGATGACCAGTGTACCAAAATTCTTACAACTTACGCATTTTCGTCAAGCATTCAGGGAGATGAAGTCAGTTCTCCCCTTCCCTCTGCACCCTCAGCATCTGCCATTTCCAGTTCCTACTGGAAGCCATTAATTTTTCATGAGTTATTAACATGTGAAGAGGTGCTCTAGGGTACCAAGTGCCCTGTAAGTCACTGATGACAACTTACTAGAAGGGCACACACTTCTTTGGCTCATACATATATATATATATAGCTCAAGCAAGGGAACATTCCTGCTATGTTGTCTCTGGGCATCTTTGGTCCTGGCTCAGCCAGGTGACTGGACCATCCAGGGGATGCCTCCTGGCCAAGAACAGCTCTGCAGTCATACCTAGGAAAGCTGTGCACCTTCATTTCATGTATCTTTACTTTCAGATATTTACATTTAGATCTAGCTCTGGGTTGTCTGGATCCTGACTCACAGAGGAAAGCACTTAGATCTCAGTAGGAAGCAGCCCTTGCCTACAGTGATGTACGGGGAAAGACCTGGACTCTTTCACAACTACTGCTTCCAAGTCACCTCCCTGAAGGGAAAGAAGAACTTAACTAGTGTAAATGCAAAGACTGAGACTACTTAAAGCACACTCAAACCAAGCTAAGGTTTGATCCCTATTTGGCAGAGTATTTTTTCTTGATTTGGTTGTTTTTCTTTAAAGCTGGCAGAATGACAACCCCAGAACAGCTGGTTTTTTGCAAGGGCTGGTATGTCAGGAAACCTAGCCCAAATGACCCCGAGTCTCAAAGACTGATTTCACCCTTTGCTCTCATAAAGTGCAATAACCTTCAGGGCAATCTGAGTTCACACTTAGATCTTGGAGCCTGTAGATGTACTGACCATAAACCAGAATTGAATCCCCAAGTGCAAGTACAGCAGAGCCAGTCCCATAATGCTTAAAAAGATATTACTGTGGCAGGGAAAAGAAGTTGAAGGAGTTGAAAAGGGTTGAAGAAGTCTAAAAATCCCCAAACATCATAACTCTTCAAGACGGCTTTTGCTTTCCTTGTAATTTAATCAATATTTCAGTTGTTTCTTTAGGGGAGACAGTTGCATGGACCTTCTGCACATACCTGTAATTGCCCTGATGTTGTACAGAGAGCTACTGTTTACAGGGAAGCCTTCAGTATAGCTTATTTTTAACACTCAAATTACTTTTGAAAAGTTACATAGTTGGACCATAAGCAAGAGAAGAAAAAATGAGAGATCTGGAGAAGATGAGGTCAGAGGGGTGACAGCTCTCAGCAAGATTTTCCACATATGCAAAATCTAGACTCGGCATTTTGTAAACAATAATAAAGAAGATCCAAAGGGATGTGAGGGAAATTGCAGCGTGGAGATGCTGTGAGGCTAAGTCATTGCAGACAGACAGACGGGAACAGCAGTCACCAAGAGCCTAATTGGGACTTGAGTCAGGTTAAAATTAACTGTTGCGTCTTTTTGGCTTCTTGGGTACAGTTTGATCCAGATCAGCTCCAGGATCAGGCTCAGGACGTGGCTGTCACAAGGTGTCTCGGTGGCCCCAAGCCGCAGCAGTGGAGGTCGGTGGGAAGGCTCCTTTTGGGGTCAGAAAGGTTGATGTGAGGTGGGCACACTTACACCCCCTGAGCTGACTCCTGTCCGTGGGGGCTCCCGTTCAGCAGAGCAGCGCAAGCACGCGCACAACCCAAAGCACTAATCTCACCGACACCAAATAAGATGATTCATTTATTTAAAGCTGAGCGCTTGCATAAACACTTCTTTGAGCTCCCGGGAAAGAAGTGCAGGACAGACCAAGAAGCTGCAAAAAGTGAACCAAGGACAGCAGAAAAGTCCCAGAGAAGATGAAAAGTTCAAAAGCCAGAGGGACAGACAAACTTTCCCAGAGAGGGAACAACTCTTCCTTTCCCCAGAGGACACTTGTTTTGTTTATCTGAGGTTTTTGGTATGTGCTTTCAGCTGTCTGCATGTTTGGGGGCTTGTTTTCATTAATTTCTGAAGTGAGAGACTTTTAGGTTTTTTGGTGTTGGTTGGTTTTTTTTTTTTAAGGTCTCTAACTGTTTTGTTGGTTTTTTTTCTTTTAAATGAGACCTTACTTGTTAAATATCCCTTTTTTCAGCAGAACTAACTAACCTTGGAAATAGAATTGTTTTTGTAACCAGGTGGGATCCTACCCATCTGCACTCAGCATTATTCACTCTGGCCCTCATCCAGAATTTTCCCCAAGACTCTTCAGGGTGGATTTCATTCCTGTTAAGCTCGAAACAAAATGCCGTGGCCTGACCTAGTCTCTATCTCCTTTCAGCTCTCCTGGCTCTTCCCGCAGGACCCACCATCCACCCATCATCCCCCATCCAAGGAGACTCACAGCTTTTCATGGTCCAAATGGCAAACACATGGTGCAGATAGAGGGATCAGGCGAGGAGAAGAGCTCTGTGTACTCACAGAAGCTCCTCAGCCTGAACATCTTTTTTCCCCTCCTCCAAGAAGCGAATCTTTTCATTTTCCAAAGGGTATTTTTTGATAACGTTGTGTGTTAACACAGTTGAAAATTGGTTAGCTCCTGACATTCTCAGGTATTTTTTCCCCTGTCTCTATCTCCTACGGCCAGCGACAATATCCAGTAAGTATTTCACTCTATTCCCTAGCACAGATTTGGCTTACACGAATAAATCCCACTCTCCACAAAGGGCAATTTCTTTCGGTTTGATCTAGGCTAAGCTCCAGCGGCAGAACAGCATCAAAGAGCGGCCCCTCTGCAGCTCAGCTCCCGGCCACCGCTGCCCCGGTGACACTCAGCAGTCCTACTTCTCCTTATCTAACGGCTTTGCCTTTTACGTTATCTAGCTTATTTTCAACTCCTGCCATTTTATCATTTCCTCATTGCGGCCCACCCTGCTTGCAGGGCTGAAACGGTATCTTTTCGTTCGGTCTACGCCAGCAGCAGGCAGCCAGGGGGTTTGCTGCGTGCTCAGCAAGCAGGAGCCCCCCAACAACAGCCAGGACTCGTCTCCCAAGGCCGGTTCCCGCTGGCAGCTTCCCCTCTCCCCCTCATCCTCCTGCTGGAATGGGACCACTCATGGCTTTGGCCTCTTAAAACCCCTCTGCAGAGCAGCTGTTGGTGCCTGGCTGCTGGAGCTCATGGTCCAGTGTTTCAGCCTCTCCCCGCCCCATCCTCTGCTTGGGCAGAGATGCCAGGATGGGACCCAGGAGCTGAAGCTGGCTCAACAGCAAGGACAAGCAGTGCGTTGGCTGACAGCACCGTCTGAAACCACCCAAGGATGTCTGTCTGTCAAACGCTTCCCCTCGGCTGCCAAAATCCTCAGGGAGAGCCCCGGTATTTGAAGACGGATGATGCACAGCATCGTTCTGGACAGGCTCCTCTCCACTCAGGTTTGCTGGTCTCCAGGGCAGGGGCTGAGAGCTGCGGCCACTGCCCTGCCTAGTGCCAGTTCAGCAGCTGGGGCCATAAAATCTGTCAAAGTGACATGGCACACACAGAGGAAAGCCCTGAAGTCATTCTTTCCATAGCCAGCTAGCCAATTCACGTGATTTTCTTTTTCCTGACAGAGTAGGTAACCATTTTGCTAAACATATTTCATGTTTTATGAGCATTTTCCTCACACCTGCTATTGCACCTTTCTTACAGCATTTCAAGCTTCCTTGTCCAAATCTGGTACCAAGGTAGCTTCTGCCAAGAATTAGCTGCTTAAAACCCACAAAAAATATAGATCATACCCTGCTCTTGGCCATTAGCATTACTAGTCGGAAGCTCAGGGTCTTAACCTTTTACTTGATAGTATAACAGTAAATATATATATTTATTAACAATTAGCCATTTTCCTTTCAAAACCTGTGTGACAAAGGCAGCTCTAATACATATTGCCGATACATATACACACTATCTACCTACATACATCTACATATATATCTGTATGTATCACATATGCACACAACCATATGCCCGTGAAGGAAGTTAGAACTACACACTAGCAATTCCGTCTGTCCCTGTTGCTTTTTGCTCTCCCATCTACCTGTTAGCTAGGACTTTGCTGCAAGGAAGCCAGGCATGAAGTGACAACCTGTTACTGTACTGAGACCTGGAAAGGAAGGCAAGAATGTTGTACTTGCTGCAGCAGGTAAGAAAAGGAAAACAAAGGAATTTGAAAAAGGCAGTGAACTTGGTCTAACAGTGGAAAAAAAAAAATCTAAAAACACAAGATGTTTTAAATTTCAGTACAACTTCAAAACCAGACCAAGGTCAGTAGGGAAAACCAACCAACCAAACACAAAACAAACAAACAAAACACTTGCAGGGTGTTAATAATGTTTTGCATACTTGAAAGTGGGATGTTGCAGCTGATCAGCTGCCATTGGCACTATACAGCAAAAGGCTGGAGCTGCAACGGCTCGGGAACGATTTCCCAATGCCATTGAGACTTAGTGGAAGTCTCTTCCACTGCTTTACAATCATCATATTTTCTTAATCAGCCCAACAGCACAAGGTAAAAATTTAAATCTGCCTACAAAGCTGGCGCAGATGGGAAAACCTCAGTCCTGGTTGTTTTATTTTAAACAAAACCTACAGTAGCTCCCATTGTTTGTTTGTTTTCCCCCCCAGACTCGACAGCATGTGGCTGGTGAGCCACACTGATAGATGCGATAAAGCTCCTGCCAGATCTGATTGATGACTGCTCTAGGAAATGCTGTGAAGGTCACGCTGTAATTTTCTGTTTGCAGCTGCTCCTGGTAAGAAATGGTACAGCAAAATAAATTCTGGATCAGCTAATTGCTAATAACAGGGAAATTCCCTCCTTACCTTGCCTTCTCTTCCAGTTTTGAGCAACAGGAATGCCATAAGCACGTGTAACCGATGAGAGACCACAGAAGTTTCAGAGAGATACTTAAACATACTTTAATGGACAAAAAAAATCCACCCACAGCGACTGGCCAATTATTGAGACTTCATAGATTTGAAGACAGTGCATAGTAGTTTAGCTTGAAAGTGGCATAATAAAGAGCTTTTACTATTTGCTTCTCTGCAAAACTGAGATAACCTACCACTACACATTCTCTGTGAAGGAGTGCTATCTATGATAATGTGAATACATGAATTAAGCTCCTTTCCCAAAGTTCGTCACTTTAGATGAACCAAGCAAGCGTGCTCATTAAAAGTGGCTATGAGCTCTGGATAAATTCCGTGAGCCAGAACATCAGTCAGTCAAGTAGGATACCAAAAGCTTGTTTTCCATAAATGTTTAGATGTGATTAGGACAGTGATAAGAGACTTTGGGGAATTCACAAACATGATATAATGACAGTCCCCTAATGAATAATATATATTTAGTGCAACTCATAGCGATTACCTCACATTCACAAAGTGCTGTATTTCTTGGGGGTAAAATGCTGTTATCTTTGAGACATCAGCTACATTACTGATTAAATTTGAAACCACTTGTGTACTCTTTTCTGGCACTTATTAATGGATGGAAATATTTTTATTCAGCATTTTGTACTCATAAAGATTTTGGCACAATAAGGACATTACCAACATCTGTACCAGAGAAAGACAGCCTTTAGCACTCAGCTCAAAAATACACGATGGCAGAGAGATGCTGGCAGCAGAAATCCCCCAGATAGTCAAAATATCCCACCACTATGTCACCATGAAAGGAATAATGCACTGATTTTTTTTTTTAAATGTTTATTTCTTTTTCAGATTAGGAAAGAGATTTAAAGACGACAGTCCTATGCAGTTCTGCTTGTTTTACTGCCAAACATACACCACCAACTTTTAAGATACCACTACACGTAAGGAGCAGTATCTGTACAAAACCAAACCTATAAAAAAAGTCCTCTTAGGAGTTTCTTTCCCAGATTTCTTGATGAATAGGGGTAAAAACATACAACTGATATTGATTCATCCTTTTCACAGCCTAGCGTATTCTCCCAGGGTGACTCTGAGAGAGGTGATCACCATCAGCTCGTTTGGACATTGCTATGTGTTAAGGGTGCTCAGCAGTCAAATCTTACTATGCACCGACTATCATGAGTGACTTTCTGTCAAGGTGGTGTAGGGATAACGGACGGCAGACAACTCTATTGTTCTGCCATTCAGGATTTAATTTCTTACCACATCTCTGGAAAATAGGGCTTGTGTCCCAAAAGGTTCATTTGTTACGCGCTATGAGATATCTCCTCTTTGCACAAACCCCAATTTTGTTCCTGCAATACTATTCATTAACATTACTAGCATCAGCATGTGTTTCATGACCCAGAAAGTGAAGAGTTAACTTTTAATCAGATAGTAACAGCCATTTAGCTATACATAGTATTTTACAGTGCTGCTGCATATGCAATACAAATACAAGACCTTAATGTATATGTAAATGGGTGAGTGCAGTCCAAACACCTGCACACCTTACGCGGGGTCACCCCCACGCGATTGCAGCTACATGTTTTCCTACCTGCTCACAGTGTTGACAGACTATTCTTGGTATTGCTTTACACAGACACTCCCCAAAAAGACATCTGGTATGATGTTAAAAACTTATATTTGCTCTAAGGCCAGCTTAGGATGCTTCATAGCAGAAAAGCTAATTCCTCCTAAATTTCAATACATAACCTTGCGAGACATAGAAGAGGAAGGAGTATATTCAAGAGTTAGTTTTTTCAGTCCTGGTTCAGAGTTCACAGTAAGTCTGTGCTGTGGTTGACTTCCATTTTTCTATTTTTTTTGTTGGGTTTGGGTGTAAGAGTTGAACTGGGAGCCTAAGAACATTTTATATTATTTATATCTATTAATATCTACTGGATATGTATATATACTGGAATAATATCTACTGAGTATGTAACACACTCACCTGCCCAGCCCAGACAGACAGTTCCTGTGCCAGATGGAACACTGTATTTGTCAATAAACTGATGAATCAGAGGAAATTCAGGGTCATACCAGTAGCTGGGTGTCATTCACATGTAAAACAAGTTGAATTGCATAACTGGAGGTGATGCACGAATTTTTCGAAAAGTTGACACAGTAGGCTTTAGTGTGACTAAAACCATAATAATATAGAGTGAACTAAACTATGTGAGTTTGGAAGTGCAAGTCCTTGCATCCCACCCTCCCACTTCAGCAAGAGATCTCTTGCAAATGAATATAAAGCCAACCATTCCTCCTCCTCGCCCCCTCCTTGCAAAACAAAGAGCACAGCTTTGAACAATGCAGTTAACCAGACGGGCTCCTGGATACCATACTCCCATTGACGGACGTATCAGATACGAAACTTTTGAAAATGGCCGGAAATTAAATCAGTCGAGTCCAGATTGCATAAACCAGCCCTGAACCGCTGGCTCTTTGTCCTGGGGCAATGTCTCAAGGAAGTCTGCAGTGAGCACCACGGCAAGAGAGCGTCAGGAGATGAAAATGAAAAACCTCTCCACTAAGGTTATAAGATTTTAAAATATTGTGAATGGCTGACCTGTGTCTTTGCATTTTACCCCTCCTTGTTGCCACTGCTTCAAGAAACACTGCAACTTCAACCCCAAATATCTTCTAAATCCCTTGATCTAAAAATCTACCTGAGACCCAGGAACATCACATAACACTTTGAATTTTGCTGACAATTTCCTGGGAAATATATTGCCATATATTACCAAAGGCAGTGAGTATGTGCTCATTGTTCTGTGCACAGGCTTGCCACCGTGACCACTGGGTAGCCAGACACAAAGAAAACATTAGATGCTTCTTTTCAGAATCCATTTTAAATTCTTCTTAAACCCATCTGGTGCCCTATAGCCACAGAAAGACAGGACTGCTCTCCCTCCAGCTCTAATGCAGGATTCGCTCCTGTTCCACCCAGTTCCAAAAGGAAAAAGGAATTGTTCAAAAGGAGAAAGTAATTGTGCAGCTCTTCCTATGGAAACCACCAGGAGGCATAAGGGATGACTGAAGGGCACCAAGTGCCCATATAGGAGAGCGCTGATGGATGGATCCATCTGGCTGCCAAGCTGTTCCCTTGTCCCCCTGCACCGACCCTTCCTGGAGAAGCAGAGAAAAAGAACTTCATAATACTGCTATTTTCAGAAAAGGAAAAAGTGGTCCTGTAACACTGGGAGCAAGCAGTGACAGAGCACCTGCGAGGGCGAGATACTACAGATATGGAAAATACCTCCGAGAGCCGAACCGAGCCACGCCGTGACATTTTTTTCCCCTATGGAACAAAACAAAGAACTGCACAAAGAACAGCAGAATCCGTTGGCTTAGAAAGCCCTGGACTGCAGCACAATAATTAATTAGATCTTTCTGGCTTTGCAATGTATTATTTTCTAGTCAAATCTCAGCTGAAAAGATCAGTCATCACAAAGGTATGATAAATAAAACAGGCACAGACACACCAAGTGTTTGCATCAAACTGATCGTATAGGATCCAGAGGGGAGATTAGCTCAATACTTCCCTGTTCCTGACATCTGTCTTGTCTCGCCGTTCAGAAGTGTGCATTCATTCATCTACGCTGCCTTTCTGGGCAAGCGAACGCCTTGGTTTCTGAGGGATGCCTGCCTGAATCCATTCACCTCCTCTGACTCCAGAGCTTGTAGTTCATAAAGCGACATCTGCTTTTGGCTCTTTATCTGGCTCTTTTGCCGCCTATTATTTTCCTACCGGCTAAATCTTTGGCAAGTTTTTTCTCCCCCCCCCCCCCCGACGCATAACGCGCGCAGAACCGACAAAGTTAAAATTGAGTTCCCAAAAAAACCCTCAGTGGAAGAAATCAAAATACGTCGCTGTGAACTGAACCGTCGCCTACCAATCGCAGGCTGCTTTTTAGTTTTAACCTCTCTGTTAAACAGGAAATAAAAAGGAGGGGGTCGGATGGGGAAGCCAATGGGACAGATCTGGAAGGATGGTTCTTTTCGCCTTTGCCCTTACTGAATCCAGGACTGTAACATGATGCAATCTCTCCGCTATGATGAAACGGGTTCAAATGGCAAAGTCTGGAGAGAGACCACCTCTTCCCACCCTACAAGCAGAAAATAATGAAACGCTCAGCGGTACAAAGAAGCAGCAGCCCGGGCTCCCCCGGCTGCCAGGCTGTTGCCCTTCCCCGGGAAGAGATGCGAGTGTCGGGATCGCACACAGAGGGGTTTCACCCCACAGAAGCTCAGCCGGATTTTTGGTCTTTCAGAGGCCGGGCACGGGCCGCACCGCGCAGCGATGCCGGGGCCCGGCGGGGGGCGGAGGGGGACGGCAGCCGCCGGAGCTGCCGCCGCCTGATGCTCGGGTTCCCTCACAGCTTTTTCCATGTGCTTCTCCCGGCCAAGAAAACAAGCGAACCTTTTTTTTTTTTTTTCGTTTAGGCTTTTTTTCCAGTAAGCCCACAGCTTTCCTAGCACGGGGCTGCCTGGAGCAGCAGCGGAGCCTCGGCAGAAAAAGCCCTTTTCTGAATCCAGCCCTTCCCCTCCCTCTTTTTCCTCCTCTTTTCCCTCCCCGCCCGCGGAGCTCCGGTGAGAGAGATGCTGCCTGGAGCTCGGGGAGAGCCGGCGGGGGCCGCGGGAGCCGTCCTTACCTTTCCGGCCGTCCTGCCGCGGCTGCCGGCACAAAGCGGGCTCCGCGCAGCACCGGGGGCGGGCGCAGCTCCGGCCGCGCAGCGCAGCGCCGCGGAGCGCAGCCAGCACCGCGCCGCGCCGGGGGCGGGGAGAGGCGGGACCGGGCGGGCCGGCACCTCCCGCCGGCACCTCCTGCCCGCCCCGTCCCACCGCCCCCGGGCTGCCAGCCCCCGCCCCGCGGGGAGGGGACAGGGGTGAGGCGGAGCGAGCGGAACAAAGGCGGGGGGGGTGTGGGGGTGTGGGGTGTGTGCGTGGGGCGGCTTTGTAGCCCCCTCCGGGAGGGGTCGGGGTGCGGCAGCCCCCGAGGATGGGGCAGGCGTGTGCGGCATCCCCCGGGCAGGGGGCTCCGGGCGGCGCAGCTTTCCCCCCCCATCCGGACAGGGGCAGGTGAGCCCAAGTGTCCCCACGCGAGGCAGATGCTGGCGGTTCAAACGTGGGCTTCCTGCCCCTGCGTGAAGCATCGGTGGTGGATCGGAGGCTTCTTCCCCGAGTAAATGCTGAAATACTGCAAGTAACTGGAGCTTCGGTGCGGTCCATCCCCTTCCCATTTATGCCCAGGAGATGTGTCACTCTGGCATTCAGCTGTGGGGGAATAACCCAAAGCGGGGAATTGGAGCACACCGAGCATGTTGCCATGTGTCACAATTTAAGCCCTTTTGTTAAAATGGTGTAAAATCATGCACAGACCCAACATCGATTTAAAACTGGGTTCTATCATCTTAATTTAGCTCGATACAAGCCACATTCAAATCAAGAGTGCAAGGTGAGACAGTTTGTGTTGATTAAAATTTATACTGATTAGAAGTGCCCTCTGAGAGCTTAAAGCAGGCTTCAGTTTTTAACAAAAATTCCGGTTGAACTAGTGCAAACTTGCATACAGACAAGTAAACATGTTTCAATTTTGACAAGTTCACATATTTATTTTCTTCTCTGTCCAAGAAACTGGAAAACTGAGGCCACAAAAGAATGCTACTAATGGAAGAACATCAATTAAGGCAACAATATTTCTTCATCTTTAGTCCAGCTGGGTTTTAGAGCATCTTTTCTTATAATTAAACTATAACAGTTGGATGCACAAATGCTCTCTGTAAGAAGTATTTGTGAAGCATGCTATATGCAAGTTCATCACTCTGTACGAGCTCATAGCTTATGTTGTTGTGCATCTTAGAGTATATAACTCATTAAGCATCTTTAATTTTGGTGAAGAAAATTTGGTTTGATCTGGCCAGGTTTAATGTGGTCTTCTGTCCTGTTTTATCATCCTCAGTCATCCCAATAGGGTGATACCCAAAGTAACAGGTTCAACCAGAGAAAATTTTATTTATTCAGCATTTACACTGCATGACCAGCTAGAATATGCATGAGAACTCTAGCCTAAACCAGGAGTGCCAAATTCACAGCCCAACCTTTTAAGGACAAATTTTTTAGCCTAAAATCTCACTTCCAGCTGTTCTCTTTCTTGTGTGCCTTTGGGTATGGGCAGGGAAGGACTTGCCTACTGGATGAGCTCTTCCAACAGCAGCAGCCTGCTCCTACCTGCCTTTTTTTCATTCTGCTTGTTGGGAGCTGCCAGGAGTGGGGTTTGGAGTAGTTAGTAGTAGTGATTTTTTCTGCCAATATTAAAGGGCTTAGTCGGCCTTGAAAAATTAAACCATAGCTCCTCTTCTCCACAGCTCAATTGCTTTCAGCTATTGCGGTCTTAGAGCTACTCAATTTGTATCATGACCTGTAAAACATGATCGCTAGAGAGAACAATCCAGAAGTTTGCTGTAAAAGCACAGCTCTTGGCTGCTCTGGTGCATGCAGCGTAATCTGTGCATAGTACCACTGATTTGTATGCGTGCAGTGAGCGCTTCCAGGATTTGGTGGCTTTACTGCCTCTGGTTTGATAAATTTTAATGCCCACATGACAATGAGTAACACTTTAGCGTACAGCCTCTGCCTGCCCTAAGACGCTGTGTGGCCCCTCTGCAGTCTGTGTAAGGAGGGTGCTTGGTTCTAGCAACACGGAAGAGTATTTCTTCCACAGAAATGTCCTGAAGATGTTAGCAAGCTGATCAGCAAACACAGATGAGAAATAGTCATCACAAGACAGACAAGAAAATAAGCACTTTGTGCCCTACGCCAGATGAGAAAGTGAGATAACAGGGAGTTGTCCTTAGGCTGTGGGAGAGATTGGTAAGGACTTCTTGTCTTCTGGTGGTAACCCCATAGGCACTAAAGAAAGGGCCATCTCTCACAGATACAAACATCAGACAGCACAAAAGTTCCTCTTGAAGACAAACTCTCTCTAAAGTTGAAGGGCTCAAAAGAATTTTTTCTGATTTGAATTCTTAATTTCCACAATGCTGCATTTTAAAATGGCATTCTCCGCCCCGCCTCCCCCCCCCCAATTCTGAGTTTGGCCATATGCATTCTGTAAACTACTTCGACTGCAACATAGACCTTAGTGATTCAGTGAATTTCTTTCCCATGAGTCTTTAATGACACTACCTAAATGCAAATTCTGTTTTATAGAATTAAAAGGAACAGCATATAACTCACTTCAAAAACAGTATGAGCAAAGTAAATCCATTGATTACTAAGGAGTTTCTTGCATGGAAACTGAAGCCATGTCATTAATAGGAAATCTGTGGTTCACAGTAACTGTACGTCATACTTTGCACCCAATAAACTTCTTAAACTAATCGTCTTCTAACACAAAGTAGTAGAAGGCAAATTTGTATAAATCTCCCTATTTGAAACGCACATCCTCCATGTGTCACAAAGTGCCTTCTAGCTTTAAGACCAATTAGCCATGCAATGCTCCTTGTTCTCAATAATTCACAATAAATTCCCACTCTGTCAAGGGTAACTTCAGTACCATAGAAACAGTCTTCACAAACTTAGTCACAAGGATGCCCTTATCTTCCTGTAATCTTCTTAGCACTGGCTATCACAAAAAAGAAAATAATCAGAGAAGAAAAAAAGAAAATAATCGAGTAGTCCAGGCAGTCAGGTATCCAAATATAGTTGTTTACAAGATTGGGATGTTAACCATCAGATAATCCTCAGTGTGTTGAAGGAGAAAAGTCATGACAATGACAGGCCATATTTATTATTTTTAGGATGTGTCTAGAAAAGTTATTATGCATGTTTTAAGATATTTTTTTTCCCCTTGGAAAATCAACATTGGATGAAATGTGAGAAATACAGGCATGAGAAAAAAAAAATCTCCAATGATTTGTTGTGATTTATGTCTTGTAAGGAACTTCAAGCAATTTGGACTTGGCTCACTTCAATAATGTAAAAAGGCAGGAAAACAGTACTTTAAGCATTTAAAAGTATGGGTCAGTTTTTAAAGATACACTCAATTCCACTTCAAATCTGCCTTGGACTGAGTCCATGAGCAGGCAACTTGCTAATTCAAGAGGCCCCAAAACCTCAGCAACATCCTGGTGAGAAAACAAGTGTAAGAAAAGCTATTGGATGATGTAAGTGATGATTGGTATCCCTTGAAAGTCTGCTCAGTGCTCTTCAATAAGACCCTTCAAGATGCCTCTACAAGAATACGTGGTTTTGGGGGTTTTTTTCATTATCTGAAAGTGAAATCATAGCTATAAGAAAAAGCCTGTATGTTCTTGTCATTTGGTACCAGAAAGGCTGTCAACACAATCTGCCTCTTTGGGGTTTTTTGGGGAGGAGGGTTGAGGGAGTTTTGTTGTTCGAGCAGCCATAAAACCCTACAATTGTCAAAATGTTGACTTCACGTAGAGACCAGACCCTGCCCCGTGCAGCGACACCAGTGTGTGGGGCAGGGGAGACGAGGGGTCCCTGGGGCGAGCCTTGCTGCGGCTGCCTCCCGCCGTGTCCGACCTCCTGCCCTCGCATCCTGTTGGCACGGGGGAACGGATAGTCTCAGGGAACAGTGAAAAGCAGGCAAAAATACTGCGCAATCTGGGCTGTCAAGAGATGGAGTGACATTACAGAAATTGCCGCTCTCTTCAGTAAAACATAATGATGGCAGGATTTCAAAAACAGAAGGCAAGTTACAGCTTTTTAGAACAAAAATCTTCTGTTACTTTGAAACTGTGATTTTTCTGTAAGGAAAACATCAGTGTTTCTACAGCTGTCTCAGATGGCTGAAGCATTTACAAACTAGGAATAAATGTCTTTTATCCACAACAGAAAGCTCCTGATAAAGGGTTTTTTTCCTATCATATCCTGTGATCCTGTTACTGCATAATCTATTGTTATTACTACTTTAATACTCAGCACATTTCTGATTTTTTTTTTAAGATAATATCTTTTTTAAGTATTTCTTCAACAAGCTGTTTTTTCTTGGGTCCCACATACTTTCCAGGTTTGCTGGGGAAAAAAAAGAAATCATATTTCACATATACTTTTAAAATTTGTTTCAGGAATCTCCCAGTGCTGAGTACATACATGTCCCAAAAGGACTTCTTATATAGGTAAAACTTATTTTTATAGAAATGCCATTCACCTTTCTGCAGAAAGCAAATTTGGAACAGCGTGCATTAGGGAAACTTCAAGAAGAGGAATTATGCAGCTTTTATATAATGCACGGGCCTCTTCTTACTCTCTACACAGATAGGTCTTCTGTGTAACGAAACTATTTGCAACTATCTTCCCTTCACAGAGATGTAAAATATCTTAAATTAGGTTGTTCATTCCACTGCTAATTGATTTAGAATCAGAGTGAAAGAGGGAACACGTACAAAAGGATAATACATACTTTATAGAATCTTAACGTGTAGCTAAAAATGGGTTTCCCATTCATACTCTTCTGTTGGAGCTAAAGATAAACACACAATCCCTCCTTCTGATTTCAGTTTTAGAAGAATTTCTGTAACCTGACCTTTGCAGTCTTGCGCAGGTAAGATTGCCAGCGAGTTCAGTGGGCTTAGCATTTAGCACCTGACAATTTCAAAATACTATGCTAACATCCTTTTATTAGTTGCATATCAAACCCCCACCATCACTGTACAGTAGCTCTACCATTGGGTAGTACAAACTTCAGAAAAATATATCCTAATCTTGTTATTTTTATTTTCATATTAAGGTTGAACACAGTGGGAGAAGATTTCCAGTAAATCTCGCCTCCTTGCCCCTGCTTTCTTTGAATTCAAGCAAGATTAGGTCAAAAGTGGAATCTCAGCCCTTCCCTGCCTCTTCTCCCCCTGGCATTGTTCAACAATGTATGAAACTCTATACCTTCCTTCTCCGCTATCATGAAGATCAGGGAACAGCCAGTTCTTAAACTTATCATCTGTCAAAATAATGCCTGTGTAATTCTGCTGAAAAGCTCAACCGTTCAGACAAACCCACTGTGTTGTTTTGCTCGTGCATTACTTTGCACTTTTTCCTGCAGAAACACACCTATGCAAGCACTGGAAAAGCTACTTCAAGTTACGCCTTATTTACACCTTATTTACTCTCCAGTTGACTGACTGTGATACAATGTCACTTTTTTACATGAGTGATTTTCTTATTCCTTCAAGAAACCTTGGCCAGGTTTGCTTTTAATGATACTTTCAAAAGTAACAAAGCCATACTTCTTCTGGTCCAAAAACCCTTTCCAATTTTCCCATTTAAGCCAATAAATTAGAAGCATTTTGAAAGAAAAAGCCCTTATTTACAGTTGGGTGTGGTGGGTTGACCCTGGCTGGGGCCAGGTGCCCACCAGAGCCGCTCTCTCACTCCCCTCATTCACTAAACAGGGGAGAAAAGGCATAAGGAAACGCTTGTGGGTCGAGATAAGGACAGGGAGAGATCACTCACTAATTATCGTCACGAGCAAAACAGACTGAACTGAGAGAGGGAATTCATCTAATTTATTACCAAGCAAAACAGAGTAGAGGAATGAGAAATAAAACCAAATCTTAAAACACCTCCCCCCACCCCTCCCATCTTCCCGGGCTCAACTTCACTCCCGGCTTCAACCTTCCCCCCCTCAGCGGCACAGGGGGACGGGGAATGGGGGTTACGGTCAGTTCATCACACAGTGTTTCTGCTGCTTCTTCATCCTCAGGGGGAGGACTCCTCTCATCGTTCCCCTGCTCCAGCATGGAGTCCCTCTCACAGGGTGCAGACCTTCACGAACTGCTCCAACGTGAGTGTCTCCCACAGGCTACAGTCCTTCACAAACTGCTCCAATGTGGTCTCTCCCATGGGGTGCAGACCTTCAGGAGCAGACTGCTCCAGCGTGGGTCCCCCACAGGGTCACAAGTCCTGCCAGCAAACCTGCCCTGGCATGGTCTCCCCTCTTCACGGGTCCACAGGTCCGGCCAGGAACTTGCTCAGCGTGGGCTTCCCACGGGCCACAGCCTCCTTCAGGTGCCTCCACCTGCTCCAGCGTGGGGTCCTCCACGGGCTGCAGGTGGAATCTCTACACCCCCTCATCCTTCCTCCATGGGCTGCAGGGGGACAGCCTGCTTCACCATGGCCTTCACCACGGGCTGCAGGGGGATCTTTGCTCCGGCGCCTGGAGCACCTCCTCCCCCTCCTTCTTCACTGACCTTGGTGTCTGCAGAGCTTCTTACATCTTCTCACTCCTCTCTCCGGCTGCGAAAGCTCTCTCTAACTTGCTTTTTTTCCTTTCTTAAATATGTTATCACAGAGGCGCTGATTGGCTTGGCCTTGGCCAGCGGCGGGCCCGTCTTGGAGCCGGCTGGCATTGGCTCTGTCAGACACAGGGGGAGCTTCTAGCAGCTTCTCACAGCAGCCACCCCTGTAGCCCCCCCCGCTACCAAAACCTTGCCACGCAAACCCAACACATTGGGCACCTGCTACTTTATTGCTTACCTTCTGTACAGTGTTTGGAAATCAAGGTCTGATGATGTAAAGTATCTTTGTAAGGTTTGTTTTGCAATTACTAGGTCTCTTCGTTTCTTACTGGATTTCTTACAGTAGATGTTTCACTATTTTTTAGTAAGCAAGATAGGGTTCAAGAAAATTTTCATAAATACTTCTAATTTCAGCACAATAGCAGTATTGCCAAACTGGTATTAGTATAGAAATACTATTTTTAGTCATTTCATGAGTGTAGAAGGCTTGAAGTATGCTAATTTATATGTGAGCCTATTTCAGAGGTACAAAGGTAAAAGAAATGTGAAAGCACATAATCTGATATTTATATTTTCAAAAACATTTATAGACCCTGGAGGAAGGTGTCTGCCTTGAAATTCAACACCTCATAATAACCTACAGCAGCAGAGTCCTCCCACTGATGACAAGAGGAGAGCATTCTTCTGTAGAACCCTTTAATTTTAGCCCCTACTAAAAAAAAAAGGATACTTTTCAGCTTCTATTCTGTATTTATATTCTCTTCTGTGCCATTTAAAATGGAATAAAGTATTTCAGTAGCCTTTGATTATGATGTCATTTTTATTGCACTATAAAAATAACCAGTTATTACACTGAAAAATGGATTAAGGAAAAAAAATGCAATTTGAACAATTTGATGCTTATACAGTGACTCATAAAGTCCTGCAGGCACTTCCATCTATCAAAAACTAGCTGGGAGATGAAAAATGTCTAGCATAACATTGGCAAAAACTGGGGAGCCCAAAGTATCTATACTCAACATCCTTAACTTGAGAGATTTTTTTTTTTAAATAACTTGCAATAGTGAGAGTAGCTTAAGCAGGGCTTCAGCATAACATATATTTGTAGTAAAAAAAAGTCAAAAAGTCATTCTTACCTTTCTTCTTCCCCTGTAAAAAAAAAATATGTTATAATGTTTGACATAACATAGGGAATATAAAGCAAATACTGTAACGCCGTCATTCTGTCAGACCACCTCCTGAATACAAAGTACAATGGGCTGAGAGGAACTTGCAGAAGAATTATCAAGGGGAAAGAAAGGTTTTAATCTCAAAAGAAACTGAAAATATTGCAATTTTTAGTGGAGAGAGAAGTTAGAGGATGTAATAAAAGAGCGCATCATAGCAAGTGGAGAAAACAGGTCAACAGCAAATCATTCAGGACACATATGTAACAAGATTCAGAAACAGAAATCAAGGATATCCAGACTTCTTCTAACAAATGGTAAATACATCATAGCCACGGCAGTAAACCTCTTCCTTAAAGCCTTGAATCTTTATACATTTAGATATGTGGCACACGTTGCTTTTGTCCATTTTTGGTTTCCTGCCGATCACTCTGGAGCTGCTGCTGTCGGGCAGTCTGGCACAGAAGGACTACTGGCTGGTCCAAACTGCTTGAGTGCTGCATAGATTTGTTCGACCATTTAAAAAAATATGGAACCTACCCACTTACAAATACCTGCGTGCATAGTAGTCAAGCATCAGACACAGTGGTAGGAAGAAAATGTGCTAAATCATGAAAGTAAGAGCACTTAGAAAAACACGTAACTATTTACTTCTCTTAGCTGTAACTCACAGCAGGTGGTTGTGAGGAGGGAATAATAACCAGCTGCAATAACCCAACAAACTTTAATTTGCAGTGTGTGCTTCATTACTAGAGAAGTAAACCACTGAGATCTAATGTTTCAAAGGCATGAATTTTTACTGAGTACCACCTTTTCTAGCATGGCTTTTCACAGAATAGAAAAAGTGAGAAGGGATACAAAGACTCAAACAGCCTGAACCGGCACCTCCCGCGAGCCTTTGAGGATTTGGCCATACCTCAGAGGTGGCCTGGATATGAAGAAATACAAGCCTCCAGTACAATTTTACATGTACCAGAGGGTTGCAGTCTGTCACTGATATTAAAAACATTCGTCTTTCTTTCAGATACTCAAGATATCCAAAAAATGGTAGCCACACCTGTGAGCTACCAAGTAATCACATTGGTCAAGGGCCAGTCTAGATCTTCGGAAGCTTGGAAAAACATGATCCTTTTCCTCACGCACAAGTCAAAGGGATAGGAGAATATAAGGACACTCTGGAGCCCATGGGCCATACAGCCGGCAGCGCCTGGGATCTCACCTAGCTCATCGGCAAATAGTGGGACAGCACTTTCCTGCAGATCTGTGAAAAGGCTAATAAAGGCTACTAAAATTAATGGTCTGCCTTGGTCACATTTGGGAAATGTTAAACAGATGGTTCCTCATCAAAATGAGGAATGTAAGACAAGGCATCTCCCTCGGTCTGAACTATCTTTTTTCTTCATGTAAAACTAGCCTTGTCTCAGAGGGTTATTAGATTCCAGGTAGCTTCTGACAACTATGTATTTTCTTGTTTCTGCAATTCCATTTTTCAGAGTTCTCCCCTGTACCACAAGGAAAAGAAATAGCAGAAGGTCAGACAAAAATGTCCAGCCTCCTCAGACAGCTATAATGGTAATCTGGCACGCCTGGTTTCCTATCTGGAATTGTTGGTCAGATATTCCTCAGCAACCACAAAAATCCATGTGTTCCTTTGTCTCCAAGACTATGATGATGAAATAAGTTGGCTCTTTCATTGCTGTGTTTGAGACATGCCTACTTTAAAATACATGAGGTGAGAATTAGGTCATACATCACGGTTGTCATGAACAGCTGAGACATACAACTCAGATCCAAATATGAAAATGAACTCTCTGACAGAATTCCTTTGCTTCTTGTATACGTATCAAAATAGGTTCCTTCAAGAACTATATTGATCCTTCCGAGCTGCATAGCCACATCCACACTTATCAAAATGCTGAAAGCCAGAATTCCTTTGAAAACAAGACTATTGAACAGTATCTTAATAACTCTAAAAAGAATTATCTAAAAAAAAAGCCGATGATTTGTTGAGACTCTCAATTACTGCCAATGCTGGACCACACTATCAGATGGAATATTCTGGCAAAGATTTATCTCATTACTCTGAAATGCATTTTCCATTTCATAATGGTATTTAAGATTAGCATATGGAACTCTAGAAATAAACCAGAACATTGATTATGCACATGTTCATCTATTCACATTTAATAAGATATTGTAAGTTCCTGAAAGAAGACTACATGACTAAAATTCCAATTTGCAGTTTTTAAATGGGGAAAATATGACAAAATTTAGAAACAGAAATGTATACTCTGGTATGCCATGTTCTGGTGTATGGAGGTTAGGTGATGTACAAAAAACTTAGTAGTGAAGTCAATTGCAACACTACTCACTTTATGGCCCTTTCACACTGGTGTATTTGGCTGGTGCCAAATCCAGCATACAATATCATACTGTAAATGAGAATTTAGTTAGGCTAGAAAGCATAACTAAATAGGTCCCTGTGCCATATGACAGTAAATGCTTTAAATATAGAGTGATACACTGACATGTATCATCTGAAAAACAGAACGGCTCATTGAGTTATACCACCTTTGCACAGAACAGACATCTACAGACCATTTCAAACTTTCAGGAAAACGAAATAAGGACACAAAAGAGTACTTGTTCATCTAACGTCAGCAAAGGTTTTGTGTATGGAAGCCAAAATTCCTTTTTGGTTTTGGCTGGTAGTAGGAACGTAAGTTGATAAACTGACTGTCTTCTAAAACATTTTTGCGTGTTTGGCATCGAATACGTGCCTGTTTGGTGAATAGTATAATGAACACAAAGAATTACTGTGTTAAGGCGTTTTGTGAGATCTGTGCAATTCAAAGTCCTGTCCTGATGGCTTGAAAGTGATTTGGTAACATGGTTTAGGAACTGCCAATGGTTCCAAGAGTGGTATTCCACCAACCTGGTAAGATCTGGCTTACTGTTTTCACTTACAGACTGTAGGCATAGAATTAATTTCATCTAAGATTAGACAGCTTGCAATGTGTACTTCTGCAGTTGGATTAGCTTTCTTTATATTCAGTGGACAGAAATATGATAGGCGCAATTCACGTAACTAGTTTTGAACATCAGGATGTGATTGAAGTGCTTTTTTTCTCTTCACTGACCATAAAAGGGAGCACAGAATGACAAACTGACTTGTAAGCAAATATAGATAGATGATGGGGTACCACTCCTAGGTACAGTTGTGCGTTGTGATAAAAAGTGATGCTCATGAGCTAAAACGTATACATAGGGGTATGTAAAACAAGAGTTCTATCTGACTTAGCTCAGGTAGGACAAGGGTCTTCAGGAAACACTTTTAAGGCTGTTGATGTTATAACAGACTAAATGGCTCAGAAGAGCACAAATGAGTCAAACAGAGCTCACATGCTCTCACTGTCCTCACTTGTCATCAGCTATACATCTGCATAATAAAGAACAGCAGCATGGAGCTCTCGATCACATGTATTGCTTAGTAATGCATGTTTTCCCTGCAGCAGAGGTTGAATCCTGCACCAGTAGAACAGCTGCTGTCGTTAAGCAACTTTCAAATTATCTATGAAGCTCGACATTGAACCTGATCTGCACCAGTATATGGATTTCCTTGATTGACCTGCAATTTTTTTACTCATGGATAAGATGCCTGTAATCAATCTGATGTCCCAGGAAGGTGTTAGATGAAAAGGGTGGTCTTCACCAACATCAAACTTATTGATCATCATTCTCCAGCCAATTGTTCTTCTGGATTTAGATTGTCATAGTACCCATGGGCCTTGCTGATCATGTTTTAGACTGGCCCATTTCAGTGCGCTGCCAGTTTTCACATGTAGGCAAAACATAACAAGCTGTTCTGAGGCTGAAAAGCATTATGGATGCAGTCTACAGGTGATCAAGAGCTCTCAGTTTAGGCTGGCCGATGGTTCTGTACACTGAACATCACCAGTGAAGGAGCTTTTGCTTGGTGAGATGTGCCAGTTGCTAGATGGATTGTTTAAATCATGACCAACTTTACAGTAACTTGACATTCAGAGGTACACACCACTCTCCTCACTGAGAAGACTAATGCAAAATGCGTATTATTTACATTAATATCGTGGGAAGACCCCATCCAGAGCAGCAGTGCAATCTAAAAATTATACACACGTTAGCAAAGTCATTCAGTTATGTCTTTGTTTTAATGAATTTTTTAAACATTTGTATCATCAGACAAAACATTTAGGTCATGAGAAAATATTTATTTCCAACAGCATGGATTTTGAAAGTTAGTTGGAAGAAGGCATGTTTGATGCTATGGTTTTTCCGACACTCGGTCAGTTGAAACAGTGTGTTGTAGTGCATATATTAACCAGTTACTTTAAGGAAATGCAAAAAGACATAGTGAAGTAGGAAGTGAGTACAAACATTCAAGGCAGTAAAAATGCAGAATACTGACGCATGGCTGAAAAACATACTTTTTGTAATACTCTTTTAGTATCACACAAAACTAGCAACTCACTTTAAAACATTCTTTGTCAGCAACCATACTTCTGACCATATGAAATTATTAAATTTAATACAGTCTTTCACCTGGAAGAGATATTAAAGTCTAATGCTCATCAAACACTTAGATTTTGTTAGCTTTGCTTGTTATTTAAGATAGTTTCAAGGTACTGCACCAGTATCACATAGTTGTTTCTTTAAATTGATTTGTATAGAAACATGCAAATAGTAATGCATGAGGATTTTATATATTTGATTATAATTGGATGTATTATTGATAGAGCACACCAAGCTTTTTTTGTTACATTTTATGCTGAACTGTTTCATTTCCGCACCTACCAATTGCCATCTCATGGCTTACTGTGTAAAGCCAGAAAGTGGAAAAAGTAAGAATGTTTTTACTTAGGACATATATTAATGAAAATAATTCTTTTATAGATAGGCATCTCTATCTACATATAATTAAGATTTCATGGTATTTTTATCAGCATGAAATGTAAAAAAAAATTTCTCCAAACACCCCAAACTAGTAGGAAAACACAGTTAACTGGCACAATACACTCCTAAACCAGTTTTGTATAAGGCTTCAGTTTTCCTGATGAATGGGACTAAATTTTTAAGTAGGTCTGCATACATTTTAGTCATTATAACTGTTTTATGTCACAATATATTCTTAATAAAATAAAAACTCTTGTGTTGTAATTAAAGATAGCTAATTACCTTCTAGACAAATATGACCTTTTAGAGAGTAGGCTGTGTCTAAAGTATAAGAAGTAGAATTAAGGTGCTTCCATATTTTTGCTTTCATTCTTAAAAAGTACCACACATAAACAATTGCAATAATTGCTTGCACACATGCTTTTCTTTGGCTTTTACCATATTTTCAATAGCATGTGATCCCCCATTGGAGAATTTTATATTCATTACTTACTTGATTTTGTAAAAATTGTGTTGTAAAAATTAATGGAACAAAATGTTGGATGCATTTCCTTTGTCACAGCAACACTTTTTCTCTTCCCTTCATAATTTCCATTTGCATCAAGCAATAACTGCAAGCAACAATAAATTTAAAGCTAGATTTTTTGCACATTGTAAACTGGGTAGGACCAGGAGTTACTGACAAAACCATCTGGTCATGCACGATTAGCAAATTCTCTGTATTCCAATGCGTTGCCATCTAATCTGTCCTGTTTCCCCCGACACATACTAACACAATGAAGCTGGACAGTGGTTCAACAGCAAGTGCATGTGATAGTTCTGGCAAGACTATTTTTGTTTTGATTAAGCACATATTTTATCTGGGAGGGGCTAGAAAAGCAGGGCCTTTTTCTTCAGGTCGTTCCGCTTCCAAAGTGCCAGACGATCAAATTCCTCAATGCTCATTTTGAAGACTTCTTGGAACTCTTCAGGGGACAAATGCCTCTTGAAAATGAAAATACAAAAAGTATCATTAAGCTCTTCTGTGCACAGGAATATTTCTGCCCTTCCTAAGTTTTAAAACACACCACAAAATAATGCATTAAGATTTGCATTTAAATTCCAAATTGGTTCTGGAAAAGACTGCATCAAAACCAAATGAGCTCAGAGCAGCTGGGGAATTAAATTATTGATGGCAGTAGTGACTTTTGAAAAAAAAAATCTTTTCAATATAGTTCCAACTGAGCAGAAACTGTGGTCTTTGGGAAAAAGATGTGTTTATACGTGGTGCTTGATGACAGAGCACGCTGAGACAAACTTAAGCTATTCCAGGACTTTAAAGAGATTGATAACAATGTAATTTCAGAGTTGGATTTGTTTTGCCTTGATCTTTAATGACAGTGGTGGACGCCACACTGATCCACTAATAGCAGCCTTGTAACAAAGGAGAGAGCACACTGATAAGTTCTTAAATCCAAAATATGCTTATCCATGGGGACAGACTCATATCAGAAGTCCAAGTTGGATAAAGTTGTTTTGTTTTTTTTTTTAAAATGCCAAGAACTACGCTTCTATTTGATGTTTTCATGATTCAATATTAAAAAAAGAGAAATAGAGAAAAAGGGGAGAATACCAACATAAAGAATTGGAAGGAGGTAAGATAACAATTGCCTAACAAATATTACCATACATGCACATAAGGCAGAAAAGATAAATGTGTGAATTGGAAATGAATATTATATAAAATTCTTCTGATCATTGTGGACTAACTGTTGCTCGAGCATTTCAGCAGTATCAGTTATCAGTGCAATGAGAATTACAAATTGCAATTTTTAAACATGGACTCTCCTCTTCCACAAAGATTTCCTTGAAACCTGGGACCAGCCCTGCAATCTAACCCTCTCCTCCCCAGCCGAGCTTTTGACAAAATTCCCATTTAGTCCACACTACTCACTCTCAAGACGCATGCCAGTAAGCCAGCCAGAGGGTAATTTCAAAGGAGACACAGTCCTCATGAATGTGAATAATGCTGCCTCCAGATGCTGAGTGCAAGATGCTCAAGGTAGAGGGGAGCCCAGCACTCTCCAGGGATGCTCTGTTTTTACTGGTAGTTCAAATAGGCCAAGGTTGTCTCTCATTTGAATCAGGACCCAGCATCGTCTGGAAGAGTGCTTGCTGCTATCAGCCAAAGTTGTGGCACAGAGCATGCTAACGTGCCCTGCTAATTCCCTGATGGTTTACCTGACCGGGATGGACACAGCCCCATTGGCCTACCTTACAAAGCTATTTTTTTGGAGAAATTTGAAAGCAAAATTTTACTTTCCACTTATTAACAATGCATTTATCTTTGTAATGTAAATTACTCAAGAAAAATTAATGAAATTGTTTCTAAGAAATCACTACATTTAACTACCTTGAATGGTCATTATGGGCCCTTGTGGTTTCTTAAAAAAGGACAGCCTTGGTTTTTTTCCCTTGAGATTCCACATATTCAGAACAACAGTGACTAAGAGTTTGGAACTGAGCCTTCATTTTTCATTTGACCAATGATAGCAACCCACCATAAGCACTATGCATAGCATGGAACAAACACGCCATGCATATTTGGCAAAGGAGATCCTATTTCACATGGAAATGAGCAACATCTGACAATGTATTTTAGAAACAATCTCTCGCTGACAGAATTTAATTCTACTGTGTTTGGAAAGAAAAAGTAACTTCTCTCTGCATTGATTTTTTTTTTTTTTCCATATCTTCCTGGTAATCCAGTGGACAAATGGGAGCAAGCTTACCTTCAGCAATTTCTCACAGCAAGGAACATGTCTGTACATTGTGGGATTGAAAAAGAAGTCTGGATGAGCAAAGTGTATCATTTTCTTTTACCTTGCTTTCTAGACTGGATAAGACATGAGATGTCCCCTCACTCAGGAGAAAGCAGTGGCAAACTGTAGTTCATACTCAAAGAGAAAATGAGAAAGCCTATACTCTACAGGTAAACTCACTTTGCCAATCATCCAAAACCATAGAAAATGTAAAACTTTAAAAGGAATGTTTTCACCATTTTTTTCCTTGAGGTAAATGACACCATTTCTTCCTAGAATTTGCTGTGGTCTCATCAGGTCCGTTTCGGCACTGAAGGTCAATGGAGGGAGTCAGCAAGCCCTATGTCAGGCCCCAGGCCTTTTCTGCAGGGTGTCGAACACTCGCTGCACTTCACCTCCTGATGACACTTGCCACCAATCTCTCCAGTACGAGCTTTGCAACTCCCCCTTTCCTCTCCAAGGCCGTACTTTGCCATTTATCACTTTGCGGTGCCCTCAGGCTTAGCGAGCATTCAGTCCGCCTGCATCTATCCAAGCCAGTACGAATTAGATGTGTGCTCTCTTCCTCTGCTTGTATCCAGATGGCATCACCTTCATTCCTTGCATGCAGTCCTTTTCTAATTATACTGAAGTTTTGGGTCACACCAGCAGCTTTTTTTTTTTGCTCACAGCAGTTCTCTACTGCTGCTGCCTGGTCCAAAAGCAGTTGAGAGTTTTCAGCCCAGGAATGCAGTAGCAGAGATTGAGATGGGGAAAGCATGAGCTCATTTATTTCCACCTCCCATTCTCTACCAGGCACTTTCTTTGCTTTTAATTCTCCTCTGCATATTGTCTCTCATCTCAAGGACCAACCACCAGACTGCAATATTAGCAACATTTCTTACTCCATCAAGGCATTACTCACATGCAAAATTAAATCTAGTAGAAGGCAACACTTCCCCTTTGGTCTGAACCCTCGCTGAGGACACCAGTATGTGCCCAATGCAGCATAATTCCCACTGTTCTCCTTGCATCTCAGAAACTTTCACCATCCCTTTCTTACACATCATGGGCTCCAGCTTAGGGACCAACCCTAGAAGCAGCAATGATTACAGTTCTGTCTGCAAATTTTGGAATAAACCTTGATCCCAGAAAGATGTCATCAAACTGGCAAAGCTTCAGATAGACGTAACAAAAGTAATCATGGGTTGTAGAGTTTGATTTATGAGGAAGGACTTAAAGGCCTAAGTATGTATAAACTTAGCCAAATGATGACTAAGGGAAAATATGGTAAATGTCTACAAGTATTTGAAGGGTCTAAACACCATGGGAATAGGCCAGTGTGGGAAGTTTATGTTCATACTTTTCTTTGTATGTGTGATGCTAAATTTTGTCTGCACTATTGTTGGGACTTTCCTAAACCTTATAGCTTTAAGACCTAGAGCTCTTCCCAAACAAAGGCAGAGAAAATGCACCACTAAGAAATCTTAGATTGATTTATCTTTCTTCTCAGCTATTTGAATATTAATTTGTCTTAACTGAAGTGTTACCTTGTCTCATTAGTCAAACAAAAGAAGGGAAATTGAAAATTATGCATAGGGAATAGGGATGATATTAATTTTGAGGTATGAGAGAAGATGTGTATGTAAAGCTATGCTTTTCAAGGCCAAGAACATTATTTCTTTTTTTTTTTATTTCTTTTTTTTTTTAGGATTGAATCAGCTTAAAATATCTAGCTAAGTTAATAGTGCATCACTGGGCCATTAAATGAATGGCCCAACTTATTAGCAAATGTAACAGTCATTCCTTTTTTTTTACTAGTGTTGGCCTTGTTTACATAGGAAGTCTGGGTGTTTTACAGTGTGCTAGTAACCAATTCTTAATTCCCTTTGTGACAATTTGGCCATATTTAGGCAGCTTAACTCCATCTACCTCTCTGCTCTGCACCAACGGCAAAGCTGGGCACACTGCAGACACCGAGGAGAGTACAGAGGACCAGATTAAGGTCCCCTTCTGCCCACGCTCTGAACTGACTGCATTTAAGTGAGCTCAGCTTGGAAGCTGCATAGTGATGTTAACATGATGCTGCCTGAAAGCCTTGCCAAAAGATAAGGTAAATAGTTTAAAGATGGTTCTTCACTAAAAAACCTGCTATACTGGAGCTCGCAGCATCAGAACATCAGGATTTTGGATACATTTGTGAAATGGTTACACTAGAAAGGACTACCACATCATATTGTTTTGAGAAATTTGTATTAATCTGTGGTTCGTAAAGTTCATAGTGTTCAATCTTTTGTTCTGGATAGCATTTCATGACAGCTTGCATAAGAAATGAGAGAAAGACAGTGAGACTCAAGTTCAGTAAAGCGCTGGTCCCACCAGCTGCATCCATGGGTGGCAGCAATGGCTTTGTATGGGAGAGGAGAGTTGTGTCTCCAGAAGCACAACCTCTCACCTACACTGACAGAATTTTGGATTAGAGATGTGGAATCACAACCTTGGGATCCCACTTTGCGAAGCCCAAAGGTGGCCTGCAGCTTGGGAACCAAATGCTGCTGCTGTAATTCCTCACCTGAACGTTACCTATAGGGCACAGTGCTGTGTGAGAAGGGTCACCCCACCTTGCTGTAATTATGCAGCTAGCTCTCCTAAAACATACACGCACACTACAGAAGAATTAAAACACAAATGTTTCTTATTAAGATATACAGAACTAAGCAAGGGCTGCGCTAAACCTCTCTACTGCAAGGTAACCCCTGTAATGGAAAATCCTCATGCTCTACAAAACACAATCATTACAATGAGCGGTACAGATACGTGCTCATTTTTGAGCCTCTCAGAACAAAAGTAATTAATTGCACAGTAATTAATTGCACATACTTGCTCCACAGTGTTATCTCAGGAAGAAGTGATGCTTTTCGCTGTAAATTAATGAGGCTTGTCTCTATTTTTCTGTGGCCTGCTGAAAAGCCACTAATCATTTTAAATAGAGTTATAATGTTTATTTAATTCAATGAGATTTCTTTTCCCAGAATAATTGTACTTTTAATGAAATTCAGAGATCTTCAAAACTAATACTTAGGAACACGGCATGGGTGTGAATAAGTCACAGGAAGAGAAAATTGCAATTAACCTACAAGTGTACTGCAGTAAGCTGTGACCTGGTCATGCTGCACAAGCATGTTTATTCTGTGTCAGTAATTGGATGGGAGTCCTCACATGAAAACCTGCTGATGTAGGAAATGCAGAGGATATCATACTTCCTCATCAGTCAATACTGAACCAATGAACCAATGCAGTGGATGGCAGGAGGTGATGAGTTGAAGATGAGAAAAATCAAAGTCCTAATTCCTAGAGGTCATTTAAAACTTCGGGTTTGTTTCTCTCTTGCTTTTTGTTATGTTATGTTATAGGAAATGACAGCTGAGCATTACATTGCCTTTGCTTGAATCTATAGTGAACCTTTCAGCTAGTCTCTCTCTGAAGCACCACTGTGCACTCTGTTTTATAGAGTGTAATTTTAAATAGTTGTCCACTTCAATTCATTTTTGTTCAGAGTCATTGTAACATTTCCAACCTCTGATCCACAAAATCCAAAAGTAAAAGCTACAGGATCTTTTTCAGAGCCTTCAAAATGCAAAACAGTCAAACTAAACTGGGATTTACTGGGAAGGATTTATTCACAGGTAAGCAAGCATTCATGTAAATATCCAGATCTTGCTCCTTAGGGTAGTTAGTGCAGAGGCTTTGCTGGTGGGACATAGTCTTTTCCTGTATTCATTAGGATGTAACAAGTATCTCAACTAAATACATCTGGAACAATAATAGCCTCCTCCCTTCGCCAGTTTTTCTCCTCTCCCCCTCGCTGCCCCATTCCCTTCTCCTGTGCCTCTCAAAGTTAGCCCAAATATTACTTTCGGATCTCCAATCATAATTTTCTGGAAAATTTTCTCTTTTATCATCTACTGAATTTCGAATCCTCATTTTGCTGTCACAAGGTTTTCACTCTTCCCCCTTCTTTCTGTTGCATTGCTGGGGCTCAGCAGGCTTTTCAGAGGTTTCTTCTAAACCTACTGCATGGCTAATTACAAAGCTGTAATTAGCCATGTGCCACATTCCCAAGGGAGTATTGAATGTTACACTCATCCATGGAGTAATTAAGCTTCATGCTCAATAAATATTTCAAACTATTAAGTAATTATGTGATAGGGGAGGGAACGTTAAGAAATGGCATGAGTTGCCACCTAATGAACTTCAAACGGTATCAAAAGATAACTAGAGCAACTCCATTGACCAGGGGATGAGGCAGCAGGCACAACGATTGCAGATACGCTGGATTACGGCACTTAGTTACAGCACTGAACAGTTGGAGCACTTGTGCAACTGAGCCATGGCAGGAGGTGTAGATCCCCCTCTCTCCTCTGCTTCCAGATAGCGATGTGGGTCCCCAAAACCGCTCCCAGGAAAGGTAGTGCAACATAAACAGCAAGGAAAGGAGTCTGAAACCCTTCCCCCGCTGATGTAACCCCAAGCGTCTATACAAGATCTCTTGGATCTGTGGATGTATCTCATTTAGTATCTCAGGGTACCATGAAACTTCACAGAGAAGCTGCATTCCACTCAGCACTACTACTGTGGGGTACTTACAATCTAAGTACCTCTTACGAAGCATCACAAGGCACATGCAAAATACTCTGTAGTAGCATTATACATTCAATATTTTCCCCAGCTGAGTAACTACGCAAGAAGCTGAAAAGCTACAAGTATTTCACTCAGGGATACCAATATATTACCTACACAGCGGTACACAGTAGAACATCTCTGAGGATAACGTGTGCCATCATTCTGTCATTCAACAAATGAGCCTTTTGAAGTATGAAAATATATAGAGGATCTTGAGTTTCAAAATTTTAAGACATGTAAGTGCAGTTTTAACTTAAGAGATGGATGACTATTAAACTGGAGAATCTAATGAAGTTATTTATTGTGGGTTCATGGATGTTAGTGCTGGCACTTGTTTGGATATTTGTCCCAGACTCAGAGCTAGGGCTCAGAGGTTTAGTTTCAGGTGGTGTGTCTGTGGTCTTTGGGCCTGATCCAGAAAAGTATGCTGTAGTCAACATGAAATTTTCCATATTCATTTGCTTCAGGTACAAAATACCTTGAAGCAGGTTTTCCAGTTTCCCTTAGTTTCAGCTTTAATGCATCCATAATATGAATGCTCCACATCTAATCCCTGATCACTCCCACAGTGTTTCCACTCTGATAGGTATTAGCTTTTGTACATACCATGTAATTTCTAAAGTGTATTTTCACTTTACAGTGGCTCTTTTCATAAGGGCTTTGAAAACTGATATAGGCATCCAGCACTAATCACAACACAAGCATATGCCTAGAATAAGAAACACCACGCAGACGTTTTGTAAATCAAACATTGTGAAGCTCCCCTGAAGTCAATGAACTGCACGTTTTCACTCCAGGTTATGAGCTTCACCATGAAGCGAGCCTGTAACCTTGAATTCCGCCCCAAACTACAAACTGCACTTCTCTATGTTCAAACACACAGCATTCCAGTTTTGCTCTGATTTTCCCCATCTGAGCTCCAGAGGAGGTGGGACACACAACATTACTAGTATGAATGACATCTAGGAGCTGGGGCTGTTATAAATTCAGGCTCAATTACTGGAAACCAGTCCTAAAATGGTTGCAGCCCAAATGGCTAGAACCCAGGGTGATTGTTGAATAGAAACTAGTGGAAAAAATGTCATCCCTAAAACAAATCCAGACAAGCAGTTTCAGGAGGAAAAGCATGTTTGAATTAATGTGAGTGCTCTGTTCAAACAAGACCGCACCCATGTTTAAATCTCTCATTTCTGTTTACAAGAGAACAAGGTGGCAGATGAAGGTTTGCTACTTTACATTCCAGAATATTTTTTTTCCTTAGCGATTGTTTCAATGTATCCTTCTTAAACACATAATGAAGAGGTTCAAACAAAAGTGGAATAATTTACTTTCTACTGTATTTCATAGGCATGAATGAATAATGCTTTTAACGCTCTGACATTCAAAAGAAAAGGCTAAAGAAACTAAGATACATTAAGATAAGAAAATCAAATGAACACATTAAAAGATGGTTTCCAAATGCAATACGCTAACTATGTTGGCTTTCAAAACTACCAGCCTGTGACCACAAAAGAAATCTTATACTCTGTGATAAAAGCAACTTGAGGAGAAAAGAAAATAAATAAATCTATTCAGCTGGGCATGAACCATCAATTTCGATGTGCAAGCACTGAATCACATTGCTGTGACTGGAAAACAGGCAAATAATAGCCAATCTAAGATAAAAGTATCAAGTGTATGCTTTTAGGAGCCCAAGGCCTAAATTTTGAGTACTTAAAAGAGGTATCAAGACTTTCAAAAGTGTCCATAAGCCCAACTCCCTTTGCAAATTACCCCAGACCATGTGGAACACCACTGGGAAACCAGCAGGTAATGTGTACCATCCACAGGTGATGCCTTAGTCCCTGGAAACTCATGCCTTAAGTTGTCCAAAATAGGGAAGTTGGCTCCAGGACACTTATATTTAAGCCCCTGCATAATAAAATGATCCTTTTGATAAAATGTTCTAAGACAGACCAAATTATGTATTTTTTCAAATTCTATTGCAGCAAGAGTACCAAATAATCCCATTTTGTAATTATATTATGTTAAGGCTTTGTCTTCACAGAATATACCAACCTAAGCACATTAGGAACTTATGGAGGTCTTCAAAGTAGGGCCAACTTTAAAATTAGACCATGTCTCTCAAGGACTTGTCCAGCTGAGTTTTGCTGGAGTTACCTTCGTTGAACTTCATGAAGTCCCTGCCAACCAGTTCCTCTAGCCTGGCCAGGTCCCTCTGAACAGAGGCTCTGCTCACCAGAGCATCAACTGCTGTCCTCCCCAGTCTGTGTCATCTGCAGATGTGGTGAGGGTGCAGTTCCTCTTCTTCACCCAGAACGTATAATCCACTCCTGTCCTACTGCTTTGTTGTTCTGTAACACCATCTGAATTAACTTGCTCTTCACCATTTCCCATTAGAATAGCTCACGGGAGTGCTGCTCCGTTCATCTAACGTTAGAATAAACAGCACTGTGGTAGTGAGAAACTTCCAAAAAAATTCCTGGGCCAAATCCTTATCTAGTGTAAATTCCTTGCATTTCTAATCAGCTTATCCTAAAGGAAGATCCAGGCTATTAATTCAAAACTCTGAGTGCCAGTAATGTATTTAAAAATAAGCAGGTTGTTTATTATAACTAGTTCTCAATGCTGCATGTATTAGTTCATTGTTGGCATAAACATCTCCTCGAGGAGCACAAGGAACCGGGCTACTTCTGCCTCACTGCTGCATTAGAACAAGCAAACAAAAACATGTTGAGTGTTTCTATATTCAGATATATGTGCTTTTGAAGAAAGAATTCCTATTATTTGAATGCATTTATTACCATTTGAGCCTTCCTAATCTCTAGATACCTCTTGGGCTTAGAAAAATATGCATTTTTACAAGAAACTATTTTTTATAATCCTTAAAATAAAATTGTTACACAACAGCATAATCTAAAAAATACTCACAATGGGAGCAAAGCTAGGAAAACACTACCACCCATTGAAACCCCACCCTCCTGCAGTCCCTGACCATTAGGCCAGGCCTTCATTGCAGCCTCCCTTGTTTGACCCAAGGAGCTAATACCATTTCCTTGAGTTCATTTTTCATGACAGAAACACTCAATATAGGAGACTTCCCTTGGAAGAGGGAATCAGAGACAAACAACAGCGCCTTTTCCATGACATCCATGCTGGATCATTCAAAGTTCACAACAAACTCTGTTTCACAAACAAGAGCCCATTTCGAGTCAACTTGCAAGAGGGCTGTTCAATAACTGTAGCTCATGCAGATTTAGTCACCTTATTGCTCATCAGAAACATCACGTGTGAGATATTCTAATCACACTGGACACGGTAAGACCGCTTTCAGGTTTGATAGTTGATGTAAAACACAATGGTTCTAGGTCTCCTTTCACTGACACCACCTGCACCCTGTGTCCACAGCCATCACAGCCAGGAGCTCGTTCTGATTTGCAGCAGCGAGAGCAAGGTGAGGCTTCAGCCCACAGAACTGATCAAAATAAAACTGGAATATTAGAACATGGATTTTTTTCTTAAAAGATTTTCCTAAATAAATCACTCTACAGTTTGGATAATACATGGGCTTAGCAGTGCTATCACTTTCACCATTTCTGTAGGCACAATCCAGCCCTTTCAAGAGTGACATTGGCTGTGCAGGATGCAAACAGACCATCAGCTGGCAACCCATTCTGCCCAGAGAGCACTTGCCTCCTAGAGATCTGTGAGCATCGAACCGTACACACCCTGTAGCGAATGCGAAATGGAGCTCTAGAAAAGGTGAAATCTAACCTTAATACCTGCTGCCAGTATTCCCAGTGTGTGTGTGTCTAATCCTGGTCTGTTCCTGTGCAAACCTGTAAAGCCGTGTGTCCTTGGGCTCCCTGAGTCCTGGGTCTTGCCCAAGCCTGAAATCTGCTGAATGCACAAGTCAGCAACTAAGTTACACTCTTCTTCTTCTGCCACAAGAGGAAATAATGATAAACTGCTTTTCTATGCAAAGCTACTTATTTCCAGCAATTCTGTAATGCAGAAGGAAGGGATGGGGAGGAGGGGAAGAGGCTGGTGGGGAAGGTGACGGTTTGTGCCTGTCACTCCATTCTGCATATGGTTTGAATGTCTAGATGAGCTGCTGCCTCTGGTTTTCCAGTAGTTACAATCCTATTAAAACGCTGCTAATTTAATTGTTTAAAAAACTACCAATCCCTAATAAACATAAGATGGTCTCCAAAGGAGTCCTTCCTGCAGACGCACATGTTTGACACAGTGCAGCAATCAGCAGGATCAGCCCGGTCCCCTTATCGCCTTCCTGGCGCAGGTTCGAAGCAGAGATCTTGTTCATTGTTCTTTTTTTTGCAAACCTCTGTGAGATCTTCGAAGCGGCCGGGCTCCTTCAGCCATCGGGCGCTGGGCTGCCCCTGGTGCGAGGCAGACTGAGCAAGCCCAATGTGACACAAACAGCAATCCCAGCCGAGGCCAGTGTGCGAGTTATGGATAATGGCAGCCAGGACAGGCATGATCCATCCAAAGCAAACTCTATGTTGTCTTAAAAAAAAGCAATTTGGAGCTGCATTTGCAATTCAGACCAGCCTGATGTGTTTTAACGAAGACTCTGTTCTTCAATGCACACACACACACACACACATATATATATGAAAATAAAAAAGAATCTTTTATAGGATGTGTCCAGATGAGTATCCCTCCAGCTCTTCTTTTTCTGGACTCATTATGCTTTTTATTATTGCCATCATGCCTTGCTATACCCCAGGCTTAAAACAGCATGCGTTTGAGGCTCCTTTTTCCTTACAATCAAATCAATACCGCTTGCTGTGTAATCAAGAGACAAGCACATTGAAGTATTTAAGAACATAACACCCTTTTCAAAACATACTACTTGTATAAGAATTTGGTAAATGAGTTTTTTTAAAAAAAACCTTGATCTTTTCTGCTACTTCACAGATTTTCTTCCTTTTTTGCTTTAAGATTAAAATTTCTTTCTTCTTTTCTTGTCACATTATCAAGTTAAAAATACAATAAATTTATTTAAATATAAATCTTTCTAAAAGTCCAATTTTGTTAACAGCTTAATTTTTATTGAACTACCTCTTCTTCTTAAGAGTAATTCACACAAAGATATGTTAGTTTATTAATTTAGGTGAGTCTTTATTCAGTCCTGTCATCACTCAGTCAAAAAAAAATCAACATCATCAGTTTTGCCTGAACATCAACTTCAGGATCTGGCCTTTGGAAACTAAGCTTTCCTTTACAATAAATTATATCTGCATTTCTCTCTCTTTGAGAGAGGTGGATGTTACAGCAAATCTGTAGCACAGTGATCATGGATCACACAACCAAAGGGGTGGCTGAATAAGACAATGGCCCAGAAACATAGGTCCATATATTTGTAGGATAAATGGAGCTTTTTTATAATACTCAGGTTATTCTAGGAGGGTGTTTTGAACAGTAATAAAAAAAAAAAAAAAGTTGCCACCCACCTCATTCCAACTTTCAATTCACTGCATAATCATTCAAAACTAAAGGGTTTCACCAGTATCTTTGTAAAATATTGTGTGGTCAGACATTTGCCAAGTTTTTGGCTATTCTTTTTTAGCTAAATTGCCTACATACTATTGTTTTGAAATAAAATATAATATATAATGTCATTCCTCTCTTCTCTCTTCTTTCAGTGGTATTACTTGGGCACAGGAATATCTAAGACGGTAAACAAACAGGACAAAGACTTGCAAAGCCATCAAGCAAATATCATTCCTACCTCCAGCCTGGTCCTGTCCACATCCTTAGGCAATTTCACACGAACTCGGTTTGTTACAATAAGTGTTTCATAAGGATAAATCTGTTAAAAAGACAAGAGCATATGAACTCCAGCCAAATCTGGTTCTGATGTGCGGAAATGACAGTGTGGGGAACTTACTAATATAAATGGTACATACTTGCATCCTGATTTGACAAATATTTCACTGGGACAAGAATTAACAAAATAAAATAAAAAAAGGAACACATGTAACCTTGCTAGGAAGTGCTGAATCTGATTGTTCTTCCAGTGTTGGAAAAGCCCTTCTTACCTTGTATTCTGCAAGAGAACGAGAACAGGTTCACAGTTTAGAATTTATAGGCTGCTTTTGGAGTCACCGCAATGAACACTTAGGTACATCAGCAATTTGTTACGCTACTACATTTCTCTCATCCCAGTAGTTGTTGGATAACTGCATGCACAGTAAGAATTTGACCCCCATGCTCTGAATGCCTATAACACTATTACCGAAGCAATAGTCCTCGAAATCAAAGGCTTATTACAGAAAATCCATCTCCTGATGCCATTGGGTTACACAGTGAGCATGTCTGGCAAAATTGGGAATTTCTTTTTACAGGAGGCTTTTGTGCAGAGTTAAGTCAGTCTGTCATCCAAAAGTCCTGCCCTTATTGTTCTTTTACTGAAAATAGTTAAAATATATGGATTATTACAGGCATGTCAGTTTGGGAACATATATGAAAATCATTGAGTTAATACAATAAATATTCCAAGATGCCAACATCCTGCACTTGGGCTGACTGCAGTGGGAATAACGACAGCGAAGAAAAGATGATTTGGGGGTGTGGGGACAATGATTCCTGGATCTAAACTAGCACAAGAGTATTCTAGTTAGATCAGTATAGGACTATATATGATAAGACTACCACAACGTCATCTGTTCACATCAATGATTAAATGCAACCAGGATAGCTAGTATGTTTTCACAGACCTTTTTATGGTCTGAAATGAAATCACAGATAAGTCTGCTTTTCAAAATCTGTGCTTTAAACTATTCAAACATAGAGACAAAGATTTGTATCAACACAGAGGCATGAAGTGAAGCATTAGAGTAAGATTTTTAAAACAAGATTAAGTGTCTTGGAAACAAACTCCTACTCTTCCTCATGAGCAGATGCATGTTCCTAAATTGCTCAGCTCTTTGGAAAATTCCAACCCAAGTTCCATATTAAGTTCAAAGTCCACTTAAACTGTAATAAAAAAAATGAACGCAAATAAATTCTGCTTTTTGAATTCTGTACATTTTAACCACACTGTAGCACAAACAAGAAGCACAATGGACTTTTTTATTAGATACGTCTTGAAGGAGTGATTATCTTAAATTTCTCCCTCTCTTTGATATAAGACCACCACCTGCTATGCAAAGAGAACCAGAGGCTGTTGCCACATATTGAGGACACTGGGATTGACTCAACACGGTTGCATCACTTTATGATGCAGGACTTCAGTCAGGCCTTTATGTTCAGTCAGCTAAAAAGAAGATTCTCTGTGATAAACAAGATACTGAGCTGGGTCTCTATCTAGTCATTATTACGTGAACTATGGGAAAAATCTCAGAATAGTAACCCTTTATGGCAAGATGTTAATGAGCATCCTAAAGGAAGAAAACACGAATTGGAGTGGAAATGATATTGCAATGTACCTTTCATTCCCCAGCTCGCCTCCTGGTTCATTTCGTATTGGCCCATATTTTCAGGCTGAAAGAGAAAGAAAGAAGCACTGTAGCAGCAAAATACACCGCAAAATCACTCTGCACGTTGTTGAGAGAAAAAAGAAAACCAGCTGGTACCACACAATCACAATACGTAACCCTGTGAGACAGAAAGAGAATAAAGTTTCATTCAGAGTTGACCCAATTGCTCAAGGCAGGAGTCCCAAGTGCTCCCACCGCCCATCGATCTACGACTGCAGAGACGGAGCTCTGCCTGTAGGTGAGGATGGAGTGTCGGCTGGACGCCTGGGTCCTCAGAGGCACTGCAGGTGCAGTTTGCTGCCTGCGCTGTGAACTCCCACAGACCAGCGAAAGCTGAAGCTTGGCTGTCACTCCGAGAGGCAACTGCAGTGTCATATCAACCCACCTCACCCCTAAGACCTTTGGATGTTTTTGAGCTCTGACTCCTCGCAGGTTTCAATGAGGCAGAAAGGTGTCAGAAAGCCACCAGGCACCCCTGTTTGAAGACCTGGCACTAAAGTTAGACTGAAATTGCCTTTTCCTGTGATGCAGACATCTTACTGCAGTCGTCACAACAGACCAGATCACTTATGCTGCACTGAAACTTGTCTCATTCTGCTTTCTGCTTCACACTGCTGATGCCGCTAAGACCAAGGAGAACTGTGCATATGTGCCATGCTTTGTCTGACCCACTGTCTTTCTTCTTTGCTGGCAAATGCTATGAAGACAAACGTTACAGGGTATCAAAAAAGCACTGTTATATGATTTATTTTTTCTTGAATCTCATCTTTGCCTGTTAGGGTATCAATGGTGTGCACAGCTTCACTCGCAATAACCTGCAAGGCTCCTTATTGTTTGGTTTTGGTTTACTTTGTTATGCAGCGCTGGGATGGCTGATTAAAAATAACAAACCACAAAAACTGGTATGAACCTGCAATCCAAACAGAGGACATGCATTCTGAGAAGAATTTTGGCCTCAAGGATTTGACCATGAGCAAAAAACCTTTTCAACTTTCCTACAGTTTTCAGCTGTGAGGTTGGACCCTCTAGGCGGGACAAATGGTGCCATCTGCTGCTACCATGCTGCATTGCATGGCCTCAGCCTCCAGCCAGCTCTGCTGCTGCTGCTGGAGCCTGCTTTGGCCTCATCCGTGCGGAGCCTTCTGATGGCTTTGGTCCCTCACCAGCGCAGTGGCTGGGTGCAAGTCGGTCCCTCGCTCGCTTCAGGTTACTGGTAACAGTTATTCTGAAAAGTCAGAAAAAACCTGCTGGCTCCTAAGTGGGGACAGGTTTGTCTAGATCCTGAATCTCATTTGATCGAGTTACAGTGCCACTGGTTCCTTCAGAGAGGAATTCAAGCAGGCGGGTATTGAAGCAATGCAGGCACAATTGTTTTGTAATATTAACTCAAAGGGATGGACACGTCAGTAGCTGCTGAAAATCAGTTTATCTTCTCTCTGACAGTTGCTTTCTTGTGGCTCATTCCAGTGACCTGCAGTTTGACCCTTATCACTGGGGAAGTTTAATCCTGCTCATATACTTTTGCAGCTTTCACATCTTCCTTTGGAGAAAGGAAGGAATTTGAATGAGGTTCTGTCCATGTCATTTAGACACAAATCAATCTTCAAAATCTAAATGCCCGTGCATCTATGTATTGCCAACTTATCACCATTAACCACACTGGGTTTGTAGAGAGAACCCATAATGCTGGATGCCAGAGAGAAAGAGAGACCACAGTGTCAAAGATGCCTTTTTCCTGAGGAATTGAAAAAAAATACAGTAAAGGATTAGAAAAAGAACCCCTAGTCTGATCTGATCATAATTTTGTTATGCATTTTGCTTTCTAGATTGCTGCCTGCCATTCTCTCTGTATTGCTCCCTCCCTGCCTTTAAAGTATGATGACTGTGTGTGCATATATATTTTTTTATATATATATATACACACACATACATACTGGAAAAAACAGAACAGATGGTTCAAGAAATGCAATGCATGTGGGCTACTCCACCTTTGCTCTAAGATCATTGCTTGCCTAATTATAGGCCTAACCCGCTCTACCATTAATTCAAGCTATACTGTGACCTATTAATATGTGCAGCCTGTACATTTTGGAACTTCATTTGTTTTGGGAGGAGAATCAAGATTCCTAATGCTCTTGACACACAATTAAAAGGAGAAGCCTCTGTCTTACTCTTGCAGACAAACTGTAACCCACATAGGGTACGAATCTGTCAGACAGGGCTGGCAGCCAAAATACCATTGAAGTGTTATTACTGTGTAGATTTTCAACTAGTTACTAAGCTGCCTATTTATGATACACTATTGCCTGGAGAATGCATTTAAATGCATACCTACCTGATGTAAGCCATTCTTTCCATAGCCAGGTAGAGAAGCAGATTTAGAATATGGAAATCCTGTAAAAGACATAACATACAGTGATATTTCTGTAAATCCTTTACAGCCTACCGAAACACAGAATTCAAGAAAACAACCAGAAACAGCAAGTGCAAGATCAATATGTACATTCTATTAACGGGATGAAATATAACTGAGCAATGCTTATCTGTCCTCTATATTTCATGTGCATGAACGTGTGAACAACGTCTATAAATAACAGCATGCCAAGATGCAATCACCTTACCAGGCATGACATGAAGAGAGCTGTGGGACTCATGTTACAGGAGCCTTGTGCAGCTACGTGATGCAAAGCAGATCTGAGAGCTTGTGAAATCCCTGCCCTCCACCTTGGTGTTAAACCATGACTTGAAAATGAGATTAAAGGCACCACCATTTTAGAGTTACATCACTTCAGATCATGATGTATGTGGTCTGGTTTTGGGTTTGTTTCTTAAAAAGAAGGGTTGGTAACCTACCACTTAAAAAAAAATAATGCTTTCTTTAAAACAACTTCTACTGCTTCAAGTGGACAAAAGCATAAATGAAAGTATGGCAATTGATAGAGTAAGCAGTGAGAGTATAACACTCAAGAGAAAGAAAGTTTTAAAATAGACAAAATTGTCCAAGTGGTGTTACCATGAGCAAACTGGATGTAATACGGTAATGAAATTGTGTGAGGTCAGTATGAAACAACTGAAGAGCCTTACTTTTAATACTGAGAGTCCAGTAAGAAAGTTTGGAAATTGCTTTTGTCAGTGCAAGGACAAAAAGTGTTTCAGGGGAGTTTTTGGTTAATAAAAATAACGCTGTATGGAAATGACAAGCTGAATCAGTTTAAATTAAACAGAAGATGAACAAACACGTGTGTAATAAACATTCTTGATTCCAGTACAGGAAACTTTGATAAATTGATGCAAAGAGTTAGAGAAGTCAGTTAGCTCAAAGAACTGAATGTACAATGCTTTTTTCTGTCAAAAATGTTAGCAATCTGTGTCCAAAGGGGAATGCGGGAAGGGAATCCAGACCCCACTGGATTAATAAATACCCTAAGGAGATGATTAGGAATAAGCATACAGAAAGAAAAAACAAAAGATGGATCAGCAAAGAGCTCATGATGTGCTGAGATAAAGTGAGAAATGCCAGAAGTCAAGCTGAGTTAAACACTGAAAATGATATTAAAATAAATAGCAAAAGGTTCTCCAGCTATCCAAATAAAAAGAGAACAAGGAAAGAAGAAATGGGATTACTGGGAGTTACGCTATGTCAGTGCACAGCAGAGGTGAAAGGTAACCTAGGTGGGCTCCAACATCGAAGGAGCATTTCAACTCTGTTTTTAGGAACAAAAGGCAGAGTACTGAGCAAGGAGGGGAAGCTAACGGAATAAGGGTACATCGATGAATCACAGTCGTGACGGAAACACAATTCAAAGCACTTAATGTACTTAAACAGGGAGCAATAAGCTCACATCAAATTGCAAATCCAATACCTCTTACCATTGGAGAACAGCGTCTACAGTTTTTATATTTAAGAAGGGAAAAAGATAATGAGGAGCTATCAGTTTGCTTCCAACAGAAAACTGGAAAGGAAAGACTGAACAAAAACATCGAAGTAAACAGAAAGTCAATTATAGTCACATAGATTTTAATTGGTTTGGCATAAGTTAAAGACACAGTGCCAGACTCGCCTGGTAGCTTTCTTTGTTAAGAGAAATTACTTCTGCACAACATAAATTTTATTGGATCGCATTAAAATGTTTGGTATGTTGCCTCATGTGGAATTAAATGCTAATCTGGAGAAGATGAAGTTTATCAGAGGAATTATAGGGTCAGTAAGGAAATAATGAAATGCAAGAAATGGGTAGTGAGAACTGAGCAGTGCTGATAAAGTGTCAGCATAGACTGGCGCTGGGCTGAAATTGCCTGATATTTTCACTAATCATCTGGACACCAAAAAATAGTAAGGGGCTAATAAACTTTGCTGCTGAAACAAAGTTATAAAGCACTGCCAATATAGAGGACGATTGGGATATCATAACTAACTGGGATAACCTTGAACATTAGAGTAATAGAAATGGGATAAAATTTAATAATTCATGGTAGAAGTCATGCATTTGGGGACTAAGAAATACCCCAAACTTCTACTATTTAATCTGAGAGCTCATCATTTGGAAATGATAGGGAAAGTCACTGGCTTAGACAAACAGCTCAACCATAAGACGACCTTGAGTTGCTAACGTAGGTATAAAAAAAGGCAAAAGTTGGAAATGTTTGGCTTGAACATATAAGACATGGAAATAATTGTTGTATTTTGGGGCAGTGACAGGAGATGCTGGCAGAATCCTTTGTGTTGTTCTTGTTCATCAGTGTTCAAGCGGGTTAAATTGACTCCACCAGACCACTGGCCTATGGCATAACTGGGGCAATGAAAGCTCATCACAGGAAAGAAGGCTTGATAAGCTTGACTTATTTAAGCAAAAGGAAGATGATCTATAAAAGCAAGAGATGTTTTAGAAACATAATCAAACACTCTCTGAGGAGTGGTATAAACTACGAGCAGAACTTCGGCAGGGGTTTTCCACATCTTATACAGGGACATAATGATGAATATCGAATTAGATGGATCACTTAGCTATTGCAGTTTAGAAACTGGAAATTTACCATTGCTTGTTATCTGAATGGTAATGACACTAGAGGACAAAGAGCATATAGCACCTTCGAGACAGAGCAAACAGATCTGCAACAAAACTGTCATCTCTAGTCCTGCCTGGAAAAAGATGCTGGTGTTGAACATCAGCGCAGAGTTCAATTTCTTGGCCTCTTGGCTACAGAGAAGATGGGTGGGATGGTTTTGTTCTATTGCCAAATAGTATTACTCAGTTACCAGCGAAAAAATGCACTAGGGTACAGACCACAGCTTGAAAACAAACACAGTTGCCTCTAGCAGGTAGCAGCTGAGGAGCTGCCTCCCAGGCTGCCAGGACTGAGCCCCAGCCGCGGGCACAAGCGACATCGTGTGGCCGGCTGGAAAAAATCCAACAGGCACACAAAGCCGAAATATCCCAAAACAAGCTAGCAAGAAAAGACCCGCTGACTCCAACGGGAACTGTATTTCACTTAGCTTCTGCTTCCCATGAACTTAGCTGCAAAGTTAAACACGTTTTATTTTGCTGCTTCTTTTTTTTTTTAATATAAAGAAAAAATATAACACCAAAAGCCAACAACCACATACTACTCATTATCATATCCAACTGCAGTTGTACCATTACCGGGAATTTTCTGGAGTAAGTGGCCAAGATAAAGCAATCTTTCACTCTAATTAGGCACTGTCTGAACAACAACTCCTCCCTGCATGGATGTGGCTCCTGCTTTCTCCAGTATGACGCTCACTCTAACCTAGATATTTTGAGGGGTTTTTTCAGCACATCAGGGACACATGAACAGCCCCCTATGCCACAGAGATGATGCTGAATGTCTGAGTTCTCAACCATAAGTGCAAGAGGCAGAGAAGCTACTCCTCCATGGCCAACAGGGCATGTGACAGACTACAAATGCTCAGAACTAAATAGGGAAAGACTGAGTAAAGAAGGAATTACTGAGGATGTCCACGGGTAATGAAACAGTCGAGTAGCTGAATAAAATCAGAAAGAAAGGGGAAAAAAGAAGCATGAATGTCAGGAAAAGAAAACTTCCTCAATGTCATTTCTGTGTAGCTACTAATTGGGTAACAGGGCCACCTTTCACAAGGGACGGAGAAAAGCTGAGAAAAAAACAATGGAAAATGAACTACACAAGCAACATTGTATTGGCACAGAGGTGATATTGACCCTGACAGAGGTGTGAACCATCTTTTGCATCTCTAGTTTTAATAGTTCCACATTCCCAAGATAATAAAAAACCAGAAAAGAAATGCTAGTATAGAAGAGTGACAGGTGTAGCAATATTCTCATGAAAAAAACTGACACTGTATTTGTTCCTGTGTAACACAGTTCTTGGTGTGCTACGTACTTCTGTCTACTTAAAATTTGCACACAAGGCCTATTCTCTCAATACATATGTAGAAAAGCATCAGATCAACTCCAGAAAGCTTCCAAACATACCTGACGTGTGCATAACAATGAGAGGTTTAGGTGTTCATTTCTGGGCAATGACTTATAGATGTTAGGTGTGTATGGTGGCCAGACTTGGCTTCCCCTGCACAGGGAATCCTACAATACACCTCGCGCACATGTACCCGATGTCAGGTGAGGACTAAAGAATCAAATCCCTTCAGGTTAGACCAGTGAGACTGATGATCCAGAGTAACTTTTCTTCTTTATCTCGCTACAGCCTTGTGACAGACTGTGTAGCATCTGGTTTTCCTCTTCCTTGCATAGCTAAGCCATAATTTCCTTAATATAAGTTGATGGAGCCAGCTATCACATTACCAAAATGCCCACAAGACTGACATCCTAGCCCTGCTGCCAGGCATGCCTCGCATTGGATGCATTCTTTTGGAAAACTGCTTCCCCAACTTGTTTACCCCAGATGACCTCCTACTGCTGTATGGTGTAAAGTGGAGGAGGCAGGGAGAGGAATGGCCCAGTTATCCGTTAAAATTCATCGAACCTATTTCTTGTCATTCATGTAATCTAAAAGTAAAATTCAGACTCAATTCTGAGGATCATTTCCTTCACCTCCTGACTTGCTGAAATGCGGAGCAGGAAGCGTGTAGGACATGCTTTTTGTACTAACAGCAAATCTGGACATATGGTCTTCAGACCAGTATTTAGCTACAAAATGATCCCATTATTCCACCTGGTTACTCAATGGCTTATATATCTGGAAAGTTTCTGTGAACTTTAGAGGTATAATTGTAAGAAATAATAATAAATGCCTATTCTAAATTAACCTGTGGAGCAAAGCATTCTTTATCACAATATGGAAGAAATGGCTCTACTAACACTCAAAATACACAGTTTGTATCAAGGAGCAATTAGCACAAGTCACCCATCTGCCTGACCCTACCATCCTGTCCACTGAAAACAGGTAGCAGTACTCACGGGAGTAGCCGGCAGTCGTGCCCTCCTGCGCCCTCGGGAAGTTTTCTCTGTCGGTTCCAGCAGTAAGAGACAGGGACCGGGTGTCTGGGTCCGGGGAATTAGTTCTGGTGTCCATATCCCCTTTCAGGATAAGCCAGCTGGTTTTTAGCTGGAGAGAGTAAAAGCCTGTTATAGGATTCAGGATTTAACATCTGAATGCTGTTCTTCTACTCCACCTGTCTGTGAAGTCTCGTGAACTGATTGCGTATTTAGGCTCTTTGTACCATCCTTTATCAAATGGTAAAAGCTGACTGTATCATGGGACTCCCTGTTAGCTGCCACAGCTACCAAAAACTTCTAATTTTCAGCCAGGCTGAGGATTGTTTCTCTGTTAATTAAGCTGCCCACTGCACCCCACAGTAGAAGATGCACTATGTCATCTTATAATTAATCTGCTGTTAACATTTTTCTTGTATGTCAATATGCATCCTAAGTAAAAGTCTGCAGGCTCAGCTGAATCACCAAAGTATATACTGAGACTGAGTGAAAATCCATACCCTTATTGCTCTTAATCTCAATATCCCTATTTCTTTCTTTACTGTAGAATGTAGATTTTAAACCCTCTGCGTGAGAGATTAAGCTTTTCTATATCTTCTTGGAAAGACCCAAAAGTAGTAATGATTATTTCAGTTAGATGAAATAATACCTTTATGTATGAATATGTTTTAAGAAACAGTTACTTCAAGAAAGTTCAATAAACTACTCCCTTTTGTTCTTTTTGATCATTACCTTCTTACTGTCCTGATCCAAGCTTCCATCCTCCCCTTCTGATCTTCTTGCTGCTGGAAGATTAAGTTAATTTTAAAAATTAGAACAGATTACATCTTTTTTGTCTTCTGTTTTGACTGTGGTTATGTTCCAAATAAGAGGAGGGGGAAAAAAAATTAAAAAAAAAAACCAAAATCAAAACAGCTGGGCAGAAAATTCCATGTGTAGAGCTATGGTATTACAGAATTACTTAAAATAATATTGAAATTATTACAGTAATACTCATCCTTCAGACATACAGTCAATTTACAATCTATTCCTGCTGGATTTTGAACCTGTCTTTTTAGGAAGAAACTACTTTTGAGGAAGGATTGGTGGAAAAAAACCCTACATCATAACTTAGGGACAGATTTATACGGTCACTGCCCACAGGAGCAAATCATTTCCCCATTCTCCTGTGCTACCATGACCATGAATGTACATACGGTTACACAGATACTTTGTGGTCTGCACACCTGGGTCTCCTACGTTCCCCACAAGGATAGGCAATGATGGTAAAGAAGATAGAAATAAATTTGGTATTACCTCTTCATGAAATCTGCAAGAGAGGCTGTGTAAGACTCTAAAATTCACAATTCTGTGACCAACCACTTTTCTGACTATATTGTCCTCTTAAAGAGTATTTTAACAAAAAAATATTGCTGATGTTTTTACTGTTGGTTTCTTTTCTTGTAACTTTCCAACTTGCGGAGAAGAAAACCTCAAAATTGAAAACCTAAAAGCTAATTAGATAGATCCCAACCATTAAGTGTGTTTTTCCTTGTCTTTTATGTCCCAGCATATTGTTCCAGACACCGAGTTACACCTTAGAATCTTACAGAAAGATTTTTGTGCCAAATTTCACACCACTTCTGGTAACTTCCCAAAATTGGAGTCCTACTTGCCTTTGTATCACTTTATGTTGTTTTGGGGAGAGTTTAATACTACAAAACTGGAGTAACGCAATGACCTAGCATAATTTTAAGCCCACAAGAAGTCACCATTACAAGGGGGTTGTCTGCAATGCCTGAGTGCAAGAGCAACACAAGAGCCCCATGCAACACAGTGCAGCCAGAAAACATATTTATTAACGATAAAAATACTATGATAATACAAAAGCTAAGGCTCAGATTAGACTCTCAGAGACAGAGGAGGGCAGGAGATCAAGTTGCTCCGTGAAAGCGCTGTAACACCCCCAGCTAGCTGGGAACAACTCTGCCTTCTTCGGTTCCCCTGCCTGCACGTTTGCAGGGGATCTGTCCTGCATCTAAACCACCCGGGCAAAAGGCCACCACCGTTAGCATCACAGTGCTATTCTGCCTCATTTTCTGGTGCTATCACACAGCTCACATCCAGACCTTAACTGGGTTTTTTTGAGGATGTGATACTTAAAATATGAAAATTGCAGTAAGGAAGAAAATCTATGCGTTAGAGGTGAAAATCTGTAACTGTAGAGGGTTTTGGGTTTTGTTTTTGCTTTTTTTTTCCCTTCTCAATTTAATGTGGCAAAACAAAGCTAGATCATAAAATAAAAACAGCGTTATGAAAAAGTTCAAAGTTTTTACAGTTAGCTAATAGCATCCTGACAAGGGCATTTTCCCAGATGGCAAGTTGCTTCTCTGTGAAAGTAATATCCATGTATGACAGATGAAGAATAAAGTCTCTACATTGCAAGAAGGACTTAAATCTGGTTCACTGATATTTTGGGAGCATACCCTAAATCACCAGTCAACAAGTCATTCCATTATATGTATGGATCTTGCTCTCACTAAATCAGAAATCCATGTAGAGAATCTGATGCATTTTGGGAAATTGTTTTTCCTTCATGATGTTGACGTTTTCACAGGGAAAAAAAAGTTTAATCCAAAGTGTTATTCAGAGATTTCAAATGTTCCATGGGATCTTGAGAGCATCTGACTTCAAAATAGTTGAACACTGAGGTTTTATACAGAGAAGCAGAGGAGTACGACAAAAACCAAGGGGGGCCATGAAGGCCTGCTGCTCCCAAGTTCCTGGGAGTGCTTTTACAACACGTGGCTGGCAGATAAATCCAAGTGGCCTGAATTTCATCAGTACTGAGCACTGAGTTCACTGATACAAGGGACACTTGGTTCTGCTGTGAACCCCAATGTGAACTGCATGTCTCACATGGATCAGTGCTAATGTTGCTGAAGAGCAAACCTCTTCATTTTCTTTTTTTAAACTTTGAACTATGTTCAAGTATTTTTGAAACATGAACACATACAAAAGAACAACCACACAGGCTCTCGCACTCTTCACTTTCCAGCCCCAGCTTTCAGCCTGATCTCTCATACGTCCCATTTTTCCACCACCTTTGTTTCATTCTGAAGTTGGGTGTTTATAATAGAAACACAGAAGCTGTAGCTACAGAAAATCTGTTGGGCACTGCTGTAACTGAAACCTTTCAAAGCCAAATGTTTTGGAAAGGGTTCTTGCACTTTTTTTGTTTTAAAGAACATTTTTGTGCTTGTTTGTTCAAACTTGGTCTCTTCAACAAAGGAATGTTCTCTGGCTCCCTTTCAGCACGTTCAGTGTCCTGTTACCTTGAGGAGGTGAATCATCAGTTGCTCATGTCTTCATGCTTTAGCCAGGAGTTCTTCCAGAATAAAAGGTAAATTTTATTTATTTTTATTTTAATTGAAAGGAAAGTTCATTGATTTTTTGGTTTTTGAGTTAGAGTAAATTGTGTTTTGCATGTATTTTCAACACAACCTTTCAGAACATCTATAATCTATAAAAGAAAGCTTAAAACATATATCCTTGTTAACCTATAGAGATTGCTGACTCGATAATTTAATTCTCCGCTGACTCCAGTGATTATGAGAAACAACTCCATACAGCAGTGTAAAATTGACATAAACCAGACTTCGACTGCATATCTGCTGGACGGAAAATTGATATAAAAATGCCTGGCCTGGAACAAAAAAAAAGCTGCTGCTTAGAATCCTCTTTGCAAACAAAAATTATCTATAAAATAAAATGACACAGCCAGGATACAGGACATCAGAGCCATATCATCAGCTTGCGTAAATCAGTGAAGCTATGCTGATTTACACCAGATGATTGTAACTCTGCGTTTGTTCATGGTCTTTCTTAAACACCACTGTAATATTCAACTTTTTCCTTTGACAGTAGCTTTTTTTGCTCAGTCTGAGTAGTTGCCTCAAATATATCTGAAGACAAGAAGAAATAGGAGAGCTTGGGCAGACTATAAATTTGGCAGATTACATTAAATCAAGCACTAAATCAAACAGGTACTATCTTTTTGCCTTAAGGGTAACATTAGTTTGTCCAAGATTACGATACTGGGAGCAGAAAATGTCTTATCAAAGACTGACACCTAAAGTGCACTGAAACATCAGCAAGTCTGACTTTGCTCAAAACCATACCCAGAAAAAGCAGAGGTTATCTAAATCTGGATGATTTGAACGTACAGTTACTTTAGCAGAAATCACCGGTTACGATGAATGCGCACAGGCTGACTCGCTCAGTTGGGAGACATCAGCTGACAATTTTCTTTCTCCTATTACTGTCTCAGATCCAAACTAGAACTTCATCCAAAACAGAAATAACTGTTGTTTTTCCGTGAAAGATAGTAAAAAATGATAACTACATAAAAGCATCATTTTTGAAACTATGTTAATTGGGTATTTTAAAACCAGTTAAAGCTCCCTGTTACCACCAAAGAAAAAATATGTAAAATATATTTCCCTTGTTCTGACCATGAAACCAGTGATGTGTCTGCAGTTCCCTGACCTTTCACTCAGGGAAAGTTATCAGCTAAAGCCAACGTATGGGAGAACAGACAACACGGAGCTTTCTGACTCTTACATACAACAAGGGACGTCATGTCTGCGTGGACAGTGCTGCCGAAGGAGTAGGATGAGAGGAGCTGCTCCAACAGAGACACTGCTCACAGGCACAGACTGGACCTTCCCTTGCCATCAAGAGTGTCATAGCTTCGCTCTCCCATCTGCATTCCCAGGGAGACAAGCTTTCATCCCCAAAATGCCTTAGCTACTGCTCACAGGGCGATAAACATCTCTCATGTTTATTTATTCTCTCATTCATTCCCAAGAAGGGGAGTAATCATGATTATAATACAATTTTTGGTTTGGGGAACATTTACATTACATATTTCATTTTTACTTTTTGTCCTTTGCTTCTGAGTACAGGAGTACCCCAGTCATGACTCTTAATCAGACGTGTACTTCTGCACTTTTCAGGTACCCTATTGCAGCAGAATCCATACATACTTGATTCAAAGATTAATAATGGAAATCAGTTTAGAAAAATGAATTCTGTATTCCTAAGCTTGTATCATGAACCAAGATCATTGTCAGACATCACTGAGAACACAGTAGGAATTGACACCAACATGGAAATTGCATTGATGTTAATCAGTGAAATGTACAGTAACAATAATAATAGAAAAATGCAGACTTTATATATCTATTTTTTATATTTACTAGAGCCTTAAGTCAGATCCTCAGTGGTATAAAACATCACATATTTCTTTATGTTGTTTAGAAACTCAGACAGCAATTTTGTTGCTGGGTTTACCAAAGTTTTTCCAATCGTATCTTGCCAATGTTATAAGGTACTGAATTTGTTCCTTACTGCCATGGTGTGATTACATTTGTTCCTGATATTTTACATCTTGAAGAACTTGCAGATGAAAAGTAGATATTTCATACACATCACTTATCAATGAATGGTTTTTTCCCCAGCAATGTAGAAGTCAGAATTATTTACAAAAACTAGATACCACAAAGCATTGTCTGAAAAGAGAAGAGCAACCTTCTACATTTACATGTTTTATATCATTCCATCAATAAGAAAACTGCTCAGAATTACCAAGACAAATCAAAAATATCATTATCCCACTTTTAGAGAACTTATGGAATCCCTGGATATCATCTTATACAAAATGCTATTGAGTGTTCACGTTACTTTTTTCCTTTTCCATTTGAAATTATGGGGACATAATGAAATGCAAAGACTACAACAAACTAATTCAGAAGTCAACATGCATTTCTTTACAAAGACATGTAGAGAACACTGCAGCAGAGAAAAGCAGACTGTACCATGCTGTTTGTAGATAGGAGGTTTCCTATAGATGTTATCTTTTACGCCAGTGTCTGAGGGAGAGGAAAGAGAAAGGAAAGAATAAAAGAGTAAGCAAGCAGTTCAGACCATGCTGCTCTTGTCTTTTCTCAACATCACTCAAAATGCAAACTCTTCAGCAAAGACTATGCATTCATTCAGTGGTTTGTCATTCACTGATTATCATAAGAGAATGAAGCCTTCCCCATCACCTTTATATATTTAAAACACTGGCTATACCTACCTATGCAGCATAATCCCCCCTAAGTCTCTCAGAGTGCTTTAAGACACCGTGAATGGCATCCGTTTGCTGAAATGTAGGTGGTTACATCTGCACTACCAATGTATACTTCATTGACAACAAAGAGAAACTGGCTACACTTGTCACTACTTAAAATAAAATCCATATACAGGTACAACAGACTACTATAATAGTCACACTTAAAAAGGGACTTTCTCCATTAATTATGAAGAAGTGTACATGTTCAGATATAGATGTTTACACTGGAAGTGCCCAATATAGGAAATTCTATAGTTTGCCTGTATTTTGAATTGTACAGCTAATCTGGCCTTCCAGGGAATTTTTGAAAGCCCCAGAGCTACAATCCAGGGTTCCCATATCATGTTGTACAGACAACAGATTTACTTAGTACTACAGCTCTGAGCAGATACAATTCCTAATTACGGTGTGTTTCGGAAATGTTAACCCCAGAAGCTAAACATAAATAAACAAACGATTCCACTGAGCAGGTAGACGTGCTTAGCAGTCAAAAAGCTAAAGAGTGTGGACATAAATTTAATGTGCTTGTTGACTGAATGTGAACTTGAAAAGAGTATAGTACATATGCAAAGACACAACTATAGTGAGCTTCCCAGAGGTCTAAAGTCTTCCAGCTATTTTTAGTCTATGTTAATATGACTCTCTAATTCAGAGAATAGATGTATAAGGAAAAAAAAAACAAAACCAAAATCCCCTTCAGCCTTCCCTCCTGCACACAAATTCAAGAGACCTATGCAGCCATGGCACTATAAATAATTGTATCTTTGCAGGCTTAATAACATTTGTCACTGTGTGCCTCGTCTAATGCATTTTTTTAATATACATAAGCACACAGGTCTCTAACTCCTTTACTTCTGAGACCAAGTTTAACAGTTAACAGATTTTCACTTATCAGACATTTTCTTCTCTTGCAGTTTGAAGTTCACAAATTAATGCAAAAAAAAAAAATTACATAATTCAGAAGAGAATAAACAGGTGCTGGCAATTGAAGATCAAAGCTAAGCAGTGAATGCCTACCTGGAATATGGAAATGCCTAGGAGCCTGCTGATAGACAGAAGGTGAAGATTTGCTGTCTGAGTACATGGATAAGCTTGGAGTGCTCCGACCACTTTCACTGCCTCCAAGGGGAAGAGCAAAGAAAGCAGATAAAAGAAAAAATGGAAAGCAAAGTAGAGTATTTCAAGCATAAAAGCTTGTTCAGAATGACTTGTTAATCCAACAGTTTTAAAAATACAGCTTTTGTAAAACCCATTATTTTTCAGCGCAGTCTCCAAACATCTCATCAATAATGAATATCTGATAGATAATATCAGATTAAACTGCCCTACTTGGAAACCAAAGCTTCTCTTTTAACAACACTTTAACGAAGAAAATAAAAGGATAAGAACATCCAGAGTCTTGCAATGTGTTTTGCATTGCCTTAACTGAATAATCTATCAATCAAGTTTTTGAAAAGTTTAATGCTATGGCTCACAGCCTGCCCCTGAAACCAGTAATGAAATCATTCAGTAGTGTTTAAATTATTTCAAAGCAGGACTAGACCAAAAAAAAAAGTTATGGTTAAGTCAAATATTCCTGCATGTATCAGTGACAAAAAACAGATGTTGAACTTTGGTTCTTAATTGCAAACTTTTCCCGCAGGTAACATGCCACAGCATTTTATATTTACGCAAACAAGGTTGGATTATCAAGTCATGAATCTATAATGCCATAGTCACTTCACCCAATTTCAAAATATAGATAGGATTGATCCATATTCATTTTTCCACTTGTTTTGTCAAATGCTCATTAGGTGCCATTCATTTCCTCACAACTAATTTCCCTGAAAGTACGCTCTATGGCATTATAGTGCTGCTTGGCAAACAAAAAAGTAAAGCTCTACTTTTTTGGGACTTGTAAAATCCAATTAATTTACAGCACTGTTAAGCAATTGGAAGCCAAACATGACATTTAATCTAACATAAAATGGTTGTTAATTCGCTGTTATTATTTTAGTGTGGATGGAGCACAAATTTAATGGCTAGCAGTGATGAAATTATAGCAGGGTTTTTTGGGGGTAAAGAAAGTGCAGCAGCTCAGAACACTAGATCTGTCACTGAGTTCTGCCTTCAGGGAGGGGAAGTTTTATAACCATAAAGCTACTAGATTACCATAACTGTCTAGGCCATGCCCATGGAGGTGGTCTCTGCTGAGCCCTTGCCTCCGTTGACAAGCAGTGGACACATGGTCATCGGTCTGTCACCAAAGCCAGCCTTGACATGCACCACTGAAGCCAGCCGGGTAGTGCCGCTGAGTTCAACGGGAGCAGAAGCAGACCAGACGAGGTCAGAAGAGCGTGCGTGTGTATCTCATAATGATACACTAACTCATCTGTTCTAAATTCTGTGTCTGATATTTTCGCAGGTGGTGCAAAATTAAAACTCTAAAAATATTCAGCCATTACCACCATGTACTCATTTCTCATTGAAAAATGTAAGCAGAGCAGTTGAGAAATTGAAATTACAACTGCACATGCCGTTAGACTATGGTCCTTCCAAAACATAAGGGAAGAATTATGGCATTACTAAAAATCTGGTGCATCACTACCAGCTTGCAGTCAAGTTGTCCTCAGACAAGGAACCAGACAGGTATTCAGTTTCTTGATTCCCACTTTGCTCTTGGAAGGAAAGAAGTGGTGACAGGTTTTCACTGCACATTTATTAATTCCCTCTTTCTTTGCTGCTTGCTGCCCAGATGCTTGGCCATCCCTACTAAATGGAAGAAGCCTCAGTGTCACTCCAACTTTGAACACAAATAGCAGTGGTAGACACTTATTTAAGTAAGGTCCTTTACAATTCCAATAACCTTAAAAATCTTCATCCCAAAGTGATGTTACTATTGGAATTTTTTAATTTAAAAAGAAAAAGAAAAGTTTTCAGGGTATTAATTCCTCATTTACTTAAAATTAGCACAGTATTAAAAAGCCATATTCACATATAACTTGGATGAATAATTACTTCATTGAGTAGTGACCCCAAGGGGCTGGCATCGTACAGGCGTAGAGTTATTCTTCAGGGATGGGGTAGGGTGTCAGCAGGGAATCAGGAGGAAGCATTGATTAAGAGGAATAAACTTGTAAGGAAACAGGATGTAAGCACAAGTACCAGGGGACAGCAAATCCGCAAACTGCTCGATGACAGGATCACCTGGGTGGAGCAGTTTGCAAAGCCATCACCTCTAACTTGCTCGAAAGGGAAGAATTAAGGATGAAATGAGGGAAAAGGTTCTTCCTGCAGCCCACTTGTACAAGCTGATGCACATTTAAATTATATTTATAACTCTGTCACCGATTTGGACGAACACAGAAGAGCAGCTGTATTTCACATTTTGCATGTAGAAAGTTCACGTGTAGGAACTCCAGACATTTAATCTAACCTATAATAAGAATCCCTAAAGTGAGACTTTGCCAGAGTTTGTCTCTTTCAAGGTTTGCCTGGTATACATTGAAGAAAAACTTCAAATAAGATCTCAGAGAAAATAAAACTACCAGAGAGAGTGATTTTTCAAACTTTTGGTTTTGTCTTCTGCCACAAGCAGCTGCAGGCTGTGATCTGCTCTACTGGTCAGTGCAGAGCAAAAAAATCCAGAATCATGAACTCTTCCCTGTTTTTGTTTAACTTGGAAAGAATCTGGAAAAGTTTACTTTGAACTTGAGTATCAACCACAGAAACTTCCTTGTGTCTTTTGGCTGCTGACAGGGTAGGCTGCTCTTTTAACCTTGTGTGTGTGAAGTCAACTGACCAGAGCTCAGACCGTGCTCCCTTTTCAAGGGATTGTCAGGAAAAATATCATGTTGTTTATACCTCCTTCCTAGTCAGCTTTTATCTTATCTGGGAGGATGGGGAATTTGATAACAAATTACAGTAAGAGCTGTCTTAAGTTTGGGATTGAACAACAAACAGATACCACTGGTCTAAGGAGGAAGATGTCAGAGCCTACTCCCGAAACTGGATCCTTTAATATCTCTGCACATGGTGCATTAAGCTAGACAAAACGTTTTGAAGTTTGATGACTAATTCTTTTCAAGCTCTCAAAGCCAAATAACTGGGCTTTGAAAGCTGTGCTCCTGCACCAGAAAGGCAAGATACTTTCCACCACATTTTAAGTAAGCATTTTTTCCGTAGGGCTCAGCACAGCCTGCATGCTCACCGACTCCATCACCTCAAGAGGAAGAGTTACACCAAGTGTAGGTGCTTGGAATATCACACCCTTTGATTTGCAAGGCCATGAACTGCGAAGCTTTCTTGAAGTGAGGCTGCCACAGGATTTATTCTGAAGACAAAAATCCTTAAAAGAGCACAACCAAATAATTTGTCTGCATGATAAAGAATAGCTCATCCTATTACACTTCATGGGAGCTAGACTACAGTATTCTAAAGAAAGAACAGGAACTCAGTAATCATATTTTTCACTGGAAAAATGATGAACCACGTTAATTCTCAAGATGAATATGATGCAAACTCAGTGAAGTCAAAAAGAAGATTCTTCCTGTATTAATTTCCCTAGGGGAGTAACATTTCTGTCTCCTGGAAGCTTAAAGAAATATTTTTTATGATGGAGTGCTGGTTTTACAAAGATTACTTCTATTGTTATTAACCAGTGTATTATTTTTGGATTTAATAAAAAATTCTTAAATGATTTAACTTTTTTAAAACTGAAGTGGCAACATTAACCTTAGTCTGGATACAAAGCAACTATTTCTACAATCCTACTCTTCCCACACTAACCACTTTGATAAGAAAAAAATAGCACACTGACACCCTCAAAAGGCTTCTCAAGATAAGGAGAAAAAACCAGTCTGCAATTCAGAGAAAAGAATTCAGGGAAGCTGACGAGGATGGGGGCAAATCTGACTCCTTTTGGATTGAGACATTAACTCTTGTGTAAAACAGTGGATAATCTATATAACCTCTGCAGGGCTCAGGATTACCTGTATAGGAAAATTATAAACAGGCTCGCCTGCCTCACAGGAGCGCAGTGAGGCACTGGAAGCTACTGCTTGCAAAATATTTTAGCTCCGTGATAAAAAGTGCTGCAGAATTGCAAAATATTATAATTTTGATCACACTACTAGTAATTGTTTGGGCACAAGGTGCTGCCACTTGAGGTTTTCATCCTCCAAACAGCACCGCTAAGTAATTGCTGCTGCCCTGAGCAACAGCAGGTAGCACTGAACAGAAACTCATTTTAACAGGAGTGCTGCTAAGCAACTGCAGGCGGGCTTTCGAATAACAGCTTTCCATACAGTGAAATCGTGCACTGCAGCACACCGAAAAGGTTTTTCTTATTCAGTACATCAGGTTGGATAATGCTGTCCAAATTTAGAGGACGGATCAAGAAAGTGTTCAAGCAGTGCCTCAGGGAATACCAGGATGTGTGCCAGCCTTCCAAGATATGCGTGTCCTCCAAAAATTTTCTCTTGGGGATCACATTTGGAAGACCTGAGCCTGATTCTGTTCCTGCTTACCAGTGAAATTCAGCTGACTTTGGACAGAACTGTTTCTGGAGTCATTAGGGCTCACTGAAGATGCATTTGTTATTTTTCCCAAGGCAATGAGTGCCTGCTACTCATTTGAGTTTGTATGTCAGACCTGTTTGTAAGTCTGGTTCCTGCAGAGGGTCACTTCCTTTTCTGTAATGGTTACGACGGCAAGAAAAACAGTTTTGCTTTATTAAATCAAACAGTACATGAGAGTCAAGGAACAGGCACTGAAAATGTTTGGCATTCATCATTCATGTCTCCTCCCCACTTGTACTGTTACTAGAGAGGACAGACTCGGGGGAAGAGACATGTGGTACCTGAATGACGCCTTTCTGACATTTAACTAGCTAGCTAAAAAAATAGCCTTTGCCTCAAAAGTTCTTGGCATTTCTCATTACTGTCTCACATCCGCAACATGGAGGTCATTAAAAGTTAATATCCACTGCAGAAAAATTTAATGGAGGAGACTAGACTCAGATACTTTGTTGTATTATGTTATTTGCTAATCAGTGCAGGTGTATTGATTTAGCCAGCTTATCTGGCATATTTTTTGGTAATGCTACAAATAATATAACGAATCCCTAGATGTAGGTTAGGAAGTTAGATAACTGATCATCCAATGTTGGATCCAACATACAAGCTTGTTATAATACTTATGTAGTGTCACCAAAATAGGGTAAGCACTGTATTTTAGAACAAATAAGACTTTTAACTTACTTCCCTCCCTCACTTTGATTAGAAAATCTAATTCCTTCCCTCCACCCCTTTGAAAAACACTTAACACTCACTGAAAAAAAGCAAAAATAAAACAACCCATACCCACTCAGTTCTTAAAACTTACACAGTACATCAAGAAAGCACTTGCACAAAATTAAGACAAATTTTATCCAAGTGGAAGCCATGCTTGCACAGACATAAAAGTGAAACACATCTGAATAAGTCTACAGTACCACAGCACAGTTTTGCATTCCTGGACCTTACCTTTGAAGAAAGGGATGTAATGATGTCTGAATGTAGATGTAGGGCTTGGGTGTTGGGGCAGGGAGATGCAGCTACTGGTACCAAGACTCTGAGTACCAGCTGGGGGCAACAGAGAGTAAGTGAAAATAAACTATTTAGTTCACTTACTGAAAGCCACAGATTACAATGCCATCCTTTTTTTCAGGAACATTTTCCTCCTGATGCTTAGAAAACATATAGTTTATATTTAAGACTTCATCTTTCTCTGGTTATTGCTAAAACCCTCACAGTGGCCATACTATGCGATCGGCCAAGGGACACGGGCTTTCCGCAGACAGAAAGAGTATCATATAAAATGCTGATAATGTAACGCATCAGAAAATATTCCAGAAAAGGCACCACAAAAAGCATAGCTGCACTCAAGGGAAAATCTGCATATTCAAAAGCTGCGAGAGGGAATGATATATGCTCATAATGGATCTAATGAAATGAAATGGGGAGAGCCTTGTCTCTGCTGAGAACTGTGCTATGAGTGGGTCCAGTTCTCACTGCCGTCGGTGCACACTGGTAGGATTTAGTTCACAACGCACCAGGGCACTCAAGTGCATGGCTAATTTAAGCGTTTGAAGAAACATCCTGAAGTTATTTGAGCTCTGAAAGTTAGACATGTGATTACACACTTTGAAAAACATTCTCAGAAGTCATCTTTGTTTGCTTTGTTGTAATAATGTCCCAGATAACACATTTTGGAGGACTAGTAGCAATTATTAGAAGTGGCAATTATGATGACTATCTTCTAAATTTTCAATGAAGCTGTAAAACATTAGAATAAATTTGGAATTTCTTTCATCTTTCTTCCTTGCTTTGACAGTGTGCAGCTAAGCTTAAGCATGACACAGCTGCCAGACCTTCAGTGGAGACTAATCCTTCCTCTCTTTAACAGATCTTTGATACTCAATCTCATTTCCACTTCACCAAAGACTTCATGTAGTACAAATATTCAGTTCCTGTAAAAATTGTGTTACCCATAATATTTTCATTTCCACTGGAAAGATTAAGAACTCCCAATTTTCCAAACTAGTTTATGTACTAATTATAATGTATCCCCAATTAAATTAAAAGACACCAAGAAAATAATACAAATGTTCTGCATTTTCCACCCAAATGATGGAGTGGAGAAAAAATGGAATTAATTTTGAACAATTTAGTTGATTATTTCTAAGGATAAATCTCTGTACAATGCCCAAATACAAATGGGTCTTTGTATGGGGCCCCCATGCAAAGATCAAAAGGGGGTGATCCCTCCTCTCTGTGCAACAAGAACACCAGCACAGCTGTCACTACAGCCCAAAGCTGCAATAAACATTGCCGTAAGCTTCGCAACTAAAGGAACCTGGCCTTCAAAATCCAGTCATTAGAACCACTAGTCACTCCTCCAGCTCTTGCACTGTGGAGAGGAGACACGGACCATAACCCTGCGGTACAAGAAGGGATACGAAGTTGTCCAACCCTCTTGGCCTTGTGTGCATTCACTGCTACCACGCCGCACCGTGAAAGAGCTGTGGACTGAATGTGTAGCTTCAGGCAGGATGGGATCAGAAGATATAAAGTCAATCTTTTTAGATGCCTGTTTTCATTTTCTTAGGTGCTTATTCCTGAAGCACATGTTTCCTTTCTCCCCACAGGACCCTCTCTTCAGAGTAAATAAAACGCTTCAATGAACTGCTACTCCACCTTAAATCCCTGCCTGCTGGAGTCTACCCTACTCACAACATAAGATAAAGTAGTGGAAAAATCTAGAGAATAAATGCCTGCTTTTCAATTACCTGGTCTGCTGTAGTGCTGAGGAGAATGGGAGGTTGGAGTGTAGCGACCATAGCCCAGCGAGCCAGCAGAGCTAGGGCTTGACGTCCTGTACTGCTTGAAAGATCTGTCATCTTGGTCACCCTGAGAGGAACAGAGGAAATATATGTCATTAGGGAAGAGAAGTCACTTCAGAAACAGGCAGAATTTGCCATTTTGCATGTTTCTGTGCCACGTAGATGGAAGTCGATGCTGTCGTAACACTCCATGCAATCCCATGAAATGAGGTGGCTTTCAGCTGTAAGCACCTCCGCCGCAGCATGACCGAAGGAGCTCTGCCAAGTATCAGAGAACGGTCATGTTCCCAGGAAAGTCAGCACATACATGAATTTAGAATGACAATACCATCTGAACAGCACGTAACACTGTAGAAGTGTTGTTTCAGGACAGTGTAATTCCCTGAACATACATGGGTGGGTGAAAGATGAGATCCAGTTAGCATGATAGTACTATGGTCACTTTGTACCCATATGAATGGTTGCGTAATAGTTGCAGGCAACACAAAAATCAGCATTTGTTGGCTTCATTACATCACAGAAACAACTGTGCCTGCTGTATAAATTGCCCAGCATACCGTATTACAACATAGTCATTACTAGCTAGGTGACCGATAAAAATGCTCTTATATAGCATGAGCATTAATACTGCAGCATTGCGCAAAGCAAGTCATACAACCCATTTCTCACTAAAACCTTGGCTTCAACCACTTAAACCCATGTACACCCATTCCAAACCCCTCACTCTCTATAGCTAGTTAAATTACAATTGCAATTTGCATGTAGTGTCTTAACAGTAAAAGCATTACTGAGTGACTTAGATGTGGAAATGACTTTTTGTAAACTAGCTATAAAAGCAAATTCAGATTTCTTGTTTCCTTTAAGACAAACTAGAATTGGCTTGAGTTAACTTCAAAGTAGGACAAATCAATGTTCAAATTAGAACAAATCAACCTGTTCCCCTACGGAAAGTCATAGTCCAAAAAATGCTTCCTCTCTCCTATTCCAATAGGGGTGAGTGAAGACAGACTATACCGTAGCAGGTGTTAGTCAAGTGTCATGAATCCTGGGACATCTTCAGACATCTGTGTGACTCCCACTAGATCATTCATCATTTAAACACACAGGACATCCTACTTAGCCCCATCATCATCTTCCAGATTCCTATCAGGACAACCTAATTATATCTATCCATTCATCGTTAGATGAATGCAGTTTTCCATTTGGCTTCTCAGGGATTATCCTTGACTCTGTGGAGACGTACAATGCTCTCCTATCATCAGTTTTTCTCCTCTGGCTCAAGTGTGCCCTGTTCCTTCCACCTCACTCCAGACTGCATTTTCAAAAATAGAAAATCTGTTTTGTATAGTGGTAAGTAGCATTAATGCTTTAATATACATTTCAGAAGAAATTATACAAAAAAGGGAGAACAACCAATGCCTTCCCAAGCATGCAGTGTTCTGTAGGCATTCTGCCACCAACCCCTCTATGCCCAGTTTGAGATGTTTCCCTCCCAAAGCAGCTACATTATTTAACACTCATTTTAATCCTTGTGAAGAGAGTTACAAGCAGTATAGAAAGTCTTGCAATGATATTTAAATCCCATATGGTGTTAGCTAATGGTCTATTATGTGTCCAATTGTGTGATACAGTGAAATTTTCCTCTAATAAGAATTCCTGCAACAAAACTGGTGACGAGTCTTCAAATGATGATGCCTGAGCACCTGATCATAGACTCGCTACAGGCAGCAAACATGGCAAAGCTATATAACCTGGAGAAGTCATATAACATGAACCACGGCACCACCAACCTCTATACCAGTGTCACTTCTGGAATTTAATAGTATGACTGTTTGCTAACTGATAGCTAATTTAAAGGAAGTTATTATGATCCTCCAAAACACCAAGATTTCATATTGATTATTTCAGACCTTACCTCTTGCGTACTTTGTGTCTCTGTAAGGAACAGTCAATCAAGTTCATGAAATCCAATATTAAACAAAGTACATTTTTATTTTTAAACTATCAATGAAATTATATCTCTATTGGTTAACTTCTCTGCTTAACCAATGCTTATGGTGATAGTTGGTGATTTACAATCCTTAGTGAAAATTCACAGTTCTCCACTATTACCAAAATTTTGCAATACAGTTATCTTAACATAAAATTGGGATAATGAAGAAATTAGCCAGGCCTGTGATATGTAATTGAGTTACTAGCTGGGAAGCTGCGTGAAATGTTTTCACTGCTTCCAAGGTGATGTATCTTGAAACAACGACTGGCTTTGATCAGTAATGCACATCAAAATACACAGACCTAGAAGTTCATATATGTGCAAATGATTTAAGAGTATGTCTGCACAAATAGTATAAATAGTTTAACTATTTGTGGAATAAAAAAAATAAAAGGAAAAAAAGAAGAGAAAGTTATGCCAAGCATTATTTCAACTCACACTGGCAGCTTTAAATGTAAACATAAATCATATTTACCAAAGTAATTTATTTAGTAGAACTTGAAGAAGTGACCACAATACAACCTTTATTTTGGAAAGCAGAAACATGGATGACAGTGGAGATAGATGCATACAGATGACAATCCAGAAGCAGAGCACGTATTCAACACAAGTAACACTGTGAAAAACATAAATTATAAAACCCCATGCACTGTAGAGGCAGGAGGCAAACCCCACATTTCAGACGCTGCTGGTTATCAGTATGACCAGGTTTATGCATGACAAAAGGGGTCAGAAGAGGAGAACAAAGGCATTGGGGATTACCTCAGTAGGTGTTGGAGAGAGCAACTGAGGTGACTGCAAACAGCAACACACAACAAATTAGTGATACAAGTTCATGCATGATGTTACTTGTGAGAAGAACTACTCTTAAATTATCAATATCCATGTATAACACATGATACAGTTAGGAAAAACACCTGTCAATTAAGTTAGGGCAATTTTTCTTTTTATTTAAAATAAATACATATGGAATAAGATATAAATAATTTCATATAAAGCTTTTGTTGGTTTCTTTACTACAAAATCCTGGAGTCTGGTGAGGCCAGTCCCGTACTGCAGAGAGTGCTGCTAGTAGGGAAACTCCCATTTAAAGCAACTGCCTGAAACTAGACACAAGCCCTAGTTAAAGCTGCACTGAAGCAACTCCAAAATCTGGAGCAGAACTTGGTTGCTCAGAGCCTGCTGTTTTAAGGGAAAGAAAAATATCTGTAGTATTTAATTTTTAATTAAACATCATGTAATTTGACAGTTTGCTGTTCACTCATTTTCCTTTCAAAATTAAACACTACGTTTGGTTAATTGAACAAATCGACTGGAACTATTGCAGCTGCAGGTAGTAGCCAGGATGCTGAAATTTGGAAGACAGGATTTTTTTTTCCCCCTGGCAATATCAAGCACATAAATATTTGGAGCGCCATGAAAATGTGCATGTTGGATTACAAGCCATCGTCATTAGTCCTCCTTTTTTTTTCTTTTTTAAGACATCACTGAGCTCTCGCTGTCGTGAATGCCTATATCAGCACAGCCCTGCCTGAGACAGCATTAAGCTGGTGGTGCAAACACTGGGGAAAGAGCAGACGTGGCCTGAAACTCAGCGCCCGCTTTAAGAGACACCCATCTGCACAGGCAGAAAACTGGCTGGTCCGTGTTAAGGCTGGTGTCGTAATCGTAATTGTTATGTACTACACCTAGCTTACAGCTTACTTAAATATATCCATGTGCCAGCAACTGCAGCTGCAGGAGACACCCATTCCTGGGCCCATGTGGGTTTTTGGAAGCAAGCAAGCAAACAGATGTTTTCCAGGCAGGTTCTGGGCTGCTTCTCCTGGGTGAACCAAGATGTTTCCTCCAGCCCCAAGGTAAAAAGTCCTCTTTCATAATGTGGTCCCTTTTATCTTCTGTTAAGGTACATATTTTCCAAAAAGGGCAATGACTCCAGTTGTCCCAATAAACCCCTCCTGTCGCAGGCTAATCACTGAGCTACCCACTAAAAGAAGGTGACAGCAGCAATACCTTCTTTGCTGTGCTTTGGGTTTGGTTTTTTCTTTGGTTAGTTTTTTTTTTTAGAGCTCAACTGCAACTACCTTCTAAGCCACTGCTGAAAAGTACGATGCTGATGTTCCCAGAGGTGACAGCTGCTGGGTCCCGGCAAAGGCCAGAGGGCTGCCACCAAGATGGGCAGTTTCAGGGCACCACTGGATGGTTGTCCCATCTGCGGGATCTCCAGCCTTCAAGTGACGGCACAGGGTCAGATCACGCCGGGAGTCCAGAAGAAACCTCAGCCCTAGCACAGCCACACGGACACTTGCTCTGGCAAAAAGAGGAGCAGCAGCAAGTGGCCAAGGAGATGCTGAGGACAGGCAGGGGGAAACTCCCTCCTGCAGCAGCACAGATTTATGCTGGGTATGATGGTTTTATAACTGTCACCTCGGAGTGGGTGCAATGAGTGAGTCCTCACAGGAACTGGGTGGAAGGTTGTTCAGTCTACGTGCCTCTGCCAAGTCTAGATGTCACCTCTGCCAAGTCTAGATGTTAACTGGCAGTTGAGGGGTGCCGCAAACATTCTCAGCACCCACAAATTTTGACATAGAAAGGAAACATCTATACTCTGCAAGTTCAGGGCTAGCAAGCAGCTTTCAGTTTTGTGAATTCAGAAACCTAAATACCATTTAAAGCCTTTACCAGATACAATCTTAATTCTTTTAGCACGCACTATAACAGAGCTACTGTGTACAGAGAGGGTTTGGAAGAGAGTCTGCAAGATCTAATATATGTGCTGCACTCTACCTGAGAGTAGTACTGAGACTTCAGTAGTAGATTAAGTGTAAAAGGTGTGATAGCAAGACTGGGGCTATTATAAACAGTATGGCTACTCCGTATAGTATTTATTTCTACCCATTCACTTACACCTGTAGAGAACAAGACTTCCATCCTAGACCATATATATCTTGATGATATACCTAGTATATATAAGAAGATTGATTTGTAAAAAAGTATCTAAAATTCTAAAAGAAATCAGAAATTCAAACAAAAGGTAGATACAGTTATGGAAGAAAAGCTAACTTGCATGACAGGTGTTATATACAAATATGTTTCACAAAAAACCAGAATTAGTATTAGTAAGAGTATGTTAAATTAGATTTCATTAGCACAAAGTGTATAATATTAGCTCTGCATATGAATAGGTTGAAATGCATGCATCACATGAGGATGAACTTTAGTAAGGGACAGTTGAAAGAAATTTGTACATAGGAAAGTGATAATATTGTTGTGTTACCAAAATACCATGGTACACTTAAAAAAAAAAAAAAATCATGAAAGACATTTGGCTTCGCTTCTGATTTTTGCATTATCATTAGTAATGGCTCCTATTTCCTACCACATGCATGTAGAATTCCTCTCATAGAAAACGTATTTTAATTACATGTCATCTGTTTAAAAAATGATCACAGAAAGCAATTCCTTAATTTCCACAAACTAAAAAGTGAAATGAACATCTTGCTTGTTTTTTGGAAGGCTAAAATGCCTTGTGAATGAATGGATGACATGACTTATTAACTGAAGTTATAAAAGTTAGTGTGTGGTTTTGTTTTTTTTTTTAAATTATGAACATGTTTAATGATGCACATAAAATCTCAAATTCAAAGTAAAAAAAAATACCCATATTTCAGTACCTCCCCGTAACTATGCCTGTCATCTGAAGAGTAACTGATATATGGAGAATAGGAGATCATATCTGGGCGGTCAATGTTATAGATGGCTTTATTTTTAGGAAGAGCAGCCAAATCCCTGTAGTCAAGAATTTCATCTCCAAGCTTTGCCTAAGAAAAGGAGGAAAGAAGGCAGTGAGAATAAGAAAGAATATGGTCAGGATGCAATCAGAAAAGGACAGATAAGTGTAGGTAGAAAAGTCATCATCATAATAATAAAGCACTTTTTCTGTTTGTGCACATTTAAATCTCATATTTACTACACAATCCTAAATATTACTGCTGTTTTCTTTTTTACATACTGGTGCTTTCTACTTTTCTTTGTCACTCACATTTGGCTAATAGGACTAGCATGGCATCATTCCAGTCCCCTTGGTTATATCCCACTTACGGCTAGCTGCGCAGAGAGACATGGGGGACGCATATTGTAGTCTTTTTCAGGCAAAACACCCTTCATTTTAAAGTGGTTTCGGTGTGCAGGGTTCCCCTACCATAAGCAGTAGTGAATAATCAAGTATGTATTTCCAACATATACTCTCCAGATGCTGAAAAACATTAGTCAGGTCTTTAATTTTTCCCATTCAGCCGTGTCCCACAGCTTCACCTCCTTTCCTGACTATGTCGAAGTCGCCCTTAATTACTGGTCACAAACCAGCAGATGATGGATTTGCACTGTGGTGGATTAGCTGGAAGATCACAGATGCCACTTAAGTAAAGTTCAAACCCTTTCATGAGACTTACACAGCCAACAGAGGGAAAGGGCTGTGTCGCTCCCCATTCTCCTCTTACTACGCTTATTCCAAAAGTATAATTACCAAAATGCCACATTTGCACAGATTATCCTTAGGATAATGGCAACTTGCACCAAAACTGTATCGAGTACATACTGTCTTGTAGATAGAACCACAAGCTGGCCACACTGAGGCTGGAGAAACGGGCAGTGTAATTGTCTCATTCTCAGTTCAGGCTTTGCAGAATGATAAGCTCCTTCTTGGCAACAAAATGATGAGTGAATTTTGCTATTCTCTGAAAATTTCAGTATGATCAGCTGTAAAACTGTAATAATGTTTTCCACATGCAAAAATATGAAAGTATCCAGGATTTATGTGTGCAGTGATTATATTTTTTCTTAGTATGAGCTAAGACAAGTTCAACAGATTTTCTAGGGAAGTTTTCTATTAGGAAAATTTAGTGTGACAACTTTCAGTTATTCCTTCTTCTAAAACAATGTATGAATTTGTGCAAGTGAAAGCAACACAGGAAGGAGAAAGATTCCTCTTAACTAAGAAAATGGAACAAAGCCATCATAACCATCACATATTCTCATCCTCAAAACTAATGAAAACATGTGTTTTAATCAAATACGTGATTCTTCAGCGATCTACAGATCTCACCTTCCTTGCAGCTAATTTAAGAAGCTGCAGAGCAATGAAATAGCCCCTTAATCAAAATAAATCCCTCCCTACTGAGAAGCCAGTGGCAAGGTCTGATGCAGGGACAGGTCATGCAAAAATAAGGAGTCTGTCCACCAGGTCTGTTCCAGGAAGACTTTGGGCAGCATTGTACCTAGAAGGAAGACCAAGGAGCATGTGATAATTTCTTTTTTAAGGTATCCAGGGCTGTGGAGATTATTCCAGTGAACCCAAAAAGTTCAGAATTGGGAATATTTAAATGTGAACTTACGATAATTTTAGCCCCTATCTCTCCAAGTAGAAGTGCAACTTGAGAACCTCCTACTAGACTTCAGAACTGTCAGGAGTAAAACTTACCTAGTTACATAATTCTTTTCAGTTTAAATATCAAAATGTAGGCAAATTTGGATGAAAAAATGCCTTAGAGATACAGTTGCTTTCTAAACATTCAATTCTACAAACATTCAGCCTACATTGGGTTTTATTGTATTTGTTTCACCTACTATCAAATACATGAGTGGAATTCAAATATGCTAGGGAAAGCTCAAATTACAGCTAAGAGACTTTAAGACATTTCTTCAATAATCTGGTATTTGGGATTCTGTTAAAACCATGCTCTAAGTTTAGAGTATCTATTTCATTTGGAATATGTAATTTTACAATTGTATAATTGCAAATACAATCTTGTATAAAAATATAATGTGATTTCTATTCCTAGTATGAGAACGTACAACACAGCTATGTAACCTAACGTAAACCTTCCAGACAGATACATCTTTGCAGGGAGCTCCTAATTCCCTCTTCATAAAATTTAGCTAAGTATAAAGAAAGGCTTTTATTTAAGCCCTATTTAATGGCATTAATTTAGAAATGGACCGATTTTTAAGTGGTATTTAAGGACTCTGCACTGGGGTAAATTTCAGTCTAGATATAATCCAGCCATCACTAAAGTTAAGAAAAGATGCCCATTAACTTCAAAGGGCATTGGTCTATGGCCTCTCTCAGTGCAAGAAGACACCAAAGTCTGGTATCAACAGAGGAAAAAAAGAAGTACGGCTTTAGTAAAGGGTCTGCATGAACCACATTCAGGTTTAGTCAAAACATACTTTCTTCCTCTTCCCCTAGCTGACCACTCAACCGTGACCCAGGAACATATCTCCCGTGAGATGGCATGTTGTTCAGAACGATTGTGTTGCTCTGACTGATGCCTTTGAAAGTATGAGCACCACAAATTCACTGTTCCTAAGCTTTAACCATTTGCTCTAAATTCTCTTCTGTCCAACACAATACTTCAAAGACCTCACCAGTTGTTAAGGTACAGTTTCACTATTGGTTTTAATGATCTGAATCCATGCTACTGCTACTGTCCTGTGTGTGCCGTCCCACTCTGCTCTGCCTTCTACATTAGTGTTAGAGACATGTAGATGGCTGGGTCTTTTTTTTTTTCCTCCTTGGTTGGCTGGAGGTTTTCCCCGGGTTATTTTTTAGCTGAAATTGGTCTCAAATCTGACTGATCATACCTCTGTATCCACTAGTACTAGTACCAAAGAGGAGATGGGAAGACATGGCCGGAGAGGGACAGGGCCACATGTGGGTGGGACCTTCATTTCAGTGGCAGCATGAATTTACATTTGGTAAAACCAATCACAAAAGCACCCAAGAAAAATCTTGAGCATGTCTGGATGTCATAACATTCCTGTAATAGAAAACAGATGCAAAAGATAGCCAAAGAATCATTTTGGTAATATAGAAGTCCAACAACATGTTTTTAATTCTTTTTACTTTCCTGTTCATGAAAGCCAAAATAGGATTTAATCAACCTCACAGCTTTGACAATTAAGCAGTCAGAGATGAGACAGATATAGCAAGAACTTGCACGCCTCTGGGGAATCTTTTTTCCTAATTGACTCATATTTGCTAGAGAACTTTATTCTTTCACAGTCCCAGCTGCCTCTAAAGTATATTACAGTAACAAACATTAGAGTTGTGTGCTGATTTGATATCTTTTGGAAAAAAAAACAGAAAAAGAGAATGGAAGTTTGTCCTTGACTTTTAACAGCCTGTGAACCATATTTAAAGCTGTAATCACAAACATCAAGAAAAATGGTATCATCCAACAGTTAGATAAATGTCACTAAAAACATAGAAAAATGCTCATGCTTATAAAAACAACCAAGTGGTGCATGTCTGGGGAGATACAGACTATGTGGCCAAAGAAAGTGCTTACATGACAACAGGCTCCTAGCACAATGAACTGTCTTCACAGGAGTTGAGGCAATGACATTTTTTTTACTAGGAATATACCACTGGTATCCACCAGCATGGAGCTCTACTGGAAGAACTCAGAAACACCGATGAGCATTTACATAAGGGGCAGTTCCTCCACTTCTAGTTCAATCTTACTCAGATAAAGTGTATATTGCGTTCAAAATAAATTTTTCCTTGAAGAAAAAAGACGAGTTTGGCTCCAAGACACTCTTTTGCTTGTCTCAATGTGGCAGATGAAAGCCCTTAATCTTTGTGTAACCACCTCCCCGGCAGTCAATTGCATCTCCAGCAATTTCCTCTGCATCTGGTCTTATCTGATGAGAATGACCTGCCTACCTGAGGGATACCTGGACATGACAAAGAATAGCCTTGGGAATACTGAAGCTCTCCAAGAGATGTTTGTATGGAACATGCCACACTTTTTTACCTATTGGTGGTAGCCTTGAGAATTTGGCCATGAACATTAGCTACAGCAATTATGACAAGCAAGGTATTATAACCTGGTATTGAAAAAAATACCCAGCATAAGCTTTTATCATGCTGGTTATTTTAAAGTCTCTCTATGAGCTTTCCAGAGCTAGCACTTCTTAGACCATAAACACATCAAAGGTCCTCTGAGGTTAGGGACTGGCATTCACCACAGCCCGAGTCCAGCAATCACACGCATGAGTGTTTCCATAAGCAATCAGACGCAGGCTCAAGAGCTCGATTTAGACAAGTTGTGTTCAAATCTAAGCTTGTAATCTACCTGTGGGCTGCACTGTTTACTTAAACTTTTCTTTTTTAGAAAGCACTGTGGTATTTTGCATGCTTTGGTATAAGCCAGTTCTAGTGGTAATGTTAAGTGCTATAAATACACCACAAAAAATAACAGGAAACTGCCAGAATTCTGTTATGGTAAATACAGTATTCAAACATTTTAAACGTGAAAAAGTAAATCCCGTTTTAGAGGAATCGCCAACAGCAGTGGTTTGGAGACACTAGCTTTCCACACAACGTGCTACACTGTAGGAGGAAGCACAAGGTTTTCCCCATCCCCAGAACAAATTGCACCACGAAATACTCACATAGATCACTCGGCTTGGGGAACCTGATGTACTTGAAGCAGGTACAGAAATAATACTCTCAGATGAAGTCCTTGTTTCCTACGGTAGGAGAAGTGAAAACAGGTAAGAAATAGAGAAGAGGGAGAGAAAATGTAACTCTTACTTCAAAAAGTCTGTGCAAGACATTTAATTTAATTTAACCTTTACCACTCAAAAATGGCATATTACAGCAAGCTCAAAACATACAGGCATACCAAAGACTTGAAAATAAAAGAACGCCTTTAGTCAATCAAATTGACCTTTGGAAATGCAAAAATTATTTTACATATGACTTTCTTTTCCCCTCCCTTCAGAATGAAACAGCCCAGAGCACTTCTGGCCTGCCAGGACCGCCTTTGGGCACTACCAGGGACAGGTCAAGTTACTGCAGCTCTCAGTCTGGGGTCATGAGATGATATGGTGGCAATATTTTTCTCTAAGGTTATACCATCAAACCAATTTACACTGCTTCTGGAACATGCTACCGTGTCATTCACTCATAGCAAACAGCATGACATGCTGCAGAGCATCCTGAACCAGACACCCAATAGGTTAGCTTTCCCCTCTCTGATTGTACTACTACCACATTAATTTTAGTATTCAACTGGTTTTGCTCTGTTTTCAATCATTCTGGCATTCAGAGTGACAGACCTTTATTGCTTTCTTTTTGGTAGATTCCTTTATGATGAAAAATATAATTACTTTTAAATAACAAAGGGTTGTGAGACACAATGATATTAACCATGAGTGAACAGACCTGACATTCATAATTGAAGTTTAAACAAATCTTACTATGAAATCCATGGTTTTATACCCTCTTTTATCCAGATATGTTAATTAAACATAAAATACTTCTTCCCACCCATGGAAAAAAACTGTCCCTGATTGCAAAAAGTACCTATTTTTCCATGCGCTCAGAATGACCATCATTTACTGTCTCACAAAGGCTGACACTTCTCACTTGGAGGTTACAACTGTTCAAACCCTTAAAAGGATTTTAGCATTATTAAGCTGGCACATCAAGGTGGCATCCTTTCTACTATTCCAGTCTTCACTTGAAGTATCTGCTACCTGTTAGAAGCAATATGTGAATATATCTGTACTAAACTGTGTTGGCAGAGCAATCAAACTCAATGATCACAACTATCCTTCTGCTGACCTTCTTTAGCCCAAATAGTCGTATGGATTTCCCTAAGACTGTATGTGGAGATACTTATCCATATAAAAAAGATCCAGTTTAATTGTTTTGGCATGTCTGACTGGGATTTTGGAATTTTCTCTGTCTCATTTTCAGTTGTCTCACACTGAGGCTCTGGACAAGCTCAGAGGGTCTGAGGGGACAAGCCAAACACCAGCACTGAAATAGAGTATTCTCTGAGAAATACTTGTGGCTGCCATTGAGCTGATCATTCAACACGGACAGCGCAAGCATATTCCTCTTATGCACATTGAAAGCACATGGCAATTTTCCAGAACTTGTGAAATGACATGAAAGTGTCATCAATGCAGTGATGTGACATGCAAACCGTACTTCTTCTTCAGGATGCCTCTACAGGAGGTCCGATGCAACAGAGAGAAAAAAACTCTGAAGAAAACTGCACTATTTCAATGTTTTAAACCCTGTTAAAGTCAAATGACAGTTTTGGATTAACCTCAGAACTCCTAGATAAAGCTTCAGAGCTTCTTTCTGTGTCATGTGGATGAGTGGAGTGTGTTTTAAGACCACACAGTGTAGCATGATCTTAAAACACATAATATACCTGGCCAAATGTATTTAATAACCCTTAATAAATTCCTGGTGTTCTTTCAGTGGCTTTCCTCAATTTAGAGGCATCTTGTTTTTAAGAAGAACTACAATTCATTGAAATTTCTAACTTTTGCAATCAAAGTGTCGTCTCATCTTTCTAAGGTACTTCTGCAGATTGCTTCCGTGATTCCTTATGCTATTCAGCTACTCCCACAAATTGCCCCATTTCTCCTCCTGGTGATTAAACCCTGCTCATTCCACGTCTCACACATGCGCTTTATTCTCTGCATGATCCATTACCCCTTTTAGCATCCCCAGTCCATGCCTGCTGCACATCATCTCCTAGTTTTTGAAATAAAACCTCACATCTCAGTTGACTCCATTGCTTCTGTTCAGTTCTTTTCTCTGTACTACGCATTTTTATTCCCCCTCCAGCTACCTCTTTTTCATTTATGCCTTTTGATAACCTTTATTCTTTCTCATGCTACTTTGATTTCTTCTGTCTTTTCCAGCTTCATCCCTTCTGCTTACAATCTCACTCTCCCATCATTTTCCTTTTTGCTGTCACGCTCATAACTTCTTTTTCCCTTCCATTCCATCTCCAAAGTTTTGGAGAGTGCTGCCACTTATTCCTTATGCCTTTGTCACCTACTTTAATTACATGCTGTGCATGTATCTATATAAATATACAGAAAGATAACTCTTAAAAACAACAAAGGTTGACCAGAAAATTTCTCAACCAGTATATCCCATTCCCAACTTTAAAAGTTATGTTGAAAAGTCCATTACTACCCTCTTTGAAACAGCATCCTTTCTTCTTGGTTTATTTTTTCAATAATGAGCATAAAGACCAAAGAACCCAAAGAAAGGGAAAAATGACTATAGACTTCAAAAAATTCTTTGAGCTCCATTCTGGTTTTTTCCACACTCAGGCGAAACTCGCACTGCCTTTCCGTTACCGAAGTCTTCCTCTCTGTTGGGGAAGGGTCAGGCTCCCAGCGCTTGGAGAGATGTGCTACAGATGAGTTAGCCTTTACACAATAGCTTACGAGTACACTTCATTTGCCTTTGTGAGGAAAAGGCAGCCAGCAGGAACCCAGTACAACCTTGTTCACTGTCTGTCTTTGAAGGAGGAAAATAACCCCAAACCCAACTACATTTTCAATAAATTAGATGGGGTTTAGCCTTGCAATTTCAGTTACTCAGCCAGAATAAAATCCATAGGAAGCCTGAAACACTGCTTAATAGTGTTACGCTGAATCAGCAGCACTTTTGACAATTTAAATACATATGTATTAAACAATATATTTCATACTGAAATGCTACTTATTTGATATTCAGAGCTTGCCATAAAGAATACCAGAGCAATTGCTTCCCAAACACATCAGTACAAAAAATACAGCTAAGATCTTCAGGGCAAAGCTCAAAACAAGATTTTTTCAAAACTGTGGTTTAGTCAAAGTTGCACTTGCGAACGCACCAGATTTGTAAACACTCTTTTTATAGCTGCTGCCTGCTGTTCTGACTTGTCCCATGTGCCTTGCGTCCAAGCCTTGATGAATCAAAGCAAGGTTTTTTGAAAAAGAATACCAGGGATACAACTTGGAGCATCAGAGAACATTACGACTTAAAAACCCCATACTTGCCCTCCACATTAAATGCGATAGTTGCATCTCAGTCCCACCACTTCAGAGAGATCATTTCCCCAGCCACAGATTAATTCTTCATTTCCTAGGGGCAGCTTATTCATCTGCTAACCTCGTAATTATTAAAGTTGCCAGAACTCCCCCCTTTTCCCCTTGCACACAGACAGATGCACAAATCATCCAACTTAAGGAGGTACTTAAAGCCAGAGATTAAATTAAGTTGAGGCTGGCTTGCCAACATTTTGCAAACAAATAATAAAAAAGAAATTCCAAGGAGAGATTTTTTGTAAAAACAAATACAGTGAGAGTCCTCTGATCTTTTAAGTGCAGAGCCACATAAAAAGAGAAGAGGTCGTGCACTGATCACATCATAATCAGACAGAAGTTAAAAATTAACATTTTTTTCGTATTCGTATTTTCACATTTTTCCTTATTCAGCTTATATATAACTCTTAGGTCAGCATTCTTCTAAAGTTGTAGCTTTAATCACTAAGTAAAAGCAGAATATTTATATTACATTATTACATTACATTAACCTACTAGATTTCTGTAATTTAAAATTTAAAATTACAGTAGTGAAAAAATTCCAAATCCTTCCCTCCATGCCCACTGCAAAAAAAGGGATACAGAATAATAGGACAATGGAATAACATTGAGTAAAAATATGGTCTTATTACCTTGTTTTTTTCTTCAGCCTTTGCAGCCTGTCTACAAACTGGATGCCAAATGGATGTACCTGGAAAGTAAATTTAAAGTTCTGCTTAATTCAGTTCCCCAATAAGAACCTTAAAAGGTTTAAAATAAGAACCTTATTAAAGGTTCCTAGAAGGTTTCATAAGACACTGCATACTGACTGATTCCACTGCAGTCACTATTTCATGGATACTTTCAAAGTGAAAACTGACAACTTCTCAATATCAGTAAGCCCGATCGCATACATTTTAAAGACTAGGCACACTTCAGAAAGCTATGTATACTTCAATACGTGAGATTAACGTCAAAACCTGAGTCCTAAGAAGTGTGAGATGGGATTTTTAGAGCTCCTCCAACCCAACCTCCTGCTCAGAGCAGGTCCCACTACAGCAGGCAGTTCAGGGCTCTGCGTACCTCTGAGGATGGAGATCCCACAGCAGCTCTGGGCAACCTCGTCCACTCTCATTGTACTTATTTTTTTTCTTCCTTATATGTAGTCAGAATTTCCTGTACTCTTATTTTACATGTTCTTGCAATAGTCTGGCACAGGTCATACTACATAGCCCACTGTGATGGGAAGGAACAGCACTGTGGCATTTAACACTAGCTGAAAATCCAGTCTATCTTTCTGAATTATTCACTGTACTGATCTTGCACTTCCTATATGTTTGTCTCTCGTAAGTTAAATACTAAAGAACTGCATAAATTCAGAGGAATATCCATCCTAGAGGAAGCAGGAAATACAGAATGAACCAATTCTCTACTGCATGTAAGTATTGAAGAGAGGATGATGAACTCCAGAGATAAAAGTAAACATAAGTGTGAGAATGAAACTTAATAGTTTTGCATCAGTCACAAAGAAAAAAAAAAACTTTTAAAAAGTCGAACACAATGTTCAATGTTCAGTGTTCAATGGAAGTGGAATGTGTGTAACTGTAAAAATAAAAAAAAAAAATTGTAAATTTTAATAGTAAAAAGGAACCTTTACATTTATGCCAGTCTGAGCTCGGACAAGCCACAAACTAAAGCTCCGCACAATTAAATAATGTGAGTGCATTGCAACTTCTGCCTGACTAAATGGGAAGTTGAGAACTTCTATGTTATAAATATTTAATGTTTATACTGGGTGGAGAGCACCAAGAAGATTTATTGGAAATGCTTTGTTTTCACAGCAGTTTGACAGTTTTCTAACCAGTGGATTTTGGAAACAGGATAGAAACAGAAAGTCTATTTCCCAGAAGACACATGGAGACCATTAGAATTTATTTCACAAAAATAACCCAGATGAACCCTGACTCAAGCAGTAGAAGACTATCTATAAGTACAGACTGGATAAATTATGTTTACTAAGTTACAGAATTGTTTTGGGATTGAACCACTAAGAAACATCTTTATAACACCTTTAAATTCAATGTTAATTTATCTTCTAATTATGAGTGGGTCTGAGCTTGCCCACTGAAAGCATTTGTCCCAACTGCTGCAGAAGTTGATATAAATCGTCCCAATGGTCTTAAGAAGTATTTAGATCAACTTTTTAATTATTCCTATCTGTAGTCAAGCAAAACTGGCTAGGAAGCTCTTTTACACAGAAGAAAAAGAGTCCTTTCACCCAAAAGTCATCTGCTGGACGACCACCAATGACTCAATTCCTGCTAAGGAACATGCAAGACCTAAAGGAACTTTACAGCAGTTTATTAAGTAGTTCATGAAGAACAAGATATAAAATCCTGGGCTCTGACATTTTTTATTATCTAACACATCAGGTCAGGCAGTCCAAATACCTAATCACAGATCTTTCATGAAGTTAACACCAGTTTCTAATGGAAACTGCTCTTCATGTGAAGACAAAAAGTGTATGATTGTAAGCTGGTATGAATGTTTCATGCATCAGAAAATAAAGTGAATAAGATGGGTCCAAATTAACAGGATCTGAGCATACTTTGTGATTACTTGAATCTAAAATCAGCACAAAACCTAGAAAATATTCACCCTTATAACAAACCGAACTGAAAAAAAAGATTCACTGCAACCCTGTTTCAGAGAGTTTGAAATCTAGAAGCAAATTTGTAGTTTGATATTTTTTAAAAGCATTGATTTCCCAGGGGATTTTAGTACCGCTAAGCTACTTTGCAATTGGAAGAACCACAGCATTTTCTGGCTCCTCAGGGAGAATCCATGAGCACAGACAAGGATCATTATGTCCTTTAATGAGCTAGTTCTTGTTGTAAACCGAAGTGACAATAAAATTGTCATTTTAAATAACATACTAAATTATAATTAGATTGTACTGAGACCACTGTTGTGTTTTAAATAAAGTCTAACTTTTCCAGCTTAATGAATGATTTCAAAGGACACTTCTAGAAAACTGTGGACGATTGCAAAGTTGTAATACAGATCTGGGAAAGCATGTGATTTTAGGATAATACACCAGCCTTGCAGTTCCCACATCCTACTGAGTTCCTCTTTCCTGTTTTCCTTTGAAAAGATATTGCCAGTCAAAGACATAGGCAAAAGCCTTCATTTTCTCTGGTGCCTAACCCTGTATTTAACTGTGTAGACGTTGTTTTCTTTGATGAGTTTAGTACAGCTAAAAGTTGCTACATATGAAACACAGATTTTGGCTCATATCTATGTTAAATAACTTTTTTCTTCTTCCATTGAATAAATTATTGTGCAAGTTGTTCTCTATTACTACTGAAATTCCCTGACAAGAAAGACTTAATTTCTCCCTGCATAGCTTTCTCCTAAGCGATGCAAGCTGACGGCTACATGAAGTATGGGCATATTGTCTGGTAAGGGCTTCAGCTCCATGGCAGCTCCTCTTCTCCACCGTCCGAGGACAGTTACGTCTGACTGAGGGGAGTTCAGGTAAGGACCTTCAGATTTTCTTCTTGTTCCCAAATGGGCAATGGGTACGGAACTGGACTTAGGGCTGCTTTAAGGAACCTGCTGTCCCATATGTGTGTTAACTTTCATCTGGATCATTTATCACTGCACAAAAATCCACGTTTTTTTTCAGTAAATGGAACCTTTTATATTCTTCACTGTCAAGTACTTCCATCTGCAGGAAATAACTGCTACCACTCATCCTTTCTGTGATTCACACTTTTTATTGGATTTCAACAGAGAGAGAAGTAATAGTGAGCAAGAAGCAACAAGCGTTTGGTTTTGCTTTTCTTTAGCCTACACATTGCCGTCTTCACTTTCTTTGGTGGTTATGAAATGAGAACATGTGCAAAACAGCTCAGCCATGCTAGTGGGTATGGGCAAAAGGGCCATGCTGCCAAGTGTGACTGGTTTGGTTTTGGGGGTTGGTCCGTTTGTATTTACCTTGAAGATACATTTCTTCTCCTTCTGCAAACATCTGACTGCACCTGACACATCGTGCGCACGTTGGGTGATAATGTTTTTCTCCTGCCTGTTTGGGAAAAAAAGGTACAAGATGATTAAGTATAGTGATCAATTTAGTAGCTTCACTATGAGTAGTTTTTCTTTTATCCTCTAGAATATGACTAATTAGAATAAATTATCTAATGCCAATTAGCTCAACAATCTCCTACAACCACAATGCTTATTTTTTATTATAGACGATTCATGATTTTAAATGTAATTATGGTCTTGCCTACACCAAAAAACTTAACGTGCAATAGTTAAGTCTCTGAATTTACAGAATGGAAACAATTCTATATAGCAAACACATTTTTCCTGTGGACTACCATACCATGCACCAAGTGCAAGGTAGCTTAGGACTCACCTGCAGAAGGAAGCTGGGAGGTCATAACCTTGAGCATGCATTTGCATTTCACTGTATGCTCTTCATGATCCCACTGAATGTATACTGTTAATGCACAGCAAGAACCATGTTGTTCAAGGAACGTTTGTATCTGCTTTGAAAGTGGCTTTCAGGTAATGGGTACTAAACAGTTTCCATGAGGAAAGTGTGTGGTGTGCCTATAGGACTGTAAGTTGAGAGCTGCCACTTTTGGGTACTGTGCACCAAATCCCTCACGTGGACAAGCCAGGAGCTTTGCCATTTTTTCTGAGATTAATCCTCGCAATTTAATACCACTATTTTCATTGATTGGAATTAAGAATAGGACAGAGCCCTAAATTTGCTCAGAACAGTTTAGTAACTCACCAATTTTCATAAATTTATATTTCCAATTACTTTATAACCCCATTAATTTAACCTGTTTCACCATTGACCTGCGTGTGTTTTTCAAGAGGAGACGTCTACCTGCTAAAAGGAGCAAGGGTTTGTCTGTGTCGGAACATCAATGTCTAACACAGACAAGGGTCAAGTTAACCTCAAATGACTGTCAGAAAAGAAACCCAAAATTCTTGGATCACAGAATAAATGCAGGACTCAATTTTGGTAGCTTGGCCAACAGAGTTCAACAGCCCAAAGCTGGCTCTCGCGCATGCTCCCAGCACTCCTCACTCTTCAAAATCCCTACAGAACTGAAAGCCAAATCTTGGCATCTCCGTCCTCCTTTTTGACCCCACACTCTTGTGTGATAGACAGAATGGCCCATGGTTTAATTGGCTTAAGGTCAATGCCACTTCCATTATGAACAAAAGCCAGGAAACAAAATAAGTCTAAAGCTTAGAGCTAAGTTAAACTAAGTTTAAATTAAAGTTAAGCTAAGTCTGACTTCAGTAGAAGTTCTCCTCCTGGAATTAAAAATAAGCAAATTTTGGTCCATGTAGAATGTGTCATAACCTGTTTATCTGGAGACGGTTAAAAGGACATTGTGTGTACCTCTAAGAAATTACTATCAAGTACTGCCCCACTGTCTTTGGCATGTAAATATGCTCTCACAGCATTGCACTGTAAATCCTCCTTCTATTAATTTAGAAATTTAACACTGTTACTACAGGGATGACTTGTTTTACTCTTTTGCATTGAGTGAATGTCGAAGCCTTCAGAGGTATTTATACTAAAGAACATAATCTGTGTCTGGGGGCTATTTTGCCATTCACACTATCAAGTACAGAAGTGTGATAAACTTAGGTTAAAGAATCTCTGATTTTACTTCATCGATGTTAACTTGGTTCACCCTTGAAAACCAGTCGCTGTATTTTAAGTCAGCAATAAGGAAGAGCAACGCATCACATCAGAATTGCCATTTTGCAAACAGCTTTGTTCCAGTTCACTCTTCTTTTTCTGGTGTCATTTGTGCAGACTGCTGGGTGATTTCTGCAGCTTTAGACATGGAAGATGGTCACCACTACCTGTGTCGACACACTAAAGTATCAGACTGTGAAGTATCAGTACCAGGTTTAAAATTAAACCTCAGGTTTAAAATTGCTTGACTGAGTGCAGGTGTTTAAGCACACAAGGTTGTTTAACTATCATGAGATAAACTTAAATTTGGAATATTAAGCTGAAAAGAAATATAATTTCCCTTGGAAGATTTGTACTGTACAAGCATTGCTAATGCAATGCACAACCTCAATAATTCAATTGATTTAGTACAGCTGATACAATTCCCAGGCTAACAGTCTCTGGGGGAATTCAATTACTCCTTTGCTAAAAGAAACTGTCAGAACACATTCTCAGATAACCTGGATGTATCATAGAAGAAAATATATTTCCCTAAATTTAACAGCACAACCAAATACATCATTTTAATTCATTCTGTAGAGTAAGTAATATCAACTAGCTGTAGAATGACACAAAGAAACCTCTTTTTATAACTTAGACACAATTATACAGAAAAATCAGGGGGAAAAGGTGTAGTGATCACACCAGCATAACTCCAATGGATTTTGCATAATTAACTCTGATTTAAAATGGGCCATACTCAAACTCCACTCTAAGTGCTGACAGTCATCTTTTTTCCCCCTTTTTAGGTTTTTTTTTTATGATGTCCCTCTTCTAATCAAAGCGCAGAAGACAAGACATGGCAGAGTCTTCATCACTTTAAGTATTTATAACAGATCACACCATCTTTCTAAATGAAAGGTGACAGCTAAATCTGAGGTTACTTACTTGATGCAGGAATTTAATAATATTCTCTGATATGTTTATACAGTTAGCCTGATTTGTGATACCATAAATTATATTCTAACCTATGACCTGGGTGTGTTGGGTCTGAACGTGAATCATAACCTCACTCGGGTACATGGCAAGGAGGCTTTCATCAGTGCCCCTTTCTCCTCTCTCTTCAGACTGTTTCAAAGGCTTCATCTCATAGATGAACATTCAGTTCCAGCAGAACTCAGAAATTTTATAAGCTTACGGCAGCAATTGTTTTATGTTTTCAGTTTAGTTCTAATGATGGCCTCATTATTTTTTCTTTTCTTGGTTATATTGATGTGGAGGAGTTTAATGCAGCAAACAAATTCCTAACCATATGGTTACTTCTTTGCACAGTTTGAAAGCTTAGTTTGACAGATTGTTGTCTCACTGTTTAATAAAATATCAACACACACATAGCACAGAAGAAGCGACATTCATCTCTAAGAGACCTCTTATGATTCAAGTGGTAGATTGCAAGAAACCTTCTCAATATCCTACATTTGCTTCAAGACTGCACCAGGTCTTCGTGCCCAGGGATCCGGATGTGAAGATAGTATTATTACAAAGATCAATTTAAAGATTAATTCTCAACTGAGATTTCCTTAAATCTGCATAGCAGAACGTGTCCTTAGCAACACAGTACACTACCAACAGCTTAATTTCTCTTCAAGTGACTATACCAGCTTTCCACAATCACCGAGTCAAAGTCTTGATGTGTAATTTAAAGGTGGAGTCAAAACAGCCCTTAACACTCTGAGACATTATGAATTACTTCATCCCCTTTAGGTATGAGGGACCGCTGTGAATGGTAAATCTCCTCTGCACAGCAGGTAGAGCCTTCTGGGCTGGGTCAACGTGAGGAACGTGCTTCACTTAAAACAGGACCAGAAAGCTCTGCAACAAAGTACACACAACTGTCTTTTCTCATTTCTTCTAACTTCAGGGCTTGAACTAGATAAAAGAAGAACCAATCTGATGCCACAAATGTGAATCACATTATTTAAAGCATACTTTGAAGACAGTAAAGGGTGTTATTCTAAAGTCTGCAAAGCAGTATGAACACCAGGCCTGGGAAACATGCAATGCTAGCAAAACTGCAGTAATTCATACTGGAAGGAATAACCTTAACTAGCCAAAGTTGGATTTTAAATTAGCTGTCATCACTCAGGAAAAAGATACTACATTATTGCAGACAGCTCAGCGAAAACCTCTGCTCATTCTCTGGCTATGGCTGCGATAACTGATGAAGTGGTAGAATATATAAAAGATGATATGTATAATAATTGTAACTCTATCACAATGACATTGCTCGTCTGGCCTCTCATGCCATTGCTAGGAGTGTGACTGATGTCATTTTTTACTGCAGTTGATGAGCAACAACTGCCTAAGGATTGACACATGAGGGACTGAACCAGAGCAGCCTAGAGCTCAAAGCACGAGCTGAGTCCTGGAAAGAAGACTCAAGATTTGTGATGTCTCTCTCACCAGTGAAGTCTAAGTACACGCTATCTCACTGCATTATTCACTTAGTAAAGTAGCTAGTAAAGGGAAGAAAGAAAGTAGGCAAAATCATTTAATGTGTTCCTTTCCTGAGAATGAAAAGTTTTCAGTAAAATGTTTCCTGTAAAAAAAGTAAAATAAAAAAAAATAAAAAATCTATCTCGTTATCAAAATGCACAGTGGTAACTGACATCGTTTACTGCTGGGAGTAAAGACTTTGTGGAAGTGAGACAAGGTTAGAAGGTTGCAATGATTCAATGATATGCAAGCATATTTTCCATTTGAAGGGTATAATACAATACAGGTTGCTGTAATAGTGCATTATTACCACCCAGTGTTATCTATTGAGGTAGGTCTAAATCCTGCCATCCTCATACTCTGAAATCTCCTAATGAAGTTCCAACTGTATCCTATCCTGAACAAAGCTAATGGCATTCAGCGTACAAAACACTGAGCCTGCTGGAATGCCAAGGCATGGTGCAGTTGCATGACCCAGAAACACAGCCCACAGAAGACTGCTATAAAGCATTCTCAGTTAAAAGCTTTTCACATGGAACAAATTTGCTGGAGAGCTGGGTCATCACCAGACAACCACCTTGTTCAAAAGGAAACAGAATAAAGCACAAAACCACTGACAATGAATAAGCCTTTCCATCAGGCAGCTTCTCACCCTGAAATGAAGGACTAAAGCTCTTATGAAAGACATACGACTTGACTGCTGCTGTTTAAGTGGAAGGGAGTTACTATTTGTTTGGGATGGGAAGGGGAAAAATACTTAGGTACTGAAGTAACTGGCAGAAGTTTAAAACTTCAATTAGACAATAAATTATTCTCTTTTCTATACTTTGTCTGATTTCCTTAATAATTTTCACTCACATGGACTATACTAAAGGGTACTGAGATCTCTCCAGGTGCGCTTCATAACACAGCCAATAGTAGAAATAGAATTCACTTTAAAGTCAGGAAGTATGCAAGTGCACCACAGAATGACAGAATAATTCAGGTTGGAAAGGACCTCAGGAGGTCACCTGATCCAACCTCCTGCTCAAAGCAGGGCTGACGCTCCGTTCAAACCATGTGCTCAGGAAATTGTCCAGTTGGATATTGAAAACCTCCAAGGATGGAGACTGCACAACCTCTGGGCAGGCTGCTCCAATGCTTTGTTATCCTTACAGTGATTTTTTTCTTTTTTCTTTTTATCCAGTTAGAATTCCCTCTCTTTCAAGTTATGATAGTTGCCTCCCGCTCTCCCACCATGCACCTCAGTAAGGAGCTCATCTCCACATCCTTGAAGGCCTCCTCATAGGTATGGGAATGCTGCTATTAGGTCCTCCTAAAGCCATCCCTTCCCCAGGCTGAACAAGTCCAGCTCCCTGAGAATCTCCTCTCAGAATATGTGCTCCAGCCCCTCAACTATCAACGCTCCAGTTAATCAGTGTCTTTTGGTATGGGAAGGCACAAAGCTGGATGCAGCTTCCTGCATGTGGACTAGCGAATGCTCAATAAAAGAGGTTATCTTCAATCTCCTCGTTGTGTTCCGTTGAAACTGCCCTCTGTGCAGGTGGCTTTCATCACTGCCAGGGGCCACTGCTCTCAGGTTTAGCCAACTGTCCACTAGGACCCCAGATATCCCATATGCATCTCCAAGCACTTATAATTGAACATAAGACATCAAAATAAATCAAGATGTGCTTGATGTACATACATCATATTGAAACATAACATAAAATCAAGACGTAACTCCTTGATAAATGAATCCCCTACCACTTTCAGCTTATGTCCATCGATTCATATGAGTAGATCTGGGGAGAAAAACATCTTAGCACTGGGTAAGAGAAGTTCATTATCTATAATTTTAAATTCAACATTGAGGAGTACGTACCTTCACGGGGAATTTTTTTTTCAGAGTATGCAAATCAAAAAAGGTGGAAAACCACTTAACTCCTTCAGTGGATATTTAATTCATCCTGGTTATACTTCCTCATTCATTCCCCAAATGACTGTTTCAACTATTATGTGAATGAACTGTTCTTTTTCTTACGTGGCAGAACTGTATAGGAAACTGATAATGAAATACAGGTATAAAAAGGAACTCCAGATATTTATCTTTATAAAATTTAATAAAGTTTTTGAATGAGATACACCATTTTAACATGAAATGGCCCAACCGGTCACTGCATTGATTTATGGAGGCATATTCACAATTTCTGTAAGTAAATGCAGTTCCCTGACTTTGGCTGAGCTAAGGGTTTAATTTCTGCTCTCAGAAATAAATTAGTTATTATTTAATAACTCTCTGACCTAACAGCATAGAACTGGCCCAGGAAATCTTCCTATCAAGTTATTCCACCTACTAGGCTGAAATCAGAGAATGTTCTTGCTTATTCCTGATCTGGTAATACAATCCTCCTGTTCTTGGCTACTGCTTAAACATGGGGTTGTGTGATGTGGGTTTAATCCAAAAGGCTGTGTAAGATCTAGGGCTCAGGTGTTTGCCCTTTTGCCTTTATCTCAAGAGTACCATGGAGAAGGTGCGCAACTCTGCGCCATCAAGTGTTGCTCAATGGCCACACACTCATAACTGCCATTGCATTCACATAGTCCATGTTATGTGGACTATACTGGCTCCATAAACTGGATTCTATGAGGTATTTTCAAATTAGAGTGGTGATATTCAGAAAATCAGATAACCATTGCTGCTTGGAGTAGAATACTGTACTCAGTTACCAGCTTTAAGCATAACCAAATAAAATCTCCATTCACATTTATTAGCAAAGCCAGAGTTTTGCATATGTTACAGAAGAACTTGAAGGATAACTCAGTAATAATTGTATACGATACTGGTTAAGTTAGTAAACAGCTGTCATGTCATCTACTGGGCATGAAGGGACAGGCAACATTATCAAGGTAAAATATCTATTGCTTATGTTATGCAACAGTGCCGAGGAGGGAAAAGCATGAGAGCCAGGAGACAAAGAGAGAATTATGTGGAGGAAAACTCTTACTAATTCTCTTAGTCACAGTGGACCTGACTCACCACTGAGTCACTTCAGCAGTGTGCCAGGGCAAATGAACCATTTTCAATGGGGATTACACCAGCATAAATGTAGTGTAATGTTTTGAATCAATCCTTTTCCTCATCTTCTTCTCCTTACTGGATTCATTTATCATCCCACTAGATACCAAGAAACAGTCATGTGAGATGTTCAATACATGCACCTGAAGCATTACTTACAGCTTTAGCTGTCTCACATGTACGGCTATTTCATATTGTCTGGGTTCTGGCTCATCCCGCTGTACTTTGCAGAGCCTTGAGACTTCCCACCCACATTTGAGTCATTTTTACTGCCTCCCACACACTCTTTATTCTTCCAGGTATAAAGTGCAGATCGAATGTTACCACCAGGGACATTTATCTCAGAATAATAGTAACTTACTATATACTGGACTCTCAGGAGAAGTTTCTAATGCTTGCAGGAGAAATAAAAAATAATTAAAAAACCCTAAAGGGAATAATTAAGAAAAATCAGCACTATTATAACTGTAATCTCATTCTGTGACATCTGCAAACAAGTTCTGACTAAGGAGCAAATTCAGCCCTGCCGCAGTCAGGAAAAGGCCAATAGTGCATTTTTTCTACAGAATTTGTACATGATCTTGTAAACCAAAGTGGTATGTCATGCCTAAAATCACTGATTTTGTACTCAGTTGCTTTTGTTATGCAATGACTGATCTGTTCCTTTTGTCTTTTTCTTCTCAGCTTTGCAAATTTTTCTTGCCACCCACTGAGACTGGAAGAGGCTTCTGTTTTCCATTTGCTCAACAACCTCCTTCATTTCTTTTCCACTTTCCCACTCCTTAAAACCCACTTACGGACCAAGACAAGCTGCAGCTGGCTCTCACTTCTGCCATCCCTTGATAGGGGAGAGGGAGCAAAGAAGGAGAAAGATGACTTGCAGACATATTCCCCTTCGTTTTCGACTGCAGCTGTGGATTTAGCCCACCCATTTCAGACGGGAAGAATGAAGCTGCAACCGACACCAAACAGCGCTGGAGAGGTGGCATGATCTATCAGATGAAGCCAGCACAGCTCTTCTCATGTTGGTTGTGGTGATCCGGGCTGCAAACATCTGAGGACAGAAGCTATCTCTCATTCTGTGCCTGAATAAGGACTGATATTTTTGATCCCTAAATTTAGCTGGGACAGGAAACGCTGCTGTCTTATGCAGAACTGACATTAATAGTCCTTCATGGAAGTAGGAAGTTGCTACTTTCAGACTCATCAACACATTTCCAGTTCAAGGTACCACGCAGAAGTTCCTACTTTGGGGAGGAAAAAAAAAAATCTGAAGCAGCACAAAAAATGCTGAAGGTTGGCAGGATGAAAAATCATAAAGATACAAGAAATGAGTCACACAGGCAGCTTCCCTGCTATTAGCAGACACACTGAACCACTGTCACATGGTCCCGAGCATCCTGGAGATACTTTATCAACAAAGCCAATTGTCACTAAGTGCACTTACTGCTGCACCACTGTCATGGTTACGGGAGCGAGCTGGAGGGAGGCGCTTGTGCTGTTGGCCGGCTCGTGGGTAGGTACAGGGCACTGCAGAGCTGCTGGCCGACCGCAGTGTGCCCCAGGCGTGACTCAGAAGACCACCAGAAATGAAAGAAATTATGCAAAGTAACAGGATTAGGAACTGAAGACACCCAAAAAGTGCATCGTTTCACATTGTCAAAATATTCAAATGCAGGCGAATAGTACTAGATAATAACGCATCACCACAGCAACACATTGCTTAGAGAGGCATTGTAACCGGCGTACTGTGTGCTGGCGGTGTCTGAGGCTCAGAGGGTATCGGTGACTACAGGAAGCACAGCTCTAATGCTTTCATTAATCAATTAAGATAGTTTAAGAGAGTTAACTGGTACTACACTTTTGCATAATGGGACAAGGCAGTGGACAGCATTCATTCACCTGCCTGCCAGGCTTAAGAGTCAAACTACGCACTAAAACTGTCACACACAAACCCACACAGGCACAAATGCACTACTGGAACGCTACTGGGGACTTTTTCTGTACATACGAGGGAAATCCTCAACAGAAAAGAAAGCAAGCAACTGGAAAAAAAAACTAAACCAAAGCCTGCAGTAGTCATTCTTTCCTCTGTATCAATCAGTTCAACCAGTTTCCCTCAAATTCTGAGCTGCTTTATTCTGTGATTCAGAAATAGTTTGCAAAATCCCTTACTTTGGTAAAAATGTAACAGGCTTAAGCTATTACCAAATGCTACTCAGTGCTCTTACTCAATAAACCTAAAAACTTATTTACAAGGTAAATACTATGCAAATAGTTCAGGAATAAATATGGATAGGTGTAGCTCGGTGGCTGTTTCTGGAGAGAAGAGGTGGTTGAAAAAGGGAAAGGATGAGGCTGGAAGAAAGGTAAGGTGAATGTATCTAAACCAATACAACTGGGCTACAGAAAAGGCTAGAAGCTAAGGTCAAAAATATTTTCATTGCTATTTATATGCTTGCTGATAGTATTTTTAATGATGCCTGTTTAAAGAAGAAAGTCCAACTCAACTGTCAATTAACGCTTACCCAGCCAAGTTCAGATACTACGCACTGATGATTAACCTGCCTTTGTAAACCAGCAGCCCCAGACAAATGCAAGTGGCACCAAAACAGAGACTGTTCTCAAGCTGCAAAATGCCTGGCATCTCAGCAAACACTATGCATTCAAAGTGCTAGTTAATGTTTCCTACCTTAGATGGTTTCCTTTTGCAACAGCTAACGCTGATTTATTTAGATGTATCTTTTCCAACAGTTTTCCTTCTTCTCATGATGGGAGAAAACTGGCGTAGAGAGCAGTTTCTAACTGAAGATTAGTACCGACACCTGGATCCTTTTGCTGCTCTGACAACCTTCACAAGGCTGTCCATGCTACAGGAAACCCTTCCGCCGTATAGACGGAGCCGCTTTTATTGCGCGTTTCAGTATTAATGCCTATATTATAAGCTGCTCAAGTACCTTTCACACATCACTAGGTTTTGTTGTTAGCGAAACAGCAGGGTAACAGACATTTCAGAATGAACCATTCTTCCACACTGCAGGCAGAAATTTGTACACCCTGCTGTAAAGAATTAGTCTCGTCTCTCTGCTATACCGAGACTTTTGCAAAGGGAAAGGCAATTGATTTACAAAGTAGATGTGGCTGCAAACAAAACCAGCCCAACCCTAGGGCAAAGCAAAAAACAAACTACAAAAAAATAAGATTCATGTTTTAATTAATAAATCACTGAGGTATAAGTGGCATTTAATTGACGTGTAAATAATTGATGTTTCTAGTCTCATTCCTGTCTAGTGCCTACTGCATTTGTTCCCTTATTTTAAAGTAACACCCAGTTACAATTAATAGATTTAAAAAAAAATATCTTGACTATGCTTTTCTAGACATTTACACATACATGTAAAGCAGAAATATGTTAACTCTTTCTTCCCCCACATATACCGAGTGCCATGCTGCCATGTTAGGATGTCAGATACAGCAGTTGGATCCATCTTTATGTTTATTAAGTGATACAGCCATTGTCACCAGCACTTGTAGGAAACATTTACACCACAGCCGTGTAGCTGTAAATCACGGGACAGTTGTAGACAGAAGTCTAGTCAAGTACTGAAAAATACCCCTCAGTACTTACAGAAGCAGTTGAGTTGCACGTAAATAAGCCCCAAGAGACCTTTCCAAAAGCATAACTTCCAACATGCTACACTGTCAACTTTTATTCACATGAAATTAAAACCACCAGCTAGTAGTGGTGGAGATCCAGCTTCTTCATCAGCTACCAGTACAGCTGGTCGTGGAGGCTGCTGAGGCCGCTCAGCCCAGCCGTCACTGCGCTGTGGTCGCCTGTCCAAGCAATCACACCTGATCACCTCACAGACTGTACCATGTTGGCCATCAAAACTTCCCCAGGAGGTTATCTTTGGATATGAAGGCTGCCTCTAACAACCTAAGCTTCCTCTGACATCATTAGCTGAAACAGCAGATGAAGAGACACCACCCTCCAAGTCGTATCTCGCTACAGGCTATCAATGGTAACAAAGCCACAGGAGAAAAACAGGCTTAGTGTGAGATACACCAGGGAAAGTACTTTCTTTAGAAACAGTGGAAGGGGTTACTATCACGGCACAATGTAGTGGCGAGGCATCATCTGGAGTACAATGTCCACCCATGCTGAAAGAAGGTGGTTCCAGCTGAGAACAGATGGTGAGAAAGTCCACCAGCACCACCAGAAAAGCCTGAGGCTGACTTTATGAGAGAAGAATTTGGCTCGCTGAAGTTTGCAAAACAAAAATTGAGAGGAACTAAGACTGTACTCCATAAATTCTCCTTAGAGTTCATCAATTAAAGGGGAGAAGATCAAAAAAGCTAAAAATGAATCTCTATCAGAAGAATTAATAACTATACAGACACCAATTACCAATACGTAGTTTGCTGCAATTGAGTTTCTAAGTATCAGATATTAAAAAAACCCAGGCATGTTCCCCAGGAGGAGTTGCTGGCTGCCACACAGCTCCTCTGCACACCTCAGCAGCCTTGCAAGCCTTTGCACGGCTTGTCGTGTGGGAAGCACCAGGAGGTAGGCAACCCTCCTCCGCCTCCTCCCAGCAAAACTCAGCTAGGAGACTGATTAAAGATCACGAAACGAATGGAAAGTGTTTTCTTGATTGGAAGAGGTTTGTATCAGGCTCTGAATTATCATGTGAAATATAGTATATTTTTAGAAAAAAGGCAATTACATTTATTTTGTCTATTTTTATGATATGCTCATTAGCCCAAGTTGAGATTTTAATTAATAAATAACTGCTTGTGATAGAAAAGGAGAGAAAAAGTATTTTTAGTGCCAAATGCAGAGAAATAGATTGCAACATGACAAAAGGGAAATGGCTGGTTATAAAAATCAACAGCTTGTTATTTTAAAATGTGTTTATTTTCTGTGTTATTGCATGATTTTAGCTACTGCTGGACTGGGAACAGAGCTACAGCATAAGCACTAAAATAACCCCCTTTTCTCCCTAAAGGTTTCCAGTCGCACTGCATTTTAAGTCAAATGAGAAAGTAAATTCCAGCCTCCTCTTGCTCCCCATTCAAGATGGTAGGTTTGACAATATATATGGTCAGTCCTGTGGGGAGGACTGATGTTGCATTAAACAGCGCTCCGCATGCTTCACAAGCAAAGCAAACCTTGCCCATAAAAGCACTGGTGGGCAGAGTTTTTGTAAAAAGAACAGCAAAACTGTTGCCTTTAAAAGCAATAGAAGAATTTATGGTCTCCGTAAATTAGCTGCTCAGCCCCTTTTGTAGCTTTCCCAGTACAAGTTCCCTGGGAGACTGGGGGCAAGCCAAGGTGGACTGAAGGGGAAGAAAAAACAAGAAAAGAATTATAAACATGGAATTGATCTGGCCCTCAGAAAATGGGCTGAAGGAAGAATTTAAGTAAGTAAATCATCACTGCATTTGGCTGGCAACCTACAAAACCAGTCATGTTTTTATAAGTTATCAGTAACTCACACTAGTTGACTCTCCCTTCCTGCTCTGCTGAATAAACACTTAAAATGAACAAGTGTTGGAAAGGGAGACAATACTATAAAATCTGGGCACAGAATAATTGTGGAAGCAGCTGTCCTCCTGACATTATCACAGAAATCAGAGATGGAAAAAATCCTATTAGGTCATATAGTCCCTCCCTTTGTCATTGCAGGACTGTTCCCTAACGTAGATTTTCCATCGCCTTGTCCAACGTTGTTTTAATACGATCTAAGTGATAGCTTCCAGCAGCTCCCTTGGGAGACAATTCCTCTGCCTAATAAGTATCACTGTCAAGATTTTCCCCCACTTTAAATAGCAATTTGCCCTATTAGTTCTGTGTACCTCCAGATTTTATTCAGGATGGTAAAAAGAAATACTGAAGTTTTGAAAAATGTTTCAGGATTCCAGACAATTCCACAAAAAAATAGATCCTACAACAAAAAGCAGCCATAACTACTTTTTATTTTTTCTGTCCTCCTGACCAGGAGATACACAAACATATCAACAAGCCATCCAGCAACAAACACAGCCTGAGTTTGATACCAGACAGATGGAAGAATCAGCCCCAATTCCAAGCCTTTTGAGCTAGTTTCCATATTGTTGTAACAAGCCTCCAGACATTAAATATCATTGTACCTGTTCAAATCCATTGCCTGCTTCACACTAACTTCATCCTGTCTTTCCTGTCTGATAATGACACTAGCTGACACTGCTGTGCTTTTTACAGATCGCAAAAGTCCTTTCTCCTCATCTGCCCTTCTCTTTTTTAAAAAGTTTTCAGAATCTTGCATCAGTATTTTTTCCACAGATGAATGCCACAGACTTCAATCGAAGGCGCTCCCAGCCTGCGCCAGTACCAAGGTAAGAAGAGAATCGGTGCTACAGCACTGTCATCAGGGCAACATTGGGGAAGCGGAGAGGAGGGGGCACACATGCACCAACCAAAAACATCACCTAGAACTACAACGATGGACGTAATCAGCCATGGTAAAATTCCTACAACAGCTATAAAAGAATTAGTTTTGTTCTTGGTTCATCTGTAATGAAACCAAAGAATTCTCATTATGCTCAGTACGCTCTCACCAAGCAGTCAGAGGAAACCGATACAGCCACATGTGCCCCCAGGTCCCACAAATCCAACTGAGCACTGTTACTGTACCAATCTTCTTTTTAATCTTTTTTTTCTTTTCATTGTCCACAGAGACAAGTAAGGACCCAGTTCTTAATCACATCACACCACATGCTAACGTTTAACCATATTGTGGGTAAAATACTACCAAATAAAAAGAGTACTTTTGTATAGATATTTCAAGGCAAGAACCAGGACAGAAAAACACAATACTGTGAAGCCAAGAGTCAGTAGAGAAATTGGAGCTTCTGTTCTTCTCCCATCTTCATAGTAATCACTCCCTGCAACCTGTTGTGGGTAAGCGCACCCCAAATTCGCTATAGCTTTCACCATGACTTGATGATCCTAGAGGTCTTTTCCAACCTTAAAGATTCTGATTCTATGATTCTATGACACTCTTCTCACGGCATTCACCTCTCTCATCTATCACATAACTAGTAAGGTAATTAGCTCCACCTTCAAAGCCCACCCCCACTTACTACTTTTCATTCAATGCCAAAGGCTGACATCTCTGAAAATGTAGCAGCTTCCACTGGTCACCCCTTAAATTTTTGAAGACTTTTAATGTTTCCTCCTGTTTTGATGCTCCCGCTTGAGAGAGCTGTCTGCAAATAGTGAGAAAGCTGTCTTTAGGCTCTTTCAAATCCCTTATTAGAAGTCTGTTTTCTGAGCTGTCTATAAAAACATTTGATGATGGAAAAGCCACCCATGCACTAACCCATACCATGCCACCTAGTATGGACTCATTGTTTCCTTCCACTTGCTTCTCAGTCCCTTCCATAGCTATAATTGTCCGCCACTTGGATAATTAAGTCTTTGCATGACTCCTTTCTCTTGTGGAAGTCCTTAGGGATTTCTCCAGGTGCTCTGAACTGATGAAGAGACAGGATTAAACTGAGCGATCTGGGGAACCTCTTCCTAACTACAGTACTGCTAAGGCTTAACAAGATAAAGGGAAAGGGTAGAAAGAAAAAGTGGGTAATTGCTGACATTGACTGGATAAACAAACACTTAGATCTAAAGATAAATTCTATTCGGATCAAAGGAACATGTTCATTGCTGACGCTGGGTCAGTTATGTGGAAATCTCTTTTGCATAAAGCATAAACATGCACCTACACTAAACAACCTCCTTGCTTTTTAGAATAACAAACTAAAAAACATCCCTGCAACACAGCTCATTTCTGCGTGCAAAAATACATTTCAAATGATTAATTTTAGTTTTTCCAACAGCTTCATCCTAACTCTGGGGAACATAGAACGGAATCAAAGAGCAGAAATTACAAAAGGAATTTAGGGTATTAAAATGTGCCTGATAACCCATTCACTCATTACTTCTGCCACTTGAACGTTCTCCAGTACCACAAATATCCATTTAGGGAGTATCAAATCATTAATACAAGAAACAGGAAAGAATTATAGAAAAATTTTCTAGTATTTAATAAAAGTGACATTAAACTATTGCATTAACACTCATTTGTGAGCATTCAACTACACAAAAAAGAGCAAGTCTCTTTGTACACTTTGAGATGTGTTTGAATGACAGTTTCTCCTTACCTCAAGCACTCTTCCTGTGATATACTTTTCACAATTGTCACATCTGATACCAAACTTTGCATGATAGTCCGTTTCGCAGTACGGAACACCATCCCTAGGGAAGAACAGCAGGACATTCAGAGATTGCTTAAAGTAGGCTCACAGGTTTACTAGGAGACGATACAGCTAAAAATTACTAATGCTTCGAGACTTCACAGGGTGTTTATGGACTTGCCCACCTCCCAAATACTTGTATTTATTAATTTTGTAACAAATTGAACTACTTCAGCCCTTCCAAGTCTACCATAATTGCACTTTGCTACTTCGTCAATGAATTAAGCTGTCATCATCTCTCTCCTGGTTATAACACTGGGTCTCTGAGACCCAGTGCCTCACATCATTTATTTTGGTAGTGTTACTCATTAACTTCATCCATGTGTTTCCCACTTTTTGGAAAAAATAGTTATTTCTACATATTATTCTCTCCTTCTTTACTTATCATGTAATTGTACTTTTAGCTCAGACTACACAGAGTAATTTCTCAACTGACTATCTTGACTGTGAACCAAGCTTTGATTAACACTTGAGTCTTCTGACATTCTTGACTGGACTTGCTTAAACACAGTCTTGGATTAACCAACTTGGGAACCTGCTCCATGGAAGCCGGTAATAACTAAGAGACTTCAGCCTGAGCAGCAGAAGAGATCTCGCAGTATGTTCATGCAGACGTGAACAGTTATGTCACCACCACAACTGATTTAAGATAATGTACAATTTAAAAAAATGAAGAATAAAACAGAAGTCTTAGCTTTTATTCTAAAAAGTCAGAATTAGAACACTTGGGCTATTGCTCTGAAATGAACCTATTTGTTAATTTTACATTTAGATCACAATTTTAAAAAAATTTACACTTAAGACCATTAAACTGATGAATGAAAATAAATTACTCTAGAAGAAACTGGAGACTCTTCTCCTCTTTCAAAGTGGAAGTTAAACATAGTAAAATATATTTAGTGTGTTATGTTAAAACAGGCCATGATCAGACAGATTTATTAGCAGAGGCATAATTTTAATGGACATTTCCATGGAGAAACATAAAAATTAATTTTATAGCATACAAGTTGGATTACTTAGAGACTAACCTATAAGTTATCACAATAACTAATTGAATTAATTGAAACCAGGATGTTTCTTGCCTTGAGTTATTTTGTTTGGCATTTAGCTGAGGATTTGAAAAGAGGATTTCAAAATAACTAGATGTTTATAATTTATGGGGTTTTAATTATTAAATAACAAGCAAAAAAAAGCGCTGTACCAAAATACAGCAGAGTAGCATAACATTTGAGATAATGCAAAGCCTTATTTAAGAACACCCTTTTATTAAATGTTGTTTCTCCAGTGCAAGCTGTGAAATTAAATGTTATACCTGTACTAATCTAAATTCAAAGAATTATTGAAAGTCAGTGGCACATCGCCTCTGAAATTCCACCACCTCTGGGCACTGGTGATTGAGTTGCTTTGCTGTTTAAGAAAATTTCATCATATCAACACACTTCTCCAAAGCAGAAATTAATCCCAGGTGCCTTGGCTGGAGAAAGCCCTGTATCTCACTGGACTGATACGAGTGCTGACGTGGGACTTGGTCTGCATGTGCTTTGTGCGCCCTCTCATCGCTGTCATCATAGTCAGTCCAAATCTGACAGCATAAGGGTCTGGAGCAGCACAAAAGCATGATATGTACCTCCTTAATGAACTTTTTGACAACAGTTTTGCTTATGTGAAGCACATGGAAGGGATAATATCTGCCTGTTCACATTACAGCATCGCACAAAGTCAGACAACTAAGGGTGTATCTATGGGACTTTGAAGCTTACTCCACCCATTGCCTTTCCATAGCATAGCTGCTTTGGCAAGTCCCATTCCAGGTAAATGGACAAATTTGACTTCTACTTTTCTTCACTGGATTTTTTTTCTGCTTTTAATACCATTTAGATAATAATTTAGATAATTTTTAATCTTTTATATATCTCCAAACATTCATAAACAAAAACTAAAGTATATGCAATGCTAAATTAATTATTTGGTATGAAAAGAATGCTGAAAACGAGTGAAAATGCTCCTCTACTCAACTTACTTGCTGATGTATTCTGCATTCAGTAGCTTGCCACAGGTACTGCACTTAAAACAGCCCAAATGCCAGTGTTTGTCCAAGGCAACCAATGACTGCCCATTTTTTATTTCTGAACCACAGCCCCCGCAATCTGCAAGACAAAAATCCAATATGAGTGAATCACACGCTTTAGACGGTCACGCAACAATACTGGTTACTGCAGTGTGAGGATCCATCGGTGTCCTAGTAACAGCTCGTGCAGGCTCCAAAGCTTGCTGCTGGCTCCTCACTGATGGATGACAAGAGGTGCTGCCCTAGTATCACCCTGACATTGCTAGAAGACATGAATCATTTCAAAAAACCCCTAATGACTTAGGTTTCCTAGTGACTTTGGTTTTATTTTAATTAATTTATACTGTATCTAAAAGATAGGAAGTTTTGCTGATTAAGTTTCCAAGCATCGCAGATCAGCCCAATAAAATTAATAAAAAAGACATAAAAGCAATGAGATTAAAACAAATAATTGAACCTTCATATTAGACTTGGCTTCTGGGTCTCAAAGCTTTACTCATAGTTCAAAATTCTTTTTGCAACTGTAGAAAAAAATTAAGCTGAAATTCTAATGTGAACTTCTGTAACCAGGGAAAATACACCAAGAGTTGACAGTTACAAATTACTGAGTAGTAGTGACATTGCAACACGTGAAAGTGATGGCCGGCTACATATTTATTATAGAAATTCACTTATATAAAGCTCCAAAAAGTTCTAAGGAAAATTAAATGCAAAACATGTCATAAGTAGATAACACAGGCTAGGCTATGCTGCTTAAACGGGCTATATGTGAAGTAGCTATACTGCCTGTGAAAAATAGCTGAGTACAAGTTTGGAGGTTTTTTGTTTTGGTTTGGTTTTTGTTTGTTTTTTCTAAATGATGGATGCTCTTAATTACGGTAGCAAAAGCCACATCTACTCTCAGCTTCCAGGCCAACAGTCCACTAGTAAGGGCCCTGCTTAGGGATGCTACATAGACATGGGATTTGACCCTGGGTTTTGATATCCCAAATGAATCCTCTAATACCTGACAGGGTCCAGCTCTCAGTCACTCTTCACTCTGTAGATTCTGGTCTATATATAATTTTCTTACAAAATTTTAAAATAAAATATGTGGAAAAATAGGAACAAACAGCAGTAATAAACTGATTCTAGTATCAGTATCTCAGCAACCCTTCTAATTCTCCATATGATTAGATTCTGCATCTTATCTGAAACCATATTTATTAATTATTTTTAGGAATTCTTCATGTATACCAACAATTTGCTAGACAAGATACAAAGAAGAGTCATTTAGAGAAGCCAGAAGAGAAAAAAACCACAACAATGTCTTGCATGGAAAAGCAAGATACACAGAAGCATTAAAAAAAGACTTATCTAGTTATTAAGAAAGAACTGCAAGCATAGGATCTCATTAAAAGATTTAAACAGTCCTCTTAAAAACTTTCTGATTTAAGAGTCTATTTAGTTGGTTACGTGACCCTAATGAGACGTTCTGCTAGTGCCATTGTAAATGTTTAATTTCTGAGCGCACAACAATAACAGATAGTTCTTATTTTCCTTTCATGGATTTGGAATGGATTAAGAGAGCAATAATTGCCTCTCTAATGTCACCCTGTAGAGTACCAATATGTGGAAAAGTGTGTGTGCACCACAGATCAGAACATTTGAATTTTGCTAATAAAAGAGAACATTTGGGGGTGTGTCTGGATTTAGTCCTACAAGACAATAAATACTGCAGTATCTATCCTTTAACTGCAATAAGAAATTTGGTTGCGATCTCCCCTGCACCAGGAGTTCATCTGCCAATCTAATTTAATCTCACTGGTTTAAGGTTTATTTCACAAACTTAATACAACATCGTGTGCTGAGATGTCATTCACCTTTCATCAGGTTTATGCCTGGGTGCGCAGAAATGCAGCATTTTGTGAGCTACTTTTTTATTCCTAACTGTTATTTTCTCTGTTAAGTTCCAGATAATTAAAAACAAATATTGTGGTTGCTATGCCAACAGTGCCTATTGATGCAACGTCCTTGTCTTCCTGTCTTGGATGCAGCATCCTTTGGTGACTCACCTAATTTCAACCAATAACTCTGCAGAACACATCAATTTGCTGCTATATGTCAATATTCTTCCCCGAGTACTCTTTCAACATCAACACTGCCGCAAGAGGTTTTCACAGCTAGCATTTTATAAAAGAAACAAAACAGGTAGGTAGGTATTTATACAATAATAAAAAATTCAAGGACTCAGGCAAAAAGCAAATATTAGACATTCTTCATTTCTTCCAAATGTAATGCATAAAGGATGTCAAAACTAAAGTGGGAGGATGAAAATAGGACTGGTCAGAAGGGGCAGTGATGTTGGTGCTGAGTCCCAAGAGATGTCCTAAAAGCATTCTTGAGCTCAAGTCAGAGATAAATAGGCCAACAAATAACATACATAGTATGTATCAGGCAGTTCTGAGACAAGAGGAAAGCTGATGTAACAGTGGGTCAACATATCACTCGGTCCTTGACACAGCTTGCTTGAAGTCACGTGTTTTTGTGCACTACTGTTCTTTTCTAAAAAGAACTGTTCGGTTAAAACATGAAGGTCTTTTCCAAGAAGAGTGTTGTTAAAACAAGGAGACACTAACACTATTTATTGCTTTGTGTAATATGTAGCATAGCTACAGACAGCCATTCTGGACTTTCAATTTTCCAGTTCAAACAAGATGTCTCTGACACTGCTTGTTTATTCCTCAAACACTGGTTCTAGCCTAGGGATTAGGTGCTTGGAAAACAGGTGGTATTACATATTGCTCCTTCCCACATTACATATTAATCTGAACGTTTCCCAAATTCTTTATTATCTTTTTAGATATTTCCTTAATTTTCTGTGTATTGTCACTGGTCAGGCTCTTACATATCCTGCTACATATACATGCATGCACCTCCATGTATTTGTGGCTGCAGTGCTTCCCATTGACCCATCAAAGCTCTATTCATCACACCAAGGAAGGATTATACCATTGCTACCCGATTTCCTGAGTCCCATGAGCTCTACAGCTCCTGGGTCAGCTGGGTGCTGCATGTCACCATGAAATCAGAAGATGCTGGCCTGCAGCTGCACTGCAAGACACTGGGCAAATGGGAGTAAGGAAGAGATAAGAAAGGATATAGTCTACAATATAAGTCTACTCTATAAGGAGGATATTTATCTGGGATCCTGGCAACATCATGGCACAATTTACTTGCAGGCCAGATATGGACTTCAGTTTGCCGTTTGAGAAGTCATTATATCTATCAGCTCACCCCATCAGTACATCGTTGGAAAAGCAGAGCTGGTTAGTCGCGGGTGAAGATGAGAACAAATTCCTTTAGAAGTCCAGTCTACAGCATGGCAGATATCATGCAAGTTTGAACCAAAGCTCTTAACTAATTCCACTGAAACCTATCAAAAGACTTCATCCATTTCTAATGAGATTTAAAGCAGACCTGTATCTGAGGTTTAAATACAGACATTTGAGATTTTATTTGGGGAAAAGCTAAACTTCTGTTTTCGAAGGTCAGGTTTTGCCACAAAGACATGCTTCCAGTGCTGTTTCCCTGTGAGGTAAGTGGTTTGCTGAGGTTTGCAGGTAGGTACCTCTGCACTGAGAAGACTCGGTGCAGCGACCTGAGAGTGCTGGGGAAATGCAATGCAAGAAAAACTCTCCATGGGGTGCGTGTGTGTACAGAGAAAGGGAATGTAAATACGTTACAAGATTCTGTATCACAGATAATCAAATGAAGCTGTTCTGTCAGTACTCAACCATGCAAATAATGTTCATTAAAGTCAAAGGCACTTTTCCCATATGACAAGGAGACAAACAGACGATAGGCCATTAAAGTATGGATCTGCAAAATGCAGCCAGCCGACATGGCTGAGGATGATCCATTTCTGGAAAAAGTGACAAGAGAAAGCACCTGAGATGGCCATCCCCTTCCCAAAAAGAGAACGGCATTAGCGAGAGAGGAATCAGCATAGCGTCTCTCACTGCATTTACACAGCAGCTTTTGCTGAGAAACTGGAGAAAGAGGATGGTGAAAAATTCTCTAGAGAGATGCAGGGGGAAAAATAGAAAAGAGGAAAAAAAAAAAAGAGATTTCTTCCTGAAGTGGGCTGGATTCCTTATATACAAAGATGAGCGATCTACGGGGCCCTTCCTCAGCCATGTTAAATCCAGCTCGATGTGACGTGATATTCATCAAAAATATTTCCATCTTTGCTGTTTAATTGAATTGCTGTTGCTGTTTAATTACATAAAGGCAGTGGTTGACTGTTAAAGCACAGCAGCTCCTTGTGAACAAATCAGCAGAGGAACAGAGTTCACGGCGACAACGCCACTCTATGATCTGCTGCAAAAAAGGTGGTATGAGAAGACCACATTTCTCCTCTGCAGTGTTTGTATCTTCTGATAGTACATGACAGCACTGAGGTCAAGGCAAATGTCCCCTGGTCACGTTGCACACATTAACGCTTCCTGTGTGGTATTTAGCTATGCAGCCCTGTCACTGATATTTTCTGAAGCAATACTGGAAGACTTACAAATTTTTAAATCTCATGTTAGATTTTATTTTAGCTGGAGATGGACTAAATCCTCAAAAATATTAACATCTATATTACACCTTTCTCCAAATAATTTGATTTACTCCAGTTTTAATCAAATGTTTTGAGAGGTTCTATGTATTGTTAACCCTATAATGGCACCATTTGTGTTTCTTTTTAATATCAGACTTTCTGAGAAAACGAGCATATATTTTTTCATATGACTACATTGTATTTCTTGACACCTTTTATGCAGCATAGTGGCAGAAATTCCAGTTACACACATTGGTGTAAAATTTTATTCTTCAAACCTGCGCAGACTAAGAAGTACCAACAGAAAAGAGCAGGAACCCCTACTTACTTCGCAGGTTCTGCACGGGGAAAGAGCTGGTGCTGCTGGAAGGGGGCAGGGAACATTTCTGGCAGATGCACTCCTTCCCGTTAAAAGTTACGCGGTCGCCCGCAGGGAAAGGCAGCCTACAACAGAGGAAACAAAAGCAAACAGGTTACAGTCTCACGCCTTTATCAAAATGAAATATCTTTCCGTAAAGGGACTGTTTATTACTCTGGTTTCTTTTTCTCTGCTTGTCCAGCTCTCATTCACAGTTTTTCAGCCGCTTGGAGGCTGCAGTATTGAAGGGACATTCAAACAGACAATTGCAAATACAGATGTTACAGCTACTTAGAAAAAAAAATATCTAAAGCTACAAAGACACATTGAGCACTCAAGTACAAATCTTAGTGTATCTAAGAAATGTAGTATCAGCAAGGGTTGATCACTAACAGGATCAGTTACAGAATGAAAATAAAATTGGCATTACAGGGAGTAAGAGCAGGCAAAAGCAGCTGCTTTTATGTTGTTAAAATGCTGCATGAGAATGACGACTTTTATATGTTAAACAAACAGCACTTGTCCTCCCAACTTTGACCATATCAAAGTCCTTCTCTGCTCAGAAAGCAAATGCTGGTGAACTCTCATAGGAGAAAATCTATCCCAGTTATAAAACCCAAAGCATCTACATTACTTGTTTGCGCCACTCAACAACCTCTCTCCTTACACTTAATTAAATCCTTCCTTTTTATCAATGTTCTTAAAAAAACAAAGCTTTCCACTGTGAGCTTTCTTGTCTGGGCACAGAAACTGCTGAGTTTTTTTCTCTAAGACGACCAGATGGACAAATCACTTTGTAATGCAGCAAAAGATGATGAGGATTTAGAAACACATTTCAGTCCACCCAAAGCTCATGTCCAACTAAATCCCAAGTGAGCATGAAAATATGGCTTAAGTGGGGCACAAACATAATGTGGGCCTTCTGCCTCATGGTGAAGTCCATCTGATTGGATTATTTCATTAACATTTCCTTGAAACTCTGCATGACATTCCCCCACAAACGCTACCAAATTCATACCGAGAGGTTGTCTTCACTACAAAGGCCACACAGGTACTTCTTTCTAAGCATAAATATTATTTAGCTCCCTAAACCACCCAAGAGTGGCTTATTCTACATTAGTGTTGCATTTGAAAGAAATTTTTTATTACTTAAAAAGATAAAAAAAGCAATGCTGTCCTTTGTTTCTAAATAGTGTTACTAAAATTTATTTTAAACCAGCTAAATAATTGTTCAACACAGTCATCTGTTTTGGATCATAGGCAATACTTTAAAAATTATAGGGATGCATACAGTTTAAATATTTTTATATCGTTGGATATATGATAATGAATTCTGCTTTTCACCTCTTTTTTTTTTCCTTAATACTTAATACTCTAAATACCTGCTACTTTCTTACTCACCTAAAGTTAAGCTAAGGAAAAATATTTTATGGAAATAGCCTTTAAAATTGTTTTGCTCTTTGACAAAACTAAATGCTCCAGGTGTGATTCTGACACAGTCTAACGCCATGTTAGTACAGATCCAGGAGCCCTAAATTTCCACCTGTTCAAGAGAGGATTTTCTACCATGAACTTTGCTCAATAACCTGATCAGAAGAAGTCAATTCTCTCTCTACTATAACAGACAGTATTTAGATTAGATGTTAGGAAGAAATTCTTTACTGTGAGCGTGGTGAGGCACTGGAACAGGTTGCCCAGAGAAGCTGTGGATGCCCCCTCCCTGGAAGTGTTCAAGGCCAGGTTGGATGGGGCTTTGGGTAACGTGGTCTAGTGGAGGGTGTCCCTGCCCATGGCAGGGGGGTTGGGACCAGGTGATCTTGAAGGTCCCTTCCAACCCAAACCATTCTATGATCTCATCTTCACTTACAGATACCCATAGACTTATGACCACTGGTAATTTGCTCTAAATTAAACCCCCACAAAAATGGTAACCTGCTCCATGGATACAATCACACAACTACACTGCCATACAACTACCCTGACATCTTTTATTCTTATGCACAGTTGCATGCCCTGGGTAGGACATTACCATCAAGTATGTTTTGCCATGGTCTTCACAGGGACCGAGACTGGGACTCAGATAATAACTGGACTCTGATGAGACATCTCAGGAAAATGGCAGGCTTTGCCTCATTAATAGTCCTGGAGATGGTGATGTACTGGAAGTCATGAACTATTCACTGCTCTGAAGAAGTACCGTGATGACTGAACATTCTTGTATCTAGTATATTAGGAGCAGTAGCCAGAGGGAAGGTCAATATATTTTTTGACTCAATGATTTACCTAACAAAAATTCAGCTGAACTTCCAGCTGAACACAGAAGCCCATCTCAAACAGATGCACCAAGCATCAAGTAAAGCAGAAGCAGGGACCGATCACTTTGAACTGGCTCATCTCCGTTAGGCAATTAGACAATGTGAAAGAAAATAAGTTAAAACTAGAAGAGAAAAATAGGATAATTGATCTCCTATGGCACAAAGACAGAGCCAGGTAGATGACACCCAGAAAACATGCCAAAGCTCACAGGTACCACAGCATGCCACAGAGCCCCCTTAGGGGGAGGGCACGTAGGGGCTTTCCTGCTCCATAAACATATCTTCTTTGGTTTACTTTCTGAAAGTTTAGAAACTAATCACTGTGCCCTTCCATTCAGAGAGGAGAGGGCAACAATTTCACTTCTCAATTAAGTTTTCCATGTCTGCAAGACACCTTGCTCTATGAAAGCAGGGAAATCCTCCTTGGAAGTTGTCCACCCAAAGGCACAGGCAGACATTGCCTTCCCTTGCTGGTCTTCCAAACCCATAATTAAGTCTCATCATTTCCTTCACTATTTTGTTCATTGGGAATCGAGAATTCATACACAACACATTTGCCAGTATTTCTGTAACATCTGACCTCTCCCTTTCACAAGCAGTCCTGCTCGAGGATTTCAACACCATTATGAGTGAAGGCACAACAGAAGGTGGTAACAGTCAATTAACGAGGTTTCAGTTTCCGAGCTGTTTAACTTGTGAGCAGGACTATATATAGCATTGTAGGTTAAGAGCAATGTATCTGCCTTTGAATATAATGACATCTCACCACCAGTCACCCATTGAACATTGCTAGGAATGAGTTTTAATTAGCTACTTATCCTTTTAAAAATATTCAGTGTTATGTTCACAGTTGGCTAATCTATTTTTAAAATGAGAATTAAAAGCATCTTTAAAGGAGCTCTCTGAAATAACTTGTAGAATTTTAATACATCTATGATTCTCTTCCCAGTGAATTTTGGTTTATCCACCTGCCTACAATATTTGTAAACCCAGAAATGACTGGAGCTGACCAGAAAAATTATATTGTAAAACATCAAACCACTGTCAGCCTAATCCGGGATAACTGTGTACTGAACCTGGAAGATCTGGTCCTCGTTTTGTCCTTCTCGGCATGATGTCATAACCTATGCAGCTGTGGGCAAGTCATTCAAGCTTTCTTGGCCAAAAGAAAACGTTCAATTTTTTTCAGAGCGGAAGGATGGCCTTCTGTTCTTTAAGTTACTGATCTGACTCTGTGGCTGAACAGTCAACTAAATTTGATATAAGAAAATTAATAGAAGCATATGGTCAGGGCTGTGGGGACAGCAAAGCTATTCATTTCAGTAGCAAACTGCAGTTACACTGGGTCAGGTGTAATGTCAGACTGCAACCTAAGGATCTACAGGATCAAGTTCTGCTCTAACTTGGACCTGGTACAATCACATCCCTCAAGGTTGCTCCATAGAGAAGAATTTGACCCAGGGTGTTAAACCTGATGAGACAAAGTGGACATTACTTGCTATCTACTGTCTACATGAATTTCAACAAGGGTAAATGCCAAGTCCTGCCCCCAGGGAAAAATAACCCCATGTACCAGTATGGGTTTTGTTGGAAAACATAAAAAGATGTAGGGGTCCTGGTGGACACCATGTTGAACATGAGTCAGCACACTGTCTCTGCAGCAAAGGTGGCCAGTCACATCCTGGGCTGCGTTAGCGTAGTTAGCAGGTCCAGGGATGTGATCTTCCCCTCTGTTCATCATTTTAGAGACTGCATCTGGAGCACTGTGTACCATTTGGAGCTCCTCAAGACAAGATTTACTGGAGGCAGACCAGTGCAGGTGGCTAGGTCCAGAGCTGGCGCACAGGACACATGGGCAGGGTCTGAAGGAGATGGACTTGTTCAGCCTTAAAACGCTCGGGGAGATCTTACTGCTGTCTAAAACCACCTGACAATGCGTACATGAAATTGGAATCATGCTCTTCTCAAAGCTACAGAGTGAAAGGACAAGGGGTAGCAGACATAAGCTGGAACATGGGAAATGTCACCTCAATATTAAAAAAAAACCTGCCATGAGCATGCTCAAATGCTGGAACAGGCTGTACAGAGAGTTTGTGGGATCTCCATCCTTGGAAATATTTTACATGAATGCTGTCAGCAGCCTGCTTGAACTGGACTTCTTTTGAGCCAGGGGCTGGACCACAGGACCCTCACAGGTCCCTTCCATCTTACATCTGACTCTAGGGCTATAGGTATGCTCCATGCATAAAGCTGAAGAGCAGGACAGCAAGACTCCTTTGTTCAGGAAGCAACATATATTGATAAATATATTTGGTTTAGAACTAAAATGCCCAGAAGAAGACTCAGTCTGATTTCAAAACTTTGGCCTCAACATCCACATGAAGAAGCCTGTTTCAAGAGATGCTTTAAGAAGTACCTAGTACTGCTTAAGTGGGAACCAAACCCTTTCAAAATTCAGCAGCACTAAAAAAAGGGAGCAATTGAAAAGGTTTAGCATATTTAAAAAGTCTGACATGATTGCTACGTTTCAGAACAAACTGAATTTTAACTTTTAATTTTCATTATTATCATAGAATCCTAGAAAGGTTTGTTCGTCTTCATTCTCCCAGTCCCTGCCTTTGCCTTCTGTGACTTGAGTGGTGTGGCTAGAGCACTTGCTGGTGAAAACTGAGGCAAAGAAGTCATTGAGTACCTCAGCCTTCTCCATATCCCGGGTAACCAGGTCTACAATTTCCTTCCAGAGAGGGCCCACATTTTCCCTAGTCTTCCTTTTATCACTGACTTACCTATAGAAGCTCTTCTTGCTGCCCTTGATGTCCCTGGCCAGATTTAATTCTATCAGGGCTTTAGCTTTCCTAACCTGCTTAGACAATTTCTCTGTACTCCTCCCAGGCTACCTGCCCTTGCTTCCACCTTCTGTAGGCTTCCTTGTTGTGTTTGAGTTTGTCCAGGAGCTCCTTGTTCATCCACACAGGCCTCCTGGAATTTTTGCCTGGCTTCCTTTTTGTTGGGATGCATCACTCCTGAGCTTGGAGGAGGTGATCTTTGAACACTAACCAGCTTTCTTGGGCCCCTCTTCCCTCCAGGGCTTTGTCCCATGGTACTCTAAACAAGCAGGTCCCTGAAGAGGCCAAAGTCTGTTCTCCTGAAGTCTGGGGTAGTGAGCTTGCTGTGCGTCCTCCTCGCTGCCCTGAGGATCTTGAACTCCACCATTTCATCATCACCGCAGCCAAGGCTGCCCTTGAGCTTCACATTCCCCACCAGCTCCTCCTTGTTGATGAGAACAAGGTCCAGCATGGTATCTCTCCTCGTTGGCTTCTCTATCACTTGGAGAAGGAATTTACCATCAATGCATTCCAGGAACCTCCTGGATTGCTTATGCCGTGCTGTGTTATCCCTCCAACAGATATCGTGGTGATTGAAGGCCCCCATAAGGACCAGGGCTTGTGAACTTGAGGCTGCTCCTATCTGTCTCTAGAGGGCCTCATCCACTTGGTCTTCCTGGTCAGGTGGCCTGTAGCAGACCCCCACTATAATGTCCCCTGTCCCTGCCCTCCCTTTAATCCTGACCCATAAGCTCTTGGTCAGTTCCTCACCCATCCCCAGGCAGAGCTCCATGCACTCCAGCTGGTCATTGACATAGAGATGACACCCCCTCCTCGTCTGCCTTGCCTGTCCTTCCTAACGAGCCTGTATCCTTCCATCCCAACACTCCATATGTGTTGGAATACACAAAAGCTTTCAGCTTCTTTCTAGAAATAATACTGCTCTACGTAGGACTATAAAACCCTTTGCTGAAAAAAAAAAAAAAATCAGTTTTCTGAATTTTTATATTCAACTGCCTGGTCACAGTGAATTACCTTCTTGAAAATAATAGAAATACAGAGAGAACTTTCAGATCTGTGTGTAGCACAAAATCCCTTGGAGAATATGTAACTGCCTCTTGCCCCTCCACACATTATTCACCTCTACATGGCATATATTCAACCTCTGTTGATATGGTGTTTCAAGAGAAAACTTCCTAAATTCAGACAAAACATAGAACTTAGATATCCAAATTCTGTAAAGCAAACACGAACCTGATTGGTTACTGACTAATCTAGATCCTATGTGCTAATTTATCCCCCAGCTAAGAGGCAAATTTTTCTTCTCTCTTCATTATTTACATGTCACAAAAAGCTGTATTTTTCCAACTTATAGTTACAACAATACTTAAATTAAAGGGATAACAATTATATACATTCCTCCAACTGGGTGAATAAACACACCACCCCCTCCTGAACTTTACCAGTTATATTAACCCATAAAAACAAACGCCAGATTTTTGATACGCTAGGCACACACAGGACGTCAATACCATTTAAATCAAATATAGAGTCCATGTATAGTACAACCTAATGCAGACCATACATCTTACATGTGATTAACTTATCACACTAAGACTTCTCCTGAAAATTCCATTTTCAAAACTAATATCACAGGTACAATTACCCATTGTTTTTTGAAAGACTCAATTTCCTGTCCTTTCCTATCCTGCATAAGATACTCCTGGGAGCCGTACAGTCCTGTCTCTGATAGCCATCTAAGAACTGTGTGCACAAGTTCAATAAAACTCAGCTTCTATTGCTACAGATAGCCCTAATTTTCTCCATCTCTCTATTTCACTCTTACAAACACATGGACCTTTCAGAGGAAATGTCTTTGGCAGCCCTCTGCAGGGCACAGTCCCTTCCAGTTAATGGAATTGTAAGAATAAGATCGCTCATCCACTTCCTGGGAATTCAGAGTAGGCAGTTAATATGCAACATTTTTGAATCTATGTTGTTGTTATTCTACTCATTCCTAGTTTTAGGCATTATCATCACAAAACACAAAAGCAGAAAACAAGTTTCACTAGACTACGAACAGCACTGGAAGAAGAAAGGACTAAGCCCTCAATCTTTACGCCAGCAGAGCAAACATGCAATTAAAACCTGAATTTCTTTAAGAGCCACCTGGTCAATGCAAGATAGAAAGAAACAATCCCATAGGACGATACATTATACTATACTTTTAATAGTTTTTCTCTAAATACTACTTCATTTTTTTCACACTTTGACCTGTGGCAGCCCAGGGCAATAGCATTTGAGTCCCAAGGGATGCCCAGGGAAGAGCTGGCTTTCTGACACACAAGGTTTTTCAGAGAGGAGGGCAGCAGCTTATCACCGCAGTGCAGAGAGCACCAGGGAATACAGCTCTTTTCTGGGACACCGGGCCACGTGGCGTTCAACAGTAGTAATATCTCCAGAAAATGTAATCGCTCCAGAAAATGAATGGGTTTGTGTTATGGCTTTTTCCCACTGCTCCAGCTAGCTTTTCTCACTGATTTTACCATCTGAAGCAATATACACTCCCCCCACCAGTTTCTATTAAAATCTTATCTTCTCTGAAAATAAGAAAAAAAGGAGTTGCTACTGTGACTGGTTCAACGCAGGAACAGTTTAAAAGCATTACTTCAGAGCTACAGAAATACAGGTTATGAAAGTGCTCATTTAAAGCGCTTAACAATCCTGCACCACTCTGGAGACCCAAGTCATGAGTGCACAGTGCCTTCTGCTGCCAGTGTTTGCCTGCTGAAGTTGGTAAGGGTCTTGCTTCGTTTCCATGAGAGCAGGATCAGCCCCACTGTCAGGCCATCATCACCTCTCAAGTTCATACCACTCTAGAAATCAGATTTCTAACAGAGCACCCACATTAAAGTCCAGCTGTAAAAGGCAACATCAGATGCAGTTTGCGTGATCAGCCAGCTGCCTCAGACAGCCTGCTTTTGGCCCATTATTTAAGGTTTCTGCCCATCTGTACGCAATGAGGACACAAATGGTATTCCTGATTCTTCCCACCAAAGAAAATGCCAAAGTAGAGCGCTTTACAATCCTGTACCTCAAATCAAATGGTTCTATTTTTTTGCCTTTTAATATTTAAAAAAAAAAAAAAATTCTGCTTATACCACTTGCATTTACAGTCTACCTACCTTATTTTTACTAAGGATATCACTCAATAAAATAAATGCTGATGATGTGTAGATAGGACACTCTTTCCTGTAAAAAATATAAATTATGTCTGGCTTGTAAAGACTGGGGTAATTGAAGCAATGCTGATTTAAAGCAGTTGAAGACCTGGTCCAGTTTTTTTACTCTAAACAAATGACAGGACTCTTCTGTTGCTCTGCACCACAAGTCAGTGTTATAACCCCCCTGGGAGACACTAATTGAATCCTGCTAATCAGCAGGGCATTAGTTGGCTCTGATGAAGACAACACGAATTTGTGTATCCGTCTAAGGAAAGCAACGCAAGCAGATTTGCATCTTTCTACTGAAGTTTTAGATAGCAGCAAATGGAAACTTCATCAGTGAAATAGCTTTTAATCCAACTATTTAGTTATACAGAAGGTTAGGGAACATGTCTGAATATATTTTTTTGCTAGGAAATACTGTTGTATCAGGAACTTCATTTTTTAAAAGCTTTAGCATGTCTTCAATATATACGGTATGTGTAGTGTGTTCTAGTGAGTATTTTCACTGTATTGCAATGCAGCTCACCTGAATTGTTAGGTACCTAAGAATAAGTAGCTAAGTCATGTGAAAAATTGTTCTGAATTTCCAAGGAAACAAGACAAATTGCACCACCAAGCTCCAAACTATCAGCTGAAGGACTGACCAAATAAAGCAGGAGGTTGGTATATCCAGCGGCCTGACTGAACCCTGAGGGAGGTACTGTGCTGCTACGTACAGGAGCACACAGGTAAATGATTTATGCCTTGCTGCTAAACCCTAAGGGTGCGGCTGAGGATACAAGCACATTTAGCAGGAAAATGGAACCAGCCAGTTTTTCTCTTAAATGAAGAAGTACCTCACTTTACAGAAGGTACCCGTGCTAAGAAGAAAGGTACCAAGAATCAGGTGTGCTTATCTGCAGAAGATCTGTAATACTGACAGGCTGCAGGCCAAGAGCACGTGCAGTCAGCAGTTAACTCAGGAGATCCACAATTAGCCAATTAAATCATCTTTCCTCCTATTTAAAAATAATAATTAAAAAGGGGTTTTTTTCTTATCTTTACTCTTCATGTTTGTTTAAAGTATCCAAAAGGAAAAAATCTCCTACTAAAAATAGCAAAACTTGGACAAAATTTAATATAACAAAGGCTTGTCAGTCGCTGAGTCTTCCCCTTAACACGGCTATATAATTATTCCTGCAATTGATATATTAAGTTGATATCCTGCCATGAACCACGGCTGTTCTGGAATTCAAAGTCCTGCTTCTGCACCGGCACAGGAGGACATCTGAGCTCGGCAGCCCTACGAGCTGGGCAGATGGCCACAGTGACACGGACATGCTGGTTTTGGACAGCACAGCCACCTGAACGTGGCACCAGCACATAAAGCATCTACAATGCGGTGCATCAGTGCCCTGCTGTGCCTTCTCTTTGAACATGGGGTTACTTCTCTGGTACTGCTAAAGGCTCGAGTTTAGCCAGAAAAATTATAACAGCACTTCCACTTCCTTCAAACTACTACAACAGTGCATATGTGAAGTCTTGGTGGACTTCAAGTTTCTTCCTGAAGTCTTCAACAGATTTGTTTGTGCTATTTCCACAGAAGAGGATTAAGATACAGGTCAAATGGACATCAATCGCTTGTACTGCAGAGCCCGCAAACATCCCCACCAATACCGGGTCACAACATCGCGCACACCCACGTGGGGAATGATCCCACTTAACTACGCTGGGCTGTAGCGGGGGAAAATGTTGTGTGCTGTGTCACTTGTCGCCTCCATGGCTGCTGGAGACCCTCAGTGAAATCTCACACGTACGTAAGTGTTTGTGAGTCCAGGACCTTTCTGTCCTATTTTAAATGACTACTGCAGTTTCTGGGAAGCAGCACTGTGAAACTTCGGGTTAAAGCTATTAATACGGTATCCACTCGGCTCACTGAAGACTCAGCCACTGCCATTGGAATCCTTTGTAACTTCAGTTAACAAAAGACAAAATAGTCAACAAAAGACAAAATAGTCAACAAAAGACAAAATAGCAGACAATGGGGAAATAATGCAACATTTGGGGCAAAAGGTCTGATGGCAGAGGCGGCAGCAGTTTCTCAAGTGCTTTGAAAATCTCACACCATAAAACAGAAAAAGCATTTGAAAAAAACTGAGGTACTAAGAATATGTTTTTTTTTTAAAAAAAAACACTATTACTTTTTAAGGAGTGGATAATAGAAAACAGAACTATTTTTTTTCCCATCTATATGTTATGAGTTTGAATGCCTGGCATTCGTCTACAAAATCTAGTTTTTAAATGAAAACAATGTAGAAAACATACCTGCAGACAGCACACACAAAACAGTCTGGGTGATAGGTTTTGCCCAGTGCTGAGACCACTTCTCCCTCAATGAATTCATCACAACTGAAGCACCGTGTGCCATAGAGTCTCTGGTAGTCCAAAGTACAGATGTAGTCTCCCTGTCTCACAAAAAATCCTCCTTGAGCAAGGTCACATCCACAAGCTGCAGGAAGAGAAAAGGCAGACTCAGAAGGCTGGAAAAGGAAAACTCGCTCTCTAAGACGATGCTGATTTTTCAACGATGATCAGTCTGGTTTCTAGTGGAGCATTTAAGCACTTCAATATATGGGCTTATGATCACAAAACAGCTGTACGTCTGAAAAACTTTTATAGTAAATTACTTTTATAGTAAATTACACCAGCAATGTATTTTGTACACTAATAGTTTGGATTTATTCCATGCAAAAATATGAACCTTAGTGCAGATCTTGCTAATACAGAGTTAAGTCTTCAGGAGTTGAGTTCAAGGCTAGCATATACATTACCTGCCATTATGTTTAACAGGTTAAAGGAAATGCATAAAGGATATAAATCTTCAAAATCTAAAGCACCAATGTTACAAAGAAACGTCTCTGCCAGATTACTCTACAATTGCCTGATATCCCTCCTGGACACAAAAGTGGTTAAAATATTGCTCCCTGTAAGCAGCAGGCTGATGTGCACGGCAATTGCTGTAAACTTCCACAACAGTTTACAAGATCCTTTTTTAAAATCAGATCTTACATTTAGCTGATAAACATCACGCACCAAGTATGAATTGGAGGGATCTCCAGAACCATCTGCTCCTGGCAAAAGTAGAGCTTTTAATTCTATCTGTCAATTTATATTTTTTAAGCTAAAGCTGTAGGAACAGGGTAAAGTTCATTAACCAAAGGCTTGTGAGACTTTTTGGGGGCTTGCTCCATTGCACCAGGGATGGAGCTAGGCTGGCATTTTGAGAACAGCTGAGATGGGAAAGGAGAGAAACAACAGTCTGGCTGAAGTCATACAGAAAGAGTCAGATGCAGATGATCCGTATTTAACAGGATCTTTGAAAACAGAGTTGAATTGATTTATTCACTTATTTATTTATTTATAACTGAAATCCAAAAAGGTGATTCTGCTGCTCTGCTGACTACTACTTTACTCAAAGTCACAGTATCACATTTGTTACTACGTACTTCTGCTCCTGGGGACATGCATGTAGGGGAGTGCTATCAGCAGCAAATGGTGCTTTTACAGTCAAACGAGGCTGAACAGACGACCGTGGCAGTGTCACTACTCACATGCAGCACGCAGAAGAAGAGTGGGAATGTTGCTTGTCAGATTTGGGCTGTATGTACAAAACTGAGCTGATCAGTCCCTTGGTCCCAAAATAGCAGAGGTATCTAAATGTCTAAAGTTCAAAGCTGAGACTTCTGCTTAGGTACCTGAGAGTCCACAGGCACTTTGGTTTTTAAATGTAAAGCCTCCCAATTCACACCAAAGCCTGTTCACAATGCCAGAATCTGTCGTTGTGCATCTAAACGATGAGAAACAACTCTCCAGTAGGCCTGCTCAAGGCACAATCCAACACATACTCACGGCACAGAAACCCCAAAAAAGCACAGGATCCCGTCACATTCATTCATAAACACATCCAGTCACCTGCCGGTTTTTTATCATCTTTCTAAGTGGCTAGAGACGGCAGCACAGGAGGCCCTCTTTAAACTGAGTGGGCATTTAAATCCTGATCTTCTCTCTCCCTGGAGATGGTCCCTACCACTAAGTGACAGAAAACAACAATCATACTGGAGTTGTATTAGTATATGACCAAGAAATGAAGAACCATGAGTTAATTAACCTTTCTTATAAGTCAAAATAATTCCAATTATATTGCATTTGCCATGGACAACAACTATGGGTTAGATGATTTACCTTACAATACATTGTTCATGTGCTTTATCACACAGGATCACACACATTTTAATTTAACACACGCTTCAATATTTTTCTTTCTCACCCTTGCTCTTATTTTTAGTAAGGACATGCTTTTTGAACAGTCTTCAAAAATACGGCACGACCTGCTAAATATTATGGGTTTCTTTTAGTCTATGTATTTCACCTGGATATGTACTGGTGTGACAAAACCACACATCAATTACAGATTTAAGATGAGGCTGAGCAGCACACTGAGCTGATACTAACAACGCACCAGAGCAGTTCGAAACTGCACCATACAGTGTTTAAACTTGCAGAGTGGAAATAAGAGAAAAACATTAAAGGACAAAATTAGGTTTCTTAAGTGAGCAGGGAGGGTTTACTTCCCTATAGAACATTTCTTTATGCCAGTAGTGGCACATCTTACTACAGCTACTACTCACCCACGAAAATGAGCGGTAAGCACAAGCAAATGAACTGCATGCCAAAGTAATGTTCTTCTAGTGGCTTTTGCTACACAACACACTACGGTGACATTCATGCAAGAAATACAAGAAATGAAGTGGACCATGAAAAGGAAAAACAACTTACCAACATGCTTGCTCCACAATACAGAGTCAATGATTTCATTCCTGCAAAGAGCTATTTCAAGATACATGACTTTCTAGATAAATAAAGTGCTGTAAATCTCACCCACTTGCAGCTCTAGAGCAATAGACAGGATAGAAGAAATTCACAGGATAAGATTGCAATTAGGAAATTGGCCAAGGGGAAGATGACAGTGGTTTGTGAAGAAGTAGAAGCCCAGCCTCAAGGAAGGCTATTAGTAGAGCTGATTAATGACTATGGGAAACACCAATAGGAATAATGTTCTTGCTACAACAAAGCAGACCCATGGCAATGAAGGGTGCTGATGACCCAAAGCCCATAGGCACTATCAGTGCAGAGGGGGATCCGGATCGAAGGGAAGCTGGATACCTTGAGACACAGAGAAGGGATTTACTTTAAATGCACAAGGTGAAACATCTTCCATTCAAACAGGAGCAACAAAAAATTTCCCTTCTGAGTGGCAGAAGAACAGACAGACCTGCAAATACTGGCAATCACAGGACAACTACAAGTTATTAAAAGTTTGGAAGCAATCAGTCAGGATGCGCCGGGCCAAGCAGTTCCCACAGAGCTAGACAGTACTAAGGACAGTGTACCTTGTGAGCACACATCGATCTTGCTCAGTTATTTTCACAGAAGACTGATTCACAGCAGAGTGGGACTATCAGGATGACAAAAAGAAAAAAAGCCTGTTTTAAGAGACAAGCAGAACTTGGCTTGTTTAGCATAACAAAATGAAATAGATCTTAGGAAACAACTAATATCTCAACATACATCTGAGGTTTAAATAGAGAGGGTTAAAGACAACGTGAAGAGCTATTTAAACCCAATGAGAATGCTGTCACAAGAACAAGGGAAGAAACTCTGGCTGTGAATAAACGGAGGCTGTAAATTAATTCAAGTGTTTCTGGCCATCACAGGAAAGAGGTTGTGGAACAGCATCCCAGTAAGAAGGAAAAAAGATGGGAAAAAAGGCCTCAGATCTCTATACCTTTGGAATGAAGTTTGAGCAATATTAAAAAGGGATAATGAGATACGGTTAAAATATTATCTTAAAGAGACAATCTTTTAAGGGATAATAAGAGAGAGATCACAGAACCATAAAAAGTATCAAATGTTAAACAAGTTTGGATGAAATGAGGAAAAAAAATTTTTTTTTAAATTTCTTAGGATTTGAGTACCTTAAACACAATACCATCCAGAAAATATAGCAACATTGAAAAATACAGTTCTTCTGTTTAATGCTTCTACTTAATTAAGCAGATGCATCTGTCTTCATAAAATCAGCACTTCACAAACATGACAATATAACAAACACCTAACAGTTTTATTCAACTCTCCCCTTGTTCTGCACAAAATTTCAAGTCCTTGAAATCTATGGTTACAGCAGAAAATCCATGGGAAATAAGGAAACAAGGTCTTTCTTTTCCACTGACAGCACTACTTTCTGTGTAATACAGTAGTAGAAATAAACTGACATATAAATAGGTTATAGTATAAATTTATTTGGAACCAATTAGATCCGTAACAAATTAAATTGAGACTAGTGGCCGACATGCTTATTGTTCGGAGATTTGATATCCTCTTCCACTCAGCAAGGCTATTAAATCTCCTGAAGTACGTCAGTATGACTACTGATTCAGTTTGGTGCAACAACATTTTTAAGGCAAAGGACTGTCATTTTCTTGAATATTTCTTTCATAAAGCCAGCTGATTTTTTGTCACTAAAAACATAACTTGCGAAGATTTTAGCTGAAGCAATCTTACATGTGTCATACTACAGAAAAATATTTTTTTTCATTACAACTTTTAAAGAAAAACAGGCTCTTCATGCAAAAACGTTAGGTACATTGTAAAATATTTCTTCAGAGAAAAGAGCTGGGATGAAAAGATTTCATTTAGGCTCAGCCATCACAGAGGTTATCTGTACCAGTGATACAGGTTTTTAGTATTTCAGTATTCCAAGAGGTTTCAAAAATCATTTCTATCAGACCTTGATGCCACATTTGGCCCCTTGATCTCAATTCTTGCCAACAGTCATTAGTTCTTCTAGCGTTCCCTCCAAAATTATTAGCTATAAGCAAAACTCCTAAGAAAGAGTCCATTAATGCATTTTTTTGGCACAGAAAACTGAGCAGGGTGGACTTTTGGCCCTTTCTTTACATCTTATTTTGGCATACGCCCGTAACAGAGACCACGTACGTGACAGTTCAGAGAGGTGCTACCCTCTGCAAAGTCCTTAAATGTATTCATGAATTTAAAAGATCTAGCTCATGAGTGAATCTGGGGCACAGGAGGGAGTCTCTGTGGTTATGCCCTCCCTCTTACCCACTGACTCTGCAGGCGGGGGGGAAGTCACAGCTTTTCCACAATCCAAATACTCCTGTCCTGCTCTTCACACATCCCTCCACCACCAGCTATGCTCCACCAGCCACAACCTGAGTCACAAACCCTCATGTGTTCCTGCACGTTTTGAACGATCTGATACGATTTAACTTGACACCCAGCTGACCACAAGAGAGCACAGGGATTCCACTTAAACTTTCTCGGATATTAAAATAGTCCCAATTTAAAGCTGAGAAGAGTAGCTCTGAAAACAGACCTACTAGCCATCCCTCGGGCAAGATGCTGTGCCCCCTTGCCAGCTGGTTAGGTGGACAGAGAGACACTGCCCAGCTGAGATGATCCTGCACTCCTGCAGAGACAAGAATTCAGGGAAAAGAAAGCTGGAGGAAGTCTAGGGAGCACATTTGAAGGTAACTACCAGATCTTACTCTTCTAGGATAGGAAATCAGCATTATGTCACAGATCCACTCCCACCCAACACTTGTCATCCAAAATGAGTATCTGGAGGTAGGGTTATTTAAAACCTAGAAACAGTTTCCAACCATTACTGAAGTTCATCTTAGTGAAACAAGAAAAGCACTCCAAACATAGCACTTGTGATAATGAAGAGACTAACACGGAGTAACTCAGCTGCTTGTCTTGGTATTACCCTGCATACCAAGGCAATGCTCCATGCAGAACAGTTATAACCTTTAGGAGTAATTTTTAAGTAGTGAATAAATGTTTGTCTCCTCTTATGGTATTTAGCAGCAAGCCCATACCCGGACATGCTGTGGGACTTGAGATGGAAGATATCCACACAATTTCTGAGGAGGGTACCTCAGGACGGCTTCTCTGAGAACTCAGTAATTCCACTCATTAAGATGGTTTGCGGTTACCTGACACTGAAATACCTCCTATAGATCTGAGAGGTTCCTCTTCAAGCTGAATGTGGATAGATTTAGACTGGATATTAGGAAGAAATTCTTCCCTGTGAGGGTGGTGAGGCACTGGAACAGGTTGCCCAGAGAAGCTGTGGAGGCCCCATCCCTGGAAGTGTTCAAGGCCAGGCTGGATGGGGCTTTGGGCAACCTGGTCTAGTGGAGGGTGTCCCGGCCCATGGCAGGGGGGTCGGAGCTAGATGATCTTTGAGGTCCCTTCCAACCCAAACCATTCTACAATTCTCTGATTCTCTACTTGCGTAGAAACAGGCTACTCTTCCTCCCAACCCAGTGTCTGTAACAGCACCCAGAGCACTGTCATTTATGCTGTGTGATTTCACAGTCAATCTAACTCCATAATCCTTTATTGCCTACAGTAGATAAAAATAAATAGCAGCTATAGCAATTAATTAATGCACTTGAAGCACGTTGCTAGCCCACTATTGTATGTCATCAGTATTCCATTTGCACTGTATGAATACAAAATGCATCTCTATTTTCCTTGCTGGCAAATGAGCCTACTGAAAGTAGATTAATTTTCTGGCTGTGTGCTGGGCCTGAAAGTCAGCTGTGTACTGAAAGGCTCGGAGGATGCTACGCTTGCTGTGCTGCTGTACACTACAGCAGGTTGTAACAGTTCTTGTCATCCAAACAGTGCTGTTTTGCTTTCAGCCTGCCAGAAAAACAAGCATTTTACTTAACCTGCAACTGCATGTACGAAGCTTGTATTTTTTTCTCCCATTTGTTGCCTGATGTAAGCAACTAGGTGTGAATCCAACACAGGAGAGAGAGGCAGAGACCCTGAACGTAAAAGAAGGAACAAATACCCATTAATAACGTTGTTACAGAGAAAACAAGATCTCTGCTTGCCCAGAGCTAAAAGTTTCTTCCTCAGCACTGTGCCTTTCTGTCCCTTTCCAGTATCTCCCTCCATCTCTGAGATGGATGCTGGTGGCTGACTAAGATCCCAAGAATGACACATTTTATGTTGTTGACATAATTCTCTTTTGGCAGCTAAACTGCATGTCTTCATACACTCTTGATGCAGTCTAGGAGCCCATTCTCCACAAGCCCATGATTATATCTGGAACATTTCTCCTGGCCACTATTCCTGTGAGAAGCAATCTTCCACTGCTACAGCTTTGACTCAACTTCAAACTGACCTACAATTAATTTGAAGCAGTCTAAGCCCACTTCCAGAAGGTAACTGTGACTGTGATACTCTTTCTGTTACATGCTTTGGTGCAGGTGAGTCCACGTAAGGTTTTCACCATGGTTTTGGGGAAGTCTTCCCCAGCCATGGTGAAAAGTCTGCATGGGAATATCATCTTGCTTGCCCTCTTGGACAATTCACACCTGAAACTTCTGTCTATAGGTGAGGCAGCAAGACAGAAGGAACCTTGTGATGGTATATAATCCATATAATCAAATCACTCTTCCTAGGCAGCAATGATTATATCTAAGTCTTTCCAAGAAGATGTCTGTGAAATCAAGAATACTCAAGCCTGTCAGTCACTGGCAGCATTTCAGCTATAATATCTGAAATACTCGCTATAATCTCAAGGACTGGAATCTCACCTCATTTTGTTACAGTCGGGGGTGAACAAAAATAGGAGCATGCAGCACCAGGAAAGCCTGGGGCTGACCTGCTGCCCCCTCCCCAGCTCCCAACCAGGAACTGCAGGAAGGCAGACAGTTCTGCCAGAGGAAAACCAGAACAACATCCTGGAGGGGGTATGACAGAGAGAACTGTGGGCTCTGTCTCATCGATCTTACAACACTTCACCATGCACGTGTAGCACTGGTAAAGCTACAAAGGATACAGCGTACAGCACATCTACACAAGCTCTCAGGCTGGACTAGCCATGGTACCTATGAATTAATTTGTGGAGTACACATTTCAGTGCAGGAAAACTCTTAGAGATTCAGAATGCTCTTATGAGACTGACAAAACAGTAACGACTCAGGTGTACTAATTAAAATGAAGGAGAGTTTGGGGAGTTTCCTGTGCACTGTGTAACTTGACTCTTATAATTTATGGGAACTAAACATCTGGTATTTTTGCATTAGAAAGCGTATTTCCATTTTCCCTTCCCCTTTTGGAAAGCAGAATGTCCCAGTAGCTTAAAGACAGTTACTGCCCTATAAAAGATCTCCTATAGTGTTAAGGGTGACAGAGATCCTCGCAGCACTATGCACATGGCTGTTCCAAGCTACCGAAATAACACCCAGGAAAATTGGAAAAGTTGTCTGGTTTATATTGATTTATTATTTTAAGGAATCAATCTGGTTATTTAAAATTTACAAGCATGCTAAAGAGATTTAAGAAACACAGTAATGTGCTTTAACCCATTTTGAACTTACTAGCATCTTACGTGTTTATGATAAACTACTGCTGTCATTTGCCAGACTAATTAAAACAGTTTGCTTTTTAAAAAAAAAACAAACCAACCAACACAAACATGTAAAGCAACAACATTAAATATTTTCTGATTTTTCATAATGATGCTTTGGGTGCCAGTTACAGGTTTGCAAATTAAGTGCTTGCTCTGACTATGCACAGATATGGCAGATGGTCTCGTGTTAATGAGTCGCAGAAAGCGGGAGGTGGATTAACACCACTGTGGCAGTGATGAACTTTATGGAACAACTCTCTTTGGGTCTCCATGCAGGCTTCACATCCCCTTAGCGCATTGAAACGCCCAGTAACTACACCAGTGTGCTGGCTGTATCCCTGCTGTATCCCCGTGTGAAAGAGCGTGATACAGAAAGTCCCCCTGCACGAAGGCATTCCTGCACTGACATTTTTTGCGTGGGGAAGAACTTTACCCTAAGAAGAGAACTCGAGTAATTCAAAAGAATTACAGGCTCTTCACAGGGGTGACACTATCTAACGTGGGCTGAAATTATGTATGCTCAAAACTGCCTTATCTGAATAATAACTTTACTGCCTGCAAAGCTTATATTTCCATCCAAAACTTTATCTAACCAACATCAGGCATAATTTTTAAATGCATTCAGTTTTTTCACGGTTCTACTTGGATTTCAACCAGGGCCAGTTTTATACTCTCCATTTATTTGATATCTTTATCTAAATCTACCTCAGTATTCCCAGCACGGTTAAGCACCTCTCCCAGGTAGCTTTTCCCAGTGTGGAACCAGCCCTCCGCCATACAAACTTCTCCACGTGGCTGTATCTGCAGTTTGGATCGTCCCCCACAAATTTCAGCAATTACTTCTTTGAAAACTCCTATCCATGTTTTTAATGAGCACTTAACTTTCTAGCATAACTCCTCAGTCTTCGGACTAGAAGGATATAAATAAGGAGAAAAGCAAGGCAATGAAAAGACTAAAGAAAACTGTATTTGTCTATTAGTAAGAAAGTAAAGCAGGGGTATTATGTAATATCCTCTGTATAAAGATTAGAGTAAGCATGTATAGCTTTACTATGCCCTAAAAACCTGAACACCCAGAAACTTCACGTCTTTCCCTGAGATAAATCAAGCTGGAAACCAGAAATAACAGAAGCTTGGCTTCCTGTGGTGGATAGATAGATAGATAGATAATCTTTATTGAAATGGTAGGAAGATACTCCTTTTCCAATACTCTTAACCATGATTCCTCCCCTGTCCCTATCCCACAATTTACTAATATTAGGTAAATTCATGAAAGATACTCTTAAAAAAATTATCAGACTCTGGATGAAATATATGCTATGAAATAAAGCTTTCACTAAAGTGCTGGTGTGATTGGTATACAACTAAGACATGAGGGGTTGCAGAAGTTCTTCATGAATCCAAAGAAAGGTTGCAACTAACAAGGATGTGATCAAAACAACAGAAAAATTAAAAATTACTTCATGATTGTGAGAGTTCACTGATAGATTTTTTTTCCACACTTTAATTATTGAGTTGTTTTTAGAAAGCTAGTGATTAATGATTTTTAAAGTTTAAGTTTTAAAATCTCAAAACCACAATGACCATTAGCCACTGCATTAAATCCCTTTTGCACAGGCAAAAGTGATTATATTTGTCATTATTATTATAATTATTTCAATGAAATAAATTATTAAGCTAACATGACATTGGCAAGTCCAACATACTGTCCAAGCCAGACTCTGAGAGTATTGCGTCAAAAGCGTGGTTTTTCCTATTATGCCGAATTAACATGATCTGGGATTGCAAACTCCTAAAGTCCTTGGGAAGCGATGGGCCCGTTGCTGAGAGCACCTGATGAACAAGAGCCGCTACACTGCATCCCCGGTGCCCAAGATACCGCACATGCCATCAGCTGCTGCTGCTTTGCCAGAAATTGGGGCTCAGAAACCTTACTAGCGAGCTTCCCGTAAACGACTCCCATTCCGAAATGGGAAACCCCATAGCTATGTTCAAATGCGAGTCCCTCAGATTACACTGCACGGCTTTTAACATATTTATATCCTAGCAGATGCATTTGATCTAACAAACAAATCACTATTATCAAGTTACTTGATGTTTTTAACCTTCTCGTTGAATATTCTGTCTTAGCCCTTCCTGTTAACACAACTTCACGATAAATGATGTAACTCTGTGTTGTGTTGTATGTTCTACTGAAAAAAATGGTACAGAAGTGATATATCCAGCCCAGGGCTTTTTCACAACTCCCAGGAAACTGTAGTGCCACAAGAATCTGAAACGCTGACCCACAGAAACACATACCCAACTCCAGCTGAAGATATGATATGTTCTAACAGGTTAATTAAACAAGTAGATGAAAATTCATGGGGGAAAGAAGTATGCTTGAAACTGCTAGCCACGCTGCTGTGGAAGACTGCACGTGCTGCATCCATAGCAAGACAGCAATGCAGGGAATTTTCATTAGGGGTAAAACAAGACAGACATACAAAGCGAAGCTGCTATAGCACAATGGTCATGTTTTTACATCTGTGGCTCAGATTGCAAGCTTACTTCATTTCATCAAGACCAAACCAGTGAAGGACAAAGATACAAGTTACGGTATTTCTCACATATGAGTAATCTTGTACAAAGAACAGCTTTTTGCAGGATTGCATGGATTTCCCCATTCAACTAGGGTGGAGGCTGCAAGATTTTTGCATGCAAATAGACTTGCAAACATACTAGGGATTGTCCATTACTTGGTGTGCTAGAGTGACTATATAAAATACTGTAAAGTGTGGTTTCTGATTTTATACAAAGCTGTAGTAATCAAATTATCCAGACCCCCTAGAAACACTGGGCTTTGATTCACGCTTCCAGTATTTCCTAAATACTATACTGGACGTAGGTTACTGCTGCTTTGGAAATGCCAGGATGCAATCACATCACAGAAAAAGAAATACTCGACAAACACTCCTAAAACAAGGTAATTTCTGTCTTTATGAAAGATCAAAGAGGCTATCCAGGATAATATAATTGCAGCACCCACATCTCTCCTATCCACAAGTCTACATCAGTCTTTGCCTCTACTGGCTCACTAAATTACGCTGTTGTAATCGAGTTCCAGGTGAGTATTTGCCTAATACCATACCCTGCATGAGAAGCAGTCCTGACCTGACAGACATCCTCAGAATGAACTAGATAATACAATTTGTTTTAATTTGATAGTCTGAGTCATCAATATTTTATCACCTTTTGCCATTTTCCTTGGTGCTTTCATTACAGTGGTAAGAAATAATAAGAGAATTCACAAACATGGGAACCAAAGCCCTTGAAGTCTAATGAATAAAATGTTTCCCTTATATTTTAAAGGCATCTACTTCTATTATAAACACATTTTGATTAAAATCTATTAAAATGGGAGATATTTTAAAGACTGGGTAAAAATTTTAAGTGAGACTAGATTGCATGTTCCCTACAGGCTTTTACTAACAGATTAGATGTGCACTTTAACAAGAAACAATATATGAATAGATGTGAGTATAAACCTTTTTTATAATGCCTATTTACCTCCATAAATCCTAATAAACTTTGATACTGAGCAAAACTAGCAAATGCTCACAGTATTGCTATTAAATTTTTTAATCTGGATGTGTATCTCAGTCTTGAATAATAGGAATAATTATTCAGTTTTTAAAAAATTTCTTAGAAGCCTTTAGAATCATTATCTGGGGAATGTAAGAACTGGATGGGAATGAGTGACTTTATACTAACCTTCCTTGGTTATATAATTTAATTTAAATACCAAAGACACCAAGGCACCTACATACTTGCTGTTACCATTCTGAAACTCACAGTCCTCAAAGGAATAATCAGACAGCAGTATAGTACACAAAACTACCTTTCTACACTAAAATAATGAAACAATTAAATGTCTCTGCCCCCCTGAAACCTCGTAATTTCTCCAACTCTATCAAATAAATGGTTTCACATACCACACATATTCAAAAGGGTAAGTGTGACTTCTTCCAGTGTAATATCATCTGTCACCTATCAGGTCATTCAAACAGACCTCAAATACCTCTAGACACCCTCTCAAGACACAGGCATTTGTCATTTTTCTTCATGGGCTCTTTGCCACTTTGTGGTCTCCATCATGGTACATCTGTAAACACTGTGAGAAGGGACATGATTCTCTGCAGGTTTACAAATGTCTAAGGTTTTCGGACGAAGGCTACGAGGTGGTTTAATACGGAGGCAGTCAACCTAAGCAGGCAGGCAGCTTAGCGGGGCAATGCGGCCAGCCCACACGTGGGATGATCTGTCCTGGGACCGTCCTGCGGCTGTGCTGGGTGCTGGACACACAGCCTCTTTCAAGGTGCAGTCTTTGGCAGGTGAGGTGAGAGAGGGCAAATTGCACGGCTGAATACCATCAAAATAAATGCACCGCAGGGAGGAGTCAACTGTAAGGTAAATATATTCCTAGGATCGTCACCCTGCCCGTGCGCAACAGTCCAGCAGCACGACAAGAAAAGGGGTTCAGAAAAGGGGTGGTGGCATGAACCTCTCCTCCAAGGCTGAAAGGAGGTAAGTGGTCAACTGACCAGGAGAACTGAGCACTATTTTATTGCTAAATTCTAACACATTAACTACATTTTTTCATCCACTGGCTTGAACACATGATTAAAAACCCAAATCACATTTGCCTAACCTGATTTTTTTTCCCTTTTGTGTTAGCTAGTGAAATGTATGTTCAGCACTCTGTTCTGTTCCGAAGCCCTTCTCCCGTAACAACATGGTAAATCCAAACTAGAAAGCAACTTATGCTTCTTAAGTAACAAATAAAACCCAGAAACAAAACAAAAACAGATACCAGAAGGATGCCAGCAAACTGATGGAAACCCTTGAAAAGTGATAAAAGAAATTATGGCTTTTAGATAATGAGGGCGGGGAAAAAACCCAACCATGTGTGCAAACTTCGCAAAATGATTAGTAAGGGGGAATGTAAGTACTCCGAGAGCCCTGACACCAAGAAGCAGTTTAACCATGCGTCTCTGACACTACCTCCTGTGCCAGCTGCGTCTGACAGACGCTACCCTGCTTCTCCCTTGTTAACGTAGTGATTTTTTTTTTTTCATTTTATCCAAGATCTGCCTGAAGCGAACCAACTCCTTTTTGTCTCTTACAGACAGGTGGGGGTAATACAGCTTCTACAGTACATTCATCATCACCTTCTGCATGGGGGTGGGAAAAAAAGCCTCCGCGCTGCCTGAACTTGGGATCAGTGAATAGTTTCAGAATCCACTCGCTGCATTTGCGGGTGGGTGACCTGGCAGCCTCTAAAAGGAGACGCCCTATGAAATGAAACTGTGGATGTGTAACCGTGTCTGGTTCCTCCCGTAGGACTTGTCAATGTTTTCTCAGAGCAGATCTGTGTAAAAGGGGGCTTGGATTTCATGAAGATAATTATATAGTACACGTATCAGTGTGTTACTGAGACTTCATGCAGGAGACAAGACTCCTGAATAACAAATTAGCTGCTCTGTTCCTGAGTTAGGTTTGAAAACCTAATTTGATAATAAAATTTGCCATAAGAACAGATGGCTTTAAAAGAGTTTGAAAGATGTATGTATGGGCTGTGTTCTGCTTTAAATACCGTTCTGGTTCTGAATAGGTGACCAAAATATTTTTGCTATGTAAGACAGTGCACTATGCTTATTTTTCTTGTTGTGTAATTTTGCAGAGAACAATTACTGAGGTGAACATTTAATCCTGTCTAACTCATTAAAGACTGACTCAGGTATTGAATATTATACACTTAATCCCATGGGATTTATAAAAATACCAGTGTAGCTGACAGATAATGACAGTTTTCTTTCTGATAGTTTCCTCTAAATAGAAGTGGAAATAGTCACGTTGACACAGCTGGGACTAGAGCCACGCTCGTGTTTCTAGGCTGTGCTACAAGGATTAGTAAATGTCATTTGACATACTGCTTAATAATGAAGTAAGCAGGTTGTCCAGTAAACATCAGTTAACATTTACTCATTTGTATATTCAAGACAAATTAGATCTTTGCAATTTGCAGATAATCTTTCAACCAACTAAGTATCTACAGGAGGGGTATCGTGTCGGTTAATTCCGTTTCCTTGGTCATCCTTCCGCCATTCACGATGTGTCAATATTAGATCACAGCCAGGCAGCAGCCTGGAGCAAACCACGTAGTTCCCCCCAAAAAATGGAAAAGCACAGAAGGTCACACTGGGATTCAAACATCACAGTCCAACACAAGAGAGTCTCAACAGACGTGGTCATGGCTCACACCGTGGGCCTTAGAAGGGACACCTTCTAAGTTACTTTGTAAATGTTAATTCTCTCCTAACCCCGCACCGTGTTTCACTTCCAGTTCTCCCAACCTGTTCTTCTTCAGGTCCCAACTCTATAGTAAACTCCACAGGTTTATATCCATTCAAAACATGCTCCACTGTTAGGATTTAGGATGTTTATAATCTTACAGTAAGCAGTCATAGAGTTTACAGTAAATCCTTTTGGGCATGGATTGGATTGTAAAACATGTTTGTGAAGTTTCCAGGACCATGAAGTCACATGCCCAGTGCTAATGCCCTACTCATAGGAACCGCCGTCACAAACACTTACCTTTGCAAACAAAGCACTTAATATGGAAATATTTGTTCTGAACTCTCAAAACTTCTCCTTTGCATGGGTTTCCACAGTTATTGCAGAGAATTGCAGTACTCGATGGCTTCTCCAGTTGGCTATGTACAGCCTGTGGTTGTGAAACTGCAAGGGAAAACAAAAGGTAGAGCATTTTAAAGGCCATCAGATGCATCTTCTGTAAGACCTACAAATAATGACAATTAACACCTGGGTCAAACCAGGTCACGCTGATAAAACAGTTTCAACTTCTGGTATTGGCCAGCACAGGAGAAAAGATCTGCTACAGGAGCTAAGCCAAGCTTCTCATTTCATAACGTTCAAAGCTCATGCCTGCAAACATTTCAAACATAAATCAGAATTGCTTATAGAGGGAAGAATCCATATGATCAGGTCTTGAGAGCCTCCACCTGAATTTCAAAAAATGCTTTGTTGCATTTCCTCTTCAAGAAAACAAACACTATAGCTAAAAACAATAGCTTTTATCCAAAATACCTTTCATGGGATTTAGTAACTATTACACTGTGAGCTACTGATCCTTAAAGTTAAAGGTAATTGCCTTTTTAATTGATTTTAAGATACAAATACACTTCTGTAGATGTTTTGACTTCATACTTCTGAAACATTGACATCTCTGTAAATACCACACGCATCTGATCATTAAACAAAGGTTGCTGTCATTTTGTAAGAAAATCATGATTTCAATATATTAGGTTTATCTAGGCTAGTAAAATATTAAGTGAATTAAAAATTTGCTGCCATCTTGTGATATAAATTAGAAATTGCATTTATTGGGCTGTTGATAATAACAATATAAATGTGTTATGTGGAACAGGTGAGATACGACCTTATTCTTGCAATTCTGCTGCAGTACTTGCATGAATTTTTTATCCCAGTGTACTTAGGACTCTAGAGAACAAACATCAAGGCAGTTAATTATAAAGAGGCTGTACTATAACTCAACAGACTTGGCTTTTTTCCTATGTGAAGAAGAACTAGTAACAGGAAAATATATCAAGCATTTTAAGTAAATTACATACTTAATGACATTCTTCTTCTTTAATGTGGCATGCTTATTCTAAGGTTGGATTGCTTCTTTCAAAGTGATTGAATTTTTTAAAATTCTAGCTTCAAAGTAAATTTACCAACCAACCGGTCAAGATGGGGCAACCTCTCATAGGACAACACACTAAGTATAAATGGGAATCAGATGTGTCTCTTTTCAGGGTTTAGTCAAAGGATAATGTCACTCCTGTGTAACTCTTTTCTTTCTTCAACATTCAAAAAAAAAATTGGGATGTAATTTTTTGTATGAGACTGCTGCAACACAATTAGTTAATTTATAAGAGGCTGGATTAAACTCAGATGAGCCAAGATCTTTATTTTCTATTTCTACTGTAGTATCAGAGTTGCTATTTCAGAAAAAAAGGCTTCTCAAAGAAAAAAAAGATGGGCAAAAAACCTACAAAATTTACTTCAATAAAAAAAAAAAATAGTAATGTCTATACCTTCATGACAGGTAGGGGTGATACAGAGAGACAGTGATGGTACTGTCACTATGACCAAATATGATAACAGACGATACCAAAATCAGTAAGTGAGCATCATCCAAGCTTTTATTCTCTAATATCCGACCTTGCTGCTCTTCCTCCTCCATTCTCACCTCATCCCTACCGCTGGTACCTTGTGGTGATACCTAAAAGACCTTTCCACATCCACCGACTCTAAGAAGTCAGTATTTCAATGAGATGCTGAGTCTCTCACCGAGTCTTCCGGGACAGTTTCTGCAGATTTTGCCCAAATCAGCACTTTCTACTCCTGTAAGTGTTTGGGTTTTTCTCCCAAAGAGTTACATGGGATTAAGCTGCCCACAGCGTTATTCACCATTCATTAGCATTCTGCTTTGTCTGCTGAAATTATGCATTCTGGGATTGTCAAAAAGTCCTGCTCAAGGCGATGTGAACCCTGGAGCTATTCCTGAAGCCCTGGCTATAATTAAGTACATCTCCAATAAAAACAACACAGCACGTCAGGCAGTTATAAGTTTACAGAAAGGCAGATGCCTGAATTTACACAGGGCAAACGGCGCACGCAGTTCAAGCTAATATGAACATCTGCCTTACTCCTCAAAACAAAACGAAGGAAACTCTGAACTTTGCGATACTTAACTTTTGACATGAGAATTTCTTTTTATTGTAACCTGCCCAAGACAAACTACCCACCCTGAAAAAGAATCAACCCTGTAAAAAACTGAAACAAAGTATTTTCCCTGAGTTATTTAGTAGAGTAGCTGCTAGTAGTTTTCAACTACGCAGAAAGAAGGTTTGCCCTCTCCAAAATTACTAGCAAGCATCAAATCTGTAGCATTGAATTCATGGAAGACTTGACTTAAAGAGCTGACAACAGTCAGAATGTTTTGTCCCAAAAAAGTTACATTTGAAATACAAAATTCTGACTGGAATGATTAAACATTTGACTTTTTTTTTTTTCTTTTCTATGCTTGACTCTTCCCATGGCTAAATCTTTCTGAACGACATCTCCCCGGAGGCATCAGCACCAGGCCAGTGCAGAGGCGCGTAGACAGCTGTGACATCATGCCGCGGTGCATCCCGTGGGCAGGGCTGCGACCTGGACCAGGTGTCCCAGCCGAGCACAGAGCGTGTGCCACAGCCACCCGGACTGGAGAGCCCGAGGGCAGCCCTCCATGTCAAACATACCCCCTTTCCCTAATGTGAAAATATGGTCCCTTTTCCAGAGAAAACCTCATTTCTCTGATTGTTCTCTTGCACCTGGGAATTCAGTGCTGCGCCTGTTGCAAAGCTGCAGAAAATAGAAAATTGTTGCAAATTTGTTTTGTGAATTGTGAAACAATTGGGACAATTGTTGCAAACTGAAAATCGTTGTAAAGCGGCAGAAAACTGAAAGTTTTGCTTTCCACGTTGCATGTGGTGCTCAGTGTCCAGGTCTACAGGGCAGGAATATTTAGTGCATTTGCTTCTCTTCAGGCCTCTGGATCAAGGTTTAGGATTTTTTAAAAAAAGCAAAACAAAACAACTCAGATATATAAAATAAATTCAAAAAGATGTAGTATTTCTGCTGGAATTCTTCCATTAATCTTGGAGTAACACAAATCATATTTAAAATATGCATGGTAGCCAGATGAATAATTATTTTGCTTTCCTCTCAGTTCAGAACTAAGCTAATCAATATTTCACACAAACCCCCAGTGGGAATACAGGGCCTTTAGACTCATTATAAAACTGTGCTTCTGAAGACAGTTTTAAATACTTATTCATTCATCTAGCAAAACATAATGATGTAATTAATGATATATTAGTTTAAGTTTGAATAGTTGAAATACATTGTGCTTTATGGTGAAATTGCAACTACTGACACAATTTTGAGAAACTATATAAATCAACATACAATTTTAACTTATGCTTCAAGGAAACATATTTTTAAGGAAATATGTTTACATGGTAATTTTCAGCATTCTACTTTTATGCCTTTATGTATCAAAATCAGTCTTTGAAGCAGCAGAAGATACAATCAACATATTAAATGAGTGAAATAGTGAATTACTGATAGAATGTAATGACCTGAGACTACTCATTGGATCATAATTGACTAAAGACATCATTTAAAATTAAATGCTTACATTATACCCTGATTTGTAGAATTTAATGAAACTAGAAATTTCCTTCTTAACTTTAAATTGAGTTTTTCTGAAGTGAAATACAAATGAATGCCTGATTCTCCACAGTTCCCTTTCTCCCAGACTCATTCTGCTCTAGCAGAGCTATCTCCACCAATCCTTAAACTCTAAAATGTTCTGACTGCACACACTTTTTGACAAGGACAAGAAAAGAACTAGCAAACACTGTTTCCGCGGCACTTCATCAGCATACAAGACCTGTCTGCCCTGGACATCACTGCCAATAATCTCGCCAAATGTCCAGTGATCACGTATTTCTGATGTTAAAAGTCAATCTCTCTCCAACAGGCTACACAGTACATAATTCTGTAGTTCTGGATAAAGCCAGGCTTATTGAATTAGCAACGGTTTGTCAAATAAACTGTCAAATAAGATACATTCCTTAGATTTACTTCTATACTGCTTACTCAAGACATATGCACTTGCTTAAGTATCATGGGGAAGAGAGGACAGCGGTATTGCTCGTTATTAATCTTATGGCAACTGTAAAATGATGTTTTCAGTGTGCCTGTAACTTTGCCAAACTTCAACTATTTTTATTGACATTCTTCATGTTTGGTGTTCTTGAGCTCATTTCTTCAGGGAAAATTTCAGACAGATTGTTTAAGCTTTTTATAAAAGTGGAAAAAAAGGATAGGATAAAATATATTGGTTTTCAATGTTAAAAAGAAAGCATAGCACCTTGCTTTTGGAAGCACTTTGGAGTAAAGGCTGAAGCCTGACAGAGATGGACTCTGTGAAAGGTACACTGGATCCATGAAAAACCACAATACATGGTCAAAAAAAATCCCCCTTTGAATAAACACAGCTCTCTCGGCATTGCTAGACTAAGTAGGATTTAACAGCAGTGGGGACCAGGATGAGGTGCCAGGGCTGAGGACGAGATTTGGCCAAGACAACAGTGTTTTGGAAACAGCACAAGACAAGCTGATGGTCGTGGCAGAAGGGAGAAGATTTGCAAGTCCCTGGTCATGCTCCACTCCAGAGCCTGGCACGGAAAATGTCACCATGCTGTTGTCACCTCTCTGCTGTGAGCAAACCACTGAGGGAAATCAAACCCTTGGCAAAAGATCCCGTCTAGGATCGATCCACACAGAGGATAACAAACGCCTTTGCTATCAGGCTTCGGGTAGCCAAATGAGAAAAATCTTCATGGTAGATTACAGACCTGATGAAGAAACATATGGCCAGAAACTGTAGAATTCGACACAGTCCTAATGCTTTTTCCAGTTTGGTGCCTTCTGGTTTAACTTAGCATAAAGATGCATAGAAGCCGTTACTGAGCTTAGAAATCAAGTACTGAAAAGTTAAGAAGTCTCATGCTTAAGAATATACATTCAATCTTGGATCAAACCTCAAAAATGAAGCTTAAAGACTTTCACCTGCTTTGTTCAATATATGGACACAAAAAAGGCCACATATCCCATTTACTCCACGCTATTTAACCCTGTTCTGAAAAAACAGTTTATTAGATGTACTGGTCTTGGTGATTACAGAAGCCTGAAATGACAAAGGGCCAAATGACACAATTTAATATTAGAATCACAGAATCCTAGACTGGTTTGGGTTGGAAAGGGCCTGAAAGATCTAGTTCCAACTCCCATGCCATGGGCAGGGACACCCTCCACTAGACCAGGTTGCCCAAAGCCCCATCCAACCTGGCCTTGAACACTTCCAGGGAGGGGGCATCCACAGCTTCTCTGGGCAACCTGTTCCAGTGCCTCACCACCCTCACAGTAAAGAATTTCTTTCTAACATCTAATCTAAATCAACCCTCCTTCAGCTTAAACCCATTACCCCTTGTCCTGTCACTACACTCCCTGACAAACAGTCCCTCACCAGCTTTCCTGTAGGCCCCTTCAGGTACTGGTAAGCCGCATTAGATCTCCCTGGAGCCTTCTCTTCTCCAGGCTGAACAACCCCAACTCTCTCAGCCTGTCCTCACAGGAGAGGTGCTCCAGCCCTCTGATCAGCTTCGTGGCCCTCCTCTGGACTCGCTCCAACAGCTCCATGTCTCTCCTGTACTGGGGCCCCCAGAGCTGAACAATAGGTCTGACAGGTGCCTTCTGTTCTCTGATATTTCCTATGGACATTTTAAAGAGTACTGTGAACTAAACTAAGGTGTAATTTGAATGGATAGACAACATTTATGTGAATAAATACTTTATTCCTAAATAAAAAGTTTTTGTAATCCCAAAATTACCTCTCAATCCAGGGAAAGTGCTAATTCCTCACCAATGCTCCTGGATGGATAGTGCAGAACCAAAGCCAAAAGACAACAGTAAAAGGAAAACCAAAGGGGTTGGGGGGGGGGTGTTCCTCTCCTCTGTTCTTTTTGTCTTTTGTTTTGGATTTTTTTATTATGTTCTTGAGATTGGGTTAAAAAAAAGTGCAAGCCTTTCATTTCAGGCTCACAGAAATATAGTATCATCTGCCTTAAACAGCAACCCTCCATCAGCAGAAAAGCTACATCAGCACTACTGGCTCCTCTACAAATTCACCAGAAACCTCCCTCTTCACAACCCATTACATTCACTTCAAGAGATGGAAATATTTTGTTTGAGCAAAAGATATTAATATCTAAAATTACAAATATCAGCTGTTTAGTTCATAAAACTGTTCAGTTTTCTCAACAAAAACACAGGCCACATTCCAACCCTGAACCAAAAATGCACAGCTCTGATAATGGATATTATTCTGCGTGAAGGAATTAGCAGAAAATTATCTCTGTGTCGACACTGAAACCTTTCATCTCTATAGCTAGAGGTGCTGACTGAAAATCAAAATAAACAAATATGAGATCCAAATGCCGTTTACTCACTAAGTATTTGAGAAACAGGACGAAGTATTGACTGCTGAAATGCTGTTATCAAGAGATCTGAGGAGGGTGTGGTTCACAGCAGCCCAGAGGGGAATTAAATTTTCAATCTTCTCTGAGCAGGATTAAAGGAGAAGCAGATGAGTGCAGCAGCACCTGACCCGAATTAGTGATTGGAGTTCAAGTTGTTTTTTTGGCAAACCCTTCTTGTGTCGCCTCAGTCAAAACACTCAGGGTTGGATTTAAAAACACACAGATGAAAGCAAAGAAAACAAGCGTTTAAGTGACTCTAAATAACCCTGTGAAGAGTTATTCCTGTTTTTTAAGTGCCTAAAGCTGGCCCCTGCTCCCTCCCTGCCTTGTGTCTGTGTGGAAAATACAGTGACTAGGAGTACTTGAGTGCTGGCGTGGGGGTAAGGATAATATATCACAGTAATTATAACGGTAATACATGCAGTGTTCAGAGAACTACATGGGTGTGAGCTATAAATTTACTTTAGATAAGGGGTTTGGGTTTGGGGTTTTTTTCCTAAAAACTGATGATTCATTACAGAGCCTTGTGGGGCCCTGAGATCTCGATGGTCTCCTTTCCACAGAAACGATGAGAGAAAGGGAGATTGTGAAATGAGGATTCCACGAGCTTTCCCCACCCATTAATCCATCCATTCATCCATCCATTCATCCATCCATCCTTCCTTCTGACCACGCTCAGAAAGAGCAGTTCCCCGGCCTCAGCCCTGCCAGGCCGTGCACCCCGGTGGTCCAGGCACCAGGGCAGGAGGGAGCACAACTGCCCAAATGGACAGGTACCAAATCTGCCTGAGCAGCACACGTGGTAGAAACAGATGCTCTGCAACTGCACTTCAATATCTAGTGGTAACCTGTTTTACCATATTTCTCATTTAGCAGCTTGTGTTAAAAGCTATTTTAAATGTGTTTGCATGCTTTATGGTGCCTCGTCATTATAATGCAGTACCTTTTCCTTCCATACATCTCACAACAAAGCAGAAATTCATAAGGATGAAGCAAAAGCTCAAGAAGTTTTGCCTTGAATGTCCGCATTACATAGTCCCTCGAGCCCTCCAGCTGGCTGTACAGAGGGCCAAACTGTCCCCACGCCAGCGCAGGGGAGTGAGCTTGCTTCCCCAGCGGGGCTTTTCCACACCGAGCGGGTCCAGCCGCTCCCCCGAAATGCTCACTGCTCTTTCCAAGACCTCCGCTGTAGGTCCTGCAGCAAAGCACAATTACTGCTTCTGTCTTTAGTTCCTATACCATACGACAGGCAATTCAGCAAATTCAATAAATCTTTATGTCAATAGGTCTCTATTTAATTGAATTCATTCACGTAGTCCAAAAATACAAAATACACGGTTCAAGAATCACATTTCTTTTTGAACTCTATACCTGCGTCTACTACTTATAAACAACAGCTTTCACAGTGCCTTTCCTTTGGCACCAAGGGCTGCATTTTCCAGCACTTCCTATCGATCACGATCAAACCAGAAATCTATAGCTGATACAGCACAACAGGCAGACAGCACAACTGAAGCAACCTCTGCTTTTCCTGCTAATTACAGAGTTTATGGGATCAGAGACAAAGGAGAGGTGTTACCCAGCAGAACGTGAAGTAATACAACCATGCATGAGAGATGAAACACAGCACAAGTACTCGGCACACAAGAGCTCCAGATCTCACCATATGTTCAGTGAAAAATTCATGTCACATAAACAAGCCTAGCATGAGCTAACCTCCTGCCCTCATTATTATAATTAAATATTTACCAAATGCAAAGGCAGTTAGTAAAACACTCTGCTGCATTTTAGGAACCGTTACTGCAGCAACGTAAAGGCTATTTTTGTACGGGTTTAGCAAGATTACAATAAGAAAGGATATAGGAACAGCACTCCAATATATCTGCATAAAGCAATAGGTATTTTTTTTTTCATTACAGGCTAATAGAAAGTTTAAAGTGAATTTACATTAAATAAAATGAGGAAAGTTTTCAAACTGAGCTGTCAGCTAAGTGCCAGTATCATTATAATTTCCAAATCATCACTTATATGATTAAAATAATATGAAGCATAATTTAAAAATCAATGTTTAACCATCTTCCTCCACTCTGCTGCATTTCCACATAAACACAGAATAATTATTCTCACGACAGTATCAGTGATTTAGTTACCGCAGCTCCGGATGAAAAACAAGTCATTTCAGCTCTAGGCTCTCCGAAATGTGGAGTCATCACACTGTACCTGTATCTTCCGGCATTCCCGCATTAATTCCCCACCAGAAGCACCGCTGCTGCGTGTCCGGCCAGCGGCAAGAAGCACCGCCGGCACGGCGGGGGAGCTGCGGCAGCCTGCCGTCACCGAGCGCTCCGACACCAACGCGCCCAGGGGTCAGATGACTCCTGCAGCACCCACGCACAGGCGGGAGGCGAGCCAACACCTCGCCGACGTGTAAAAATAGTGTCCTGCAGAAACCTACATATCATCACGTCCATGGGGTGGGCCACCACTGGCAGGGTCCCGGAGGGACCGGACGCAGGACGTGCCAGCGACGGCTGTCTTTGCGTCTGGTGATGCCACCTTCCCTAGCCACTGCAGGGTTGTGCTGGGCACCTGGGGAAAAAGGCTTAAAGAAGGAAAACCTGCAAACTGCCTGGCCACAAATTAAAAACACAGGCTGGGGCAGCTGGGAAACGCCTCTAGCCATCACCCCATCCAGGCGGTCCCTTCCCCCTGGTGCCGGAGGACACAGCACTGATTTCGGAAGGAGATGCTGTAAGCATGTCTCTCTCTCCCAAAGGTGGTTGGTGAGATACCTGGCAGCCAAAAATCTCTCCCGATTGCTCACACAGAGTTGGACTGCGTATCACTGGAATAACAGCAATGTGTTGAGCTATTTAAAGCAATACTTGCTTGCCCGGTTATGTTGCGCATATTGCGCGAGGATTAAAATCTGTAGCTCTTACATGCTTTTGGACTGAATTTGTATGAAGGTAGTAACGTGGCTTGGGCGTCGGCAAGGGGACTGATGGCTTGGAGAACAAGCTGGGTAAACCTGGAGTAAAGTGCTGGGATAGGAAGAGGATTGCACCTCCCTTTTTCATAATGCAGATTATTTTTTTCCCCTGCAGGCTTCACAGAAGCCAAAACACTCTCCCTCCTCCATTGCTCACCATCCTTTATCCAGCCATTGCCTCTTTGGTTACAAAGCAGCAAAGAAGCAGCTTTTTCTCTCTTTTGACAAACAGAAACTATCAGGGATGCAAATGTGAAAACAGGTCTGCAGCTTCTGATGCTGCGGAGGGAGGGCAGCGAAAGCAACACAGCTTGTGTAGCACCGTGAACAAAAAGCACAGCAAGCTAACTCTGCTACACAGGTTGAAGAATATTTTGCACTGAATGATATTTAAATCTATTGAACTGATTGAATCGGCACGTATGTTGAAGGCTGAGTCTCCATTGACTTCAACAGTCAACGCTGAATCATTTCACAGAAATCTCAATACCTTCCAATCTCCATCAAAAAACAAATTTTTTTTTTGCAACTTGAAATACTGCTTTTTTTCTTTGTTTGGAAGAGACAAAAGGGCTTATTTATGTAGAATAAAGTGCAAATTTTATGGCTTAGTGAAAGTCTTATGAATTTTTTTAAGCTCCTACCATCTCACTATGGATGAATTCTTATAGCCACTATATAAAGAGAGGGTGGAGGCTCTTTATTCCTTTTTTTTGAAAACAAAAAGCATAAAAGCTTGAAAAGCATCTATATGCAATTATGATCAAGTTTGAAAATATTTCGTGATGAGAAGCCAGAAACAGCTGATGGTTTGTAGATCTTACGGAAATGCCCATCAGCTAAAGCAGAAATCAAGAACTCCCCTGAGTTTCAGAATGTTTCCCTTTGGTTTCTTACTTACAGAAAGTATCTTTACATTTTGTAACAAATAAGAAGGAAAGCATTGCTTTGTTTGTCCCGTATGGACTACCAGGAAAGGAATGAGCATTTCTCTAAGGACACCTGAGGAGCTCTGACCGCAGAAATCCATATGGCGAGCACACCGCTGTCCCAGGCCATGCAGACGTGGTCCGTAACTTTAAGTAGCCCTCGGCTGACATGGCCTGGGACCCGGACAGCAGATCCGACGATCCCAGGTCCTGCACATTGAATCAAAACTATGAATTATTCTTTTTAACAATTCACATATATGTGCTATCTTGCAGCAACTAACTTTTTGCATTAAAACCTTACAGCAATGTTTTGTTCAATCCTGTTGTGCTATCTGCATGAGGCCAAATCCGTCCCCGCACTCTTTTGGATCATCACCAGCCACCCTGGCTGAGCTCTCCAGATATCTGCAGAATTTGGCCTACTTAGTTTTTCCCAGCGGCTACTTCAGCTTGGCGGAAACACAGAAGGCACTTTGCTAAATAGCAGTGTTCTGAAGGAACGTAAATTAATAGGCAGGAAAAGTGAAAGCGCTTTCACTCTAACACAGCCTTTCCCTCTGCTCACCAAGCTTTCTCCTTTTCAAGGCTAAATGCTATATAACTCACATTTTGACATTATATGATCATAATGCAATCACATAGTGTACTAATTCGTATTTACAATTCTAGGTGTAATCCCCGAGCCTCCCCTGCGGTCTCACCGCTTGGCTACAGCCAAGGAAAAACCACTCTCAAAGACCTCAGAGGGTTTTGATGGTGTTTCTGTGAAGCTCCACCACTACTCATGGGCTTCACGGGCACAAAGTAACGAGACTATTGCACTTCATTAGTGTGATGGGCTGATTCAGGGAGTGCAACAAGAGACGGCAGTGACAGCAGCAGTGACAGGAGCAGCGACAGCAGCAGCGACACAGGCGAGACAGCTCAGACACCGCCTGCCGGCACTCCTGCTGCAAATGATCTAGAAAGCAGAATAGCTTTAACCTGATTTCTTAAATCAGCACAAGGCAAACGCCTGTAACTCCCCTCTTTTACAGGTAATAGCAGCACACTGCCCTTGCTACAGAAAAGGATGAGGCACTTGGCTCCTCTACAACTTCAAGCGAAGTTCTGGTAGCCACAGCAATGCCCTCCCTTGCCCACCCTGTTTCAGGTTTCCTTTCACCGAGGTGACGTTACCGAGGTCAATGCCTTCCCTGATGCCTCTGTGAGCAGCAGCCAGACAGCTTAGCAACGAATTTAGGCCACGCTGAAATGGATCAGCTGGCTGCAAACTCTTTATAGCCTATGGTACCATCGGTTGTAAATGGCATTTTAAAAGATTTCAGATCCATTCCTAATTAATTCATGTTTTTTTCCCATACTCGCATCTCTCTTCCCACTAAAAGTGAATGTCAATAGTAACTGAAGGCGATGGTATACGGTCTAATCCTGCTCCTTTCTCCCATGCTCACAGCACCTCACTAGACCCAGTTTGTGCTTTTTCTATAGCCTGTCTTTGAAAACGTTTAGAAACATTTATTTTATTAAATATGGAAGAACGTAGAAGTTTTTCTTCGCTATAAAATATGAAGTACTTTCTAATAAATATTTTTTTAAAAATCAGAGCTAAAACAACACCTGAGAGCCAGGGACTTTGCAATATACTACATGCATGTACTTGCTGGCATAAAGTAACTCTTATGGAGACTATAGAGTCCAGTCTCAATAGAGGTTAAGAAATTTACTTTTCATAAACAATCTGTAATTAATGAATTTTACTTTGAAAATGCTGGAAAATACAAGCAATCATCATATTTCACAGATTTTTCTCAGTATGCTTTAAGGTATCTTTCCCTCTAAGTCGCAAAAGCTGGCTGTACTGCTGCTTCCCGTTCTTTTTGCCTTACAGTGGTTTTGATCCAGGTTAGCCTTTATTTGGATTTTCTATTGAGGATAATATGAACACAAACAAACAAACGAAAATGCAATAAAATTAAGTATACCTCTGTATGTAACAATAGAGATTTAGGCAATGCTTTATCACTAGGACAAAAATAAAATTAAGAAACAGATGTTTCTTTTTAATTATCATCATTTATTAATTGAACTGATGTATTCGTTAGTGGTTGTGTTCAAAGTTGGCATTACTGCTGAACGGTCCTTGCCCTCAAGCACTTATGATCCAAATAAACAGGACAAACCCATGGTGGAAGTGAAAATGAACAGTGAAAGGGTAAATTTTTAACAAGATAAAGTTGGATAAATGGCATCTCTACAACTAAATCCGTGTCTTCCAACTTTCTGCCCAGCCTGTCTTGCGTCCATCCCATCCCTGCTGGGAATGGACTTAGAGTCACCCAACCATCCCTTGGTGACCAGTCGCACCCCACCAAAACCTGTCCTGCTCAGAAACAGCCTGAATTTAAACTTCTGGCTCACCAACACCTCCATCCTCAAGTCCACGCATGAGAAAACATTTCTCATCACCTGAGCGACAATGAGCTGGATACATGGTCCTCTTTAATTGAAACACTCACACAAGCAAGTCAGAGAAAAATAACGATTTGTGGGGTCCTGTAGTACAAGGCACTGAAGTGTAAGACACCGACAATGCTGCATATTTATGAAGCAGGAAAACTTAAAATGTAAATCAGGCTGAGAATCCACTCTGAGCTCTGCATAACGGCGAGGAGGCAGCTGTGTTTGCTCCAGAGGTAACTGGGTCATGAGTCCTTCTCTGCTCCCTGCTATCTCTTCAGAATAAAAAGCTTCCTTCAGCCCTGAAATTTGTGATGACAGCACTTGTCTGCTGGCCAGCAAGTCGAATGAAGGAAACCAGAACTTCTCCCACTCCCAGCTCCTTTCTCCCAGGAGGACCTCTCTACCGCAGATCTAGACCCAGACTGAAGGGTGTTAGCGCTTTTTACTCCTCCAACTAGAATAAAAGCACCATCTAGTATTCTTCAGAAAACTGCACACATGAAACAGAGAACAGAAATCAAACATAGAGCCTGCAAAGCCTTTAGTGGAGATTTTATAACGGCAAAAAGTGGTATATCAAACCCACAAATAGGGTGCAAGAAAATCCTTAGAGGACTGAAAAATAAAAAACCCTGTCTCATTGTGAGGTGACGAGAGTACCAGCACATCCAGAAAGTGTTTTGCAAAGTGTCACGGGTCAGAAGGTAAAGGGGTACGGTCTGGTTAGCAGTGAAGGTGATGGCACCGCAGGTCACACACCTTCCGAAATGATCCTGCTGCACAAGGAACCTGCAGACCTTATGAAACTGATAGGAATGGCCGGCAACAAACGGAGTAGATGTCAGATAAGAAAAGATCTGCTGAAGTAGAGGTCATAGGCTACCATTTAGTGCAGAAAAAACTGCCATGTAATAAAAATAAGGCAAGCAATTAACAAAAGGTATTAGTTTCTAAAAGGTCGGGTGCTACAAGGGATTAATCGGAGAAAGGACTTGAGAGCACGAGAGGGAAACTTAAACCGTCTGCTGAAAACCTGGTGGTAAGCTGGGAAAGCGAACAGGATAATGGGATGTATCGTACTAAGGGAAGGCATCCCGGCTGCAATAGAAATGGCACCGTAACACGAACTGCCGAGATAAAACCCAGAATCCGAGCCCGACATTTTATGGGAGGGAAATTGAAGAAGCAGAACGAGGCAATAAACCTCCATTGGTGTGGTCAAAAATTGTACGTAGTAGGCACGGAAGTTAGAAAAGCTAATTTATATCCTTTAATACGGGAGGAATTAAACTACAATATTAATTTGACATTCAGGGGATCACAAATGGTACAAGAGAGATGACAGGCATTGCAAAGACATGAAGATCATTTTGGGGTATTTCTTCTGGGAGCAAGTTAATGCACAGAACAGGTTTTTAAAGATGGGTTTTTCTGTGTGGGCTGAAGCTACACGCACACAAAGAGACAAAGAGATCACTAAATGTTAATTTTTCAGTTTTACTTACACAATTACCATTTAAATGGTCTGTATTTTTAATCAATAGAAATTTTGAGTGCTTCAATGGAGAATAAGCTGAAGTATCAACTAAATAATTAGGTAGACTTCAAGGATCTTTGGTGCTTCACTCTCTTCTGGAAAGTTACACAGACATTCCCATAATTCTGCAATCACAAGCTACCCCTCGTGCAAGATTATCAAATGATAATGTGGGTTGGGTGCTATTTGGAAAAAAGATTCAACCTGCTCTCTCATGTGTTGTAATTAGAATCCAGAAATTTATCTTTGGAGGCGTCTTATAAAGAAAAAGCAAAAGCAATGAACGCACACAAAAATCCTGAAAAAATGGAAGATTTTGAGAGTTACGAAGCCTGGGACTAGGTCTAAGGAAAGACTCCTGTGCCTGAAATGCCATTCATTTTAAGCCGCAAGTCCAAAAGCCCCCTTAGCAGCCTTCTCACGCCTGCTCCTCGGCACGTCCAAAGGCAGAGAGCGCCGATTTTTCACTTCCCATTTCCCAGCCGTCCACGGAGGACTGCAAGAAAGTGCCTTCAGCTTCCCCCTTGTCCATATGTAGTGGATGTTAAAGCAGCTATATGTACCTGTTTGGAGCTTAAATCCTTTGTGCAAATGTGGGGTACTGAGTGCTTTTACTCAGTGTCACCCAGCAGATCTAAGGATTTTCCATTTGAAGAGCTACCTTCCTTGCTTCCCAAGAAAACATGACTATAGAGACTTTGTTGGGTTCTCGGCATATTTGTTGGACGAAACCCGGGGGACACTTCCTGCCCCCCCTGCCCCCGAGCCCGGGCTGCCTTGCTGCAAGGCTGTGCAGCTCAGCCCGTCTCTGATGCGTGGCACCACCAGGACAGGCGTGCACGGCCAAACACACACGCAGAAACCACTCTTTGCAAAAAAATTGGCTACAGCCTCCTGATTAGGGCACTCTGGAAAACTGGCAAGGTGAGTTTAACCCCAACAGATCCTATAGGGAACCACAGCTGCAAATTTCCACTTACTCGTGGGCTTGAGCGGCTGCGCACCTGACCCCAGCCTTTGCACAGACAGCTCTGTTCTGGTTCTCAAAGGTGAGGAGAGAGACACTGAAATCAGGGACAGGATCCAGACTGAGAATGCCAAGCGTCAAGCCCTGAACAAGAAACCTGCCCCAGAGGGCAGAGGGGATTTCAGCCACATCCTCATCTGCCGCTCGCCACATCCCGTGCGCCCGCGCCCGACTCCCAGCCCTTTAATCCTTCCATTTAGCCCACAGCGACCATGCCAGAGAGTATTTCTCTGCCGGCTTTCCAAATCCCGTTCTCTATAAAGGGATGTCGCTGCAAAGCAGCGGGTCAGATCCAAAGCCTACTTAAATACATTCATTTTGGTTGATGATCACTGAGGAATTTGTCAACAACGTGAAGTGCTGTTTTGAAAGTAAAAAAAGAAGATAAGAAAGAAATCATCATCAGAAATGTGATGCTGTTGGACTTCACCCTGTCCCCAGTAAAGCCCACTAGTAAAACTAGTGCTGATCTGGGTGGAAGGCTTTCAAGAGCATTAATTTCTGACCTCAGTTCAGCCAAGTTTTGATTTTAGCAATTTATTCATCACTACCACAGAGTTCAGCCATTCCCCTGTTTGCCTAAGGTTACAATTTCTGATCAGTAACATCTGAAATTAAATTATGTCTCTGAGCTCACTTTAATACCAAGAAACAAAGCAGAAAGATTTTTTTTTTCTTGGAGTATGTCTAAATTAATTGATATTCTTTATTGCTCAGTTCCAGCATAAGTAGCTTTGAAATTCTAAGAATCAATTAAAATAACCACTGGGCTCGATGTCCATTACTGCTCTGCAGCTCCCTGGCTACCCGATGATCTCTTCTAGCACCTCTACCAGTGACTCAAGCCGTATTCCTGCCAGTGCCCTCATCTTTAGGGCATTAAGCTATGGAGAACTGCGACCCTTGGTCAGAAACCGGCATTTTGGTGCTAATTCCGCCCCCCCCTCCCCGGTCTGTAGCACCGACCCGGCTGCACCCCTGTTTGGCATCACTCTTCACGCTGGTATTTGCTCCATCTGTGTCATCGAATGGAGGAGGGGAACGAGCACATTCCCTGGCTCGGAAATGAGCAAATGTTTGGAACGGGGAAAAAACAGTTTAGAAGCAATTTCCACGGCTCATCTCTCTTTCCATTCCCTGGTACAAACAGCGTAATAACAACAATGCCTACTTGTTATAGCAACACCAAAAAGCAAAAGCAAGATAAAATAATGTAGAAACCAATAGTTCATTTTGCTAGCCAAGCCACAGTGGAGCACCTCCAATCATTACTTAAATTATAATTTACTAACTTGCCACTAACATGGTATGAAATTGTGTTTCTAAAAGGATTACAAACCATAATTTAAGGACCTTTCCAAAGGTTCTTTCTTTTTTTATGTTGTATTCTACAGCATATAAAAATGTCTTAAATAATTACTCTGAAATATAAAACTGCACTCCTGTTTTTATTTGCTCCGTGTAATTTGGCATTAAGAGGGAATTAGCCGCTAGTTTATTGCAAGCATACAGTTACTTCAAATATATATAGGCACTGACATTATTGAAGTGCTGGTGCTAAAGTCACAGTACTTTAAACAGGTGCAAATCAGTTAACTTTGGTGAACTTGTCAGAGCATAAGAATTTCTTCTTAGATACAAATCTAACTGCGCTTCATCCCCATCAGGTACATCAGCACGTTGCCTTGCTTTTCACATGCAGGCTACACAGTTTCTGCAATCACTTATCTTACGACACCGCATTCATAGGAAAAATGTGTTCTATTCACACAAACTCAGCACCCCAGAGCCACTGTACTACTACTGGCACAGTCCTGCAACTAACGGTCCGACTGTCGATGGATACATTTATGAGCTATCTATACCATCCACTTTTTGACTAAGTTTCGGGTTGCTTAATTTGCAGCCTGCCACCTTATTCAGACAATGAATGAGTTTTATGCCAAACTGAATATTTTGGTCTGAAGCTTTATATTCACCTTTTGCAGATAGAAGGGGAAGAAGCAACACCATCTGATAAAATCATGTCTTATTTATAAAAGGAAGATATCACACCCCATTTTTCCCAGGTAATGTTCATAAATGCAATTCAGTGAAGGATGGATGAAAATGCAATGCCAAATCCCACGTTAGCCTCACTCCCCTGATGTCAACAGGGTTGAAACACAAGTATGTACATTGTGCCGAGGGAACGAGAGTGGGATACGTGCGGTCTGGAGATGCTGGAGCCCGCTAGTCCCCATCCAGCCTCTGTACCCAGGTTGCTTTTGCATGGTGACCTTAGTCCAGAGGAGGAGAGGGGAACTGGTGGCCAAGGTCTGGTCCCAGTGCTATGTCAGGGTGAGGCTGCGGTGAACACAAACAGGCGTTGCCACAGTCTTCACATTGCCTGTATCTACTTAGTCCAGCTCACTGGAATAGAAGGAAGAAGAGCAGGCTCAGGGTGGATCTCATCACAGTACTGAAGTATTTAAAGAGTGGCTACAAACAGGACAGAAGCTCTCTCTTCACAAGAAGCCACGCAGAGAAGATGAGGGACACTGGGTGCAAGTTGCACCAAAGAGGTTTCATCTTGACCTAAGAAAGAAATTTCTCACAGTGAGAACAATCATGCCCTGGAACAACCTCCCCAGGGATGTGATGGAGTCCCCATTGCTGGAGGTTTTCAAGACGCAACTGGAAAGGGTGCTAGATAATCTCATCTAGGCTCCCTTTCCAACAAAAGACTGGACCAGGTCATCTTTCGAGGTTTCTTCCAACCTGAGTTGTTCTATGATTCTGTGAATAAATATAGCCCCACATGATGAAAAGTGTGATTCAGACATTCATTTCTGTTCACCAAGGGGAGAAACTAAAATACAGTTGGAGGAAAGCACCAAGGAACACTTTTCAAGTTCAAAACAAGAGAAAGCAAAAGAAACCATTTTGAGGTACTTTCTTAATCTAAATTGGCTTTTAGTTTCACTGGGACTCAACCTGGTAAGTCCTCACATTCCGAGGAAAAAATACAATTAATCTAAAATTGTAGCGAAGACCTGATGAACACCAGCTACCTTTGCAAGAGCATTAGAAAAATCTTTATCACCTTCTGTCTCAAGAGAAGCCGTTACCTCGTCCCAGAAAAGCCTAGCAAGTTGCTGCGATGTGGAGGCTGGCAGCCCCACTGCACGCCCCACTGGGCAGATGTAGGTCACTCCTCCTCTACACAAGGGAAGGAAACAGGGAGTTTCATCTGGCTGCAGGCTGCTCCAATTGCCAATAATCCTACCGATTCAAGTCTTTAATAACAACCTACTAAGACGACAATTATGTAGGATGCTATTCCTTGACCTATATGCCACTGAAGTGAGACTCAGTCTGTTGGGCCATCATTGACGCAGCCATCCTTGTTCATGGACTCAGCTCGTGACACTACATGTTTTACCACATCCCCTTCTTGCTGTATGTGTGGCTCCGAGGCTGTTTGTTTTCACAGTTATTCCTCCTTAACCACTCAAGCTCCCTTCCACTTCCGCACAAGGGATGACTGCTTGTATATGGTTTTGTCTATACATTGATGACTGCTGTTCAGCCAGTTGGCATTATGTAGAAGCAGGATAAATTATGCATAGCCAAACCTGGGGACCATGGGATGCAGGGATGCCTCCCATACGCAGCCAGCAAGGAGGCTGGGTGCCAGTCCCCAGTAAGTACACCCCCCCCCCCCACCAAACCCACACACACAATTTAAGAAGACAGAACAGACTGTGGCCATCAGATGCTGGGCTTGGCCAGAGAAGGTACACTGCCCAGTAGCCACCTTACCTGTAACCAGTCCCGTTTATCCCTAATTTCTCTCCATTTTCCCACAAATGTGCCTCCCTGACCCACCTTGAATCCTCCTTTCCTCACCTTCGATCCTTCTCCTGGACATCTCCCTTCTCCTGGGCACACAGTTTCTTCACGTGTTCCTTCCACCAGCTCTGGGACTCCCCATGGAGCAGAAGGCGGTGAGTCTCCCTTACTGGTTTGCGGGGTTGTGACAACACGGGAGCTCTTTCTACTCTTCCCCACTGCAGACCGTATACCAAAGGAGCATCAGGGCACAATTTGGCTCTGCTCTACTCCCAAAGCATCACACAAAAATATTGGTTTTAATGAGAGAGAAGCCCAACTTTAATTTAATGCGACACACAGAAAGAACAAGTGATCCATGCTACCACAGCACATTTCCAGTGTTTATTTCTAAAACGGAATATAAGCAAAGATAATTCTCCTCCCACTCCAAATACTCATAAAGTAAATGATGACTCAGATGGTAAATACCCTTTCTATGACAACCCATTTCTCTCTGTCATTTAGAGGGACAGCCTTGCTTTCATCAAATTAAAAAAGGACAATTCTGCTTTGTAAGGAATTAAATCAACAGTTGCTCTAGTATGACTTGTTTTTCTGCACTGCTAAGTACTAGCAGTATCTGTACTTCAAAATCTTTTGTTTTTAACAGTGTTTCTGTAGGAACAGGCTTGAATTTCAAAAAGTTATTTTGCTTTTCTGGGTAGTCTCTTAAAACATGGATATGAATGTAGCACTAAGTAAGCTACCTAAGAAAAACACAGTCTAATGAAGTTAATGTGATCAAGCTGGAAGAAGTGAGTATCAATTTCATATTCAAAGCATGATGTCCAACTCCATGAAAAGACTGATGAAATCCTCAGGGTCTGAAAAATGATAGGATGCAACTGAATTATCTCAGCAATATAGTTTCTTACATAAGAGCTAGAAAAAGGACACAGTAAGGGCTAACACGTTAAATAAGCAGAGAACTAGGAGCAATTCCTTAATGCAATCCAATCCTTACATTTGCAATACATTTAGCTACAACTGTCATTGGGGCTGTGTAAAATGAGACATCTTCTGGAAGTGCTTCTCTCTGCTGATTAACCAACTTGCTTACACAAGCCAGTGAGATATTAGGTGCCAAAAGCATAAATCTCTAAATTAGCCACTGTGACTTGCAGAAACCCTTAATTTGACCTAGCTCCAAACTCAGTCACTCTAACAACATTTTTCATACTGTCAATCACAAATCAGTCCCATCTCTTCAAGCTACTCTATCAGTAAGACTTTCCTGTATCACTAAGCATTAGAAATTCCAGCGCTACCTCAATTTTAATCCCTCTTCTAAAACTGAGCTGAAACAGAGTTGAAAAGTCTGGTCTGAAATTCAGTCTGGAAGATGGGAATGACACGCACTTATGCCCCAAGCCATACAGCCTGGTGACCCCCATCATGTCACAGTTTCACCGTCTGACACCACGCTGACAACCCAAGGCAGACAGGTTTTAATACCATGCATTGTATCACTGAGTTCATAACGACAATGCTTCTAGACAGCTTTATATTTCCAAAGCTCTGTGAGGAAGGCTAACGTGGCATCTTTTCCAACAGCAATTGTAATCGTCAAAGGAACAAATTTTCAGTTCTTCACTCTCTGAAAACATGAGCTTTATATAAATACAGAGATGAGGTAAAACTTCAGTCTTCCCTTGTTTGCTAGGGTGGGACTCATCTCACCTAACTCCAGACATCCCAAAATTAGGAAAGTAGTTATAGCAGGTTCCCACTATCATAAAAGAGACAAAAACTTCTCACCATGAAGTCCACCAAAGGTTGGCACAGAACGTCCTCTGGAAGAGTCTCCATTCCAATCAATGTTGGACTAGCTCAGGCTAGACACCTAACATTGAGATATCTAAGGTCAGATGAGATAAATCCAAACCTGAGCATGTAACTGCTCACTCTATTTTCTGTGCTTGTTTAAAATTCTTGTGGGGATTGTGAGTTTATTTCCTATGCAAACCATGTCAGAATCTTCTATATCTCATTGTCACTCAGCTGCCAGCTCTCCCGATCCTCCTCATCAATGCTTCTTGTATTTCCAGCATGGGAACCCTGTAAACGTGTGAAAATCTTATCCTTCATTAGAAAAAGAAAAATATAGCTTTCTAACCCACACAAAATTATTTGAGAATTGTGTATAATAATTTTAAATAAATACAATGTTTTTTTGAAGTTAGATTTTTCTAACAATCTGGGGAGGCTGGTAACACTTCAGTAGCAAGTGTCAATCCATTACTTCAGCAATGCACTGTACCATTTTCTTCCTTTTTGCGCTATTTTCCCCCTTCAAGTACCTCTACATAATTATGAAATTTTAATTGTGAATTATCCCAATTATTGGCTATTTAGTCTTTTTCTAGCCTCTTTCTTTAATTTTCCTCTGCAGACAAGAATCCATTAACAGTCTTTCGTATTTTGGATGCTCATACTAGTAGAGTGTGTACTACTATGAACATCAGCAAAGAATGAAAAATATTAGCACAGTATTTCAGCTGTACTGAAGTCAACTGAAGTACTCCTATGTATAGAGTCAAAGACTTTCATAGATATTTATATTGGTGGGTTTGGCAGGTAAAACCACAAACTTTTTGGAAGAAGGATCATCATTTGTATGTCTATACAATGCCAGCTTTTGTTTGCTGAAATGCTACTGCTAATAGCAATGCAAGTTGAATCAGAAGAAAGTTAGTAATTCCCAAACAAAATCACTTAGTGAGAACATTGTGTATGAAACAATGTGCAAATTTATTTTATTCAAAGCAAAGATATATATAAGGGCTTCAGCACTGCTCTTGGGCAAGAATTAACAATATGTGGCATTGTATAATAAAAATGAAACATCTTTAATCTCTAAGCCTTAAAATTAGGCAATGGAAGAAGAAAGTCTCTTTCTGAATAGGTATTCCCACAGTGTTACAAACTCTTATTTCCAGATTCTGATTATGCAAGTTCTGGATATAATCAAATATTAAATACACGTGCCAACTATGTCTTTAATGTAGACTCCTATCAAAACTTTACAGTTGGGAGAAAGGGCCATCTCTTTTAGAGGAAGGTTTGTAAAACAATCAAAAACCTCTGCATATAAACACCTGGGAACTCCTGGCAAACACAGGTACCGACCTGAGGACAGAGAAGAACCACCAAGGGAAAGGCGAAACCCACCAACTACTAATGCCAACGGGAAGAGCAGAGCAACAGGTTCTCTGGAGTGGAGAAACAGCTGAAAGGGGTGATTGCCTCTTGTCCTTTGGCCCTGGTATTCACAATAAAAATGGCCTTTCTTCATCTTCTTTTCTTAAGAAAATGTAAGTTTGCAAGGCATACCTGCATTTGTTATCAATTCTTCCTCTTAACTAAAAGAATAAAAAGCGCCAAAAATGCTAGCTAACCATTTGCAAATAAAGGAGCAGTACTGTGTCATTCTATGATTACTACCAATTATCTAAAAACCAAGATTTTTTTTGACAAGATATTCTTTGGTCAAGATGGTGTCATGGAGGTTTTCTACACACATAGTAATAATAATATCTTTATTAATAAATACAGTATTAATACAGTGCCATTCAGTATGGCACTTGAGAAAGCAGCAGAATCTCTGCGCCTCTAGTTCAAGAACATTTTTTGCTGTGCTTTACAATTGCCTTCTTTCAAGCCTCCATTTAACTTTCTTTCCAATTACAGGACAAATCCATCACCTAATTCACGCCATCAGACCAATTACTGACAGCCTGCTAGCAGGGTTATACCTATACAGATGTAATCAACACTTATTTACAAATTGATTAGGCCAATTCCAGTTGTGAGTTTCACTTAGCAGCGGGGAAGGGTAAAGGAAACTTGCTGTAACTCATCTCTTTGTCCTCCAGGTAGGCAGCCGATGTGCCCGATGCAACAGCACTACAACAGCAGTCCCCAAGGATCCTCCAGCAGACTGACAGATTTCCCACTTCCCTATTTGGTCTGTTAATAATTACCAGAAAGTGGGGAAAGACAGAAGATAAACTCATTATAATCAACCTGAAAGCTACTGAGACAGAGTTTTTCATTCATTCTGTATGCTCCCTTTTTCAAGCGGTGAGATCACGTTTGCACAAAGCTAGAATTATAAGAATCACTTAAAAGTGTATTCTTCTGCTCACACAGTAAGATTCAATTATTTTACCTAAAGCACTGATCCAAAAACTTTCAAACACACTCAGACCTACTCAAAGGCTTTAATGCTTATGTGCTAATCCTAAATTCTGGCATGTATCAATCCATTTATTAGCTGTATGATGAGGTATGGACATAATTAGAAAATGTAATAAAATAAATTTTGCTTTTTTAAACTTGAAATTGCTCTAATCTTTAAAAAAAGCTCCTTTTCTTCACTATCTTTTGCAATCATTTTACAGACAATTTTATACTAATGAGATTCTACCTCTCCCATCTAGGAATTCACTATATATTTTACATTCAGTCCACAAGAAAATAACAGTCTCAAGATTCAACTTTAAACCAAGACACTATCTTGACAAGTTGGATACTCTACTATGCAGAAAAACTACAGAATATTGGAAATGTATTGTCTTTATTCTCAGGTCAGCTGTACAAGAGATTAAATCTTTTAATTATCTGCCACAGAATGGGAAATAGAAGCCTTGAATCCATTCAGCTGTTCAGTTTATGACCTGGAGAATTAAATCTGACCCCTTACAAAGTACATCTAAGCATCACACACACCCCGAGACATAGCTATGGTTTTAAAATAGTCATGAAACTCTCAGCTGGTATATCATTATGCTACAGAATAACTGAGTTTCCATTGAAAATGTATCTATATTTTGAAAATGTATCTATATTTTTTGGAGGTGCTGCATGAGAGTCCCAAAAGCGTTTCCTTGCTGTCCTGCTCTAGCTTTAAATGTAATTTTAATCATGCCAAAGTCAAGTTTAGCACTCCCACGTGCTATATTTAGAACCACAGAATAATTTGGGTTGGAAGGCACCTCTGGAGGTCATCTAGTCCAGCCTCCTGCTCAGCACAGATCCTGCTAGATCAGGGTGCTCAGGGCCTTGTCCCATCCTGATCTGAAAACCTCCAAGGATGGAAGGCCACCACTTCCCTGGACAACCTGCTCCAGTGCTTTACCATCTTCTTGGGAATTTTGTTTCCGCTTATATTTAATCCGAACTTGCCATGTTGCGAGCTGCCAGGGTGTTGACTCTCGTCCTCTTCCCATGCACCTCTGAGAAGAGTATGGGTCCATCTTCTCCACAGCCCACCAGTAGGGACACGAAGACAGTGATTTTCTCCCTCAGCCTCCTGAAGGAGCCTTGGTCCCGCAGCCCCTCCTCATACACCCAGCCTCTGACTGTCCAGGCAGCCCATCACGGACCTGCTCCACTTCATCCCGGTGGCAGGACCCTGGCATGAAGGCCAGACACGTCTAAAATCCCTCTCTAACATGAACATCATCACAAGTGAGTGAGGAGACACACTTTAAAGCAAGGTGATTAAAATTAGCCTTCCAAACTCATACTTAGCATCTACCGAAACGTGACCTGGCGTTCGGTGCTGCTGAACACCTTTAACTCGCAGCATCTTTGCCCATCCAGGTTTTTTTTACAAGGCCACCTGCCATCGTAATATCTTACTACATACCGTAAGCAATAAAGCTAAACTTTCTGGGTCTGCCATACGGAACTTGGCATGTCCTGGGGGGTCAACATTTCTGATCTGAACGAGTAGCTTTAGACCATTGGATTCTAACAGAACAGAAGCTAATTTTAGGCATGCTCATGTATAAATGGCTCAATGAATGACATTTTTTTTCCAGATATAAATGTCAGAATAAATTTCTTGTCCCATTGTGCTATCAATCACAACGAATATGCCTATTTCCATTTACACTTCCTGCCTTCAGATTTGCAGCAGCCTGGCCTGAGGACTGACCCTCAGAATTCAGGAGGAATTTCATTACAGTCCTACAAACCAAATATTAGACATACAATGACCTTGGCGATCCCACCACCAAAAGGTCACCGCAAAGCAGAGAAGCCAAGCTGTCTTTTTAAATCTATGTGTACACCAAACATACAGAGAAACCCACCTGGTTTACAAAGCTACACATTTGACATTGCAATTTGCCTTAGAAGTCGGGATTTTGTTGGGACAGTAAATACCTAACCACATGTCCTGTGGCTCACAGGCATTACTGCACCGGTACCCAGTTTCCAGCCTCTATGCCCTGCACTGGTTCCTTGCAACTTAATGAACAGGCAACGTGACTAACACTGCTAGTCTGGCTGCATTTTAAATTTTGGCTGACTCTTCAACACGGGAGCTCTGGGAGTTTTGACTGCAATATAAGAAGTATTGTTAAGTCTTGCAATTTTATCACAGCCTTGAAAGACTTGACATTTTAAATTAAGTAGGATCACTGGGAGATAAGTGATTATGCAGCAATCTGTTCTTTGTATTTTTATTATTTTAATTTGGTTCTAGCTGTCATGGTTGCAGAAAAAGGTTAAAGGTTTTTAACATTTTAAAAAGTCTCCTCATCCCCTTCTTGTATGAACAACATGAACACAATCTAAATGGTAAAAAAGAGACTCCAACTTGTATTCTTGCTTTATAAATACAGATGCTACTGCTTGCAATTTCTCCCTTAATTTTCTTGTGTGTGTACATGGCCTAATTGATAGAGCCCAAGGATATGTATAAGGGGTTTGCTTCTGCTTATATACTATCTGGTAAACTGATGATATTACAGTAATTTAAAAGAAAAAATAGTATAAGATCATTTAAAGTCCTAGAGATACAGTACAATATCTTGCTTCGGAGCACGAACGCCAATCACGTGAGTTTTGTTGTGAAACCACCTTCCCAGGGTGCTGGGAAGAGCAGGCAAAGTAAGCAGGGCAGTTCCACTCCTGGCGCAGCCCCAATGACAGGGAAAAATATTAGGGGAAAAAAAAGAAAAAAAATACTCCCACAGCAAATGACATTCCTCTTGGAAACACCAGAAATGGCCCCTTCATTCCAGTCACCGATTTTACTGCTGTGGTGGGGGAACTAGGACGGCAGTGACAACGTCCATAGCTGAGCGTCTCCTACCAAACCAAGGCAGGGGCCAAAAGCATCTCACCAACACGACTGGTACCAAGGGTCCTAAAACCGGCCCCCAGCCCTCCACCACTTGGAGTGAATCCTGAGCTGCTGGATCCATCCACATAGCTTTTGCCATAATACTTCATTTTCCAGCCCGTAGGCAAGTGACAGAGCAGATGTCACTGAAATGACTTAATGCATTAAGCTGTGATTTGTTTAATTCTGATGAGGAAAATGTGTCACACTCCAAATAGTTTAGTATGTTAACGTACCACTGCAGCAACCTACAGTAATCTTTTATAATTTTATTCTAGATCTATTTGCTTATTGCTTTTATTTTAAATCATAATTAAAAGCTGTTTTCTTGCTTCCTACCTACTTTTTTTAAGTGTACTCTTAACTTCACCTTTAGTTTCCTCAAGCTGAATAAACAGAACTATTATCTCAAATAAACATTTAATGTCCTAGCATAGTTTATCTACAATTCATTTATGTTAAATGACATAAAACAGATGAAAACTTCCCAGAATAACGTATTTTGTTAATAATTTGCAGCACAATTGTTCATAGATGAGGGGGCTCTGGGGGTTCAACTTTAAAGAATAACATTTTAGTATCTATGTTTGCACAAGAAAGCTGATCAAAACTATATTTGGAATTAGTGTCTGAGTAATATTATCAATAAAAATCTCTGAAATCTACAATATTCTTATTTGTCTCGAACTTTTTCAAAAAAAGATCCTTCAAATTTTCAATTCTAAGGTAAAGGGCAGCTTTTAATAACTGCAGCATGAAGCTTCATTTCCTATATTAGTACGTAGTTCCTTACGCTTCAGTGGGACTATGCATGAGAAAGAACATATCTAGTCTTGAATTTGAAAATTATTCATCTCAGAAACATTTAAGGGATCAATTTTAGAATAACTTTTAAAATGTTATGATGAGCACTACAAATGAGGAATTCCAAGCTGTAAACATGAACACCGCCCATTTCAAACTAAAGGTGCAATATAACGCCTACTGAATTTAACTCCTTTGTGGATGTGCATCAGATGTTGCGGAGCTTTATTAGCTTGACAAACTATAAGCATGTATTAGTAAAATTAATCCTCTTGCATGTAGCTGCACTCCTTTGATAAGTCAGCATCCTTAGCGTTAGCACTTCTGATTTCTTGAGGCTCTCTGGGCACGCGTAAGACAAATTTAACTTGCCAGTGCCTTACCCCGATGCTCCGCCACGGCGCGTTTTGACAGGCATTCCCTATGGGGGCTGCGGGTTTCAGGGCTGGCTGCCCTTTCATCAGTGGCTTCATGTCAACAGCTCAGAAAATAACCCTCATGAATTTCTTAAAATAAACTATACATTTGAACAAATTTTGGTGCACACTTTTCAAAATACAGCTTCTGAAACATGAGCTTCTGTGGTTTGAAGCCCGGTTAAAGCCCATTATTGTACGATATCGAGGATTTCCTGCAAAGAAATGTCTGTCTGCGTTTTTCTTTACACCAGGTCCATACAACTTGGTGGTCAAACGACCGCTCCTCACCACCAAGATTGCAACGACTCGTAAGCACGACAGGTGCAGGTACAACCCGTTGTGAGCTACCTCTGGCCAAGTGTTGGAAAAAGGCTTCAAACAACGCAACAGCTGAAATGTGTTTGTTCATCAAAGCAGATCTTCATAACCACCCTGTGCTGGTGCTGTGCTGGTCCCCAGTGGACACCCCGGGGTTTAACCTGTCTGTTCCACATCTCATTGGAACGGTTCTCGTTATGCAGATGCTCCTTCCCCCAGTATTAAATTATACCAGTGGTTATACTCTTCTGGAACGATGAAATGATCAAAACCTGATGACAAACACATGAATACAGGAACTTGACGCTGCCACAGTTATTTAGAGAGCGCTAGGGGACAATCAGTGTGGTGTGCTTTGGTCAGATTTTTCTTGAAATGAACTTGGTTGTTTCGATGTATTTTAGACAGAAGTGCTATGTGTGGCTTGGAGTAGGTCCGCTTTATCTCGACAAATGTACCCAGTAAACAAGCTTGAACTAGTACAAGCCCTCAGGCCTGGAATAACCTTCACCCCAATAACTAAGCTTTCAAGTCACCGGGGGATACAAAAGCTGACACGCGTGATTGGTCTGATCTGGAATGGATCACAAGAATTTTCCAAATTACCTATTGTATTCATGTGATCATGACTGCTGAAAGCTGCAGAAATTTAAAAACTGGAAAGCTGCCTACGCGGCTGGGAAAAGGAGATGGGCGAGCAGAGAGAAAAGCAGGGGCTTTTCCGCATTTCCGCACTTATCTCTAACACCGGCCTTTGGGGAAATATTAACTTAAGCCTGCCTCTAAAAGAAAAGCTGCGTGCTATCTCTTTGCTGCATTACGCCACCTTTAAAGAGCTTTAAACAACTGGCAAGTGACAGTGGCAGCTGCTGGCAGGGGTCTGCTGGGACAGGTGTCACTGTGGGCTGCACAGATTCCTTGGTGGGGCTGCACGCTTGCAGCTCGGGTGCCAGTACGTGCAGCCTTTTCCTACCATGAAAAAAAAACCAAACCCAAACAGAAAACATTTTCCAGGGTTAGGTCCTTGTGGGATTTTTTTTTTAAGTTTTTTACATGTGCAGTCTTATCTGGTGGGTGACATCAGTTGCAGTCTTGATTTCTTTTTCGAATGAAATCTACTTGTGGATACAAGGATGACCCGGCAGTGTGCACTTGCAGCCCAGAAAGTCAGCTGTGTCCTGGGCTGCATCAAAAGAAGTGTGACCAGCAGGTCAAGGGAGGTGATTCTGCCTCTCTACTCCGCTCTTGTGAGACCCCACCTGGAGTACTGCGTCCAGCTCTGGGGGCCCCAACATAAGAAGAACATGGAGCTGTTGGAGTGAGTCCAGAGGAGGCCAACAAAGCTGATCAGAGGGCTGGAGCACCTCTCCTATGAGGACAGGCTGAGAGAGTTGGGGTGGTTCAGCCTGGAGAAAAGAAGGCTCCAGGGAGATCTAATTGCAGCTTACCAGTTTCTGAAGGGGCCTACAGGAAAGATGGTGAGGGACTGTTTATCAGGGAGTGGAGTGATAGGAGAAGGGGTGACGGGTTTAAACTAAAAGAGGGTCGATTTAGATTAGATGTTAGGAAGAAATTCTTCACTGTGATGATGGTGAGGCACTGGAACAGGTTGCCCAGAGAAGCTGTGGATGCGCCCTCCCTGGAAGTGTTCAAGGCCAGGTTGGATGGGGCTTTGGGCAACCTGGTCTAGTGGAGGGTGTCCCTGCCCATGGCAGGGGGGTTGGAGCTAGATGGGCTTTGAGGTCCCTTCCAACCCAAACCATTCTATGACTCTATGATGATTCTAGGATACAAACCAAAGAGAAACAAGAAGTAAGAGGAAGGGATATCTAGGCAGCCTGGGGCGTGGAGTTAACAGTAGGAAACTGGCTTTGTTGCATTTGGTTTTTATACGCCCAACTCTTCCCTCCCTCTTTCCCTCCTTCGGCTGTTGGATAAGCTAAGGACCAGATTTTATTTTTCAAAACTTAGTGGAAGACAGCAAACAAATTAAGCATTCATTTCCCTTTCTTACTTCTGTAGACAAATGTCAGCCACTCATGCCAATGCCAAAACCAACCCAAAATGTATGAAGCTTTACACCTCTGAAGTCAGAGTGACCTAATGGATGCAACAGTTAATTCAGACTTTGGTATTTCAAATTCTTTTTCTCTTGACTAATCCTACCAAACACAAGTCACAAATCTGTTCTCAGTTCCCATATGTGCACAAATGAATTTACTTCTCTTCCGAGAGCTCTGCAGTCAATTGATGAAAAGTACAATTAAACAGCTAAACATATTTATAAAAACACACAGCACCAACAGTACTATAATGAAATTCTACCAAAAGGAAACATTGACATCAGAGAACATAAATGTAAAGATCCTACCAAAACATCCTATCAAAAAAGGAAGGAGTTCCTGCAAAATATAGCAGGAGTTTCCTAAAGAATTGATGTCATCTTTCAGCCCGGGACTAAAAACAGTACGGCTGTTTGTAAAGTACGCAATGCCACCGACAGCATCTCCTCCCCAACATTTACAAACAACAAAAACTGCAGTCAAATGAAATACAGGGAATACTAATATAAGAGCAATTACCCTATTAATTACATTATTTGTATTTAAAAGAGTTTTCCAATTTTTTATTGCATTAATAATTTCTTCAGGGCATAACATTTTAGGGTGCTTACACAGAAGTATGCAACAAAATGTCTAAATAAACTCATAAAACAAGACTTTAGCACTGAGAGCGAGATGCAATGGTCTTCTCGGAAGCAGCCGCAGAGATCGCAGGCTAGAGACCAAAAGGAGTGAAACACGTAGGGCCACTTGTTTATGGGTTAGTGCAACAGCTCTCCTAAATGCCCAGCTCTTACTGCCCCTCCAGTCCTCCCTCCCTACAGCTCAAGTGCTATACATAGCTGTCAAGTTGAAATGCCAAATAGCCTGTGACCAATATAGGTTCTTTGGTAACTGTTAATTCTTCATAGTCCAATAATATCAATGCAGTAGAAATACTTTCCATACTATAATTTTTTTCCAATAGCATAATTACCATAATTTCCCTAGAAAATTCACAGGGGCTACCTGTTAAACTTCAGTTCTTTGCCTTCGAGCACACCGAGAGCACAAGAGTCATCATCTGCCTTCCAGATCCACAGCAGAGTCACAGGGCAGACTGAGTAGGAAGTTTGCTTTAACACGTCAAGGTTTGCTGTTCACCCACTGCTAAGGTCTCTGTAAGCAGCACCGGATGCACAACTCCTTAAAATACATCCACAGGTTGACTTATAGAAAATAGGTTCAATTAGGGAAAAATAGAAATTTTTTTTTTTAAACCAAATATAAACCAGTACAGCATTTTCTAAGCAAGCAGAGTAATTAGTACAGAAAGGGACTATCAGGAGAAGTGATGTTTGTTATCTTTTGCTGTCTTGAGGGAAGACAGCTCTGCTTTTGCAAACAACTCAGCATTGGGATATGTGAGTGGAAACAACCAGCTATACAGAGAAGTAGTAGAAGATTAGACGGTTTAGCAACTGAATTTGACCTATAATCTAGACAATGTCATAAAAATAGTTTACACAAGTAACTAGGATTAAAGATGAATTTCAGAACTAAAATTGGTGAGCTGTTTTATGTTCACAGTGCAAAGAGCTATACTGAAAGCATACATCACTCTATTAAATACATCATTACAGCACCTAGGAAACACATGTATGAGATCAAAACTACCAGGACTGAAGCTGGGACTGCCTCCAATATATAGCATTCCTATATATTTCCAGAAATATTAAGTACCTTTGTATTTAGAAAGGCTCCGAGAAACTGCCTTTTTCTAATTCATAACAGGACGGGTAAATCAAGGAGTATCCACCCAACGTTATGGCAGTTTCTGACAGCTTTAGCTTAACAGCCAGGCTTCTTCTGCCAACTTAAATTTGCAGCTCGTGCTGTTTGCTGCTTTCTAAAATAGACATGACTATGGCATGCTTCTAGATCTATGTAGACCTTATGTGCTTCAGAGACAAGATGCAGAAAGCCCAGCCGAGCATTTCTTCAGAGCTGGCAGCATCACCCTAACATCAGTCTCATATTCTTCATGGGACACAGACCGTGTTGTTCCCACGGAAAATCGGCCTTGACCTTGGAAAAAGCTCAGGCATATCACAAGTTAAAATTAGAGATCTGTCGAAAGAAACGTGAAATGGCTGCCTATCGCTTCAGCAGTTTTCCTGAAAACGTGACGTATCACTTCAGTCCAGAAAGATTATTTAACGCCAAAGTTTAGAAATAATGAGAGTCAAGAGTCTTCAGCACAACCTAGGTCTCAGTCTTAGGTCAAATCCAATCAATAATATAGACATAATCAAATCTACAGCAGTGTAACTGGGTAGCTCTATTAAGATATTAATCTCTATTAAGATATAAATAGACATTTATTGTTATGCTGGCTTTCTACAGACAATGCAATTTAGGCCACACTACCAAAAATGAGCTAAAATTCGGCATTTGAGGTGACGCATCACTTCGTACCGTCTTGAAAAACATTCAAGACCAAGATGGACACAACCAGCCACTGTTATCGGTGGTTCCCAGGTCAGGATGATGGGCACAGCTGGACACAGGCTACTGGGCCTCACAGATGTTTAATGTGAGCTGCTACAGACAGCGTTATGATCTTAAGTAACAACAACAATAAACGTGGCATACAGCAAACTGAAACACAAATGCTTATTACTAAAGGTCTTACAGTTCATAAGGACAGAAGCCTTAAAGAAGATGCTGGAAAAGCTTTGGCTGTTCTCACAGCCGACAGCACATTAAGACAGTCTCTGACATGCTTGTTATCTTAATTTGTACCATGAAAAGCCGTGGCTACCAGAATAAAGGTGTTAAAATGTTTACATGTAATTCTGTACTAAGGCACATAAATAAATGCCCTCGTTTCAGAGTGACAAAACACTCAGCAGTTCACAGTGATTTCATCCATGGGCGATGGATGCTTAGTGCTTCCCAAAGTCCCAGCAGTGATGGAGAAGCCAGATGTTCACACCAAACTCTCCGTCCCAGTCAAGGAGGGACTCTGCAGCTGCAGATACATAACCCGTGGGAGATGTCTGCATCTTTTAGACAACTGTTCAACAGATTTGTGGTACGTTAAACCCTGTTTCTCCACAGAGCCTGATGCAGGAGAGCTTACAAATGTTCATACATGAAGATGACACTAGTTTTTCTCCAATTTTCCAAGGCAGGAATGAGCCATCAAAACATGGCCAGGAAGACTTGGTTGGTAAATGGTCATACAAAACATTTGACATCAATCTGCCTGTAGATCTCTGTAGCAGCTCAACAGGAGCTCTGCAGCCACGCTTCACATACCTACAGAAAATGTTGGACCAGATGCCCAGAGGTCCAACTCACAGTAGGACAATCTTCAAAGTTAGGTCAGGTTGCTCAGGCATTTGCCAATTAAATTTTGAAAATTTCTGAGGCTGGAGATGTCCCTGGACACCCTCTCCCAGGGTTCAGGCACTCTCACTGTGATTTTTCTTTTCCTTACAACCAGCAGACATTTCCCTTGCTCCACCTCCTGACTGTTGCCTCTCACCCTTTTTCCACACACCTGTGAGAGGAGCTTGGGTCCATCTTCCCTCTACCCACCCATTAGGGGGCTGAAGACCACAATTCCATTCCCTTGGCCTTCTCTTCTCCAGGTGGAACAAAAGCAGACCTCTCCACATCTCCTTGCACGCCACATGCTCAGGGATGCACACAGCAGCTCCTCTCATCATGCTCGCTGCACGAACCCTGGTAGGATTTGGGGCTGGACTCTGTTGTCCAAGCAGGTGGGAAGGCCATACCTAAATGCACAGGCACACTTCTGTCGCTGCTCCGAAGCCAACAGCGGAGCGCAGGGTTCCCTTTAGCCTGAGCAGGGCAGGAGCCGCTGAGCACACCGAGGCTCAGAGCGCAAGCAGAAACCCTACAACTGGCACGCTCCGAGCCTGACTTACAGCCAGGTGAACAGACAGCAGAACGGAGAGCATACGTGCGAGCCGCAGGGGTGAGGTGCTGGAGTCACTGCCAGACACTCGCTACGACTCGCGGTGCAGACATACGCAGTCCCGGCTGTTCCCGAGTGCCTTGTATCCCAGTTACGGGATTTGGCTGCAAACCCTTTGCCATTCCCGTCTTCCCGTCATCAAGGATAAGAGTGGCAACCCGGCCCATTTCTACGGTTTCCTTCGGTCTCTGTGCCCTACACAATATGCAACCTTAAAGATCAGATCCTCTGTATCTGTGTTGCATCTAAAAGTGTAACCTAGCGGTTGCTTTAGTGCTGCTGGTATTGCAAAGACAAAAGAAACACCGGAGCAAGGCAAAGCCTCCAAGGCTCTGTAAAGCCAAACTTGTCAGCTGAACTCTATCAAAAATCCTCACCGGGCTGTTACAAGGTAAAGAACAGAATCAGCTGTTTGACTTGCAGATCCCAGCTAAGTTTGCAATACTGCCAACATCAACGGGAAAAGAGAGGTGAAGAATTTGTAAACAGAGCAAAGCAAACGAAAGTAACCGAGACGAAAATAAAGATGAAACTGTAACAACATTTTTCATGACTTCTAGAGCATTCACATCCTTTTAAACAGCAATATCTGCAGTAATCCGGGATTTATAAATGTACCTCAGTAAACTCTCTTGACAGAGGTAAAAACAAGACAAGCAAAAACTGAAGTGGTCTGTGATGAAGAACTCCCCATGTTAATCACTGCGTATAAGGCTGCCTCTTCATTTAGTGCCCCTTAGCGCTGCTCTGCAGGGAAGATCCCAGTCCACATTTAGACATCAACTAGTAAACTGCCTTAGGTATTACTTCGGAAATTCCCGGCTATCCATGAATCCTCAAGTCACACACCTGTGAGGGGAAGGAGGTACGTGACCTGTTTTCTAAAGTGACAAAAGCTCTTGCATGACAGGTTCTGTGGCTGCTTCTTCATATGATACGTATCAAACTTTAACTCCATATGTTGAAATCCTTGGTGAAGTAGAAGAACAGTGTCACAGGGATTCAATTTTACTTTGTCATCCTCTGAAACAGACTTGAAGGAACATAACTACTGTACGCTTAGTGCTCCACATTTACACTATATCCAGTTATTTCACTCCATAAACCAGTATGGGTGAGGAATTATTTTTTTTTTTCCCTCCTGAAGCTCAAATGAACTTGGCAAGAGGGAAGAGGAAGAATGTGGGACAATAGCATTTCATCCTCTTCTAAAGTATCAGAGACACGAAATGATAGAAGAGGTATGCGAAAACTTCCGAGGAACTGGATGCTGTATTTGTGAGCAGCTACTATACAGTAACAACCGAGATACCACACTTGTTTCTCACCTCCACCATGAGGAGCAAATGCAATCTGTTATTGCTTTACAATGACAGTGTTACTTAATTCTAAAAATAACAGCTTCTAAATAACAAAAAGAAAAATCCATATTATAAGAACATTAAAGCGTTTTTAAAATATCACTAATGATATCTTACAATTCAGGAGTGTTTATTTTCATGGCCAGCTGCATTTAGGCTTGGTTTTCCTTCACCTACAGATCAGGCAACTTGTCCTATAGGATCAGAAGAATCTCCAAAATAGAGTTATTGATCAATTTGACTAATGCCAGTTGAAGAATGATTTGCTTTTACAGAAAAAGGGAGGAAAACGGCTCCTAAAGCAGACCAGAATATTCACTGGAGTTTATATTCCTCTCACATTCCCTGTCTGAAATGGAAAAAATAACTAACCATGCTTCGTGTAAAACAATATTCCATCTAGATTTCAGAGCACGAATAACAACTAATAAGCTGTGAAAAAAACATTCCAACATTTCAGATGATAACAGTTAAGGACCTTGACACACTGCTAATGGATCTTGACACGGGGAATAATCTAAATTCAGAAATATTTGCCTTAAGGTTGTGTTCAAGGATGCAGACAGCGAGCCAGCAAATTGTCCAATAATCCCAAAGGCCCATCCGCTGCCCTGCTCGTGAGGAGACACAGTTCTGCCGGCTGTGCCTGCTCTCATCCGGGCACTTCAGAGCTCTGCTTCCAAAAGCCCCAAGCAGCAGAGCCCATTTCCACGCCAGTATGTTTAATTCATTCTTGTGAGTGCTGGATGCTCCGTTTGAGAGCCCAAGGTCTGAAGGTGAGTTAATGGCACCAGCAATCCTCTAGCAGGACTGGAAAACGCAGCGGTGAGCCCAAACTTAACAATAGTCGAGAGAGATGTTTTTGCAACACTAAAAATCTGGATTTGGGGGTCTGTGGAACATACAGGGGGAATGATTTGACAAATTAGGCAAAACTAAAATCAGGGTTTCCTCACCTATTGAATGTTGACCAACCCATTGCATAGATGAAGGTAAGAGAAGGAAAAGGTTACCTCCATAGCCATGCTTTAACTCATTTGTCAGTCTTCTTTACATTTCTTAGCCCTCTATGGTTTTATGACAAAGTTGATTATTGGGCATTAAGTACATAAGCCATTAATGTCCTGAAAAGCAAACCTGAAAGTTTAATGAGTTTAACGCTGTATTGAAACGGCAGCCAGATGTGTACAGATACCAGCCACGGAGGATGCTCGTTACTGTACAGATGCTGCACTGCAAACAGGTAAACTGGTAAGAAACAGAACTCACTCAGAAAGACAAATATCTGGGGTTTTAAAGCAGAATGAGCCCTTTTTCCAGAGATGTGCTGCAGCGCTGGGGCAACACGTGAAGGCCTGTGGCAGCCAGGATGTCCTGCAGTCAGGAGTTACCAGCTGATTGAGGCACTATCACCTGATAATCTCTTTTGACCTATTTCATCCTCTCGTAACCATGCTGTATGTTCTTACAATCCAAGAACATGATGCCATTTAACAGATGTTATACACTGAGCTGAAATCCTTTTCTAGAGAGCTGCAAAGAAGAATCTTCAACCAAAAACCTTAAAGAACCCTAAGATAATGCTTCCTATTTTTTACAATCGAAGAAATTCTATCCATTCCATGCAATTCCACTTCAGGGAAGAAAATACCATCAGGAAATGGTGTGTCATTGCTTATTTTTTCAGGGAAACACAGCTAAAATGGCAACGAAATGAAGTAGTTCTGCTCAATTACAAAACTTGGAGGATTGCACGTTATCATCTTCACACATTCATCAGCTGGAGAACTCCAAAGCAAGTCGACCTCTTGCTGCTCCTATCTTGTAATTCAGTGCTCTCTTCTACTAGTGCTCAAAATGAAAGTAAAACACTGTATCTAACTATAAAATATACTACAGTCTGAAACAGTCGTACGATTGTCTCCAGAGAGGATTGCTATTGGCATATTTGCATGTGAACTTTGAACAGGAATTAAGCATCTCCCAAGCAGAGTAGGACCCTGCGTGACCAACCTGCGTAACCTCTTCTGTAACCAGAATCACTATGATCCTGCTCCGTTTGGGCCGTGACACTCCATTAGCTGTTCTCTGATCCACGCAATCAAATTTTCCCTATAATATAATAGTTTAAAGACTAAATAGCCATGTGAATTTGTGTCATGACATTTAATTTAATCTAATCTAATTCACCTAGTATGTAATTAGCTCTGCGATTCCTTTCTCTTGCACTTAAATAATAGACACCATGTTACCCTATTTCTGGGAATTCATTGGGAACCTAATTTTCTCAATCTCATATTTTTAACCTGCTCTGCTCTTCTTGCTATGATTTCAAAATGGCAAAGACCTGAAATATTATAATAATTGTATTATAAACTCTAAAAAGTACATCTAGATTCCTAAAAGCACAGCCATGCCATGTAAACCTCCTAGATATAAAATGCAGTGAATGGACTCTTAGAAATAGTTTCAGCCAAGATCATTGGTAAGTATATGGAGGAAAATCATGTGTGGAAAAATCTAATTATAACATATGTAATAATGTATTTGAGCTGTGTTTTACTATGCCACATGATCATATGGTTTCTAGAATGAAAATTGTACCGTGAGTCTGGAGTCCATTAATACAGAATGATGTTTCAAAGTATGTATTATCAGGCCACTTTAAATGCTACTGTCTGTATCTATACGTTACAAACTAAATTGTGTTTACCAAATATACACATTTCTGTAAGTGAAGCCAAATCTTATGGTTAAGATGGCAAGGCAGGGTCACGGGGTTGCCTGAAACCCTCCTGATACTGACAGCTAATGATGTGTTGCATCAGCACAAGAGGGGGGACAGACCGAGCGAAGGTTTCTGGAGGAACAAGCACAGATTCACAACAGTTTATTCCATCTCAAGAGTAACGGGAAGAGCGGGGATTTCTCCTGGATCACCAAACAGTGCAGCAATTCCTTGAACCTTACGCGGGGCTGATTTTAATACCACATTGCACCCTTGTTTTCTCGGCAGAACCAGAAACATCCTTTTGTTACAGTAAACGCCAAACTTCGAATTACAGCCTTTCCACAGTAATTTTGGTGTAAATCTTTTGGAAAGTGATTTTAGTCAAATTGTGGCATTAAAATTTGCTGTACAATACTTGATGTATTCCATCAATGTAAATGGAAAATTTCCATTGATTTTGCAGAGTAGGTGTGGGCTTCTCACATTTAATTTATCGTAAACATTGAGTGTAAATTGTTTACATAGTCCAGATAGACATGCCAAATTGAAATTTGGAAACATCAAAGCTAAACCTATACCAAAAATTGATACTCCTAAAACTGCCAGTTATACTTTCAAATGAGAGCTAAGAACTCTCAGGGGTTTTTTTCCACTCTCTTTTTTCCCAGGATGTTATTTTTATCTTGGCACTGTTCATTTTTGCTATTTCATTTACACCATGTTTGGTGCAATTACTGAGATAGAATTGTGTCAAGTCTCCTCTGCACTAGGCTGCTATGCACTAACTTTTCTACTGAGTTTATAACTTCACAGTCTATTTAACTGGCATTTAGCATTTTAAATACTACAGGGATACAACTTCGGACTTCAATACTCCCTCTACCAGCCTCAGTTCGATCACTACAGAAATTAAACGTTTCACAGTCTTTCCTATTCTTCAGTTCAAACTTACAGAGGGGTAACTGAGGATAGGATTCTGTGCTGGAGTTTAATCATCTCCAACACAGATGTCACCATCTGCGTTAACCATCTCGATTCCCTTTAGAGACAGAGCACAGACTCAGGATTTCTAGCGCACGATTCAACTCGCCCTGCAATACACACTGACTCTGCTCTCACCTGCACCCCTGGACACCGGCCTTGGCCTGGGCACTTCCCCAGAGAGGACCGGCACGCTGGCAGCGCATGTTTCATCCACAGACCACGCGGGAACGTGGGTGATGGGCACACGTGGAAACATCGACACCTTCATCAGACATGAGAAAATGACAAACCAGGTTTTTAGCTGAAGTCTCTGGCAGGTGCCTGACCCCAGGTCTCGCACCGTTCTATCAGGGAGCTCGTTTTCCTCTTTGTTTGCACTAGGCTCTCATTTGGCTCGCTGTGAGGATGTGATATGATTAAGCATGTTGACATACAGAGTCACCACGTAATTGTAGCTGTTCAACGTCTCCCTGTTGTTGTGGCAGAGGGTATATTTAGCAGCTACAGTTACCCTCAGAAACGAAATACACAATCAACTCTCAAAGCCTCCCCCTTTCCCCTACGCACAACCCTGTATTTGCCTTAAAGACTGTAATATTTTGCGATCAGCTGTGCTCTGAAGTAACCACCCCCCGCCGCCACACAACACAGACGAATGCTGAATTGCTGGAAAACACGATTCCAAGTCAGTTCTCAAATTCTGCATGTATCACAGGATAAATTACTTTCCTATTGCCCTAGGCAACTGGATCTCTCCGGGTGGCACTCCTAGCTAGGGCTCCACGAACCCTCCGTGATTTTCACCACCTCTATCACCACTGTATCTCGGCCAGCAGAAAAGGCCGAGCTTTTAACCTAAATACCCCCGTCTGAGAAACCGCGTGCGCCCACCCCTGGGACGCCGGGCGGGAGGGGGGCAGCACCCCGCCAGCCGCCCTGACCCATATGCCGCCTACGGGGCCGGGCCGGGCCGGGCCGTGGGGGGCCGGCGGTGGGGGTACACAGCCCCGGGGCGCCTCCCGCTGCGGCCGGCCAAGCCCATCCCGCGGGGTCCCCGCCGGGGGTGCGGACGACGCCCGGGGCGGGGGCGGCACGGCCGGAGCATCGCACGGGGTCCCACCGCCCCGGCACCGCGGCGGCAGCCGCAGCTCCTTCCTCCCGCCCGGCAGCGCCCGCGGCTGCGGCTGCGGCTGCGGCAGCGACAGCTCCCCTCCGAGATACGCACACATGCACAGACGCGTATTTTCTGCCGTTAGCAATTTTCAGCCGGCTCCCCCTGCCCGCACCGCAACGTGACGTGACGGACCCCAGCGGGACAGCGGCAACGTCCCCTTCCGAAATACAAGGGGGGGGGGGGGGGGCTCGGCTGCCCCCCGCGCCCGCCTACCTGTGCCGGTGCTCATGGCGTGCAGGAGGGGCCGCGCCCGCCGCCGCTCCCGCCGCCGCCGCCCGTCACCGCGCCCCCGCGGGCGGCACCATCCCCGCCCGCCGCCGCTCAGCCCGCAGCGGGGCAGGCGGCGCCGCGCTCCGCCCCCGTCGGCAGGTGCCGCGCACCCACAGCCCCGGCTCGGCACGGCACGGCACGGCGCGGCGGGTACCTTGGGAAGTGTAGGCAGCTCAGCGCCGCCCCGCGCCGCCGCCCGCGGACTACATCCCCCTCCGTGCCTTGCTGCGGCCCGGGGGAGGCTCCGGCCCCGCCGCTTCTGCGGGCAGAGCTGCTGCAGCCCGCTTCCCCCCACACACACTCTCCCCCGCCGCACCAGCACAAACTTCCCCGCCGCCTCGGCAAGAGCCGCTGGCTGCTCTCACCCGCTCGCCCACCAGCTCTCCATCCAGCCCCCCTGTGCTCTGTGGGTGAGGTCGGCATTTTCCTGCCCTACTTGTGCCCGGTTCGTGTGATGCCCGAGCGAAGCAAACTGGCGCACAGGTGCTTTAGCATGTCCCCGAAACGGCCAGGGAATGACGATGAGGATGTTGGCGTTGTTCCTCGGCTCAGCCTTGCCTCCCGGCAGCGCTGCACCGCACAGATGTTTGGCAGCAAGTCTAGTTGTTCGGGGGGGAAGGTAGGGCTTTCTGGAGCAGGTGAACTCCCGCTGATCCTTCATATTTGAGAGTAGGAGGACACAGAATGTTTTATTAAAGCCAGCTTATTCAGTATTTCACCAATCTGAAAAATCTGCTATAGTTCTGGAAGAAAAAATGTTTTAAAAACCCCAAACCACCTGTTTTAACAAACCCAGAAGGAGCCAGCTGTAGTTACATAAGCGTGTTGTATTGCACAGCTCCTCTGGTGCCAAGTTCAGACTGGGCTCTGGGCAGCTTGGAGTTACAGTCACAGCATGAGGAAATAGGGGTGTGAAGACTCGCTTTGCATTTATATCAGCCTGCTTATCATGCGTTTTTCCACCAACAGTTATCTAAAGTTAAAACTTAACTAATAGTTGTAACCATAAAATCCTACACAGCTTTCCCATCCTACACCAGTAACTGAAGTGAGATGAGCTCTGTAGCAGTGCTTACGTGTCATGATTCGATAGGGAATCGTGATCCTCAGCTCTGTGTACATACAGCAGTACAGTATGGCTCTCATGTCATTTGACTGATGCAAACTGAGAGCCCCTGGAGATAATTGCTGCCCTTGGGATGAATGTGGAGCTGCCCTCAGAGATTCAACCCAGTTTCCCATTTCTGACAGTCACCAGCAATGGGTATCTGCTGAGGGGACTTCCCGAGCCAGTGTGTGTTCTTTGTTGTCCTGGTTTCAGCAAGGATAGAGTTAATTTTCTTCCTAGCAGCTGGTACAGTGCTGTGGTTTGGATTTAGGATGAGAATCATGTTGATAACACACTGATGTTTGTTGTTGTTGCCAAGCAGTCAGGGACTTTGCAGCTTCTCATACTGCCCTGCCAACGGGGAGGTAGGGGGTGCCCAGGAAGCTGGGAGGGGGCACAGCCAGGACAGCTGACCAAACTGGCCAAAGGGATATGCCATACCACACGACATCATGCTCTGTATATAACTGAGGGTTGGCCGGGAGGCGACGCAGCTTGGGAACTAGCTGAGCACTGGCTCCAGGTGGTGAGAAATTGTGCTGTGCATCCCTTGTTTTGTATATTCTTTTATAATCATCATCATCATTATCATCATCATTATTCTCTTCCTTTTCTGTCCTATTAAACTGTCTTTATCTCAACCCATGAGTTTTACCTTTTCCTTTTCAATACTCTCCCCCATCCCACTGCAGGGGAAGGGGGAGCAAACAGCTGTGTGGTGGTTTTAGCTGCCTGTCAGGTTAAACCACAACATCTGTATTGAAGAACCTTCCACGGATTTTCTTCCATTATCTTGTACGGCTGTTTGAACCCATGCACGCTTCAGGCAAGTACAGCATCATGTGTGGTGTGAAGAATCACCTGCTTTTGTTTTGAACCAGTTATTTGCTATCTTTATTTGATACCTGCTCATTCCTTTGTTAGAAGAGATAGGAAGCGTCATTCCTTATTCACTTTCTCTGTGTCACTCATTAATTTATCCTGCTCTATCAGATTCCACCCTTCACTCCTACTCTACTTAGTCATTCCTTAAAACCATCGACTTTTAACTTCAGTACCACACTGCTATCTGTCACTTTCTGTCATTTGTTTTGGAGTTGCATCATTGATTGTTTACCACCATGTTTTGCTAAGCGCTTTTATTACCTGCTTTCCATCCTGCAATCTTCTACCGCCTATTTTCCATTGACAGCTCTCCTCAGCTGCCCAGCAGTACTGAAGCATGCCAGCTGAGTTGCTGTTGGCCTTGTAGAACTTCATTAAGACACAGATGATGCATGAATATCCATGTTTGTTATGTATCGCACTAGCAGAAATGTGTAGAGCATCTCACCTGTGGCTGTGCAGCAGCGTCCATCTTGTCTGTTTTGCATTCACACCAATGAGATCTGGCTTCCACCATCACTGCAATGAACTATGTTTGCATCTAATAACCATTGTGAGTTCAAGGCAATCTTTCAGTGATGCTCGTAAGCCTGTGGCTATGCAGAGGTGTTGTTTTAAAAGCTAAATTAGACATAACTTGTTGTATTGAAGGTGGTGGGCATGCAATCCATATTGGATGTATTGACGAGGAAACTGCCTTGGGCTACAAGGCTGCTAGAAAACAGTTTGTCCTTTCTACTGAGCAGCAGTGAAGGAGGAGACTGCACTCTAAAGCCTTTGCTTATTCATTGCATTGAGAACCCCAGGGCTACAAGAGGATTTTGGAAGTTCTCTCTACCAGTCATGGAAACAACTGAAAGGCCTAGGTTACTACACAAATGCTCCAAGTGCCTACATGGCACCGGACTTCAGGGAACACTGTGAGAAACAGGTCATGGACTTCAACATTCTCCTTGTTCAGGACAATTTTACCTGCCAGGAGCTTAATTGGGAGACCTTGTGACCCAATGGAAAAGTCATATTCTGCCACCATTACTCCAACCAATGAACCAGGGAGTAATCACCACTTTCGAGGTCTACTACCTAGAAGAGACCTTCTCCAAGCTTATCCAGGAGACAACAGGTAGGGAAAAGCCCCACTTGAATGAAATTTGGAGGTAGTTTAATATCATGGATGGCATAGATAACATTAGCATTACTTGGGAAGAGGTCACAATTCAGTGTATAATTGGTCTATGGTAAAAATAGTTGCCAGAGTTTATTCTGAATTCCGTTGGATTTGATGTTATCCTTGCTCTCCAGAAAGACATTGTCTCTTTTGCTAAAGTAAGTTGGCTTTGATGACATTGATGGGAAAAACGTGGTGGAGTTGTTGGCTTCACGGTCAAAATGAAACCATCCAGAAAGAGCTGTCAAGAAGGTTTACAATAAATGATTTACACTGACCATCCAGTCATGGAAACTTAATTGGGAGACCTTGTGGAAGAGCTGAGATCTTTCAGGACAACGATCCATCCTGAGAATGGGTGGACACACTCATAGGGCACTGTAAGATTCAGTCTTGTGTTACCAATCCAAATCTCAGGCTAGCAGGCAGTCATCTCTTGATTTTTGTTTTTAAAAGCAATCAGCGTGTCCAGCCACTGCAAAGGCGGCTGAAAAGTCAGCTTCTAAACTGTCAGCACTTTGCACCACTTCTGTCGTTACTGGAAATTGAATTGGCACTTGACAATCCTGATGGTCCTGCTTCTTCCTCTGCATCCTCAATGTCATCCTGAATTCTTTTAAGAGCATCACTATTTTTTGGAAGAGCTTAAAAAACTCTATGCAAGGCAAAAAAAGTTTACTTTTTAATATACAAATGTTTTCTAACATTTCTTCACTAATGTTATTTGGACAGTGTTATGGAAGAACTTATTTTGCAATTTACTGTCCCTGTGCATTTAAACTCCACGTGTTTCTTAAGTCCATTAGTGCATCTTGCTCTATTAGCTCTATTGGGAAAAAAATCTTCACTATCTGTTGAATTGCTAACCATCCCAGTTACCTGAAATGCATCCTCGATGAGTAAGGGAACATATCTCAGATTTCCTTTTCTCTGCATCCAGGGAACAGATAGATATAGACAGGTTCTTACTCTGAGGGAAGCTCTGCCTAAATTCTGTGGTTTCCTGCTATGATTAACTTGGAATTATGTACAACTTCATGTAAAGGTAAAAGGAGTGAGTACTTTAAATGTAAAACAGAACAATCAATATAGCATATATTCTTTAATAGATATTAGAATTACACTTGACGGTATGCTTCTAGATGTTTAGTACACTGATGATTTATGGACTGACAAAACATATATGCTGTTGTAGCTCAAGCCACCAGAAAGTTTGGGGTTTTCTTCCCCTGTGTATTTAAGTGAAGTTAACCCCATTAAAAAGTATTTATCTTTCTTATTTTTTTTTATTACCTTTAAAATTCATATAATTCAACTGGAGTATATTCATTTAATAATACTGGCATTTTATAATTCAATTTCACAGCAAAGTTGTCATACAATATTTTCATTTACTGCTTTTCTTGAAAAAGTCCAGCTGAAGCAAGCACAAAGGATTGTTTCTAATATTTCTGAACTTTCCAACAATGGGGAGGCCATGGGCTTCCAGCACAATAAAATTCTTACTTTTATTTGATTGTTTGTCTGTAAAGCTTTTTAGGTCATTGCCAATTGAGTATGAAAGAGGTAATATTTTAAAAGTATCTCAGTGATAGAGGGTGCAGCAAGAGGGAGATGAACTAGAACTTCTGCACTGGAAATGAAGCAGAACTGTTGTCTCTTCAGCAAAAAAAAAATATTTGTGAAAACCTGTCATCCAGCCAGTTGCCAGAAGTGATTTACGTGCTAATCCAGAATATAGAAGACCACAAATTCAAGTAGTTGTTTAACCTGATGAAGGAAAAGAAGTTGGCCCTTGGCTTCATGTTCAAAGCTGACATAGTATCACAAGATATTTGGGTCAAATAGCAAGTTGGAGCGAAACCTAAAAGAACAATTAGTCAGTTTGTGGCAGCTATACTACTTGTCCAAATCCTTCTAAAAATGTCCTAAATGGATATCTCATGAAAAAAAAAAAAAAAAAGTCAGAATAAACCTTCATAAATGCGATTTCCTTTTGTAAATCCTGCTGTGCATATTTGTATATCTGCCTTGAACTTCTATTAGGTAGTCCTGAAAGCTGAGCTTAAGCTCCTAAGAAACTTTGGTATTTGTTTACTTTTTAACCTGAAATCTAATTATTAGGCTCATATTCACTCCAAGCTGCTGTCTTTTGGCAACTATTACATCTTTGGGAAGACAAAAAGTAATCTTACAATTTATATTAATTTATTTTGAAGTGCTTATGTTTCAAATGACAAATTATCCCTCATATGCGTTCCATAAATTTCCAGAAGTGTGTCATTTTCCTATTACTTCAAAAATAGTAATTATTTTGTATCATCACAGAAGAGTAAGAACCTGGCATGACATGCTGTCAGGACCCCTCTTTGCTTTTTACTGATTTTCTTTTGTGTGAAGAAACCTCCCTAAAAATCTGTATGTTAAAAACATTTCTACTTTGTTGTTGTTGTTGCCAAAATAAGCCTTGCTTGTGTTTGTAACCTGTTAGTGCCTGTGATAGTAGTTACCTCTCTACCACCTTACTGTGTTGTTTGTATTGATATGACATTGATAGTAATTAAAAGTAAAATCTGAAATTTCAGAAGAATAACAGACTAGGATCTTAAAATGAGATTCTGGGTATGGAAATAAATTGTCAACTATTCACTGAGGCAGTGTTGTGGATGGAGTCATGCACTTCACTCATAAGAGAGAAGCAACAATATACTTTATTGATATAAAACAGTGAGTTTACAAAGTCGAATGGTAAATGCGACAGTGGTTTAACAAGATTTGATGGCCAGATAATACACTTGGTTATTTCCTGCATAGAGGACAGGGTCAGACAAAACTGTCAGGGAGACCCTCCCATTGAGTCATGAGGTTCAGAAAGGGCCCCCTTGCTTTCTAAACTCCTTCTCAGAGAGGAGTCTAGGTGCAGCTGGATCCAATCCTGTCCCAGACTTGGTCAACGGTTTATGTCTAAAGGATTATATATGTGCAATCAATCCTTTCTATCACTTAGCTAAGATTTCAAAGTTTCGCATGCCATTAGTCACTTATCGAAGATCTGTTGCAGCAAGGAATCTCTCAACCTCGAGGAGTAACCTTGAGAGGTGTCCCCACTCAAGGGGAGATCCTGGCGTGCAGCCCACTGCCATGCAGGAGACCTCAAAGGGCTCCTGGGCTGCTCACTGTTTATGGAGTAAGATGATTGACTCATATTTGCGTACTGACTGCAGATGTTAGTTTCTTCCAAATTTGCCTTGAGCCAGACATTGACCAGCACTGTGGTTAGGTGGGCTCATTGCCATAAATTAGCCCTTGGCTATTGTGTTGTTATCTGTCTCCCCTGAATCCACTTTGAGCCAGATGCAGCCATCACGACCAGACATCCGTCACAACCAGACGCATCCATCACGACCAGATGCATCCATCACTACCGCCACTGGTGGTTATCGCTTGAGCAGGGTAAGAGGAAAAGGTCAGGTCGGGATGGGGGGCAAGCACACCGTCACAGCCAGAAGTACACGTTTATAAATAATGAAGCAGCATGAAGCAGCTGTAATGAAACTGTAACGTAGCACTATATTGAGTTGTCTGCACTGCCATATCGAGATGTCTGTAACAACTTTTATGCAAAGCTCCTCTCACACCGTAGGCGGAATATAAATATTGCATCAGCAGTTATAACTTAGACATCAGTTACCCATTACAAACCTAAATGCATTATGATCAGTAGGTCAAATAAAACTCCCAGGCAAACTTTGAAAACAGAAAGAATGAAATAACATCAAAGGGAACAATGGCTGAGGATGAAAGAAATCTTTGTTACAGTGAGACAATCAAGGACTGTTCTCTCATGTCAGCAGTCAGCTTTTGGAAAGTTGGTCAGAACAAATAAATTTTAATATTGCAGACTGCTGCATATTACAGGAAGTCTAGCAGGTAATGATTAGCATCAATATATAATTTATACACAAGAATGACAACCACCCTGGTTACAGCAATGACATGTGCAGAAATTTGAATGCAAAGGACGGTTTGGGGAAGAGCCAAGAGAAAGCATGAATAATATAAAAGTCACTACACTTGGAAAAACATTGGCAAAAATTTAATTTTAATTTGAGAACAGCAGATGAAGCTTGCACGGATTTCGGTGCAGTGTTACACAGTCTGCGTAGCCAGTGAGAGCTGTACTCGGACTGTAAACATGTAAATAATGTTGCGCTTTCTGTAGTAAACAAGCGAGAGCTATACTACTGTCCCTTCTGTGCCTGTTGCAGAGAGGTTAACGCTTATTAAGCATATTGTGATTTCTTGCAAATGTGACTCCTTGGAAAATCGCTCTTTACGTGAAGCTACATCTTCTCATGTCAAGTAGATGATACTCCATTGGCCCTGAGTCAGTCTAACCCTGTTTTGCAGTACAGGCTGATGTATGCCCATTTCCTGTTGCTTATCCTACATCGCATCTCTAACACTGTTCTTATGTAAAAAAAAAATAAAAAAATAAAATACAGTACCATGCTAGCAGAATTTAGACTCTTCCTGGGTGAATAAAATTCTTAGATAGCTCCATCTGCAAGTAAGGCTGTGCCTGGTAAGATGCATGGCAGTTTACGGAAGCTTTTGGCACCCTCTGCCAGGGAACGTACCTGGGTTTACGGACATCAGTCCCTGGGGGAATGCAGCTGTGACCAAATGCTCCAGTCTATGTCCCCAGCTGCATCAAAGCTGCCGTGTACTATCAGCGTTGCCTTCCAGGCTTGCTGACACAAGGTGAAGGTCCCAGTCTGTATGTAACGGCTTGGACCGAGCCTAACTAAAAGATAACTTAAAGGTTTTAGGTGAGGTTTGTGGATAACGTATGCACAGATGTCACCTAGAAAATAAAGAGGAATGGAAACATAGTATTTTTTTCCAAACATGGGAAAAATGGAAAAAATATTACTGAATGTAACGAATGGATATGACGCATACTGTGCATTTAACAGAGTGAGCCCACAATGTGTTAATGCTTGTTATCATTTTTCTTCTTATTGCATACTCTGAAACATATTAATAATCATTTTATAGCCCGCCCCCACACATTCACACCTTAACATCATTATTGTCTGTGATGGCAAATGAAAGTATATTTCATTGAATTGAAAGTCCATAAATGGAATTGTAAGATGGCTCAGTGGCCAAAATTTAAATTGGAAGCATCTAGAGCTTTGACAATTTTCAGATCTATATTGACAAAAGCTCCACTGTGCCTCAGATCTTCTCTATGAAATAGAAAATCTTTCCTCATATTTCTCAAGACTGTTGATTGCACTATACCTTTTACAGACTCTATTCTTCTTATAAGAACGATTGCATCGAGCGTGCCAAGGTTGGATACTTAAGAAGCAGAAAGTGTTGTGCTTGTTACGTTTGTTCCCATCTTTTTATATACTTAGTCGTGGTGCCTGTGGCCAAGTGGTCTATAGAGACACATATAAGAAGAAAGATATTACTAGAAGTTGTAACTTCGATCTACAGATAAAGCTGCAAAAAATGGGCACCATTTTGCACACGTGAACCCTTCTTCAGGTCTCAACTAGAGGGCAGCAGTAATTTGGAAAAATCCCAGTTGCTTTGCTAGCTTTACACGACACAGGCTTTTACAGTTATTTGTTAAAGTCAGAATTATCAATATAGGATTTTCAACACTGTAGACATTTTGGTGGCTGGAGGTGTTAATCCCATACTATAAGAATATAGTATTTAGGGCTACCTTGATCAAAGGGAAGACCCTCACGTGGCATGCCTACCACCAACATCCATTCCATTTTACACAGAAAATACTGACACTAAACTGTGTTGCGCCTCATGAATGGCATAGAGATTACAGGATGATAAATCACAATTCTATGATCATTTCTAGCCTGGCGGTTCTCTTATCATTTTGGGTCCTCCAAGTATTCTTTCAGGCGTGTCCTTCCACAGAGCAATTGCAGATGCATAAGTGAATCTTCCTTTCCACTGAATCCGTATTGAAATACCTTTCCTCCACTTTGGATGGCTAAGTAAGTAAGAACTTACTTCCTCAATACCAAAAGCAGCTCAGGAGATATCTGTATTCCATGCATAATCAAGCTCACATAAATAAAGTTCCCTCACCCTGCATTTTCTAGCACTAAGCAGAATCACCAAGCAGATGGGCAAAATTTCGGTACTGCAAATTGTTTCAGTGTACAGCTAAGGATTGTAAGTGGTTTTTCTGTTGAAAGTCTTTTTATCCATCCCAGAAATGCTTTAGCACCCTAGTTAAAAAAAAAAAAAAAGCCTGAATATAGAAATATAAAAATATATTTTGAATAGTATACATTTATGCAAATCCTTAGAAGGAAGAAGTTGAAGCAGAGCTAAATATTCATTGCTGCTGCTCCTCCCTCTTCTTTTTTAAAATCATGGAGCCATGGCTTTATACTTCAGTCCTCACAATAAACAGTTTCAGATATACTGGCATAGTTTTCTCTGTTTTAAAAGCTAGCAGGAAAACTGTGACAGAAATCTCACGCAGGAAAAAACCTTGATTAGTGCCCTTTTCTGAATGCCTAACAAGGAAAACAAAAGATTTCTCAGAAGGAAAAGAGACACCAAATTCATTCAAACCACAAAATAAATTATCTCAAATCAAGGTATCATTACATATGCATTTCCTGGGTATCTATAAGAAGGTTACAAATCTTTCCTTAAGAATAAACTCTTATTTTTACTTGCAAACTTCAAACAGCTGGAAAAAATTAACCTTTAATGAAAAATCAATACACCTGGTTATAAAAGGAAGTACCCATTTTCCTTTAAATCTCCTGCAATGCTATAAAAGGTGGGGTTTTAGTCTGAAGGGGGTAAAAAAAAAAAAAAATTTTTTTTAAATGTAGGTGTTCCATGGGAGCTTAAATATAAACTGAATTGTATGTGGACCTTTTTCCCCTTTTAATAGTTGGAGGTTTGTAGAAGAATAGTGTTGTTGCTTCCACATCAACATGTGTTACCTAATTTTTTTAAGGCTTTGCAAAATGTTTTAGAGGCCTTGTTTGCCAGGTGGTTTGTTATATCTTTTTCTATCTACTGGGATTAAGGAAATCAATTTCGCTTTCAAAGTTTAAAAAAAAAAATAGAGAAAGATCATTCTCTTTACTGGAGTTTGTGAATACAAGCTCTCTGAATGTTTTTGGAGAAGTAAAAGCTTTCTATGCCTTGTGTGACTCAAAAGTTGGTGCCTAATTAGAGGAGATTGTTATCCCTGCGGGGCAGAAAATATATCCTGGTGATCCAGAGAGTAAAGGAAGGAGGTGATTCATCTTCTAAGTGGTAAGTGCTAGTTATCAATTTTTCTTCTGAGACGATGAAACTGTTTTAGAAGGTTTTTCTTTCTCTAATACACGGAGGACTGCAGTCCATGTCATGGCTGAGGCAGAACGGGGAATCCTATCACAACCTTCTTGCCTGCTGGGATTTGGATATGAGCCCAAGTCATTTCCTTGGTAGGAGCATGTTGCCTTTTTGATCCATGGCCAAAAATGTCCTCAAGTGAGTAACAGTGGTTCTTGGGAGCTGCTGAACTCAGGAGGAAGCTCTGTCAGGTGTGCACCATGTTATGCCTTGTGCTGAAGAATAACAAGCTCAGTAACATCTATTATTAACATTTGGTAATTGTAAGTAAACTTAGCTATTATTTAGTGAGCTGTGTAAATAGCTTAGGAACTGTTTAAGCGGTGTAACAGCTGGATGTTTTGACTCAGCATTTTCCTGCAGACTACAAGGCGACAGCATTTCCGTACAGATGGATGGCAGTATATTTTTCTTTTTGTGTTTTCTGTTTTTCCTTTCTCAACTAGACTGTGGGGCTGGGGTGGTGTTTTTTCATGACCTGGGGGAAGTAAAGCTATCTGGGTTCCAACCAGGCAGTCAGAAAAGATGACAGGACTCCAGGAGAAAACACTTTAACTCTTTAGCTAACTTTATGTGCAGTTACTGGGGAGAGATAACACGCTAATCAAAAGGAAACACAGGGCTAAACCTATTCTTGTGGAAGTTGTGTGAACATAAGGCAACTAACATCCATGCATGCTGCTAATCCTGCTGAAATTAATGTAATTATTTAGGTAAGTTTGCTAAATATATGGCTGCCACTTCAAGTTCACACTTCGAGATGTATAGATTTCACATCTAGGTGCTCAGTTGATATTTCTCTGTGAAGTTTGTAGTCCGGATTGCATTACGCTGTTGTTTGGGGTTTTTTAAGTGAATATACCTCAGTCACTGGATGAAAGAAGAAACAATAAAGGCTAATTTAGCCATGAAAGCAGTATCTTGTGTGATTTCAAATTTGTTTTGCCAGCTGTAAACAGTGAAGAATGCTAATTTCAGCGAAACATGAAACAAAAAGGATCTTTTAATGATACGGTTCAGCAAGGGGAAATAAGCTTTGTAGTGTTTAGTGGGCTCGAGATGAAAGAGACCAGACAGGAATTTAGTAAAGGGGGTAAGACGACCCCTTGCCTAAATCTGGTATTTGCTGTCAGTAAATGGTCAAGCAAGTTACATGTCAATGTGCTTACTTGTTAAAGTTAGCCCCTTTGGCAGTGGACTATTCCTTCATCAGTATGTCCCCTGCTGTGATGGAATAATAGTTATACTGGAAGGTATAACTCGGCCTCAATAATAAAATGTGTTGGTTTTCCTAAAACAAGCTGCCGTAGTGCAAAGTGGTCAGACAAACACGCAGCTGCAGAAGGCAGACAAACAGGATGATGAAAAGCAGTGCCAGAGAGAGACAATTAGAGGAAGCGTCTCCTTGTAACACACAAAGTCCTCCTCGGCCTCCTGGCAGTTTCTCTTAATAATCCTGAAAAGATCAGGGACAACCAAACATAAATGGGGCCATCAAGTCTTCATGTAATTTTAATAGTTAAAGAAGAAGTATTGTCAAGCCTATTTTTAGCATAAAGAAACCTGAAGAGGTAGCACAATTTCTAGTGATTAAAATGTAGTGTAATTTACTAATACGGAAGCTACTCTCTGCTGCCTGTGTGGTTTTCCTGTTTGCTACAATATATTGGTCTCTGGAGTTATTTCATGAGAACGGCTGTTCACACCTTCAACAAGGTTATTCACTTACCAATCTGCACGACAGAAATGTGTGTTTTAACGAGACAACAGGAAGTCCAGGGCCACCTTTTGATGTCATTACCCCACAGCTGAAAACTTTGTTTTCCTTGTTTCCACTTAAACTACATGTCAATAGACACCCCCAAGGATCCAAGTACTATGCATGGTGTGATGAAATACGTTTTGGAGTAAAATCATAGAGGACAGCTGATGAAGCAGGTATTGGAAAGGGAGCTAAGGAGCCTGGAGTTCAGTTGTTGCATTTTTGTTACTTGTTTCCTTAAAGCAAGTTGCATCTCTCCTAATTTCACTTCTCCAAAATAAAAATTGGTTATATTTTTTTGGTATTTTAGGGACATGCTAATCAGTGGTAGATTCTACAATGATTGGGCCATAGAAATAGAGAAGGGAAGATTGGTATTCCTTAGGGAAAATATAAGCTTAGATGATTTATTTTTTTGCAAAACTACCTTGAGTACACATAAAAGGTGATAGGAATACCAGTGAAGAACTGAGGTTGTAAAATGTGACCAAAGATTATCCTTAAATATACAAATAAAATATGTGATTAAAAGATTTAGACATTTATAAAACTGATAGAACATTAGTCAGTAAAATGGTGACAGAAATGTGGTATTTTGTGCTGTTGGCATAGCTACTACATAAATTATTTAAACCTGAAGCAGCATGCTTTGTGTACTGTATTATAGTGGAATATCAAATTAATTCCAGTGGGAAGAGAGCCCCTGTGGGATGATTAGTTAGTTGTGATTTATACAATTACTTGAATACCTTCCAACTTCATCATTTCTGGAAAAATGGAGAGTTCCCCAGCACACTGCAGGAACAGATTGGCCGATCAGTGTGAAGCAGCATTTATAATTCATGTTAACATGGTATGATGGGACTTGAAGTAAGGTAAAATGAGAGTATAATTTGTAATTAATCCCTAGTTTACAAAGTCTAAACCCAACTTTTAAGTGCATGTTCTTTGAGACAGGTTTAACAGGAGTCATAACTAAAGTCTTGAAGGGTCAGTCTTTTCTACTCCCCCTGGCAGGAGCTGTAGGAGGGCAGCAGTGCTGCATGGACAGCCCATCACCTCAAACCACCTTCTGCAGGTGCTGCCCAGTCCCACAGGTGCTCTCTGATGTGTGTCAGCACAGCACCAACCCTGCCAGCACACACAACTGGGATCTCAAATGCTGGGATTTTGCCAGCCAGAGATGTCTGAGATAAGAGATGTGCAGTCTTTGGGGCAGACACTGTTCTGTTGCCTTGTAATGCCTGCTGCAACGCAAGCCACACCGATGGCATGCAGGGTACTCGGTGCTCACCTATAAGAACAGTAGCATAACTGTGACTAAATGTATGTGAAATTGTCGGTATGCTAGGGAGGAAAAGAATATTAAGGACATGGTAAGGTGTGGAGGAAAAAAGCAAGCAGATTTAAAATAGGATGGGTATTTTCAGTTTCTCTCATCCATGTCTTTGTGGGTCACTTAGGATGTGGCATCTGGATCAGTGGTGAAGTCTTGTGATATAGAAGATGTGCTCTGCATGTATTCCACAAGACTTGCTTAACTCCCGAACCTGGTATTTAATGCTGCATGACTGTATAGTGCATGATAGATGTGTGAGACTCTACAGTTCTGCAACTTAAAATCAAGCATATCAGAGTGAATTCACTGTCAAACAATTCTTCATCAGGCTTTTTGTAGCTGGAATGATAGCAAGAAATCTAATTCTGTCAGGAAAAGCAAAGGGGCAACAAAGCCTGGTAGTCCATCTGAAGGACTATTTGTCACTTGGTCTGAACAATGCTCGCTTAGCACAATGGCCTGGATGTGTCCTGGGGAGCCTTTTAGCTGCTAATGCAAAATGCCAACTTGAATTATTGCTTCGAAAAGCAGGAGTATGTGAATGAACCTTACAACACACTCGATACATTTCTGCTTTGCATGATGAACTTTAGTAGCTCAACCCCATGCTCATGAATGTTTCTTTTTTTTAAAAAAAAAGTTTTTGAATTAACAGTATCAGTTAATAGACAACTTTTTGTACTTGCCACATCCAAGCCAAGCTGTGCAATCAACAGGAAAGATAAGAAGGTCAAACAGGAAGAGCTGTGCTGCAGTCAGTTTTGAGCAGAGCTGAGGAAGGCACGCATCTGTCTGCTCTTTACCGGCATGTTATAGCAAATCAGACTTGGAAAAGGTAGGAGAACTCCTGTGCTCTATATCTGTGTGTCTGTCTTTCGCTCTGCTTTAGGTACTTGTGGTCTGGTATTTGACTGTAGGTTTATTGTCAACAAGAATTGCGGCCAGTTAAACAGGGGTAACTTCAGTAGTATTCAATACGTTGGTGTGCCAATAATGAAATGACTGGAAAATATGTGTAAATGTGATCTGTCATGTTTATGGGAACACGCTGGGAGTTCCTGTGCTGCTTTGTGTTTCCTCTTCTAGTTAGCGTTGTGTGAGCTGAGCTACTGTATTCAGTAACAAAGGCATTCCTCCTACTTTATTCCTCTGCATTAGCTGCCACAGGCCAAACTCTGTCAAATCTAGCACTCAAAATGAAGTACTGAGGTTCATAGATGCCTTTTATAGTTTTCTAACAGTGGTCTGATTTTCTTTTAAAGCACCCCTAGAGTTTATGCTTATTTTTAGTCAGCTATGAAATTATGGATTTTAGTCTACAGTTTTCAGTATCTAAACTTGGAGATTTTGGACTTACGGTGCTTTCGGAGCTGAACTGAGGGTGGAAAGTATATTTTGGTGCTACTGAGGTATGAAGAAAATTAATCGTAAGAAAGGGTTAAAACTTCTAAAGCAATCTATTGCACCTTTGAAGCTTGCTAGGGCTTTTTTGTTTGTAGACCAACCATGAACAATGATACTGCTTGCAACATAGTTTACTAAGAATTGCTAACTAACCTAGAGTTACTTCAGTGATAAAGAAGTCAATCTTCCATTTTTTAGAGAGGACTCAGATTCCTAAGTCCATTTACTGACTACGGATTTGCTTTACCTTTCTGTGTAATACATAGCAGCCCTGGAGGAAAAAGCGTGAAGTGTTGCCTATACAGTCTGTAGTATCGGGTTTTTAATTCATGCCTGTGACTGAATTTCATAGAGATCAAGGCTGTGGTTTAGTCTGAGGACAAGGTTTATAATGATCTTGGCTGTAAGATGTTTGTAGCCTAATACAGAACATGTGAAGCAAATGTGAGTTGAAACTGGGGAGAAGGAATAACAAGAACCACTCTAGCATCAGTTTGGGAAAATGACCTAGATTAACTTACGGCAGTACTGTCGCAAGACTGAGGTATTGTATGACATGTGGGATGTACAGGCGATGAAGCAGAGCAGATGATCAAGGGTGTGCACGTGTTAAATGTCCTTTAAACAGAGGCAATGTAGGCTTCACTAACTTTCTTGGCTGGGTTAGAGCCCTGAATGCAACACACCACATGAGATGAGTGAAAATTTGGGGGCCACCAGGGTTCTGTTGTCTCCGGTACAGCAGCAGGGGTTAGAAGAGTCTGGAGATTTTAAATTTAGAAGAGTTGACCAGCAACTCACGTGAGAGGAGAGAAATGAACAGTAGCTGGTGCTCATTTTCTTTGGATGAGATAGGAATCGATGCACAGAGGAGCAACAGCAGTAACCTGGTGCCATCCAGGAGGTTTCCACTGTGTATGAGTAATCCTTTTTGGACAAATGAATTCAACTTTGCATTCACCTCTGGACTCTTTGGCTATTTCTCCAGCACTTCTATAGCACTGCTGTGTGACTGCAAATAATCTTTGTCTCTATTTCCATCTCTGTGAAACTAGAATAATTATAGTTGCCATTGATAACTTCAGGCTAGGTGTTCATAAGTCGTCCTCAGCCTCCTAGAGGGAAGATGGTGAATGAAAGAAATATTGTATTGCATGCAGGTTTTAGACAACTAGTTCAACTATAACCCATTTTTATATACTGGGTCCTATTCTCATACTTAGAAATACACCTTTAAAGAGAGAGACAGAACCTGTTCAGTGGATGTTATTAGTTTTTTCAAGTCCCCTTAACAGGAAGGAGTTGGTGGGAGAGAAAGTGTTCCTGTCATCCACAAGTCCTCTTAAAACTACAACAAAAGACAGGGGAAAAGAAAAACCCTCAACCTGCTTAGTTAGGGAAATGGAAAATGTCAGGCTATATGTTTTCTTCTGGTTAGCTGTGTTTTGAAAACAGATACAAGCACTCAAAGAAAAGGAAGCAGCCACAGAGGGGAAAAGCATGATAATGGCATTGTTCTATTTAACTTGCAGTAGGAAAAAAAAAGTGTCTTATTTCCACCTCATGTTCAACAGCTGTTGAACACAGACCTTCCAGCCTGCTGTGCCCTGTGAGAAGGCAAGAAGAAGGTGGAATGACCTCCTGAGCCTCGTAAGCCTGGACAGGTGCTACCAATAGCAGCATGCCCAGGGAGCTCAGACCACCAGGAGGGATGACACCAGTGAACCTGGTGGCACTCCTGTAGGAGTTGTTGAGCTGTCCAGAGTCTGCCTCTCTTCCCCCACTGCGAGTGCCCGCCTTAGAAAGTGAGGCTCCCCCCGGATCAGTGGGGAGTGCCACCTCTTGCCTGCCTAGCTTTTGAATAGAAGTCGGCTCTTGGTTTGGGAAAATGGGAAGATCATTGAGTTTTCTGACCAATGTCCTGCACAAAATATGAATTTCTTGGTCAAGCCTCAAAGAGCATGAGATAAAATCATTTTGTCTAAATTATAAATAAAATCCTTTGTCAGTGCACATAAATGTAGATTGTAAGAACTAGTTACAGAAGACAAACTTACTTTACAAGGTGAGTGTTAGATCTTTAATCCATTTCTTCATTTTGCATTTGTTGCTATCAACAAATGGCTAGTTGCTAGTAAGCATTATGGTAAGTTAGCATTATAGGTTTATGAGAAGTCTCACTTGAGTAACTCAAGCACTGAATTTAATATTCTCTAAAACTGTTTTATAGTGGATGAATGCTTTGCTCTGAATATGTTTTAATTTGTACTGGAACAGATTAATAATTGATGAGAAAGTATTGCCATAATAGAGTGATTATACCACAGCATTGCTTGTGTGTTAGTTTTGCTCCTTGGGGTACTTAATGATAGTCAAAGGTGAATAGTAAAAGGAGAGAGATGTAGTACAAATTTCTCAGTAATTTGTCACTTGGGACCAAATTTGTATCATTTAGGATATATGTAGATGCTAAATGAATATTCAAAAGGGCCTAGGTAGACTAGGTGCCTAGCTACGGGAAGGTTATTTATTATCTTGTTCTCAGTACTTATGCAGAGCCACATGAATTGACATTTGATAGTTAAGGCAAACATTAAAGATGGGAAAGGAATCTGCAGAGGAGAGCATGACTGTTAAACATGTTTTTGAGTTTTGAATTTTCATTCTGTGTATCTTGGAAGAGCCAAGAGAAAACATTGATAAGAACATACCATTTTTGCTTTTCTTTCATTCATTCTGATTTTTTTCCCTTGTCTTAGGCTCTGGGATACTGTGAATCCTCTTAAACAGATCATATCCATTTTGATTCATTCAGATGTCCTACTTGCTCTTGCAGCACCAAGCTGTATAGGTTCATTCACAATTCTGTTCATATATGGTACCCTTACCAACATGCACTGATGCAGAAGACAGGAAAAGTTAATCAATATTTCCTCTCCAACTCAACTGAATTCTAAGAATTCAAGTCACAGTATATCTGGTTTTGTTGAGGATGATATTTCTTCTTGTAGATAGGAGCTGATGGAAAAATTAATATTCTGAACACTGAATTTCTTTTCTGGGATTAAGGATAATCTTGATCTAAAATTAACAACTGACTTTGGATTCATAGAACAATGTAATTTAAACAACCACTTCTGGAATTAAATTATCCTTAATATGGCAATATTTGTCGTCTTCAACAGGAGACACCAGTATTTACAAAATATATGTAGAAGAATGTTTAATTCTTAAGTGTGAAAATTACATTGCATTACATATAATCCTGGTACAGTACTGAAAAGAATGGTGTTGGCTGCTGCCATTACTTTAAGGAAAAGATCAACTATGTAAATGGAAAAGCATATCCCTAGCAAAGTGAGTTTGGTCTCTGGCAGGCCTGTATTTTTAATCATTTATAACTAGGTCAAGTCTGATAGACAGTTTTTCAGGGAAGTTAGCAAGAGAAACTGAGATCTGAAGTGAGAACTGCAATGTTAATTAAATATGTTAGCAGACATACTCTTTTCTGAGAAAAGACATCAAACTCTCTTGTGTTCGAGTTACTATCTGTGTTTTATAGGTATATATGAATTTATACACATAACTTTATATGGAGAACTGCGATGCTACAGCATAAAGCATCCTTTGAAAATCAGCCTTACCACTCTGATAGGCACTTTTGAATAAATGGCAAAACGGGACAATGAAAACATTAAACCAACATCCAGCCTAGATTTTTTCATACCTCACTAACTTATGTGCTCGTGGTAGATATGGTTATCATTTAATTATCTGAGCTGGTCATACCACCTGTTAGTATACAGTATTAATTTTTTTATAATTGTATAACATGTTTCTGTCTGTAGTTTACTGCTTATTCAAGTGCTCCATGTGTTAAAGGTGTCACTGGCTGCAAAGCAGAGTATGAAAGTTGTGCAGGCAGATCACTGCCTTGTCCCACGTACCTGCCTCCCGTGGCAGACAGCTAGGAGCTGTTGGTGCTCAGTTTGCTCGGGTTTAGGGATTCATGACATGAAGCTTGGAGGGTGAGAAGTGTTGGAAGGCATTTATGTGAAGGAGCGAGCCAGAACAATGTGTTTTGGGATACCCCATTGCATGGTGAACAGAGAAGGGAGAAGTTTCCAGACCAGTCTGAAGGCAGACCGTAAGGGGATACTAGGTGACCCGGCACGACTCTGAGGTTTTGGCAGAGTGAAAGCAATCTTCCATCAATGGCTTCAGTTTTAACCAATTTCTGCTGGAAAACAAATGAGAGAGGAAATTTCACAGAGATTCCAAGATTGTATACTCATAATGAATGTAGTTTGTTAATGAGTATGGCTGGAGTAAGCACAGAGGAATTTGGATTAAGTCCAAGTGACAAGACTAAAGCAAAATCTATCCTGTGGCTTTATAAACTCAATTAGAGGCATGTGAGAGCCCACTGAGGAAGAGGGTCTAAATATCAGAGAGGCATGTGCTGAGTCACGTCCTTTGCGGATGCATTGGCTGACGGTCTGGCTGCACTTCTCTGAAGCATCTCGTGCCTGAGAAATGGGATTGCAGGATGTCTCAAGTCAGTGACTGTAGAGAGAGCATCAAAGCTTGCAACTACTTGTGCTCTACTTCCATTTCTATTCCTTTCTCCTAATGTTCATGCCAAAAACAATCTTGCTGCCAGACTCGGCCTCTGGCTTCAGTAGATCTCTTCTGCTTTACTGCAAAGAAATCTTTGCATCCTTGCATGCCAGTCTTCCTGCACTGTGGGTTCCTCCAGAGGATTAATTCTTTAGCTGGATTTATAAAAACCTTCCTGCTTGTTTGAAATAAGCATGCAGTACCTGTTCCATTCTCATCACCTTTAGAAAATGATGTTTTTCCCCTGCATTGCCTCTGTTAATGTGAATGATGCTATCCCTTGGAGGCTCTGCATTAAAGCTGGCCAAGAATGAATAATTAGCAGTAGGCACAAGTACATTTCACTTCAGGCTTTGGATTGTTGCTTTTAGTCAAATCTATTGCTTTATTGCTAAAGCAGTGATGCCACCTGATTGCAGGGGCTTTCTGGGATAAATTTGGGTGTTACAGAACAATTCCTCTGAAAAAAGTCTAAGGCAAATAATTTAATGTATATTACAATTTAAAAATAAATCCTGCAGGAGAGGGACAGCTCTTGAATATATGCATGTATTCTGAGACTTTTTTTAAAATATATTATTGATTTATTTTTTTCCCTTCAGATTGTTGATAATGTTAACTGCATCACTGTGAGGAATTGCAAATTATGGAGAGTTCAGCAGAGGCAGGCAGCGCATCCGTGCCCAGTGCTAACGCCACCACCCCTAGTCCAGAGGGAAAGCGAGACAGGAACTTGGAGACGAAAGATATGGAGCAGGGAAGGTGCAGGTCTGGCTGGAAATGTGCAGAGGCCAATGCTGCCATCAGCGCTGTCAGGGATGGAGTCAGGACGAACATGTTGCAAGAACAAATGGGTAAGACCTTAATATGTTCGGGTCACTCTGCTCTTGATTTTTCTTTGCATTTAAATTACTGTGTTCTTTAAACATTGCTTGCTGTGCACAAGCAGAGCACTGTCACATGTTTTTCAGTTTTCAGCCGAGCTTTTTTTTAAAATTCATGTACAACTGTTAAATGCAACAAACCAAACAGCTGTATTTCCTCCATGGCAATGCTGCATGGATTGGACTATTTAATGATCTATACTGAAATTCACTTTGGGCAGGCAAATGGAGTATCTATTAGTTAAGCTGAGATGAAAATTATCAGAAGCCTGGGGACAGAATATTGAAATCTAAGTTCTTTGTCTAGCACTTCTTGCTATAATATCTAAGATTCAGAAGCAAAGAGGAGTTTCTAGTTCAATAACATTCTTAGATTTCTGTTTTTCATCGAAAGATGTAATACTATCCATTTTTCTGCAAATGAAAGCGTCATGCAGTAAAAACATGCAAGTCAGAAACACTTTTTGGGTGGAAGGTGAGCAGCATAGGTGGTTGTGTCTCAAAACCAGTGGCCAGACTTTGTAGTAGGTCCGCGAGCTTTCTGAATGAGAAAGTACTTCAAGCAATCATGGAAAAAACTATTTTATTTTAAATTGCATGTCCTATGGCTTAGACAATGTCTTTCTGTTCACAACTGCAACTCTGCTGACATCAAAGAATAGTGGGTACGAGCATCCCAGGGCAGTATAAAGTTTCTCTTTAGCTTGCCAAGAAGTATGCAAGTCATCCTATTAATTAGGAATGGGGTACGGAGTTCATGTTAAGTCTTTGAATCTAATTATAGGACTTTAAAGAGTCTCAATGTCTAAAATGTATTTATAGTAACTCTTATGCTTTTGCTCAAATTTAATAGCAAGCTATTATTTGTAATTAAACTCTCATGAGTAATAAAATGCTCATGGTTTTTGCCTTTCTAAAAGTCATAGAAATTAGGTTTAGTTTTTAAATAACATGAATACCCAGTGGGTAATATTTTTCAATAACTACCTTTCAAGAAAAGTCCATATCTGGTAATATCATCATGCTTTGATCATCATTTAACAGTTGACAAGGACAATTAATTAGCACATAGTTTTGATATGTGAACTTGCCATTACTATTACTTTGATAACACATTGTCCAAGTTTTGACAATTCCTCTATGCTTCTGACTGAAACAAGAAAAAGCAGAACTACAACTAAGCATGGTCCCAGAAGTCATGGGGAACTTAAATTTATAATGTTCCTTAAATACAGTCAGCCTACACTGAAGTGAGCTTACCATCAAATTTCTCTTTTAAAACAAATATCGTTGAATCTAGATTTAAAAAAAAAATCAAACAAAAAACTCCAACAGCCCTGTCAAACACCCAACCAAAACCCAACAAAAAAGAAAGTGCTTGGGAACTGAAATTTCTAATTCTAGTATACACTAATAATTGGCCTTGAAGACGATGGTTTTACTGCTTACTGCCTTTTTTCTGAAGTAGGAAAATTTATCCTTATTTATTTACATGACTTTGTTCATGTAACATCAACAGGTGTACTCGAGGAAAGATACAGAAGACTTAGAAATTAATACGTCCTACTATAAGTTTTTTCTTAAAAGCATAGCTGCAGAGGAAAATGTCTTAGGATACATGAAAATTGCCTCAAGAGTTTTCTCTTAAAAATTAAAGGTCTATTTCTCCAACTTTTATTCTTAGAAATATCAAGTCCTGTCTTTGCTGATTTTTGGCAAGGGAACTTTGAGAAAATGGAATTGACTGGAGTGGGTGTTTCTTCAGCATTAAAATGTATTCTCTCCAAAAAAAAAAAAAAAGAAGGAATAAGGGCTGAAAAAGAAAAAAAAGCAGATTATTATTATCATAAAATATACTTATTTTGTGGGGTTTTTTGCTGAAACTTCAAATCACTTGTTAATACATTACCCCCTCCCAAGTATTAAGCTTGTAACGAAGAGAAGGATTATTTCTCTCCATGTATGAGTTGGTACAAGGCACTCCTATCACTGCCAATTTCTACCACTGAGGCTTCAGTGGAGGCCACTTTTTAGTAGAGGTACAAGGGAAGAGAAAATGAAGTCTGACCTTCGTTCCCTCCCGAATGGGAGTTCAGTTTCCTGGGAGGCTATCTTTCCACCAATTCTCCATCATCTTGAAGCTTCACATCAAAATGATGAAATCAAGACTTAACCTCCTCCCCAGTAGGACAGAAATGATCTTCAGATACTTTTTGTGGTTTTAGGGAATTATATAGCAGGAAGGGGAAAAAATAGAGTTATTTTCCTTTAGTAATTGTCCAACGCATCAAATGCTTTGAAAGTGGGAGGTGTTTTGGTTTTTTCCCAATGTGATTTATGTGGGCTTAGAAAATGCACTTAATCATTCCTTTCATTTATCATAATAGAGTGTTCTCAAAGTGAAAAATGCACAAATGTCAGTTCAAGGACCCTTCGCAGTCAACCAGAGAATTTTCCAACTGGTAAGACATTTTATTCCATCATATCTTATAAATATAATGCTTTTCTCCTTGCTTACTTTTTTAATTGAGACTACATCAACATTTGCAGTCATCACTCCTGTAACTTTATAACATATTTCATGGTACATGTGAAGTTTCCAGCTTCTACATAAGATTTGTCAAGAATTTCTCATAAAGAGAGAAGCAACTTATTAACTGCTATAAAAGCCAGAAACAATTTATGGACTATATTGTAATGGCCAATTAAAAAAAGAAAAGCAAATAAAATGTTCATTGCTTATTTTATGTACGGCTTTCAATTCTTCAAATGTCTTATTTTTTTAAGTCTGTGGCCTTTCCAAGTCTTAATTTAATTTTTTAATGCTGTATTTTCAATGAATTTGCAAGTGAGTGCAATTCTTCAGAAAGTAGGTGCAGCAGGCTTCCCTTCTGGAGAGCTCATGGCATGCTCTGTGCATTGAGGATCTAGTCATATTTCCCTTCTCTTGCCTGTGGAGGAAGGGAAATAACCATCAAAAAACCCAACACTGGGATGCACTCTGCTTTCTGGCTTGACCTGACAAATCAAATCAGTGGTAGACAGCCCCCTCCGCCCCGGCGTATGGCTATTTGTGCTTATGTACTTGTTTCACTCTGTACAGAACTTGGGTTCTTAACTGGGGGGGTATGAGTCAGAGCTCACAGAAGCAGACAGGAAGATTACCATAGGTGTAATGGGTTTTTTGGACCGTGTTTCATTTCCATAAGGCATTATTAATAGTTCTTTTGGCAGAAGCAGCTGTATTTCAGTTGCTTTAATTCAATGTAATTATTATTTCAGTAGTATTAACTTTTTAAGACTTGTGTTTCTACAGTTATATATTTAACTTGGAGTCAATTTAATTAGGTAAAACAAAAATTTGAATTTTTAAGTAAGTCTTCTCTTCTGCCAGTATCTTTTATGGCTTCAGGTGAAATGAAAAGGTCAACAGTACTGTTACCTAACAGTGATCCGAGTAACATTCAAAGACTCTGCTTTGTGTTCTTTGTACTAACAATTGACTATATGACCACACCTTAAACAGAGAGGTCTTGTAATTCAGTAACACCGCTTTATATTTCTGAGCCACCCTTCTTGACCTTAAAGTAATGAGTAATTTAGGCACAAGTCATCATAAAACTCCTGGAGACATACATAGGAAGCCCCCTGAAAACATTAAGATGCAGCATATTGGACTAGAATGTGAAAAATATCTGTTTTACCTGATTAAAAGGTGAAAGTCAGGAGGTGCAATATTTTAGGATGTACAACAATCCCATTTATTGCTGGAAGCTTGACCTATTTACACACTTGGAATTCTTCCTGAGTGGGTATTATTGGCTTATGTGCCCATCTGGGTATCTGAAAACTTATGAATATGATTTACTGTTATCAAGTTAATTTAACAGACATGCAGAATGAAAGCAGCTTTATCAAAAATCCTCTTTATCTGAGAGAAACTGACTAAAACTACCCTTGGCTGTAGTAAAAGCTTCTCAGAAACAGATGTCAAGATCTGAGAACAGGTATCTAGGTTCTTTCAGGTGTGCTGGGGAAATCATGTAAGTGAGCTTTTAGTTGGACCATTTATCTTGGTCAACCAGCTTAGCTGAGAAACAGCTATTTCAATATTCAATTTACAGAAGCCTTCTGAAGTAGTGGGGGTGACATGTCAGATAACCGTAAGTTTAAGACCAGCATAAAGAATTGTTGTAACATGCTGAACTATCTATGTAGGTTTTGGTTTGGTGGTTGTTTTGGGGGGGGGTTTCTTGTTTTTTAACTCAATTCCCTATCTGTTTGCCTCAATTCTTAAAATATGCATAGGATATTTGGAAATCTGGGCATGTTCTCAGTGTCCATAGAGCTGTCTAATTTGACAAATTACCAATCTGTTTGCTTTTTTCCTCTCCTCTCTGAATTTTTAGACTTCACATCACTCTCCTTTGTATAGCTGTAGCCTTTATTAAGCAACTGAAAAAATCTTGTGTTTCATGCTAGGCTACCATCTCTACTGGATAATAAAAATGAAAAAGAAACATGCAGTAGATCAACTTTCTGTGTGTCTGTCTCTGAAGCTGAAAAAATAGTTCTTAATGTGGATTCTATGATTTTTGAGGGATTTTCTGATTCTCCAGAGGTGATTCACAAAACTTGTAGCACTGTAAATGGGTATCTTTCTCCAGATATCTTCTTGAAGTTAACGATGGTAAGACGAAAGAGTGGATGTCCTGATCCCAGACTCCAAAGACAGCTGAGAGGGCAGCTCCGTCTTCTGGAAAACGACAGCAGGGAGGTGATGGCAGTTTTCAGTGTAAGTCAAATGCTTGGGAATTGCTTTATTTATTCAGAGAATACACCCTGTGCCACTGAAATACCTTGTGAGATATTTGGGTCCCGTTTCCATCTGCATGCTGTTTGCTTGAATTTGAGTGACCAGAGTTTCCCATGGCCCAAAACTATTTAGAGATGTTAGAAATATTGAACTATTGAAAAAGACTGGACCACCAAATTGATGCAAAACAAATAAACCCAGCTAAATAAGGCATTGAACGTTTTTATTTTAAAAATATTCTGCTTTGATGTACATCAAAGGAAATAATGGATTTTTTTTTTAATTTGTCCTCATATTGACACTTCAGTTTCCAGTGACTTGGAGTAATTTGGCATGAAAGTTACCCAGGAAGCCCACTACTAAGCCAAAGAGGAAGTCTGAAGGAGAACAGCATAAATATTGGACTTCCTAAGGCTGCATGGCCATAACTTTAAATAGCACACAAGAGGGTTGGCCAATTTTTATTACTGTCTTTAATATGTTTGTATACAGGAAACACATCCTCTACAACCAATGAGGTTTGCTAGAAATAAAATTTTCAGTCTCCTCTTCCCTCTTGATGAAAAAGCAGGATGGCACCATTTGACCTTTGGTATCCGTTTTTCTGAGCCATGAGTTCCAGCCTCCTTCGCTAGTAAGCCAAACACTGAAATCTTAATTAGCTATGGCTTTGACTCTTGGATGCGTGTGTTTCTACGTGATTTTCCCTTCATGTGTTGTGAACTCTCCATCACCAGCCTGCTGATTCTGTGGCTGTGAAAACAGTCTGTAGTTCTGCTGCTCTGGCTTTTGTTTAGGGGGAGATGAAGAAAGGGAGAATCATGAGGAGAAGAAAAACAGCACACAAATAGACTAGATTTGTGGTCTTATTAGAAACAGACTGGGAAAAGGACTTTGAAGGAAGCAAGATTTATAATGATAAGTTTCCTTAGAATGTTGTTTTGATATTCAGCAGTGCATAAAGCCCTTAAGGCTGAGATATTTTAGCATGTGTTGGCAATTTATTAATAGATTTCAGGCTCTCGTTAATATTTAATCTAGTGTAGAAAGGGGCATGCAGAAGATCAAAGCAGTGATGAGGCATGTCTGTTGAAGAGGCTTAAGTTGCACATTTTTCCCTTTTCAAAAAGGGATTACTATTTTAATCTGTTCATGTTATGTTAATTGAAAATATGGAAGTTAAACAGAATTAATTCAGAGATCTTTTAAAATCACAAGGTAACAGTCAAAAACAGTGGATCAACTCCATCTTGCTCAGATTACAGAAATTGTTTGAGGGATTTTTTTCTTTTTTCCCAGAGTTAGAATCAGTTTCTTGATCAGTCTTTAAATTGTTTTAAGATGCATTTCAGTTTTGATGTGACAGGAGCAAAGGTAGAGTAAAGGGAAACGATACAGTAGTATTATATCTGTTAGCTCTGCATCTGATTTATTCTGAGATACTGGTTCAGATACTTGTCTCCTAAATTGCCACAGTTCTTTGCATTTCCCTGAAAGACAGTAGCCAGCATTATCGGAGAGCCTTGTTTTTAAGCTACTAACTGAATTGCAGCCAGATTGTGTTACCTGCTCTTTGGCTAGAATCCATCAAAATGTGTATTTCTTTCACGTATTTGAAGGTTTATGTAGTTCTCCATTTTAGCATTTCTGAAATTCTTTATAAAAATCCATCATTATCATTTACAACTATCACTGCTCATCTTTGTTAAATGCATAATTTAATGCTACTGTAGCAACACAAACCAGTACAAATGAGAAGAGGAGGATCTTACTGCATTTAAAAAAAAACCTCAAAAAAACCCCAAACCCACAAACTCCAGTTTATTTAATGGTCTTAACCATGAAGAAAGTGAACTAGGGAATGACTGTTCAGTGTTTGCCCTGGAACAACACTGAAGCTACCAGGTAGCAGGTTCAAAGATGCATCAAAGGAGTTGTGTGTTCATATGGGTCCGGAGCTCTGAGGCTAACCTAGAGGAGGATGTTGTGGATCCTAAAAATTTACAGTGGTTCAAGTGACCTAGAGAAATCTTAATTATAAATATCCAAACCAACAAACAAAAATAAACCCTTTCCACTATTTAACATCAATGCCCAGGTGTCTGGCAAAGGCAGTTCCCAAGCTGCAAATTGCTCTGTGCTAGGAGGGTATTCTTGGAAAGTACCACTGGATGCTTGCCTGGCTTTCACACTCCAAATAGAGAATACTGGCCACTATACGTGGATGTGTCTGAACCCGACAGGCCTTTAGTCTCGCTCACTATGGTCAGTCCTGAGGTCTTAATTCCTCTAATCTCACTGGAACTGTTGGTACAATTGGTAAGAAAAAAATCAGATTAAAACTTGGCTAACAGGATGTTGTAGGTATGTGTTAAAAACCAGATATCTCATAGGTAAAATCCTGGATGATTTTTTTTATCCTTAATATGTGGCATTTTAGCATAAGTGTTACCTAGTGAGAAATTGTGCTCAAGTCTAGTATAATAGTAATTAAAATATTGGGTTTGATTTTTTTAGGAGCTCTCTGCCAGACTGCTGTCTATTCACAGTGATCAAGATCTAATAGTGGTGACATTTAAAACTTTTGAGGAAATATGGAAGTTTCAGACCTACCACTCACTGGGTAAAGCTGTTTCACCATACAACAGTTCAATATGCTTTTTTATTTCCCTACGCACAATTTCTGATTGACTGGGAACTTGTTGAACAGGATTTTGAGATTCTTCTTCCTAATAGCAGTCAGTGATGTTCCTGCACTGGGTACTAGTGATAGGGCTGGAGAAACCCTCCACCCTCCAGGAGAACCTGCCTTTGTCCCAAAGCAGACAACAGCTATTGTTCTTGGCAGATGTCTTGTCTAAGTTAGATACTCCAGAATCAGGTCATATCTTCTTTCTAAAAAGTCTATTCCAATCCAGGTGGTTTTGTCCTAAAGTCTAACCTGTGCTGCAACTTAAATGCTTTTACAGCTTTTTCTGCTGTAGACCTGTCGAGGTTACTCCTCTTTCCTTGCACCATGCTAATACCTATTTGGAGACTTCTAACCTGCACTTCCGCTCAGTGTTGTTTTCACCAGGAAAATCAAGCCCAATTTCCTGTAATCCTTCTTTGCACAGTGTGTTTTCTAGACCTCTGATCATGCTTCCCACTGGACTCTTCTAGTTGCTCCACTTCTTTCCTGAATAGTAGTGAGCAAACTGGACAGAGTTGGTAAAGCTTCAGAGGAAATACCAAGCAAAACAACGATTGCTTCATATGCTTTGCATGCTTAAGTTTTGTTTCTAAATCTGAGCATGCCTCTTGTAACAACAGGAAGCCATTGATTTGAGTTCCATTTTTAGTATCCTATAACTTCACAGGTCTTTTCTGAAGAATAGCATTTGAATCAGATCTTTGCCTCCATTTTATTCACTTTATTTCTTCTTCTATGTATGGCGAGCTTGTGTGCATTACTATTGAATTTGCCTGTTTCCATCAGACTAATTTAAAATAATTTTATTTTTAATTTAATGTTTGCTATTTACTTGCTCTTTTGTGTTTTAAAATGCTCCTTAAAGAACTAGAAAAAATACTGTCTCAATCCAATTTTTTAGAGAAAGCACAAGAAGTTTCTTCTTAGGCAAGGCTGTGGCTAACAGGGAATTGATTCAGCATCTTCCAAATAGTGGAGTAGCATCTTAATCAGTGATCTGCCCACTTTCCACTTCATCATGACTTTTTGCACAAAGGATTTGCTAATGTATTAATATTGGCCCTTTAAGTAATAGTCTACTATGTATACCATGCTGATTATGATAAACCAATCCAGATCTCCTTGCAACTATCATACAGCTTTGAAAGCCCAAATTCCTAATGCAAGGAGTCCCAGTTTCCAAGGTCAAGCATTACCTTCTTGTGATTTACGTGACTCTGGTATGCAGCAGCATCTCCGTCCCAAAGAAATTTCAGGAATCTAATACTCAGGCTCAGTATTTGCATAAATTGGCGCAGCTGAATTGGGCAACAAATTTATAAAGAGATTATTTTTGAGATTATTTCCAGTCATCTGTTATTAAGTGGTGCTAAGCACTTGTTGCTCAACGCTCTCTAGTGATTACCTCTTTCAGACTCCAAACCTTTCAAATATAGCTAAACTATGGGGAATCCTCATAAGGGGAGAACATGGTCTGCTTTTTCAGCAGGATTAGGCACAGAAAAGTTGTGTGCCTTTTAGCTGTAGTTTGAGAGCTAAGCATTACAAGTAGTTGTAATGCATGTGACTTAATGGATGTAATTTTGCCAATACTACGTAGTGAAATTAGTTACACGTTGTGGGTTAAGCAATAATAGTTATCTGAATGCCTACCCCAGTCTCTGACTTTCTGAAAGGTTATTTTCTTGTATAATACTGTAAAACTGCAAAGAAAACAAATCAGATTTTTTTTCCCCTAGGTTTTATAAATCATTGCATGGAGAATTTATTTCTAGATGAATCTTTCTGGCTCTATCCTCAAGAGGAGGAAGAAGCAGGCATTGAAGTCTGTATAAATGAAAAATCATTACATTTGATGTACAGAAGCCTGCTAGTACAGGAAGGTAAGGAGACTGTATACGCCAAGGCTAAGTTTAGAGAAGCACCTTTCTTTTAAAATTCTAAAATCAAATATTAAGACCTATTCAAATACTTAATGAAGCTGAAATTTAAACATATTCACTCCAAATGCACCAGAAAGAGAAGATAAAGGAACAAACACAGATTGGGTTCAGTAGGATCATAGGGGGATTAGAGAAATTCATGTACAACTGGTCCACAAATGGATACCAAAAGGATTAGGGAGGGATGTACATTCCAACTTGCTTAATATTACTGGAGATGTATGGGAGAGGGATTACAGGTAGTTGCCAGGCTCATGTCCTTCTCCTAAATAGCATCACCTGCTGCCACTGGTGATGAGTGTTGGGCTAGATGGATTGTTTATTGCAATAGGAACATGCAAAATGTTGCAGTAGAAGAAGGTTCCGCACTTTGTCAAACACCTCAGCTCTGCATCTTTTTTTACTGAAAGAGAAACTAGACAGAAAAGTATGAATATCTGACCATCAGAAAGAAAATTCTTGTGAAATCTCAGATTTTCAATTTCTAATTGAATATTACTGATGTTTGTGAAGCCAATTTTAAAGCTTGTATGACTTTAAAACATTACATAAAATGACATCTGCTCCACTGCTTTCATTTTAGGGGCATTTTTTGTTTTATGTCCTGACAATCTGATAAGAAAGATAATGGCTACAGACAATGAAATAAACACTTATTTTGAGACTGGGGCTTTTACTAAAGATGGTGGATCTGTGGATGGTGACAAGACAGTGCTGTCTAATGCTTCTCCAGAGCCGTTGATCCCTTTTCATCAGTAGGTACCTGACTCTACCTATTTCATATATATCTGTTTCATATATACACATCTGCTTAGACAGAGATGTCTCTAAATGGTAGCTTGTTATGGAAAATTCATCTTCTGTTAACACTGAGAACAAAGTCTCCATTTCCTTCCATACCACACAACTGAAATTAATCCAGATACCTGCAGAATAGTATTAAAAGATGGCTTACCCTCTTGTGAGTTAGATATTGCTCTCTTTCCTGAGTCTGAAATAAAATCTATGAACGTTTCTAGACTAACATAGTGAGAATTGTCATTTTTCAGGATGCTTGGAAATGTGGATGATAACAGGCTAACAGTGTTTCTACTCAACACTATTGACAGGAGCCACCCACTGCCTTAATGCAGTTTGTTTCAAGTTCATGTCCAAGCTCATAATTGCTATAAAGCCAAAATTACATCAATGAACGTATCAATGGACTCACTTTAGGAATCACCAGAAAATCATTCATTCTTGGTGCCTTTGGCAGTTAAAAAGCTGGAATTTTTCTATGACCTTGGGCAGGGAGAAATAGCATGACTTTCAGTCAAAGGAACCTAACTGAGACGTTACACTTCTCTTATTACTAAATTACTCAAAACATAGGTATGTCTGAAGTGTATGGACAGTGCTGAAATTGAAAGGCAATTGTGGGAGGGGTGCATCTGTTTTCAAATGGATTTAAAATATCACTGTTAGTGTCACAACACTTAGTGAAGTGTCTTATACACTAACTTCAATTTCTTTTTCTACTTTCAGGTGGTTTCTTAAAGGGTATTCTAATCCTGTTGATTTTGCACACAAAACTGAATCTAAATCCATCGGTAAAGTTGGTAAGAAACTCCATCAAACATCAGCATTAAAAACTCCCAAAGTTATTCTATGTTTTTGTTAGGACAGACTTGAAAGGGTTCAATAAGTTTTTTCCATTGTATTAGGATAGGAAAACAGCTTTCAAAATTACATTGCATAAAATTAGTGAGACCATAAATCTCTGCCTAAGTTAAGTTAAACTCTAAAGGCTTACCTCTCCCCTTTTTCCTCCTAAATACTGTATGAAGTAGATGCAAAAAGTAGTGAAGAGTAGTAAGTTGAGGATGCCTTGGTAGATTTGATGACAAACTTTAAAATAAGAACATGCACCAATGTAATTATTGTGGATCTTTCACACTTGTATTGCTTTATCTAATACTACCAGAGAAATAAAATTTCTACAGATGTTCTGAGGCTAAATAGGGCTTATTTTCTACCATACGTGTCAGTTTTAATACTGTATTTACTGGTAAATAACTGCATATTTATCCAATAGGGATTTTATCAGTTGGTTCAAATGTTTTTACTCTGGCCCGTGTTCAGACCTTTTTATAAGAGGGAAAGTAGGGACTTAAAAATTTTCTTTTTGTTGCTTCATGATGGAATTTGCTAGAATTTTGAAAACATTTTAGACTTTGCTTTCTAATGGCTGGGAAATGATGATTCTTATGCTGTTATTTACAATTCTAATTGCTCAAACCAAACCAATTAGGTTTGGATGCTTTAAATCTTGCCCTATCGGATGTGCAACTCACAAGTTCCAGGAATGTCTCTTGCTAAGTATGTTCTTCTGCTGAGTTTCAATCCTGTTAAGTGTATTTGTATTGTTGAATTACTTTATCTGCAAATATTATTTATTTCCTTATTACACAGCAATGGGATCCTGTCTAGCTGTGATGAATTATGAAAGTATTGTGCTGGAAGAGATTAGTTTCCAGGAAGGGGACAAAATTGAGATCCTTGGCTACTTCATTGAATGCATGGAATGGTTTCTTGGAAGACATGTGTTTACTGGCCAAATAGGTTTTGTAAAGACAAGTCATGTTAAACTGGACTTATCTAGAAATAAGTAAGTCATATGTGTTTAACTAATAAACAAAAAGAGACAGTCTCTTGAGCTTTAAAATACTGTTAAACTTGAGTTTGTTTTTCTGGTGGTTTTTAAATGAGAATTGTCATAGTGTGCATCAGTCAAAACAAATGCTAAGAAAATGAAATATGAAGTCTGCTTAAATGTTGGGAAATATTATCAGCCTGTACCTGAGTTTCTTACGGGGAAAAAGGGTTGCTGTAGGTGTTATATCTGGTTCAGTCTCTATTCTTTGGATCACAAGATCCAAGAAGCTTTACTCTTACAGAAGATTCCATTTTTGCTGGTGTCTCAATCTAAGTTAAAACATCCAAGTTCTCTTTTTGCTAGCACCCTCAATTACAGGCCTTAACTTGCTTCAAATGGGGCTCTTCTTACAAATAACTGCTTGTGATGCAGACAGAAACCTGGAAAAAGTCTTCATTTCAGCATGCATTGGCACCATGCAAATAGGCTGCTCTTACTAATACGTTTGCATGCTGAAACAAGCAGTTCTTAAATGTTGTTTGCAAGTCCATTTGATGTGTAACTTTAAGGTTATATTAGAAAATCAATACCACAATGTCCTTAAAGATATGTGATTTAATAAATTCTCTCATAAAATGGTATGCCATGACACAGACATAAAACTTACTCTGATATGGCAGAAACTGTTAGCTGCAAGCATAGCTACTATCAGTTTGTAAGTATGTTTAGAAATACGACTGATGCTAATTTTGAACACAACAGTACCTACAATGTTAAGGTTGTATTAGTTTCTCTAACAAGCTCCAATTTGACTGATGTAGTGAGCTCCTCAAGCCCAATCTACTTTCAGACAGCTTCCAAGTTGCTCCTTTCTTTGTTAGGCCACAAGACCTGGATTTTCTTGAAGCAGAAGAGCTATCTTTTTTCTCAAAAGAAAAAAATTTGGAAGAAGTGGTACATTTGTTGAAAGAAACCTCCATCACAGATGTTTGTTCTGTGTATAGAATAGGTAAGTATGAGTTTTACTCCTTTTTACTGCACAAGATACATATGCAGTTCCTCTGTACCTGTTATAACTGATTTTATTATTATTTCAATGAGATTCCAGCATTTATACCTACTTTGAAATATCTTGGTATTCAGTTTGATCATAGATTTTGCAAGTAAAAATCCTTTATATGGTCTCCGCTACTTTTCTGCTGATGTAAGACTTTTCCCAGCAGAGCATTTACAATTCTGTGTCCTTTTTTTGAGTGAATTAAACAGTGGAGTTTTTTTAAAACTGTTTCAAATGTCAGAGTGCTGTGTTATAAAAGGCAGTATGTTCACCCAAATACTGCTGGCTTTTTATTCATCTTAGGAAAGGTGGCGTAATAATTATTGACAGCTAATGCAAACAAACCTCTTTGTGCTTGATTTAACTTTCAAAGGTATCAAAAAATAGAAAAATCTGTTCATACAAAGAGAAAAATATACTTTTAGCTACATTATCTCAGATACAGCTGTTATTGCTCTAAGTGCTCATGCTTTACACAAACTAATTGGGATAATTGAGGTTACAGACTTAGTGTAAGGTAGTGTAATATAATTGTCTTGCTGAACTGGAGCAGCAATTTCTTATCCCACCACAGGCTGTTCTGTGGCAATGCTTATGCTTGTCAAATATCTAACAAATTTTATCTGCATTAGTGCCATCCTAAGAGACAGGCCTCTAGGCTCCAACTTGAAAGGGGTGGGTGTGTAGGTTTGACTCAGGTGCATTGGTTTAATTCCGCAGATCAGCATGTGTGTGAACAGTAACTAAGGCATGTCAGACTTGAGTAGCAAAATGTAACTCATGTCAATGTGCAAAATGATTTCACATCTCGCCTTCCTTACTCAAATGAAAAGCCTGGGAACAAAAACTCAGACCTCCATTAGGCACTAAAACAATCTCATGGGCTTCATGGGCATACTGCTATTTTTGCCTGCTGCGCGGTTTTACTACATCTCACTTCCTCTCGATCTTTACAAGTGCCAACTTCTTTTCACATCTTCTCCAGCTAATAGTACCATCTTTATCACTTTTTTCTCTTAAACTGCACAATTAATCAGCATAACTTGACTTACCCAGAGCAAGTGTCTTCAATGTTTACTTGATGTTTTGTTGTGCGATCTGAGTAAATGGGTTTTTGATTCCTCCCATCTACATCAATCTAATGAGAAGTATTTACTTATGAGCACTTCCCCAATTAGATATTCAGAGCATTAAGTTACAACTATTGTAAACATCTGTGGCATTCTTCCACCAAATTCAGGAAAGCATTTAAAGAAAGGATATCCAGAAGTAAACAGTCAGTGAGAGGTCATTCTTAAAGGCTAGTAAAACAGCTTTCCCTCAGCTTAAATAGATGTAGTTCTGTAAGCCTCTGCTTTGAGAGATCCTTCACACACTCAGTACCACTTATATTGCATCTAGTGCATGAAAGACAGTGAATATAACCCTGAAATGCAGCATGACAACTGAAATACTTTGAGAAATATCTTCTACACAAAATAGTTAATTCTTAAATGTTCTACAGATGTGCTATGTTAGACATTTAAACCTAGATTTATAGTAGTAATGTCTATAGCATGTAAAGCTACACCTTTTAAAAGAAAAGATAGATACAGGGGTTTTTCATCTGCATGCTATTGGAATGGCCACAAAAATCTGACACTTATCTACACAAACTACCCTAAATTATTTCCCCCCACCCTCGGAGGGATGCTAAAACTTGTTTCAGTAATGTTAAGGGCTTTTTGTTATCTTGTTTTAGGGGCGGGTTGTGGGGAATGATTGTGTCTACGCTGCCCACTTGTATTCTAATGCAGCAGTGATGCATCATCCCTCATGCAGAACAGATAGGCTTTAATTCTAACTGCAATATGCAGACGCCTCCCCACCTGACTGAGCAGTGGTAGGTTCGTGATGATAACTGTGTAGAAAGCAGTGAATTGTATCAGTAGAAAGCAGTGAATTGTATCAGCAGGAGAGTAAGTCCCTAGTAACCGTTAGCTTTGGAGCAGACTTAGAAATTTCTTCTCCTCTAAATTTCCAGGACACATCCAATTCTTCTGGCCATAAAGAATTCTGAACTAAAAAATAGCCTTATTTTAGGATATGTAAGACTGAAAAAGAACTAAGATACCATAACTAAGATGGCTTTTTTCTTTCTTACAGACCAATTAGAAGAACCAGAATTTCAGAAAGCTCATGAATGTGGTAATTCATATGCATACAATTTTTACATACAATTAAATGACTCCTGATATTTTTGGTATCTTTGGCAGCTTTTCTCCTTCTAATGTGTCTTTGCATTCTAACTTTATTCTCTTATTGTTTGCTTTCCTAGGTTTTGCTGTAACCCTTTCTCACTAGGTTTTGCTGTAAGACATTGAGAGTTTTCACTGATATCAGATGTTGGTCTTGGACCTTGCTATCCAACTGCAAACTGTATGACTTATTTTTACTGCTGTGACGCACATGCACCACCCTCTGGTGTGTGTGTGTCGTGTCCGTCCCCCCCCCCAACATTGTTTAACAGGGCAAAATACTGTTTATGGGGCACCTGGCAAGTGCTGGCTCTGAATTCCAGCAGATTTTCCATCTGCTAGAAAACTTCATCCCATAAATATATTTCCCAAAGGAGATATTTTGATGAGGATGCAGATTTCCCTTTGGCATTTAGTTGCTAAGCTGTCACTATCATTACTTGTATTGTACTACATTTTTCTAAATACCAATTTTTGTATTTATGATTCTGCTGAACAGTTTCAGAAATGGCATTCTAAGGAAACTGAGCTCTAAATCTGCAAATTCAATAAGCTCCTGTTGATATGCAGCTGTAAGCTTTACACTGACTATGACTAACTACATCCCTAGGCCCTCCCTATGGCCTTGGCTGGATAACAGTGGGAGGACTAAAGAAATGATGGCATGTTTGTCTTTTTTTGTATCTGTAAGATATTCAACAATGTCAGTACTGGGAGAATTTAGATCAATGGCCACATCAATCACCATGGACTTGGTAATTTTGAGAAAATTAATCTGTGCTAGCAATCAGGTTTGGTATTTGATTGAAGGAAGAAATCTGATTACACATTACATAGGCACGGCAGGGCACACAGATAACATGGACAGGAGAACAGGACCTTTGCAGGCACCCTTGTAGCACCCACATGAGACTTCAACAACTCAAATAGCTCCATCTTACCCCCCTGGCTAACCTGCCTTAGCTTTCTATCAGGACATAGACATATACTTACTCAACTCGCATGCTCAAAGTCACAGTTCCCTTTAGACCTGAAGTCCATCCAGTATCCATGCCCTGACCTTGGGCCCTTTATCCAGCCTCCAGTTCAGACTTTGAGTCTTTCCAGATTGTGATCTTCTGCTTACCAGCTAGTCTGCATTGTAATTCACTGGCAGATCTCTCATGCTCATATACACACAGAAAGAACAGTATATACGCTCAGAGTATACTTTTTGAGATACGCTCAGATACAAACCAGTTTTTGGGTTGGACTTCAGCTGAATTACCGTTGGATCAGGCACAGGGCCTGGCTAGGCAAATGTGCTGATCAGCAACCTGCTTACATGTGGCAGGTCCTGTTTATCACCACACCTCCAGTCTCCCACACTTGTTCCTCCCTGATTCTTCCTGATCTCTCACTTTCCCCACCTTGGCTTGTCTCCTAGACATACTGTTAAGAAAGCGCAGTATGTTTACAGAATGTTTTCTTCACAGCATCTCCTACTGATAAATGTTTTTGTTGGTCTATCAAAGATCTTTGTGTGCATGCACACATGAAGTTGTGATCTGTAATTTATTTTTGAATTTCAGAAATTCCACATTCACATTCTCGCACAGGATCCATTAGCAAGAATGGCAAGATAGAGGAATTCCTGAAGAATTTCAAGAATTTGGAGGTCACTCAGGCAGAAGAGCCAACTATTGAAGGAAAGGATTCTGCTAGCTCTCCAAATACAGAAATCTTTCTTCCACCTGAAGGACCTTGCTTTCACATACATCAAGATGATGTTCCAGCATCTGACATCCTTGACTCATTGTTACTCTTCTTAAATAGGAAGGACTATGAGAAAAACTTCAGAAACCTGTATGATTTCTCTTATCCATTTATCAATAGCATGTTTTATGGGTTTTCAGAAGAAGAAGAACTGGTTAGCTTTTTTAGATTAGCAAGGGAAGCAGCAAAGAAAGCAGGTATGTCCTGGGCACTAGCAAGGCTGTGCTTTCTCTTAGGCAGGCTCAGTGTTAAAAAGCTGAAGTTTTCCCAAGCTCGGGTGTATTTTGAGGAAGCGTTGGGAGCAGTAGCTGGAGGGTTTAGTGATTTGTACTTTGTAATTGCTCTTTATACAAATCTCACAGTCATCTACTTGACACAGAAGAACAAAGAAAAATGTGCTCATGTTTTTGACAAGGCTACATCTCTTCTCATGGGAATTCCCAACTACATTTGCAGTGCTGACCTGGAGTCAGATATTCTAAAGTATGCTCTGAAGAGGACAATTTTAAGCCAGAACAAACATGCAGAGGCAAGGGCATGCTTTCTACTGGCAAAACATTACAGTGCGCGCAAACAGCATGAGGAGGCACTACCGTTCTTGGAAAGGTTTCAACTGTTACTTAATGACTTGGGTTTACAAAACAACTTATCTAACAACTGTTATTTCAAACTAGCAGAGTCCTACAATGAAAAGTGTTTGCCACACATTGTATTGAGCTGCATAAAGGTCACCTCTTCCCAGAGCTCCAGTACTTTAATGGATTCCTTGAAAAGGATTGATTTAGTCATCAAAAATGCTCCCAAGCTCTGTGGCCTGAGAAAACTCAGGCAAATACTCCCATCCCAAATTGCACCTTACCTCATACAAGCACTTTCCTCTGTGTTTACTAATGAGCAGCAAGGACTATGCAGTATTATCTATCTTAGCTTAGCAAAACTGTACAGCCACCACAAACGGTACGGAAAAGCCATTGTTTACATGATGAAAGCACTGGATGCTAATGTTTCTGCCAAGCCAGAGGAAACTATTAACTGTTTGGTTTCACTTGCTTGGTTATACATTCTTTACAGGCAATATGATGTGGCTTTAGCCATTTTAAATGCTGTTGTAGACTCTTCATGGAGCAGTCCTCAACAACTAGGCATCGCTTATAATATGCTTGCTATTGCCTTGAAAAGAACAAACAATACAAAAGAAGCTGCTGAGAGCTACTACAAAGCACTGCGTCTTTCAGAACAGACCAATGTGACCCACAACCAAGCTATAGCCCTGGCTAACTTTGGGGCACTCTGCCTGCATGCAGCAGCCAGCAAGCTGGCAGAACATTATTACATCAGGGCAGTGAAGCTATTCTCCAAACTTCCAAGTATGGACTGTGGCCTAGACTTTATCCAAGTCCTCCTTCAGCTAGGATGTTACTATGTTGGTGGAACTCAAAGAGAAAAAGGAAGGTTTTATTATGAATGGGCTTTTTTAGTTGCAATGGAGACAAGTCATCTGGAAAGTAAGTATATTTTTTCTCTCAAAGTTATGAAATGTACCCTGTTTGGGAATATTTGTTATATAGGTATGTTATAGTTGTTCCTTAAGCAAGACTTACATGCAGTTATGTGACAGCTGTTGAAGTGATTGAAGTCTTTGCTCTGGCCCATAATGGTAGAGAAATAAATAGATGTTGGCTTGCTCTTCTGGTCGTACTTAGGTTTGTCAGAAATGATAGAGAAAATGAAATGTTAAAAAAAAACCTTAAGTAATTTAATTAGTAAAAAGTCTAGAGATTTCTAAGTTCAATAATATTTACAACAGTTATGATATCATTGGTAGTACAAACAGCACCATACTTGAGTTTAAAGGTATGAAAACATTCAGTAATCTGGATTACTTTTGCATAAATTAGTTGTATTTAGAAGACCCATGCTTTATTTATTCTTGCTACCATGATCGAGGCAGCTTATACAGGTAAGGTGACTATTTTATCATTTTATTTTGGAAATCATGTTTGAAGTAACCTCTAGCCTTCGTTAATTTGGGGAATGAAGAAACTGGCAGTGGAATCTTCTTGTTATGACTTTCATATTGTTATTCATTGACTGCTGAATTTGTAAAACAGTAAGAATGAATTATTTTTAAAACTAATATAACTTTCATTTTAAAATAGATTCATTTTAGTATTTCCAATCTATTCTCCTAGGTCAACTACAAGCAATTAAACTGCTGTGTCAGTTCTACAGTACAGTTGTTCCCAATGAGGCTCAGTGTGTCATCTACAATGAATATCAACTATCTTTAGCTAGAAAGATGTCCAACAAAGTTCTGGAGGGACAAATTTTGGAAACCATTAGTCAGCTCTATTTGTCTTTAGGAACAGAAAGGTAAGACATGCTGAATGATTTCGCTGTTATTCAGATTGTAACTTTTGTCATGCTAAAGGATCTCAATTTTTTGCAACAGCCGAATATAACTGATTTTTTCATTCTGCTTTGCCAATACACTTTATTAGAATTGAAGAGTCCAGAATTCTCTTGTGGTTTTTTAAGTAACTATCATTTCTCAAGGGAGACAAGCTGTTCAGCAGGGATTAGCTCTACTTCAAGAGCCAAATTATTTTTAAAATCTATGTAAATAAATTTAAAAAGTATTATGTGTTATGGAACTCTTGATGACTGCTATACCTCTAAGATTACTGCTGGCAGGTGACTTGTTTGAGATGGTAGATTTTTACAAGACAATTTTTCCATTTGAAACAAAATGGCATATTCCAAACAGGCCAGACATCAAATTGTCTCTCTGTAAGTGCTTCTCTTTGAGGAAATGTTTTTTTCAAAACTTACATAAACACAAAGACTGTGCAAAACTGCATAGTGTCAGTCTCAGCAGTTTCTATACTGCTCTTATTTTCGGAATACCAATTTTTTGCTTTATTGAAAAAACAGACTGCACAGGTTAATTTATAGTAACTAACAGGTGCTGGGGAAACTTACTTTAAAAATTGTCCAGAGAAACCTGTGGGTTTTTTAAGGCAGCTTTGTCTGATTTTTTTCTTACTATATCTCACTTCAGGGAGTCACTTTAGATTCAGGTATTTTCCAGCATACCTAAGTATGGAAAAAATATCCTCAGTTTTGGAAAGAGAGTAGATGCTTATTTTAGTTTTAAGTGGCCGCAGTCCAAGGATCTAACTTTCCGAATGTCTCACCTAATTTATTTTGCTTTGTTCACTGCTGTTTAATGATATAGCTGGTGAAAATCCTTCAGAGAGGCTGACAAAGGAGTTATTGGTTAAGATTTCAAACTACCTGGAATTTATAGGATTTAAGTAGCTGGAGAAGCTGCTGCTTTGTGTGCATGTCGTACATGGAATTGATGTATCCTAGGAACCTCCTAATGAAATGTGTGATGACTTCTGAGAGCACAGTGCCCTCACACTTAAAGAAAATTGCACTGCCCAGTGATCTGATAATTTAGGTGCTTCTAGAACTAATCCTGTCTTGATTTTCTGCAAATGCTGATTAGTTTGAATTGTGGTTAAGTCTGAGGCCTAGATGATATTTAGAAAAATTTACAGACACAATTTCTTTCTGAGGCTTGTAGGAAAAAGCTATAAATGATAATCATTAAAGACAATGATAAAGAGCTAAAGATGAAGAAAGATTTTTTTTTTCCCCACCTATCACTAGCATGAAGTGTCAGTGAAGGACACACCTAAAATAAACTATCCTGAAATAACATAATGTGATAACAATCTAACAGGAAACAGATTGAACTAAAAAAGGAAGAGGAAGAAGACCAAATTTGCTAGTTACTAATGGAATATAGCTGAGAAATTATAATTGTGCATTAAATAGAGGAAACATTGTTTTTTGCATTAACATAAAGCTTTTTTCGTTATGAAGAAAAACAATCCCAATTCTGAGGAGCCCCTCTGTAATTAGCAGTTTTCCCCTGTTTCAGGGCTTACAGATCAGCGCTGGAATACACCAAAAGAAGCCTTGGGATATTTATAGATCTCCAGAAAAAAGAGAAAGAGGCCTATGCTTGGCTACGTGCAGGAAAGATATATTATGTTCTGAGGCAGAATGAGCTTGTGGATCTTTATATTCAGGTATGTTGTTAACACTTACAGGCACGCACATGTTGTTAATGTGGTGCAGGTGGCATGGTAAGAGTAATTCAATATAATGATCCCAGAGATTTTGCTAACTGATGTTCTGAACATATAGCAACACCATTCATGTAATGTTTAACAGCTGAAAGTCTCAGCAATTTCCAGTGGTGCTCCATTTTAATTTGTTGCTTGACTCTGGAAAGATTTTGGGCAGTGACCTTTCCTAGCGCCTACTCCATTGTAAACTCTGTGTATTTCTTCATCTACCAGCTCTACAGCACCACAGCAATCAAACCATGTATGCGTGCTACATGCTGGTGGATAATGGCTAATAAGCATCTTGGCATACCGGCTTATGGGCTAGTTCCCCGGGAAAACGAAGAGTAGCTTTTTCAGGAAGCATTTCCAAAGCATCAAAAGCTTTCCTTCTCTGGCTGTGCCTAGCCCAGCACCAAGCCAGCTGGAGCTGCTGCCGCCTTTGCAACAGTGAGACAGGAGGCATGTGGCTCGTGCACCTCGGACCCTCTGCAACCAACTGGGACCTGGTGCTGCTTCTACTGCTGTGCTATAACGCAGGCTGAAAGATGACCTCAAACAGGGATCTAGACCTTGTGGCTGCTGAAACTGGGTGATCTGAAGTCTTTCTCAGAGCTGCACTGCAGCCCAGATCTGACTCTGTCTATATGGCTTCTAGCCATTCACTGAAGTGTTTGGGGAGTTAGTTTCTACTGCCTTGTAGTGCAGGATGTATACAGAACCTGATATAGTAAGATCTGAGTCTTGGCTGGTACCAAAACATGATCTCTAAATAAATAACTACACATCTGTTGTTAAGATGTTTTGAAAAAAAGTCTACAAAGAAGCAGGAAAACATAGGAAACACATTCATGTTTTAAATATACTCAGACTCAATATGTGCAGCTACTTTAATGATTTTTTTTTCCTCTCAATTAAGTTAGATTTTTGAATACTTACCAGGAAAACTGAATAAATGTGCTTATAGGAAGAGTGTCATAGGCCTGTTATTTCTTTTTCTTTTACTAAATGATTTTAGCTGATAGCCCCCAAGTCAGTTACCTAGTGGCACAAAAGCCAAATCAGCATGTGGAATGATTTTCTCTATCTGCTTTATTTCCTCCAAGAGGAGGAGTGAGTCAGGGACATGCATGTGTGTTTCCATACTGTGCACGTATGGAACCTGGTATTTAGAGCAGAGTCAATGCCTCTCCATAAGGAAAGTTTCAAAGCAGGAATCTGCCCACTAAAATGCCCACTAAAATGTTGACCGCTATGCCATCACATCTAACTTGCATGTAAAACAACTTCCAAAACTGTGATGCAAGAGTCCTTAGGTGCTGAAGCCAAAAGAGGCTGAAAAAGGATTGCTACCTTTGTGCTCAAGGAGAGAGTTGGACTTGTATTAATTGAATGCAACTTGAAATCCAAAGATTCCAAAACCAAAGCAAGATTCTTTGACTTGCTTCACGTGTGAATCCCCTTTCTCATTACTACTTATCCTATCAGTAACTGAGTATCCTGGTATCCTTGCTTTGGGGAGGATGCATGCTGCCTTTCATGAAGTCCTTTTTGCAAACACGGCATATATTTATTTCAGAATAACAAGATAGTGGAACTGCATTTATTTACAGAATTCACAGGCGTTTAAATCTGCACTGCTAGCAATGTGTAACTTGTAATTACAATTTGTTTCTCTAAGTGCAATTTAATTCAAATTTAATGTTGCAGCTATCAGATGCACTACTGTATGCGTGCCGTGTGCTGACAAAGGTAGCAAGGTACTATTGCCAGAAAAAGGGAGACCATAACACTACATGCCTTCCTACATGTAGAAGGACTACATGTCCCTTCTTCAGCATCTGCAACTGGCCTGCTCAAAACCAGGGTACCAAAAAGACAGAGCACGGTCTCACATAGCCTTTTCTGTCTTATAATGAGAGGCCTTAACAAGATCTTTTTTCAGTTGCTAATGTTTATGATTTTTTTTTTACCAAGTAGTAACCGAGTTTTTCTTTCTTTCCCCATTACCTGTTTTCAGGTTGCTCAGGATGCTGCTCTTTACACGGGAGATCCAAATTTAGGAATGGAATTATTTGAAGCTGCCGGAGACATATTTTTCAATGGTACTTGGGAAAAGGAGAAAGCATTGACTTTCTACAGGGTTTGTGCAGTTTTTCTACTGCATTGATAGTTATGTACCCTCCCATCACAGCAGGTGTTCAACAAATGCTGAACCAAAAGCTGATCCCCTCAGTTTATAACCTATTGCAGCTGAATACTTTGTCATGGTGTTAATAGATTTCACCTGTTGCAACTCCTGGGTGTAAGATATGCCTTATGCAAAGAGCAAAATAAAACCAGAAATTGCCTGACATAACAGAAATGGAAGCCTGTCTTGGGGTTCAGCAGTACTAAAGCTGTTTTTATGCATTTCAGGACAGGGCTCTTCCACTTGCTGTTAAGACTGGCAACAAAACCACTGAACTCAGATTATGCAATAAACTGGTGGAATTACTGGTGAATCTGAAGATTTATGAGGAAAGTCTGGAATACGCAAGAGCATCTCTTATACTCAGTGTAAGTTTAGGTAAGACCAATTTCAATTACAGCTGAATATTACTTATATCTCCAAAATAAGGCAGAACTTTAAAAAGCTTTCTTCCTTTGAATTCAGTTAGATTTCTTGCCAGGATTTCATAATACTACCATTGCTATTTTTGCTTCTATTCAAGAATGAACAACTTTATTGCTCTCTCTTCTAAATCCAAGCTCATATGGAAAACCTTTGGTAGAGCACAGAATTAAAGCTGGGATTCCAAGTCCCAATTCAGTGTTCTTCTCACAGCTAAGCTATAATACTAATGAATAATATTGTCCCAAGAGGTTTTGAGTGTCATATTTCTTTCAGATTTACTCATAGCCTTACTGGTAAACTGACCTAGGAAAAAGTAGTCAAAAATGCTAGAGCTAGTTTCCAAAATTACTACTCTTTGAATTTGAGAGCTGTTCAACTCATTAAGAACCCTCTCATCCCTCCATACATGCACAGATAAGTAATTTTGATCAGTCTGAAAATGATCTTTTTGTCATAACTTCTGAGGTAAAGTATGTACTGGGAGGGGCAAGGGAGTCTTTATACCCATTAGCTACTATACTTTAAAAATAATCTATTTGTGTTCTTTGTAAGTATGCACAGGGTGTGTGTATCTATACATGATATGAATGTAGTTATTTCTTAAGAAAGTCCCAGACACTGTCAAATCTTACTGCAAAATTCAGGAATTCTGTGGGATTTTTCTTAAAGGGCATGTTTCGTCCATGTATCTCTTGAGCAAAATTTCCTTTATTCAATAAAAGATCAGCAAGTACCATATAGAAATAAAACAAAAAATAGCATAGATGTATTTTGGCTTGAGACAATTTGACTACTTTGTCTCTTTGGTTTTATCCTGACTCATACATTATCTCATTAGGAAATCGGCTAAATGAACGAATAGCTTACCATCGGCTGGCTGCCATCCATCATCATTTGGGTCACTGTGAACTAGCTGAACACTTTTATTTAAAGGCCTTGTCCCTCTGTTCCTCTCCTCTGGAGTTTGAGGAGGAAACGCTGTATTACGTCAAGGTGTACTTGATCTTAGGAGACATTATATTCTATGACCTTAAGGTAAGAAATACCAAAAACTGCTGCAGAAAGTTGTTATACTGAGTAATGTTTCACAACATCAGGTTTCACCACATTGTGGTTTTACGCATTTAGAATGTAAATAATGAAGTGGGAAAACCTACTGAAGTTCAGAATCTGTATTATTCTTGCTTGATACCTAATAAACTGAGTTTGAATGTCCTCTTACACCAGTTGTACTATAGAGGGTACTATCTCTCTCATTTCAGGATCCCTTTGATGCAGCAGGCTATTATCAATTAGCACTTGCTGCTGCCATGGACCTGGGCAATAAAAAAGCTCAACTGAAGATTTACACAAGACTTGCAATCATCTACCATAACTTCCTTGTGGATCGGGAAATGTCTCTCTTCTTCTATCAAAAAGCAAGGACCTTTGCAACAGAGCTGAATGTTAGGAGAATAAATCTAGCTCCTGATCAGTGTTACAAGAGTTCATAAGCATCTTTGGAAAATGCAGTCTACTACAGAAGTACCTAGAGAAATATTGCACTGGCTTTGTAGGAGGATACAAAAAGCATTCAATGTCTCATTATGTAAGCTGGAGCTCAGCGTCCCAGACTAAATTACCACTTTATATGATAGTGAACTACATTTTATTGTCTCACAAGATATACAGTCTTGTACTTGTTTAAGTCTCAGCCTGTGAAATAAAACCAAAACCCAACAGTCTTTTTAAACTAAATTATTCTTTGTTATCTGTTTCTGCCTAGCTGGATAATGGAAAAAGATCAATGCATAGATGCAATGAAAAAATATTTAATAAAGTGTTATAGAGAAGAAATACTCTGTACAAATTGTGGCTTTCTTTGTGTGGCCTATTTCTTGTATGACCTAGCTCATCAAGTATTTACTTGATGTCATATAAATACTTGCACAAGCATGGTAGGTGGGATATTTGAGAATTGGCTTGAGCCAGTTCCCCAGACATCACCCCCCATTTCCTATCAAATTCACTGACTGCAGTACTTGCAGGCAGTAGTTAAGATTATCTTCTAATTCCTGAAAACACCTATGTACATGTTATAATAACTAGCTTGTTTCCAGAACTGAAGTCTCTACTAATATAAGTTGCAGTTTTGTGGATTTCAGTGGTCATGTGAAGGCTTGCTTTTCAAAGACAAATTATCTGTTTTTTTAACTGACCTTTTTCAGAACTGACAATATTGTCTGCAATGACTTATTACAGCATTTCCTACTGCCTTACATATTAACTACACTATGTTCAGAGAAATGTACTATTTTGCTCTAGTTGCAAAATTCTAGATAGTTAATTTTGATAGTTCTAAATCTTTGTGCCTCAAAAGATTTTCATATCAAAGCTATGGTAGAAAAGATATATTAGATCATTTTGAGATGTATATTTTGAGAAGGAATGTTAATGTTTTAAAGTCTGATAATCTTGCAATTAAATATTCAGTATTCAGGTACATTTTGAAATGATGCCTTTTCTCTAAAAAAATCCATACAGAAACTGCTAGTTTATTTTTAAGAGACACTACAAAGGATGGAGGTGTCTTTGGAAAATGCATACACAGTCTCAGAAACCAGCTAGGGGTTGTTGGCTACATATTGTATTTTATTTGCTTATACTGCCAAAGCTGGTGCAACTCCCCCCCACCCTTTTTTCTTCTGGTCTGTGTACTATGTACTCTCATTGCTTTGGTTCTTTGCCTAAGAATCTTTCTTTTCCTAAAATCTGTCACTCACAGCATACTCTAACACTTTTACCATATATATATTCAGGTATCTGACTTTTGTTGTCTTTTTGACCTTGTGAATTAATTTTTTATTTTTTTTACTTCCTCCCTAGAGGGAGAGAGGATACTTATATATATCAAGATAGGCTGACACTTAGGATGCTCTCCAGGGAGGTGGGAAGTGCATCTTTAGCCGATATGCTAAAGAGAACTTCAGTGCTTCTGTGTTTTCAGTTTCATGCTGAGGAGATGGCTGAAAATAACAAACATGACAGTGCCTTGCTTGTAAATATGCAGCATCATTAAATAATCTCAGCATTTTGCTTTTAAAAAATAAAAAATCCTTATGTTGGATAGTGAATCAGACCTTTAATGTCTTGATTGTAGAATGTGTGTACTGCTCAAAGCAATTCTGTGCACAATTTTTTTTTTTGGGGGGGGGACACTCACAATTGGAGTGGGACTAAGCATTAAAGTTGAAAGTTTTTCTGTTCAGGTGCCTTAGGAACTTACCTTGAAGACTGAGATTCAGACTGGTGTCATATTGTCCCACTAAGCATGGGAAATTAATTATCCCATATCTTCTTCCTTGACTTGACCTGAAAACTCACCAAAAGTCCTACATGATCTCTGCAGAGCTGGGAAAATTGTGGATGTTGCTCTCTATTCATTATCTTGCTTTTCAGTGCTTGGCAGTCTATTTTCCATTTCATTTGGCTTTCAGACTAGGTAATTTTATAACCTCTCTCTGCTTCTGATTGCTGTAATCTCAGACAGTCTCTGTATTCTGGGAAAGGAAGCTGCACTTCCTAATCTGGAATTCAAATTGCTGATAAGACTTATCTTCTTTCTTGCATTGCTACTTCATCTTGTTGCCCTGATTCCACAGAATTTTTGCTTTCATAGCAATCCAATCCTTTATTATTAATTCACCCTTTAATGTTAAATTGTGCTGCAGCAGTGTCATAGCACATTGAATTTCTTGGGCATTCCCTTGAATGTACAAAAATGCATCTGGCTTTTGAAAAGGCAGTACCTGAATTCTCTCTCCTTGCTCTGATGACACAGGAATTCTGTATTTTCCTACTCAGTGTGGTTAAAGTGAATCATAGGCATGGGATTTGAAAGAACTGCATTCCTATTAAGTACATAAATGGCATTTTAAGTTTTTAAAAACTGTTTCAAGACCTGTTAGACCTTTAAATACATCTTTTTCTCCAGGAAGCACATCATCATTTTATGATTCTACAATAACAAATGCAATGCATTTAGACAGCAAGCTTACAAATTCTGGGAGGAACTGAAACTGGGCTAAAGGATTGTACTGTTAAGTTCTGTTCCCTTTGATCAGGACTGGTAGGATTCATCTTCCCCTCAGGAGACCCCTGTTAGATGGCCCTACTCTCTTTAGCATCAGGGAATGGTCAACTGTCTTACAATGTAGAATTCTATAGATAGGAGAGATGAATGTTACCTGGTGTGTTTCCTGGTGCAAGTCTTTATAAATGAAACTCTGATTATTTGGGATATTATAAAACTCTGTTTTCCCATAGCTGTTATGTAAATGATCAATTTTGGCTAGATAACTGGTAGAACATTCTTCTAGTTTAATGAAGCAAAAAGGCAGAACAGGATGGAGTCTAGATGCCTCCTAGATAGGGTATAGAAACCATACCTCTGCAGAGTCCATTTGTTAGCAAAGACAGTGAGGGATGGGATGTTTGAATGATAAATGGAAAAAAAAAAAAAATGTAGGAAGCAGATGCACATTCAGAAGACTTCTACCCAGAACTAGTGCTATAGCTAGTCAGTAGCAAAAGTTTGATACTCTTAATGAGCCGCAAAAACCCTGCTGAGCTGTTAAAAGCTCTGCAGGCACTGACACACTGTAGCTATTTCTGCTTGATTTGAAATAACAAGGTTCTGCTTCCAGGAAGGCACAAATTGGTGCCTGTGAGCAATGACATATCTAGAACCTTGTCAGATCTAGAGCCAGATACCTGTGGTGGTTTCTCATCCAGGAATGACGTATGTTGCCAGGTGTCATCCCTTCATTTTTAAAAATGGGATTACAGGGAAGGGAATGGTAATGATGCTATCATGATATGGAATACATAATTACTGGAGTGACCTCAACCACTGTGCTTTCCTCAGCCTGTAGAAGCTCACATTTCCAACAAAGCAAATACAGAGTATCCTACTCAGTAGGTGAGAAGCATGTCCTTTCCATCTCTCCTGGTTAGATAAAAAGGCACACCAAGCTCTGCACGCTCTCTGGGCGTGTGTAAAAGGGAGTGCAGCCCTGTCATCTCATGGCTAAGGAACTGACTTCGGAGTAAAGGAAGGGTGGGTTCCATCACCCATGCTCTGAAAGACTTGCATTAAGCACCTCTGCATAAAGTACAATTTCTGGAGTGGAAACTGGCACTCAGGACTCCTGGTCGTTGGGTATCCGTTGCTCTCTTTTTACTAGAGAAAGAACTCTACTGGTTTTTCATGTCCTCATTTTTGCAACTTTGGCCTCCTCAGGGAAGTTAAGTCTGCTTCATGTTTTTACTTTCAGGGCCTAATCCATTCAATTTTAACTTTTTTTTTTGCAGAAACAAGCTACAGAGTTTGCCAGCCAAAAGAGTCTCTAGCCACGCGGTGGCACTCTCTAGCTTTGCATCAGTGATCTCCAGCCCAGAAGGTTAAGGAAGGAATTCAGAAACCTGTAGAAGTAGCACACTGTTCTTTCATTACCCTTCCTTTCCAACTAAAATCTAACACCCCTTTAAAAAAACCCCAAAAGCAGCTCAAAAAATCTTTCCAAAAATGATGACCAGGATCCTAGCTAGGGCTTCAAGTCCCTTTACCAGGAGAAGACAAACATAGATCTTCCCCAGACAAGCATCTGGGTGCTCTGTTGCAAAGGAAATATGCTCCAAGAAAGCAACAGAACACTTGCAGGGAGCAAAAAGCATTGAAGATAATAACTCTAAGCTACTTTGAAATGCTTAAAGTTCTGACAACTGACTTGTCCACAGTCCACCTAGAGAAAGTTGGCTGCTCTGAGGTAGTACCCAGCTTTATTTGGTACAGGAAAACTGGAATGCAAATAGAGAGTACTGTGGTAGAGAAGAAACCTAGTAATGAAGTTAGAAGCAGGCATATGCTGAGAATTGTTGGTGTTAGTTTAAAATGGTCAACTTTTGACAGCTACTTGTTTTGTCAGGAAAAACGCCGTATGAATTGCTTTGTATGAGCCTGGTGCTATAGTATTCTAGGCAGTGGCATTCAAAATACATAACCTACAGAGCAAACCACTTTTTCTGAAAATGTAGTAAAGATATTAGCAGAGTTAGTAGCTATTTTCCCACTTAATATAAAATGTCTGCCTGGTGTTATTGTCTGCTGATGTGCTAAGATGTTCCTCTAAATATTTTGCTTCTAATGATTTTCTGCCTTCATTTTGCCATTCCAGATAATGAAAAGAAGAAACAAAATGTTTCATTTCCCAGAATATTTATCTTTATCTGGCACTTTAATCACTGAGTGGCAGGTTAAATAGCCTGTACAGTACACTGACATACTAAATGGATTGTATCTTTGCATGAAAAGGCAAACTAAACAAGATTATTCTGATTTACAATATCATAAAATTTACATGTAATTTAAATGCTGAATTACTTTATAGAGAGCTATGTGCTGGGAAACTTGAAAATTTTCAGCAGGTGTTTTTCCTGATGTAGCAGATGTACAAAATCTGCTCAAAGTACCTGTTCTTTGCCAAGTCAACAGACGGAAATTTCACCATTGCACAGAAAATATTTAATTTTTTGGAAGTTGGAATGAGTATGATAAATGGAGGATTTTTGCTTTTCTAAAAATAACATGGATTCTTTCTGAATGTTTCCTGAAGTATATCTAACACCACTGGCTGGTGTTAGATACTTGTGCTCTATCAGTCAGATTATAAACTGGGGGAAAGAGAAACTTTTCAGAAGCCAATCCATTCCCAAACTGGGGAAAGACTTTATCAAGAATTACAGACCATTATCCATCTGCTCATATTGTTGCTTAAAGTGCAGATACCTTTCTGTGTGCCTGCCTTTTCTAATGTATGCCGTAGTTACGTGTTTGAGACGCAACACACCTGTTTCTTTCCCTTGAGAAGGAGATTTAACGCAGTACCAGTGTAACTGGGCACTTATGGTAATACCGGAAAGCAACAGCATATGGGTATTAGGACATACAAGCAAGCACCCAAGAAGTGACCGAAAGTGATCTGGAACCAAAATATTATCTCCTTTTCTGGAGTTATGGAACATTTTGGCATTTGGTCATGAATAATTTTGGGGGGGGGGGGGGGATTAGGAGAATTGGAGGCTTAGGTCTAGTACTGTACTGAACCCCAAAATTAATTTCTGCATTTTTCCATAATTTCTCATTAGCAATTCATATCCTTTTAGTAACATACCAAAATTTCCAAATACAGCTACACTGGTGTTGTTCAGTGGCAATGCAGCAAAGTATTGATATTTCCTTGAAATTCAAATGTAAATTAATTACTTTTAGTCTACTTTCCTTTTAAAGAGTATCTTCAGCCTTGAACAACCTATTGTTTATTGAGGCAATTTTATTCTCAATTCAGAATTGAATTACTGAACATCATTGTAAAATGTGGTCAGGATGTTTTGTCTCATGTTTTCAAAGTTGATGTTAGTACCAACTATGCAGAAGCATCCAAATTATAAAGAAACAGGATAGTAAAATAAATACATCCATTCTATGCAACTATTCCCTAGAAAGTATTAGCTTTTGAATTTTTAATTCTTGGCATAATTCTATACTTATTTCCTTGGTAGATTAAAGTGATATGCACTGCAATTTTCTTTAAATCCTGAAGCTTTGTCTCATATTGGTCAAGACTTACATGGTATACACAGACTTAGTTCAAATTCATGCATTCTTGTACCAACAAATTGAACTCAAGAGGAAACACTTGTAAATTGCTTACTAAGTAATCTGAAAAGTGTTTTTCTTTTATGCTCTGCTGTAGGTCTGTCATTTATACACTGTATAAAAGTTCTTTTTTTCTGTTCTTCCTGCATACCAGAGATAACAATAGTCTTACATGCAAACATACAGCTGAGTAAATATGTTATTCACCATGAAGTAATGATAATTATATGACTATAATATTATTCTTTATTATCCAAGATAGCAGTCATTCTTCAAGTTTCCAATTTTATTTTACTTATTGATGACTGTAGGTTTCTTATAATCTTGAAAGACTTGTAACTACAAGAAATTTCAAGAAAATTGAAGTGTATGTCAGCAAGTATCTTAGCCTAGAAATCTGTCCTTTGCTAACTAATTTTAATTAATGTCTTTTTTTCTGACTTTTTTTTTTCTTCTTTCATTGATAAGTAGAATTTATGGGTAGAATCACTTTGTTAGATTATCTATTTCCTTTTTCTGCCTACCAGTTGATCAATGTGTATAAATTTGCATTGGTGATTTTCTGGGTCCTTGAACAGATGACGACACTTTCTTATTAAATCAGAGAAAAGTTGTCCTTATTGCACCTTTTGCCAATTATGTTTGCTCTATTGCTTTCCTTTTTTAGACACCGTTTTTACTTTGGTTTAGGTCTGCCAGGCTTTTCATCACCCTTGCTGAATCCTGGGTGTCTGCCACATACCAGTTAACGTTGGAAAAAAATCAATCCTATTTCTAAGAATGAGTCTACAGAAAAGTGCACTAATTGGTCAATGTTTATTTTAAACCAAATGAAATCTGGTTACCTGTTCTCTGTAAAGCTTTAGTGACCAGGAGCACTGATTTACCAGCAAGTGGGGTTGCTTTAAGAATGGACTTTTTCCTATCAAAAAGTATTCCTGTCATAAGATTTTAAAAAATTGCAACTTGCGTAGGAAAGATGTTTTGACACATGCTACCAAAATTCTATGCCTACTGAGTAAGCCTGAGCTACTTGCATCTTGTGGGGGTGAGCAGGCTCTGCCATGCATATGCTTCATGCTGTTACAAGGGTGACACAAATAAACCTATGAGACTTCCAACTGAAAATAAGAGAATAGCTTTAAGAAGTATGAACAAAGCTTATCTTCTGCTCAAAATGAGGAATGGGAAGGGAGCTACTTTTGAAAATGGTGCTGCATCACATCCAGTCTCCCACACTCACAGCAATCATATATTAGAAATATTAGAAGCTTCAGAATTCTCTGTTGCTTTTTTTTAAACAGCCTGAAACACATCCATTGTAATTGGCAAGAGCTAAAACTTAAAGAATGAAGATGATCAGAGTGCTGGAGCACCTCTCCTATGAGGACAGGCTGAGAGAGTTGCGATTGTTCAGCCTGGAGAAGAAAAGGTTCCAAGAAGACCTTATAGCAGCCTTCCAGTACCTAAAGGGGCCTACAGGAAAGATGGAGAGGCACTGGTTACAAGGGCATGGAGTGACAGGACAAGGGGGAATGACTCTAAACTGAAGGAGGGTAGATTTAAATGAGATATTAGGAAGAAATTCTTCCCTGTGAGGGTGGTGAGGCACTGGAACAGTTGCCCAGAGAGGTTGTGGATGCCCCATCCCTGGAAGTGTTCAAGGCCAGGCTGGATGGGGCTTTGGGCAACCTGGTCTAGTGGAGGGTGTCCCTGCCCATGGCAGGGGGTTGGAACTAGATGATCTTTGAGGTCCCTTCCAACCCAAACTGTTCTATGATTCTATGAATATGTTTGTCTATGGTTTTGGTCATTGTAATGTGCAAACATCTGCAATTTTGCAAGCTGCTTATTCAGTGCTTCTGAACTTTAAAATCTATACCTCATGTATTTGTTACATTTACTCAAATGTATTGTTGATCTTTTCTGAACTCTCTTCTATTTTTAAATGAATTTTGATAAACCAATCCTGTATTAAATATGCTTGATATGGTTTATAACAAGTTAAATCTAATCTAAACTTAGATTGAGCATTTAGAAATATTTAGATTACTGCCTTTGGACCTCCGTGTTCACAAGTTAAGATTTTCTTTTACTCAGTTGCCGAGACAGGGAATTCTGATTTGGACAATACACCACATTCTGAGTTCACATAAATCAGCCAAGCTCCATTAAGTAAAGCCCCAGATCTGGGTCAAATTAAGAATTTGAGATTTGGCTAAAGGTCTATACCTAACAGGACATTCCCTTGCTACAGGAGATTAAAGCTAAGTGCTGAGGTCCTGCATAAATGCCCAAGTTGAATGGACTCCTGGAAATGGAGAGTGTATGTGGGCTGAGAGATTGAATCTTCCTCCCATCTGATGGCTGCTGAGCGGGGTGGGGGGTGGCTCTGTTTTCCCGTGTGAGAGTCTGCAGGAGCGGGTGATGTGGGCATGGACAAACTGGAGAGACTTCCTCAGCACTGTGTTTGCACTAAGTCGTGAGGAGCACTTCTCCACAGGATGTAGAAGTTTTGACATATTCCTACACATCCCCTTCTTGGTTGTCCTCTCAGTGACCTTCCCCTCCCCTTCAGTGTTCTACAAGATATTAGAGACTCTAGTGGAAAGAAGGCTGCAGAGTAGGACACATTTTACAGGGTTTGTTTATAAGACCTGTTAGAGAGGTCTGATTCTGGAAGAAGGTCACAAGTGCATGCTCTAAAACCAGTTTCACTTTCCTTATAGTTCAAGATCTTATGGAACTCTTTATCTTCTGAAAAAAATCTATAATCCTTCATTGGCTGATTCGTATTTCTGTCATTCTCCCATTCCACAATTCGTAAGCCAAGATACTGTCTGCTGTGTTTACATTTTCATGAAGCTAATACTTGGATGATTTTACTGGAGTGTGATTTTGACAATTTCTGCTCAGATTCGTCCTTACTTCTTTTGTCATCTTATGCAGAAACCTTGCACAGTTAGTCTCTCAGACTATATGAGAGATTATCAATGAGAGGATAATTTTATCCTCATTAAATTTTTAATATTAGGAAGACAGGAAATAGTAAAGTTAAGCCTTCAGTTCCCCTGAATTAGGGGAAAATATAGGTGAAATTGTGAATTATTTTTATTTCTCCAAAGTGGTATCAAGGCATATTTTCACATATTCTTTTGCAATTTCAGAAATTTTAACTTAAAGTTGAAACAGCTTAATATAAAGGTTCAGATTAAGCAAGCAGATAGATTTTCAATGTCACTCAGCTAGTTTAAAAGTCTTGTGAGCATCTAACAGAATATGCATCTGGTGTTTTATTAAAGTAACAATGCGTGTGGGACATTCAGCAGTGTTTTTCCATTGTGGTCAAAGTAGTTTGGAGAATTCAAACATAACAAAAACAGTCTCATGACACTTGGAGATCCTCTTTTTTTCTTTTTTTCTTTTTTTTTCATTTTTATCTAATACAGTGTTACTACACTGCTTTTAATAACTATTTCTACTGCACAAAAAATCAAGCATAATCTCTAGAATAAATCATGTAAACAGCTCCTTTCAGACTGCAGAAAAAACTAAATTTGTGCATTGGACAAGCACAGGAGAGCAATGAATCTTTAATATCTTCAAAAGTAGTATTTTTTTTTCTCATGGTATTGACTAGTTATGCCATAGCAACTAAAGAATAAAGCTGTTAAAGCCACTCCTATACTACCAGTAACACAGTTTAAGTGAAGAGGCTCAAACTGGTAACAGAAGAATGTGTATGCCAGTAAGATTCAAGCATTCATTAGCTACATTCCCATATGAAGTTCCTGGTAAAAATTGTATGTATCAAAAAAAGTACAAAAAAATTAAAAAAAATTAAAAAAAGATGGAAGATTGCAGAACCAACATTTGGTATAATATGCCTATTTTCAAGATCTTTGGTACTTTTATTCCTTTACTCCAGCTCAGAAATTCTTCGTGTTTGTATTTCTGCAAACACACAATTCATGTTAAGATTTTAGCCTTATTTTTATTTTGCTTAAAGTGACCACACAACTTATTTTCATACAGTAGGAGGATTGGGACACTATAGAAGATACATGAAAACAAAGATACACCTCATGGAATAAAGTACCAAAGTTACAACCCTTGAGTTCCCCAGGCCTACAGGTTCAGTCACTCGAGTATAAATGTCTCAGATACACACGCAATCTTGGCCAATGACTGAATTTTTACTATCATGCTTAGTTGCTGTATCCCATATTACAGGGTGTGGTGGAATATCAACATTTAAAATCATCCATATCCTGAGGCAATACTTCTGAATAAATGGTGGGAAACAAAATGGATTAAGTTTATCCAACTTTAGAAAACATCTGAAAATAACCTGAAGCTATTTCTCTTCCTTTCAAATGCTCAATCCATTAAGGGGAGGTGGCTCTTCTTTGCTGGGTGGAGTCAAGGATCACTTTTCATTTGGTCCATACTCTACTGTACATTAAAATCATGTTCGTCCTTTAATTTCATCTTTCATGAATAAAACGTAATAGAAGTCTCTGGAAGAACTCACCATGCAAATAAACTGTTTCATTATTATAGGGGCTTAAATCATCACTTAGAAATAGGTTTATGTACTTATTATTTGGCTTATTAAAATAAAAGATCTTGTTACAGATTTATTTCACACACCCTTTTCCAAAGAACATACAAATTTGATTCAATCCCAAGAGCATACTCTTGGATGGACTTTTTTATTAATATAAAGAGTCCCCTAGAAAAATGCAGTATCTCTGTGGTTTGGATTTGACAACAATATTGCAACTCCTAGATTAGCATTTTCCTTATATTTTGCAAAATTGGTACTGGTCATTTAGGTAGCCACCCTTCTTCTGGAACACCAAGGACCTCAGAAGTGGGATTTAATAAAAACAAGGCACAATATAAGCCACTAGTGTGAGACCGGCAGTAGGAAATACCAAGATGATGGTAAACTGTCTTAGAGCTCACATGTCAGAGTTTGCTAGGATAAGTGCTTTAATGGGACAGTGGATGACGGTGAAGCAATAAATGCCAAACTATGTGAAACAGTGTCACATCACACATCGTCTTATACAAGAATACATTATGTGAAGATGTGATTTACTAAAAATTTGAAAATTAGTTATTAGGACTTCATAGTATCAAAGGGGGAAGGATTTCAAACAGCAACCTTCAGAGATAATTCTGTGCCTGTTTACATGTTTTGAAGAAATCTGGATGTCTATAATTTGCTGATGATGGCAAATTGAAAGGGGCTAAATGCACTACTGAGGGTAGGATCAGAATTCAAATCTCTTTGAGAAAGGAAACCTGTGTTAAAGACCTGTGTTACAGAAAATAAATGTGGAATGGGGAACAGCTGACTGGGTGAACAGAAGAGGATGAAGGACTGTAATGGGTGACAAGTCAGACATGAACAAACATTTTGGCTGCAGTGCAAAAATGGCAAGCTTCAAATCAGTAGAAATGTCACAGACAACATACAGAGAAATTTATTCTCTGTTCAGTGAGACCCTGAAGAACTGTATCCAGGTTAGGCACAACACAACACAGGAAAGATGTTGACAAATTAGAGTACAAAGAGGAACAATAAGACTGATAAGAAGTTTAGAAAATATGAATTTTGAGGAAGAGTTGAAGGAATAATGTTTATTTTGTCTAGAACAGACTGAGGGCAGATACAACAGTCTTCACAATGTAAAAGCCTCTTATGAAGTAGATAGCTCTTCTCATCTGCAGGGGAAAGGAAAATTAGATTTATATTCTGTATTTTCATAATAGTAGAGTAATGAAATACCAGGATCTGTTACATAAGAAGAGTCTCCTTCATTGCAGCTTTTTAAGTTAGATATTTATTTATTTATTTATTTATTTATTTATTTATTTTTAAATATTTGGTATCCTGGTTGTAGTTATTTCTGCCTCAGGGCATCAGGGTTGTACTGGATCCCCAGAGATCCTTCTGATCCCTTGCATTTGCATGCTTTCAGGATTTAAGTTGACAAAACAGAATAGCTTAAGCTATGGGGGGATCAAAAGACCTCCATCTGTAAATGTCCCAGAGCCTAGTGGATATAAGCCAAAGAAGATGGTGATTCAGACTCTTTCAAGTCTAGCTGTCCAACCACTAACTAAAAAGGCATTATTTCATTTGGTTGTGTTCTGTAGGCGCAAACCATGCTTACATCACTAGAGTGAGAGATAGGGGAAACCTGTTTTCTTTCAATTTTGTAAGGGTGTAGCTGTTTCTTTGGCACTGTCAGTGCTGATGTGTATGTGACCAGTGCCAAAGCAGTAAGCGTACACGGGATTTAATCAGGCTGAAGAGTTCAGAAGAGATTTTGAATGGTGGTTATACCAAAACACTGGATAGATGCTTAGTAAGGAATCCCATATCCTACAGTGACTGAATGGGCTTTGGTCTACCCAAGCTAAACAATAAAAAATCTTTTTGGAAGATTTAGCTTTTTCGTTGTATTATTCTTGTGCTCAGACAAGCTTAGTGCTTGTGAATGAAAGCAGATATGACAGCAAAAGAGACAGACATAATTTCTTTATCTGCACAGGCACAGCATGAAATAGAGTGGCAATGCTGATGCTAAAAGGCTTTCTCAGCTTATGGGAGGATAGTTTAGTCTTCAGGCTGATGCAGAAACAATTACCAAGACTGATGCTTCTGATATAGGTGCCTGTTCGCTAGGAAATGACATTGAGAAGTGTAGGCTAATGAACAGCTGTCACTAATGTCTTGGACTTTAAACCCATAATTTAGAACAGAAATATAACATCCATTGCATGTTACTGGTCTGTTCAGCAATCCATTTCTACTACTAAAACAATTTTTATAAGCAGAATTGTTTTATACACACAGTTTTATTTCAACTGAATGTAAGACTCACTAATTTTAACTAAAAAATGCAGCTACTTCCAAAATTTTACAATATTTATCAGGAAGAATCAGATTCAATAGTGGGTCAAGCATGACACAATTTTTTCCAGTAATTTTTCTTGTGTTTCTGCTGGCTTACATTGCTTTTCCATCCATTATCCTCAAAGAAAATACTTCAAAGTACTAGTGTGTGGGCTAGACAAAATGAATTAGTAGATCAGATATTAGGCACCTGACTCCAAAGCTCCAGTCCTCCAAACTCATTCTTGTCAGCTGCTTAAAGCAGTGTGAAGTCCATAGACATAATTTTGGCCACTGGATTCTCTTGACTAGATGTTCATCTTGTGTTATAACCATAATTCCCACATCATCCGTAGCTCAAACCTCCCATCTAAGTCTCATCAGGGTCTGCTAACAAGACATCTCTTTGCTTATTTTGGTTGACACCTTGATCCAGAAAGCAGTTTCAAACTTACTTAATAAGTCAGTCTTTTAAAAAGAATAACTGAAAGAGGTTGCTTTCCGTAACTATCAGGCACTGTTAATTTTGGGGAAGAGCTAATAGAAGTGCTATCAGTATATTCCCATAGGCCAATAAGACTATGAAATCACATGGAGTCTCTGTGGGTTTGTGATTTTGCATAAACTGGTGGACACCACTACTGAGTACCTTAGTACTTATCCTACGGTCCCAGATAAATGTATGGGGGGTTTGCAGTTCCAAAAACAGGTTCTTATTAGAAGAAAAGTTTTCTTTTGGAAGAGGAAGTCACACCAGTAAAACAGCGGGGCAATTACCATATGCCTAGCTTTGCTGGGTCTCGGTTGTATGAAGAGTGCAACGACCCCAGTGTTGTAAACTTCCATTACACATCCAGTTGGCTTTGTTGCTTGGCCTACTCTGGCCTTTCAGCTTTGGGCACTGTGGTTTGAAGCTGATGAAAACTCAGGCAAACACCCCAGAAGACTAAATGACAACTGCTTTTTCAGTGACCACAGTATTACTCCAGTGACACCGTGAAGTTTACAAAGATATAAACAATGATTTCATAGTATCAAATCAATAATATGTGCAACAAATTATCTGTATCACCATGTACCTCCAAAAATCTAGACTAATGACAGCTTTCTTGTGTTTAATTGGCAGAGTTCATGCTACTGTACTAATTTTGCCAGCTGAGAGATTTGTTGTCATTGAGTTTGGTGCCCTATTTCAGGTATAAATGAAGAAATATACCCTAGAAAGTACACCATTTTTAGCCACTGAGTTTATCACTTTAATTGCCAAGGAAAATATTTTCAAAACTGAAAACCACGCAGGCTTTATTTTCATACTTGTTGAAAAAAAATTTCCACTGCTACACAAACACAAACACACCCGTGAGCACAAATCCTCAGTGAGGTAATGGCAAAGCTCAGAAGCAAGTCTGCAAGAACTGAGACTTGCTTATGTGAACAAAAAAATGTTAAATTTACAGGCTGGGTGGCTGACTGCTATCTTCCACAGGTGCTAGACATAAATTAGCCATAGAATTTTTTCATTACTGCATTCAGTTTTTATTTCTGTTTGCTGTTATTTATAGAATATGCCTATCAGAAGCCTTTGATCCTAATTACTACCTTCTTATTACTCTTACTGAGCTCCTTTAATTTTAATGGATATCTGTATTTGTGCCTGAGACTAGTGGACCAAAAAGACAACACTGAGGCTATGGTTTGCAACCATCATGTTTGTCCTTATGTGGCGTAAGGGAGAATGTGGTCCTGGTTCTGCTATTCAGAATAGCCGGTCTATTACCGTGAGTAGTATGTTTGATCTGAAATGATTTGGAATTTTTTTTTAATTAAAAATTACTTTTCTTTTGGTGAAAATGTTAAGTGTATAACATATTGGGAAAATAAAGTATTTAGTATAATTTTTGATTTTAGAAATGTGCAGACGTTTTTGCCTTTCTAAAGAATTGGTGACTTAGTGAGGATAGAGTAGTGAAGATCAATAAATTCCTTTCTTCCACCTTCTATTTTCACTGAAAATTTACTCTTTGTTAATAAGTTGTAACCTGAAAATCCAACAATTCCAAATGTACCCTCAGGCAAAATGGCTATTACCATGCATATAAAAGGAGATGGCTTCAAGTATATTTTGTCTGTGAGTTTCATAAAAATAGATTTCTGAGGACAATTTGATCTGTCTCCAATGGAAAATTTCCATGGACTTATGAGCCATTTTGAGTTATGAAATGATACCAGTGCTGATTGTATTTGTCCACTGAAAATCTTGACCTATGTCATGAGGCCTAAAGGAAAGCAAAACAAACCCCATTTTCTGTAGGAGAGAACTATGAAGCTGGATGTGAGACTAACAGCTTATGTAAATGAGTTTCTAACCTCTCACATAAACAGCTTCTGGGTTCTCTACCAGTATTACTCAGACTGTAACAGAGCAGACACCACACAGAACAGAGATCGTTGAAGCCTGCAAAGAGAACCAAAAATTGCCCCTAGGAGTTCTTAAAAGAAATTCCTTGACACAGATGTCTATGTACTCCCAGGTGTGCCCACAAAATTATCTCTGCAGAATGAAGACCATAACCCCCTTCCCTAAATAGTTATAGTCTAATAGCAAAGGTGACACAAATACTGAGAATTAGAAACAACAGCTAATGATAGATGTGGGCCACAGAAAAAGTCACACCATACTGAAGCATCTAAGAAAGTCACAGAGCCACCAGTGAAAGCAGAATAAGGAACACATCATTAAAAAATACCAAAAAACAAACCCAAAGCAAAACCAAAAACCTCAAAAAAACCCCAAATGACCATCATAAGTATCATAGCATGGACTGGAGAAATCAGTGTTTCACAGAAGTTTACGGCTACAGAAATCCAGAGCTCCGTTCTGTCTTTCCACTTAACATTCTGGGCATCTTTGATGTAAGCTATGCATAAGGCAGCTTTTTCACAAGCTCTTCGAGAAGGCAGACTCACACAGTCTCTCTCCTTGAGACCTTACACAATGATGTCCTAAAAATGCTTACTGCAAACATAGCTGTTTTACCTCCTATGGTTCCTTGGGAAATTAAATATCTCACAGTGTAAGAATCTGGGAAACAAAAGGATGTATTGCCATGTATACATCTGATTGGTTTTCTATCTACAAGAAAACAAGATACATTTTGACTTAGATATGTGTTGCATGAAAGGTAACACAGTCCCGAGCCGAGCTGAGTGCTGCTTTATCAGTCTCTGAGAAAAAGACATTTTTTAAATGAAGAACACATTGGTGGTAAGTTTAGGATAGTGTAATTTATTTATTTTTAAAGATAATCTCTGCCTTCCTATGAAATCTATAATGATAGCACTGGACTAAGGGATAATGAGCCTAATATGAAAAAATAGAGAGCATACTGAAAAACAGCTGCTTGAGCTTATTTAAAAGCATATATACAATAAAAAAATGGTAACAAATTATCTGTCTATAGCATGTCAGATAATTTCTAGGTCAAAACCAAAATGAAAGACTAGAATTCCTACTACAGCAAAATTCTTCGTTATGCTCCACTGTAACATGGTAATTTTTGGAATTATTATTGCGTAGAATAAATATTCTCCTATCTATTGGGGTTTCAAACTCCTCAGTGAAGAGGCCTGATCCAATGCCAGATAGAAGCAATGGAAAAACTAGGACAGACTCGAGTGAGAGTTGATACAGTCCTTGGAGGAGGAAGCCTGTTCTGAATAAAGTTGCTCCCTTACGGTATTGCTTTCCTTGAATGGATGTGTATTTCCACAATTAAAACTGTTTTCACAAGTGAGGTACATTAACTGCTGCGGGCCCTAATGAAGCAGACAGACTGAAGGTCCTACATTACCATCTTTGCTCTGTAGCAAAAGTATGGTTGCTACATCTCAAGTAATCTACTCACAACTACTTGCTGAATGGCTTTTAGTAACATTCTTTAAAGAAACAGTGAGAAGAACGACAAAAATATTTAGAATTAAATTGTATCAAGTTAATATCAAACTAGGATATTGAGGAAAAAGGTGGCAAAGATAACGCAAATATTGCTAGTGTTTTCTACAGGAGAGGTATCAGAGCAGTTCAAGGTCCTTAATTTCATACACATGCACTGAAATAATTTTAGGTTCTTTCTTTCTGAAATTATACTTTCTTCTGTCCCACAATCCAATTGGTATCATCACTTTGGTACTGGTGCAGTGGAATGGAATTGATGACACAGGAGGATCCTTGCCCAACCCAAATGAGTCTATGTAATCAATTTTTAGCTAACACAGATTTTCCTGCCTCTCTGGTAATCCTTGCTATGCAGGATATGTTCCTTTCTTAAGGGAAAAGATATTCCTTACATTAAAAAAAACACAACTCTTCGAATGCAAATAAAATGACTAATGCTTCTTTAAGCTCCTAGTGGTTCCATGCAGTAGCTTAAATGAGAGGCTATTAGTTCATCTGTGACTGAAAACCAAAACCAGATGGATTAGCTTGTTAGAGTTCTCACAAAATATAGCTATGACTTATGGTCATGGTGGGGAATACATTTCTTTTTCAGTTGCCTTCTTTTAAGCTTCTCTTTCAGCTGTTTCATTATACTAGGCTTTTAGAAAATTGTTGCATCTAATCTCTTCTAAAAAGTCTTATTGAGTAAGAGGGAAGGAGCAGATGTTATTTTCAAATGTAAAAACATAGCTAAAAGATGAAACACAAGTTTGCTAGGGACAATTCATAAATCCTACATGTTCTACTACTCTTCTGTGAAAGAAAAGCCAAATTTGAAATACAGTTACAACAACAGGAAAAAGAGATCTTGGTCTCCTTTTAAAAGCATATTCTTCTTTTTGAGTCTTTGCATGAATTTAGGACTAATGAATTAATGTGATGGTGCCTGCTGTTAATTGTTCTCTGTGTGTACATCAACATGCCTAGTGAAACAAACTTGTCAAAGGAATTTGGCATAAAGATACCAACAGTGTGAATTGTAAGGGGTTTTATCAGGAAACAGGCAGCTAGATAACCAGCTTGATCAGGACAGTACCATTGTACGCATGCCAAGAAGCACAACTCTACATGCGTAAGGAAGTTTTAAGAGAGAAATGACACATACTGGGTTTTAACTCATTTAATGCACTTTCTTGGTTGTAAAGAGCTTCTGCTCTGAGAGTTCTGGCAGCAGATGTGTGCCTTTGAGTCCCACTCCTGTTCATCCCGGAGTCAGTGGGAAGGTCTCCCCTGTTCTCACTGACAGCAAAATTTGTTGAATCATTCAGCATGTTTTCAGAGTGCTCTAGCCCCTCTCAAATTTCTTTGAACCCAATAAGTGGTGTGGATGCTCAATCCCTGACAGAAATTCCTGAAAAGGTTCATCAGGACTCATCATACCAACATCCTTCCACTATACAATACGCCTCAACTGTAACTGTTAGGGTAATTGCCATGCCTGTCTGGCCTTTGCTTGGTCTACTAGGACTACCAAGTAGTGTCCCACTACGGAACTCTGAAGCTAGCAACCTGAATCAAACTTCATTTATTGTATTATAAAATCGGAGTTTTGGATACATATCTAGTATCAACTTCATTGGATTTATTGGGGATGTAGATATCTATCTACAGTGCTCAGATACCAAACAGCCATTAGATGAGAGTAAGTTTTAATTCTCACTAGCTTCACTTTTATTTAAAAGGAAATAATGCAGTCTGGATAGTGTCTGTTTGGAGGGCTATTCAGTTCTCCCAAGCTGTTGCCTTTATTACACATAGCTGAGCTAACTCCCATCAAAATCCGTGGAAAGACTATGGGTGTCTTCTGTGAAGGATGAACTAAATCCTTTTCAAGTTCTGAACTGAAACCAGACACAATACATGTGATTCCTGTCACCTAACTTCAAGGTTGGAATTCAACTGTCTAAATATCAGTGCAGATTGTGATTTTTAACACCTTAAGGTATTCAAACATCTGCACAAGGCTGCCAGGTACAACAGGGCATATGAGAGCGCTATGCCCTTCTGGAGTGTCAGGGCCCTTCTGCAGACCAGATGGAATACCCTGGAGCCTCTCAAATGGCAGTAGATCCGTATGTGTGCAAATGAATTGAGTCCTAAGTAGTTGCAATGTAAATGTCTACATGTGACTGAGGTGTCCAGGCTAATCTTAACATCAATAGAGTTAATGTATCAGTAAAATACAGAGAATTATTTGTCTAATCCAGAAGTAGACACCCATATTAGATCAAATGAATTGCACCTTAAAACTCCATTGACAATATTCATCAAATGAACTAAACGTTCTGCTCTTCTATAACACACAGTAACAGTTAACAGTAAAAATAACTAAAGAGCCTTTGTTTTGTGGTTGACCACTGACAATGTGCTGAAGCTTTCATTTCTCTGCCAGTGCCTCCAGATTGATACGTAAGGATTTTCTCTCTTCAGAGAACTGTCGTGGCTCTCCAGCTCATATCTTCACCACTTCTGTATCTCCACCAAATTCAGTGAAGCTGTCTCAGTTTAAGCATAGATTTAGATATCTGAGAGGGAGCTGTCAGATTCAAGAGATAGGCTTTTTAATAAGATGTCAAACTTCCCTATGCATTTTACCTTTTCACTAGCAAACTCAGTTCTATCTTTCTAGTTGTGTCTTGAAAGCTATATTTGTACTGCGGAACTTGCACGTACTCTGATAAATTTTAGCCTGCCTGTATTAGCTGTTGATTTAAAGGTTTCTTAAATGATGAGGCACTTTCTTCAAGTCAGCCACCATACAAATTTAGGTTATAATCTCTCCATATCTTGTAAAGCAATGCAGGGTCAGAATGGCTAAAACCTGAATGGAAGCTGTGATCTCAAAGAACTGCCAGGTGCTGCACGGAAATGGTGGTAGTGATTCAGAAGATGGCAGTGCTTCAAAGATGCTGAGAAAGATACACTTGACTCTTGGTGACTTCTGGTCAATTAAAGATCTCACGGAACATTTAACAAGGGGAAAGACATTAACTTCAGTGTCCTGGCCAGATCATATAGTATTAGTGAAAACAAATCCAGAATGTTTTGGGTCTAGATTTGCATGCCTCACTCAGAGTTGGGTGCCAGTTGGGAACCCTCTGAATTCAAATGCGCTCTACCAACTTAGAGCTGCGTAGGATTTGGCCCTAGAATCAGTTCTCTTCTAGATCTGCTGTCAGCTGTGCATTGGGAAATTCACCAGAAGCAGATGGGCTTTTGTTCCGGTTTGGTTTTGCTGCTGTCAGGTGAGTGGGAGTTACTTGAACTTCAAAAATAGAAGTGGAAGTCAAAAAGCAACCTAAATCCCAAGTGATTCTGTCCACAAGCAGATGTTTTTAGACCATCATGATTAAAAAGCCTGTATAAGAAAGCATCATTTACAATAGAAAAACAGATTGTTGGCACTTAGTGCATTTCAAGAAAAGAGCATTACAAAAATGGAAAAAAAACCCCAAAAACATTTTAGTGTTGCTACATCATATTTACTTACTAAATATTGATACCAGATGAGTTGCTATTTGTTGATAAAAACATTTTAACACAATAAATGCTTTCATTTATTTTTTTTTGAAGCATATTGTAAGATGTGGAATACTTAGAGGAAAAAAAAAGGAAGGACAGGTTGGTTTATATATGAACAAGCATAACACTTGAAAATATCTTGCGTAGGATATGTAGGGACAAATATGGTCACAATTCAATGGGTTGGTTATACCCTGGGGACTGGATACAATAGGCAGATTTGACTGATTAGCTTGGCAAACTAAAACTTTGGGATACTTGCACTAAGTGTCTGACATACCAGTGTGAATTTGCACTGAAAGGCACAACTTGTCCCTAAGCTATCTGACATACACCTTTAGGAGCAGTTTTTTCATTATTCTATGGAATATTTTGCCATTCAAAAAACTTTTCAGCCTAACATGAAACACTATAAAATAAGATCCTTATACAGAGTCCTTGGGACAGTTAGCTATAGACTGAGAAGGGACTGATTTAACCTGAACAAATCATATAATTTATTTGAGTGAAGTTCATCACATCCAAGTCAGACATCTGGAGTAAGTCACCTCTTTAAATGTGAGAGGTGAAGGAGGTAGGGGGGAATGGAGAGAGGAGGAGAGAGATTCTTCAAGAAGCCAGATGAGAAGACAAAGTTGAGGTTAAACAAAGTAGTTCTGATAAGACAACCTCTCAAAAACTTGTAGAAGTTGCTGTTGACAGATTAGATGAGGAGCCAAGAGGAGCTGGCACGGATGGGGTGAAAAGAAGTAACAGTGTTTCCAGAAACCAAGGTGAGAGCCAGAAGTTTGAATTTCAAGTGAGGGGAATGAGTGTATAATGAGGGGCGAGGGGTAGGGAACAGTCAGGCAGGCACACTGAGGAGGGAGCTGAGGGAGTCACATGGCAAAAATGGCAGAGTTCTGCACCAACAGCAAATACCTCTGAAATCCCAGGTGAGGACAGTCTAAAAGATACCTATCATCTCCTTCTTAACCCTTGCTGTTCTGTATAAGTGAAATTCAGCCATCATTGCTAGAAGTTAGTCTGTGATACATGGTCTACACAGTGGCTCCCAAACATTGATCTTGCTGAGGACTCAACCCTTAGCTGTGATTTTGCAGCATGAAATTCTAATTCTCCACTCAATTAAAAAAGAAAAACAAAACCAAAAAATTGTCTTGCTGCCTTTTACACACACACAAATTACCAATATACTGGAATTTTATAATATAGGTTGATTTTAGAACTTAAATACCAGATAGGTGTCACAGAAAGGGCTGGCAGGGAGATACCCATTTAAAAAAAAAAAAATCCTGTCCCTGAAGGAGACATAGTTGTTTGGCACTGTTAGACTGCTGAGCACAAATATTTTGTAGCAGCAAAAGTGTAAGTATTTACAGGACTTTACTAAACTTATCCCGCTGAGTTGAGTATCCTAAACACTAGACTGCAGAAACCATCTCCCATCTGGACCCTTGCATTTTTATGGTCAGAGAAACTGGTGGGAGCCCTCAAAGACAAATGCCAATAGCTTGTCTGAAAAAAAACCCCCAACAAAACCCCCCAAAAAAACAAAAAAACCCCACCCCAAAATACAAAACCTCTCACTCTCTCTGGGTGAGAACGGTCCAGAATTTTGTTCCTTGCTACCAGGATGAGTTCTCCAATCAGTATACTGCTATATAAAAAATGACCAAATCTCCTTCTCCTCCAGCAGATCTTCTGAAGAGAAGAATTAGGCAAATGTGCAGTCATAGATGACACCCAAGTGCTTAAGTGCAGAACCGATTTCAATCCTGAGTTTGCTTCGCTGCAGTGACTGTTAGCCAGCAATGTCACACTTGGCCTGTTTCTAAAATTTTCAGCTACCTGGTTGTGAGGAATTCCACCTCCTCTCAGTTGCCCATGTCTTTGTGGCACTGTGTAATGCCAAGCACCTCCCCTACTGCCTTTGAAAGTTGAAACTCACCCTAATCCTACTAACACAGGACTTGTGGGTTAGTGCAGTGCCTTCTTCCTTCTAAAAGAATAGTAGGAAGGGCTGGGGAGAGAGCGACTGGAACATAAAGCTTGGAGACTCTTTGAGCTGACTGAATGGCAGCTGAATGGAGAGAAGTGCATGCCATTTGGGACCTGACTAGTTCACTGCTGTTGTTCCTGAATACCATGAAACTGGCAGATCCATAAAAGAACCTGTCCTTCCAGCTGAGGCTCATCCTCCCAAAAACGTCCAAAATTAAAACGTCTGTCTGTGGACAAGCTTCATGAGTCTGTGCACTGCTACAGATGGAATTTTTGAATCCTTGCTTTCTCTTGCAACAATGAACATCATGTTATTTAAGCTGCTTTTCAGATTTGATCTCAACTGCAAATACTGATATCTTCATCTTGTTCTCTTCCATATGTAGTCACTGCTCTTTCCTAACTCTGAAATGCAGCTGCTCCATGACAAGTAAAGGATGAGAAAACAGGCATGCATGACTCCTTGACTAGTAAAATTTTCCAAAGACTGGGCCAGGAGCATGCAGAAGTCCTGGGGATAGCAGTAAATACACATTCCCTTGGGTTCTTTGGAGTGGAGAGAAGGCAGGCATGTCCTCTTTTTCCTCCCTCGCATAAAAAAATACCCTTAAGGTCTGCATGTTTCCAAATACATTTTATGCTCTGATTTCACTGTAGTAATATGATTCAGTAATTTCATTATGCAAATTCCTCTTAGACCGCCTATTATTTGCTCTTCTTTTATCTAGTTATCACCAAAAAAGCATGACAGATTTTAACCTATTTGGTTAAAGCACATTGATAAACAGAATTTGGTGAGAATACTGATTAAAACAATTTTTTCCATCATGAAAAACTGCAGGAGATTTCAAATACAAGGCAGCTCTTGGCCCTGAATGGAAGAGGAGTGTGATGCAGACGTGAAAGAGGTACAACGCCCATCTGTCTTTCAGTGTGGCTTCGATGATAGGCAGAACAGGCATCTATGTAGAGGGGGTGGCAAGCGCAAAGCCTTGCTATGACCACTAGTGAGTTTTCACAGATAGTCATCCGTGGAGACAAACCAGAGAAATGTGATTAATGAGCTGGAATAACATGATCTTGACGAGTACTGTAGTGTGTGCTACAATGTTTCTTTACTCTGCACATCTGTCACAAACAGGCTCATGGAATCATTTGCCGTTTGCTTTATCTGCAGAAACATTCCTTGTGTGCTGACATCATACAAAATGTGCCAGGGTAAGCAAATAAAACCCTATGGCAAACAGCTTGGTCTAACAGTAACACCTGTCTTCTTAACTTGCTTTGGCCAATTATTTCACAGAACAAAGCTGATAAAAATGCCCATAGCTTGGGTGAGAACGTCTAACTATCACCTTTGCAGTCTAACCCTGTCACTCAACGCTAGTCTGAGTCACAGATTTAGGCGGAGAGTTCCAATTTAAAATGTAGTAGTGGCGGCAGGATGTGGGAAAACTGCTGCTCCCAAATCAGCAGCACCGTCTAGCGTGAGAAGTGTCAGATCAGACTTCCTCTATTCTTCTCCAAGGATCTGTTTTAAGTCACCATAAATAAGAGGACACTGGCCCAGAAAGACTACACTTCTCCACACATGATTTGTTCTCCACTTTATGGTTTCACTCATCCTATCAACCTCCCTTCTCTGGCTTTGGAGTTCTACTAGCTCCTCTCTTTGGCCATCGTTCAGCCTTCACAGGGAAAATTCAGGCAGTGTTACAATTTTCCTCATTGTGCCTATGTTGTCTTTTTCTTTAATTCCTCAGAAGTAGTTTTACTTACCTTCAAGTTCTAGCCCTCTAACTTAAAAAAGTTTCCAACTCCTAATTTTATGGCAAATCTTGAAAATGTGGTGTTTTTCTTAAAATATTAACTACTGCAGTAATTTGAGAGTCTCCATTCCATAATAAAGCAATTTGCTAGCTCTCATTTCATGGAGGGAAGCTCAAAAACACAACTCCTAGGCTTGTAAAAAGAAACAAAATATAGATTCTTAATTTTTAAAATCATAATTAGAAAAAGGCTCAGGAGTTTGTAAACTTGAGGTTGGCAAGACACCTAAACCCACCTTTCTTCAGCAGTTTTCCTTTGGACTGATTGTTTAATTAGATAAATTTGATGAGAAAAGTATCATGTACCCTAGGCAGGCACCATTTTTATGGTAAATCCCCCAACCTTTTCAAAGTGAAATTGAACAATTTGTCCTTTTATGGATTAAGCAGAATAAAGCTTTCTTCATGAATTTAATTTTTTAGCTCTGATTTCTAGAATTAGTTCTATACTTGTTTCTGTAATTAATTCTACAATTCTGTTTCAGCCTTCCAGTCCTCATCCCTCTTGGCATGCACTGCGCAGACCCTCTCACAGAAAGACTGGCTGATATCCAGCGACATCCACACCACCATTCTACAACGCCAAGTCACCATAAAAAGATTCATAAAATCTGCAGGCCCCTGAACCTTGTTACCCTGCCAGCAAGGAAAAAAACAGTCACAGAAAATGGGATGGCATCAACATGAAAAATTAGGGAAGAGATGGAAGACAGAAGGAGGTTGGTTTTGTGATGTTTTAGAGAATATCCATAGTTGTATACTGAATACCTGGTGTTATCAATAATGATAGTACAAAGGGAGCAAGTTGGATCGATACATGGAATTTGCACATTTAAAAGTGTAACTCATTTACAAGAAGTCTTTTCTTACTTGCTGAATAGAATTTAATATAATGCACTTGGCACACCTCTCTTCACAGTACATCCTCCTCTTGGCAAGATTCTCTAATCTTGCCAGTCTTTCCAGGAGATAATACATGCCATCTGGAGGAAATGTTTCTCTTTCCCCCGCCCTCCCATCTGTTACATATTTCTCTTTGATCTCCCCACCCTCAGCACTTTATCCTCTGATCATCCCTAGACCTCAAACTCTAGCTGTATGACCATTTTCACTTTCAGTCTCACTGTATTTCTATTTGGGTTTCGCCTTGTGGTTTTATCACACTACTGAAACTACTAGCTGCAATAGTCTTCACTGAATCCATCTCTAATTCTAATCTATCTCTCTCTTTCCTCTTGAAACTCTGAGTGAGCTTCCTAAACTCATTTTAGGACTTCTGCTATCTGATTACATACTCTTTAATCAGGCAGATTGTCTGTATTATGGTCACAAAATCAGAAAAAAAGTAGGAAGGGAGTTCAAGATCCTACCTACCCAAGGCAGGATCAGTTCTTTCTAGAGTAATTTCTGAATAATAACTATGTAAGCTTTCATATAAAGAAGGCCTTAAAAAAACAGATTCCGCATCCTCTCCACAAAACTCAGTTCCAATGCTTTGCTCTCTTTATATTTAAAAATATCCGTCCCTTTATATTTAAAATAATATTTGTAGTATCAGTTCTAAAGTTCCCTAGCAGCATTTTGAGGCTTTTTCTTCTCGAGCTACCCCAGTGAACATGGAGAACAGCTTGCTACCCTCTTCCTTCATCAACCTTTTACGTATTTGAATACTTTTATCATGTCCCTTTTCTGTCTTCTTTTGTTTCAGACTAAACAATTTCAGATCTTCCAAGCTTAGCTTTAAGGTATAGTTATAAGTCTCTAATGATTTTACACTCTTGTAGATTCTCTCCAACTGATGCACGTCTTTTTTGAAGCGGCAAACGCAAACCTGGGCACAGAATTCTAACTGAGACCTTACCAGCAGTGAGGAAAGAAGAAATTATGAGGGATGGGGTGGGTTTTTTTGAGGGTAAGATATACAAAGGTTCTATGTATTTCAACAATGGGGAGAGGCTTGGGTGGTTTTGGTGTGTTATTTCTCCCTCAGTGTGTAGGCTGATGGTTTCTCATAAGCTTGAAAACTTGTATGCGGAACTGTATTGAACCAGTTGGTCCCCATTTCATTACTGGATTGCTCATTACTTGTGCCAAAGCATAATACTTAGCACTTGTTCTTATTGAATTGCATCTTATTTACTGGAAACATTTCTCCATTAAAAAAATAATTTTAAATTTCAATTTTTCTATTCTTTTGTCTTGCAGTCAGCTGCAATTAAGAACAGTGCTGGACTCAAGATATGTTCCTATGGAAACACCTGACACAATTTCAGGTGGACTAAGAAGGATTGATGACTTCTTGGACAGCAGAATTCCAAGAAGTTATACATCATGAATAGATATAAATAGATGAATAGATGAATAGAATACCCAGACTTTAATTTCACTGCTTACAAAAATATTATCAAAGACAGTATCAAAAATATTAGTAATGTCAGTATGTATTTATATGATTGCCACAGCTTCTACTCAGTCTACAATCCCTATTATTCTATTATAGATGAAATTAGGTTTGTGAGACACAGTATATTCTTAATTATAATGTCTGTTAAGTATTACTTTATCATCTTATGGAAGCTTGTATGCTGACTTTATTTTCACTCTACTGTGAACTGCACTTCTAGATTGCTTCTGACAGTTCATTAAGAACATCCTAAGGTGAAATGTATTGGGCCCAGCCGAGTAGAAAACATATAAAAGTGACTCTGTTCCTTTAACTCATTCCATTCAAATTCATTCCTCTTTCTTTAATGCACTGTATTCTTTTTGCATGTGGCAGGATCTTGCAGGATACGCATATTCACAGGGACACATTGGGGGGATGAAGTTATTTGAGATTATAGGCAGTTCTTCGACAACAAAGCATGGAGCAGAAAGAAGCAAAATCCCATTTACATTTGTACATTTTCCTCCAACTCACTATAGCCATTTATTAGAAGAATAAGGAATTTCTATGACTCATGATCATTTCCATGCGACTGTTGGTTCCATAAATTCGAATCACACACACAAATCTATGAGCTAGAGCAGACACAGTGTGGGTCTGGCAACCCACTAATAATGAGCTAATAGGAGGTAAGGAACAGTACAGCAGTATTTTTAGAAAACTACAAACTTAGGTATCCTGCTGAGCAGTGACTTGGTCTTAGGTCTGCCTAGTCCACCCACCCGCTCTCAACAGCTAGGTGAGCTTGCACGTTGCAGCTTCAGAGCTGGTAGCTCTTGCCAAATGGCCCTTTGCACAATATTCGTGACCTGGAATGGCCTGGAAGGCCCTACAGGAGGGTGGGCTGCAAAGCAGGAAATCTGCCTACGAGAACGGGTTTGATATTTCTTGTCTTTTTGCTTCTGCATAAAACTAAGGCTTTTAACACTCTGTGTAAGACGACTGAATCTTCCAGAGTAGATGATAGAATATTTAACTGCAACACCAAAACATCAAATCCAAGTCCCTGCTCTTGATCAGACAGATCAGAGAATTGAATCTGTGTCTTCTACAACTCAGAAAAAAATACCGATATTTTGGTTCTTGGATCTCGTGGAGGGGAAAAACTAAGGGGCCTTTTCTTTCCCTCTTTCATTCTCCACTCTTCCCTCTTCAAACACACGTTTTGACCAGATCTACCTTTGTCTCCTTATACACACCCTCACACATCAAACAGCTCTTCCAAACACAAGTTGTGATGCTTTGTTCTTCTGGATATCTTTCTTTTTTATGAATCAGTATTTTCTAATAAAAAACCAGACTTTTTTCTTTTTTGTTCCCAACCACCTGCTCAAATATACATTTATGTTTTCACCACAGACCTTATATTTAATGATAAAGTTTGAGATATGATTGCCCTTCTACAGCTAGAAAAAGGCCTGTTAAGAATGACAGAATTTAAAGCATATGATTTCTAAGCCAGTTCGGTTATTAATGGTCTGAATTTCCTCCCCTTAAACATACCAACACAAACTGTTCTTTTGGCTAGAAACAGAGTGAAGAACAGAGCTGGCTGTGGCATTTCCTTCAAATCATCCTGTCTCTGTGCCAAAAGCCTACCTTTCTTCTCTTGCATCAAATGCAATGAGTTCAGAGTAGTTGTGTCTCATGTTAGAGGAGAACGAGCTCTTGATTCTTTAATTTGCTTTCAGTATACTTTGAGAGTATTTCTTGAATACATTTTTGGACTCATTAACGCTTCCTAAAATTATTTATTGGCATCAGTTTGAGCAGAACACAGAGTAGAAAAATGACCCCTGCTTTTCAGCTATTGTTAGGGGATGGGTGAAAAGAGAAAGAAATTGTCCTTAAAAGTATACTTCTAAGGCAGAGCTTGCCTGACTTATGAAGGCAGACAAGAAAGTTCTCATTTTGCTTGAACTGATATGTTTGTGAAAATCTTAGTTCTCCCCCCACCCCTTCTTTTCTTCTGCAATGTCCAGTCTTGAAAACAAACTGACAGATGTTCTCTTGGATCAGCTTGTGAGACTTGCAATGTCAGGAGTGCAAACAGACTTTAGCGGTTTAGTTCAGGAAATGAGATGCAGACAATCTGATAAATAAACAGTGTTTATTACTCCAGTTTAAAGTGTGCTTTGGATTTCTTTTCAAAATACTCCTACAAGGAACTGAGGATGAATATTAAACATGTGCTCTTAATTTAGAGACCTCAATAGCAAGGTCAGAGTGATCTTTAACTTACACAATTTGTATAGTGAGGTTACAACAGAAGTGAATGTTTCTGAACCTTAACCATATTAAGGAAACAATAACAAGAAATTTGAATTACATAGAATTTCACTCCAAAGAAATTTATAAGACTTTTGAATACATAGAGATAAATTAGAATAATAGGATTTAGGACAGTGTGTGAATTACTTTAAATCACTTTGTGATTTAAATTGAGAGATGCAGAGATTTAAATCAGCTGATACATAATTAGCCAGTTTGGATTTGGACAAGACAGAGTGGAAAATATTCTTATACTCAAGCAATTAAGTATGCATTTTACTGGCTATGGGGTCACAAATTTAGATTTAGACATCATCCACATGGCACTTCCTTTACCAGCAGCATATAGATCCCCAGTGCAGCACTAAGGCATCATTTCACTGTTAACTCTATGTAGTGTCATGTCCCACCCTACTTCTCTGTTGTGGCTATGTGGACTACACAGCACAGAAGAGACCAGCATCCATCCATGGCTCTGACAACACATACGCAGCCAGGCAGAAGTAGGAGCAGCCAGGGACCATAAACCCGCCTTCCATTTACATTGGGAGATGCAAACAAGCAAGCACAACAGGACAATTAACTTCATAAAAAGCCAACAAGGACTTTTCTTGTATTGTGAGAAAGGGAAGAAGAGGGTTTAGAATGCAGTAGGTGAGTTTTGGAGCAATCTCCTGACATTCTCTTAAAGGCATGGTGACTACATGCTTCACTGTTCTTGGGAATGGCATAAAATCACAATTTGGCCCTCAAGAGAGAAGACAGATACACACTGAGTCACCAGTAAAATTTCCTGCATTGCTTTGGATTTGTCTTGAGGCACCTCCCTGCCAGCTATGCAGTAAGCATCATTTCCACCAGACAGAGGTGATTCAGAACCCATGAAACGGTCATCTTTCCAAGTGATGGAGAACTATACTGAATGAGTTATCATTTAAATAGCTTTTAGTGCCACATTTGAATTTTGAATTAATTCAAATTTTACTGAAAGGTGTTCAACAAGGAGCACTGAGCCATGAAACCTCTTACTCACTATTCCCAAGAGGAACACCCAATACTTGGTGTGACTTTCATTTTTTTCCCTAGCCTTTCACTCTGCATCACTCTCTTTTTTTGGAATAATGAATTTTGAAAGAAAAAAAAATGGTTGCAGAGACTGAGGTATCCCTTATAGTTCTTGTTTTATCTCCTGTAATAAACAGGAGCCTGATCAGTATCCCACAGAATATCACTAATACCCAGTCCTAGCAGTGGCAATACTATACATACGCTTATCTGAGAGAAATTATGTCATCTGTTTTATTTTGACTACGAGACAACAGTCAGCAGAAAATATACCTTGCAGATTTTTTTTTTCATCTTAAATTAATGAGATGCAGACTGATGAACCAATTATGGAAGATTCTGTGAAACTCCTTACACTCATCGTAGATTGCAAACTCTTCAGTCAAGGTTGCTCTCTTTATCTGTCCACATTTGTCCTGTTTCCCTAAAACCTATTTGAAGCCTCCAAGTGTGACTACAGAAAGAGATATCTAATAGGAATATCAATTCAGCTATGAAAGATTCTGGCCTAACAGCAGTAACTCCCAGACTGCTATTTGTAATTTGAAACATCTTCCCCAACATCTTCGTTGTAACAAAGGTCATCATAAACAATGAAAATATTCAGGTTACATACACACAGAGCTCGTTTCTTTCTGACCCATGTTTCACACGTAACACTTTTTGTTTTCATTAGTCTCCTGTTTCCTTAAAGGGCAAGTTTAGATCAAAACATAGACATCTTCCGTATTTTAGATACTGCTCTATAAATAGTTATTTAGTAAACCTTACCTTTCAAAAGTGACAAGATGTGTTCTACAGCAAAATTTTATAGTTTTCTCATCACAAGACATTTAATGTCTTTCGCTGTCATGTATACTTTCTTTTTCCATAAGTGAGACTGCAGTTGTCTAGAGAATCCAGTCTTGGACCATCTCTGTCCCTACAACAGAGGAAACAATAAAACACTAACTGTAGTGAGGGATTCTGGATGCTGCCTACTGCATTCAAGAGGTCCTTAATTAAAAGACAGCATCATAATTTCTTTTTATGACCATACAGACAGATGCAGCTGATCAGCAAATAGTGCCTACTTAAACCTGGTTCACAGAACACACCAGGAGAAAGTCTGAGGTAGTACCGTGCTTTTATCCCTTGCATGAAAAAGAGGGAAGGGGGAACTGCAGGCAGAAGTCAAGGCTGGAAGTGTCATACGCAGCAAATAAGACTTGCCAAGCTTGGTATGGCCTCTGGGTGAGCTATGTCAGAGGTCTTTCTCCTTAAATCAGCTTAACTTTACTGGAAGCCAGCTCAATCCATATCTAGATTAATTAATCTGAAAGTTATGAATAGTTGCTACCTCAGAGCAAATGTGAGTGTTTTGTTGATAAGGATGGCACATACAGGCAAGGTTTACTCTGCATGTTATGAAGACTGTGTGGGTGAGTAGTTAACAAAGCTGGACAGATGGTCTGTTCCACCTGACAGTGTTACTGGATACTTTGTGATTAGTAATAGCTAAAAACCCCACCCCAATCCTCAAGAATTCAGACTTTGGCAATACCTTCAACTAACATTATATAGAAGCTACCAAATATTTTGTTTAAGTGACAGTGGGGAGCCCAGCAGATCCCCTTTGGCTGTTGGAAAGCGTCTCGTACCACTTGCTGTGATGCCATGAACGAGTGAGTGGCTACCAGGGGTATGTTCAGCTCAGGGATGTTCAGCTTCATCACCTGAAAAAGGGATTCATGTCCAAGCGTCGTTGTGTTTAATATCACAACAGGGGTCCAACCCCGATTAGCCTCTGGCAGTGGTGACAAATGTCCTTATTAATGCTGACATTAAAGATGAGGATGACGGAAGGCAAAATGGCGGCAAGCTTTGTACCCCCAGCTCTCACAGAGGTCACAACTGCCCTCTTCACATAACTTCTCTTACACGTATATATTTAATAGCCCACCTCGCTCACCCAGAGCCGCTGGCGTCGATCGGATGGCCGCAGCCGGCTCACTCTCAGCCTTTCCCCACTCGGGACAGTGATTTACCAGCAGACGGACAGTACCCGCCCCGCGGCTGAGGGGAGCGGGCCCTCCCCGCTCTGCCCGCCCGCAGGGAGTCTGTTCGGCCCGGCCCGGCCCGCCTGCGGGCTCCCCTTCAGCCAAGCCCCCCCGGCCCGCAGCCCGCCCGCAGGGAGCCGTCCCTCCCCGGCCGGGGTGGGGCCTGGCAGTCGTTGCCGCCGCGGAGCTCCCGCGGCTGCTGTTGGAGGGGGCGGCGGCCCCGGGCACGTCCCACATAAAACCCTGCCGCTGCGCTCGACGCCGTCCTCACTGCTTCCCGCGGCCGCCTGGGGACGGCGCTCACCTTGCGCGGCAGCTTGGCCATGGCTCGGCGCCTCAGCCCTGCGAGCTAGTTCCGGGGAGCAGCAGAGCTGCCGCGCCTCGGACGGACTGAGCTGGCCTTGGCTCTGCGGCTTTATACTCCAGCCTCCTTCCTTCCATCTGCTGCTCTTTCCCGCTCCGCCTGCAGAAGCCCTGCTCGGAGCAGAAGACACTTTCCCACCCGTGTGTGCATAAAGCCCGACTTTACCTTCCCTCGCTGCACCGTGACTGCACCTTTCCCCCCCTCCTCCGCCTCCTGCCCTCGGGTCGTGCGGACTCGCACCCCTTCTCCGCCGCTCTCCCCGCCAGCAGCCCGCCGAGGATGCGGGTGTCGCTGCTGAGCCCGTTGCTCCTGCTGTCCCTCAGCTGTAGCCCAGGCGCCGCGGAGCTCTCGGCTGCCCGAGCCAAGTGCCCGACCCGCTGCGATGTCTCCAAGTGCCCCAGCCCCAGCTGTCCCAGCGGCTACGTCCCCGACCGCTGCAACTGCTGCCTCATCTGCGCCGCGGGCGAGGGGGACTCCTGTGGCCGAAAGGAGGACCCGCCCTGCGGGGACAGCCTCGACTGCCGCTACCCCATGGGCAAGCGCTTCGCCAAGGGGGTCTGCCAGTGCAAGCTCAGCGCCCAGGTGTGCGGCAGCGACGGCCGGACCTACGACAACATCTGCCAGCTGAAGGCGGTGAGCCGCAAGGCGCTGCAGCACGGGCTGCCCGCCGTCGCCCAGGTCCAGAAGGGAGCCTGTGAATCGGGTAGGAGCATGGCGGGGCCTGCCTGTGGGGCAGAGGGTGGCGGGTGGACAGCGCGGGGCGTGCTGGTTTCCAGGCTGAGAAAAAACACGATTTTCAGTCACCTGGGAAGACTGGGTGGCTGCAGGGACCATAAGAGGCTACAAGGTCAAGGCACCTTGCCCCACTGCCAGAGATTGCTGTGGTGTGGGGAAGAGGTGCTCAGGTCCTTTCTGAACAGCAAAAATTCCCTTTATTGATCCTCACTGTGGGCTAGAGGCCTCGGCTGAGGTTTGGGAAGGTTTCCCCTCGGTAGCGTGGCAGCGGACACCTCGGTGTTGCGCACGTCACTCCCACAGCACTCCCCTGAGCGTGGACTTGACAGCATGGAGGTGAGCTCGGTGGCGGGCATTCGGCCGTCAGGGCAGGGCGGCGATGACGTCCTCAGCCGTCACCCCTTCTCAAGGCAGGGCGTGCTGGCAGGGCAGTGGGACAAGCTTGCTGTCGTCCCGCCAACACCACGTTTGTTTCCTAACGTCGGCACACACTGCTGAGGTGTTTCGGTGGCATCGCCCGTGCAGGTTGCTCTGCAGATCCATTGCACGTGGCTCAGCAGGGACCGGGGTACACTTGTGCTCTGGGGCCTTCCCTGGTGGGGTAAGGGTGTTTAATTGGATTTACCTGACAGGCATCTATAGCCAGAAAATGCCTCTTAAAGCCATGTAGCTCAAGCAGGGCAGAAAAAGCACCCAGTAGTACATAAAACACTTCAAACATAGCCTTTTGCCTGTTTGTTTTCTTTTCACAAGAAGTTTTGTAATCTTGCAGAGTCTAAAGTGGGAAAAAATGCCTGCGAACTGCCTTTACAGTTTAAATATTGACACTCAGGATATCAAATGGTCCTCTGTTTGCAGTAATGTACTAAGGCCTTTGCTCAGATATTGTGATATGCTATGGCAACTTCAGGCTTGATGCTTTTAGAAAGTTTAATAATCACTTAAGTTGGTGATTTTAATTTTTTTTTTAGTATTAAATTTGGTCACTTTATGGAAGTGTTAATGCTGCTAATATCTTTTCACATACTTACTGATATGTTATTTTAAGGGTTTCCTTCTGCTACCTTTCTCATAGTGTTCCTGGAAAGAAAAGTCATATGCAGAATGGATTTTTAAATCATGCATTAGTGTTTGCATTATGCTAGATGAACCACTAACCATCCTGTTTATTCATAGATAGCAAACTTGCCAAAATTACTGGGAGGCATCAGAAGGAAAAGGGCCACTGTTGTAGCCTTTCTGTAAATAAGGGACCTTTCATATATCCCTCTCTTGAGAGAAGGTAAACTGTGGTGCAGAGAGGGAGGAGGTTAAATGATGTTCCTGGAGTTCCTTTAGCAGTATCTTGTCAGAGCCAAGAATTGCTCCAGATGCCAGCCTGGAGCTGCTATGATCAGTCTCTCCAGTATTTTGTAGTTATAAATTCCTTTTCACATCAGCATCCATTAGCTTTAGTACTCCTAATGCTTGGTTGGAACTGATCCACATGAAATAATCAGCATGTTTAACCAAAATGAGTGAGCTAGCCTGCATCTAAGGGCTTACTGAGTGCTCAGGGTTTGGTGTATATGACATTTTCTTTAAGGAATCCTCCTGAATCTACTGTTAATAGGCTTAGGAATTTGGAGGCATGAGGTAGAGGCAACATTCTTTTAAGCAACTATTTTAGTGTTCACTTTATTTTGGCTTTATTTTTTGTCTCAGAAAACCTCAGCTTAGATGAAGCATCTGGTTCTCTGTTAAGTTTTAATTTTTTTATTCAATTCTACAGCTGCACAAACTGAAGCTCAAAGAAACCAAGTGTCTTGCCCAAGGTCAGACTGAGTTGGTGGTTGAGCCAGGAATAGAACTCAATTATGGTATTTTTTTAATTTTTTTTTTTAAACAATAACATGCAATGGCTGTAATGAGAGGTTTAGAAGAAAGTCGACAGTTTAAAATTACTGTCGAGTTTCTCTCTTTTCCCTGTTTTTGAAAGAAATCTGGCCTCAGATGACTCAGAGTTTGAAGGGCTAAGCTAGTCATGAAGTAAATCCAGTTTTACTTAACCATGTATATATTAAAACAATCTCAGATAACAGTAGCCTTACATAGCGTGACTTAGACCATTTTCAGAACATGCAGTGACCTTGAGGAAAAGCTTTTGAACTGTCTGCTCTTGTCCATTTCCAGCTGCTTATGTTGATGTAAGTTAGATTCTGGTTGTGATAAACCAAGATAGGGTGAGAAAACTTAGCTGTGATTTCCTAGTGTCAGAAATCTGGTGAACAAGGATGCATGAAAAAGTAGTAAAAGATGCAGAAAGGAAGGGAGGAAAGAGATGCCCAGGATGACTGAGTGATAATTCCAAAACTGACAGAATTTAAAATCTTTTTTTCCTTGTTGAAGGCCTGGATTAGCTTGAAGAACACCATGCCAAATTGCAAGTTTTAGTTACAGTGTACTAAAGGGGGTGTGTACTGCGTGGAGACAGGTGAACTGTATTGTTGATGTTCTGCAATACACCTATGCCCTGAAAACTATTACTCATATAGTTAGCCTTATGCATCTGAGCAGAGCCGTGGGCTTCTCTGAGATACTAATAGGAACAGTCTGCAAATTTAAAATATACGCCTCAAGGCAAATTTAAACTATACGCTGCAAATATTTTTTTTTCCTCTTCAAGGCTAGATGCCTTAATATATGGGAATTTTCTGAAGCAGCTAGCTTTTTCCTGCCTTCTGTCACCTGTTGTGAGAAAGATAAGCTATTACAGGCTGGTGTGTAAGTAATGGCATAAACATGTATGGAAGACAACCTCTGTAATCAAAGACCTGTTCTTACAGAGCCCTGTTTCTCACTGCAGCAAATTCAAGTTTAAGTTTTAACAAGGCCACATATCAATCTATTAAAGTGTCAGACTCCTTACTCAAAGGATTCACAAGGTCTATGGCCAATTTATGTCAGACTCTTTCTTGCACAAAGGGCTGTTTATAATGTCTCAGTACAACTTACTTAGAACAGTTAATAATTCCCTGCAGTGTTATTTTGCTGATGGCTTCTGTGAAGACAGTTGAGATGTTGAAAGATTTGTATTTTCTCACCTAGGACGTGGAAGCAAAAAATTATTTTCTTGAAAAATGAGTGCTGTTTTGTCAGTGCAACAAGGCAAACTAAAAGATTTGTTAGAAAACCTTTGAGGAAAGAAGTTCCAGAAAACAAGTACATTGGCTTTCACACTGATCCTTCGCAGGATTCTGCCTGAGGATGTCTGTCCTCTGCATTGTTTAACTGAAGTCACTCTCAGAAAGTGGTCATGGTGTAAAGCCTCACCCATGTCAGTCAAATCTTTGCAAGATATGAGCCTAAAAGTTCAGTTCCCTAAAAGAAACGTTTGAAATACAGTTAATGCATGAGCAGAGTCATTGCACACAGTTCTACATGGGGTGTTTGGAGTGTGCCTGTGCATAACCTTGAAGATACAGAGGAACAACTGAGCATAACATTACTTGCATTTCTGTCCCACTAAGAGATACTGAAGTCTCCTACTATTATTATTGTCATCAAAGCCTTACAGCTGCCACCAGCTGTATTTAGGGAAATGCAATGCAAGGTATTGGCTGGAAATGCAAACTCTAGTCACATTCCCTTACTGATTGTTTTTCTTATGTCTGAGCTTGTTTTGAGTTCCTGCAGGTGAGGATGTATATTGTACAGTGTTTGGTAAATATTCAGAGTGTAGTACTTCACTGCTTTGTATAGGGTAGCTAACAGGAAAGTGATGTTCTCATTGCATCTCCTTATGAGAATCACTTGGGAAGGAGGAATAATTAGCATCTGAAGTCAGTGAGGCAGTGAGGTGTCTGTGCTGGAAGGCTTGTACCAGTCTGTCTCCGTCTGGCTGTTGTGATTGCTGCACTGCACAAGAAAGCCACTTTGGTGCTGGTTCACCAAATTGTTTTCATCTGTGCATGGTAGACATCCATTGTATAAACAAGTTGCCTGAACCATAATGTGGCATTAAACTCACCAAGGCTTTATGGTCAGTGCACAGCTATGCAACTTGATCTTAATGCTGAATTCATCAGAAAAGCTGCCCATGAACCTATGTTTCCAGCAGATGTTTCTGTTTTTTAAGCAGAGACATTATAATCTTTTATTTGTCTTTCATTTCTTTCCATGAAAGCACAGTAGGGACAGTGTTTATCCCTGGTGATCAGATCTGCCAGGTTGCAGTCCTCCCTTAGACATAATAATTTTGCTGAACACACAGATCTTTTCTGAAGCTGGTTTTAAGAGGGCGATGGGGGAGCAGCCTTAAAAGAATGAGTTTCCCAGGCTCGCAAAATCTTAATGAATATTGTAGATTTTAATACAGTGTATTGTCTTCAAGAAAGCATTGAATATGAGTTGATTTAATAGTACAGGGAGTAAGCTGGCAGATATTCAGAAACTCTCAATCTTCTGCAAATGTAAATGGGTCTGGCTTTATTGTCCTCAGTGGGATTATGACGATTTATTTCTGCTGAAATTTTTTTTTGTTCTCTTTGTACTAGGTTAACTCCACAAATTTGTTGGAGTTGTTCCTGATTCACAGCAGTGTTAATGAGATTGTAGTGGGTCTGTTGTCTCTGCAAAAAAAGTAAATACAACACTATTCAATGGACTCATAGCCTGTAAGGTAACACTACTATGCAGGCAAAGTCTTAAGCTGATAATAAGGATACTCCTACCTGGCAGGCACTTAGCTTTAGCCATGTAAATCCAATGTAGTAGTAGCCCATAGAACTGGAAATGTAAGATCACATTTTACAAAATGGGCTGAATGTCTTTAACTCCAGTTTATGTACTTACATCCAAATCTGGATTTTGAGTGTTCTGTGAGAGGAGCCAGAGATCTTCTGAAGATCTAATCACTTAATTTAAATGACAGGATAGGAGTTCAGATCTGCTGAAAATCTTGTTGATTTGTGGCTATGGAGTGGATTGGGAAAATCTTGTTCTTTTGATTAAGAAATGTGTAGACAGCTAAAGATTCATACAGCATAAACTTGGTTTTGCTTCAAGTACAACCTGGTTGCAGCACCTTTGATATTTTGGTTATACAACCGATAGTTAATTGGATTAAATTATGGCTCTTTTCCAAGATAAATTAGCTTTGGTTAGTGTGAGATGATGTTAAACATGCAGTAAAAACATGGAAAATAATGGATGTTATTGAGAGACCTTTGAAAAAATATGTGGCAAATCTCAGTAGGTCAATAGGTCAAAATACACAAAGCTGCTGTAAACTCAGAGCTTTTACATTTGCAGTCCAGCAGAGGTCTGAGGCCTGCGTGAAACGCAGCAAGACAGCAGAGTATTGGGGGGGGGATCAAGAAAGAAAAATACACGTCTGTAATTTTATGCTTTAGTAAGAACAGTAGCAGCAGCTTGTGTCTACCAACTAATGCAAATTAAAGGATAGATTGAAGGTCTCACTTAAAGCCCTGACTCTACTACTACAGTTATAGCACTTGTTTTCAGGGTGACTTTATACAGTTTATACAATGTTGGAAGTTATTTCCTGCTTCAGTTTCTCAGGCTGCAATTCCTCCCTTTTAAAACATATCAAGAACTTCTGATGAAAACCAAGTTTAATAATTGTGCACTAAGTTTTATTAATAATAACTGACATTTCAATTCCCTTAAATAGGATTGTGTGTGTGAGAGTAAATGTTAGTTTGCAGTTACACCTTCCAAGTCCATAGTTTGAGTTTCTGGGATGTCATATAAAGTGTTTAAAGGTTCTTATCACTCCCAGCTTGCAGAAAATGATTCAAGAGAGGTTGGTTTGTATGAAGGCATCTCAACTTTGTAAGTCAGTATTTAGTCTCCACCAGACACTGGTAAGAACAGCTCATCTCTAATCAGGCCAGTAGATCTTCAGCTATGCCTTTCTTAGAAGGTTTACGTGTCTCTTATTCTTGATCCTCCTCTGTTTCAAATTTTCCCTTAACATATAGTGCAGTTTTGGATTCACCTTCAGGTTTGAGTATTCATGTCTTCTGACCCCAACAGAGAGGTTCTGGACTTCTGCTCAGCCTGAGAAATGTTTTCACTATGGTATAGAAAGAAGACAAGCTTTTCTTCAGTTTTACAGTCTTCTCTCTGTATTGCTGCATTTTATTTTCTTCCACTCTTTCCATGTTTACATTCATCTGCTACCTCTTTCAGATGTTTTCTCTCTGCCTACCCCAGATCTTACCTGGAAAGCCACTGCCACCCATGATGTTTCCCTGGCTAGTCAGGAGTGGTGCAAAAGTGAGTTCTTTGCAGGCGTCCTCCGTGTTTGGCCATGGGCAATGCTGTGACAATTTGGCACGGGCAGAACAGTTCAGCACTCAGCAGATGGAAAGAGATTTAGTTGCCCTGACTCACATAGAGCTATGCTGATTTACACCAACTGAAAGCCTGCATTCACTGTGCTTTTTCCCCCCAATTCTATGCTAGTTCATCATCTGAGGGTCTAGCCAACTGTCTTTCATAGATGCGTAGTCATTTCTATTAAGATAAATGTGATTATAATGTTATATCCTGTCAGTGAACACTGCTGTGTATGCAAGCATTCAAAGTCATGTTAGTAGACTTCAAAGGATACACTGCATAATCAGGGAAACTGCTTGTGAACTGAAGGTAAGATAGATCTTCAGTGACCCAGTAAGCAAAATAAATAACAGTATATTGTGCTTACATTTGACTGTCCTCTGTGATTCCTATTTGCAGTGTCTCTTTTAAACTAAGTACTGAAACAAGCATATACAATTGGTTAGAGGGATTTTTCAGAGTGCGTGAGAATCTACATAAAAATAATACAACAAATCTAGCCCTGCCAAGTTGTTCCTTCTGTTTATATCGTATCATATAAATTTAGCTTGCTAAATGTAAGCATGGTTTCTTTCCCCTCAGAAGTAAATCTTGTATCCAGTAACAGGAAAAAGAACTCACAGACTTCTATGGAGAAATGCCTAATTGTCTTGATCTGGTTTCTTCAATATGTTCTTCCTTGGTACCAGTGTTGGGTCCATTCCCGAAGTTCCTGTCTTTGCTTCAGGTCTTTTGGGTACTGTGGTCATGTAAGGCCTCTCACTTTCTGACTTTGTAGGTCCTTTGACACTTTATTATGAAAGCTTTCTGAGACACTGTAGGAACTATAACAACTAGACCTCTGTCACCCATAATCTTATTAATTCATTGAAAGAATAGATCAGAGAGACATCTTTCTTTTTTTTTGTAAATAGGTTAGACTCCATTGTGCTGTAATCTTTATATTCATCCCGAGTAATTTTCAAGTTACAAGGTTTAATGGTCAGTAAAACACTTGTATATAGGGATTGGTGAAAGTGATCTTTGAATTAGGAACTGCACAGAATACCAAAATATATGAGAACTCTTCTCTCTTAAACTTCTTTCTCCTTTCTTTTCTGCGTATCTTTCCTTATTGTGTGATCCCCCTTACCTACGTTCCTTTTAAAGACCAGTAAAGGGCAGCTGATGAAAGAAAACTATATACTTGCAAAAGACAGAATATGTATCTGGACTCATTGCTATGTTGTGTGATCTAGAAGTAGGCAAGTCTAGAACCCTTAAGATCAGGTGTTGACTTCGTACACAAGAGCTACTGTGGAGTGAGTTTGTCCTTCAGCATGAGTTGAACGTAGCACAAATCATGACGGCGAAAGCATTGCTTCTGAAGAGTTGATATTGTTTAGAAGTTAGAACTTAGAGCCTCTCCCTTCTGACTAAGTGGCAGAAAAAGAGTTGTATCTCCTGCAATAAAGAGTGTGCTGTTGCACTGGCTTTGAAAAAAGCCAAAAATTGCATTGCTGTATGTGATTACAACTCATTTACTCCTTTCCCTAGATCCCACAGTTAATTTTAAAGCATCAGGCTGTGAACATGAAAGATTGGTAGTTGAGTATGGTGGTATGTCCCCTAGCATATGTTTAACATATGTGGTGATATGTCCCCATGTATTAGGGACTGCAGATAAGTATGACATTCTAGAACAAGCAGTATTATTACTTTGTGATGTTAGAATCCAGGATGTTGGGACATTAGAAGCCAGGATGCTGTCGGCTTTTTTCCCTCTCTTCAAAGATCTTAATTCCACAGAATTATATTCAGTATTCATAAATGCTGTGTATAGTGCTGTTTAATGTAGTACCGCACTGGCTTTTATCAGAACGCTTAGTATTTATAATCTATCGCTATGCCCAGCTGTTTGTGTCAGCTTAAATGTGAATTTGCAGAACTTTTTAGGTGCAAAGGTTATAATTTACAGCAGGTTTCTAATGTGTCTACTTCAAAAAATCCTAACTTGTGTTCTAAATGTGGTTCCAAATGCTACAGCTATATTACTCAGCACTTGTTACACCACATCGAGAATGCTGCATCCACTTTTGGATGCCTCAATACAAGAAGGGCATTGACAAACTGGAGTGAGTTCAGGAGAGGGTCATGGGGATGGCTGGGGGGCCTGGACATATCTCTTATGAGAAGAAGCTGAGGAAACTGGGCTTGTTCAGCCTGGAGAAGACAGAGCTTCAGGAGGACCTAACAGCAGCCTTCCTGTACTCATGAGGAAGTTACCAGGAAGATGGAGCCAGACTCTGCAATGGTGCATAGTGGGAAGATTAGAGACAATGGGCATGAGTTGAAACATGAGTTTCAACAAGAGAGGTTCAGACTAGATATAAGAAAAACTTTTACCTCATGGAGGACAGTGAAGCAGTGGGACAAGTTGCCCAGAGAGTTTCTGGAGTCTTCATCCTTGGACGTTTGAAAGTCCCAACTGGACAGAGCCTTTGAGCAACCTGGTCTGCCTTCGTGGCCAACCCAGCTTTGAGCAGGAGGTTGAACTAGAGACCTCCTGAGGTCCCTTCCAACCTGAATTATCCTATGACCATGTGTGTTTTGGATAATAATTGGTGGTTGTCCTGAGAAAAATATTCCAGAGAATGCTTGTAGACTTCCAAGAAAGTCAAAGAACTTACAGCCAAGTGATGCCGATGTTTATTTTTCTCAGGATCAAGCAAAATGCTGGATAAGTTTTGAACAATCTTAATGATTTGATTCCCTTTCCAGTACCTGTTTGGAAACTATCCCAGTAGGAGAAGCAGACCAATTCAAAGCATATTTATCTCACCTACTTGGTAAAAAGGGGTATTGTCTTATTAACATATCCAATTCTTTCTGCTAGTATAGGTCACCTACAGTCCAGCAGCCCAAGATACAAATTCAACTTCATAGCAGATGTGGTGGAAAAGATTGCACCTGCAGTTGTGCACATTGAACTTTTCCTCAGGTAACAATTTCAATTCTTTGTGTTTTAATAGCATTGTTTAACAAAGGTCTACAAAGATTTTCCGGTGTAGTAACTTCCATTTTGAATTCTTGAAATTCACAAAATACTCTGAAACATTACAGCAGACTCATTTATCCAGAGAACTACCCATTTGTGTGTTTTGTTCCTGTTTAGTATATCTATTTTATTGGGCTTAGAGTCTGTAGTACTTTACAATACATATTGTCTGCCATAAAGTAAGTCTATTTCGTCTTTGGAGATCTCTTCAACCTTCACTAAAATGTGTTGCTTGTTGGATTATGTTTATTATCTCAGTTTAAAAAAACAAATCCAGAAGGTAAGCTGGAAAAACATAGCTCCTTGTCACTTATTCCACTTTCAATGCGAAGTGATTTTATTTTGGCAGGGAGAACATTAAAAGGTAGGATGTTGACCAGATGTAACCTATCTAAACACAGAAATTATTTCTGATAGGAAAAAATGTACTAAATTCGCTGACCAAAACATACCAATATTCAGTTTATTGAAGCTGGAGCTGAGGAGGCAAGTTTAACATTGAGTGTTCAAAACAACCTGCTGTCAGAACAAATTACTGCGAATATTGTAGGTACTCCATTACCTGAATACCTTTCTGCTTGGGGTACTCTGATTTTTCACAGACTTAAGAATTTCTTGGAGAATTTTTATTGGCTTTCTTAATATGCAAAATCAAGATAATCAGGTTTTCTGAGACATGGCTTTATGCACATGGTGATTAGCCTTTTGAGAGAATGTTACAGTTGAAGATGTTTAAGATCTTTGCATATGTAGTTAAGGTTGGTTGTTCTTTCCCTATAAGTAAATGTTTGTCCAGCAGCTTGCTGGGCGCTAATTGTGATACTGCCTTCTGCCTGGGATTGGCTCCAATTCTTTACTGCTGAATAGCCCCGAAGTTTGAAACAATTTCCTAATAAGGACCACATCTTGGAAGAAAGAAGAATTTGTGGACCTTTTCTCATCTTCTACCACCCAAAGCACTTTCTGTTCCCCTAACAAATCTAAGGGCTTTACAGCAATTGTTCATGGAGAAAAGTCATAATACTTTAAACAGTTTATAAAGTCTTTTAACTGTCTATATTGCAGCAAATGTTGTTTGCCACCAAGTTTTACCCATTGTTGGTGTTTTTCATTTCTTTTCTTTCACATTCCCAGTCCTTTCTGTTGCCAGACATGCTTTTTACTGCCAGTCTACATATGGGCTTCATGATTCCTTGAGATGTCAGCTCTTCCTTTACTCCTCTGTTCAGCTGCAAGGTTCCTTCTTCTTTTTCTCTTTTTCCTATTAGAGGATCAGTCCATTTGTCAGCCCTACTATTTCCTGTCATCATTTCCTTCCCATATAGAAGCACCAACCAGTGGGATCAGATGGGCTTCTCCTCCTTCCCTTTTTGTCATCCAGCCTCTTTGCAAGGAAGCCTATAAAGATAGAATTGGAAACCAAAGGAAAAGGACCCTGCAGGTTGTCTGAAAACCTCGGTTCCTGTCTCCCTGACTGACTAAAAGCAATCACAATTTTCAGAAAAGAATCCTTTCTTTGTAAATTTTTTAATTTAATTTTTGTAAGGATTGTAATATTGGTAATCAAATGCTTTGTTATTTCTCAGAGCGAAAGGTGGTAAATTATTTCTAATGTAATGTTCTCTAAGTTATGCTTCCCTTATTAGTTATAATTAATTGCTTTTTTGTATAGGCACCCTCTCTTTGGTCGAAATGTGCCGCTTTCTAGTGGATCTGGGTTTATTATGTCTGATTCTGGTTTAATTGTGACCAATGCCCACGTGGTGTCAAGCACCAATGCTATATCAGGGAGACAACAATTGAAAGTGCAGCTACAGAATGGAGATACCTATGAAGCAACCATCAAAGACATTGACAAGAAATCTGACATTGCAACAATAAAGATTCACCCTAAGGTGAGTGGCATAAATAGATGAATGGATTAATTTGGGAATCCTGTTTCACTTTCATTTAGTACAGGATGATTGGCTGGAGTATATGTTTAGGGATTCCTTGGAAATATATCTGGGGAAAACAATGTACGGAACAAACTGTTTCTGTAGGCCTGGAAATTTTCATGTCTTAGAATTAAATTACTTTGTCTTCTCTGCTAGGAACTGCTAAAAAAGAAGAAAAAAAAATGCAGCTCAGTTAATATGTGGCTGGATTCTGCTATCTGTACCTGAAGACCTAGGCTATTTTTGCTAATCCTTCTAGCTTTGTGCTAATACATGGACTGAAAGGTGCTACATTGTGTAGGGAGATTTGCAGGCTGGTCAATAGCTTGTTTGTGTGCTATTTCTAGGGGGAGTAGGGAACAATCGACTGGAAAAGGGAGAATTCTGTTTCAGAATCTTGCTGGCTTTTTTTCTGGAAGAAATTGCAAGGTACTGCTGCTAGCAGTTTGTTTCTGAAGACAGTTTAAAGCAGTAGCACCCTGCAGTATACTAATTTTACCTAGTGTAAGTTTTGGCTATATATTAGTGGTTCTTTCATTAACATAATGGAAAGTGTATGTTCCTAACTTCTTGCTAGTTTTTGATCTTTCCAACCAGGTTATTTTCAGCTATAAACTAATGCTTATTTCTCTCTTTCTGTGTTTATTTAAGAAAAAACTACCAGTATTGTTACTGGGACACTCTGCTGACCTGAGGCCAGGAGAATTTGTGGTGGCAATTGGAAGTCCATTTGCCTTACAGAACACTGTGACAACAGGAATTGTCAGCACTGCTCAGCGAGATGGCAAAGAACTTGGCCTGCGGGACTCGGATATGGATTACATTCAGACAGACGCTATTATCAATGTAAGTACTAGGTTTGTGAGGAGCTGAACTTCATAGTCCTGGGACCTCAAAATCCCTACCTATTCAGCAGGAAAGTGTGTGCTCTGAAAGATGAATCCACTAAATAAAAGCAGCTTTGTTTAAAATCAGTGATAGGCTCTTGTTATTATAAAGGACTATGCAATGTCTAAGTTGCATTCACGCATCAGTGTTGTGAAAGGTATATTAAATAAAACTGCCCTCTTTGAGGTTGTTTATGAAGATGTTACATATGACAGACCCTTCCTATTTTGTAGATCTTGTGCGATAACACATAGTTGTGTAGACCAGCAGTAAATCAACATATTTCTTTCTCTGCTTGTTCAGCTGATCTGGCCAAGCAAGCTGTATGTATTGGCTCTGGCTGAGATGGAGTTAACTTTCCCCGCAGCAGCCCTCACAGCGCTGTGCTGTGTGTCGGTAGCCAGCAAGGTGTGGATAACACACCGGTGTTGTAGCTACTGCTGAGCAGGGCTGCACAGCACCAAGGCTGTCTCTGTCTCTCCATTTCCCCCTCACCGGTCAGCTGGAGGTGGGCAAGATCTTGGGAGGGGACACAGCCAGGACAGGTGACCCAAACCGACCAAAGGGATATTCCATACCATATGACATCTGCTCAGCAATAAAAAGGAGGAAGAAGGGGGGGGCATTCATTATTATGATGCTTGTATTCTGGAGCAACCACTACACGTGCTGAAGCCCTGCTTCCTGGGAAGTGGGCAGAGATCACCTGCTGACGGGAAGCAGAGAATAAATCTTTTGTTTTCCTTTGCTTCCGTGTGCAGCCTTTGCTTTTGGTTTATTAGACTGCCTTTATCTTGACCCACGAGTTTTTTTCCATCTTATTTTCTCCCTGCCATGTCCAGCTGAGGAGGGGAGTGATAGATCAGCTTGGTGGGCACCTGGTGTCCAGCCAGGGTCAACCCACCACACTGTAAAATAGATCCAAAGTTTCTTTCATCTCCGTGCATTAGAACCAGATGGAGTAGTCAAGTTGATAGTATCTGCTTCAATTTAACAACAGGACACCCAGACAAGAACTTAAGGAGAGGACTGGGTTTTTTTGTTTTTGTTCTTGTTTTCCCTTTGCACATCACATACTCCAAGAGTCTAGATGTAAAATAACATTGTTTGAGATACAGTTTGGAGTTAAGGGTCCTAGCACTGCATTTTACATAGAAATACATGAAAATAGTGTCCCTTCAGAGCAGCTTGGAGAGATCCACAGAGCTTAACTAAAGTCCTTGGGTGTGTATATAAGTTTTACTTGATTCTAAAAAGAACACTGCATGCATGTCTGAGGTAGAAAATGGCCTGAAATTTTATGGCTTAAATCTGTTATATGTTGAACAGAAAATATTTTCAGGATTTATTTGCTGGACCTCAATGTCAAATTTGACATAACAAGTCATAACGCTTAGCGTTTTACACATGCAAAGCAATTCACAAACGTTTATTGTCACAGACTTGTTGAGAGAAATTGTATGGGGAAAAAAAATGGGTAATTAGTTTTTAAGCTAAGATATGACATAAAAGTGAGCTTTTTCAAAAAGCTGCTGTATGATCCAGGAGCTGAACCTCTTAAGACATTTAATTGGAATTACTCTCTTCAGCTGTAAAAGGAGAATAGGAAGACTTATGCAAAATGGGTTACTTGGGAGCACACACTGAATGGGTGGCAGAGACAGAATTAGAACATGGGTTCTTGACTTCACGCCTATATGCATTCCTCAAGATCAGACTGCTTCCTTGTATATATTTAGGCATTCACTGCCCTCAAAAGCTAATAAGCAAGTTTAGACAAGGATAGCAGAGTGTGTCAGATAATGGTAGACCAAATGGAATAGTGATAGCAGAGGAGGTAAGGAAAATGGCAATATATTTGGATTTCTGTGCCATCTGTGACCACAAAATATTAAGATAGTCCCTGGCACAGGGATGCTTTGTGCTTAGCTAATGCACTAGTTTTCTCCTGAGAATGGGAGGAGTTTGAGAGCTGGTCTATTCAGAGCATTCCTGTGGCTCAGCCAAGACTTTCCTGCAGGAATGTGCATGCAGCTGCCTTCTGAGAAATGCTAGGACAGCAGGAACATGGGGCAGGAGAAAACAGGGCCATACATTCCTAAATGGAGCTATATTGCATGCACCAAACTTCTTTCATTATCACATCCTTCAAGTAGAGGACAAGTGAATGAAAGATGATATGCTGAGGAAGGCTGAAAAGTCATTATCTTGGTTCCTTTGTGTCAGTCAGACATAAAAATCAAGTGTGTAGCCTCTGATCACTGAAAAGATAGAATGTAAGAAACTAATCTCTGTTTAAACTTGAACTTTGAAGCTGTTTTAAAAACTAATGCCTGTTTTATTCTTCTGAGAATCTATAAGGTTTGCCCAGTGCTATCTAAGTGTAAACAGCTTATATGGCTCATGTTACTGTCATGCATCACTTAGCTTTTGTTTATTTTGAGTGCTAAGTTGCTGCTCTTGGCTGTTCAGTAGACCTACTTGAAAACTCTGGCCTCGCTCAAAAACAAACTTGTTGAGCCAACATGAAGATGGACAAGAAACTTCTCCAGCTCTCATTTCCTGTAGTCCTGTTGGATATTTCCTTTGAAGGCCATTAGGTATTAGGCAATTTCAGACTGCTCAGAGCTGCTGTATACCCTTCTTAGAGAGGGTTACATGTCTGTGGTTACTAAATCAATCCTTACGTAGTACCTACCTCATGGCAATATGCTGCGATTAAACATGCAATGCACTGTATTCTTCTCCGATGGAGAATAAGAGAGACTGACAGCGTTACAAAACAAAGCGGTAAATAAAACTAGTTAAGAACTGTACATGCACCTCGCTGAAATATGACTTTAAACAGCAATTAATTATTTCAAAACCTTGTTCTGACAGTCTTTAGAAGAATTGAAATACTCATTTTAACTATTTAATGAATCTTCTTAACCTTAGGCTCTAACTATTTGGAGTGGTAAGTTACTGCTCCTTACTTAAGGCCTGTTTCTGAAAAGAAAAAAAACCCCTAATCATAAGAGGTGTGAACAGGTAGGGTAAGACCTACCTGTAATCTTCTGTGATCAATATTGTGTCCTTCAGTGCTGCCTAGGAATTGACCTTCTCTCTTTCATTTACTTACAAACAAAATACTGTTTGAAATGAAAACTGCATTTCCTACAGTTAAGCAGCAATTTATTCTTCCTTTATGTCATTTTTACAGTACGGCAACTCTGGAGGACCTCTAGTTAATCTGGTAAGTCCAAGTGACTTGGGTTTAGTTTGGTTTGGTTTCGTTTCCTTTCAAGAGCTAGTTTGAATTAAGTGGGATAATATTTTTTTAAAAAGATTCATAGGTCATACCAGCTCCCAGGCATTCAAGGTAATGATAGGCAGATACCCTGAAGCTAATACAAATGATGCAAATTAGGTCTCAGATCATACACCGTTGAAAAACATTTCCCCGTGGAGCAGCGGAAATTTTATGCAGCAGTGAGGAAAATGGGATCTGGTAGGAGCAGTTACGCTCATTCACACTATGAAACCTGGGATGCACAGCAAAGATGGGACCTGGTTAATCCGCACAACTGATTTTAAAATAGATTGCTTTAAACCAGCGCTGATTTTGCAGGTCGGTGAATTGTGGCTGTAGTGGCAGTAGTGACACCACTGCCCGCTCAGCAGAGGTAATCTCTTGCCAAGTGGTGACATGGACCTTGGATGAACAGACTGTACTATAATCTCTCTGGCGATCATGGTTAAATGTGAAAGGGATTGTGAATCAGAACCCAGATCCTCACTTACAAGTAATGTTTATTTCTTGAGTGATTACAACACTCTTAAAATTTCTTAGACCAGCTTTTGACAGGAAATGCTAGGCAGTGAGCTGAACCGTGTTGCTTAGGACCAAATTAATTGGATGCTGTCTCCCAACAGGATGGTGAAGTGATTGGGATTAACACCTTGAAGGTCACAGCTGGAATTTCTTTTGCTATTCCTTCAGACCGCATCACTCAGTTTCTCACAGAGTCGCATGACAAACAAAGTAAAGGTAAGGTCTGCAAGAAACAGTGACATCTTCCAATTATTGTCCTCATCTGTCAGTAAAGTACCAAAAGACATGGGTCTGGGATCCTATTACTGAAAGGAGCAGCATTATTTTACAGTGTAGAACACTAGAGACTTGGAAATAGAAAACAACTCCACAGAGACGGGAAAGACATTTTATTACTCAGACACCTAAAGAGTAGACAGTATCTGTATAAATCTGGGAAAAAGGGCCTCTGGGGATAGATGATCTTGAGAACAGATGGTGACTCATTCAAGGAGTCTTATCTTCCTCTTTCACATATTGTTCAAGCAAAAAGGAGATTAAGGTGTACTGTGGAGACTAAGGTAAAACACTTGTCCATGGATGGAGTATGGTATGTGCACTATCAGTAGGTGATCTTTATTTTGACATCGTCTTCTATGTTAGTGCTATATAATTGGATTTGCTGATAGACTCTCATACCTCAGTGGAAGAAGAGCTGTGTGTTAATTCCTGAAGAAATAAATGGGGAAGGTGGAGAGAGGCAGAAGAAAAGATAGGCCTCTGCACCAAAGAACATATAAATCTAAATACACCAGCAACTGCCAATTGCAGTACTCTGGACTTTTTTTATGTGCTTGCTGCATATCTGTCGCACTGTACTAGGTGCCATACTACACACTGCGCAGCCAAAGCTGATCTAGTAATGCTTCGTCAAGGCCAAACCTTCCTTTCTCCTTTGCTTGCCAATTTATCTGTCCACACCCTACTCATCTTGTATCATGACTGTTGGCTGCTGCTTCTCTTGGATCTTTTTGATATTAATCTCGTCTTCTCCTGAGTTCATCCAGTTGCTGCTGCCAGGGTTGTTTCCCTACACCATTGTCCTCTCAGTGTTCTCTCAGATACTGTTACTGCAGCAACTTACCTTAGTCAGAGGTTTTAAAGCTATGCATCTGCTTGTATATTTGAGACCATAACAATTCTGATGGGTCCTCTCATCTGTGTTTTGCTGAATTCCCCAAATTAGATTGTTTTCACTTTGATTGTTGATCTGGGGCAGGGAATTGATGAAAATTCATTTAAAAAGTTGTTAATTATGTGCTGGAAAGAACATTTCAAAGTAGTTGACATAATTTCGTTCCAGCTAAAAAAATCAAAACCCCTGTTTATTCACCCAGGTTACTAACTGTTTGTTGGCTTCTGAGGGAAGCAGGTCTGTATCATTGGTGATGTTACCCTTCAGAGCCAAACTGGTCATCTCAAAGCAGGGAGGAGTGATGGCTCACCCTGCAGGCATGGCTCTAGAGGCATGAACGCAAGCCTTGGGCCAAAAGCCCACCATCTGCCAGGCAGACCCTGGTAACTGGGGATGGAAAGTCAGTGAAGGCTAGAGATGCCGTCACTGAAATCAGCCACCTTGCTGCGTCAGACACCTTTGCTGCAGAGGATGATGAACCCGCTGAGCCCAGCTAGAGGGCCTAGAGATAACTTTGCCTATGGAACTCTAAGGAAAAAAAATAAAAATTCAAGTTTATTTTGTGATTGTAACATACTATCTGATTTTTTTCATTGTTCTCATTATCCCCTAATCAAAGGAAAAGGATTCACACTTACTCTTAGCATCACTGTGACTGTCATTGCTTGGCATACCCTGTGAACAGGCAATTTTAAAAACTTTTTATTTTTTTAACTTTTTTTGCTTTTGCTTGTCTGAAGTACCTCTTGTACTTTTGCTGCAGGCAGAACAATAGTCATTTCAAGCCCTTGATGCTTAGAGAAAGATAATTTCTAGGAGATATTTTCTCCATATTTGAGACTTAGTTTGTATTTTTTAGGCCTTTAATAATAATTTTCAAGTTCGTCATACAGGCGTTATTTCTTGACATAAGGAGTTTAAGTAAGCAGAATTTTTGGGATGTTTTTATCATGTTTTCTTTTGCTCCAATTACATTTTGGTAGTTTCAGTGGGATCCACCCTTATGGTACAATTAGGTCATAGAAATAAGTTTAAGAGTATTACCATTTTGCTCTAAATATCATACTGCCTGAAGATGATAAAATTCCCTTAGGAAACCACTCTTTCCAGATTTGCTCTGGCATATGGGAGATACTCAGAATATTGTTTAATAATCTTGACTTTAGTCTTTTAAATGTCAGTTGATCAGATAACTACCAGTTTTATATAGAAGGCATATATTTTTGAAGTCCCATCCATTGTATAACTGCAAATATATGATCTACTGAAGTACAGGAGAGAGGGGGAAAAAGGAGGAGAGGATGACATTTGAATGGTTATTATTATCTGAATATTCTATACTACCTAATGCATGGACAATACATAATAATACCTAATGTATCAATAATAATGTTAACCTCCTTTTATAGTTAGGAATTCCTAAACTGGTGCATGAACTTAAGTGTCTCCACCTATATCTCAGTTTTGACCATTTGTGTGTTCTGTCTTGACCTCTGGAAGTCATCTATATACTTAAGCATGGACTGATTTTTTACTTCAGTGTCTTTTCTTAGTATCCCATAGGCATTTCTCAGTTTCAGTCTTGGCTCTGCCACCTATTCCTAGTTTAGACTTGAGCAGAACAGTAAAACTAGAAAGTGTTCAAACATGGATCTTCTAGGATGGAAGACAATAAGTTAGCAATTTGACAAAATATTAAAGAGAAAATCCAGCCTAAGAGGTCAGCCTGGCCTCTCATAGAATGTTAGCAGAGAAGTGAATAAACCTTGTTTCAGATGGGCAAGGAGGGATGGGGGGAGTTCTGCACTGGTCACGCCCAACAGGTCATTGATATGTGTCCTCACTGACATCCCCAGAACACTTTATCGGTTGTGTTGAAACTATATGCTTACCTATGTATTTGTATGATTATTACTGATAACTATTACCAATAGTCATGAGGGCTGCTTAGGAGGCTTTCTGAGTATACATTCAGACTGCTTGTTAAATTCAGCCATGCAATTTATACGGAAGGTACACTGCACGTAATTCAGCATTATAGACTCGAGCTATTTTCATGGTTTCTGTTTGGCAGTGGAATGTCTGTCTTAAACGCTTTCAGGATTGCTTATGCAATCTGCAAGACTATCTAAGTGCAAAAGGAGTGAGCAGAGGAGTAGGAGTTTTGCCTGCTGCTTGAACAAAAAGTGCAGGATTTGTTTGTTCACTCAGACATCTTGGTGATATCCTGGCCCCACTGAAGTCAACTGCAATGGGGATACTCATGTGCCAGAGTTACTCATGCCCATAAGAGTATGAGTACTTGACCCCTTAATTTGGATTTATCAGTTCTTTTTGCCACAGTTTGTAAGTCATAAACACTTCCGCCTTCAGCCTGTGTCTGTCTGTCTGGTTTGTATCTCTATTGTTACAAGCATCAATAAAAATGAAAGAAAAATAGCAAATGCTTTCCTTACTGTGGAACAGAAATCTCTGTAAATAGTGAACTGCTTCTAGATAGTTGGGGTCAGCTGCTTGTGACTTCCTATTAACACAAAACAGATTTAAGTTTAAACTAATGGTTGAGGCTGCTTTGCTTGAATTTGTACCACTGGAATCAGTGTTTAATCTGGCCTGGTGTTTACAAAAATGCAATGTGATTTGAATATCTCTCTGCTGTGCTCTGCTGCAGCTTTAAGCTGCAGTGGTTTCATATTTGTTCAACTTGGTTGTTCCAACATATTAACCTTCTTTTAACTACTGCTGGCACTTCAGCCTGGTGACGTGCTGCTTAGATTTACGATCTTGCTTTATTCCAGTTCTCTTAATTAGTTTTTCTTCTGCCTCATGATTGCACAAATTGCCAGAATGACAGGTTTTGAGACTTTTTATTCACAGAGCAGATGTAATATGACAGTGGTAGTTCCAGGTGCCACATACTGTGCTGCCAGTGAGACTTAACCCTGACGTCAAAATGCCTATCCTTTGGGATGATAAAACACTACAACTGGTTGTCTGTGCCTGTTCAGTCTCTGTGGATACTTTTAATAAACTGGACAATTACATTGCCTCTAATCATTGATCATGAAAAATTTGGGGTTTGTGTATGATGTTTGATTGGGTTAAATTTGAACAGAATAGACTTTTGCAAAACAAAAGGCCTGCAGTTTCTTTACCTGTATTCAGACATACGAAATGGCTGGGGGCGGGGGGCGGGAAGGAGTCTAGACTCTGCTGCTAAAATAAGGCATAGCTATTAGTTTACTTTATACAATAACCTGTTACTGTTATAGTATGAACCACTATTTGCAGCGTGTCAGACTTATTGAGGAGAGAGATCTGAAGGCCATTTTGAATTTTAATGCATGACAGAGGTGAAATAGTACCCCAAACTGCCCAGAGGTGAAGGTGGAATGAGACTTTTCATTGTGAATAAGTCTGTAGTTACCAGATTATTTTTTTTCCCAAAGCCTTATTTTTACATGTGTCATTAGCCACAGGGGAAATAATTACCTTTTAGATCAGCGGCATTTCTGCTGTGGTTTTTCATTCTCGCCCAATCTTCTCCTTGCTGTTTTGTTTCTTCAGATCAATTTCTTTTGTCCCTTCTTTCATTTTCATTTTTCTTTCAAGTAAACATTCCTAACTCAGCCCCCAGAGTACGCTTTGTGCTTCTGCATATTTCTGCATCATGCAGGGGATGACCAGCAGCAAACTGTTTAAGGCGGACAGTAAACTGTCACCAGAGAGTGTCATCTATGTGTCTCATGAAGACAATTTCATCATTTAACTGGCTACATGGCAGGGGCAGGGGGATTATTTTCAGGTGGGAGTGTTATCAAGTTTGGTTATCTTTAAAAAGCGAAAACTTAAATTTATGCCACTATGAAAGCACTAGTTCATGGCTATGGCCAAAGCTTTTTTTTTGAGTAATTGGACTTCTTTGTGACACTCTTACTATGGCTGATTTTGATCTTGGTATTTTCACTATAAAATACAGAAGAACCAGAACATTTCAGGGAAAAGCAGGGATGACAGTTACAGATGGAAGATTGTTCAGAGTGTAGTAAATCCAATGTTTAGTAGTCGACATTTTCACTGACACTAATGGGAATATTGGACATGCGTAAGATTCAGGACTAACTCCTTTACTTGGTACTATTTTTCTTGGAAAGAATAACAGTTTGAGGAGACTCTGTACATCTCCTTTTCAAACTTTTTCCTCACATGAGAACATGGAGAAGCTCAAAGAAATTGTGAAGTAGTTATGCTGGAACAAGTCAGGGGAAATATTGTTTCACGCCGGATATAACTAACTACTGAAGCACTCACTTCAGGAAGTCATCAAACTGCATTTTTTTTCAGAAGACAGCTGTGCAGTATCAGCCAACTACAGAAATGTGATGCTGTTCCTAAAGGAGTGAATTTTCACCGTTTAAAATTCTGTAGAGTCCTGTCTGGCTTCTATGGGTTTTTTTAAACCTTGTTTTTCATTCTTTGGGTAGAAATACCAAACCATTTGCATTAGAATCAGTGTGAGTCTTTAGGTTGTCCTTTCTGTGAAAGGTGGAAATTTTAATTTCTTTAAATCCCATTTCTACATTTTAATCAGAACACCATATGATTAAATTGTCTTGACCAGTTTCAGATGAAATGGTGGTTATGAAATTTTCCATTTACTGAAGTCATGTGATACTAGATCACAGAAATTTTCCTGAATTTCCTGAAGGAAAACTCTTAAAGTGTGTAAATGAGCTTCTCTCTTACCCTCACTTGCAGGGAGAGGGATTGCCATTCTGTACACCAAGGCTAACCAAAATAAAAAATGACCTCAGCGTAGATGTGTATGATTTCTGTTTAGTTTTGTTAAAAGCTTATACATCCTGTTTTAATGGACAGATATTTTGGGTGATCAAAGTAGTTACTTTTTTCAGTGTTTGCCTAAATTTCTTAAATATCCTCTGTGTTATTTTCAGATGGGAAGAAACGTTTCATTGGCATCAGAATGCTGACAATAACACCTGCGTAAGTATCTTCGAAAGGTAACCTGTGTGATCATGCATACAAAATGTGGTGAATGGTGGTTCAGAACTTCATCATTCAGCTTTCATTACAAAGCTCCAGAGAACCCAGAAGTGTGCATTAGCTTCTATGAAGTTGGCAAACATTTTAATGGTATTGGTGAAATACGTGTTCCGAGACCTGGAAAATCACTGTCAGTCATTCTCTAAATACTGATAACGATGGATGCCCTATTGATAGCTGAGGAAAATTAGGAAGAGCCTAAATACTGGTTTTGGTTCTTGTTAAGGATGTCTGGAGTTACACCAGGTTTTAGGTGGCATTTAAACAAGCTGCTGCTTTCAGGTGACTGTGAGTGCCAGTAACAGATTAGCTGCCTGAGGGTTTGGCAGTAGTTTTGTCAGTGCCAGTGGAGGCCATGTGATGTGAGATTTGGTGCCTAACCATTAACTGGAAAGAAAGTAGTTGCTGAAGTGCAGAACTAAAGCTTCATGCCTCTGTGTTAACAAAGCCAGAATATGGGCCCCTTCCTCCAATTCTTTACTGTCTTTTCTCTCTCACATTGCTTTGTGTCTTGCTGTTACCTGGATATATTCCGGGATAACAAATGAAGGCTCTTACGCTTGTGTTCGCTCCCAGGAGTAGGCACGTTTCCATTGTGGCAGTAGACTACAAAATTAAACAAGTCAATTTCCAGCTGGGGTTGTAGTAAACCCATCTTTGTTTATTGAGTTACACTCTTGCAATCCTCCCCAAAGGGTCAAATCCTCAGCTGGAACACATCAGGGTAGTGGCATTAACATTACCGGGCCACCACTGATGGAGAGAAACTCAGAATGTTTCTCTGTGTAATTGTGAACACCATGTGAGATTTTACTGCTTTTGTGGCATCTAGTGAAGCAGTGTAAGATGTCTCCAGGCCTATTTTCAGGAAAAGAGTACTTCCCTTGATGTGTTTGCTTTAGTCATTTAATTGTTAACTTCCTCAGTACAAAATCAACTGAAGTGAAGCTATGTGCAGCCATTTTGGCTTGCTTTCCCTCTGAGGGACCACAGGTTTTCATGGTGGACAGCAGGGTAATCCATCATTAGTTTAAAACCCTTTCTTTCTAGAAATGGGTTTTAACTCACACTGTACACAGACCTGAAATCATGTCATCTCAGAAATGAGAGTATGTTTTTAGAGGCTCTTTTGCACCTGGTTCCTGTCTTCCTTCTTTAGAAAGGGATGCACAAACAATTCCTCAAGAAAAATTGTGGAAGCTGAAGTTTCCTTGGAAAACTCTCACAGTTCTGATCTATCTGATGCCTGAAGTTGTCAAAAGCTCTACTTTTCTAGATCAAGAGAAATTAAGAATGACTTGCAAAATGAAAGAAGCAAAATCAGTAAATTTCTGCCCCATCACCAGCATTGATTCTTTGGGGCAGGAATGTCTTTTGTCCCTGTACAGCACCTGGGACAGAGAGTGCTGCTGTCCAGTGCTCTGTCCTGCTGTCCCAGTGCTCTTCTGCAGTGCCCTCTTTACTATTGCTACAAATAGCAAAAGTCACGTTCTTGCAGGATATGTATGAGACCATTAAATGCAGCATGCTTTGCACAGGTAAGTAGTTATGACTCTCTTAATATCTGTGTTACTTGTGTTAATGCAAATTCAAATCCCCTACATTCTTATCACAAGAACAAGGGGCAAACAATTAACTGTTAAGTCATTCATTTTTGGTCACCAAAAAATTGAGAATAAATAAATAATAATTTTTGAATGCTACTGCTTTCATAGTGGAATCAAATGCTATATAATTTTATTCTTCTTTTAGCTTGGTGGAAGAACTGAAACACAATAATGCTGATTTTCCTGATGTCAGAAGTGGAATTTATGTACATGAAGTTGTTCCAAATTCACCTTCTCATAGGTATGTAGAGCACATTATTTTCTTCACCATAAATAAATCTCCAAATAGATAGTAGTAGGTAAAGTTTCTATTTATATTCAAGTACTTCCTCACACTAGTCTTGATTTGTATTTAAACAATTAAAAATTGTGCTTTTAGGTTAAAAAAAAAAAGTTAAACTCTTTGTGCTAAAGTTCTACTCACATCTACAAAAGTGAAATATTTAAATATTAGAACTTTTTAAATTGCATTATGAAACACTAACAGTGTGCAAATTTAAAGAACACCCCAAATACAATGAATCAAATTTGGTTTTGAAAAGTATGTTGACTATTAATAAATAGAAACTTGCATTGAGTTTAAACAGGAAACAGGATAGCATTCACATAAGACACTGTCAGAGATAGTATCTGAGACAATGCTTTATCTTAGAGGAAAAGACTATTTTACAGAACAGTTGGAAAATAAATAAGGCACTTCTAAAACTTACTTTAGGAATTATTAAGAAAATGCAAAGCCAATAAAAGCAGCTATTCTGGATTACATTTGAACAGCAAGAGAGAAATAATTTACCTGTAGTTCAGTTGGTACACTTTGCTCGTCTTGAAATGTTGATAATGGTTTTGATTTCCAATGCTTGAAATACATACTGGAGAGATAAAAATTGTTCTTGCAAATGGATGGAGTGAGTCAGTCATGGCTAAAAGTCTGTTCTGTTTCTCATTTACAGAGCAAACAAAGAGAAAGTTAGATTACTTTTATTGGCGGTGTGTTTTTGCTGTTTTAGAAGAAAATCCTCAATGAAATATTGCAAGCCTAATTTTGCATTTAGCGAGTACTACTGATTATTCTTTCTCAGTCAGAAGGGTGGAGTTTTCCTTCAATGGAAACTAAAACAAGTAAAAAATTATCACATCAGCAAAAGGGGTGGTGAATAGTCGTTGCACTTTTTCTCTGCATAGAATGCATACTTACTGCCTTTTTCTTTTTGTCTTTGCAGAGGAGGGATCCAAGATGGAGATATTATTGTTAAAGTCAATGGGCGTCCTTTGATGACTTCCAGTGACCTGCAAGAGGCTGTGATGAATGAATCACCTCTACTACTTGAAGTTCGAAGAGGAAATGATGACTTGCTATTTAACATTGAGCCTGAAGTTGTCATGTAAATAGAATTGAGGAAGTTCTCACCATAATTAAACTCACTTATTCTGGAACACTAGATACCTCCTTTACAGCTACAGTAATTATACTTCCTGTTGACTAATGACAAGGTGGACTAACTTAATTGCCTGAGCCATTTCTGTACATAGTAGCTAGAGTGAATTCAGTTATGCCATTTATAGAAGATTTAACTTTCAAAGAAATTTAAGAACTGTGTTCTGGGGAAGGGAGGGAGGAAAACAAATTTTGGGTAGCTGGTAAAAATGGGGTCTACTTCCAGTTCCTGCAGGTTCAGAGCAGATTCAGTTCTGCATTTTGAAAGACCAAAATACTACTGGAAGTGAGGAAGCATGCTGAAAGGGGAAATTATTCTTAAACTACAGTCATGGCTGCAGCAGAACCAAGTTATTGCAATGCACAATTGAGCTTTTTTTTTTTTAAATGTAACTTTTTCAATGTGAAACTAGTATTGGCAAAGCTTATGTTTGTTCTTAGTGCTTGTGTGCTACATGTCAATGCAGGTAGAATAAATCTGTAAATATTGAAAGGAACAAAAATGGTATCAGGCTATGGAGTGTTACACCTAGGTCATGCGATTTTGGAATATAGTAAATGATTCTTATAGAATTAATGCCTTATTATATATAAATCAAAACGATGTGCTGAACAAAGTTAAGTTTGAGAAAGTGCACAGTTTTTTAAGAATTTGATACAGATTAGTTTTGCATTTAACTGGTAAGCTTTACTGTAAAATTGTTATACTACTTTTGGCTTGTACTGTGTATGTTTCTACTGTAAGGAGATTAAAGTTTACACAAATAATGTGTTGGTGTAAACCTCTTTTTAAACAAGTATGTCTTCCCTCCCTCTTCTGTCAGACTGGAATAGACTCTTACAAGAGAAAAATTTCTTACAGAAAATTGGGCCCCCATGTTATGAAAACCCTTTGCAGCCCTACGGCATGATTATTCTGCCCTTGTTTAGACTATGTTTAGAAATGCTTTGCACACAAGTAATTTATTTACACTTTTTTTCATATTTATGAATTGTGCTTTGATGTCATTTGGAGAGCATCTAGTCGGGATCCTGTTGTCCTCATTCTGCCTGTACGTGACAAGAAGCAGAAAGGAACCATTAACCCCGGTTTACAGCTAGAGCATGTGAGACTTTTATGTAATAAACCCAGGACAGAAATTGCTAAGAGCTAAATCCAGATCTCCTAGGTATCCTAAACCACACAAGTATCCTCTTAGTGAATAGTGCTACCATTCCAAAAACACAGAGGAGTATCTCTATCTGGAGTGTTTTCCACAGCAAGCTGGGCTTTCTAGACTTGGTTCTTGTGTCTTTGTTTAACTCCTTTTTGCATCAGAGCGTATCTTTGGGGCACCTAGAACCTTCCCTTTAGGCTGCCATCATGTCTAGACTTTTGGCTATACCAACTGACTTGCTTGTGACAAGCATTGCACCTTTGGGTTTGTACAACGCCAGATGTGCAGAAAAGAGCAATCTGGTCATTACTTGCTGGCGGCTGTGACTGCAGCTGTACAGTTGAAAGGTGGATGGAGCATATTCCTCCTAAAAATGAATACTGTTTCTTTCCATCACATTATCACCCATGTCTTTAATGATGCTGTCACTAAAGCAAGAGCTGTTTTCACCCCTCCAACAAGAGATCCTTAGTTGTACCTGTTGAGCATTCCATATTCAGAGGGATCAACTCCTTTCCATTAGGATACAACCTTAGCATCCCGGCTTGCAAAAAGCATAAGCATGTTCTGAACTTAGAATAGCTTTTGCATGCAGGAGGATACCGTCATGGCTAAACTCAAGCCTATTCGTATGTGCATACTGCGTTAGGACTACCATTTTACACTTTATCGGAGTGTTTGTGTCCATTGATTAATATTAGACAAGTTAAAATATTTACCTGAGTTTGTTGCTAGTTTTTCAGATTTTTGACCAACAAATTGGTAAGAAGACCCACAGAGTGATTAGCTTCTCTTATTGTAAGAGAAGCTTTTTGGTTTCCAGATAACAGTAATGATTTTGAAATAAAATGCATAACAGTCTTATTACAGCACTGCTGAATAGAGTCTGGAAGTGTCATAGCAGCATTAAAATTGAAATTACACTGTTGTTGGCACTGGCCAAGTGCCTTGGCCTTTTAATCATGACACGATATGGAGGGGAGAAAGGCTGTTTCCTTACTCATCAAAAACTGTTGCATTCTACCAACAGTTCCTCTCTTCTAAAATTTCTCTGAAAATCTTGTGGGTCTTGCACATCTAACAGTCTGCAAGTGCCGTTGCATTGTAGCAGATTTTACTCTGAGAGAATAAAGGTAGATGAGATTCTTTTAGAAAGAAAGCATTGGCATTTTCGTTGGCCGCAGGAGCGTCCGTGTCATTTCAGGTGTGGTGTGACCCTTAACTGCTGGGATACAAGAGCAGACTTCATTAATTGCCACTCGTCCCCCTGGCATCAGCCAGAGCTGCAAAGGTTAATTTCTTGGTCTTGTAACAGAGGCAGCACCTACTGATGCCAGCAGTTAACGTTAAGTCTATAACACAACCTTGCTATCTTTGCTTCTTGGCTAATATAAAATAAAATGGCAGTCAGTGTCTAAAACAAAATGTTCAGGCAACTTTTCTGTTACAAGCAGTTACTGGCTGTGTCTCAGGAAAAAAAAAAAGTAACAAAAGCATGATCTTGATCTGTCAAAGAAACTGGCAGCTGCAGCTTTTCCAAATCAAGGTTGGGTCAACAAGATTGGTTTGGATATTTATTAGTCTGACCACTCTGTTATTACCACGAAGATTTCTAAAAGCCTCTTCATTATTTCTGCAAGACCTAATGAGCAAAATAAGGAAAGAGAGAGCTCAGCTATGACAATACGAAAGACATGAGCATTGCAGGGTGTTTCTACGCTGCAGCCTCACATGGTCTGCAGTGGGAGCTGCGCAGCACTGCAAGCCAGACCCTGCCGGGGAGCTCCCTCGTGCTGTCCTGCTCACCTCTGTGGGCTGAGCAAGTCAAAGACAACGTTTCAGGCTCAATGTTCAGTAGAAGAAGGAGACAACACAGTGCATAGTACAATACCATTCATAAACAGAGATGGTGGCTGTTAGGAAGACAAGGTATGGGGGAAGCAAACAGCACACAATAACAAGAAAATAATTATATTCTTAGGAAATATATTTTTAAAAGAAAAGAAGGTATGTCTGTTAGTTTCTTTTACATAATTCGATGGGCATGACACTGGGCTAGACTGCTGGTACTTGAAGACCTCTTTCTGCAGGGATGGCATCTTATATTTATCTCTGCACTCTCAGAGCAGTTTGGGATGGGAGGGAAGGGTAACATCCCAAAACACCACTGACTCTCCCCAAGAGGAAATGATAATGGAGAGTGAGCCTTGGGACTGCAGTCAGTGTGCCACACACCTTGTCACCTTCCCTGAGCTCCATATAGCAGCTCTATGGCTGATTATTTGTGCCTATCTGCTCCTCCACTACGCAAGTGCTCCATCGCACTTGTACCTCTGATATCAGTCAAAAAATACGATGTCACTGGAAAGAGAGGCGCTTTCTACTTGCAAGCAAGGAAAGACAAGGGAATTCCTTCCCTTACAGGGGATCCTGTAGCTCTGTCAGGGAACTGGACATGATACGAGAGGTGCGTGAGTCTTGGGGTTTGCCTGCGTGTAAAAGGCTGGCAAAGCAAGCTGCTGATTTGCAGGCTGTGGCCGCTAAGCTGCACAGAGCACTCTCATGGTCCCGCAGTTGTACCTGCTGCAGCTCCAGGAATTTTGGCCTGTGGGGATCTGAAAAGGCTTGAAAAGGCTGCAGAAATGTCACACCTAAAATCAGTGCACAGCAGCTCTTCTGCCTAACCTGCTCTCTGCTTGCTGTTCTGTATGTTCTGCACGAGCTACTCTGCACAACCACATACCCAAACAGCAGTCCCTCCTTTCCACCCACCTCTTGTGACTGCCTGTGCACCAGCTAGTCTGGGCAAAGCCCTTCCGCACGGCTTCTTCCACAGGGGCTGTTTCGCACTTCTGCGTTTTGCCCTCCGCAGCAGCTGCTGTTTGCTGTTCTCCACTGGTTTTGCACCAGCTAATCTGTACCACCATATATCCCAGACAGCAGTCTCACACTCTTCTAATTTTGTTTTGACTGCTTGTTTCTTGCTTGAGGCTTTGTTATTTTAGCAGAAATCCGGAAGAAAGAGGGATTTATTTTCTTCTCAAGCTCTGAAGCCTGGAGTGCTGTGCTGAGCATTTCAAGTCTGTCGCATAATACTAGGGCAGTGGGCTGATGAAAAGCTTATTTAACTGCAAGACACTGCTGGATATAGAAGGCGATGCTGCCTCTGTTTAGGCACCACCAGTCAGGAATGGGTGTTCAAAGACATGCAAGGTTGAGAGCTTAGCCCAGAGAGGGTGTGTATGGGTAGTATGGGTATGCTTTCTGTACACACATATTGGACTGAAGTCTGAGGATTTCTTTGAAGTTTGAAGAAGACTTAAAAAGGGAAGGGAAAGGGGGTGTAACATGTTTATTTTATTCCCCTTATTTACTTGGGTTTCTGTAATCTTCATTTAACTGGACCTGCCTGGGGAAAACATCCAGGTCTGTGTTTGTTCCCATCTCTCTTCCCACAGCAGATTATTTTTGCAGTTTCGGTGTTCTGCAAATAGTAGATTTGGTCTTTTATCCAGACCTTCCCAGTGCTTGTGTCAGCAGACACAGCTTGGTGGGGTTTTGCTGTAGAAGAACTTTCCGAGTCATGCCATGGGGTGTAAATCTCAGCAGATAGAAGAACCACCGGCAGTTAAGACAGAGTTCCTTAGAAGATCTTGCTGGCTGGTCCAATTCTTTATCTTCTGGCAAACAGAGGTGATGTTATACTGCTTTTTTCTACTAAAAACGCTGAACAGTATATTCACTAGCAGTGAACTAATGCTTGGGGAGCATGGAGCATGGATACAGGAGTGGAGCGTCAGGCTGCAAGAGTCACAAACAAAAAAAGAGGAAAAATATATTTATTTTTTCTCTTTTGATTTTTATCCTCTGGGGAGAAAGGTCAGACAAAGCAGGTCTTCCTTCATCCTCCCTTCCTCTTCCCCTTCTTTTCTTTCAAAAGACTCCCCCGGAGACTGTGAGAATATGTCAATATTAAACAGCATTTTCCCTATAAAGATCTCTGGAGAATAACAGAAGCAACTGATTGCTCTTTCTTTCTTCAACAAACACTGGCCAGGCTCTCACAAACAGCCAACTGAGGCACAGTCAGGAAAAAACAAGTTCTTAGAGGAAGCAGTCGCCAAGGAAAATAATAGGGCAGCACGAGGGGTTTGGTGACGCAGCTGCACAGCTGCTAAGTTCAATGACTTCTCAATTGCCTCCATCTGAAGTTGTGTTCCACTATAAAATGATCTTCTGCCTCCGTAATTATAAATAGCCAGGCATGATGATTTGCTGCTTGAAATCCCAGAAGCAGCTTGGGAAAAAAAACCAAACCAAACCCTAACAACTAAGCCAACACACAACAAGAAAACAAGAATCCATCAACTCTCTACTCAGTAAGATCTTAAATGTCAAAGAGACACAATGAAGCTAGAGAGTATAGTGCTAATGCTTTTGAAGATTACTTTCTAACATCTTGCTTGGTCAAGAAGATGTTCAACACTACAGCAGTAGTGCCAACTGGTCTGTCCTTCTGTGGGAGGAAGTACACCTCGGGGTTGGTGTCACATAGACTGCTGGTTGTTTCATCTGAGCTACCTGGCTAGATGTCCCTTAGCGTCAAAGGAAAGAAACAGTAGCTTTCCTCTTTTCAGAAAGCAGAGGTTCAAACAGGTCCAAAAAGTTGTATCCTAAAAATATTTACTATAAAGCCTCCTTCCTGTAAAGAGGGCCTCAGGTGACCAGAATTGATGTACACATCTGTGCTGTACAGATCCCAAATGACTTTCAACCCTACGATCTTAAGCCAGTTTCAGAATAACAAAGGTTTTGCCTTTGGTTACTAGCAAAATTTTAATCCTAGTTTTGAATGAGTGAAAAAAATCTCAACTTTGTCTCGTGTCCTACAGAAGTAATCCATAAAGATCTGGGGCAGTGGGAGAAATGAACTCTTTCTGATTGTAGTAAGACGTGATATTTCATGGTATTGTCTGGGTTTGTCTACAAGAGCATGGGGTAGGTTTTTCAATCGAAGGTAGCAAAATGATGGATACTGCCTCACTCAGGTGCCAAGCTCACTACGCCATGATGTGCCTACCACAGCCACCTACCAGAAGTTATCTGATCAGAGTTTGAAATGCATTAATTACACTTGCCTTTCTAGCTGTTTTGCCTCTAAAGCTGTTTCTTTCCGGTCTGGAAATCCGGATGCAAGGAACATACAGCTAAACCACCAGAAATGCTCCCAAATACCTTTTTTATGTACATAAAAATGTCTGAGCTTGGAAGTCCATCATGCTGGTAGTCTTTGTGGTTAGACACGAATACTCTGTTTCCCACTGCAAGTTATGCAGGTCACCTCCTGCAAGCTGTATATCCCACTAGAAAACTAGCTATTGCTTACATTAGGGGCGTAAAGCTGCCAGTTGTGCCTCTACACAAAGACTTCACCATCTGAAATATGTTACACCTCTGGGATTAAATATTGCCATTTTGGTGTACTAAAACATTGCCATTCTGGCCCATAAATCTTGCAATGAAAGTCCCTGTTTAGGGAAAAGCAGAGCAAATCTTGTGGCAGTTTAAGGGAGTTCTGATGTTTTGAAAAGCCCTTTATAGCTTCTCAGTGGTTTGGGATGTCAGATGTTATATGAAGAGGAGAAATCAGTGGGCAGACTTTGAGGAGGTGATGAGAGGTACAGTGATAAATATATACCATTGTTTCATGTTTTTCTCCCCCAAAAGGTCTGTACATATGGTCCATGTTTTTGCTGGTTTTATTGCAGTAAATTTTCTGAGTGAGATGGTGAGAAAGTTCTCTGCCTTCTTGCTAATTGGTATCATTAGTGTTATTAGTATGAGGCTAAACAACCACAAACAGAAACTGAATGTGGTATGAAAGTTGAGGTAGCTGCTTTTTTTTTTTCTCCTTCACATCTGTAACGGCAACTGCAGAAAAAGAAAGATACGTGAGTAAATCCTGGCAAATTGAAAAAGAGCAGCCTCTGAAAGCAGCCTGGCAAGCTTCTGTAAATCACTACCACCCTTTAGAATAAAGCAAGCTTAGTTATACCATTAAAGCAATTTAGTATTTTTGATGAAAAGAAAAATAGTAATTTTTACACATTTTGTACTGGTAGGCATTACAGATTTGCCTTAACTTGGAACAATATTTGCAAAACTTACTTTTCTATTTGTTTTACCCCAAAACATAGTAGGTAATTAAATAAAATCACTATTTTCTTAAAAGAAATGTCAATCTTGTCTAAGATTATTTTTTAAATGGGCAGTATTTTCATAACACAACATTTATTTTGCATAGTACTGGGGAAATTTGACCCAACAGAGTCAATTGCTAATGCTGTCAACCCTAGTGGTATGGAGTCAGGTTCTGAAATGAAAGACTAAGGCATCGAGGTTCTATAAAAGATACCTGAAAGTTAGCTTGTCAGCTAGCAAAGCCCTTCCATGGACTTTAGGTGGATCTCTGTAATTCCACTGGCTGCTGCAGGTCAGGCACACATTTGCCTCTGTATGTGAAGGCTGTGAGAGTTTGCAGCGATTGCTATTAATTACAAAACCTGGGAAGAAGTTATCTCCTCCAGCTTGCTGAGCAAAGACCTTCCTGCATCTGACCAGGTTTGAGAACATGCTTCTGCAGAGGATAAATCAGTATAAAATATAGATTTTCCTTTTCTCCAGAAAACTCCGATTCCTGTTTAATGACACCTACATTCCTCTTCTAACATGCAAAAATTTGCTACAGGTATCATCTTGTTCAGGTCAGTGAAGTCTGGGGGGTAAATGCAAAGAGATGCTCAAGCTTCAGAAGGTCAGTGAGATAGCCAGGAGTTGTGCAGTCAAAAAATCTTAGATTTTCAACAAAAGGAACTGTTGACACATTTTCATTTTGCATGTGCAGCATGGATTTATAGTCACAGATGCACCCTGTGTGAAATCAAGCCTCTGTGGTCTTTTTTTTTACAGAAAAAAGAGAAAGGAAGAAGTCAAAGGGTGAAAAATGAGCTACGTGCCATCCTGCTTTCTCTATTAGCAGGAAGAAGAAGACGACGACGATGACGAAGAAGAAGAGAAATGCAGTTGTGGCCTGAAGTGTCAGCTAGCTCTTCCTGGGGTTAGGAGTGGTTGGATGATGCAAAGGTTTATTTAGCTGTCTGTGTCCTTATACAGTCCCATTCCCATGGCGTTTGAGGTCCAGATTCTCCAGAAGATGTAGGTGGTATGCCATGAATACCTTATAGATTACATGATTCGCTGTGTGTGGCTCACGGGTACTACATTTCCTAGAGACTGACCATAAGACAAAATTTATATGCGTGTGGCAATATCTGACACCACAGCACTGCTTTGTGTCCTGGTTTAGGGGAGAAAAAGTCAGAATGTAAACATCTTTCTTGGAGCGAAGATTTCCCGCAAGTTCATCTCGACGCTTCCAATCACAGTGGCACATTTTGATATTCATTTATCTCTAAAGACACAGCTGCAGCTCAGCCAGAAAGAAAAAAATTTACATCACAGAGAACCTGTATTGAAGGTGCGGCATTTGAGGTGACATTTTTATTTCATATATTATAAAGCACAGAAATTTGTTATTAAGTAGATGATATATCTGAATCCCACAGGCTATATGAGTAGCAGGTAAAGAAATCTTACCAATACCTAGAAAGCAAAAGACAACTATCACAAGTGCATTTTGACATTTTACACAATTTGCCCGATTTTCAATAGCAGCTATATATTAATAAGGAAAAAAAATGTGGTTTCACTCTATAGTTAGAGTCTTAAGCTAAAATTGGAACACTTTGAGAATCTGCTTCATGTCCGGTTTTTAAATTTATTCAAAACAGGAAAGAGCTGCATGAAATTAAAGCTTACTGCTTAACGATGTGTAGCAGAAGTCTTTCTGCTGTTAGTACCAAAAATACTTCAGCTCATTCTCACTGATAATTCCCCACCTCTATTTGTGCCAACATTAACAAATAGAAAGTCATATTGGTTGTGATGTACTACACAGGATAGGTTTGGTTTAGATTGAAATTCTCCCCTAAAAACAGAAAAGAAAAACCCAGTGTGCTATTTAACTTTCTTTTTGTGTGTGTGTGCAGAGATTAGGAGGATTAGAAAAGGGGGTCTTAGCAGCATAGAGGGTGTTTTGGGTTAAACCCAAGATCTAATCCCATGGCTGTAGCAATAGTATTTTGAAAAAATCATTTTTCAGCTGCTATGGTAAATGTTTCTAAAAACAGAGGAGAGGTTTACAATCTGTTACAACAATGAATCAAAATAACTCTGCTCGTTTTCCATGTTAAGTCTCAAGAGTCTTGGTAAACACCGCGTTAGCTCATTCGAAACAGGAGAATGATTGACAATGTAATGCAACCAAAACCCTGAAGGAGAAAACAGGTAGATTAGTTATTCATTAAATTAATACTCATCTACTCCTCAGAGTTCCAGTCACTGGAGCTGGGTCTGCTTAACAAATAAACTGTCCGTGGGTCCAGCACAAGTACACCGGAGAAACCTACGGCCAGATCCCAAAATCTGTGAAGAAAAACATATGCCTGAAGTTAAGCACAATTAATACATCAGTGAACATGGAAATCTGGTCCGTGCTGGAATTCTCGTGATGTGAATATTAAAACCTCCCTCCAAATCTCTGCGAGTGATCACAATTTGCCAGTCCAACACGTATTTCATCTGCCATTGGTAGCAAATCCATAGTAGCCCCAATCTTATGAGTGACTAAGACATAGCACACACACCTCTAATTAACTCCAGGTTATATATATTTTAAAACATACATGATGCATTCACATGTATTCGTTTTGCATTCACATATATAATCTATACATGTATAACACACAAAAGGAGAAATTAATATAAATAATATAAAAATTGTAGAAGTATTTATCATGGAAATGCAAAGATGAAAGATGAATTCTATGGCTAACGGAGATTAACAAATCTGACCCTGGGAGCTTGGAAAGAACTGTCCTTACCCTTGATCGGTTAAAAACTCATGGAAGTATTGGCAATAATGCAGAAAAAAATAATCTAACAGGTATTTCCTTCTGTGATTTGTACAGAGGTATCAAGTGAGATACTCATAGAACCATAGAGTCATGTAGGTTGGAAAAGACCCTTAAGATCATCGCGTCCAACTGTAAACCTTGTCCAGATCATTGGTAAAGATATTAAAGAGAACTGGCCTACAGTTAGACAGCTCTATCTATAGCTAGGCTCTTTTTTTGCCTTTTTTTTCGTTTTTCCTTTTTTCTTTTTCTCTTTTTTCTTTTTTTTCTTTTTTCTTCTTTTTTCTTCCTTATTTTATCAGCAAGTTCAGATTGTAGCTTGTAGCTGTTTTAAAAACTATCATCTGAACTGTCTAGCAGTTCATGCTAACTTTCTGTAAACCTTAGAACTGTTGCGATGCTCCATGAATAGCGCCAAGTGAGACTGGAAAATCTGACATTTTTAAGGGCTTCTAATTGATGAACATATAAATAAGCATCAAAGGGTAGATTTTGATGGGATTTTTAAGCCATGCTAATAACTTTGCAGCTGATAAAATAAACTGAAATTGGAAATGATAAACTGATGTAAATGTCTGGGGAAGAAAAAGGACGATTTTGATTGCATTCTGTGCAGACCACAGGAATGAGAGTTAAGTGGCAGTAAGATGGTGAGGGAGGGGGTGGCTGTGGTAAATAAACTCTGACTTTAATACAGATAAAATGTTTTCTGCAGCTTATTTGAAAAGTAGGGGGTTTGCAATTCATATCTATTCCAGACTGTGATCGATGCTGGACTAGTTGTTGAACTCCTCCTCTGCTTCAGTTCCTGCACCCATTAGAGGGAACTGGTAACAATCCCTAACAAGAAGCACCCTGCAATCTCAGGCAAATAAGCTTATGCTATCAAATTGCAAATGCTGTCTCTATGATGTGATTAAAAAAAGTGAGACTCGGTGAGCCTGTGTGGTCTGCAAGAAGATAGACGTCTAAATGGACATCGCCTCCTCTCTGATGTTCAGTGTCTTCACTGAAACCTTAGTTCATGACTGTGAATACGTGCTTTTATAGATGGCTGAATTCAGTGTCTCAGCAGGGTAAAGGCAGCGTGCCCAGTTACTCAGGGTGATGTATCTAAGCATCCTAGTGTTTAATTTGGACTGGCTTTCAGCTGAAAGTTTAAATTTTAATGATTTTTTTTTTTTTTAAAATCCTGGTAAGTCACCGTCCATTCTCCAACATGTTTTGTTTTCCTGGCTCAAATTCATACTCTATGTTTTTTCTTTATCAGAAAGAATCAGTTTTGGTGGGGGTTTGGGGGTTTGGTTTTTTTATATATGTTTTCTTTGTGTGTCAAGTCTCGACTAGAAAATTCTCATGAGATGATATTAAGACTCTCATAATTTAAAGACAGAATAGTAAAAATAAAATTAAAGTATCCCTTAGAATATTTCTTTTTTAACCTTCATAAACTAATGCCATACTTTGTATCATGGGAAAAACTCAAAGCTAATATGTCAAACAAGATAAATTCAGCCTTGCCAGAAGATCTTCCACTTTCTTGTAACTTTTTGAGATGAAATGTCCAGTGCTTGACTCCGAACTGGGAGAAGTCAAAGGGCAAGGGTGCCCATTTTTTATTGGGTTTGGGGGGAAAAAAATCCCGGTGGAAAAAAAATCCCAAATGAACTTTGCTTCCAATGGGGAACAGTTTGTGAAATGTGACTGGCTGCTGTCTTAATTATATGAATGTTATGAAAAACTTGAAGTAATTTATGAAAGATATTTGCATTAATACTTAGACATATAGGCTCATTAATATGATCTGTTGTCATCCAAGACAAAAAGGTAGGTAGCAAGTAAGGGCAGGTTCTTAAAGTCCATGATGGTACTCATGTCTATAAGCTGTATCCGTTGCTGAAAAGGCGTTGTATCTCCCAAATTGTTTTCAACCAGGTAGAAGTGAGCCCATGGCCAGTAGCTGACTGGTCTGACCGACTGTGCTGCGGAGTAATGCGTTATTGTGCAAAAACTGTGCCTGTGTTGACAGATCTTATCTGCGCAATGACAGCAGGCGTTTGTCTGAAAAAGTTGATTTTTTGGAAAAGAGCCTTCATTATCAGCCAGCTGCAAAGTAACTCAGTGTTTGAACAACCAGGAACGGGAAAAATCCCTATAAACATCTTTGCACGTTAAGAATGCGTTTGATTCTGGAAAGCCTGAAACATCTGGGAGCTGTTGGAGTGTTTGCACTATGAGAACCAGCTGATGGTTTAAAGGTGCGCTAGAAGTGGCTAACTGCGAGTCACCTGTCAGCCTCCTCATAAATCTGCTAGAAAGCACAGACTGGCTGGTATTCTCTATTTTTATGCATGGAACAATATAGCAGCAGGTGAATTCAATATAAGACAAGTAATCTGTGCGCATTATACAGTATAAACTCATCAGGCAATTATTTTGATCCTGGCAAGACTTCTGAGCAAGCCAGTTTTGAGGAAAATAGAAGAAAAGATTTATTCCATTTTCTTTGATTTCTCAAGATGCAAAAAAGCATCCAGCCTTTCTGCTACTAAAGCATTCGGAAGACCCAGTAGGGATGATATTAGAGCTGCATGTTGTGTGCCTCACCACTTAGGTTAGGTTGGCAAATTAAATGGCCTCTTGCTTCGTGATCCCTGTCTTTCCACTCCCACCCACTGGTTTTTGCCAAATTGTCTTTTCCAAACGGTTGTGGCATACAACCTTGGGGAAACATCAGGCAAAGAAAGGGAGGATTTAAGAACAGAAAAATCTGAGAAATTCAAACTTTTTAACAAGAATTCCTACATTTGTATTACCTATATACAATATTGTAAATCGGGGGTGGGGGGTGGAGGGGAAGTAGTGAGGCAAGATGTATTCATTAGCTTATCATGAAATGATACTAAATAGGAAATCTTCATTATAGCATGGAAATTAGTAATTTCCTCAAAATAAACTTTTATTTTTGTGGAAAAAACTCCATTATCTAATAAATATTGATGAACTCTATTTTCAGTGGTGACACTGAGCAACAATATCAAGAAGGCAAAGAGTAAATCCAGACACCAGTCAATCACTTTCGTCTTCAAATATGGACAAGGTACTAGTCTTTGTGATTGCAATTACAAGCTGCTGAGAACTGGACTAAGAGCAACAAACTCCTATTGCATTTGTCATGGAACAGCCATAATTTTATGTGAAGGGGTGACTTGGATTTGAGCCAAGTGGCCAGCTGGAAAATATACAGCCAGTTTTAGGATCTGTATAAATTACTATGTTGAATCCTTATGAAGAAACAAAGCTAAAAGTGTTCAGATCCCTTTGAAACATTGCAAGAATCAAATTGCAGACACATCAAACCAAATGGAGATCAGACCTTTTCCCTTTCCTTTCCTCTTTCCTTTTCTCTTTCCTTTTCTTTTTTCTTTTCTTTTCTTTTCTTTTCTTTTCTTTTCTTTTCTTTTCTTTTCTTTTCTTTTCTTTTCTTTTCTTTTCTTTTCTTTTCTTTTCTTTTCTTTTCTTTTCTTTTCTTTTCTTTTCTTTTCTTTTCTTTTCTTTTCTTTTCTTTTCTTTTCTTTTCTTTTCTTTTCTTTTTTCTTCTCTTCTCTTCTCTTCTCTTCTCTTCTCTTCTCTTTCCTTTTCTCTTTCCTTTTCCCTTTCCTTTTCTTTTTCTTCTTCTTCTTCTTCTTCTCCTCTCCTCTCCTCTCCTCTCCTCTCCTCTCCTCTCCTCCCCTCTCCTTTGCACCTTTCTTTTCTCTTCACCTTTCTTTTCTTCTACCCTGCATATGGTAATAAATAAAAATGTGACTCTGCAGTCACAAGGTGTGACTGATACTCTCTGATACTCTTCTCAGGGAGTGCATATAGTCAGTAAAAGCAATATGATTATACAATGGTCTGTACTTTTTAGTTAAATAAAACAGAGCGAGTTTAACCTCTAAGAAAAAGTTTTCCTCAAATCAGAGGAGTTTTACCCTGATCAGGATGAATTCCAGGACAGCTTAGGTGTATGCTGCATTTTAAATATACTGAGCTCAGATATTGACCATTGTGAAGTGAAGCGAGTAGGACCTTGAGCTTCATTCAAAGTATGTGAAGAATCAGAGCTGCACCCAAATTGTCACTGAAGAGATGGGCTACAATATTTCACACTAACATTTCCTAAATTATGAAGGCTTTTACACTAAATAGATAGCTGTTGCTGCTGTTGAAGTGAGAAATACAAAGGCACAAGTCACTCTGGTTACTTGAAAAAGAAACAGAACACATGGTTCCATAGAAATGGCCTAGATGTCGTCTTCTTTTTTTGTAGCCTAATGAAGGTATATCTCAATAATCAAAATCATTACGCTTCGATTCAAAATACTAAACCCAATGTATAATTAGAATAAATTGCAATAGCAAAATCTGGTCCTAGTCTCTAATACTGTGAGAGTTTGTTGGTCTACCCCAGATATATAAATACAGAATTAACAAAATTTTTAATACTGATTTTTAATACTGATGCTGAAGCAGGACAAAATTTGAATCAACACTAAAGCCAGTTTCACAATGTTGGTGGTGGAGCTGGATATAGTGATAGACAGATATAATGTCAACAATTACCCTTAGTCTCTTAGAGCCCGAAGACACATTTTTTGGTACACAATGAAATTGTTCTCGTGACATCTCTTGCAACATTATCTTATTGTTCAAATAGGATTTGAATATGAAGTGGATATATTTTTTTAACTCTACAAATTTGTGACAACTGTTTCTTTACAACAGATGTTTTGTTCCTCTGGGAGAATCTCCCAATTAGTGGTGGCCTTTTGTAAGAATGCTTGTTTAAATGAGGCTTCTAACTTCTTTGGCTGAAAACTTAAAAAACAACCCGTAGCATTTTATCGTTGCCTTGAATCTTGAGGCTGTACTTACTTCTGCAATTAGATCAGCTTTTTTTTTTCCAGTTACTTTTCTAAATCCATTTATGGTGATGCAGAAGGTAATATGACCAATAATGGAAGATTTAGAAGACTCCCATAGAATAGCTTTAATCCGATCCTCAATAGCGTGCAATAAAATTCTATCCTTTAGTAAAGAGTTATCAGATCTCAGAAAACAACCTTTACAACCCTACTTTCCAGTTCTAAATAAAGTCTTCTGATAAGACTATTATTAGGATTTTCCTTTCTGGGGCATAAATGAATTCAAATACCCCTTTTGAAAGCCAGACATCTAACTGCTGCATGCGCTGCAGTGAATTGGGTCTCCTTTCTTACTGCGGACTGGAACCCCTTCAGAGCAACCACTGACTTCGCTCTGTGCGTGTGCAGCCTGAAGCTTACAGCCAGAGCCCAGCTACTACTGAACTCTAAATAAGTGCATTGACTCACACACTCACTCGGACTTAGCCTGGGTTTGTGGTTTGATAGATTTCCCAAAAGCTTCGAGAATTTAGTCTGAGATTTTTTGCGTGCCTGGCATATGGTTTAACACACAAGCAAGAGTGTGGGAATACACTTTTTTTTTTTTTTTCTACTTCTCCCTCATCAATAGTAAAAGACTTCATCTGTGAAATTTTCTAACGTAGACCAGAGTGCAACAGTGGAGCCACAGAGGTAGAAGTCACTGAACCTAAGTAGTCATGGACCGAGCAGTTCTGGGATCAGTCCTACGGCTCACATGTAAGCTGTCACCTCCATTGCAGCTTCCTCGATGTTCTCCTGAAGTCCTTATCCCCATGGGGGCTACGGGCAGTGTCTGTCAGTCCACCCCATACAGCAGAAGTGCTGCAGTCAGCAATGAGCTTAGTCATTAAGAGCAAGAAGGGACAGCAATTGCCTCACTTTTGTACTTACAGGAACACACACGTTACGGAAAGGGGTTTTTTTGTTTGATTTTTTCCATGTCTTTTATTTCTTCCTTTCCACATCTGAGATGGAAAGATCAACAAATCCATTTCATGAATCACAATAAATATGTTAGCTAATTGCACTGGAAGCAAGAATGGGAAAAACTGAAATTTCTTACTCAGTGTCCTGTGAATGCTGTGTGATTCCCGCCCCAAGGGGAAAAACAAAGACCCAATTGAATCAGATTATGAGGACTAGGGTCTGAGAAGCTATCTCAGATAAGTTTTAACTGAGATTAGGTACTGAGGTCCAGTATCACAATACTGAAACCTCTCTCCTCAAGCACCATCAATGCTGAGAAGCATCTAAACTCCAAAGCTGCACATACCCACAGCTGCATCTCTGCACGTATCCTGTCAGTGCAGTTGTGATGAGTTTCATAGTTATGCCAAAATTTATGTAGGATGTTGGAGTCTCTGTTCCACAGCTTGCTCTTGTAGGTGTCCTTGAAGGGGTGCTATGCTATGGTATTATCTGGCTCCTTGTGGTGGTTGCATCCTTCTTTAAAAAACAGAACAAACCCCAAACTATGCTTTCAATACAGCATGCTTGTGACTCTGCCACTTGCCCAGGAAATGTGGAATCTATTCGTTGTTTAAGGGAGTTCAAACTGACGTGTCTCATCTCCTCCTAAGTTGGCTTAACTAAGTCACTGTTGGGGAAAATGGCAAAAACTGTGCTTTGGTGAGAAAAAATATTTAAGAATTGTCATCTCTGAACGAGAGCATAGCAACGAGCACTATCTTAGCTTATTGAGCAGAGTCACCTAGGCTTGGTCCTTGGGTCTTAATTTTGGAATTTTACCCAAAGACATTTTTAATGGGATGCTCCTCAGGTGCTCAGGACCTAGCACAGATTTCTGGACTCAGCTCTGGGAGCAGGTACTTCACAGCAGGTCACTTGGACACAAAGTCCCTCTGTTATTGACAGTTCTTTCCTTTCACATGATTTTTTTTTTTTTCCAATTGTGCTTAGTTATTGGCTATTTTTTAGAGAGCTTTCTCTAAAAGCAGTGGAAGAGAGCCCTGAATGGGCTCTCCTAATGGAACAAAGCCTTAAATCAGTGTGAAATGCTCTCAGAAAGAGGTTGTCCATACACATCCTTTCTTCTTTGTGGGTGGCTCCAGAGAATAATGATCCTATTTCTTATACAGAGGCAAAAAGGCAAGACAGGGGAAAAGGTTGACCTAACTGTAACCATCACTGTAAGCAGCTCAGGGGGATGAGGGTAATGCAAACACAGTTCCATAAGATGGAAGTTGCTTTATTAAAAGCATCTGGCACACAGAGAAATGGGATATTTTGGCACCATCAGAAACTTTATCAAGACGTAGCCATGTAAGGCTGCGTTGATTGTTATTTATAGCACCAGCTTAGAGGGGGTATGGAAATTATACCAGGAACCTCATTAGTATCAGCATGAGAGCCATGGCCAATCTTGCTGCTCTAGCAATTGTATTCATTCCATAGCACAGATACAGCAAGCGGCCAGGGAGAAATCTCAGTGCCTTTCAGCCTTATTATGGAGGAAAAATGTGAAAATGGAGAGCAACTACAATACTGACCAGACAACATCTTTCAGGGATGGTTACCCGTCCTTTCTAGAGTCACAGACACATGCTGACATCCCGCCTGCCAGCTAGCCTCCAGTGGAAAGCAGATTTCTGTTTTCTTCAGAAGTTAAACTATTGGAAAGGGGAAAGTTTCTAGAGATAAAGCTTTAAAAATCTGTGACTGTTTTCTTCAGAGGAGAGTTCACTATAAACCGCAACAGTCAAGGGATGACATATGCCATTAGCGGATGTGCAAGTTATCTGCTGATGCATTCAGTGTAGTGGAACCTGGCATGAAATTGTTTTAATTGTAAACCTCTTATCACTTTGAGAAGTTTTCAGTCTTACAGGCACTCATTTTCTTTAACTAAGTCACCTGACACTGAGCCAAGTCAAAGAGGTGGCTGATTTGACTGATTTATTGTTTAAACCAAGATGCTGCCAATTACTAATATTACCTATAAAATGCAAATACTACTATAGGTGTCACAGCTCTGACTTGTCGCTAAGTTTCAGGCAGTATCTATCTGCTACAGTCTCATTCTGAGTGTTTGGTGTGCTCGTGGGTTTTGCTTCAAAGCCCTTATTCAGATCTGAGCAGCTGGTGTGTCTGTCACACTAGCTCTTGTCAAGGGAAAAGCTGAGAGAGGCTTGGTTTTCAAAGGGTTTGAAGTACTGGTATGTATATTTGAGTGCTTTGGTACTTAGCATGTTTGCAGACTGTATCACCAGAGAATTGCAGGGGGGACAGACTGAACTTGAGGAGTCTCAGTCCATATAAAGAGCAGAGCTGCAAAAATGTTATTGAAAAGAAAAATCATGGCTTGAACTGTAGAATTTTCCCTATGTGCTTGCTACTGCTTATTGTCTGCATTTAATAACATATCCAGATTTTTAAAATTCAAACTCCTATGCAATCTGACTTTAATCTGCTAGTTTTATATCAGGTAGATGAGTGGAAAAAGACATGCAACAGCACTATATTTTGAAATTCTGCATTCCTGTGGGAGTCTGTTAATTTTCAAAGGTTACAGTGCAGACTCTAACTGAACAACTGGAATAGAAGTTAACAGTCTGACAGTTTTAAGAATTACGCCTTTGCTGAATTGGATTTAAAGTTGGTTTGGGGTTTTGTTGGTTTTGTTGGGTTTTTTAATGAAGGTTTATCTTTCATTCTGTACTGGCCATAATGTGTTTCTTTTACTAGATTCTTTATTCATAGTAAACGGAGTGATAAAGTGCACATGAAATACAGCCATGTCAGTAATTGAAACATCTGATTTAACTTGTCTCTCCACTTTGGTGCAGTCATTCCTAATTGCTTTACCTCTGAACTTTTTTTCTCTGTGGATTAATTACCCAGAAAACTTATCCTGACAGCCTCACTCATATCTGGAGTTACATTATGCTCAACCAGTGCATCCATCCAAATTTTTTCCTTTGGGCTGAATGTCAGTTTAGTACATTCTCTTGTGTTATACTTTGGATATTACAGGAAAGTCTGAAATGTCTGGGCCTTGGATATGCCATTTTCAGGTGGGAATTTTCATATGCAAATTTGTTTTCTTCTTTTTAATAGCATTCCAATCTGATCTGCCCTTTGCAACAGTTCTCTTCACGTCCTTACAAGGGTTATTTAGATCTACTACAACATATGTGCACCTGAATTGGCACTTTAAAATTTATTCTTCTTAATTCTTTCCCTTTATTGTGAAAATTCAGGTGGAGAAACAACACATATCCTCGATTGACTAAGTGATATAATTTTTCTCACTGCCAGTGCAGAGATCCTTCTGCGTCATTTGCCTACGACATCGCTTCCTCTCCTGGACATTATTACATTTGCAGACAAACTTCCTAGTAGGCATTTTTACTGAGAAATTACCTGCAATATGCATTTGTCTGTAACTCTGGAAGAATGTCTCTTATTTTCTGATAATTTTTTATGCTGCTCCATTTAAGATTAGACTTCTGCAATGAGAAACTTCCAAACACCAGAAGACCTTTTTAATTTGCTCTCTTGTCAGCTGTCAATAGGTGATCGAAGTTATGTAATCGGGTATTTTCTGGGCCACAACTGTTGAAAAGGGAATCACCCTGTTATTCTCAAATGAGCTATTAAATAATGATAGAGGATGGCATGGCTTCTGGTAACTGCACTTGAAGTGTAGCAGACAGACGTTAAACATCCTGTGCCTCCCATTTATATAAACATCGGTTTGGAAACCACTAGGTTCCGTAGGCTTCGAAATCCTCAGTAACCACCTGGCTACCATTAGAAATTACATGTACAAGCCTAACTTCAGGACGTGAGTGACCACTTGGGAGATGTGGGTTCGGGATCATGCCCAGGCTGTGACTAACACCTGAGCTGGCGTGACAACTGGCAGCCAAAGGGATGCTTTTCATACATCACTGGATCAGGGCAGAGGAGGGGAGCAGAAGATAAAAAGGACAAATAGCAAGGACCAACAACATTATATTTATACCTTGCAAGTCATCACTCCTTTTAGTTCCTTAAAAATTTAGCTGGACTACAGAACCATGAAAGAGACGTGCCTGCTTTCCTAGAAGGAAATTATGTTTCCTACATGAATGCTTCTAAGGCTTCTGTGTCACGTACTTTGGATTGTTTAAGGATACTCACCGTGCCCAGTACCTGCACCTAAGTTAGAAAAAGCATTATTCTCCATTGGCTATAGGAAATAAGAGCTCCCTAAGATAGGTTTCCTACGGCTGAAATATATGAATATGTCCTTTTGTAACTTAGGTTAGGTACCCATTCGAGTGTGGGTAGGGAGGGAGCGGTAACCATGCTTTAACTTTGGAGTCCAGAAGTAAGAGTTAAGGATGTAAAATAATTTTAAATATTACGTAGAGATTCCCACAGAGATAATGACAGCCAAGGAGAGAATTTGATAAAGTAGGTAGGGGAGGAAATGCTATTAGGTAAATTGGAAATCTGGGGTAATGTGGTGACAGGGAACAGTCTGAAGAATAGAGGAGTGTCTGGCAAATGTTACATAACTGAAATTATTCTGGCCAGCTTTGGGTAGAGAAGAGCCAAAACCCAGAGCAGGCTCTGGTAAGGACCGCCCAGAAGGAAGAGCTGGAATGGAAAAAACTTGTGAAGCACTTTCCAACTGTCCCAAATTCCTTTGTCAGTAATGCAAAGTGCTCTTTACCGATTGCCTTGGATGGGGCTGGAGGTGGTGAGGTAGTGTCTAAGCTTTAGCATGTACCTAGCAGCTTTCGCGCATATGCAAACCGAACTGGAGAAGAGAAAGATGAGTCCCCAGTATTGCTGCAGAGAAAAAAAGAATAATTTGTATTCAATTGCTGAATTTTGCCCAGTTTGCCTACCAGCACTAAGCCATTGTAAGAACACTCAGCTCATTGTCTCCAGAAAACACATTACCAGCGGAGCAGCTGTGGTGTTTTAGTGAAGCATCTAAAATTAAATCACATGAAGCTGTCTAATTTCTTATTTTCCCTTCCAGTAAAGCCTGTTTTCTGGTTCAAAAACATCTTGAGTGCCCTCAGCTTTTCATGACCTACATTCCATGCATTAGATAATCTCACCCTGCCCCCCACCAGTGACGGACACCCAAGGACAAAATGTCAATAATATTTTCCCAGAAATAGAGATGATGATACATGTCTGAGTCAGGGATAGAGAAACCAAAGGGTCAATAAACAATACAGGCACAGAAAGATGAAAATGCAAGAGAATCTGCTGGAATTTGTTGTCTTCATAATTTTACATGAATACTTCAGTATGTTCAGTATCAAAATGGTGTTATTTGTCTTTCAAAGACTTTGATGTGAAATAATTATGGTTTTGCCATTTTAAAGATATTGCTAAATTAGACATTTGATTATTTATTTTTTTTTTAAAAAATAATTCTTTACTGTGTAAATTGCTCTGGGCAATTGTTTTTAATATATATGTATACCTCAAATGTGATGATGCAATTCTTAATTTTCACCTGGATACTTATTAATGACATCTGTTTGCATGACATATGAGTGTTTTAACCATATATTAGGTATACATTCTTGAAACATGTCTAAGCAGTGTAATTACTGAAGTTGTGAAGCAGAGGCACACAGAGAGATTTAAAGACAGCATAATTTTTAGGACAACCCAGAGCAACCAACCATGTACTGGCCTAAAACTGATGACAGCCAGGAAATATGTAGCCTCCTTAAATGTCTAAGTATCCTTTTCTGTCTTGATCCATATGATTAAAATCTCATACTTTGGAACATTTAGCTTTCTTGATAGTATGAGATTAAAGATCGTGATCCAAATGGGGGTGGTGGTGGTTAATCTGTTGCTTTTTGGAACAAGAATGCTGCTGAGGAGCTTTAGAGGGTACCGAAAGAACAAAGGTCTTTTTAGCCAAGTATCCTGTATTTTTGAGTGGCCAGTAACATCTTATGAAGAAAGAGAGTAAGAACAGGGCAAGTAATCAGTGGTATGTAGTCCAAGTATTATTTTCCCAGTAAAATATTCCCATGTGACTTGGTGAATGTGAGCTTCAGGTTGTATCTGCATTTTTGTGTGCAATAGGTTTCCTAAAAAGACTTCCCTTTCATTTAATTTATCTGGTTGCTATAAGAGGATCAGTCTACATACTCCCTCTTTTAATATATTGCCCCTACGCATCTGCAGAGTATTCTCGAAGACAAAATGCTAGATTATACAACCAGAACTGGTTCTCCCTTTGGGATGGTGCCTTACATTCAGCCTTAAATTGCTTGGTTTCTCTGGTTAGATTGACTCAGGGTTGCACAGTTGTACAGTCTACTGTGTTGGGTTTGCGTGGCAAGGTTTTGGTAGCAGGGGGGCTACAGGGGTGGCTTCTGTGAGAAGCTGCTAGAAGCTCCCCCTGTGTCTGACAGAGCCAATGCCAGCCGGCTCTAAGACGGGCCCGCCGCTGGCCAAGGCCAAGCCAATCAGCGCCTCTGTGATAACATATTTAAGAAGGAAAAAAACAGTTAGAGAGAGAGAGCTTTTGCAGCCGGAGAGAGGAGTGAGAAGATGTAAGAAACTCTGCAGACACCAAGGTCAGTGCAGATGGAAGGGGAGGAGGTGCTCCAGGCACCGGAGCAGAGATCCCCCTGCAGCCCGTGGTGAAGGCCATGGTGAAGCAGGCTGTCCCCCTGCAGCCCATGGAGGAAGGATGAGGGGGTGTAGCGATTCCACCTGCAGCCCGTGGAGGACCCCACGCTGGAGCAGGTGGAGGCACCTGAAGGAGGCTGCGGCCCGTGGGAAGCCCACGCTGGAGCAAGTTCCTGGCTGGACCGGTGGACCCGTGAAGAGGGGAGCCCACGCCAGGGCAGGTTTGCTGGCAGGACTTGTGACCCCGTGGGGGACCCAACGCTGGAGCAGTTTGCTCCTGAAGGTCTGCACCCTGTGGGAGGGACTCCATGCTGGAGCAGGGGAATGATGAGAGGAGTCCTCCCCCTGAGGATGAAGAACTGGCAGAAACACCGTGAGATGAACTGACCGTAACCCCCATTCCCCGTCCCCCTGTGCCGCTGAGGGGGGGAAGGTTGAAGCCAGGAGTGAAGTTGAGCCCGGGAAGATGGGAGGGGTGGGGGGAGGTGTTTTAAGAGTTGATTTTATTTTCTCATTCCTCTACTCTGTTTTGCCTAGTAATAAATTAGATGAATTCCCTCTCTCAGTTCAGTCTGTTTTGCTCGTGACAACAATTAGTGAGTGATCTCTCCCCATCCTTATCTCGACCTACAAGCATTTCGTTATGCCTTTTCTCCCCTGTTTCGTGAATGAGGGGAGTGAGAGAGCGGCTCTGGTGGGCACCTGGCCTCCAGCCAGGGTCAACCCACCACATCTTCATTCCTGGAAGTTTTCAAGACCAGGCTGGACAACATTACAGGTGGCTTGATCCAGCATTGGTGACCAACCTGCTTTCAGTGGGAGGCTGGACAAGGCGACCTCCAGAGGTCATTTGCAGTTGACATTCTATGATTCTGTGATAACTGATGTGGTTGACGGGATCTGAAATAGAAATTTCAGTTCTTGTGGTGAGGCATTTGTAACACTTAGGACCATAATTGGAAAATGTGGATGAATCCAGTGTAATAGTATTTGTCTCTGTAGTCCCATTCACATTAAGGAGAAGCGATTATAAATTGAGCTGGTTCAGTTACTTGTATTAGCAGATCAGTCGCACAGACTTCAGCAGAATATGCTGGATGGCTTCAGTGGTTGGATGGAAAAGTGTTTAATCAGAATTGCAAAGTGGCAACGCACCAGCCAGTGGTTTGCTGTGACTCTGCTACAGAGGGCCTTTATGCCTCCATTTCTGTGTCCAAAAAATCAGTTTTTAGATTCTGTAATATGCTTTGTAAATATTCTGCTTGACACACTAATGAATTCTTTTTTCTGTTTTGATGGTAAGTCCGTGGCTGTGGATATTTCAGATAGGCCAAGTAAACTGAGATACCAAATTTTGTTACGTACACAGGCAAGGAATTTGATGATATGAATCTATCCCATAGGTGCCTGACTTGGTTTCCTAAGAGGACTTTGATGCCTTTAGACACCAGGATTTTCAGTTCATTAACCCTCTGAGTGCAAAGAATAAGTGTGTATGAAGTACATTGGCTCCCTTTGAACAGCAGGGGGAAAATTAGACATCTTGGAAAATACATAACACATTTATTAAGCAGGCAGAAGATTAATGCTAACCAATAGGAAAAACTAAGAGCGGGGTTTTTATATGTTATGAATACTATCCCTCTCCAGAGCATAGACTCTGGATTCAAGCCTACAGAATGGTGTATCCATTCATCTTAGAGCCTAGGGTCTTCTGTGGCTAGACATTTACATCTGGTTTTTGAAAGAATAACACTCATGCTTTTCTTTAAAAATAGGACTATTGAAGACAAAAGTGGTACCCTTGTTTTATGTAATAGTTTTATGATTTAAGCAGTTAGCAGGAAAAGAGCTGGTCCAGGCAGGTACTGAATGTAGGGCATATGATGGTGGTGTTCATATTAGACGCCAGTGCCCTGGCCAGAGAACTGGAGCTCTCCCTCTACACTGTGCCCAAAGAATCCAAGGTCCAGCAGGAAACAAAGCCAGAAGGGGTATGCAACTTGGGGCTAGTGTGGAGGGAGGACTCAGGTTTTGGTCTGTTCTAGCACAGCTAAAATTTGCAGTGAAAAGTCTTTGAATAGAATATGGGAAGAAAACTTGTATTACATATACAAACATTATTCTGTCCTTTTCAGGATTAGGATTTTCTTGAGATTAGGCATCTCTCTAAATTAGCTGGTTGGACCTCTTTGGGCACAACCAGAGGAATGGTTTGTTCCTGTATCTCAGATAGGCACAGGGCAGGCAGCATCTAGCCTGAGGCTTTGGGGTATCGGTACCTTTATTCCAGCAAAATCTTCTCTTCATGGTCTAAGTTCCTCACTGGCTGTAGTTCTCGATGGCTTGCTTAAATCTACACTGTTTAAACCAAGGGCTGAACCCACATCACCTCAGTCTAGCCTACAGCCTTATTACAAAGCCATCGCTCCTCAAGTATATAGTACTGTTTTAATAAGCAGCCCGCAGGCTTGTAAGTTTGTGGATGATTTCCTCCTCTGATAATTTTCTCAGATTTCCTCCATTTCAGGAAGGTGAAAAGGCTTTTCTAAGAAACCCTCAAACCAACAGTGCTTGATCAGAATCCCAGCGAGTCAATGAAACCTCTCTTTTGATCCTTGCAGTATGAAGACTTGGAGAGTAAAGACAAAACATAAGCTGCTTTAGCTCGAGATAAGCGTCAACCTTTCTGCTGTAGACAAGAGAAAGAATTTAATTCCATGGAGCTGAGCTTTCTGTGGTTGATGCTGAATGAAAAGAAAAGCTTTGATGGCAGTGGTGGACACAAAGTGAAACTGTATAAAGTTTGAGGCCGAGCCAAACAGTGGAAAAAGCAGTGACTGACTCTTCTTAAGCTTAGCTGTAGGTGAAATAGCACCTTAGGTTTTTCCAACTAAAAAGTCAGAAATTTCTGGGGGTTTTTTGTTTAGTATACAAAACTCAGAAAAAGTATCCAAAGTGATTTGTAATTTTCTAGTTTGGTTGTACAAATAAATAATTGAACATGGAACTGAACTCTGGACAATGTAAATTCTGATACCCAGGATAAAATTCCTGATACCAGGAACACAGAGAACAAAATCTGATGTGATGAAAAAAAAAAACAAAAACCATGATGAGCAATTCATATATTAGGAAATTATATGTGTAGGCACATGTGGAATCTTTTAATATGCCACAGATATATTTAGAGATCCAAATCAGGCACTCAAATCTTAGGAAATAATTCTTTGTGCACAAGCATTTTTCTTCCATTGACATCATGCAGCATTTTCCACAGGCCCACTACATCATCGTGGTACCAAATGAATTAAGAAAGGCCGATTTATTATTTTTACACTGACTTCTGAGTTTTAGACTACGTACTATTCAAATTCTTTTATTATTCATTACGGTTTAGGCCACGTCCTAGCTGGAGATTACTGCCATTATGAGTTAGGTGACCGGATTGTGTGAATGCTCTTTGGTTCAGTGCAACATCAGACAGGTCTGAGCATCTTTCAGCAAGAAGTTACCAGAATTTAAACTGATATGGAGGAGAAATTTTTAGGCACTTCATCTGGTGTTGATGCAGTCCATTGGGACAGCTAAATTCACCAGAGGAATAATAATTAACTTTTTGGCATAGAGGGCAGTGCCATCTTAAACTACGGTACCCATTTCTGACCAGGCCTGATTTCCTATTTCTTTTCTTGTAAAAGAAATAGAGGTATTCATAATATGTCATTGCTGAACTCAGCAGGGTGCCATCAAGCAGTTAAATAATTTATAGCAGAAGTAAATGGACATAATTTATAGAGACCAGCTGTGAAGGAGGAAAATGCACATAGGTCACCAATGGGTTTCACAGCTACTATCTGGCAACAGCAAATGATGAGAATTAGGAAGCTGGGTATCCATTACAGGCTAAAAAAAGTATGCTATGACTCCCAACCTGTCACTTCATGTCTCACCTTCTCCAACATCTTCCTATGACTGCATTGATTCTCCTGGGTTTCTTATTCCATGTAATATGATGAGCCACAGTCCCCATCTTCCAGCAAAGGTTTAAATTTTTGTTCACTCATTTTCAGAGCATCGTTCCCTTCGCTGAGCTGTTTTTATCCCCTCTCACATCCTTAGCAGACCATTTCTCCTCTCTGTTCCCTCATATCCAAGTTCATGTTTCATCTGCATTTGCATCAGCTAGTTTTCTGTACAAAAATGTCTGTACTCCAAAAAGGAGGGAATCTGGAAGATACAGGTATTTATCATTCTGAAAGTCCAGCACTACAGGAGATGTGAGAAGCTTAAGGCTGCTCAGTGACAACAGAATTGGTGCTGTTCAGCTTTTAAAACAGAAGCTGTTTCTGCTGAGCCCATTTAAACTGTGATTTCATCAAGTTTATCTTGTAAAACTTTGTCTAGATTTGATGGAAAACAGTGAAAGCATACTCCCTGTAAAAAGTGTTATTTTATTGTGTTTCCAATACGTGTTGTAGCATAGGCTTCTAGCTTCTCCAAGAAAATATCTGTGTAGTTTTAAGGTTGCAAAAAATGTTTAATTTTCCCAGTTTTGTTCTTGGAGAAAGCTGAACAGTTGCACAATTTTGGCTGATACTTGCCAGTAAAATTCAGCCTAAGGCGAAATTTTCTGAGTACCATTCAAAATTTCAGCCCAAATGGTTCAGATCTGGCAAAGCTATAAGATGTTGAATACAGAGTCTTGTAAGTGGAAGTGTTAGGAGGGTTTAATAGTAGGCAGTGCTACCAACCCCACCTACAGGATATCTTAAATCTACTATTCGGTCTATAAATTAGATCATGCTAAAAGTAATAGCAAAATACAAAAGTAACAAACACGTTTTTATGAAACCTGAAATGTAATAAAAACCTATAGATCCTTAAGCTGATATATAAATGTATGTTCTGATCTTGCAGATCCTCCTAAGCAGAGGCAGAAGTCAACGCTTTTCAGTTGCGGTGTTGGTATTCCAACAACAGCCTATTGGCAAAGCTTCGCTACCTTGATCTGCTAAATAAAATTTCTGTGGGAGTTCCTGTGCTCTGCAGTTCATGTCCTGAAATCTCTGCTCAGTCATTATATGGACCAACTCCCACTGAAGCCAAGTTTCTCCGAGAGAGTATTGAGCAATCACTGAATAAGGACCTTCATGTGTAGAAACATTTTTACTGTAACTCTGACATGTAGTGTAGTTTCTGTGATATTTTTATGATAAGGGAGAGCCGGATCAGGGTGTACATGTGGAGGTGGGAGTGAGAGAGCAGTGTAATAATTAACATCTAGCAGACCTAAATTCTTTCTCAGTTGCTGGAAAGCAGCTGTTAAAGGGATCAAAATGAAGAAAGAACAGTTGTTTTGGATGAATAGCTCCACTAATGTTTTCCAAAGTTTATGTTGAAACTGTGGCGGGCAAGCAAATGGAGAATGCAACAAAATGTTAGGGATCAAAATGGAGTTTTATTGGCAGATAAAGCTGGTGGACAAACTGATGAAAGGATGGGCTTCTCTCTTTCTCTCTCTCTCCCCCCTACCCTTCCTCTCTTTCTTTCTTCAAATCCTAAATTTAAAAAAAAAAAAAAAAAAAGAGAAAAGAAAAGGAGATGGGACAAAGAGAATTAGATGTCTTGAAATAGGCATATTGTGACCCAGCTCTCATACCTACCACAACTTCCTTTTGATACTTCATGATCAACCAAGACACCCTCCCACCTCTCATAGCCCCAGGCCTGAAGGAACCATATCATGTTGTTTCTTCTACCAACTGTAGCTAATTCCCTACCCTCTCTTGGATTCCTAACATTATTTTTTCTCTCATGTACCTTTTCCCTTTCCACCTTACGTCCTTGCATAACATTTTTGGTTGCTTTGTAAGAGTTTATTTTGCCTGTATAAGGCTCCTGTACTACTTCTGTTATCTTATGGCATGGAGACAGCTATAAGCATCTGCTATCAGGTCACAGCGGATGTAGAAAGCTTGGCTTTATAATTTATTCCTATCCTTATTTATATTCTTTATTATCCTTTAGAAAATACAAGAGATTTCTAATTGCAGTTGTTGAGTTGTTGCTAGGGGACTAGCAGGCTGCTATCTGAGCTTTTACTGTGATGCTGCACATCACCAAGATCAAGTTAATATATTTGTGACTCTGATTCTAGTTTTTATCAGTGGACAACAAAAGCAGACACTGGTTCCTTTTCCTTCCTAAAAGTGGGAGAAAATTTCCCCCTTCTTACTGGTTTAAGGAAAAAGCACGTCTGTATAGCTCCCTCTCCCCATTGATTTGATAGAACTAATTTCTGCCACTGCATTGCACTTTAGACACTCTTCTCTGGGGTGATGGGCTGTTGGTTTGCCCCATTGCAGAGAGGAGGCTTTTCCTTATCTAGATTCAGAGTTTCTGCATGTAGGAATCAGATTTTCAATTGCCTCCACTCCTCCTGTCAGTAAAGATGAAGGTGGAAAGAAATCAAAGAGAGATGAAGTTTCAGTGAGGAGAAGCTTAACCACCTCTCTCACTGATTATTACAGAGTAACAAGAAATAAAAATCAAGGCAATAAAGGCATGGTGAGATAGAGTAAATTTAATATAGTCTCAAGACTTTTGAGAAAAAACATTATTTTAAAAGAAACTTTTGAAAAAAGAGGAAGATTTAGTCCTTAGAATACAATGGGACTGTATTTAATAAATCAAGGATAATCGTACTAAACTAATTCCCCCTCAGAATGCCAACTTTCCTGAAGTATTTAGAAGACAAATACCGATACAAATGAACTATGTTTCTAATAATGTAGATGAATGGAGACCGGGCTTATGAATTCTTGAGGAAAATGAATAAAGGCAATTTCATGCTAGCTCCTTGGCGTAATGATGAAATAGAAGGTCTGTACATGAAAGGCAAATGAGTATTCCTGAAATCTAGAGTCATCTCTTCAACCTGTCAGACCTATTTCCCTGATTCTTGCTGTGCTGGGAATGCTGGTTCTTAACACTCCTTAGGCTTTGTGTTCTCCTCAAAATGACATCTCTGGTAAAATGGAATGGCAGGATTAATATACAATAGGAATTCAGAATATCTGCTGAATCTGGACTTTATAATAGCATGGCATGGAGTCACATGTCAGCAATGAATTAAAAATTACTTGGATAACTACACTTTCAAGTAGGCTGGCAAGCAGACATAAGACCATAAATCAAGGTTAATGATAATGGCAGCATACCAATTTGGAAGGGAAGATGAACATAAGGAGTATTGCAAGAGTTGGTGCTAGGCCCAGCTTTACTAAAAGCCATTATTTATTATGTTAATGGAAACTAAAGAACACTGAAGTCAAAGCAGTTGCCAAAATCTATGGAAGATGGAGAAGACATCTTGCCTAGATACAGATATCTGAGCATTACTTGCTTGGAACATTTTAGTTTTCTATATTGTCCTGAAAAAAAAATGCAGAGAAAAAGGTACCTCAAAAAGAAGTGACCAGGCTAGGAGGAAGGATGTACTGTCTAGAAGCACCTTTCCATACATTTGGAAAAAGCCCAGATGAGTGTAGTAGTCAGATGACTGAAGTAATTTCTCGATGAATAAATACGATTAAATCTGGAAAAAAGTTAAATTGTGTCCCCGTTGGATTTGTTTTGGACTGAGATATACAGCTGGAGAAAGATGTTTTGAAATGTTAGTGTCAATAAAGAAGCTTTAACAGACATCAACAAGTAAAGATCAGCTTTTAACATTAAATAGTTCCAGAGTCAAGTGGTTTAGTGCTTCATAAGTAAAACTCAGATAGGTATTAAATAATTAATTGCAACCATAATAAAGAAATGTATGCTGAATTTGAAGAGTAACAGTATTGAATAAGTCAAGGGGTTAGTTCAACAAATCATATATTGAAAGTTTAAAAAAAAAAAAAGGATCAAGTTTGGCCAAATAATGACTAAGAGGGAAAAGAAAACCTGCTAAAAGTATTTATTTAAAGATGAAAACAGCAAGGGGAGTGATAGCCCAAGGGGCATGAGTAAGGAGGATGAACTCAGTGTAACTATAAGCTGAATATTAAAAGTATTGTGTAATACTAAATTTCTTCAGACTGAAATATTTTGCAAGAAAGAAGATGGAAGACAAATAACATCAGAGTTGTGCTTTTTTTGTTGTTAGTTTGATTAATTTTAACTATATAATATAAAATGATGAGAGCACGCTGTGGAGTGTGTTCCTATGCTAATCATGGCACGGGCAAATCAGAAGTGAGGTGAAATATGAATGTGGCTCTCTAAAGACGGAAGAAAAGAGTGTCTATCTATGGTACTGTAGTAAGTTTTGATCACACTCTTAAGGCTTGACCAAGGAAAAATGAATTAGACAGAAGAAGTAATGCAATCAACGCTCTAATATAGTGGTTGGGTCCTGTCCCTGAAAGATGTGAACATGATTTTCCAATTTTACTGCATTTAGGATTTCTACAGTATCCATAGTGATTGGACAAGATATTTAAACAGTGCTTACAGCAAGGACTGGAACCAAAGTCCACTCTTGCAAAGGAATTGTTTAAACTGAAAAAAAGAAGGATTATCTCTTGGCCTAGTGATTCTTTTATAACTCCAGGGAAAGTTGGCTGTCTAGAGGGGTATATGAAGTCATCCTCCAACAGTTCAATGTTTAGATCCTATTCCTGGGACACGCGTATTTGATATTACTTAGGCTAAAAAAACAATTGGAAATAGGTGTTCCACAGGCTGTGTGAGTGCTCTGCCCACTGCATTAATGGATGACAAACCAATGCTACAACTGCCAAAACCTTTGTTGGCATTTCCATGGAGAACCTTCCTCAGTAGACATGCTGTAAAAAAATCTTTAATATAGATGAGAGATAGAAGAATATTTGTTTTCTTCTGATGCAACTGATGTGCTGGACTTTTCTGCACTGTCAGTGCTATAGCATATGTGGCTGGTGTCAACCCAGTACATAAGTTACTGGTGAAAAAGGAGACATCAAAGGGCCACCATTTTGGAGTTAAGCACCTAAATGCAGCCCATGTTCCATATCTGACTTTATATTGCTGATTCTGAAAAACATAATGTGCTGACAACACCATCTGCCTGGAAATTCACTGGAAAGAATAGTCACACAGTCAATAAAAGCTCCAGAGCTGACTTTCAGGAAGCAGGAGTGGAGGATTGCTATCTCTGAAGGCTACCTGCTTGCACTACATCACTTGTGTTATTAATCCTGAAAACTTTGTCATTGTCTGGAACCAATTTGCTTTGACTATATTGAGGAGTTCTGGACCCTGTTTCCACCTGCCCCAAAGCAATTCCCTGCACTGCAGGTAGTCCATTAAACAACACAGAATTCATGTTTAGGGCTTAAAAAAAAAAGGCTTTTGCTTTTTGCAGCTCTGTTTGGATTTTTATTGACTGGATGTAGTAGACTATTATGTCACATGCCCTGTAAAAATACACAAGCCATGAATAACATCAGTGTCAGAGATAAAAAGGAAAGGCCAAGGTCTGCAAAGGAGCTTAAGGTACTTAAATCCAAAACATAGATCCTTGGAACTTTTTCATAGCTTTCAAAGAAACTCAATTCCTGTCAGTGCAAATTTCTAGATATCTACATTTCTGGTGTGGAAATATGGATTTCTTTCAAAATCCTGATAGCAGCTCAGTATCTAAGTCCCCTCAGGGTTCCCCGGCTCCACGTTTTGTCAGTCCCTGTCCTCTGGGGTATGCTCTCAGGATATGTTCCAGCTCTGCCTGGAGCAAAGCTTGGAGGAGGAGGTGAAATCTCTTCCTAATCTTTGACAGAGCAGTGATTAAGGCACTTCATGGATGAAACCCCTTCCACTAGTATGGCCCAGGCGTGTTTGCTGGAATTCATCCACATGTTCTCACATAGGTCAATGAAGCCTCTCCCGTCTGTAGCTCACCTCAGTCTTTGGTGAACACCTTCTATAGAAGAACAAGTGCCTGTCTAAGTGCCCATCACTGTCAGGAGAGGTTTCAAACCATCGGGCTGTTGGAGAACAAACTGACTCGGGCTGCTCTTGAGGTTTGGATATTTGGCAGTGAGAGGGGTCTGCATCTTCATTTAAGGTGCTTTGTGAGGAAAGTGCTGGGCTAAGCTGAGGCCATATTCTAGGCAAAAGTTATCCTGGGTCCTAAGAAAGGGGATCAAACCCCTACATTTTCAGGAACATGGCAAGAAATCCATAGGCCAATGATGGAATAGAAAGCAGAAGATCTGATCTAGATTCTCTGAAGTTTGGGAAGTTTCAGATCCATAGGACTGAGCAGGAGTTCCTAACCACCAGTCTAGGGGCTACGATAAACCGAGTTAAAGCACTCATGCAATAGGTTGTGATGCAGAAAAAAAAATGAGTCTCTGAGCAGGCACAAGCAGGCCATGGATTTTAATGATCAGGGAAAATGGATGTCAGGGTGGCAATTGCAGGAAAACCATTGGGAACATCACAGAAACAGTTTTCTGGTTTCTTAACTAGATATACCATTACCTGTATCACAGGTCAGCCCAGGATGGATGTTTAGAAAGCTCTTACGCAGGCTTAGATAGCACTTGATAGCCTCAAAACGCTGCAAGCAGCCTTTCTGGTGTCTGCAGGATGTGTGGAAAGTGAGGCTGAAGGAGCGGGAATTGAAACAGCATTCTTTGGGTGGGTGGATCTGCTGGTCACCAGCTATTGGCAGGGTAGGTGCTGTGTCAGGGCTGTGCCTGCCTTCAAGTTCGCGTTTTTAGACAATGTGTTCTCATCTCAGATCTTCAGATATCCCTGATGTTTCATGTCATCACTAATGATAAAAATGTCTCTGTCTTTTTTTTCTATTAAAGACCTGCTGTTTAGGTCAAACTGGATCTTTGCTTTTCTGAACACTCGCTAATGTCTACCTGGACTACTGTTAAAGTAAAAATCCCTTTGCTTCTCTTTAAGTAATGCCGTTCAAATATGGTCTCCGCAAAATGTAATTTCCATCTAATGCTTGAACTAGACCTCATGAAATAAGATGCTGAGAAAGATTTACGAGTCACCAAGGCTCGAGCTAATGTGCTGATAGCTGTGGAATTTCAGATGTTCAAATAGAAGTACTCACAGCTGCGGCAGGAATTTCCTAATTTGCCAAAAGCCCTTAGAAAATAACCCTCCAAACAATGGTGACTGAAGTTTTAAACTATATGTGCGTACTTGGTTTTTTTTAGAATTTTAAATAGCCCTTACAATCAGTAAAAAATAATTTTGGAATCATCTTCATATGTAAAGATACTTCTGAGGATGGAGCAAGCAAGGAAGAGTGAGACGGACCTTTCTGCCCCTGGGAAGTCTCCTGGGCGCGTACGCCTGATGGCACCTGCCCTGCAGAACAGCTGCCAACACATCCAAAGCCCTCTTGGAAGTCTCTTACTGACTTACCTTTGACTGAGACTTTCCTCAGCTTCTAAGCACAACATATATAGCATAACAGACCAGCTCCTGCCTTGAATACTCATTTGAAATATTCAGTGATATTAAGTGAATGTTTAAGTTAGGTAAGGGCTGCAACATCAGTTTCATGATTAAAAATAATGGAGGTTTTGATGCAATGGAAAGCTGATTTATGAATATGTTACATGCCAAATTCAACTTTCAGGTTTTTTGGTTCACTTAATGTTATTTCAAGACATTAAATGGACCATACCCTATGTTGTTTTCTGCAGGAAAGATAGAGTGCAATCCACTTTTATATGTTTCATCCTTAAAGTAAATGTTCAGAAGAAGGATAAAAAGCTATTTGAGGAGACAGGCAGTGCTTATAATCCTGTAGCTGGGATTGCTTAAGAGTGTTATTATTTTTCCAGTGTATATATGCTGGCATAATGCTGGTTTGGACACAGTTATGAATGTATATTAATAAAAAGTTTTTTATGGGTATAATTCCTTCCCTGGCCAAAATCAGCTGTACAAATGTAAGCATATGTATGTAAGCACGACTATGTTTATACCATTGCCAAGCGCAGTTGAAGCATGATAGCTTTTTGTCTAGGTGAGCCCACGTCCTTCATCTCTTCAGAATACACCAAAATGGCACCAACCTTAATGTTTAGAGATTTGACCATTTTTTGTGAACAAATTATAAATCACTTTACTCTCCTCTGCATTTGGGGAATAGTCCTTAAGCAAACATATTTAAAGAGATGTCTTGCTTCCAATAGAGGCATTGGAAACATTTTATTTTTTGTGGTGTCTTTCAACAGCTAGTTGTGTCAAGCGTGCCAAGTGTTTGATGTTGGTAGTCTGACACGAGCACTTAGAAATGTGTTGTCAGTGATCTGATTTTGGATAACACAAGTGTTGCCATGCTTTGATGAATCCTTGATGTTTTAGTTCTTTAGGGGAAGGAAGACAACAACATCAAACTTCAGCCAAGAAACCTCTATTCTCTTTCAGTTGCAGCCAGATATCCAGCTGCAGGGTAATAAAAACCTAGGACATTCAGATGAAAAAAAACCCTGGATGTGGACTGGCTAGCTCACACTTGGACTGTTGGTGAGTACCATCTGATGAGAGAGCGTTATAAACCCAGTAGTACTTCTGCACTAATATATGGAGTTAATTTAGGACCAGAAGCAACAGTTTCATGTCCAAACTGGTAAAGATACACAGTGGAGAGATGCAGCACAGAGACATCTCAGAAGGATCTGTGTTGATCGAGCTGGTTGCCTGTTCATCCATGGCATTATTTACAACTCAAATGACCCACTAATGGTTAAGCGAATTTGACTATGAATGCATTTATCAGTGAAGAAATACACCTTCTAAAGCAGTGGGAATTTTACGCTTAATAGAGCAAATGATCTTGCTTCTGTGCTTAGAAATGAACATAAGTTAGATGTAAACCCAACTAATTTCTTTTTAATTTGTGGGTCATTGGAGAAGAAAAAAGGCAGTACTTTCAAGGTCTGACCCAAAGTTCATTGAAGTCTGCAGATGCTGCTCTGCTGTTTTTCATGGTCTTGTCTCCAGCCCCTTAGTAAGTTTGTACATGCAATGCCTGAGCTTTCATGGTTCATTATATTGCTCAGATTTTACACTGAGATGGAATGAAATCGTGATATCAGTTCGAGGAGAATAAAAATTATTAGAGAATTGTTCCAAAGCCATTTGGGACAACCTATCATAAAATGAGGTTATATATTTTCAGTCCTTCTAAACGTAGCCAGTCAGTACGTGTCATTCCGAGAACAAGCAGTTGAGTTAGGATGATTTCCAGTTCACTGTATGTTTTCAGGAATTTGCTGCAACAAATGAAAAATCAGTCTGTCCCAGGAGGAGAAGGAGTCTACTAGACATCACTGGGTGTGGGGACTTGGACAAGCTCTACAAAGCAAGTATCTTCCAAGGAATCAGCAACATCAGATGCTATTTGAACACTGATAAAACAAATGTGCTAGGCACAGGCAGTTCAGAACATGCTAGGGTAAATTTTATACTTTGCAAAACAAATGTCTTCGCAAGTGCAAATTTAGCACTCAGCCAAAGCTTGTGGACACAAGGAAGTTGGCAGTTTTGTTTTCCCTTGTTCATTTTTTCTCTTGTTAGTTGCTTTTATTAAAAAGGTATTTTTTTTTTTTATTTCTTAGAAGATTCTTCTCATTTTCTTGCTATTTTTGAGAGGTGTGTTGCTGCAAAAAATTGCTATGTGAAATGATCTCCTACAGTGTCAAACTTCTCTTCATTTTCAATTTGTTTTAAACATAGTTCTATATTTAAATATTGTGTAGTATAGAAGCACTGAACCATTTTAGTTATCATGGCCTGTATCTGACATAGAGGTATAAAGGGCTTTATATTTTAATAATATTTTTTTTGAGATAGAGTAGATGTTTGATGTGTACCTATTTCAAGGCAATTCTACTTTCTAAAAACCTTCTAATCAATTTGGATAACCCTCTGATATAAATATTTTTATTAAAAAAAGATCAAACTTGTGATCATTTTTATTCTGTGTTGTAAGTTTTAAACTATTCTTACATACATGAAGAAACTGCTGTTACTCTCATATAAACACTAAGATATTTACATTTATCTTCTGCCTCCTAGACAGCTTGTATATACATGCTCCAGTACAGTTAAGTAGTTTAATGTTTAGGACTGAGTTTGGATATATGACTACGCTTGTCTGCTCCTGTGTGTAGCTCTAATAGGAGATGCGAGCCCATATTTAAGAGAGTAGCGAAATCATAGAATCCTAGAAAGGTTAGGGTTGGAAGGGACCTCAGAGATCATCTGGTTCCAACCCCCCTGCCATGGGCAGGGACACCCTCCACTAGACCAGGCTGCCCAAAGCCCCATCCAACCTGGCCTTGAACACTTCCAGGGATGGGGCATCCACAGCTTCTCTGGGCAACCTGTTCCAGTGCCTCACCACCCTCACAGTAAAGAATTTCTTTCTAACATCTAATCTAAATCAACCCTCCTTCAGCTTGAACCCATTACCCCTTGTCCTGTCACTACACTCCCTGACAAACAGTCCCTCACCATCTTTCCTGTGGGCCCCTTCAGGTACTGGAAGGCTGCAATTAGATTTCCCCGGAGCCGCCTTTTCTCCAGGCTGAACAACCCCAACTCTCTCAGCCTGTCCTCATAAGACACATTAAGGCTGAAATCGCAGACTTCCTGATGAATTTATCAAACTTTGGCCAACAACAAACAAAGCAAAGGGAGAAATATGGCATTGCCTGTCCCTTAGGAGCTGGTGCGCAGCCTCCGGCAGGCATCACCATGTTAGTTAAACGCCTTTGTGTGCAGGACAGGGCTGGAGATGGCGTGCGTTGGGCTGGTACTGCAGACAGGGTGTCGCAGTGGGTGAAACGTGCCTGGTGCCACAACCAGGCACTGGGAACTGCCAAGCACCGGAGCCCTCATGCACAGCCTTGGGGACCACACCGGGGCCACCTGGATGTGCTGTCATCCTGTTAGCGAGCATCATCTGGACTTCTGTCCTGAGCACAGACACTCACTCTTTGAAAGACTTAATTCAAAGATGACTTTTAAAGAATAGTTGGGGGTAGAGCAGGTTGAGCCAATACTAACATTTTAGGTTATATCCTAATGACTACAAATTGGGCTAGGAAATGAGAAAAGTGGGCTGATTTTCTCTTTTTTTATTTGTTTGAGGGTTTCCAACTATTCCTGCAGCGTAAGAGGGCTCCTGGCTGGGCTTTTCTCTGGGCCATTGTGGTGAGGCAAGCATGGATGTGCATGTGGGAGACTACAGAGAAAAGTAAGCTACCAGTAAAACTTTGCTGTTTCCAGGATTAACAGCAGCTGAACGAGAGTTTTCCATACCACACTTATGAATTTAGGTTATTAATAAATTATAGCTGACTTTTTTGAAGCTAGCCTTTAACCTCTCTGCCTGCCTTTTTCTCTGTACTGGGGTTATATACCTCCCTCCTTGTACCTCAAAGAGGGGTTTGATATCTATCTTGTATTACCTCATCCCTTCCGTCTTCCCACCCGTGTATGATTGCTCCTGGGAGAGGTACTCAGGACTTTGTGTGGTCCAGCTTTGAAAGACTTTGGACACAAGAATCAGCCTCTTTCCTTATGGGACTGCTTCACGTCCCACTTCGTTCTAGTGGTAGAAATTGTATTCCAGTTTAAATTTTCCTTTTTCCTAACTTCATCCTATGAGAGCCCGTCTAATTATACCAAGCAACTAAGTCAAATCCGGGTCAGCCAAATGGACACTGGCTAAGTTCAAGTTTGGTGAATCTGACTTCCCTTGAGCTGGGAAAAGCACCGTGCATGTGACAGAGTGGCAAAGCGAAGACATTCCCCTAGCAGTGTGGAATGGGGTTCCTGCGACCTGCACCCCTTCACACCTTGGCATGAGCCTGAGCGAAAGCTGACAGCCTGGGCCCACATCTCCACTGTCCATCCAGATTTTCCATCAATTCCATTTCTCCTTGTACAAGCTGCTAAAAAAGTTGATTTTTTTCTACTTATGGAGATAAAATAAAATAAAACACCTGTTTTTCAGCCCACTGGTATTTGCCACAACTGGGACTGAATCTTATTTCTGTCTTTCCCCTCCCTGTTTCACTTCTTGAGTCCAGGCTACAGGTAAATTTGAAATCCTCTGTGGCAGACTGCAGGCCACATGCAACATATGCTGAGCATTTTGAAGAGATTCTGGAAAGAAGCTTAGAGTTTATTAGAAGATGGAAACACTTTTGTTTCTAATGTGCAATTAGGGAATTGCAAATCTTTCTTGAAAATCCAAATAGTTGGGATAAAAAAATTCCAAGAGCTTAATACCCCTTGTAACGTCCAGGCCTGGCATTTAAATTAAACATCTCTCTCTTTCAAGGTATGACCCTCTTCACGCTCCCTTTCATGGCCACAAAGCAGCATTTAATGTCAGGTGCCTACTGAGAAAATCTGCTGCTTCTGCTCTACCAAGGATTCATGCACCCTTTTCTCCTGCCCTTCCCAAAAGCAGGGAAAGGGTTGCTTGAGATCTGACACTTACCTTTGTAAGAGAAATTGTTTGACGGGAGTTGGGCCAGGCTTGGATTGCTTCCAGAGCAATTCCTAGAGCAGCAAACGTGAAGGTCCTGTAAAAACACCAGCCCGAGTCATTTACTTGCTGTCCTTTGCCATTACCTTATCTGTGAGCAAACTAAAAATAGAGATGAATTATGGGGCCTCAAGCAACTATGTTGAGTGGAGCATTTGAGATGATGGTGTGTATTTAAGAAGAAATGTTTTATAATTGAAGCAGAAATAGTAGGAGCTAAATATAGACTTTTTAATTCATTTGGATTCTGGAGTTGGCAGTTTTGTCTTTATGGTATTTGTACTGATTTCCTTATTTGAACCAATATGAAGTGCTTCCCCCCCCGTACTCCAAGCATTTCAATGATCCAACATTTTTGGTACACATCAGCATGGAATATCTCATAATTACAAGTCAAAATTTAAAATCAGATTTTTTCCTCCTAGACAAAGTTCCTGTGAAGAAGTCAAACTGGGCATTAGTGAACCCTCAGAGAGTGACAGAGGGAAACTACACAATTTTGCCAAATCTATTCTTTTTGTTTAACTTTGATAAAAAAGTCTGGGGTGGTGTTACTTTCACTCTGGTTGTACAGATATGCAAGTTGCTTCCTCTCACGCTCATCCAAAGCCAGAAGTGCTCAGAGACACCTGAGTCTGGTGTGCACTATTTATTGATGCCAAGCCAAGCTAGAAACTCCTCCTGTGTGATTTCCCTCTTAAAAAGCTCCTGCAGAAATCTCTGTGCCACGCTTCTCTGCACATTGTAGGTGTTCTCTAAGTTCTCCTGGGCAAATGGGAAGCAGTCTCCTTTTCTGTAGGACAGATGTTGCATACCCAGCAAAAAGTAAAAGCACGTTGGGTGAGGCATTGCCCACAGATAGCTGGCAATTAATGGGCGATACAAAGTGTGGCAGAAAAGCAACCAGTGGAATGCAAATTGAAATACCAAGGTTTCTTAGTCAGTCTTAAAAAAAAAGGGCAGTAAACGGGCAGTAAGCCACCATGAGTAGTTCTCTCACATAAGTGCAGTTGCCTAAAAGTTAGGAGTCTGGTCTCAGCTAATTGTGTCCTGCTATGACTGGGGAGAAAGAGGATTAATCCCATCTTGACTCATAACTAGTGCTGCCCATTGGAAATGCGCCTCTCTCTACTGACTATTGAAAAAGCCTGAATGCCGGTTCAGAGGCAAAGAATCCTATCCTAATAACAGAATTCCCCACAAAAACTCAAAGATTAATGTGGGCCAATAATTAACTTGCAGGCATCCCTTTAGGAGAGATTTTATTCAACTTTTTTCTTTCCAAAACAAATCATTTGGCTAAAAATATCAGGGCTGCTTCAGTTCATTCTCAACAGAAATACGCAAACAAACAAAGTTTTTCATTAAGGACTGCAATTACTGAATAACAGGATATGACTTTCCACCACATCCTATTTCTAGCTGCGGGCTTTTCGAAAATGCACCAACAGCCCAGTCGCAGAAGCGGCGTTGTTGACTGAGCTCGCTGGTGACGGAGCTTTCCAATGACAGCAAGTTTCATCTTCACCTCTCCATCAGGTCTGCCAGTGGGTGAGTTCAGAACTGAGTCAGGAGGGGCAAACACATCACCGCATCATCTTTCAGCCCTTCGAAAAAAACAAAGAGCACATACTTGGCAGCACTTTAATTTCTATGGTTACTGATGAATAACAGCACAGCTGGGGAACTGTTGCTACAACCCACTAGCAGAGATAATTTAAGAGGTCACACTTAAGCAGATCCATTACAAAAGCACTGGGTTTTTTTCAGGGATAATAAAACTGAGGACCATAGGTTGTACTCTTTGGATTAGAATCAAGTGGACTACCCAGCTAGTCATAAATTTGCCCTCATTACTGTCATTGTTTAGAAAGCAATAAGAGGAAGGATGGCTCTTTATTAAAGACACCAAAGCAGGGTTGGTGGTTTCTGGACAAAATCTTGACCAGGAACTTGATTTGCTTGGATTTTATCACAGTCGCAGATGTTGATGTCTCCCATGCTAATGCAGGCGAATGCTCCATGCAGCTTGGAGAGCCTTTCTGGCCAGGGAGACCTGTATCAAGGCTTTGCTTTCTACCAGGGGGACAGTGATACAATTGTCCAGCAAAGTCCGGAAAAACTAATTAAGTAACCCTGAATCAGAATGGTTTGGGAGCTCTGACACAGATTTCTTGCATGACCTGAGTGAAATGGCTGGCTTGCGCTTTCAGTTTTGATCCGGACTCCCTTTCTTATCTATTAGGGTACCAGTAATGAACCCCAGCAACTTCACTGCAATGCAATATATCTTTAAACAATTGATGGAACAGACTTTAAAAGCCTTTTGGGCAGGGAAAGCCTATTTCTTTGTTTTACACAATGCCCCATTCAGGAGGGATGCGAAGGCAAAATTCACCCTTCTTTTTGCCTGCCATGCTCTAGCTGTGGGCTCCTCTGAAGCAAATCCATTCCTAAACCAGCCAGGAATAACAAAAACTTTCAGGATTTTTTTTATTTTTGCAAATTCAAAAAAAAAGTCAAGGAACGGAATAGCTATTATTTTATATGCCTGTGGGTAGAATTTTAAAAGACACTGTTAAAAATATAAAATAATTATTAATGGGCTGAACCTGTGAGTCCGTCCACAGAAATGCACTGTTGCTGTCAATGCAAATGTTGCGATTTTACATTTTATTCAGTGTAATGCAGGATTAGTATCAGAAAAGACAAATTAAATCCATGTAAGCCCTTTTGCAAGACTGTCCTTTCTACATGTTGTTTCTACACACACTGGAACAAGCACATCATCGAGAATAAACCCATTGACATCAGTAGAGTTTCACCTGGGATGGATTTGGCCTAATTTTGCTAATTGCGTCATTATCCTCAAGCTATGCTGAACAATTCATTAGTGGCAGACAGCTGAATTTCTAAAAGTGTGTGTAACCTAATTCTAACCACCAGCACAGTAGAAACTACTCTCAGTAGCTCCTCTGGGCAACCAAGGACACCATGAGATTGAATAAATAAATATAAACAAAGCATGTTTTTCAAATTGCTCTCCATCTGGAGTACTGGATATTTTTCCAGCTCTGAAACCAAAGCACGTTTGCGCACTATTAAAGACAGTCCTCTTGACCTTCTGCCGTCTCTGATGATCCCAGTGAATTTAAGAGCATTTCTATAGATTAGAGTTTTTCCTTACTTTCCACCGCTTTCAAAGAATAAGACAATATGCCATGGGTTGCTTCATTTTTGAAAATTCCTGCTTACATCTCTTTTTTTTTTTTTTTTTTTTAGTCTAAGGCAAAAGTGAAGGTATGATTTTTATTTTTATTTTTACTTCTTTCTTCCTAAATGCCAGTTTTCCCCTACCGGTTACATTCGTACAAAGAATTAGGCAATGCCAGGCACCGCTCCCGGCCGTTGGAGCCGAGGTGGCTGTTTGTGGCGTTGGGGTGTGGGAGCAGTGGCTGGGCTGGGGTGGCCGGGGACAGCCAGCTCTCCCAGCCTTCCCGGGGCCATTCCCCACGGCTGGTGGCCTGTCTCGGAGCAGAGGCGAGTTCGCTATCAGACAGGGCTTGCTCTGTGCCAGGTGGCCTGAGTGAGTGCCTCACTGCCTTTTTGAACCTGCTTAATTTACCAGCAGAGGTTTAACCCCAGAGTCTGCAGAGGTGCCTTCCACTGGCAGGTACAGGTTGGGTTCCTTTTTTAGCTTTGTCTATAACATCACTTAAAGAGGAATGGTATGGATTCATCTCTCTTGTGTTAGACTCTGGATAAACAGGTTGTTTCCTACAGAACTTGCAGTTTAATTGATGTGTCCAATATCCAACATAGGACTTAAGTAAATAAATAAACACACCCCCCCCCAAACAATCTTAGATGTTGCCTAAAGTTTCATTTCTTGAGGCACAAAAAATGAACTAATCTGAAATGTTGCTATTGTTCTCATCTTCTTTCTCTCTCTCTGGCTCATGGTCTTATTTTTTCAGTAACAGCGCTTCAGGAGCAGAGGGACCATCATTCCGTCGGTGGGATACTCTTTTTTCCCCCATGACAGCTGAAAAGGGCAGAGGCTGTAGGTGGATATTCACAGGCTTGTTTCTGGATCTCACCAGAGCTGTTTGGGTGCAAGAACAGCAGATCTGGGGACGTGTTCCATGTTGACATACAGATATCTCCCCTAACAGATATTCCAGTGTGGAAATGAGTGCTTTTGTTAGTGTCGGCAGAGAATGCTGCTCATCTCACCCCGCTCTGAAACAGCTGTTATGAACCATACCCTGTAAGTGCCTGTTTCTATTCAGTGATTATAAAGGGATTAGAGATGATCACCTCAGCTCCACCATTCGGTCGATATCTAAGGCCAGGAGAGGCGCGTTGATGATCACCTCAGCTGCACCATTCAGTCAATATCTAAGGCCAGGAGAGGCTGGTTCAGACACCAATCCCCTGTGCTAAATGTAGGTTTAGATGGAGTGTTGCTCAGCTCGCAGCTTGATGAAGTATCAGAGACCATAAGTGATTTCCTCACTCTGCTACTATGCACGGAGTAAAAATCTGAAGTTAAATCTTCTGCTTCTCCTACATGTCCCTCCACACCCCAATGTATTCAAGGCCCTTTGGCCAATGTCCAGCTTGCAGACCGAGCCCAAGTTCTCCTCTCACCCTGCCTGACTTGTATTTGAGGAAGACCTACTTGTTCATGTCACAGAATCAGCAGTTTCGGCAGTTTTTCAGGAGCTGGAGTTGCGCCCAGTGAAGCACAGTGGAGCCTGCATTTGTAAATATTCCTGGTAGATGCTGACTAACATGCACCTGCTGCTCAAACAGATCCCAGTCAACGTACTGGTGGTGGTCTGGGTTTGCTGTTGTCTCAGATGTGCTGATTCATCAGAGCTTTTCCCATTGCATGCTGGTGCCATCCTCCCCTTTCTCCTGGGACTGAGTCCAGACCCTTTTATCTCTGATAGCACAGGGTTCCCAGGAAAACAAATTACCCTTCGTGAATCACCTCGTAAGGCAGGCAGTTAATAGTCCACCACCTGTGGGGATCTACAGGAGTTCTGTGTAAATAAAGGAGCTGAATCATAATTTTCATAAATGTTTAACTCTACCTAGTCTGTAAAAAAGAATAAGAGCAGAAGAAGATTTTTATACATATACTGTACATGGCTAGTTTGCCCTGCTTTGGCAAAGTGTAGCCAAAGACTGGAGAGGTGCTGATCTGTAGGTGGAAGAAAGTTTGTTCTTTATGTATATCAGTGTGTTCATATATAACTACATTGCCAGTCAAGCACTTAAGTTTGGGGGCAAAGAACAGTTCACTAAGAGCTAATTAAGGAGACAGCAGTCTAAAATTTAGTTGAGGCCATGACCAAGTAAGTATGAAGGCAGCTACTGCACAGGGGAGTGCTGTAAATCCCTAACAAACTCTCTGGGATGTAGCTTTATCACCAAATGTTATCTCTTAATTTAATTAGTGCAATAAATTACAAGTAAAAGTTAATTTGACTCTTATTTTCTTATCTTCTTTATCCCTCTCTCCTTACTTTACTTCTCCAAAGAAATAAAATTGCTGGTGCAAAAGAAGCAACTGCAATGCCAGTTTCTCACTTGCTCTGATTCTAGGAATAAAAACAAACCAGTGTCTGATGCTGTCCTTCACCTCCTGCCTGTCCATTCGAACCAGCTGCTCAAGTCCATCCCTTTTAATGCTTTTCTGCATTTATTACTCCTTCGCTAATTTTTAAGCTTTCAAGCATGTATTACTTTGCAGGTGATTAATGAAATGCACAAACCAATGTCAGACTGAGAGTGTTCTAAATGTTCTTTTAAACACAGAAAATATTCAGTCTGGTGAAAATAAACTGATCGCACTTTGAATTGCAGTAATTGGTGGAGACCCTGGTCAGAAGCGTAGCATCACTGAGGATGTCCAGTACCTGAAAGGGGGCCTACAAGAAAGCAGGAGAGGGACTATTCATAAAGGCAGGGAGTGATAGAACAAGGGGTCATGGCTTTAAACTGAAAGAGGGTAGATTTAAATTAGATATAAGGAAAAAATTCTTCACTGTGAGGGTGGTGAGGCACTGGAACAGGCTGCCCAGAGAGGTTGTGGATGCCCCCTCCCTGGAAGCGTTCAAGGCCAGGTTGGATGGGGCTTTGGGCAACCTGGTCTAGTGGAGGGTGTCCCTGCCCATGGCAGGGGGGTTGGAACTGGATGATATTTAAAGTCCCTTCCAACAAAAACCGGTCTAGGATTCTATGATTCTACGTGATGCAATTATTCAGTTGACCACGCTCCTCCTGCTTGGCTTCGGCCAAGCAAATCAAGGAAGGTTATGTGCTGGAGGGTTTGCTGAGCACAGAAGGAAGTGGGACCTGCGGACCAAGTCTAAACTTCTACTGTCAAGCTGTAGCTTTGCCTCTAACATCTCAGGATGCATGCACGCCTAGTTTCAACAGGAGGGACTCCAATGCCATTCAGAAGCAAGTAGTAAAGACACTTCCCTGGCACTTCCTAGCATTTCAGATATCTCAAGCTAAGGAGCGAGCTGGATGTTGTCCTCTTCCCCAAGTCAGTACTTCAAAGGAGAGTGCCACCTCCTTGCTGGCAGCATCATTTCAAAGACTCAACCTTACCCATAGAGGAGGGTTGTGGGCTCTGCACTCTCCTGGGTGTCAACCACCATCTGAATTATGTTCTGTAGCTGCAGAGAGGAGTAGGGGTTTGGATGCATCTGTCTGCAGGGTGCTTCCCATTAGCAAGTCCTGCACCTTTCCTGTTCATAAAATATAGAACTTTTTATGTTTGTGTTCTTACATATGATACCTTTTTCACCCATAGTTGTGCCATGCAGTTTTGAGTAATGTGAATACAGTGAGTTAGTTTAGCACTTCAAAAGTAAAGTCAGAATGAATATTGGCGTGTTTAAAAGGTGTATTGGACAGTTTAGATTGGGACAGCAACGGTTTGTCCCAATTAAAACAGATTTCTTGCTATAACAATTTCAAGAAAATATGTTTATCTTGTTGTGTGAAATGGCTAAAAAATTTTAGGGACCATTTAGTAATCATATACAGTCCAAGGAAATAAATAGGACAACAGAAAATGAGCTTTTCAAAATTCAAGGAAATGTAGCATGCAGCAATGGTAATTTGGCACAGAGCTTACACAATAGATTTCATTTTTTCTTAACAGAACAATAATTGAAAACCGACTTAGCCCCTTAAATAAACCAGTGACAGCTGGGAAAAACAGCAGATTGGCCCTTTGTGCCTGTTTATAGTAGATTTTGGCAGCAAGATAGTTGATGTAGTCTCTATAGGACACAGCTATTATGTCTTCCAGATGTGCTTGACCTTTATCTTGGATAAAAAAGCATCTTGCCATACAAACTATCATTTTATATACCGTTATCCCAAGTCATTGGCTTATTTAAGATGCTGAAAAAAAGTCTTGTGATGGTCATGCTTCCATTGACATTCAGTACAGATGTCTAACTTGCAAGTGCTTAGATTTTTCAAACGTGAGTACATAATTTCAGCTCAATGTGCCCGAAGAGCTCCTAATACGAGGAAGATGTGTAATATGATAAGGGTTGCTCAGTACTCGCAGAGGGACATTTAGGAGGTCCTTCCTTGGTTAGCTACTCGCAGTGGGTGTAAGTAGAAAGAAAAATGGCAATAGCTTCTTCACGGGTTGCCTTTTATTATTTACTTATGTGTACAGGATGATGCTACTGTTCTCTCTGGCTCTTTGGGGAAACTAGATCAAACACAGTTCCCAGCAAAGAGTTAAGCCACAGACAGTTTAATGCTAACATGCCAAGTAGTTGAGAAGAGCATGGGCCACCTCATACCCACTGACTCCAGGGGACATGAGCAGGAGTCCTACCAATGCAATGCCTGCGTCAGTGTAAATCTTCCCACTGGCAAAACCCCAGAGCCAGGAAAGAAAGAAAAGGAGCCCCTGGCTATAAATGCACTTGAGTCAAAGGAGGATTTCCAGTATGTTAAACTGACTGTGTCAAAAACTATAGTGGCACTCAGATAGAGTGGCACAAGAATAGAGTGAATGTCATACATGAATATTTATGGGGAGGAGAATTAGGACATAGGGGAGTAGAGGAGAGTAGGGGAAATGGGTAGAGTGCTGTGGGATGAGAGGGGAGCTGTGGGGATCCTGGGCTTGGCTTGGTGGCAGAGAGAGAGAGGTTGAGAGGGCACATCAGGTTGAAGAGAGGACTTGATGGGAAATAGAGCAAGGCAAGATGTGTAGTGGCTTGTACTTGCTGTTACATGCTCAAGTCTCTGGACTGGTAGCTGAAGAGCCATGGCTCCCTGCCTCCCAATGGTTTTGTGGCATCTGTGCAGCTCGGTTAACCCTATGGTGACTGAATTTCTTGCTTTTCCTTTTCATATAGGTCAGATGTGATAAATCCTGAGACAGAATACATGTCCAGGTACAAGAAACCAGGGTGACACACTAGCTCAGAGAGCACACATCCTGGTGAGTGCATCTCAGACACCCTCAGTGCAGCACGGCAAATCTTCTATGACCCCCATGCACTCCTTTCACCATCACATGAGCCAGTATGTGGCCAGGCAGGCTCACAGATGTGTATCTGTCCCCTGATCTGAGGTATAAGGTTCCCACAGGGTCATCTCATTATGTGACTTTGTATACAGATGCCTCGTGTTGGTAATTTAAAGGGTTGGAGGGGGGTGCGTCAAGGTGGACTAAGGTTATGGCAGAAGAAAAGTGGCTGAAAGAAAGACTAGAGACAAGCTGCATGAGCTGGTGGCCCACCAGTATGGTTCACTGACAACAATGATACATGCGACCCTGCCCTCTACGTTGCTGTAGGACAGGAAGGTAAGCTTATAGAAAGGTGGGGGTATACAAATGATGAAGACACAAGAGAGGGGCTGAACAATGTTCGATTGTGTCCACATTTTACCCAGAGGTAAAGCTTTGGAGATCTTGTGACACAACAGCAGGCCAGTTCCAAAGGAGTAGGAGGGTTCTGGAATGTAGTTTCTGGAAGACCATGTAGCAGCATTTCTGCAACTGATTTCTGAGTTGTTGTTTGTGGGAAATTAAAAAAGAAACAAACCCACGGTAATTGTTCGAATCGGACTAAAATTGCACACAAATCAGAAATCTTGCTTTTCAGCCTTCGTGGTTGTCTTCTGGCTCTTCTACTGAGACAAAAATGCCAGCTGGCAACAAATGGACAGTGGTTTCTGAGATGTTGTTTCCTGGAGATAGGAATATTTTTAGGAGAGGTGATAGGCAAGGCAGAGCTTGGCTTCATCATACTGAGCCGCTGGTGTACTGGCATTGGAGGGCATTACTTCAGTTTTGCAAAGTGGCAGCTCTAAACAGAGCTGTCTTTTTGTGTCTAGCAGAGCCCCCTGAGAGGGATGAATTCTGTCTATAAATCCCTGTTTCTTCCACTGTTGAGGAACATGTAATGGTAGACATGCCAATTTATCGATATTAGGGACTTTAATAATTTCACAGTATCTTTAAATCATGAGGCAAATCAGGGAAGGCAGTAAAGCAATATGGTAAAATGTATTTCATCAAAATAACTAAAATGTTGAAAGAGTCAAAAATAAAATGGAATTTGACAAGTGGGAGGAGAAAACAGTTGTGTCAGTTGTTACTTTGCTGTGTAAGCAATTTAATGCAATTATAAATCTGCTTCTGGTCACACTGTAGCAAGGGTTTTTTTCATACAATCTTCCTCTGCTTTTATTGGAAGTCCTCCTCTTGAATCACAGGCTGCTTTGGTAATTTGGTAACATATGGTGAGCTGTGTTTATGGAGTGACGTGCAGATGTTTCAGCCCAAGCCTCCGCAGATGCTTCTTGTCTGGACCACTGGGGATGGGCAGGTGCCGTCAAACCATGCGGCCAGAGGCGCTGGGTTGCTGCTCGGATTTAACCCATACCTGTGATCTTTGCCAGATTTAACCAGTTTTACATCCCATCACTTACACACGTCATGAGGTTTGAGGACAAAGAAACAAGACGTTTCCCAAGCTGTTAGACCAGCAGACGACAGGTGGCCTGTCCGTATGCTATGGCTCAGCTAGAGCATAACAAAGGACCGCTTTTATGGAGCTCGGGGGCCACCGCTTCCTCCAGGCTATGCAGTGGTGGGGTTTTTTTGTGCGGTTTAAATGTTGACTTGCTTGCTTTGCCACACACACACGCACTGTAACCTGCATGAGACGGGGCAGAGTTTGTATAGGTGCACTGCGCAGGGAAATTCATAGGGAAGGGCTTTAGACAGAGTTTGCCTTTCAAGTGTGGAAATCATGCAATGTAATAATTTAAAACACACTGCTTAAGTAATTAGAGAGGGTGTATGCATCGAAATGTAGTTTGCATTAAACCTTCAAGCTTTTCAAAGCATTTATATTTACATAGCTATATGTTAATCCACAGACAATCTATAGTTCTGAATATTCTCATAGCAACCACAGATCAACAAATGATTTCCCTGGGCTATTTAGGCATACCACTGCTATTAGGTCCTCTGATTTTTAATTAAAAGGAAATAGCTCTAAACATCTTGAGGTAATTAAAATGATAATATCTTCTGTAGGATGCATTTGTTAAAGTAACGGTAATTCCCCTACGTGACTTTATTACTCAAAAATATAACTACAACTTCATTAGACAAATGAGATTATCCATTTTGTTTCATAAACTTGAAATGTAAAATATGCTCATAGTTCTACTTCAGTTGTTGAATGTAATAGGAGAATTCTCTCTCCCACATTTTACAGTGTAACTCTTGAGATAATGATCTTATTAACTGTCATGATAATTCTAATTAATATACGCTATCACAGATATTTCCTTATTATCTCTTTGCCATTCGTAATGCTTTCATAAGGAGTTGATTACTGTGGCAATGTTATGACTCTGTGTTAAAAAAACATTCACACATACCTAGCTTTTTTCTGGCTGAATTGTGACAAGAAGAAGTAACAACCAGGGGGAAAACTATTGGACTAAGTCTGCTTAAAAATTGTTTATTTTTGCATCTGAACACACATGGATTGAGTTTGTAAAGAAGTGTGTGTCCATGTCTCTGTGTGTGTATGTGTGGGTATGAAATCTGTATCTTTAAAATGAAAATGTTGCAACACGTTGCAACGAACCACTGGATTTTAGAAGTTTTTAGAGAATAATATTATTCCAGGTGTTGCCTAGATACACATGGAAGCAAAAAATAACTGAACAAAAATTGCAACAGATGTAATTACTAAAAGTAGTGCTTTAAGGAGGGACTTCCACTGATGATAAAAACTTACTGTCGGTCAGTCTGGTCCTCATGTCCAAGCTATCTCTAAATTTTAAAACTCCTTCAAGTTTTCTGCAAAAGCTATTGACTTCCCTCTCTCATACAGTAAAACTTAGTCATAAAAATATGTACCCATTATTTCCTTTTCTCTGTCCTTGGCAAATGCACCTCTGTCCTTATCACGTCCATGCCGAATACAAGAGATAATTTTCACTTTCTCTCAGCACAGGACCTTGGCACTGTCCCTTGCTTTCTATGTCTTTCCACTGTCCTCTATATTAGATTAAGCATAAGTTCTTGGTCTTTACTCTCCAGATTCGTCATAGGCTCATCCTACTTTTGAAATCTTTCATTCACTGATAGGATACTTACTCCAGCCTCTATGATGCCATCCTTGATGCCAAGTGTTGGCTACCTTTTCTCTCATAAGCTTCCTTCCCAAATTAGGAAGCTCTCAGAAAATTTCCAGATAACTTTGCCATTAGATTCTTTTATATCTCACCCTTAAACCCCCCTGACACCATGTTGATAAAAAGTTTGACTAAAAATGGCACCCGTTGAGATTGCTACACATAGTGCTCTCCAGTACTGACATATTAATTTGTTCATAGTGCACCACTTCTTGTCTTCTATTTAAATTGCAGTATTTGTGAGAGCTTTGTACAGCACTTAGGATGGTGGGACCCTGGTCTGTGATTTCATCTCTCACGCACCACAGTAAGCCATTCATGTCTCCCCACAAAGAATCCACAAAAATGTGCGATGAAAAAATACTAGATTTCTAGAATAACAGCTATGTTTGCCTGTTCCCATATGTTAATTACAATTTAACATTGAAATTGTATCCAAGAAAATGACAGGTTTAAGGACTAACACAGATATAGTTCACCTTGTCTTGAAGAACAGCTTATGACCAGATGACATCTTGAGTCACCTTGATTCTTATGAAGTAGGAACATCTATGAATGAGTATATGTGGGACCTTTTAATTGTTTCTCTTGAACTATTATTGCATCCCTGAATGGGAATTTGGAAACACATGGGAGAATCATTCTGGTAATTCAGAGGTAACATGAGAAGTGGTAAGACACACCTCATTACTAATGATGATGCTACCATCCTCCTCCCAAATAAAACAGACAATAATTGATCATGTTGTAAATTAAACATCTATGGGAGGTACCATTCTGTAGAAGGTTTTGCTCCCTAACCTCAACCGAGGCAAAATGCAGCATGACTCTTTCAACTCTGAGCATTCTTAGGTCAAAATGAAAAAAACAAGAAAAGATTTTTTTTTTTCTTTAAACATCTACAATCCTGTCTTGTGAGATTAGCTGGTGAATCAAGTTTTGGATAATATTATTATGGGACAAGTCAAGCAAACAGAAAGATGACTCAAATAGTTTAGTGCCAGGACTATTTCTTAACACAGAGGAAAATCATCCTCTGGTTGCATATGGAATCCTCCCATCATGAACAGGAAGCCTGGCAACAGAAATAAAACTGCAAATGCTCCAACTTTTGCTGTAGAACTGGTCTCATGGCTGAAGTATAATGAGGAGACATCAGAAAAATGGACAGTCTGAGGAGGAGAAACCATAACATGGCTAAATAATGCTGTGCCTATTTCTTTGCTTGTCAGAACAGACAGCCTGGTAGATGGAAAGGTAACATTTTCTTGAATTCGCCCTCCCCATCAAAAAAACCCCAGATGAAACCCAAAAGTGAGCCAAGAACATAAAGGGAAAGTCCCTGAACACGTGCTCTCACTATAACCACGATGGATTATGCAGGCTAGGAGTGGATTTCTCCCACTCAAGCAGAATACAGCAGGATGGCACTGCACCATCTTCAAAATATCATCTGGTGACAATTGTGGGGCCACCCTGGAACAGACCCCACCAGTGAGACCACAGAGTGGCTCTGACTGGATCCCTGCCAATGGGCTGTCCCTTGGGTGGACCGCGCTCAGTGCAACTGACTGCTCTGGAAAAAATAAACGGTTTTCATCTGCCGTAGAGCATAGCTCAACCACGCGGATATTCCTGTGTTGAACGAAGAACTGGGCTGCTGCTTGCTCAGTGTCTCAGGTACTTGTGTGTTTCTTCCTTTTTATGATCTTGTCAAAGATCGGATGGTGGTACCCTTCCTCAGGTGGGAAAGGTAGTTTTTCTACAGAAACATTTTCTACAGAAAAGTTGTGCTCCCACTGCCCCGTGCTTTTGGCTGTGGGACTTATCCACAGCTTTGGACTGGAATGGGATATGCAGTTTCTGTGGAGCTGGAAGACTTTTTTTTAATAAGAATTTGTAAAGAGATCAAAACAAGCACAGAAACCCAATTCCACCCTATATGTGTCAAAAATAAATTTACAAGTGGGAATACTCCCCAGGAGATATGTTTTTCCTGGCTCCTCCATCACACTAGTGAAATACAGCCAGTGCTCTGTTCTGGACTTTGCAAACACTCATCATTGATAAACTAGATGGAAAAAGCCAAGTGTTTGTGTGGGCTTAAAAAAAAAATCATTATTTAATGACACTCAGAGAAGCACTTTTTTGGAGGGCAGTTCAAATGGCACCAGCTGTTCTGAAAAGGAGATTTAAAGGATCTTGGTACAGTGTATAACAGAACCATAGACTGTTGTTTGATCATCCCAAATAATGTGTGTATATGCACACACTTTCCTTCAAAGTAAACCATTTCCTTAAATCTCTCGCTAGTTCTCGGACACAAATTACATTTGTTTTGACATTCAACATTTTCTTCCACTTTTGGACAAGCCGGTAATACTGTAATCGCACCATATTTTAAGCTCCTCTTTGACATGCTAAACATTGAGTTTGTCCAGTTTCCTGTTGAACCACACTTTTCTCCAGCTTTGAAGTCAATACTGTTCCTCCTTTTTGCATACTTTGCTGGTTTGTGCCCTGAAGAAGCAGTAGTCTGGCACCCGGTTTCTGCGAGCACAGAGGCAGAATTACTCGTAGAAATTTTCACTTTCACAGATTCACAGATTCACAAAGTGGTAGGGGTTGGAAGGGACCTCTGGAGATGTCCAACCCCCCTGCTAGACCAGGATCACCTAGAGCAGGTTGCACAGGATCGCATCCAGGTGGGTTTTGAATATCTTCAGAGAAGGAGACTCCACAACCTCTCTGGGCAGCCTGTGCCAGTGCTCGGTCACCCTCACAGTGAAGTTTTTCCTCATGTTGAGATGGAACTTCCTGTGTTCCAGTTTGTGCCCGTTGCCCCTTGTCCTGTCACTGGGCACCATTGAGAAGTCAGTCCCCTTCCTCTTGACACCTGTCCTTTAGATATTTAGAAGCGTTGATGAGATCCCCTCTCAGTCTTCTCTTCTCCAGGCTAAACAGACCCAGCTCTCTCAGCCTTTCTTCATACAAGAGATGCTCCAGTCCCCTCATCATCTTTGTAGGCCTCTGCTGGACTCCCTCCAGTAGTTCCCCGTCTTGAACTGGGGAGCCCAGAACTCCAGATGTGGCCTCACCAGGGCAGAGTAGAGGGGGAGGATAACCTCCCTTGACCTGCTGGCCACGTTCTTCTTAACGCACCCCAGGATACCATTGGCCTTCTTGGCCACGAGGGCACACTGCTGGCTCATGGAGAGCTTGTTGTCCACCAGGACTCCAGGGTCCTTCTCCACAGCGCCAACACAGTTTCCATTTTCCAGGCAGGCCTGCATTTTTATGGGTTTGGTTTTTTTTCAGATTAGGGCTGGACAAGAAACAATTCTGTGATGATGTCAAGGTTGTAAGGATCACACATTTTCTTACTCCTCCTGTGACACTCCTGTAACTTTTAAAAAATTATAAAACACATCCTTCTCTCCCAGTACATCAGTGCAGGTTGGCTGTTGGTGAAAGCAATCAGCCAATGTGGAGAGGAAAGCATTCACCTTGGCTCAGCTCTGTCTGACCTAGAATGACAAACTCTCTTTATCCAAATATTTTTTAAAGGGTTGCGTATTTGGGTCAGCAAAACCAGGCTGGTTTAAACTTACTGAGCATTTCAGACTATGCTGTATGTCAAGTATGTTTTCACCTTTATTTACCAGTTCACCAATTCTGCACATTTTAGTAAAAGAGATTTTACAATTACTTCCAGCTCGACGAGGAAAATAATAAGCAGTGGTAGGTCTAGGATTATCCTTAACAACATCCCTAAAGCACACACAGTGATTTCTCCACTGATAGCTTTCTGAGATCTTGTCAGTCAGGAAGTTCCTAATCCAATTAAAGTGTGCTTTACTGACAGAATGTTGATTTTTTACTCACAGTGTCATGTAACATTAACTATGGTGTCTTGGAAGTGTGTGTGTGTACATTGCATGTCACATATATTCCAAAAACCAGAGTTTTAGAATACCTGGGAACTCCTCCAAGAATTAAATCAGGTCTATTTTCTATAAAACTTTTGATCGATATTTATTGTATTACTATACGCTAATAATTTTATTAGTTGAATCCTCCTTCAGATTTTCCATTCTTTTGCTTATGATAGAACACTCTTAAATATAACAGTAATGAGTATGAGCAGGCCACTCAAGTCTTCCTAGTCAAGCCTTCACAAGCTTTTGTTGCCAGTTATATGGGTCTGCTGATTTTAAAGTGTTTACTATAGTACGTGTTGCTTAACATCCTCCTGGTTACTAAGGGCCTGGAAAGTATTTCAGCACATCCCAGTGATGAAAGCATGTAAATACAGTGCAGAACTACTTGTTGAGTACTTTCTTTGCTTCGCTATAAACAACTTGATCATCACAGCTCATATTTTTGCTACAGGGAATGATGTCTGTCCATAAATTCCTTGTTTGATTCATACATTTTACAAAAATGATGTATTACACAGCTAAAAGAGGTTTCGTTCTCAGGCAATGCTTTTCCATTGCTAATGCACAGGCTGTCCCAAAAGACCTCGTGGAGGTGGTAGGGCCAGCGGGCAGTGTGTGCTGTAGGGCATATCGGCAGTAGAGTGGCTTTTCTGTGGATGCTTTAGAAGGTGTCCTGGCCCATGGATAACCTGCTGAAAGCGTGAGGCATGTCTCTGTCACAGTCACAGGTCTGACCAAACTAGAGCTCCATGTTGGTCCTTCCACGGGCTATTTTCCACCGTTTCCATGGTTATCTCTCTGTGGCAAGAAATTGCCCTTCTAAACAAAATTGTCATTATGCATTGAGGTGTTTTCTCTATCAATTTCAATTAAATTAAATTTAAAAATATTCTTTGCCTAAAAGGAGGAATAACAGTGGATATTTTATGAGTTGGCAAAAATGAGTTTTTAGCAAAGCTATGAGTACAGAGAAGATGACAAGCAGGTGAAATGAGTTGAGGAGGGCACAACTGGATGTTGTGGAAGGATGGAAGAACATGGGCAGGTGAGGGGGGCTATTGCCTTCTGATGCTGGGTCTTTGGAGTCTTCTGCAAATCTCAGCAGATGCTGGATATTAAAGCTGACCATAGTTCCTGAACAAAAATGTGAAAAAAAAGTGTAAATTTGCTTCAGGGAATCTACTGGGATTTGTTTTAGCCACACACTTGCTTGTCTAGTCTTTGATAAATACAGCGAAGAAAATCCTGATGGAAACTGCATTTATTCAAGAGAGATTCATGATGTGGTAATGCTGAACAAATGCAACCAGACTGCAAAAATTTGGGAAAGAAAAAGGCCAGGTAGCTAGCAGAACTGTTGCTCTCAGCAAAAACTGCATTCACCTGTCTCTCTGCCTCTGAAAGCAAATGATGTGAAGTGCTCTGCTTGTATTTGATAAACCTGCAGCTTGACTTGCTTGGAGAAGAGTGAAGCTTTACGCTTCTGTTCCCACTGACAGTGTTGTGGGCAGCCTGCTGTGATCACAGCTGACCTTCCCTTGGCTGGATCGGTCTGTCTCAGATTATACTATCACATGGATGTCTCATGCAGCGAGCTCCCCTTTGCTTGTGGTGCTCCTTAGGCCAGTGAACCGAGCTCAGAGGATCTGGAACCTTACTCTGATCTCAGGCTTAATGAGAATTGGGAAGAACAAAATATTGCTAAGGCTCGTGGAGGTACAGTGCTACCAGAGGACACACAGGGCTCCGTGATGGCCATATGGCTGCATCTGAGAGGGAGACCAGTCATGCTGATAGCATGTGCTTGTATTAAGTCACCACTCAAGTTTGAAAATACATTAAGTCAGTAAAGAAAATACATGAATAAAGGCAAACAGAAAAGAAACTTGCTACCCTGCAGAATGCATGATGAATCATCTATTATGGTGGGAAAGAGGCTTTCCGACAGAAATGGCAGTGTGTGAGTCTACTTACCTCTGCAGAAAACAAGCAACTCTGGGAAACCTGTATCCACAGAACTGCAGCTGAAAGCATGGCAGGGCTTCCATATGGCTCCCTAAGCCTTTCTCCTGACACCATCACTCCTACAAAAAGTGACGTGAAATAATCATGTAGTTATCTTGCCACATCAGCAAGGGAGGTGTTTGCATTCAGTGTCCTAATGCACATGAACAATTTGGGTTTTTTTCTGATAGAAAAGAGATCATAGACTCATAGAACCATAGAATGGTTTGGGTTGGAAGGGACCTCAGAGATCATCTGGTTCCAACCCCCCTGCTGTGGGCAGGGACACCCTCCACTAGACCACGTTGCCCAAAGCCCCATCCAACCTGGCCTTGAACACTTCCAGGGATCCAGGGGGCATCCACAGCTTCTCTGGGCAACCTGTTCCAGTGCCTCACCACTCTCACAGTAAAGAATTTCTTTCTAACATCTAATCTAAATCAACCCTCCTTCAGCTTGCACCCATTACCCCTTGTCCTGTCACTACATTCCCTGATAAACAGTCCCTCACCATCTTTCCTGTAGGCCCCTTCAGGTACTGGTAAGCCGCAATTAGATCTCCCTGGAGCCTTCTTTTCTCCAGGCTGAACAACCCCAACTCTCTCAGCCTGTCCTCATAGGAGAGGTGCTCCAGCCCTCTGATCAGCTTCGTGGCCCTCCTCTGGACTCGCTCCAACAGCTCCATGTCTCTCCTGTACTGGGGCCCCCAGAGCTGGACGCAGTACTCCAGGTGGGGTCTCACAAGAGCGGAGGGGCAGGTAGGCGGTTTGACAAGGTCAGAAAAAAGGAAGATGCCACTATCCAGGAGACGAGTGGATAGTGATAAAAGCATCATGGGCACAGGGGAAGCAGTAGGTTGGGGCTCTCTCAGGCTAACTTGGATTCACCTTTCTGGTGACAGATTTAGCTGCCTTCATGTGGCAGCTTGCAAGGACAGATTCTCACGGCCACATCGTTTTGCACCGAAGCTATCTGACAGCCTCTGACCCAGCTACCCAACCAAGTTAAAATGACACATCCAACTTTATTTGGCATTTGAACTGTGAGAGGAATAACTTCTGTTCTGCCAGAGGCCTTTTATTTAATGTCCCGTAAAGAGGAACAAACTGCATATAATGATGACATCTTGTGGTAGTTGTTGAATTATTGCCCTATGATTTAGTAGATAATTGGATGCCAAATTTCATGACATCTTTCTCCCTCCATGCTGCAGCTCTGCAAGTTCACACTTACAATTTCTGCTGGATGTAGAAGACCTCTAGAACCTTTGGCTTATTGTTGACTTCAGAGGAAAAGGATATTTTGGTCATTTGATTACCCAGGTCTGGCTTTGTACTGGGTTTGAGAATAAATGGAGATAGCCTTTGCTGGCAGCATGTAAAGCCCAACAGCTGCTGAACAGCTGCGCTGAGCTTGCAAACAGTCCTGGTGAGCAGCCACTGTCACCCCACGGCTGGGGGTACAGCAATGTGTGGTGTTGTAACGAGTAAATTCCCACGGCCTCATGGTACCCTTGCTTTGACTTTACTTATTTCAGCTTTGGTGCTCAGGTCTTTAACTTCTGCCATTAACTGCGCGGGGGATCCAAGGATCCTGTGAAGCTCTACGTTTAGTGCAAGCCGTGTGACAGTTCATATTAGAGTCCATTATCGTGATATTTTACTGAGCATCCCATTTTGCCTGCCCATCGTCATGTTCTGGCTGATGCACCCTCTGCAGTGCTTGCTCTAGGCGAAGTTAGAAGCTTTTCAGAACAGAGTGCACACTTTCCTGCCAGTTCGTACAGTCCTTATCAGCACGGAGGGGCTCAGCTTTTATCAGGGAGTTTGGATGTTGACTAAATAGTCATAATAAATAAGATTAACATGAACAGCTTAGGGATATATTTCTACTATATTTCTATTTTCTAAACTGTACTTGCATTATGAGGCACTTGGAGTCCCCAGAGTCTCTGATAAACTGCTCCTAAAAATACAAACAAAAACTTTTTAAAAAAATCTGTTTAGTAAATGTACTTTGAGGTACTCTGAGAAATCTTTTTAATGCTCACCTTTCAATGCATTGTCCAGCCACAAAACATTTCCTGAGCTCTGTCAGGTTTAGATGGAACCAAAGAAGCCTCTGCAGAACTACTTGGTCACGTTGTGACAGTCTGTAAGGACTTACAAACTTTCATATATTGACACTGCAACAATAGATGAAATTATAAAACCCCACAAGGACAAGGGTCTGATTCTGCTAAAGTAGAATTCAACACTCAAGTCTTGAACTTGCATTTATTTAATAGCCCAAACCATAATTCATCCCTGGTTAATCATAAATAATACTCAATTTTTTAACTTACAAAATAATCTCTTTGGCTTGACAAGACTGCTCACAACAGTAATGGCAAAATGAATTAGGTTTTAACAGTACTTCAGTTCATAGATACAGTAAAGGAAAAAAGGAATTTGTTTTTCTAAAACAAAAATTCTAAAAACATATCTAAGCCATAAAATATTCTAAATTTTCAAAGCTTTGTTCATGTCTCTTCCATTTGTAAATAAAAACACGCGACAGTTAACATAGCTGAAAGAGAAAAATCCTAATGCATTCAATAATGCCTACCACTGTTGTACGTTCTTATAAGATCATATTTATAATAATTCGAGTATATTATGACCTGAAACACAGATGCTGTTTCTATGTGCGTCAATGTATTCCAGGCTTGATACTGCCAAGAATGTATATAAGACTTACAAGTTTGCATTACCATACTTTCTTTTAAAAAGATGTATAAATGAGTTATTTTCAATTAATTTTATCTTCAGAGTTCTACACAATTCATAAAACAGATTATCTAAAATCCCAATCCTCTCCAGCATTGAAAGAGCAATCAAGTAGTTTAACACAGAGGCATATGAAGTAAATCAGAATAGCTTCACAGACTTCAAAAGGGCTGTCGGAAATGATTCCCATCCCTTAATACAGGTTTATCACTGTTGGTGTTCTTGATGTCTTTTTTTCTTTTTCTTCAAATTCTCTTTTATTTTTGTTTTGTACAGCTTATTCATAGTCCCTGGTGGGAAGTGTTTTTTAATTATTTAACTTCTGTAATATGACAGTGAAGTCAAGAGACTGATTGGAACTTTTCTTTTATAGAACCTTTGCAAAGCAGTGATCATAATGAATCTTCATTTTTTTTGTATTTAATTAAGTAAATATGAATAGTGCACAGATGTGTTGCTCTTGCTTCTGTCATTATTATGTTAACGGTCCCTGAGACCAAGTTGGACTTCATTTCAAAGTTATTTTAAAACTTGGCACTTCTCTATGAAAATCTCTTTCATTTTCAGTGTTTGACATATGGTCTTATTTCCTCGTGATGTTTGAAATACAGTATCCATCTCAGGCCCATCCAGCCTCTTACAAGTTGTTTGGTTTACAATCTTGACCTCAGCCTGCCTGTAACAGGTTTATTAATACAAAATTCTGCCCACCATGAAGGTCTGTTCAGAGCTTTGCTGCCTTGAAGGATCTCTGCCCACATATTTTTATATATCTGCAAAATAATGATAAAAAAGGATTAATTCATACAGAAAATAAAACAAAGAAAACTTCTGCAAGATAAATTATCGAACTTATTGGTTGAAATGAGATTGTGATTGAATTTCTAGATAACAATTGTGAATAATTACATATAGGCAAGAATAAACATGAAGATAAAGCACAAATTTTCAAAGTACTGCAAATACCAGATACCTGTGTAAATCATTTAGACTGTCCTTGGCATAAGAGCAGGAAACCAGTAACCTTTTGAATTTCTTGTTTTCAACTTGACATCGTTGTATTATCAAAGGCAGAAATTTGGAAACAAGGTTATATTAAACTAATCTTTGTTCTGTCCAAACCTGAAGACTGTGTCTGAAAGCACTTGTGCATGTCTGGTTTTACCTTTATTTCAACACATTTCTGGAAAGTAACATAACTTCTCTCCCAGATGTGAACTGTTCGATCTGAGAATAAGAAATTCCTCTCTCATAATCAGATTGTTAATTCATCATCTCCATTAATTTGCAATTTTATGTGGAACAGTTAAAAAAAAGTACATGGGAAGTAAATTCTGCTAAAGTATAATTTTAGCAATATTTGGCAGTTCATAATTAACTGAAGCTTAAAACTTTAAATAGCATTATAGAAAGATGAGGAAAGGAAGATCATATTTTCAGCAATAAGTTGGGGTACAGTATAATACAATATTAACGTAGTATAAAAGCAGTCAGTGACGTAAAATGAAAAGCCTTTCTTCTACATCAAAAGACGGCTTGGCCCTATGTATTTGTGATGATTTAAATAAATATTGAAATATAATATACCTAATATTAAATATATTTTAACTTGATTATGTGGGCTAGCATTAACTACTTATTCCATTCCAAGTTTGATTTAATATTGTCTAAGAACTTTTAATTAATCTTGAAATAAATGTGGCAATAACTTCACATACTTAAGCTGAGATTGTTAAAGCTTCAATGGGGAAATGATATCCACAGCATCAAAGTTTCTTTTAAAGAGAATCTGAATTCTTAGTGCTTAAAGCTGCCCACAACAAATTTGGAAACTTTTTTCTGCTCCCATTATGATCTGTGTCTCATGGTGCAAGGCACTCCACTGTGGTACTGCATAGGTTATCCTGAATTAAATTAATTTTCCTGTTATGCTTGGATAATCTGTTCTTTACCACACTGTGATTTTTACTAAAATGTTTGCATTGCTTTTTAGAAGTTGCAAAGATAGCAATGAATAGAGAATTAAATACAGACAGCCAGGAGACAAGGAGCTTTATTAAGTATTTTCTTTGAGTGAGGGACTGGCAGCCTTTTTCAAATTTCAGTTGAAAATATTTGCACAAGTTGAAAACAACAGATTTAGAGGCAGTTCAGAAAACCTTCCTGAATTCTGAATAACATCACTGCTTGAAATTATTTTCCCAATATGACTCAATGAATTTACAAAAAACTTAGCAAATATTGAGTACACGAGGAAGTTGATAGTGTTTAGAGTCCTATCGGCATGTCTCACATGTAATATTCCTAACATTAATCTCTAATATTAATAAGCCTCTGTGGCTTCTGTTTTTGTGTGAGCTAAGAGCTAGCCAAGGAGGACTGAGCCAAATCCATTACATGACAGCTTTATCGGCTGCTGATAAGAAATCTCCAGCTGACTGCTAGAAAAGGGGTAGTATTCCAGGAGCTGATCGCTATGTACTTGCACCATATTTTATATTCCTGCCTATAGCATCTATTCACAGCTTCTGTTAGAGACTGAATAATGGGTGAAAATGGGCTTTTGGCTAACAGAGATATTCTTAACATTCTTACAGATGATGTTCCTCCTCTTAGAATTACCTTCGGAGCTTCCCTCCCATGACCTCTTTCATTAATTTAATCCTCAAAAATCTACAGAAACGGAAACAAAGTTTCCAGTGATGATTATAGTCCTCTTGTGGAGATGGCTGGATATGTAGAGCTACCCTTTCCTCCTTTATTTGTAGAGACTGTGTTACCAAAGTAATCATTCTTGTGAGGTCAGCGTCTGGTTAGAAACATCTGGACTGCCTTCTGTATTGCTTGATCACCATGGGAACGATGCACAACTTTAGACATGAAGACACAGACACAGAATATTGAAAAGCATTGAGTACCCTTGACTCAGCAATCCTGTAAAACTTCCTGGCCGTCTCCCCAGGCTCTAGCGATTCTCCACAGGGTCCATCCACACCAAACCAACCTACCGTACTGTGACGCTAGTTTCTACACAACAGTTATCCCACAGCTTGGCCCTGCTGAGTAGGGTTGGTCAGTAAGCAAGAATTTTGGTTTGCTGAGACTCTGGAATGAAATACAGCTCTTTAAATATGTCAAGGAGAAAAAAGCAGTGAGGGACCATGACCTAGTATAGTCGAATCCATGGTGCACCCACATTCTGAATCCTGCTTGTAGGTCTGGTTATGGCACCTCAGAAAGAAGATGGCAGAACCAGGAAAGATACAGAGAAGGAAAACAAGGCCTGCCAGAGGAATGAAAAAGCCCCCCCAGATAGTAAATGTATATGGACTGGGACTAGGAATTATTTTTTCACAATACTCATAATTAAATTATGGAAATCATGGTGTCATGGAAGCCAAAAGACAGCTGAACTTGAAAATGGATGGGGAAAATGAATGTTGTATAGATGTATCTGTGGCTATTAAACAGAATGATACAAATACAACCTATGGCATGAGATATCTTTTAAACCAATTGCCAACAGTAGGGATACCAGGGAAGCAACACCTTTCATCTGTTTCATACAGTGTTCTCCTTGGCCACTGTCAGTTACAGAGTATTCTGTGAACTGGATCCCATATGCTGTTGATTCAATGCTTGCTTTATGTAATCTGGACTAATCAAAAAAATCTCTCTCAGCCTAAAGAAGAATGATTATATATTCATTAAAGCAAGGAGAGATGTTAACAAAACAGCATCCTTCAAGTCTGTATTAAGATTACTGAGATCCATTGGGTAATGCTGTACCTTGCACTGGTGCTACAAGATACTCTGTCATATCCTAGAATTCCTTTTGGATAAACAGAATTCTCAAAGAATTCTGCAATTTCTGATATTTTTAGCTGGAACAAGTTTTAAATTTTCCTTTCTCTGATTAAAATAAAAATTTTATGAAGAATTAAAAGAAATAAATAATTTCTACACCATTTATATGCATATCACAAACTGGGTGTAATGTGAATACCGATAAAGGCAGCAAAAGTCCTAGGCAGAGAAGAAATACACCTTACTACATCATCAAGGTAGTAAGCTATATACTAAAGACATGTTACTGCTTAAGGAATGTTAGGAGATGCTACAATTACTTTTTTTTTGTTCATGGGTATCTGTGCTGATGAAGTGTCTTGAATATGTTATGGCTATTTACAGGCAATACCCTTCCTAATGACTAAACTTAGAAATTTTAAAATGGGTTTTCTTACCTCTCCACTAGCTTTACCAATGGGAGAGTTGAGAATGAAGTCAGGAGGAGCAAAGACATCAACCAGGGCAACTGCATCATCTTTCAACTGTTTACAAACAAAAGACATACATTTGGCAACTTCTGTTGTTGTCTATGGCTACCTGTAAACTACAGAGCAGCATAAAGATTATTTTCATGAAGTACTAGCTATTGGTAACTTAAGAGAAATCCACAATAAGGAGTCTAGATTCATTATCCTTCTTTTCCTCCCAGGTTAATCGCCAAAAGAGAATGTATTTTAAATGTTCTCCTCCTTTGCTAATGGGTTTCAAAACACATTTTAGCCGAGATGATACTGTTTACACACATAAAAACACATACTTTTGAACTTTAAAAACATAATGTCCAGATTCTTCTTTGAAATGTTCCTTACCTGCAAAGAATATAATTCAGTTTGAAAAGCTTTTTTGTTGAGAAAAAAAAATTCATGAGCTAACATAATAATGAAATAAATAGAACTGGACTGCAGTATTTCACTGGCTTTCTAATGAAGATTGCAAGGCCAGAAACGACAGAGTGCTACTCTGTAAGATCTATTGGTTTTAATTTTTTGGTAAATTAGGACTAGATTCATGATCAATGAGTTACTAAACTTTACAGAAAGTTATTCAGAAACTATTAATGTAATATGCTGCTAAGTTACCCCTTGAACTACAGAATAACTGCTATATCTCTTTTTTAGTATTTGTATACTATATCATTATTTAATCACAACAAACAATATTGAAGGCTTACCCTGTAGCAGAGCTCCAGAATAGCATTCTGAATAAATCTACCAGCTTGTTCACCTGAAGCATAGCCACCTGTGAATACATTCACAAAGAAGCTTATTACCAGTTAAGATACAATCCTTTTAGAAAAGAATTTATCAGTCAGTGTTCAGGAGACTAAATAGATGCTCCTGTGTAATTGGATTGACTGTCTTTCATTAATGAGTTGACTGCAAAACCCTTAATCTAAGACATTTGGAGCTTTTAGCATTAGCAAGCTACACTACAGCATCTTGCTGCCTGTCCCCCATCCTCTCCCCCAAGCAGTGGACCATGGCAAAACTTGTGAGCCCTCCATCATCTCTGAGCTGAGAGAGTGTCTTTTGGGTTAATTTGTTGCTCCAGATTCCTGCCCCTGAAAATTTTGTCCAGAATCACTGTTTTATATTACACAGGCAATAAGAAAATGCTCTAATCTAAGTCCTAATTAGGATTCCCTCCCCCTGCCAAGTTAGGACTTTTATAGAGTAATATGCACAATATATTCAGGGAGCTGATCTCACCTTGGTAGAGCACAGCCAGATGTTTACTTAAAGACCAGAGTCCATACAGAGCACTGAGATTCTTAAGCACTGGTTGCAGAGTAGATGGTATGTTGGGATCATGAGTGTAGTCATGATATCTTTGTAAGACTGTTTGTTCAATAAAAGCAATGGCTAATGATCGACAGTAGTACACCTTAGGAAACGGAAAAGAAGGACACTGAGTAACAAAACACAAGGAGCAAATCCTCACCTGGTGCAAAATGGCATTGCTCTGGTGAAGTTTGTTGATTTAGATCTGCTGATCTAGCTTGATATTAAAGAAAGTCTAAGAAGAAACTCTAGGGCAAAACTCTTTCTGCACAGTCTTTGCAAAGGTTAGTCATGAAATGGCTCATGAAATGTCTCTTAGAAATAAGATCCTAATTTTCCACTGTGTTCCAGTTTAGGTACTCTCTTATACCAATCCAAAGGTAGCGCAGATTGTATGCCTATTACCAGTGTCATTTGGCAGCTTCACCCAGACTGTATGGGATCAAGTAGCTACATCAGAGAGAAGACCAGGCAAAATCAGGTTTGCTGACCTTAGGATCATTAATAAACCCATATAACTCTAAGAAGATAAAGGAAGGTTTACATTTATTTAATATTATGCAGAGTTTTATAAAGAGGATAAAATCTTCAAAGTGGTTCAGTAACCTACCGAAAACTTATTACAGTCCCTTCAAATAATAAATAAAAAATCTGATAATGGTAGCGTGAGTGGATTCTGTTTATGGACTGCAATATGTTTTGAAAGAATTATCCATCTAATCCTCATCAAATATCTGATCAGAAAGGCAAGTCACCAGTTAGTGTTAATACACAGTATAAAACCCTAAGTGATTGTACTCACATAGGAACACTTGTCTACTTTTAAATACTTCATCTTTGCTGTATCATGGCATAAGTCCTACCATGAAATAGACTGCTGACTGAAAACATTCTAGTTGGTGAACAGAAGGGGGAATGTATACCCATTGCTGTTGTGGATGATTTGTTGCAATTCTGTAAACTGGTGTTAGTTTTTAGCTCATTTGTTCAGGGATTTTTTTAAATTTAGAATTAGTTATTAGGTTTTTCTTTTTTTTTTTGAATACTTGCATCATCCTTGTGTTTAAATGCACTGTGGCATTTAAACATGCCTTAAAAAAGGCATATTCCAAAAATTACTGTCTCTGATAGCTGTTCAGTGGCATACTTATGACCAAGCTCAGATACAACTATGAACTGCAAAACACACATCTACTCTCTGCAGGTTTAAGGATGACTTCCGCCTTACTAGATGGATGTTTTTAGATATGAATGTCAATTCCCTAGCCAGAATGAAATGTCTTAACATTGCAAATGAAGCATTAAGAATTAATTCTCTATTCTTCTCCCCTATAATTCTATTTCCTTCTTTACCTTTGCTTGCACTTCTGTATTGTTTCTATCAAGCTATCCCCAAACCAAAATAACTGAGGGATAGGCTAGGAATCTCTTCCAGATCTCCCATAGCAAGAACAAATATTATATATTAGTCAGCCACTGGGATGACAGAAAAGTGCTTCTTCATGCCCAGAAAGTTTTAAATCAAATATATACATGTCTTTAAAGCACAGATTGTAAATCATTTTCAGATGTTTTTGAGGCATGCCATTTAAAATAAAAAATCCTATCTCAGAAGCAGCTGTGTGCCTAAGTATCTTTAAATTTTAGCACATTTGAACATAAAAAAGAAGAGAACCTTCATACTTCTGAGCAAACCATTCCCTCTAACACAGTGGCCCCAGTACCAGCCTCCCAAGAGCTGGCCAACTGACAGACAGACTTGAATATCTGGCAATTGCCATTCAGAATTTGACCCTGAAGAGTTTCTCTAATAAGCTGCTTCTAGGGTAAAAACAGGAAAGACTTCCTCCACTCTACCAGTGGTTTCACACAGACCATCCCTCGAAGCTAGGCTGGCTCTTTCTAGGTGTAGAGTTGAATGTTCCTTCCTGATGTTTTTTAACGAGCTTTGCAGATAAGGTGAATGACACTGGCCATCTTCAGAGAACAGATCTCTTTCCTCAGTGACAAACGACAAGTGTTCTTCCTTCGATGCAAGCCAGTTTTTCTAAGGGAGGTAACGGAAGAATTTGGGGACCTTGGGGATATACACTGAAATTTGGAGTTGAGCCATTCCTAGCTGTTAAAACTCTCTGGTGAGAGAGTGGATCTGCTATATGTAGATTGTCAGTGTTTCCTTTTCAGTTTCCAATGTTGTCAGTCTGGTATCTTTCATGAGTACTTTGCACTATAGAAATTAGAGATGGAAAAGACCTATTAGGTCATCTAGTTTACCTACCTGCCAGAGCAAGATTCTTTCCTACAGTATGTATTTGGCCACAAGAGCAGATGGAGATGTAATAATCAGATGCTGCAGCAGATTTAATAGTAGTAGATTTAGTCTTCAGAAGTTGTGCTATCAGAATTACAGACATCACCCAGCACATGCCTGCAACCTTTCTGAAGGGAAATATATCCTGGAAGACTTCTGCTGATGGTAACTGTCCTCTTGCTATCATGTTCAACACCGTGCACATGGTCAGGTATTACATTTTATTAGCTATTTGACTTGCTGCTTTATGCTTGAGGAAATTGTACTTCATGACACAAGAAGATAAAACTAACGGGATCTGACACACTTGGGTGAAAATAAGTAAATAAAATAAGAAAGCTAAATAAGTATTACCTGACAGTTGTTTTTTGCCTCAAAATCACTTCGCCCAGACTGCTTCTCCTTGCTCAGCTTTAGGTCACTTTCTTGGAGCAGGTAGCAAACCAGCCATTTATATGCTGCTAAAGGAACTGTGAAAAAGAGAAAAACAAAATTCTTAACATTCACATTTACAATGCAAGAAGTCATATGCAGATTCTACTGCAGTCTCAGTTTTTGTTACCTGAGATGAAAAGTGAAAGTGTTAATTAATCAATCCATTAACATGACATTTTGCCCATTACTGTAGATGCAATAAATAACATCTGGATAAGATAGACTGTAACTGTACAGTGAAGACATACCATGCCTGATCATACCACAATTCAAATTGACCCCAAGCTAAAAGACAAGGTACATCCACAGCTCAATTTAGACTTCTGACTCAATCAAATCTTATGTTTTGTTATTTTCTTCCCATATTAAGACTTAGGTTTGCAAAGTACTCTGTCTCTTCTGAGACATATCTAAGAAGAAGACATATCTCTAAGACATATCTTCGAGAATATCTAAGGAACCTGAAGGTGCACAAGTCCATGGGACTTGATGAGTTGCATCTGCGGGTCTTGAGGGAACTGGCGGATGAAGTGGCCAGGCCACTCACCATCATATTTGAGAAGTCCTGGGAGTCTGGCGAAGTTCCCGCTGACTGGAAGAGGGGGAACATAACCCCCATTTTCAAGAAGGGTAAAAAGGAAGACCCAGGGAGCTACAGGCCGGTCAGTCTCACCTCCATGCCTGGCAAGATTATGGAGCAGACCCTCCTGGAAACTATGCTCAGGCACATGGAAAACAAGGAGGTGATTGGTGACAGCCAACACGGCTTCACTAGGGGCAAATCGTGCCTGACAAACTTGGTGACCTTATATGACGGGGTTACAGCATCTGTGGATAAGGGAAGGGCAACTGACGTCATCTACCTGGACTTGTGCAAGGCATTTGACACTGTCCTGCACGACATCCTTGTCTCTAAATTGGAGAGACATGGATCCGATGGATGCACCACATGGTGGATAAGGAATTGGCTGGATGGTCGCACTCAAAGAGTTGTGATCAATGGCTCAATGTCCAAGTGGAGAACGGTGATGAGTGGTGTTCCTCAGGGGTCGGTACTGGGACCGGCACTGTTCAACATCTTTGTTGGCAACATGGACAGTGGGATCGAGTGCACCCTCAGCAAGTTTGCCAATGACACCAAGCTGTGTGGTGGGGTCAACACGCTGGAGGGAAGGGATGCCATCCAGAGGGACCTTGACAGGCTGGAGAGGTAGGCCCGTGCGAACCGCATGAAGTTCAACAAGGCCAAGTGCAAGGTCCTGCATGTGGGTTGGCGCAATCCCAAGCACGACTATAGGCTGGGCAAGGAATGGATTGAAAGCAGCCCCGAGGAGAAGGACTTGGGGGTATTGATTGATGAGAAGCTCAACATAAGCTGGCAGCGTGCGCTTGCAGCCCAGAAAGCCAACCGTGTCCTGGGCTGCATCAAAAGAAGGGGGACCAGCAGGTCAAGGGAGGTGATCCTGCCCCTCTACTCCGCTCTTGTGAGACCCCACCTGGAGTACTGCGTCCAGCTCTGGGGGCCCCAGTACAGGAGAGACATGGAGCTGTTGGAGCGAGTCCAGAGGAGGGCCACGAAGCTGATCAGAGGGATGGAGCACCTCTCCTATGAGGACAGGCTGAGAGAGTTGGGGTTGTTCAGCCTGGAGAAAAGAAGGCTCCAGGGAGATCTAATTGCAGCTTACCAGTGCCTGAAGGGGCCCACAGGAAAGATGGTGAGGGACTGTTTGTCAGGGAGTGTAGTGACAGGACAAGGGGTAATGGGTTCAAGCTGAAGGAGGGTTGATTTAGATTAGATGTTAGAAAGAAATTCTTTACTGTGAGGGTGGTGAGGCACTGGAACATTTTTGCCCAGAGAGATTGTGGAGGCCCCATCCCTGGAAGTGTTTAAGACAAGGCTGGATGGGGCTTTGGGCAATGTGGTCTAGTGGAGGGTGTCCCTGCCCACAGCAGGGGGGTTGGAACTAGATGATCTTTGAGGTCCCTTCCAACCCTAACCATTCTATGATTCTATGATTCTACAATTCTATGAATACAAGAACAGAAGACAGCCCACATGTCATGGCAGCACATGACTTCTAACATTGCAAAGGTGGCTGAATATAATCGCATTTGAATGACCCACTTTGTACATAAGTTTGTTATATTTTTAGAGCAGCCTGGAACTATTAAGGAAAAAGTACTTCAGCATAAACTCCTTGTACAAATCCTGCTCGCTTGTGCCTTAGCTTAAGATTTAATGTACAATATTATTCAGGCAATTGTGAGTGTTCACATGCTGCCTGAATTTAGGCACCTAAATTAACAGTCTAGTTTCTAACAGAATGAAACAATAAACAGATTCAGATATTTCTAAAACTATAGCTTGGTTCAGTAGGCATTTGCAAGAGAGGAGAGAACATGTGCTTAGGTATCAGTTCATGCTCTGCTGGATTTCACAGGCTGGAGACATCCAACAGAGAAGCAAGCAAGCAGTTGTTTTGAACTAGTCTTTCTTATAAGTCTTTCTATTTTGAAGTTACTCAGATTTTACCCCACAGCTATTATGATGCTATCTCACTAGGTACTATGCATCACCATCCAAAGTTCAGCTTTTTTGCAATTATTTGAGCACTGAAATGGTTACTGAATTCTAGGAATCAACTCAATTGCCCCTTATATATTAAAACTGGAGTTTCTTCACTCAATATGTTCTCAGTTTCACAGACTTGCTTTTGCTCAGTGCCCTGTCACTATCTCATTATCTGTTCATTTCTTTGTTAATTTTTGCCTCCAAGGGCCAATCTGGGCTCACAGTGATACAAAAGTGGGAATGGGATCTAATGTCATACTTGATTTGATTATAGCAGAGTAAACCAGGAAAACCTCAGGGAATTTGCTTTCACCATTACTCATTTTTCTCTGTGCAACCAAAAGCAACTGTCAAAAGCAGACACACTTAAAGCTTTTTCAATTTATTTCTAAATCACTTCTATGGTTTTCTCAAGTAAGAAATTTTAGTGATATAAGGTAGTGGCAATTAATGCCCCTTGCAACAATTTCACTTGAAACAACAATACAGTGGCAAAAAACCTAGATCACAAATGCTATTTCAGAGGAACAAAAATGGAAGAAAAATATCTGATGCTATCCTCCATTCCAGAATTGAGGCTGGGGACAACAGGACCTATTTTGAAATGCAAACTATGTTCTTAGTAAATTGAAATGCATATAATACAAAGAAAGTCAAGAAACAGTAATATGACAAATATTTAATAAGTAGCAGAGGTTGCATCTCAAATTTCTGGAAAGGAATTTCAGATTCTAGAATCAGTTTAACAACAGCAGAAAACTACCTGAGGAGTCCATGCAAGCTTCAACACTAATGGCTGTGAATTTCCAGCCAAGGATATGATGGTAGTCTTGCAAAAAGTTTATTGTTCCAAAAGGGGATTCAAAAGGAGCTTTATCTGAAATACCAAAGAAAATAAAAATTATTTATGAGAAAAGAAATCAGACTCTTTGGAACTAAAAGCCTATTGCAAAGCCATGCATACACTTGCTAGGCCAAATGCAATTAGGCCATAACATTTATTTTACTATGGCCTGGTCCAGCCAAATGAGGACCGGTGGACAAGTGCTGAAAAACTTGACATCACTGCCTGTAAGGCCCCTAAGATTCAACTCCTATGGCTGAGTTTTCCAGTTCTGTAAGATGCTGATGAAACTCACTGTTAGAAAACTGAAACAAAATCATTTATCTAGAGAACTACAAAATGTACTGATGGATATTGCTACCAAGTTAGGCAATATGAGCTGTTTTAAATACAATGAGCAGTGGGTACCCAGACTTACAATGACTGTAGGAGTAATTCCACTGAACTAAACTGCACTTCTCAGGGAGTAAGATACTAAACCTGAGTAGGAATGGCCAAACATCTAGCTAGGTTCTGCAAGACTTCGAAGAAAGAATATTTCTTGCAGCAAATATCTGTGTATTGTGAATGTATCATATGATGGAGTCTGAAGCACATTATTTATGCTCCACAAAATGATTAAATGACTGTCAATTGCTTGCAGTATGAAATTACCTCCTAATTCCATTAGCTACACACTGTTGGGTCCAGCATAGGATTCCACAATGAAAACTTACCTCTTATGCGATTCATCCAGCTCATTAAGTAGTTGCTGGTTTGCTGAAGCAGGACATTGTTATCTCCCTCATATGTGCAGTTTGGATCATTGTCATTTCGGATTTCACCCAGACGATTCACTTAATAAGAACAAGTACACAATTTAATATATTGCAATGTATTAAGGGAAGCTAAGAGGACTTAAATAATTGTTCTGTGACAAAATGTAAGACAGATATCTGTTCCTGTAAGTATAGCTATTGTCACCAACAGATGAGCTTGAAAGTTCACTGTTTAGCTTGTGAAAATGAATATACTGGAAAGACTTTAGAAAAGTGTGGCATTCAGCTTACAAGGGGAATTTTAATCTATAAAGTCTGCATCTTTATTTTTCGAACTGAGATTGAATCACATTTACAGTCTTATTCTGTCCAACTGCTGGTGCAGATGCTGCATGGGTTTAGTGCTTTTTGTGGTATCAGGTATAAAATGAACTTTAAAAATATGGATATGAGGAAAAACCCTTTCTAAAAATATTGCTAAAATTCAGACATCATGATGCAACAACAGTCAAAGAACACATCAACATAACCATTCTCTTTCTCATCAGCGTATGTAGCAGTCTGTAACTTACTGGCAAGGTAACCATGTCCTCCACAAGCTTCTCGGCACTCCTGAGCTGCTTGCTGAGCAGTCCAAGAGGACAGTGGTTTGCTGGCAGCAGATAAGGCATGAATCTCACGTCCCAAATCAGCCTTTGTGAAAAGCAGTTACAAGTGAGTAATAACTTTCACACAAAGTTTGTGACTGGTTAAAGCCATAGCTATGTGTACTGCTTTATAATAAAGAAAAGAGTAACTTGTGATACATACCTAAAATTTTCTGAGATCTCTGTAAAGGTAAAGCATTTTTTTTGCTGCCACAAAAAAACCCTGCCACAACTGAAAAACCTATGGCACTAACATTCTTATATGGGACAGCAATAATTTGTGCCAGGTAATGGACACATGGGTACATCTCAGCTCAGATGTGCCAGCTGACGTGGCATGGCATGGGACAGTTCACTGCTTGCCAATCTTTTCCTCCCAGAGATGGAGAGGCAGGTGGTTGAAGGTGGCATGCCCAAAGCTTCTGTCCCCTCTGAGACATAAGCAATCCCTTTCTCCCCAGTCAGCAAGGGGATATTTATAATATTTACCGTCTTACACGGTTTTCACTGATCTTCCAAGCATCGATTTTGCAGAGAGTCGGAAAACTTAAATGTACCCCCTCAATTTCCAGAGAACCGCAGTAGCCTGCATTTGCACTAAATCTGGTGGCCTTCCTTTGAAAATGTGTTTGGAATTCTAGTTTCTGGAGATTGTGGCTTGATTCTACCAAAGCTTGTTTTAACAGCAACTCCCTGGTTGGGTTTTTTGTTTGGTTTTTTTTGTTTTTGTTTTTTTTTTTTTAAGATCTCCTGTAGAACAAAAGGAATTCATAAGGATTACATTCTTAACACTGTCAAAAATCAGATTTTTCTCAATCATGATTTTTTTTCTGATAGCCACTGTTTTGCCTAAGATTAGTGACTGCACTGGACACCTCCAGAGATAAAACATCAGATTAAAAAATCAAACAGATTCTTCTGTCGTTTGTGCAAAGAGGAGAAATTAGAACACCCAGCCATTAGTAAACATATTGTTTACGAGCTTTATTTTAGCTGAAAAATGCCTGAATGTTTAAGCGAAAGCTGAGCAATACATAGCCAGTGTGTAGGCCCTAACAATTAATCTTGTAAAAAATTTTTTTTAAAAAAAAATTATATGCTATAAAAAAAATTGCAGTTATTTTGGTTTAGAATCACTCCGTGCACAGAGACAAATAGATCAAACTACTTCCTTTGTAAAGGGGTGGCTTCCAATGGTCTAATTGTGGATGAGAAATTCAGCATTAAGACTTACAAGTCTCAAAATATTCAAATGACACAAAATATTTATCCTAATGCATGAATATGAATTGCAAACTCAAGCCAGACTCACGGCGTCTGTGTGGGAATTAAGAATAGTATCATTTCAGAAAGTCTTTGTAATATGTCCCCTGCAGTGTCATTTACACAGTTATAATCTGAATTTGCACTACCATCATGTATTTATGATAAAAAATTCTTCAAGGGAACATAACCTTAAATCCAACAGAAACCAACAAAACTTTAACCACTCCACCAAAACTAATTTGGATGCAACTTTAATCATTACTTTGTATCTCCCATATTTCTGAGACATTGTTCTAGCATTCTTTATTTTAAGATGGCCGAAGACTTCTAAGTAGACCCTTCATTTAACAGTAAACCCAGTTTACAACAAGTCAGCTATGAAGAAATGTGTAAATATCTCACCTGTCTCTGACTCCTTTGCTTTGTCAATAAGCCTGCATAAAATTCTACAAAGTTCTCAAACAGGGATTTGGAGAAATAATCTAAGGCATATACGGCAGCCAGATAAGGAAGAAGACGCCATTGCTAGAATAAAAATTGAATAGATTTGATTGCAAATTGATACATATTTTTATAGTTTTATATAACTATCTTATAATATTGAACCAACCTATTTGTTTTTACTTTGTTCAAACTGGACAACTTTTATGGAGAAGAGAACTTAAAAATAACCATCTATAAACATAATTAAGTGTAACTACTCTATATACAATTTACAGTCACATTATTCTACTTTATGCATTTTATGAATTTGTGATAAACGTTCTGTTAAACCAGTGTAAAAGTTCACTGAAACTTTGGGGACCAACGACATTTTTTGCCCTGTGTTTATACAATGCCTGGCATGCCAGGGCCACTCATGATTCGCGTGTTTCTTCAGTACCAACATGACAGAGAGTGTAACTGTTTCACTTGCTTGTTCATTGCTGAATGTATGTTAGTGCTGGTTGCATTCTGTGAGGAGAAAAAAAAAAAACGGGCTGGGAAGCAGAGAAAAAAACATCTTTGTTGCTCCATGCAACTCAGATGGAGCCCATGAAGGAAAAGCGAAACTGCTTGAAGATGCTTTTGTGGGAGAGCAAGAAGGGAATGAGAGGTTCAGCAAGTAGAGCCTACGGAACAAACAAAAACTGAGCAAAATTGAGACTCAAAGAATAGCGGGAAGCAGATCCTGGCTTATTCAGAAGAGGTGGAAAGAAGGTAGCTTTTGTTTTTGTAGAAAACCATGAAATCTTTCAAAATTGCAAGACTAAGTGCAAATCTGGAAAAAAGAACCCACTTTGCAAGGACAAACTGGGTTGGTTTGTTTTCAGCACTTCTTATATGTTAACATTTCTCATTCAGCAGATCTGAATTATCTCTGTTTCCCAGTTACTGTACATACACTTGTTCTATTTTTTCGGAGCAAAAGGTGTTTTTCATCTGTATAATCTGCAGAAAAACACTGGTTATATTCCTCTCAAAATCAGTGCTAGCTTGAGACTTCACCACCATAAATGTCACTGATTTCTATAGTTTTAAAGAATAAAGGCTAAAAAGGAGAAAATTAGCATAGCAGCAAAAGAGGCACTGACATTTTTAAAGAAATAGTTTCTGTATCTGCAGTACTTTCACATGTGCATAGAAAACAGTCTTTCTCTGAAAAGGTTACTGTTTTAGAAGACAAATGTTTCTAGGTGCTTCAGAGAAACATGAACATTATGGGTTTTGTTATTCCAAGAAATTAGGTCCAAAGCTTGATCATGCTAGGAGAAGGTCTTGAGTTGGAATGAACCCCCCACTGCCGCACTAGAATGACACTTCAGATGACACAGACAACCTTAATTTCAGTGGTGAAACTAACTTCAGTGTTACTATTTTGATGTGCAGTAGCTCTCAATCCAAGTTTCATTATATAAAGTCTGTAGATGTGAATTCCAAAGAATTTACCTGTGTTTGGTATTCAAGAACAGGTATTTCTTCTTCATCAGTTGGTCCAAACTGACGGCGAGCCGCTGAGAAGCGAATGGCTATCGATAAGGCAAGCTTTAAATTGGTCATGGAAACTGCTGTGATCAGAATTCTGCCAGTGGACAAGGATCCCACAGCTGCACTAAAACGCTCTTTAACATCCTGAATGAATAAAAGACACAGACTGGTCTCAGAATGGTGAGGCTGATGTTTCATTTACATCCCCCCTACAGATACAACTCTGGTAGCATGATCAGAAACCCAGAGGGTTGGCCAATTTTATTTCTTGACAGATAATGCCTTTCAGATAAGGCGTTCAGGCAAGACTCAAAGTAGTTTCTCTAAACTACTGTGGGATCAGTGCGGTAGCGCAAAGAGCAAGCAGTCAGTAAAACCAGTAAGGTGAGCTGAGACATCTCTGCAAGGCAATTAACAAACCAGCATTTTGACTATGTAATGTGAAATCCTCAACAGCCTTATTTAAGTCAAGGTATTTAGTACTTCTCAACATGAGAGGCCCATGCTCTGTCTCTCAACCTACTTATACCTTTGTATGTTTAATGAACTGTATTGATGAAACAAAACATGATTCATACCTTGATTGAACTTGAGTACTTCCCCTCAGCTGTGACATCTCCAGCTACGTTCAGTATGTTTTCTTTAGGTATCCTGACATTGTGGAACATAGCAAATCTGTTTAAACAAATACACAAGCAATGTAAAATCTACCTTGACATAGTCTGAGGTGTCTACATTACGGAAAAAAGGTCACAACAAAGACAGGGCTGCACAATGGTCTCAGGCACATCAGTGAACTGAAAACAGTAGCCATCAAACCAGGTAGGTAGTTTCAGTAGAGTATGCCTGGGAGAACAAAGGCTTTCAGACTCAGGCCAGCAGATGATGGGAAATGATTTGTTATCACTCTTAACTTCAGTTTGTTTTTAAAAAACAAAGATGATGCTTAAAAAAACCAAATCAAGCACTTCATTGACTCTAAGAGACCATTTCAGCAGTTTTGTAAGTAAAGAAGTAAAGAACTAATGGAAGGATGAGCAATGTATTCTGCTTGAGGGGAGGGACAGGTAAAGTTACTTATTAGAGACCTTATACAGAGGCAGTATGACAGACACTTTCACCGACAGCCCAGAAACCCAAACTGAATTCTCAGTCTGCATGAGTTTAGGTAAGTTACATAGCTTGATATCTCAGCTATCGAAAAGCTTGGGAAGATGAACTTCCTTCTGCTTAGAACCTGACTGGGCCATTCTGACTCCTAATAATTCCCCGCCACAAACAATTCTGCTGAACTATGTGCTTTACTAAAGTGTTGTTCAGTCCAGTCTAGAGACTGCCTTGGAATAGAGACACTATATATTTTTATGAGTCTAAAATATAGATCTGTGAGGATCATTCATGTTATTGCAATACAAATGAGGACATAGCTGAAATAGTGCCCTGGAAAGGACTGAATGGAGAATTTTCCTTTGTTTAATCTCAAACTAGGATTTCTGTTCCCTGGAATGCAGCATCTTAAAAACGAAGAGCAAGATAATCATTTCTAAATTGTAGCACCCTAGCAGGAATAAAGAAGGAAACTGTTAGAACCGGCAGAATGTCTTGACTATTCATATTCTTCAGCAAGAAAGTGTATGAACTGTTTCACCCAAATGTGCAATGCAACTTGACACAACAGCAGTAATAACAGCTCCACTCACAAATATCTCAGTATCTAATAGCACTTGAAAAGCTGTATTTGTAATCAAAGCAAACTCCTTTTTTCTGCCAGGCCGATCTATTTAATAAGGCTCACGAGAACCAGATCTTTCACATTAATAAATTACATAAGGGCTGCATTGCTGCATGTGCTTTAAAATTATGAGTTGTTTCCAAGGAAACATATCTGCATACTGAATTTATTCATCCTTAGAGATACACCGTATTTTCAGACTTAGCCACAGAGAAAAGCATGCTATCCTAACCAAGAACCAGCTGCTTACTGGCCTTAACCATGCTCAAAAGTGCTTTATTAAGTGCCAGCTTCAGTAAGACACTACTTTGTAACAGAATCAAATTCAGAATTTCCAAAAATCTGATTTCCATCTTTGTTAATATTTTTTTCATATCATGAAAATAAAAAATTTCATTCAAAAAAGATCTTTTGGTTAACTTCACTTTCTCTGTTCCCTGTATCCCAAATAAAATCCACCACAACTAAAACTGTATAGTAACTCCAATGCTTTTAAACAACAGTATGCATGTTAGAACTTGAGCTTTTAAATTATTATTACTCATTAGTTTTTTTACAGGAGAGTGTGTATGGTGAGGTTTAGGTCCCTAGTTTACCACTCTCTTTTCCTAGTTACTGTACATCCATAGAACTACAAGAAGATGCTTCCGCCTAGAAGCTTACATAAGGCAAGAAGCTACAAATGCGTTCAAACGAACGGTGGGGCAGACACTAACTACTGAAGAATACTTTCTTGATGTGATTGGTACCTCCCAGTCACAGCCTGTTGGCAGCCAAGCATTGGCATTTTTTTATAAGCCCTTAGAGCAAACGAGAATTTTAAGGAGGAATTGAGTGATAAAAGTAAGGGAGCTTCATGGACGTTTATAAAGGATCCCTCCCAAGTACGAAAAGATGCATGGAAGAAAGCAATGAATTATTTCAAAAAGCTATTGAACGGGTGATAAAAATTGGAATCATAAGCCAGTCTAAAGGAAAAGTTGACCTAACAGAGAGATGATATAATCTTTGGGGCACAGATTAGGAAGAAATTTCAAAGGGCTCTAGCTCTTGGGCCATCTCTTTACAAATATATATTTGGAGCATGTTTAGTCCTGTGTGTGATGAACAGTAAGATTCTTGGTAGTAATGACAATGAATAAGATAGCAAATGGTCCTTTTGTGTTTTATGCTGTAGTGATTAGTTCAATTCATTCAGCAAAGGTGTGCAGTTGTAGAAAATTATTTATGTTGATATGTGCTTGAAACTCTAGAGATCTTAAAAAGCAAATTCAGATCTACTAATATATAAATGTATATACTAATAACCTATTTTTAGGAAATTCAAGCCTACTAATACTGAACATGTGGCAGATGTGTGCCAAACAGAACAGCTCCCAAAATGACCTAAACAGTTTTACCCACTTTCACCTGTTGTGATACAATCCCGAATAGTTAAATCTAGAGGAAGTCTTTTGTGTGAAAGAGTGAAAAATCTTGTAGAAAGTTTTACTATAATCTGTCCTACATAAATATAATGTAGCTAATTCTGTACCACATAAAAGACTACCTAGAATTATTTTGATTAAAAACCATATACCCTTCTTATAACTTCCATCCCAGCTAGTGAACCAGAATACTCAATTTCCAATCATTATATAACAATCTATTTTCTTAAAGTCAAAATTTGTTCAAATAACAGTTTCTGAAAGTTTAGATTTTTTTTCTTGATATTGTCCTTTACAGATACATTATTTCCTTCTTTTTCTGTAAGCTCTTATCAAAATAAATGCACATAAGATGGCAAAAACTTTATGAAGCAAAAGAGAGACAAAACAAGCAATTAAAAATCACACAGCAAATTCCCAGAAATAAGATATATTGCCTCTAAGCACCAGTGTTGAAAATAAAAGCTGAACCTTACAGGACCTGGGAGTTAGGTGACCTTGTGCGATCACTGCCAACTGCTGTTACGCTCCTTTTCCAAGAACTTTGCTATTTGAAATTGTTAGACATACTGGCCAATTTGAACTTGATATTGGAACATATTAAAAATAAATAGTAAGATTTAATGAAGTCAACGATCACATTTCTAATGGTTATTAGCCTAGAAAGCATAGTGAATAGTCATGGACCACATCTGTCAACGCATTTAGGGGAAAAATCCCCTTAAAGAATTGAAGAAATATCTTACAATAATGGAACTGTATACACAGTCATGGGGATATCACGTACCAGCAAGTTTGGAAAATGGCTAAATTTCACATGGTGATGACAAGACCATAGGTTTGAAAGTTACCCTAATTTGGGCCTCTTCTGCATAGCAAATAGCGTTACTGAAATGAAGACCTCTCAGCAAGACAGACAGACAGCTGCCACTTTAAATATATATCATAGGGCTCTATAGCAATGTGCAATTTTGCATCATCTAGCCTGTAAAAAAACCCTGTTATCACATAAATTTCTACCTAGATTAGCTGAGCAGGTTGAAGTGCTCTTCCAATAGTAGCATTCTTGTTTGGGTTCTCTCGCCAGTAGTTTAGAGAACATTTCAAGCAAAGGTAATCTTACTGACTTTAAATCATGCAATAGTAATTCATCTGGTGTGCAGTAACGCTGGTAAAAAAGAAGCAGCTGGAAAAGCTACGAGCTCCTGTTGCCAGTACTAAATTAATAAGCTGTTACCTATAGTACAAATAGCTCAAGCATGCTTTGGTGAATTTTAGACTCAGTAAAATGCCTTTCCTGCCAGCTTTTGTTATTGACTATGTTAGAGATGGTGCAGTGACAGTTCCTTCAATCCTTCCAGCCAGAAACACAAAGCAGGTGAATGGTATTGGAAAGTTGTGAGTCAAGTGATCTCACGGCTGTTTATGGGATACAGTAAACCTTGAGAAGAATAACACTTCAGAGGTTTGGTGAAAAACTTGCAGAAGGAAAGAAAACAGCCACATATTCCAGACTGAAACTCACAGAATTAGAGTTAGAGTTCAGAAGAGTTACAGAGAAGCTGGGGAAAACTGCAAGGCAGTATTGTAGCTCTAGCTTCTACAATCAAGGCTCTAATCTAAGAATGCTGCTCCATAATAATAACGCTCGATAGCAATATAGCTGTAGAAAATACAGAAGCTTAGATATAAGAAAAACTTATGTTAACCAGAAAGCTACTCAAGGCCTGGAAGGAAAACTTCCAAAAAGGGGAAAATGTAATCGTGGGATAGAGGCCATGAGACAGAAAATATGGAATGATTAGCTTGGAGTAATTAGTTTGTAACCAAGGTAATAGGTGATGAAGCTGACCACGGCAATGTACAATGCTGTTATGTTCCATGTACTGTCCCTACCCAACCGGACAATAGGCCCAGGAATATTAACCTTATGAAGTAAGTTGTTATGGACAGGTACATCCACAGGAAGGATACTGAGCATGCCTACAAGAAGAGGGTTATCCAGCGGACACGGGTGTGCGACCACTGACAACCACCAGAGACCCCTTGAGGACCACCAACCCAAATCACTGAGCATGAGTGACAGGGAGGAGAATATGTAAATGAATTCCAAGAAATTATTATCATAGGACTGTCTTTTCTGAGAAAAATGATGAATATGTATGTTTTGATTCTATATAATTTGTGTGTTGGTAATCACCTGTATGCACGTTGGGTGGAGCTGATTCCCCGTGCATCCAGCGCTGCAATAAAGCAAACCTAGGGTAACTCACGCCTGGTAAATTTCTTATACCCTTTTACAATAGCATTGTATAGGTCTACTAATCTTATCTTAATGGACTTCATGGACAAAGCCTCACTTACCCTAGAGTTCTTATAGTCTGTCAGTCTTGCAAGGACTTTTAGAGGTGCAGAGTCCTGCAACTGTTGAGAGCTGACAGAGCTCTGCTAAGGAAGAAAAACAGTTGTTTGAAGTCCACTGCAGATGAAAGGCTCTTTTTCTGTGGGTGATAAAACAAATGCGTGACCAGATCTGAATCTACCTTTCCCCATTAGCACCACCAAGTGCCTGTCAGTGTGACAGCAATGCAATGAACTGACTAGGGCTACACAGTTTTGAGGTGCTTGTGAGTGACAAAAATGAGGGGATAAGGCAGCACTTTTTAGCAACGTGACTATATCTTAGCAACGTGCACAGCGCTGTATGTACCCATATAGTGTCTAACCTTGACTGTGGAGACTAAGTGGAGAGGGCAAAATGGAAATATCAATGATTCCACTGCAAAAATCACTGTTTTGACTTAAATTGCAAATATGCAAGATGTGTCTTGCAAGATACTTGATTTAACTGTGAAACTGGCACTGTGCACAAGGACTGAAGGATTGATGGTACTGTATTCAGATAATGTAAATACAGGTACAGGCATTTTTAACATTTATTTTTATTTTATAGCTGTTTCATTACTATCACAACTGTTTGCGAGACTGGTCAGAAGCTGCAAGACAATAAAAATGTTAAACAAGCACAAGCTTGTTTGTTTGAGAAGCAGGACTGATTTCTGCATTTGCTTTCTTATTCACATCCCTGTACTGTCCCTTTCCCTGTACTGGAACAGCCTCTTCTGTAGTGAACCAGACCTGACAAATGATCTGGTTGAAGACAGCCAAATTTTAAAGGGTTTGTTGGATTAGTTTTCAGGCAGTTCCAGTTCCCTAGATGAGTCCCCTACACAGCTATATAAATGTTTGTCCCAGCACAAAGAAAAAGGCAGTGTGGGAGTAGAAACAAACAACCAAAGAAGCTGAATACGGAAATTATCTTCACCCAAGTACTGGTTCAGATTATAAGATGAAGCTCAAAGAGACTATTTAGACTTCAACCATGTATTACAGCTTTCATCTTCCTAGTGAAATAACTGCAACCATTGCAAAATCTAAATAAGAGTTAAGAGGATAAACACTAGGAAAGAAAAACCCTTTGAAGGACTAGACTGTCATTTGTTCTACCCTTAAACTAGCAGTAGCAGAATCTTAACATATTATTGACACTGATACTGAAATAGTAACGAAGGAAAAAAAAAAAAGAATTAACCATTTAAAAGTCATCCGTAAAGGCCTGGAGGTTGTGTGATGTATGCCATCTTTGCCAATATACAAGGAATTGTAGTGAAGGATTTCAGAACCTGCAATCTCTTTCAGAACTTTCAATCTCTTTTTATTGCTCTTCTGCCTAATAAATCCCCTTTACCCATTTCCTCTTGGGTGTTTTCCTTTGTTTTCAGCATCCAGAAAACTGGCCTCAGTGATTGCTACAGAACATGCTGAATGTCTTAGCATGTTATATGTGCCGAGAGATTGAACGCACTTTAATTGTACATGAAAGGCTGTTAAACAGCTAATAAAAACCTTCAGTTTTCTGAAATTCATCATTATAATTAGATACAGCTAACAATTCTTCTTTCCCCAGAAAGATCCTTTTCTCCCCTACAAACAATTCAGTTAAAATAAATAGCTTTTTGTCTGGCAGTGGTTTGCTGAATCTTTGATAGCTTCATTTCACTAGTTCTTCCCTTATCATAGGTTTTGTCTGCTCAACAAACTACACACGGTATCACTGGATACAGCTGAACGAGCTCAGAGAATGTTTTAGAAAGGCATGTTAAGCATCACTTAAGAAACACAATTATAACTGATTTTCAAACTCTTCCCCATGCAGACTCAGTTGGGCATCATTTCTATTTCTGGAGTGGGGAAAGCAGCAATTTGCTGCTAGTTATACCTGGACATGAAATTGGTTCACCACTAATTCAGCGGCAATCATTTATTGTCATGCACTGCAGTAATGGGCAATTTTGGTAATGCTACAATAGCCAGGGTAGACAAAAATAAAAGCCCAAAGGGAAGAAAGAGAAATACACATCAGCAATTACCCAAGCCTCCTCTTATGCCTGTCATGCATTTTATTGAAAAGCTCCTGGATCTCAAATAGAGTTTTTTCCTCAGCTACATCCATTTTGGGACCTCAGTGAACAGCACATTTCAAAGACTGCCAGAGCACTGGCAACAGGTGGACATTTTTATATGATAAAACTAAAGACTGAAGCACTTGCATCCCCTGGTGGCAGTCTGATTTATTTTTTTGTAACAAAACAAAACCAGTCTAAACTCTCTATAAGAAAAACTGGAGTTCTATTTTTGACCATTTATGTATTGATTACACAAATTGTTGTAAATGACAGAGAGAAAGAAAAATATTTTAAAATACTTTAAAGTGATTTTGTCTTTTTTGTCAGGGTAGCTGAAGTTACAAAGACTTGCAAAACCCCTATGATTTTTGGACATTCCAATTATGAAGCTATGAGAATTATTTGGAAAGACAGACTTAAAAGGAACAGGCTAGTCAATTGGATTTACACTGCAAAAATTCCCACATTACTTCTGAAATTCCTTCTCTAACTGAAAACATTACACTGTGCATTAGCAGGAAACCAGCCTTCAGCCAAATGACCCAAGAGATTAATTGTTTTCCAAAGCCAGAACGGACAACTACAATCACCTACTCTGTTCTCTTACATAGCATAAATCAATGGCATTTTCCAGGGAAGTTCTGGAATTTCTTCTCTCTGTCCTACATAAGTGTTCAGGAGCTTAACTCTCTGTAGTCATATTTAAAATTAGTAGCATAAACTTCTTGAAGTGCAGGAACAAAATCTGACACCTGTGCCAGAGATGTCAGACTGATCTTCACTCTGACCATTTATCCTGAGTGCAACTACATGGAAATATATCTGATTTACTAAGTGTCTATGGTGGTTGAAGCAGATGTCACACATACATTCAAAAAACTAGCAAAGCATGCAGTAGAGACTAACACTTGTAGTCACAGCATAATTGAATGTGTTCTCATCACCTTCTATAGTGCCCAAAAACTGCAGGCTGTGCTTTCTCTGGGATAAGTTAGGATTACTAAAGATTACTGGGATAAATTAAGATTACTAAACTGTTTAGGAGAACACCTTGACAAGGCAGTGTCTGGTAGCCCAAGATGAAATGCTTCCCTGTGAATCTTGGCATTTTGCAGATCATGCAACCAACTGTCCATCTTCTAGAGCGGCACAGCTTGTCCTCTCTGTAAACAAATGCAGAGCTACAAAGCTACTACCTTTCCAGTCCCCATCGAGGCCTTCACGTACCTGAGAAGCAATATGCACAAGTCCCGACGCTTTTGACAGTTCAGTCTGAGCAGGAAGGTTGCAAAGAAAAAACTAGTTCTCTAGTTCTTGTGAACAATTGTGTTGGGTTTGCGTGTCAGGGTTTTGGTAGCAGGGGGGGCTACAGGGGTGGCTTCTGTGAGAAGCTGCTAGAAGCTCCCCCTGTGTCTGACAGAGCCAATGCCAGCCGGCTCTAAGACGGGCCCGCCGCTGGCCAAGGCCAAGCCAATCAGCGCCTCTGTGATAACATATTTAAGAAGAAGAAAAAACACTTAGAGAGAGAGCTTTTGCAGCCAGAGAGAGGAGTGAGAAGATGTAAGAAACTCTGCAGACACCAAGGTCAGTGCAGATGGAGGGGGAGGAGGTGCTCCAGGCGCCAGAGCAGAGATCCCCCTGCAGCCCGTGGTGAAGGCCATGGTGAAGCAGGCTGTCCCCCTGCAGCCCATGGAGGAAGGATGAGGGGGTGTAGCGATTCCACCTGCAGCCCGTGGAGGACCCCACGCCGGAGCAGGTGGAGGCACCTGAAGGAGGCTGTGGCCCGTGGGAAGCCCACGCTGGAGCAAGCTCCTGGCCGGACTGGTGGACCCGTGAAGAGGGGAGCCCACGCCAGGGCAGGTTTGCTGGCAGGACTTGTGACCCTGTGGGGGACCCCACGCTGGAGCAGTTTGCTCCCGAAGGTCTGCACCCCATGAGAGGGACTCCATGCTGGAGCAGGGGAACGATGAGAGGAGTCCTCCCCCTGAGGATGAAGAAGCGGCAGAAACACCGTGAGATGAACTGACCGTAACCCCCATTCCCCGTCCCCCTGTGCCGCTGAGGGGGGGAAGGTTGAAGCCGGGAGTGAAGTTGAGCCCGGGAAGATGGGAGGGGTGGGGGGAAGTGTTTTAAGAGTTGATTTTATTTTCTCATTCCTCTACTCTGTTTTGCCTAGTAATAAATTAGATGAATTCCCTCTCTCAGTTCAGTCTGTTTTGCTCGTGACAACAATTAGTGAGTGATCTCTCCCTGTCCTTATCTCGACCTACAAGCATTTCGTTATGCCTTTTCTCCCCTGTTTCGTGACTGAGGGGAGTGAGAGAGCGGCTCTGGTGGGCACCTGGCCTCCAGCCAGGCTCAACCCACCACAACAATGTTGGCATCTAGCCTAAGACGTCTCCAAAGAAAATAGCTGAGGTAGATCAGGAACGTAGGCTCTGACAGTTTTCAGCTGAATTGAGCTTGTTATTGGTATCCTTGGGCCCTTGTCCCTCTATATTAATCTGCAGGTGCTGTCTTAAACTTAAGGTTTCTAGTGCAGGGACTGTCTTAATCTGCTGTTTAAGCAGAAAATAATATATTTTTAAAGCACCATACGCACAGTAAAGTGAAAGATTAGAATACCCTATGATTGCTTTAAATGACATGTGATGTCATACGTAAGAAAGGGGATTCCATCTGACATTAAGATAGAAGATACTGGTATCTCTTATTTACAGTGTATTATGTGGATTATCATTTCAGATTATTCAGTTGTTACTGATATTTTAACAAATGCTCTATTTTTTCCCAGTAGATGAAAGATTTTAAAATTATATGCATTTTGATGCTATGTGACAAGCACACTCTTCTCCTTCCTCACGTTGCACACAAACTATGCTGCAAATTAAGAATGAACAGCAGAAATTGACCATTTCTACAGAAATATGAAGCTGAATTACGTTTAGATTACTCAGGCCCATGTTGCTGTGCCATCTGGTGGCTACTAGTTTGTAATGCAGATGCAGGCAGAAATACCCACCAAAACCAAACCCCCTTCTTTTCCTGACCTTTTCTCACGTTTTTCCTCTATAAAACTTAATTTCCTATATATTTTTTCATCTTTATTTCGTCTGTATCTTCAGGCAACAGAGCATCAATGAGAATGGTCTACATAAATATACAAGTCAGTGCTATTTTTGCCACTACAAGCTATTTGGGACATCGGGAGGAGGCTGGTACAGACAACAAACTACGAAAGACCTATCACGTTCTGGAAAGCCAGTCAAAGCCATTACATTTGAAAGCAGGATACCTTAGGATGTCTATACTTTGTTTACTGCAATGGCATGTTATGAAGGACAATACATAATCTCTGTAATGAACTGAATCAACAGAAAATGGTAAATTTGAGGCATAAAGAAGTGACCTCACCTCACCCTCCTCTTAATATTTTAGGTCTCTGTCTTTACACAGAGCTACGTAACTAATATAGAGTTTTAAATCATAAATTTTACATAATGGCTGTTTTAATTTAGAAATCTACCTCAATTTCCTTACTGCCTCTCCTCCCCATCGGATGCCTTTGCTTAGTGAAGTAGAGACACAGTAAAGCCATTGAAGTTCATGACTCAGAAATAGAGCCCTTTTTTATTTCAACTGTACACAGAGAATACAGGAAAAAAAAAAACCCAAACAACAAAGTAACCTTCTCCTTTTGCACTGAACAGGATTAGTCCAGAAACCCCATGGCTTAAAGATACCTAGTTTCTCTACTGAATCTCATTAATCTTACATCTTTACTAACAATAAACCTTGTCTGTGGACCTCCATTAGCCTTCCTGTGGGCTGGAACTTGACAGAAAAAATAATTAACGGCTTACGCCCAGATGGTGTAAGAGAAGATGATTAAGTTCTTTACTCAGAATTTAATGGATTTTGGGGTGGTTTTTTCATTATTATTGTTACAGAGTCTATGACTGCAAGAATGCTTGGGGACATTCACAGAGTACCAATGGTATTTCATATTCTAAAAAGTGAGAGAAGCAGAAAGACCCGGGGTTTTTTATTTTGGTTTTTTTGGGGTTTTGTTTTTTTTGGGTTTTGTTTTTTTTTTTAAAATATCAACAACTTAAAACCACTAGTGAATACCTGAGAAGTAAAGACAGAACTGACACAGAAGGATATTTGCACCACTACAGTGTGATATAGTCTACAATGTTTCCTCCTTCAAATGGATTGACTTACCCATTATCCAACCCATTCTGCCCAAGTTTCTTTCCTATGTCACCTACCATCACACCTGGCATTGGTAGGAGAGTTTTTGTATCTCGAATCTGCATAGAAGTGGAATAAAACATTATTTCAGCTGTGGAACAATGAAAGTTATTGGTTGAACTTTTCAAACAGTGAATATATTCCCAACTTGTATTCTGTTATTAATGCTAAAGAAAACTCTCTGGTTTTTTAAAGCACGTAGCCCTGTATATAACTTGTACTTATATATCCTCTCATTCAGGACACAGATCCCTTAATGAAAATTACTTTGGCAATATGACAGTAATTACATCACTGTGTTAAATATGCCTTAACACTGATGACTGCTTACATCAGACTAGCACTGAAACCTTCTTCAGATGTACACAGACATAGTAGGAATCAATCAAACTTCTATGTAACAATCAGCTTCAAGATATTCCTCGATTTTGTAATAAATTCTGTTCATTCTGCAACTAGTTCATTTTACTATGTACAACTTCTCTGCTGCATTGACATATTTCTGATGCGTTTAATCTTATAAACTGATCTCTGTGGTAGAAGCTTGTAGTTTTCATGCAGATCAGACTTCAGCATTGGCAGACATAAGTCATCGTAAGGCTCATACAAGACTTTAAGGACTTCATAAAGCGTAGGTTAGCTCTAGCTATATCAGTAGCATGACAATCTTGAGGCTTTTCAGGTCTTTTGCATTTTTCAGCATTTTTTTCAGAAAACTGAGAGTATAAAACTGGCTGTACAACCATCACAAAATCAGTGAACAGTTAAAAAAAGTACACTTTCTACATTTGCAATAAATTTTGAAGGCACTAATTAAAGAATTTGGTAGTCAGATATAAATAACAGCATAACAGAAAGTCTTTAATTTGAACCCACTCCCCCCCCCCCCCAAAAAAAAAAAGAAAAATATTATCAATATTTCTACTCTACCTGTACAATAAAGGAATGTAATCCTTGGCACTGTCCGTCGGGAGTATAGAGCTGGGCATACACAACTGCATGAGTGGCATGTTTCCCCATATTACCAACCCAGAACTTTGCAGCTTCAAAGTCAGGAGTATTGATGACAAATTCCTGTAGCCAGGAAAGAAAGGAGTAAATGATATAAATCATAAAAATCAACTCATGACTATTTTCTTTTTTTTTTTTTTTCATGACCGTGGTAATGTTTTGAAAACACCCATTAACTGCCAGGGTTTCATTCTGTACTCCACTCCAACAGCTGAGATCTCTCTTACTGTGTTTAACTTTAGAGAGGACACATGCAGCTAGGAAAAATTTAGAGCTAAAAAAGTTCATTACTTCATTGCAAAGCCTGAAACTCAGCCTTTTAATTGCTCATTTAAGCAGTTCAAAAAAAGTAAAGCAAAGTGACGGACTCAGAAGCGTTTCCTGTATCTTAGGTTCAGCTGAGCTGTGAGTCCATGTGAGGGACTGTGAGGGGTGAAACCTGTGCAGGGACCACTTCCTTCTCACGCAGTTTTGTATGGGAAGGAAGCCTGTTGACAGTGTGAAAGGCAGCACACTTCCCAGTTTGGACAACTGGGGACCATGAGTAGTGGGAATTCTGAAGAATACATGTATCCTGAAATTTAGACATAGCTTCAGCATTGGGATTTTTAGATTGCAAATAGTGTGCTTTGTGGATGTTAAAAATATCTGAACTCAGAGCTTCATGACCTTAAGAAAGATTTAGTCGTTTCAGTCACTTTGAGTGCAATGCACTCATCACCAGCCTAAAACTCAATTTATTCAAATGGAACTTTTCATGCTGCCAATCTCACAAGTTTTGGTGTGGTTTACTTCCTGGAAAGAGATCTGATCATCCATGTTGCATAAATGCTCACTGAATTGCTTATATATGAAAAAATGCAAACTGGAAAGTTGTCCTACTGAAGAATATAAAATCCTATGTTTCAAAGCTATGATTCTCGCTTCTTATTCTTTTGAAGTCACTTCATAATGTAACATTGTTGACAGTAATACCACCCAGTTTTGTACATCACGGTGCAATAAAATGCCAGAGTCTTTGGTGGAGATGATAAGCCTACATTCTTGGGACATTAAATAAAGTATCTTAAATTCAATTTGGCATAAACCAAGCATGTAGATGACAAAAAGAGGAAGTTCTATCAGCCTCCTCTCTTAACTTCTATTTTCTTCTCTCTTAATGTAAAACTACGATGAATTCTACTCATTTACTGAAAAAAAAATTAGGATGATGATTTTATTTCTGCAGTAGTGCTGATTTCAGAAAACAAATTATTAATAGTAACACCATCCTAATGGAAAAAGCAGTTTATTGTTTTTTTCTTTGTGTCTCTGATAGTCTTTTCTCATTTTTGTATTTCTTTTTTTCATCCTCAAGAAAGAATCCTAATCTTTGTATATAAAGCCTTCATATTTAAAGACAAAAGACAATTTAATCTGTATGTCCAACTATTCCTTAAGAGACACAACAAAGGAGAAGGATGCTATCCTTATTTTATATCACAACCAGAAGCTAAAATAACTATTTGTGCAAGAAAACAGAAATTGTTGGGTTTATCGTAAATATTTATAATAATGTTAATATCTGACTTTTTTTAACATTTGGAATTGAACTTGCTTCTTTCTTGTTAATCAAAGAAATCCCTGGATCATTCTGTCGTGTTAGTAAATAATAGTTCTTAACGGTGTAAAACATTATTCCTGTGCGTTAAGGACTAACCTGAGTGCTACGATCAAATGTGGCAGTAGTACGTATGCCTTTTGCGTTAGTTCCATGGCTGAGTTCAGTCAGAGCAAAACATCCAAAAATCTAAATAAGGAGACATAAGGCACAGTTTAAGACTACGTTATTACAACAATTCAAACTGTAAGATTTTCAAATTATTGCAAACTCAGTGGTCGGAAAGTAACTTGCAACTGCAAGAAACCAATCAAACATAGCCCTAAGGCCAGGACATCATGCCTGCAGTAGGGCAACAGTTGGGTTTTTTCCCTTTGCTGATGGCTGACTCGTTCAGGCAGGTACAGAATATTACATCCACTAAGTTTTCAGCTGTCTGGGTTGAAAGAATTGTTGCGCGGTGAAAATCAGCAAGTCTGCTTAGATTACAAGCAGTTCTGGGAACTCCCAGTTAGGAGAAAACCAGAATGAGGATGTTTATTTTTAAAATTGTGAATAGCCTACATTATTTAAGGGGATAAATGTATATCAGATCAATGTATGCATACACTTGGCTCTTAGCAGCCTTTGGAAACACTGCCTACTTGAAGCCACACTGAAATGTGCATACTGGAATCCCTTATCCTAGACTGGTTTGGCCTGTAGTACATACTGTTCAGTAACAAACCTTTGAAAAGCAAGTGAGAATAAAATAAATAAATAAATAAACAAACCTGAAGCCTCAGGCAAAATTATTCTGACAAACTCATATCCTCGGGCTTTTGTGTAGGCTAAGAGTCATTAGAAGAATTCATCCTGATCTCTAATAGAACTATGTAGCAGTATATTGTCTACGAGCAGACAGATAAACACAGAATTTCAGAAAATTAAACAAGCAAGGAAGGTGAATGGTTGGGAAAACAAACCAAGATAAGTGATAAAATAACAAAAGAAACATGAAGCTCAGTTTGGGTGTGCTCAGCACATATATCTTGCAAAATCAAAGAGGGTCAGGCCAGAAAGTGAATGCTGACCACATGGCCAAATGGCATAGACAGGAGAAGCTGTTTAGGATTGACTCTTTCTACATCAGAGAGGTGTCCCAGCTTCTTGAGAAAATTCACTCTATCCTAGCCAAAAACCAGGGCAAGAGGCTGCACTTATTCTGCAGGGCACTCGGTTCCGAGTCTCCATGGGACTCTATGTGGTGTTTCTGTGGCATTAAGACATTATTATTTTCCATTTTATAACATCAAAATTGAATTTTTATACCATCATGGCAAGTGTGTATGTTGCATGGTGTACGATGTACATCACAGAATGGCCTGGGTTGGAAGGGACCTTACATATCACCTAGTTCCAACTCCACTACCATGGGCAGGGACACTCGCCACTAGACCAGGTTGCCCAAAGCCCCATCCAACCTGGCCTTGAACACCTCCAGGGAGGGGGCATCCACAACTTCTCTGGGCAACCTGTTCCAGTGCTTCCTGACCCTCACAGTGAGCTGGTGCCCAGTTCTCACAAGTTATCAAAAAAAATTTACCTCCATGCTATAAACTTGTTTCACAAAGTCTGCAAACCTCTTAGAAGCACTCAAAATTGTACCTGCAAACATCTGTAAAAACAGAGAATTATGAATGAAATCAGTGACCCCATGATGGAAAGCACAAATTGCACATGCATAGTAATTTGTAATAGCAACATCCATTAAAGAGACCAGGGAAAGCAGGCTGCACAGTGAACTACTACTTAGACTACAGCTGTATGAGGTAAGTCAGGATTTGATCTTGTCAAGGCCCCGTTACAGAGGACTGAAATTTTCACAGCTCTAATCTCTGTTCAAGCCTTCATTGCAAAGTCTGAAAAATGCTTAATGAGCTCACTTTCCACTTGTCCTTACTGATGTCCCCTTGAGTAAAGAACAACTTTAAGACTATTCTAGTTTGGTTTATTGCAAATGGATTGGGAACTGAAGGTAGCTGCTTCAAGATCAGACAAGAACACCATTTTTAAAGCTACCTTCAGTTTTTCTAGATGGATAGTCACATAACAAAACTATAATTCCCAGACCTTCCCCTGCCATGTGAATAGTAATAATTAATTAACTAATATTATTTGACCAGCTATGTCAAGTACTCTTTCTGAGAGATTTATCTAGGCAGCAACTGATGAACAGAATCCCAGCTGCTGATGGCAGTGAGAAACTTTACGCTGGTTTCCGCTCCTTCTGGATTCTGCCCTGAATCAACACAGAGGGTGAGGCAAGGAAGTTTCTGATACCTGTATCTATAGCAAAGACATAGCCAGCCAATAGGGCCCAATAACCAGGTTCATTGGCTGTTGCTGCCCTAGAGAGGAGGCAGAGGAGAGGACAAAAGAAGGCGGAACTGTAGGTATCAAAATATCTTTCTGTAGCTCTGTCTATACTGCTCCACCTTTACTTTCCAGGTGGGATTCCAGTGGAAACAGGGCTGAATGAGAGAGATCTACTAACCTCATCCCACAGCTCTCCAATTCTTCTAAACAGTTAAAATGAATTTCATTTTTGAAAACAAAGGACTAAGAAAAGATACAGCTTTAATAAAACAGGCAAAAAGAACAGAATGATGGTATTACAAGACACTTAAATTCAAATATACACCACTATACCTTTTGAACTGTACTTACACCACAATGTAAGAAATACTGGAGACATGGAGACCAATCGTACATTCCTATACAGATGACCATATTAAATATCTTTAATGGGTTCTCTATGATCTCTTGCTGGGTAAGAAAATCATACTCAAAGAGCCTTTTACAGCGCAGGAATGTCAGCTCCTGATATTTCTCACGGCACAAATCTTCTCCAGGATGATGTGCAAAGAGAGGATCACTTTCCAGAGCAGAGAAGATTCTGTTCTTGAGGGGGGGAAAACTGACATGAGAACGTTAATCTAAAAGCATTAACAAAGCAAGTTAATGTTCTTCTAGGATAATACTACACTTTAAACTACAATTGTTTGATAGATGTAAATTTATAAAGCCAAAACTCCAGAGAATTAAAAAATATATTTAAACAGTCTGTCATTATATATATACAGTTCATGCAGCTAAATTTTACGAAAGCTCCTTTGTCATGAAGTAATAAGTGTGGAACTGGTTCACTCTGAATGCAAGAGAACAGTATGGTAAAACTTACTTCCTTTTTATAGCAGCTTCATTATTTCCCTATATGAAGCTGCTGGCAGGATCTAAAGGGCATTGGCCCTCTATCTGAGAATAAAGGTAAAACTCCAGGGGCCACATTCAGTTAGAAATATGCCATAATCCAATGGTAAAGCCATTAAGCTACCACAACTGTTCTGTTCCCAAATGAAAGAAGAAATGTACTCCATTTAATAGAACCATCATATGCAGCCATTCAACATAGGGATGTGCATCTTTAAATGTTCTCATTTGGATCTTTCTTTTTTTTTTTCTTTTCATTAGATGATTGTAGAAAATATAGAAGCTTAGCTATAAGAAAAACTTATGTTAACCAGAAAGCTACTCAAGGCCTGGAAGGAAAACTTCCAAAAAGGGGAAAATGTAATCGTGGGATAGAGGCCATGAGACAGAAAATATGGAATGATTAGCTTGGAGTAATTAGTTTGTAACCAAGGTAATAGGTGATGAAGCTGACCACGGCAATGTACAATGCTGTTATGTTCCATGTACTGTCCCTACCCAACCGGACAATAGGCCCAGGAATATTAACCTTATGAAGTAAGTTGTTATGGACAGGTACATCCACAGGAAGGATACTGAGCATGCCTACAAGAAGAGGGTTATCCAGCGGACACGGGTGTGCGACCACTGACAACCACCAGAGACCCCTTGAGGACCACCAACCCAAATCACTGAGCATGAGTGACAGGGAGGAGAATATGTAAATGAATTCCAAGAAATTATTATCATAGGACTGTCTTTTCTGAGAAAAATGATGAATATGTATGTTTTGATTCTATATAATTTGTGTGTTGGTAATCACCTGTATGCACGTTGGGTGCAGCTGATTCCCCGTGCATCCAGCGCTGCAATAAAGCAAACCTAGGGTAACTCACACCTGGTGAATTTCTTATACCCTTTTACAATGATATATTATGGCACTTTTTTACCTCAGATCTCTGTATCTTCAATATATCCACATCTTAATTGTCTTTCATGTAATTTAGAAAAAAAGGTGCGGTGCCTTAGCCAAAACCTTTTAAAAAGGTTTTTAAAGTCCTTTCCTCCTCTCTGAAGAAGGAAGAAAGGAAGAAAACCAGAAGATTTCCTATGCTTTTCTTGCAAAGGTAGGGTCATTCCCTTTCTCTGTATGAACAACGCTATTTGCCCATACAGCTTTGAAACTCCCTGAGACACAGCACACTGTGTTTTTTCTTTGCTCTTAAGTATATTAGTCAGATGCAGAACAAGGAATTTTTGGTTTCTCTGATTCACCTAAGATTTTAGTAATTATGATGAATGTTCAAGATTAACTTAAATCTATGTAAACCTTTACCATCTTCAAAAAAGCCAGTTCTGTCTCCTCCTCCTCCCTCTCCAAATCATGCATTCTCACATCATCTCTTGTGCCGCAATTAATCTTCTTTTTTGGTAGGGTTAACTTTCAGCAATGTAGGCATGCTAATCTGTCCACAGATGTCTACATAATGTTATGTAGACATGCTTATGTGGCATAATGTCCACATTAATGCCACATAAGCATTAATGCAAGCACAGAAGATCATAGAAAATTACATCAGGTCAAAGACAGACAGAAATACTATGTTTAACAGTGGCATGAACTTAGCTCAGCTTAAGCGCATTGTAAAACCATGAAATATATGATTTAATGCAAACATTACAGTAAAGAAATATGGTAGAATATAGTTCTTTCTCAGTTTGAAATGAACACTAGAGTTCTGTAATGTAGCACCTGATGGTCTCCCCTGTACTGATGATCAGTAATGAAATAACCCTTACAAGACAGCACAGTAGGATGCTTAAAAGTTCAGTTCTGTTCTGAAAATTGGATGTGCAAAACCAATTTCTTCATGCTGTATACGTACAGAGTATTATTACAGTAAATACTCTCCCTTTGAAAATCACATACTTGCTTCTACTATCTCCAAAACTAAAACGTACTTACAATTCTTGCAAACTTTACCTTAAGCTGGATGATATCTTCACCATCTACTAACACTGCCATCTCCTTCCAGTTGAAGGAAGCTTTCTTACGATATTTGCAAAGCGGTCCTTTAGGGAAATCTGGTAGCAAGGTATCCCATGAACTTTGGTTGCCAGTGGCTTCTTTCAGATTCGGTGTGGATGCCATTGTTAGCTAAACCGTACCAAACAAGAAAAGATACATAACGAACTGAAGCACCGCATATGTCTAATTTTTAATAACAAAAAGAAACCAAAAGGGTTGTTAATTAAATCCATAGAGTTCAAAAATGTATGAGTGCAGCAGTGTAGAGCCAACTAAAAGCTTGCCCTTCCATTTTTCTAATTCAATTGGCTTGGTACAAGCTAAGAAGAAAAAAATGCCTTTGATCAAATGTAAATGAATTACAGAGTCTTTGCTATTAAAATATGAGCTAAACCTTTTAAAATAAGCAAAATATGAAACAGGGACACCATTGGCTAATATTGCATAAGAAAGGGGAGGGGGTGTGTGAGATAAAAGATCCAGGCAAGAAAGTAACATGTCTTAAATAACATAATGTGAATAATTGTTACCTCGCTTCTAAGTTAAATGCAAAATAATAAAATATTAAAGCACCCAAACATGCATACAAAGCCCTGTTCAAATGCAGGAGATGCCTATATTATCTCCACATTAGTAGTTAACATTTAAACAACTTTTAACTAAATGGCATGTTGGTTATATGTTAAGGTTTGTTTGTATAACTGAAGTGATGAGCTGTTGTTTGTGAGACGTGAGACAGAAGACATCAGGGAAACGGTAGGAACTCTTCCCTTGTCTTCCACTGGTTGAATATATGTAAGAATAAATGGGTAATAAAACCTTTATTTCATGTACACCAATTGTAAGAAACAAATTTCTGCAAAATTCTGCACATTTGCATCTCCTCTGCCTAATTTATGTCTTGTTAAAGACATAGGTAATTTATGAATTGGGTTAGCTCCGGTAGATCCACTTGGCTATGTGAGCACTATGCCACCTGGGTATATCTGCCCAGGCCATTAGGAGTATGGTGCAGAAACAAATAGGTGGCTTTACACAGGGGAAGCATAAACACCAACAGCCCTGTATGCTATTCCATTGCTTTGATATGATGAACATTTCAAATTGTGAGACTAGAACAACATCAACACGCTCTCCATCACAGACATTGACTGGAAGAGAACAGGCGAATGGGACAAGCAGGAAGCCCTGTCTGCAATGGGTCTATAAAAGGTACAGATTAAACCTGCATAAATGAAGTCAGATAAAACTATCACAGTAGTGACTTCTACAAAACACACAAAACTACAGGGCTTTTCTTCTACATGGCTGATGCAGTTTTGGAAAACTGTAAGCACATAGGTATGCACTTAAGTGTCATATTGTCATACTCAAGAATAAATTTAAAATAATACAAAGCATGAACTTTGCAAACACACTTAAACTTCACTTTTCCTTCTTTCTTCCCTTAAGTTTAATTTTTTGTTTCTATTATGTGGTGGCTTATAACATTTTTAGTCTGTCGTCCCACTAAACATTTTTTCTGAATACACTTTTTTCTGTGCTGAGTTGACCTCAGACTCTTGTGTACATGATCAAAAGCAGTAAGGCCCCATGAAATCTCCTGGCATTTTGTTGTATCTATGGGCCATGCAAGTGCATTGCAAAATTTCACAGAACCAGCAGGAATTCACTATCAGTAGGTACAACCGCACTGGTTTTGGAGAGAAGGGGAATCTCGCTTTGTGTGAGAACTTGGCCCAAAGACTAAACACTTATGCCTTGTCTGCTTCCAGAAGCAGATGTCGGAGTTCCCTCTGCTGCTACCTGCTCATATAACACCCAGCAATTTCTGATATTTCATGCAGATGGCAGAGATCTGTGTTATGCTTTTTTTCCTCATCATCTTGATACATTTCCTTGTTACATTTCTTTTCTTTCAACCTAATTCTCTTACAGGGGTCATCTTCTAGTTCTGGACAGAATAGACATAGTAGAAGAGGACTGCAGGACACCATTTCTGCATGGGGCTTCCAAATCAGTTCTAGGAAGGTGCAGTTCCAGTATTGAGCAACAGGTTTGGAAAGAAAAGAGAGGGAGAAAAAAAAAGGCATGTAGAAAGAGCATTTCAACCTGAAGCCAAACAAACAGACATTACTCCTCTAACTGGAAAACAGTTAAATCAGGCAGAAGTTCAAGGCTTCTGGCTCAGAACAGAGAAAAATTTTACATCAAAATACCGCAGTTATTGCATCTAACTTTATTTACATTGCAAGTCAATGAGATTGCTTAAATTAGAAAACCTAAGCATTCATAAAAAAAGGTCCTGTACTTCAAAGAAAAAGATTATAATTTCTCCGTCTTCACAGTGTTTTAATATAATTTGGTTCCAAGCAAACAGTTTCAAAACTAATTAGGAAAACAAACCAGGCAGGAACTTAACAAAGGACTGCCCTAAGGAATAACCTCAGTGTTAATTTCTGCCTTGCACCGAGATTTCGAAATCCGCACGTGGATGTGGCAGTAAAAAATAACACACATTATTTTCAACTTGCTGAGAACTGCTGCAGTTTCACTGAGATACTCCAAGTTGAAAAACCTTTTTATGTGGAAGGTGCTCCTGCTAGTAACTCAAATTCACAACTATGGTATGCAAATCACAAAGGAATATTTCAGTTTGCAGCGTATTATCTTGCATAATGACAGCCCAGACACTTGGTAGCTGTCAAGAATAACGATACTGTACTCTTATTCTGTCAGAAACACCAAGTTTCTGCACGTGCAGAGCCACTAGAAAATAAAATGAAAAGCCAGTAATGGCAGTTGCCTAGAGAAAGACAACACAGGAGAGGTTAAACGCAGGGAAGTAAACCACTTCTTAAAGGAGGCCTTTGAGATTTCACGGCAAAACCGCTATTTGAGTTGCCTAAATTCAGGGCGGGGACTTGTTTCTGATCGGAGGAGAAAAAAGGCTACGTAATGTACTGGGTTTTACTACAAAAAAATGTACCGCGATTTGTTTCCCTGAAGAGCCAGGCAGCTGGGGGTCTGCCAGGTTGTCAGTCAGCGTTCCCGGTTTTGAGTCCGCTTTCAGAGAGGCGTTTCTGCGCTGAGGTGCCGTAGCCGCTGTCCCAACAATACAGTCCCGTCTTCCTCAGACAGAAGCTGTAAACAGGGTAAAAATCCTCCAGCCTGCACTTGGTTCTGGGAGCAGGCGGTACCCCGTACTTTTCAGCTGCAGTACGGACCGCAGCAGCTTCTCACCGCGCCCCGCACAGCGGCAGGTGCGGCTCCCCGGGGAGGGCTGACAGGCGGCGCTTCCCGCCGGCCGCGGCCGTTGTGCCGTGAGGCGGATAGCCCGCGGCCGCGTCCCTTGGGGCTTCCAAGCCCCTGCCGAGGGCGAAGGGACGCGATACGCACCGGCAGCCGCCGCCGTCCCCGCCTCAGGAACTGACGAGAACAGCCTGCGACGCGCCCCGCCTCCTCCCCCTGCGCGGCGGCGGTGGCAGTAGCGGGGCGGCCATGGGGCTGGTGGGGACGGTGGCCGTGCGGGATGGCGGCGCCGCGCTGCCTCACGGCTTCTGGGCGGCGGTGCGCGTCTGGCTGGAGAAGCCGCAGGTGGCCAACAGGCGGCTGTGCGGCGCCGCCATCGAGGCGGAGGGGCCGGTGCCGCCGGGGGAGGGCGGGGAAGCATCTCCCCACCTCGCCGCCGTGTGGGGAGGCGGGAGCGGCGGGATGCAGGATGGGGGAGCGGCGTCTGCCGGGGCTCCGGAGCTGGGCCGGCTCTGGAGGGAGGTGTGCGGCCAGCTGCCGGCGGGGCACGGGCACCTGCCGCCGCCTCTCACGCCCTGGGCCGGGCCGGGCCTCCGCCCCGAGCTCCGCGCCGTGCTGAGGACGCTGCTACCTCGGGGACGGCCTGTCGACCCGGCCGCCCCGCCGACGAAGGAGCTGGTGGTCCAAGGTGAGCGGGAGCTCGGGCCCGAGGCGGTGGGAGAGGGCGGGATGTCGGGCCGCAGCTCCTGCGTGGGGGCGGCGGGAGTGCCCGCCGGAGCGCAGCGTTTGGGGCTGCTGCGTCTCTTGCAGACCTGTCCCATCCGAGACTGTCGCAAATGAGATAAATACCGGGTTTTTTTTTGTTTGGGTTTGTTTGTTTGTTTCCCCCCTGTTTGTGCGAGTGCCAGTGGATTTTTGTCCTTATGGGGTGCTTAGAACTTATATTTTATTTTTATCTTTTGTTGTTGTGCTAGGAAGTATCAGCAGTTGAAATACAAATTATAGAGGTCAAACACCTGTAGGAGTGGTTTAAGCAACCCCTCCGTCAACCTTAGGAAAGCACAGTAGGGCAAAGAGGTAATGTGTCATGTCTAAGGACTGTTGAGAGGGGAAGAGCACGTAGGGAAGCCAAGCACCCCGCTCCCGAGGAAGAGGTATAGAAAATGGGTCATCTTTTTGTCTACCTTAAAAAGAAGAGGCAAGAAGGACTGTCATCATACAAGCTTCTGTTGTGAGTAAGCTGCCCACCCAAAAACACTGCTTGTAGTGCAAACCTAATTATGGGCTTGTAAGGAGTGACGGTGTCCTTTGAGAATGCAGAGTTAAGGAAGAAAAAGTAGGCAGCTGTGGCACCTGCTAGGCCAAGTTGAACTGTTTATGTTGACTTTGTTACGGTTTAGTCTTGCTTAAAAAATGAAGCTTGACTCTTTTTTGGGTTTTTTTCTTTTCCGTGATATGTAAATCTCTATTAATTTGGAATGTGCTTCCCAGGATTATGGATTTACTGTGGGGTAGGGGAAAACAGCAGTTCTGTGCTAGAAAAATCTCATTGTCAAGCTTTCACTTTATTAAAATAGTTAGGCTATTCATTTTCTTTAAACCTTACTGGTCTGCCTTGGATATTTTGGAAACATGCAGCGGATTGCTAAATTTTGAGACTTCAAACAGTTCAGTAGCTTTGGATCTCAGGCACACTGAGAAACAGATCTGTTCTTAGCATTGTGGTTCTTCCTGTGTTGTCTTAGATCTTGCCTCACTGGTTTGCACTTAACATAGTAAGGAGACCAAAACAATTTTGGTGCTAACCATCCTGATTAGCACCATGGAATATTATATCACTATTTACATATCTTTCCAGATGTTTACAATGGAACCGTGACCTTTCTGCCTCTGGAGGAAAACAGTGAAGGAAAATACCAGATTAAAAAGTGCAATATTTATCAAATTCAACTTAAGCACATGAAAGAGGAGGAATGGTAAGTGCTGGGAGTGAGAGAGGAGGCAAACCCTGAGTTATTGCAAGGATTGCACCATGTTTTAGTATTGCTGTCTAGGCGATTTGGTTTGCATAATTTCCTGCTTGATTAGTAAATGACAGTAGTGGTGTGATCTTAGTGCATAGTGTTCAGTTAAAAATGAAACATCTACAATACCCAAATCAACACAAAACAAATCTGTTTCAACTTTGCATGTATACATTGACTGTACTTGTGTGTGGTCTAGAAAAAGTATGTGTATTCTGTGCCTGTGAGAGGGGTCAGGTTCTGTGGATATTAGTAAGGTTGAGAGTCAAATTGGAATTGCTCTTTGGAACCAACTGAGCTTCAGTCATTGAAATGTAGACCGGAGCATCTGAGGGTAGAGCTCTAATGAAATTTAAATAAAGTTACAGATGATGAAATAATGAAAGGTGCCAACTGATATATTTTCCTCCTAAATTTTCCTGTTCTTTTCATGAATTTCATGAATTCACTTTTACTAGTTAGTCTTTGGTTATATTGCTAAACTGGGTTGTTCATCATATGCGAGTCATTGTGTTAAATGTAGCATGGACTCTCATATACAGGGTTTGAAGTGGCATATAATGAGCTAACAAAATTCAGGGGAGACTGTTCCGTCATTCAATAACTTCACTGTTTTATTGTCCTTTTTTTTGTGTGCATATTAGGTATTTCCTTATTACCCAGTCAACCTTTACACCTCTGAGCTGCTGCTTTTTTTCAACTTCATCATTCTTTTCTCTTTTTTTTTGAGGTAGCTGAGGTAATGCAATACACCGCATTTATATAAAATTTTTATTTTCTTTTTAAAGGTCTGTGTCTATTGTAACTCCATTTCCAGAACATTGGTTTTCAGATGGAATTGCGTACCCCAAACTAGCATGGCTTGGAAATGAGCTTTTGTCCAAACTGGCGAAGTGGTCTGTGGAGCAAAAGCCCAGTGAGTTTAAAAGTACGCTCTCACTCATTTCTGTAGCAAAATACAGCAAAGTTTATCAAGAGCTTAAAGAAAAATACAAAGAGATGGTAAAGGTAAGTTTGGCAGTAAATGCAGTAATAACATGCTTTCCTATCATTGTTTTTGTTGTTGTTTGTTTAGTGAAACTGCTTCTTTTACTGGATTCTTTTTTTAATAAAAGCAGCAATTTAATTGAAAGGTATGTTTTATTGTTTGGTGGTTTTGATTTGTTTTTTTGTGTATGTGGGAAACAAACAATTTAGAACTGAACTGGAAAAGCAAGATTTGGACCCAAATTCACACTAAATATCTGGAGGAGTTAAATACTTTGCAGAATGTTTGCCTTCAAATAAGAAGTAAACAGTGGGTCAGTGGATGTAAATACTAAGTCGTCCACACTAGAAGGCATAAATAAAGTACTACCTTCTCCAAAACCTGAAAGAGTCTGGAAACAACACTGGTTAGTAAGCAGGTTAAATTTCCTATTACTCTTTTTAAATGTAGATCCAATATTAATATGTCTTTCTGAGTTAGAGGGGCAATGTTGTATTGTTTTATCCTGGGTATCTTGAAAAATGATAATGATCTTAAGTGTTGTGTGAAGTAATACCTATATCCTTATACACCAGACTCTAGCTACAAGCAAAAAAAATTAGGAAATGCTTTTGTACAACGTATTGCAAAAATGTTGAGAGGTTTTACTATTGCTATTTCTGTATTAATAGAAGGATATATTTGAGAGGAAAATTGGACTTGTGGGTAGGGTAATGGTTCAGTCTTTTGCTCTGCAGTAGACTTAGTGTCATGTTGAGCATTTTAATTGTTGTTTCAATTCCTCATTTACAAAATAGGGATAATACTTCCACTTTCTATCTTCCTACTTCAGATTTTTATTCTTTGTGTTCTGTCATGCCAGGATAATTCTATGCCTGTTACATTGTGAAAATAAATTTACAAATGCTCATGTTATCAATGTTGCATGTAACGGGAATAATTTTTCTTCTGAGACAGTTAAGCAAAAGGTTGTGTGCTCTATTACAGAGCAGATGCAGCAATTTACTTGTGAGCTGCACATATGGAGCCATAATGTTCTTGGAAACTTTATTGATTGGATGACAGCAGACATTCTTTATGCCCTTATTCTTTTGTGTGACTCACAAAATCAAATGGTCTTTATTTACATTCTTTGTGTATGCTTTTAATAAGGTTGAAATGCAAGATTTGTGAAGTGCAGAAACCTATTGAAGATGACTCTGAGCACTTTTTGAAGTAATTTCAGATGGTATGGGAAATATTTTTTCTCTATTTTTTTTCTAAAGGTGTGGCCTGAAGTGACAGATCCTGAGAAATTTGTTTATGAAGATGTTGCCATTGCCAGTTACTTGCTGGTAGGGAACTGCTTTGCCTAATGATATTCTATGAGGTTCTAGTTCCTAATAATAGAAGCTCTCTAAACAAAATCAGTATTTTCATTTTATAGTTATTACATTCTTTAAAATATAATGACCTGAAGTTCTTACAGACGTACAAGGCAAAAGGAAGGGGGTAGGAGAAAGGGTGTGGGGTTTTTGTGGTTTGGGGTTGTGTTTTTGTTGTTGTTGGGTGGGGTTTTTTGCTTTTGCTCTCCTTTAAGCAGAGAGACAAAGTTCTTATTACAATGTTTTCAAGCGTAACTTAAACTGGAAGTGAAATTCATTTCTATAACCCTATTCAAGTTGTGTTTGTATTCTGATCTTCTTCGGTAGTAGTCTCAACAGCATTTCAGGGATTTACGTATAATAAGTGATTACAGAAGGTAAGCATTTTGTAACAGAATTGGAAAAAAGATTAATGTGACAAAGCAAAGGGAAAATAAATTTGTTTTTTATACTGCCCTATACCACAAAAATCAGTACAATAAGAATGAGAATTAAGTTTAGAGGGATACTAAAACTTTTTGTGAAGATATGATGAAGATCTGCAGTTCTCTGTCACAGGACGTTTATGACCTACATGGACAAGATGTTTCTGAGTTTTTAAAGTGATAAAGTGAAAAGCGCTGATGTAGCAAAAAAATACTGATTAGACGGATGGATTTGGAGATTAGAAGCTATGTTTTATAAATATTTCTATGACTTGTTAATTTTATGCTAAAGGTTTTTCACTGCTTTGCCTTTCCCTGATAAAAATTATGCTCAAATCCCATCTTCAAATGCAGTAAGACCAACTGTAGATGCTCGGAACGCACATAAATGCTTGGTGCAGTTTTCTAAGGCACCTACCAGTATAAGAATCTGAACTATTCTATGATACTGGCTTGTGGGAAGAGCTATATAATAGACTTATTTTGTACCATTTTTACCACCATGATAACGCTACATGTTGAAAATTAGGTCCTGTATGTTAGGAATTAAAATAGTTGTAGCCATGTGAGTGGCAGAGTAATGACACTCTTGAAAATGTTTTGCACATTTTTACGTAAAGGTACGTTAGTTTACAGTGATAATGTGTTTTAGCAGTAGCTAAAACTGACATAGCAGTACTTTTCAAAAAGTTATTAAAGTCATCTAATAACTGGCTTACATAAATGAAAGCTTAAGATATGGTATTAATAACCTAACCTCCTTGCCAAATTTTCAGATATCTGTATGATAGTATATGTCATTATTTAGAAGTATGTAAACAGGTGGTTAAGAGAAGGTAGGTCCAGTGTTAAATTTTTATGGTTTTACAGCATCTACATTGATTATGATGTGAGGAGGGGCATCTGACCTCATTTTACTCTGCAGTCATATTAGGGTCGCCAGCTGTCTAGGCACAAGCCCAAAGAAGTAGCTATTCAGTTTGTATCGTGAGAAACTCGGCAGGGGATGGAGGATAGGTGTGATCTGCGTAGGAGATGATTAGGGATTTCTGGAATACAGCCTGGAGTGCAGAAGTGCAATGATTGGTACATTTAAAGATGTAAACACAGCCTGATAATCTCATGGATTCTCTACCTCTTATTTCCCTCTAGCAAAACCGGCAAATTAACAAGCAGCAATGTTAGAAATACTGATTTTTGCTGTTAAATACTCTCGATGATTTGTTAGTTATAGTAAAAAATGTGTGCAGAGTTGATGAATGTGTGCTCTGTAGCTTCTCATTGAAGGAAAAAGAGTTTGACAATGATAGACACTAATCCATGCCCTGCAGACAAACATCCAATTAATAACTAATTATGAATTACATAACTATGTAAAAGTAACTACTTATGTACAAAGCAGGGAAGTTTATTGAAGTTTACTTGCTACTATTTCCCTTGCTTCCTCTGGTCATCTCTTGTACCCTTCATTTTAACAACCTGTTATACATTTATGCTCACTGTAGCCCAGCGTTGTATAGCTTTGATTAATTTCAACTTCCAGTGACTCAGAAGGCAGTGGAGGATGTGCTTAGCACTTAAAAAAATGATTAATGTTTTGCAACAGAATTCCTGCCCCTCTCCATAAACAGTTTTAGTGTTGTTGTTTTCCTCCTCTCAAGTTATTCTCTCTGTGAGTACAGGGGTGTCTTCTGTCACATCTCCCATTTCCTAGCTTTCTCCTTTCATTTCCATTAACCTTTGCTGCTTTCTTACAGGAAAACTTGAGAGCAGAAGTCTAAAATGTTTTCTTTTCTTGTCTTAGGTTCTTTGGGAAGAAGAGAGAAAGGAAAAAGGGTTGACCAAGAAACAGTCATTTGTAGACCTTGGATGTGGAAATGGTCTACTCGTTCATATTCTAAACAATGAAGGGGTAAATAGAGTGCTTGTTTAAATAATAATTAAAAAATAGACATAGTCAATATTCTTGTTATGCTTTCCTTTTATCCGGCATGCAGATAGCCAAAACTCAGTTAATTCATGTTGCTAAAATAGGATTTTGTCACTCTAGCTACCAGGAAAAAGTCCTAGCAGAGCTATAGAAACCTTCCACTTATTTATCTGTTTTTATGAGCACATTTCATTTCAATTGAAGGCTATTTTTCTGAGGTAAGAAACTAAGAGGGGAAAAGAAAAAGTAATGGTGTAATTTAGTTATGCTGTAGGCAAAGCAAAAAGGAATGGGGAATCTTAACACAGAGATTCTTCCACAAGAGCCTTTAAATGAGATGTTTTTCACAAACTTATTTTATTGAAGTTGAATTCTACTTTCATGTCCTGAAAATGTTTTTCTATATCTTTAAAAACATCCTGGGATTTGTTAATTGTGAAAATGCCTAACAACATACTGTGCTTTTGGGAGTGAAAATGTTCAGTTTCTTGAGGCATAGTTTCTGAAACAACAGAAAAGGTCAGTGAGATTGACCAGAACCCGATGAAGTTGGGTCTGTCTGTTTCAGAAACCTCTTTTCCACTTTTGAGAGAACATGGTAAAATTTGTAGAGGAATTTAATAGTCTCATGTTACATCAGTAGATGTCATTGGGAGGGGGAAAAAGTCCAAGTTGACCTGACACAAGCTGTTTATCCTTGTGTGGCCAGAAAATATTGATCTAATACAAGATGTTGTTTTCCCCGTAGACATTTCTTTTCGTACATCATTAGGTCATCACTGCTGTAGCACTGACAAACATTGTTGACTGTCAAAAATCATGTTTGTGAGAGTTTTATGAGACTTTTTTAGTAATTGATTTTGGTTAGTTCTGCACAGGGTTCTTGAAGTTCAAATACAATTACATACACATTCTTTATTTCTTTAATTTCCAGTCCTATTTCCTTTTCCCATCAGTTCACACAGGGAAAAGTGTGCTTGGACTCCAATGAAATAATCAATGTTAATATGTGCATTTAGTAAGCCTGTTTGACAATTTCTGCTAAAAATAATACTTAAAAATAATACTTTTTTTGCTGTTCAAATATTTCAGCATTCAGGTAGAGGAATTGATGTCAGGAGAAGAAAAATATGGGACATGTATGGACCAGAAACTCGTTTAGAGGTATTATGCAAATGTATGTCAATCTTACTGATTTGTAACTTTATTCATTTGTTCATTACTTCATTTGTATTGATGCAAATGTAATCAAACATACTGGGTTACAGACAATTGTCTAAAGTGATCTATGGGTTTGGTATGATGCCACCTGTATGTCTTGTGGGGCTATAAAGTAAGTTGTAAAAGGGATTATGAGAGCAGTGCTGTATCATACTCTTGCATATTTGCAACTTATTTTTCAGCTGAGAAGACTAGCATGATTTCATACTGCATGTACAGACATGCACACCATGAAAAATCTTTGATTTTATGGGAAGACCAATATTAAGCAGCTTTATTTGCACTGCGGTACCTCATAAAAGATATTGGTATCCAGAGCTGTGAGTAGTTTATTCTTGAAAGTGATTCTGACCTTCTAGTGCTATGTGATGTTTCGGGGACAAAATTGTTGTTGAACCACAAAGGAGACAATCCTCTGCTGTACTGACCTTGTGGTAAGTAATTGCAATAATAGCCTTCAAAAAAAAAGGAACAGGAAAATGAGTCTGAAAGGGGGATTATATTTCAAGTTCCACATTAGCATTTTTATGAGAACAGGAACAATTCGAGCACAGGAACATTCTCTTTAACTCCAGCTGTTCTTGGTCTGATACTCCTGAAAGTGCGGCACTGATGAACAGTTGCCTTTTGGAGGTGAGGCGTTCCTGCTTTCTTACTCTCTAGACTCCTAAAATATCTCCCCCTGTTCTCTCAAAAATTGTCAGCTTCCAATACGTTATTTTGCCGTAGTTATTCTCTAGTAGTTTTAGTTCCTGTTGTACTATATTAAGTCACTTCTGATCATACCAAACAGCATTGTCTTTTTTTCCTTTCATGTTATATATTCCCTTTTCTGCCCATGTTTCTGTATTGTGGAAATCTTTGCATTTTGTATATTCATTTCATGTTAAGGTCTGGCCGTTTACAGTTTCTCAGATTTCCTGACTCATAAGGAAACTTCTGAGCATCAGCTGTCCCTCTCTGCAGCATGAGGGAACAAAATAGAAAAGGATGGGTTTTATTTGTCTTTTTTAAAAGAAAAAAAATATTCACAGAGACCACTTAAAAAAGACAGACAGAAACAATAAAAATATCCAAAATATGCATATAAGGAAAGTACTAATTTATGTGGGAAGGAGTTAGATAACGGACGGGAAGAGTGAAATGATTTTGCAAGGCTCTTGTAGCTACAGGAGCCACCCAAGGAGAAAGCACCTGCTCACAGCCTTTTGTTACCCTCAAAGCTAATTTTGTTTTGATCTTTACTTAAAACATGAGTTGCAGGATGAATATTGCCATCTGTGACATTCAGTGCCAATACTAACAATATAAATGAATGTAACAGGTGGCACTCTGCATTGCCAAGCTGCTGTCAGACATGGTGAATGCAAATTTGATTATGGGTGACTGTCAAAATGTGGAGTGTGGCACTGATAATTCATCCTATGCCTAAATGGAATGATCAAAACTGAAATGTAATGTAGGAGTAACTTGTTTAATCAACCATAAGAAAACACTTATCAAGCACTTGGTTGAACATCTACTAACCTGCCAAAAAGAAATTTGTTACATATATTACCTAGAAATATATATACATAACTACAAATGGTCAGAGATTGAGTATTTTAAAGTGAACAGTAATACTTAAAACACCTAACACAGTGCTTTCTGAAGAGGAGAACTGGGATGTAATAGAGGTAGTCAGTCTTCTGAAATTCCCTAATAAGCGTTATGGTTGTGGGGTGTTTTAATTCCTATACAGATACTACTTTGCATATTCATGTGAATTTTGAGCTCATAAAACATGCATTTTGTATATAAAAACAGAGCATGGGCATCATTTTCAGGACTTTTCCTAAAGGTCTGTGGAGATTCAAATTTAAAACTTTTTTTTGAAACCCGCCCAATAATTATTTTGAGTCATACACATTTTTAGAGAAGAGTATGTACTTTCATATTATCAACATCTTTAACTACTTTCTTTGCTAAACTTAATTCAAGGTAAGAAAACGTGTGTGTGAGACACAAACATTAAAGGCACTCCAGAACTTTTAATATTTAACCTGTATGAAGAATTCATCCTGTTTGGTGGTTGGTCTTGTTTTTTTGCTTTGTTTATTGTCTTTTGTTTTTTAGAATATCAGGATAGGGTATTCTTGAGACTAATAACTCTTCTGTGAGTCAATATTGTGGTGGGACGACTTCTGTGCTGATGTCTCCTCAATCCATATATATTGAATTTCCATGAGACAAAATACTATTCTAAAGGCCACCAAAGAAGCCTTCTTTCTCTAACCTATTGTTTCCTATTGTTGCTCCTGATTTGGCACGTATCCTCAAGTAGTCTTGACACAACTTGAAAAGGGATGGAATGGCAATATAAACAAGAGGGAAAGTGTTAGGCTCGATTAGGTTTGTTATATGTGAATGACAGGGTGTGAAGAGTGGTGTTCTATATATTAGGATTTGATTTGGGAAGAGGCTGTGCAAAAAGAAAAGATAGTAGTGAAGCTGTGTTCTGATTAATTGCTGTGCAAGTTCTAGGACTGTAAGACACAGCAAATTGACTCGCTGAAAAATTGAGTCCAGACATACACATGACAGAAGGAGAATGGCAAGAAATCATAATTCAATGTATGATATTTGTTTACAAATATTTAGGGTGCCAGATATCTTAATCAGAATTGTTATTCCACTCTGACAAATAATTTGTTGGTAGCTGTTGCTATATTACTTCTTTGTAGCTTATAAATTACTACCTGGCAAAAATGTAGATTGAGGAAAGCATTGTTGGTGTCTGTGGTTCTCATTCACCTTATTTGTTAGCTTGTATGGTTCTATATTGTTGCTTAGTGCTTTATTAACAAGTAATATGCATTTTAAGACACCTGTAATAAATTTCACTTAATGTATTGTTTGTTTTTTTAGGAATCTACAATCGTGCCAGGTGACAGTCATCTTTTTCCAGATACGGACTGGCTTATAGGAAACCATTCAGATGAACTAACACCGTGGATACCTGTAATTGCAGCTAGGTATTTGCAGAGGGAAGGGAGTGGGAGGGAGGGAATTAAACAAACAAACAAACCCAAACAAAAACACCCCCCCACAACAAAAAAACCCAAACCACAACAAAAAACAAACCAGAACAGAATTACCTATGTGGGCTAGATGCAAACTGTTACTATTGCAGCCACATCTGCTGTCCTTGCAGGATTTGCTACTTTTGATGCTGATTGATTATTTTTACAAAATGTTTCTGTTCCTGTGGAGAAGCACAGATGTAGTATTTACTTTCTTATAAAATTCAGTACAGCATTCTGCTTTTGAAGCTCAAAAAACAGAACTGATTTTTATTCTTTAGATACGAATCTGTTGTTTGGTTTTTTGTTGTTTGTGGTGTTTGGGTTTTTTTAATACAAATTGCTGTTGGTTCTGCCTTTCCTTCAACCGTTGTCCTCTTCACAACCAACTGCAGTAGTTTAATATCTAGAGATTTAGTCCTGCAAACCAAGTTGGCACAATAATTTGCTATAGCAAATACTTTGTGAAACAGTATTTTTGATTATACTAATAGATCTACTGAAAGAGAAACATATAAATATTTCATGAAGCTGTGTTACTTAATAAAAATTTCCGTTATTGCTTTTATCTGATGGGTTATTTGTTAAATTTGTGTGTTCTCTGAAATAACTTTCCATTCAGCGTTTTGTTATCCTTGTAGGTCTTCCTATTCATGCTGCTACTTTGTGCTGCCATGTTGCTTCTTTGATTTCCATGGAAAATACAGCCGAAGACAAAGCAAGAAAACTCAGTACAGAGAATATCTTGATTTTGTTGCCCAAGTGGGATTTGTATGTGGCTTTCATGTGGAGGAAGATTGCCTTAGAATTCCGTCAACAAAGAGGGTAATTTTGGACTGTGTAGGCTTTTGTCTTTTTTTTGTTTGTTTTAAAGCTGCTAGCTGTCTGAAGCATATGGATGTTTGTTCATTATTATTGTTTTTTCATTATTACTGTTGTAAGATCAGACTATAGTCAGTTGCATTACTTGAGACAATATGCTCCGAAGAGGGCCTAAAAATACTTCTTGTTTTCTTGGGTATTCTGCTCTTGATGTCATAGGTACAATCCTAAAGATAAGAAAGAATGGAAGATTTTATGGTTGTTTCTTATGCAACCCTACAGGATGGCAAATTTACAAAACTTTTTTTGCATTAATTTTTCCAGCTGCCTATGGTGCTTATTTTTATTGAATTTTGTTGTTTTTCATGTCCTGTGAAATTCAAAGTGAAATGTTCTCAGAGTAAGAAGAGGTGTCCAGCTTTCATTTTGTAAATAATCTGAGGGTCAGGAACAATCTTTTTGATCTGTGTGTGATGGATTATGGTTTGATTACTGGGTTTCTTCTGTGACACCAATATTTGAAAACTAAAATTAAAATACCCTCAGATGTTAATGAGCATTGATTTTGAATGGCTATTTCCTGTAGGTAGATTTAGAAGCCTGCATAAGACATGTGCAGGTTGCGGGACTGTGTGTAAGTCTGGGACTCTGTGTAAATAGTGATTTACCTGTTTCTATTAAAATAGGTAAGCCTTATTGGAAAAAATAGGACATATCCACCTACAGAACGTGCTGTAATTGACAAGCAGATAACACAGTATATAAATAATCGTCAGACCTGTACTGTGGTCACGTGTAACGGAAGAGTTGGATTGAGTCATAAGGATCACTCTGATGGTGTATGCAAAGAAGCAGCCTCAGAACTTCCTGAAAATGAGACTGAGATTGCTGCTACAATTTGGATGCCTGGATTTCAACCCAGAGAAAAAGTAGAACAAATCAGAAACTGTGCTTCCCTCCCTCGGGATTTTGTAGATGATGTGGTTCTCAATGTGGCAAACTTGCTGTTAAATGCACCCCCCCAAAAATCATGTTCTAATACGTATGGTGGAAATACGAATACCTGGAATCAAGGAGGTGGGATTGTCTTTCCTTTACATTATCTTTTGCTGGTAGAGGATGTCTTTTCAAATGAATGTACATGTTTGTACATTTAGTAAGTGAAATACATTTTAGGAAATACCAAGAACAGTACAGTAGCAATCAAAGACTTTTTCCTGCTGTGTTTTATTGCACAGTAGGATGCAAATAAGGCATATAAGAGTATTTTGAAATTGGTGTGGGGTTTTTTTTCCCTCTATACTTAAATACTAGGACAGAATCAATTTTTATTAAAAAAACCAACAAACCAAACCCAGAACTCCTCCCGATTTACCAAAATAGAACACTCTATATCTATTTGGGGAGAATATTTAATTTCCTTTTGGATAGTCACATAATATTTAGCTATGATTCTGTAAGAATTGCATAAGTGCTTTGAAGTGCCATTTGGTTATGATGTGATTAGGAATTTTTAGTTTAGTCTTAGGTAGAAAAAGAATAGAGGTAACTGTTAATTTTATAAGCATTCAGTTAGTTCTCACTACTACCATCTTTCCATTTTCCTCTCTCCATTTTTATTATTTACTCGCTATAGTTTGTCATACATTACTGTTACAGGAGATCCCTTGAGTCATTCTCCTCTATTCTCTCTAACTGCATGCATGTAAACAGTGCTTATCACAATGAGGGTTATATGCTACTGTAAAAAAGAAGCAGGGAAAATAAAAAATGTGTCTTGCTATGGAAATTCTGACTTGAGTCCAGCAGAATGAAAGCTGCTGTTTTACAGACAATATACGTATAAAATATATATCATGCATGATATTAGGAGTACAAAGTTGCTCCAATACTGGTAGATAATTCATAGATTCTGCTCATAATCTTTAATTTCTATAGAAGTTAATTTTTTTTCGGATTTTATATATATATGTATATACATTTTTAATAGCTACACCATTACTTATTGCAGAAAGCCTTTCCTTGAAAGAAGTAGCAGAACACTTAAATAAAGAGACTTTAAAAAGGCTAAAGAGTGAATATGGAGGCCTGCAGACACTACTCAAGAACAATCATCAAGTATTTGAAGGTGATGAAGGGGGTTTGGTTGGGGTTTTTTGGTTTAGTCATCTATTTTGTCTCTTCTGTATGCAGTTAACTGAAAAATTACTATGGTGATGGTTTTTAAACTGCTTTCTATACCTTTGTGGAAAACTGAATATTCTTTATGTGCCCATTGCTCCAAGAATACTATTAGTAAAACTCTTTTGAATGAGATTGGTAAGACATCTATCAGCAAAGTGGTGTTCTAGACTGACTCTATCTGAAAAGACAACCCTTTAGTTAAAATGGCTAGTTTGATGCTATTGTTTGACTTAGAATTTTTATTTTTCCTATAAAGTATTGATGACTTTGGGCCATGAAATGCAGAGCATGTTCACTCAAACACATAACTCAGACTTAGTCTGGCCTTACCAAGCCCCCACAGTGTAAGTGCTGACACAAAATAAAACTAGTCTCCATAAGAACCTGTAACTGTGAGGCTTGATGTGTTTATATAGCCTGTGGTAGCATGGCAGAAAGAACTCAGTAGCAAGTTTCTGTGCTTGGCTGCATTTGTTAAAAGCTGGTTTTGGGGCTTTTTTTCACTGTTGTAACGTGGTGGTGGTGTGTCTTGTGTGGGTTTCTTTGGTTTTTTGTCAGCGTGGGGTTTTGCAAAATTAAGGTCTAGCTTTGCAGTAATGCAAGATCTTCAAGGTTTTATCAGTATTAAGGCTGCTTCAGATTTGGAAGTGTGTTGACTTCTTGTGTCCCAACAATTCTACATCAGCTGTAAAATGTTGATAACTAATCCATGGCAAAGAATCTTGAGCATGCAATCTAGTTGCTGCCAGTGGTTAACTTAGCCAAGTTTAGCATCCACTAAAGTTTTCTGTACACTTGGCAGTTATAAAATGTGAAGCCATACTGAAATCCTTTTGAATTACCATCCATTGAAAAGAGTTGGTCACACTGCATTCATTATGTGTCTGAATTTGATTTCCTGTCATTAGGGATAGGTGGAATGGATTTACAACCTGTTAAATGGAATGAGCATTTTAATTTGGCATGGATGCTGTCTGCACATTACCTCTGAAGAATGACTAGGATTAAGGCCAGATCTTTCTCAGTAATTTACATCACATGGAGAGTCCCTGGGGCTTCAGTAGAGACTGATTGTTTCCTTCAGTAGCATGTCACTGTAACAAGGGACTTTTATCAACAGGTGGTCTGGAAGGGCATTGCTCATGCCAAAGAGGGAAGAGAAGAACATGGCTACAGCTCTTTTGTCATCTTTACTGAAATATTTTCCTTTTAAAGGCATGGAAAACAGATGCGTGTATGTACACATGCACACACACACACATATGAAGGAGCTTAGAGTAACTGATTTGTGGCAGTTTCTTTTGATCAGGCATCTTGTCCAATACAGGACTGATTTTCTAGAAGAAAATAGGCTTGATCATAAATAGCACTATATCTGCTCATTTTTCTTCATCTTTTGAGAGAGATTTTAAAACTTTGCTGAACCCACTTCTGGATTGGCTTTGTACGAGTTCAGATCTGTTTGTGTATCACAAGGAAACCTGGAGGGATGAATTCATCCAGGCCCGAATGTGTGATATTAAGCTTTCACTAGACTCATTACCTTTTGAATAGCGATTATCAGAATGCGGAATGGTATCAGTTAACTATTCCAAACTACAAGTGTGTGAAACAGAAGGTATGATTGAAGCAGAATGTGAAAATAGAGCATGGCAACTTAGAAGTTCCTAATTTTCACCATTGTCTTTCATCTACATTTTTCCTTCTCTCTTACTAACTAACTTTTATCCTGTTTTGTTTCACACTGAAGGAATTTACTGAGATTCACAAATGTGCGTGTGCAGTTTATGGTCTTAACACAGCAAATGAATTTAAAAAACCCAAAGTGCCAAATCTTTATTAACCAGTGATAATTCACTATTGAGTCATATGAAGGATTATACTTGTCATCTCTTTGGTGCAGTATATTTTTGGGTTAGTGAACCATTGCCTGCAATAGCATTTCTGTGTAGTGAAAGTAGTAGAAGACTCTTACTAGATTTTTGCTGGTAATCACATTTTAAATATGGAGTAATAGTTTTGAACACAAGAAGGATTACAGTTCTTGAAGTTGAAACTTCTTTGTCAGGACTTACAATCTAAATTCAGAGGATTTTAGTCTAAATGATCCTAACTGCTATATTTAAACAAACAAGCCTCTACAAAGATGATAGAAAGGTGCCTCAAACTATTCAGCATCACAGTAAAACATCTCACAGGGAAATAAATCAATTCTTCTTTAGACCGTGTCTATATTATCTTGGTTTAGTGTGCACTTCTTTCTATTTCTGTACAAACAGCACATTTGGTTTTGCCTGAGTGGTCCATTCGGAGAATGTATATTTCATTCACAGAATGTCACTATGCATTTTTTCCAGTATAATTCCCATGACTGTCTATTAACAGATGCATTTTTGTTTGCTTTTAAATCTTAGTTCTAAATGGGAGAGTTCATATTCGTGACTGGAGAAAAGAGAAACCATCAAGGAAAACTAAGCCTGAAGTGAAACGACGCCTTTCAGCTGAAGCATTTAAAACACGTCTCTGTTGGTTTTTCATTCATCATCCTGATGGTTGTTCTTTGCCTTCTGAATCTTGCCCATATGCTCATGGGACTGAGGAGCTAAGGCAGTCTCAGATTATTAAAAAGAAAAAACATATACACTAATAAAATGCTGCCACTTATGTTTAAACTTGTGTACATAACTGAATCTGTGATTGACTTCGGGACTACTTAGTGCATGGAGACCTGTACAATACGGAGGGGTTTTTCCCCATTCCTATGCCTCTTATTTTCCAGTTGGTTTACAAGTTCTCCTGTATTTTTAAATTTTTAATTTTATTAACATGAAAAATGTATAGTAAAGTATGTATATACTTTTGGATTTTGTCATGGCTTGTCTAACATGTAAAAGTAGAGAAGTTTAAAAACTTAATTGCCTAGGCCACTTTTCATGATCCTCAATCAGATGAAATGTACATGATGCAGCATTTTCAGACTCTGAAAATTAGCTGCTTTGTTCCACGTTTTCCAGGAGGATTTATGGTTTCTTATGACACACTGGCTCTTAGGAGTCAGAAATTGGAGATATTTCACTCTGTACTGACCTGGCAGCTTCTTCTCCATGTTACTGTGGAGTACTACTACATGATACCCTTCTTTTCTTGGTCAGACCTACTCTTCCTTTCCTTCCTTTTTGTGCTGATTCAAAATGAATGTTGGTTTGAAGAATAACTTTCTGGGAAATTATTGTGGAAGCCTTCACATGTAGGTTTTTAGGGCTCTCTAGACCTTTTTTAAAGTAAGAGTTAATAGTAGAAAATGTGTTTAATATTGGAATGGTAGGGTTTCTGCTTATCGGATAACAAAGGAATGTCTTGGCACATTCAGCAGGTTATGATTTTCTTTGGTAGCCTGTTATTTTCTCTAAAAGGTTTAACTTAGCCAAAATCCTAATTATTACTCAGTGACAGTCATTGAATTAGTGTCATAATTTATATGCCAACTGCTAAGTACTTGTAAAGTTCAGTATCTGCTGACAGAAGGAATTGTGTTGGTTCTGGCCTAGCTTGTACACTGATAGTGTGGGAACTCTGCTCTGATCTACTGAGATGGATTTTGATTCCAAATCCTGCTGAAGAAAGGGCAATATTTAATAAATAAAGAAAAGGATACCTTATTAAAGAAGAAATGTGGAGGGGAGAGCAATGACATAGAAACTGACTGCAGGACAATGAGGTCATGGGGTAAGAGGGAATAAGCCCTGTGAGAGCTCTGCTCCGGGGAATCTGAAGAACAAATGAGGGAAATAATTGAAGACAAAGCAGAGGAAAGATGATACTGAAGAGACTTTTAAAATAGTTCCGAAGCCACTTTTCTCACACCCTAGCTTTAAGGCAACAGGCTGCAGTCTATTCCTTGCAGAGGAAGCAGGGTCTAAATCCACTGTTGGGGTAGGAGCAAGGAACCCTTTCTCCCTTTACATTTCTCTTCTGCTTCTGGAAGAGCCAGAGAACAATGACCCTGATAATTGCAGCAGCCCCTTCCTCGTGGATCACATACCACAGGATCCAGTATGCCCCCAACCTGAGCTGGGGTGGGCTCTGAGCTTTCACCCATGGCTCTGGTCTGCAGCGTGAACTGCAGCCCCTCTGAAGCAGGGCAGCACAGAAAGAGAACACAGTTGATAGTGTAAATTGTAAGAATCTTAGAAAATTATTTAGCTTATTGAGGGGACAAGAGTTGAGAAAAGTCATGAAACTGCATAAACTTGCATGTAATCAAGTGATGATGTTGTTTCAGTTAGCCTTTGGCTACATGCAGAGTAAGAAGTGCTTATTTCCTGTGGTAAACGTACTGCTATGTTGGAGGAGGAGGAGGAGGCCCCTGTATAATGAAGGTAATGCTATCTCTACATGGAGATTGTTTCCAGATGGTGCAAAAAGCAAAACCAGACTTAATTCTTTTCCAGTCATAGGTGTCTTCCCTAATGATTCACCTTGGGGTAGGATGTGTTTGACCTGAAACAGGTGATTTCCTTAGTTAAAGTCCACCTGTGGAGCCCCTCAGATGGGCTTGCAGGAAGTCAGGGTTAAGAAGCTGGAAGAAGGTTGGTTTGTTTTTATTTTTCCTTCCTTCTAGTAAATGGGGAATGAAATACCTGCCTGACTCATTGAAGTCACAAATACACACATGACAAGACTAGTGAATTAGTTTTAAAACTATCTTTTTCATTATTTGTGCAACGCTATGATAACTAGCATAGCACACTGCGTTACTGTAGTACACTGCCTCCTTTGTGTAGACTGTTTCTGAGCTCACCAGCATGCAGATCTGTCAGATGCATGACGGCTGTTCCCCTTCCTGTTTGGCATCACCGCAGGTGGCAAGCCAGCCAGCAAGTCTCCTGTAATTACAAAACTTCCCTGTTGTTTGGAGAAGTGGTAAGAGAACGTTTTTGCATCCAGATGCCAGCCTTATATAATTCTGCATTTAAATGTGAAGGTAACTGCTGAAGGCATAAAATAGCTCTGCTTTATCTAAATTCTGTATCTTGTTGCTTTCTCTGTGATCCACAGTCTTTAAATGGCATTAATACAATATTCAGCTTTGGCAGTGGATGAAGTAGTACTTCATATGGGGTAAGAATCAGTTTCGCTCTTGATAAAAAAGCTCTTGCTCCACAAGAGATTCAAGCATAAAGTCTCAATCCTTCAGGTGACACTGTCCTTTTACTCCTTAGTTTATTAGTATCACCTCTCATTATTTAATTTGGCTTTATTTGAAGCCTGTTTTCTAGAGGGAAAATACTTGCTGTTGTAGGTACCTCACAAGAGTGAGTATATAAAGAGAAATTAGATGTCGGACGGCAATCAGAAACGCTGGAGTCTAGAGATTTTTTTATTTTCATCTGTAGATGAGCTACAGTTTCATTAAGTCTATAGAAATATTCTAAATTAAATGAGAACAAAAATGTGTGTTTATGTTCTCCCTTAAATCTCAGTAAAGGACTGAATTTTGGTTTTTCATCAGATCCCTAAAACTGAACAAAAAAATCACAAGACTATTTTTACTTATGAAATATCTATATATAGCTTCAGAACAGTCTATTTTCTGGCACATTTCAAAGTAGGGAAATTTTCTGTGTATGTATCATTTGGATTGTTTGTTTACAATATTACTGTCACTACTTCATGTTATGAATTATTAGCCCAGATTTAGACCAATTCCTAGAGGAAGGCTTACAGCTTGTCTGACAGCAAATACAGGCCTCTAGGTATGCTTTGTAATAAAATTAGGCTGCTGCTTCTGGGTTTTGGGGCTCGTTTGTTCAGATTCAAAGTTTTAAATGATAATTAACTCTGGTGATCTTAGCATGTTATTATGAGCTGGAATCTAGCTTTAGCTATGTAAAGTAGGCAAGAGTGAGCAATCAGTAGCTTTGCTTAGGGCATCATAATGGGAAATATTTCAGAATCAACAGAGATGAAATATAAAATCTGTAACAGTCCTACCAAGTGACAGCTATAACAAATATTGAGACAGGTGTCCACTGAAGTGTCTAAATATTTGGCATCCGCTGAAGTCAGAAGTTATGTTTTGTTATTGCTGGTAACTTCTGTTTACATAATTGAGAGAACGTTTTCATACAAAAATTGCAATTATTTGGGAATCCACCCAGAATGTAATGCCGTCATGTTACTATGAAGAATACCTTTCACAGTCACCTTTTTCTGCTGTTGTATCGTGCTAGACCTGTGAGTAACATCTTAAGATTTTCCTTTGGGGTGTTGATGTGTTTCCTGTTGTGGAAACCTGCTGCAGCAGCACTGTATGTACCTGGCAATGGTTTCATGACTGGGCTTTGAGTGTTGTGAGTCATTTTTAATGAACACTCTTATTTGGACCTGCTGAGTTTATGCGGTTCATTTGTATTATAACTTAAAGTTCATATTTATCGGGTGATATAACTGATTTAGTGCTCGTTTATGACCTTATAAGCACTGCTTTAAGGTACTTCTGTCTGGGTGCTACTGCAATACTGCCGGATGAAATCTGCTTGGTAGTTGCAACCCAGTTCCTCTCTTCCCTCTACAGTTTTATTGTAACAGATTTCAACAGCTCTAAATAGGTGAGCGTAGCTTTGGATTCCTTTGTGGCGGGAGCATCAGGGCAATTTTTTGTTCAGAGATCAGCGGATCCACCTGCATTATCTTCTTGATGAGCCACGCCGCGCTTCGCACAAAGCTGCGTGTCCAGCCCTTCCCAGGTACGTGGTGCTGTGCGCACTCGAGGGGCAGGCGTTCGCTGCTGAAGCTGGGTGCGCCTGCCATGCTTTGAAAACACCGTCATTCAAGCTGCCTGTCAGTTTTGCTGTCTGACAGCTAGCCAGACGCAGTATACAAAATCAAAACAGTCTTCTTCCGGAAAGCCTGCCCTGAATTTTGAATACTTTGGTGATTGCTTTGCTGTAGTGGCAATAAGGAAACTATCCTCACTGCTAATTGCTGATATGAGTGGGGTGTATGCAGAGATACAACAGCTGTGAAATGAGAGTCTTTTTGCATTCGATTGTAGGCTTCATGTTAGTAGTTTTTAATCTAGTGAATAAACATGGAACTGAGAGAGGAAGGGAAAATTGTTTGCCTTCGTCTCAGGTACAAAATACTGAGAGAACAGAGAGTTTTCAGCTTGCCTGTCTTTTGCTAGTACATCGTGCTTTTTTTGTTTTCTTTGAATGTGCAGCCTTCCCAGGGGCAATGATTTTACTCTGCAGCACCGCGGTAGCTTTGGGGCATCGTGAGGAAATCCACCCCGTACAAGCATTGCTATCCTTATCTCTCTTATACTGTGGACCAGTATAGACATAATAATTTTGGTGGTGGGTTTTGGGTTTTTTTGATGTGTCTTCTGTTTTATTTAATGTTTGTTTTGTCAGATCGTTTCAGAGACTTGAAAAGCCTGTAGTGAACACATCGTGTGTTAGCAATGATCTGATAACGCTGTGAACATAAATATTGACCCTTTCCATTGAGTTTAGCCCAGCAGTCATATTCTTTCTTGTATTTGGAATCTAAGCAGATAGGGAATGCTTTCAAGTGAGAGAAGTCTTCTGTTTTTTGAAAAGCTTTAATGATCAGATATTTTTGCCCTTTTTTTTAATTGTTGTTTTACTGGGATGTCTCATCATAGATGCTGATCTCACATTTAGCAGTAAAAAAATGCAGAGAAACTTCATGAATGGCCTATGAAAGTACCTCGGTGAATCCCTTGAGTTGGATATTTTCATATTACAGACTACATTGGTGCTGTGCTGCTTTGCAGCATGGCCAGCAGGTGGGGGAAGTGAAAAAGCTGCAGAGAGGCAGCCCCAGCAGCAGCTGCGTATCCCCGAGTTCAGCAGTCCGGGGGCTGCTTCTCCAGTGCTGGGGAAAGTGGGCTGGTGGGTGCGTTGTGTTTCATTACACGTTGTAGGCAATTCGTTCTTACATCATTCTTTCAGGGTATTCCTGTATTTTTCCTTTAAAAAGATAACCCGCATTTACTTCTCTCTAGGATCTTCCTTCTTTATAAATATAACTGCCTAAGTGAAGTAAATGAAGTCTATTGCAAGTAAGTGGTGTTATTTTGATAATTGCCCTGATTAGATGAAAGAGACTAGATTATTTCAAGTCATTTCTTGGCAATCTGAAATGCAAATTATTATTAAGATGCTGGGTATTTAAGTAATGTTCCATTATTTTTTTCTTCTTTTTCTTTCCTCCTCTGAAACATTGCTTTCTTTTCTAAAAATGCCTGTGGTGGTCTAGGTCTTGCAGTGAACAGGAAAAGAAGGGCAGTTTTTGCCAACTCTCCTCTTCTGGTAAGTTAGAATGTCCTGAATTATTCTGATAACTCCTGATAAGTAAAGAGAGATGTCACAATCTTCCTTTTTCAAAGGCTTCTCTGAATCTCTGTACCTGTAACAACAAAACAGGAAAGTGCTGCACAATGGTACAAATTAGTGTCTCCTAGGAGTCCTTATGTGAAGTACAGTTAAGTGCCTTTGTGAACTCATTCTTTTTTTCTTTTTCATTTTCTCAGTCAACTTTTGGAGGTAAAATGACCATTACAATAGGAAAAGGTGTTTAAAGATATTTATGAACTTCATGCTCTCAAACAAGTTGTATAAAGAAACCAAATGAGTAGCTAGCTACTAAAATCCAGATGTCTCAGTAAAAATAGTAGACATGTTGGTTTGCTTACAGATGTTCAGCAAGAAAGGGTGATCAGCAAGATGCTGGCTGAGGACGGCCAAAGGTACCTTGTTAAAGTGTGTCTCAGGCATGTAATTACTGGTAGCTCAACTTACTGCATAAGAGAGCTTGTCATCTTTCTTGCTCTTTGCCACCAGATATTTAACATCAATTTGCATCTGACACAGAGCTTGTAAAGCTGATTTGCGTGGTGTCTTAATCACTGAAACACTCCCTCTGTTTAAACATTGATACTTTCCTCAGAAAATATTTATTCTTTGGATTTATTTGGAGTTCCTTCAGTTTGTTTCTTTGATGATATTGTGTCGTGTTGTATTGGTGCTAAGGCTTTGGAAAGGGTCATAAAGAGATTAGGAAGCACTAGTGTGATAATGAGACTGAAAGAAAATGGGTGATGTTGATGTTGGCTGCCACAAGAACAGCCAACCAAGGAGTAGCATTGCCTCTTCTGGGCAATTGGAGAAAGAACTTCCATGGACAAAAATTTAGCAAAACCCCAGAGAAAGAGTGACTTTTGAGTAGAGAGATTCTAACTTTAATAATGATAATAAATACTTCAAGCTAGTATAAATGACACCTGATGATCTTTAAAGAAAGTTCCAGTGCGGATCTATCACATCACTGCCAACCTGGAGACAGGTCCATGGAGCCATACTTCAGTGCATCATGGTTGAAATCTGCTCCTTGGTCATTGCTTTGACCACACAGCAGAGGTACCTCCACAGCTGGATGGGAAGCCCCACCACTCCCATGCCTTGCTTATTTACAGCCAGCTTCTGGTATTATGGAAAAAGGGCAAATCACCTCTTTTCTCCTCTGGGTCCAGAAGAGGACCCTTTATTAAGGCCCTGCAAAGGCAATGAGCTGTTTTCTGTTGACAACTTTGAGATGCAGGATCAAGCCTTGATGCAGGTGCACGTTCCGTTGAACCCCTTTGCTGCCATTACTCATCTATCACAGCACTCCCCCTCTACACTTCAGTAGATTATGGGCTTAATTTTGTAAAATCCGGACATATTTTGTAATTTTGTCAACAGGCAATCAGCTTTGGCTGGAAATACTGTTCTTAAATGTGTGCACTTAATGGGAAACGGCTTTTTATGTGTGTTTCCTCCACAAATGATGATTGTCAATGCTTAATCAGGGATGGAACAGAATCCGTCAGCTTCACACCATTTTGATGAATAGGGGACTGATGTTTCTGATAAAAGAAGCAGGTTATGCCCCAGCTAGTTCTTTGAAGTACTTTCCTCTGTGGATCATTGTTAGATCTTCTGTAAGGTCAGGATAAGTTTGCTGCTCTTTGCACAGGAACTAATTCCTGCCAGGCATTGTGGCATTTTACAGATAGCAATGTCTGCATCTGTGGAGAGTAAAATGGGGAATCGGCTGTATGTTCTTGGCAGAGAAACCTATAGGTTGCTATTCCTCCTTCAAGTGGATGTTGAAGAGAAAGGGAGATAAGATTGATCCCAGTAGGAGAGCACAACCAAAGGTTTGTAAAGAGGATGAAAAGCAGGATTGCACTTGTATTCCTTGGATCTTTCTGAAAGAAATAATTACTGCCTACATTACACAGTATATGTCCACAGGAGTAGTTCTGCTTGCTGACTGGCTGACACTGAAAATAGACTGCACTTTTTGTTGCTGAATATGTCAGCCATTTCAGTGTTTTCCTCTAGCAAGTGGAAGGTGTGCATGCAAAGACAAGATCTGTGTGTGCTCAGTTCTTTTCAAGACCTTTTTAAGCCTAAGACAAGCAGCTTTGAACAATTCCCCTTTGACTCATTAACTGTCAAAAGCACATGTAGATGGGAGGCACAAAACTCTTTCTTTCAGAAAAGCAAAGCATAGCTGCAATATAGTCGTCTTCCATATGGAAGCATCTTTCACATGAATCCAGGCTTATACCTAAGCAAGCACTGACACATTACACGACATAATAAGACAGGGAAATATGTAAAGAACAATTCAGTTGCCTAAACATGAAGTGCAATTTGAGATACCGTTGTCTTTTCTCATCTGGTATCTCACCAGGTCTCCAGCTGCTGGCCCAGGGGAATATATGGCCCCCATTAGGTCCTTTGTCATATCTTGTGTGAATCTATCACCTGTCCTAGGATATCTCAAAGGTACTTATGCTTAGACTAATGAATTAAGACCATGTAGATGAAAATAGCATGAAGTTTAGTCCTAGCTGGTTGAAATGCAACCTCTAGAGACACGTTAAGCCTGAAGGATGCATTAATAGTCCTTATGCACAAGGTGCTAGTTTTAGAATCCTAATCTGTAATTTTTTGTAAAGTGTGGATGATGGAATAAAGGTTATGCCTATTACATTTTCAGACTATGCCACATGGAAGGTACTGTGAGGATTTTGGAGTGAATGGTGGTAAATGAGTGCTTGAAATGGAGAATATAAGGGGTTTTAATGTGAATTTTGACAACTGTATTAATAACAAGAATGAATAATTAAAGGCAGGGACTAGCAAAAATGGGTGAATGACTTCAGTTAAATCTGCACTTTTTCATGAGATGGTTGGAATCGCTGTGTGTGTGCATACTTCAGGTCAGAAGCAGGATTGATATATATATTCAGTGCTGAAACATATTATGTAGGTAGGTTTGTAATACACAATGCAATGGTATGTATATTATGAAAGAGGAAACTAAATCTTAAAATCTTTGATTTTGAGCTTGGGTATAGCGAGTCCCAAGGTGGCTGTATAGCCAGCAGTATTCCACTCGTTACATTCCTTGAATGAAATTATTCTGATGCAGAACTGAGTTTGTAGCTAGACAGGACAGTCCCTGGCTGGCAGGAGGCAGTTCCTGGAGGAAGAATGAAAGGGAGAGACACAATTAGAATTCAAAATTATCTTGATTACTTGCATAATTGATTTGAAATCAGTGAGATGAAATCCAGTAAGTTCAAGTGCTAAATACATGGGAAGAGATGCGTATTTGTAGGCAGGGAGGGGGCATTATTTATATGACATGGGGAGTTACTGACTGGGTGGTGATATTATAATGGATCACAAGATGAATAGGGATCAGTGAGGTTTGCTGCAAAAGAGGGATAAATCTAATTCTGGGATTTATGAACAGGAAAATGATGCATAGGAAGCAGGAGGTGAGACCATATGTGAAGTAGAAGGTCCGGTTCTGTACACCGTGTCTTGAGAAAGATGTACACACATTAAAAGAAGGCCGCAGGAGATTCATAAAAAAATATTAGATATTTAAAGATCAAAGGGCATGATCTTCAGGTGATATAAATCACTTCAAGCTCAATAACTCACAAAGAACTGAGCTGATTCACACCAGCTGAGGAGCTGATTAAAAGAGTTATTTTTTAAATTTTCTTTTTAATCTAACCTTAACAGTGGCAATTTACATTAACTTCTCAGTGCCATCAAGTTTTCCCCAAGGCTTACAGGAAAGAATTATTGGAATGTCATAATTTAACTCTCTATCTCTTTTCTTTCATTTTTATTTTAAACTGAGCTATAGATTTTCTTCAGTTTCTATTTTAGCATTATTTAAAAATGAACACAGTTAAAATGGAAAAAAGGAAGTACTTTTTAAATACAAGGCACAATTAACCTCTGAACTCTACTGTCTCTTGATATCATTGCAGCCAGAAGCTTAATAGGATCAAAAAAGGATAATAGATAATGAGAAAATCTCCTGACATATTAGAGGAGATTAAAATAAAAAAGACTTTAGAAAAAAAAGGACATAAAGCTACATGCTTCAGGTCATAAGACAGCCTTTATATATCTGAATGGAGGAAACTGGTTTCTCAAAGAGCATGTCGTCCTATAGCTGCCCTCAATGAGCTTGTCTTATTTTGAAACGTCTCCTGTTACCCCTTGTCAGATGGAGGATACCAAAGCAAATGGACACAGGTCTCAACGAGTCCAGCATTCATATTTTTTCCTAATTTGAATTCTGTGCAAAATGTTGTGCTCCTGCAGCTAACCTCTTAGTGAGGTGAAAAGGTGACTTCAAAGGGTTATTTAAAAAAACAGCAAAGGCAAGCTTCTGCTTCTGTCTCTGTATTTGTATCATATTCGCGCTCACCACCACATTGTTTGAGCATCCTTTATGTATGTATGTGTTTAATTTTTACTCTGATGTTTACTCGGAGGCTGGATCAGTGGGATGAAGAAAGTTTTCTCCAAGGGTTGGTCTAGGAAAGGGTGGACAGCAACAAAGAAAAGCAACAAAGGAAGAATGTAAAAGCATTGCTTGGGGACAAAATTAGAAATTATAAAGCCCAGCTGGAGCTAAAACTAGCAGGGAACATTAAAGATGGTAAGAATGGATTCCAAAAATGTGCCAGCTACCAAAAGAAGTTCAGGAAAAAATGTGCCTTTTGGTGAATGAGAGCCTAGTGATAGGCAATGGGGGGACAGAGCTGAAATTCCCAAGACCTTTTGTCCTCGCTGTTCATAGGCAAGCTTGCTCCCTGACTTCTGCAGTTTGGGAGGGAGACGCCAACCAACAGTGGGGAGCAACAGGTTAGAGACTACGCAGAAAGGCTGTTTTTCTTAAAATCTGTGGGGGTGGTTGGGATTCACCTGAGGGTGCTGACGCCGTGACTACGAGGCTGCGGTCTGTCATTTATCAAAACTCATGGCTGTCAGGGAAGCGAGACTGGGTACTGCTGCCCTGCATTCGCAATGGATAGCTTTCTCAGCAAGGGTTTGCACTAGTCTGCTTGCGTGGATCCTGAACTGAGCTGATTTAGTACCATGATTAATTTTTCCTGGTTCTTTTCTTCCCCCAAGCCTACGTAGTGCTCTTTGGATTTGTCGGTGACTCATTCCTAATAGTCTAACGCTGTTGGAGCTATATTCTAGTGACAAGATATGTGAGCTTTTCTTGATTTCTGCTAAGATTGGATAGGTCAAGGAAATGTTGTCTTTTGAGGGGAGAGACTGGATTTTCACCCTTATTGGCTCTTTACAGTGATCCTCCTTAGATTCTTCCCTAGAATTAACAGGTTACTGTAACAGCTGAATAGCCCAAAATGGGACACTGAGAAGAGATTTTACTCCTGCACTTTTTAACGTGCAAGTTAAACATCAGATGTGGGGTGATTCTGATGTAATCCAGGCCTTATGGAAACAAGAAGTGGTTAACTGAGTTGGACTATTTGGTTGAATTAATAGATCCCATACACATTTAAAACCTTTTTATAGCTCCTTTCATACTTACTTACCTGGAAAACCTTTTCCAAGCCACTTGGACAGCATCACAAAATCTTTTCAGAGCATCTTACAACTATTTGAGGAATATGTTAATGATTCTTCTAGGCTGTGTGAAAATCGTGTCTGACAAAACCTTGATTTTGGGAATTGCATCTTTTCCCTTGAGACTGAGCCACAACAATGTGCCTGCAATGATTTATGCTAATAGATGTCTGGCCTAATATGTGTATTTCTGGCATACATAAGGTAGAGGCTGTGTGTCCTTTATGCTGTGGTCTGACCGTTGTCTTTGCTTAATGCTCTTTGCAAAGAAATGCCCAAAGCCAGACAGAAGAATGGGCTGAGCTGAAGAAAGTGTACCTTCTGTTTCAATTTCAAGTGTTACTTTACAGGTTTAAAAACTTCATAAATGTCACAGTTTTTCTTTTTGTGGCCCTTAGCTCAATGGGAAAAGTCTTCAGATGGCAATGAGCTACAAGCTGGATCCCTGTTACCTTTGATTGCTTGTTCATTAAGCTATAATAGATTGATAGAACTAAGGACTGTAAAAGGTCTGTGACTTTCTTCCAAACATGTACTCTGTCTTGATTTGAAGGTCTTGGTGCTTAATCACTCTTGCAGTTGAAACTGAGTCTTGTTTCCAATTTGAATTTGTTCAACTTGACCTGTCTACCACTGCTTCTCAGTTTGCCTCTGCTTGATTACAAATCCTGCTCTGACTCAGCATCCTTGTAGGTCTCTTCTTGAGACGGTAGGCAATATAAGCTTTTAATTCTTTCATGTTTGTGTCTCTTCAGTTTTGTGCCATGATTTTCCAAATGTGAACACTCAGATACTAATGATAAAATAATTTCTTTTATCATTCATTTGTCCATTCTAACTCTAGATTCATTTTAAGTCATTGGTGTGCCAATACACCCTCTGTTCTATAGGTATGATTTGCATTTTTCTTTCTAGATGTATAATGTGAATGTGATTTTTTTAAAAATATTTTGTGGGCTTGTTTCATATGCTGAATTACTTCAGATCATTCTATATAACTTCCATCTTTGCTCTTTGTCATTCCACCTGCTTTTGTCATCTCTAATTGTTTTAAGATTACATTAGCCTTACTTCAAAATCATTTATGAAAATGTTAGATATTCTGAAGTCCAGTGCCAACGCTGAGGAATCATATTAAAATTACTTGGGTTCCACGGTGTTTTCCCTTTTGTGACTATTCCTAGAGATTCGTGGGCCATTTTTTAATTCACTTAATGTGAGCTTCATTAATAATGTATAGTGTTAATTTTTAGATCAGTTTATAATATGCTTATGCAAAAGTCAAATGCCTTATAAAAGTCGAAATATATCTTCACAGTTATCTTTTTTTTTTTAAAGAAAATAGTGACCTCATCAAGTAATTAAATAAGATTTACTCAGTAAGATTGCTTTCTGTAAAATCATCATCACTGGCTGTAATTATGTTCCAGCACTTATTTTTTAATTGATAAACTGATATAGGGTTTAATTGAGAATTTGTCCATGTTAGATTAATTGGCTTGTAGTCATGCTGACTGTCCTACTTGCCTTTCTTGAAGGTATATGCATCAATTAACAATCTTTTGAATTAGTTAAAAATATGCAGCAGAGGCTGATATCTCTCAGGTAGCTGTAGCACATCACTGATGTGTAAGAAAAAGTTTGAACATGTCATCAAAATATTTTATCATTGAAAAAGGTTAATCTGGAGAAATTATATTTTATTTTAATACTGTTTTCAATGAAAGAAAAAAAAAGAACCAAAGTACTACTAGTAGTACTTTGTCTTGTATAATTAAAGAATATTAAATATAGTTTACAGCAAATCACTGGTAAAAGCAAGATGACAAAACATGAAGCAGGAGGAGGATATAATTATTGGTTTTGTCCATATTTTCATGCCCCTTCGAAGTCAAATCAACCTGCATATAATTGAAATTCAGAGCACCCGTCCTTGGTTCAAGGATAGATCGAGCATCTGGTAAGAGCAGCAACCTCAGTCTTTGTATTGGCAGAAAATAAAACTGAATCTACTTTAACCAGGAAGGGGCAGTGAAAATCAACAGCTTACGAGTGAGAACTAAAGAGACAGCAGGGAGAGATTCAAATCTGAGCCCTTCTGAGGCATCATCAGAGGTGGGTGAGAGGCAGCTTGGAACTGAGGAGGAATGGGCTGTCCCAAGGGACGACCAGATTCGAGCTGCAGCTGTCACACAGGTGGAGGAGGAATTATCTAAGTTGAGAGATTTGGTGCCTTATCGAGGTAAAAAGAGCACTGAAGGGAAATCCTTAAAGTAAACAAAATACTAGAAAAGGCAAAGGAACGGCATGGCCGAAGCATGCGCTGGCAAGATGAACAGGGAGCTCTTGCAGATCTGGGAAAGGAAAGTGAAACTATGGATAGAGTATGAAACCACAGGCTTCACTTGACAGTAATGCAAAATTCATCTGGCTAAAACTCTTGATGGAGGCTTCCCAGCAGGAAGGGGAACAACCACAAGCAGGTCACCTGTGTCTGCCAGAATAAGAAGAAAGCTGTGATAGTGGTGGACTGTGTGCTTTGAATGCCAAGATATGGGCACGTGTATGAAGCTGTTCTGCTGGCACCAGGAAATGGCGTTGTCCAAGACAAACAACCCATAGCAGCCCAACCCTAAGAAGAACCCACAGCAGAGGAGAAGAAATGATCGAAGTCAGTGCTATGCAATAGCACGGTGCATTTCACTTCGGTGTTGCTATGTGATCTCCAGAAACAGGCAGACACATCTCTGTACACCAATAATTATGATGTTTGTTTTCTCAGTGATGCAGACCAAAGTTTTCAAAGTATGTTAATGCTTACTTCTCCTGTAATTTGAGGGGCTTATGAAGGGATTTGGCTGTTTTGACACCTTTAAAAAAATCTCTTCTTTTAGCTAAAACAAATTGAAGTGGACAAGCCTGTTCTGTTTACTTCAGTGAACTTTGAAGTGGGAAGTTCATCTGCTTGATTATCTATTTTAGCATGCAGGACTTTTTTTTTTTTAAGTCAAATTGCAAAAACAGTATTTTATTCTATTCAGTGCTCAAGGTAATCTGATGACAGATAACACCAGTGTTTCAGAACTGACATGTACCTACTCCTCCTTCAAAGAGAAGAATCTATGTCAACTCTGCAAAGTTGCTAGGACAACACAAGGGAACTTACGAATTCTCCTCGAGGAGCAGCACTTTTCTTGCTGCTGCATTAATTACATTACTCTATATTTATCACAGTTCAGGGGAAAAGTGACAGTTCAGCTATGACACTTCTCTGGAGAATTGCCATTTTATTTAGAAACAGCGTGAAGTTGGGGGCGCATAATCAAAATGAAATGGAGACCCTTGCCACAGTGTGCTATCAATTATACTTTAGATATAGAGATTTTTCCTTCGGAATTAATGTAGCATTTCCGTTAGAAGTGATAGGAGAAGTTTTGGCAACACAAAGTTTGATTTTAAACAGAGGACAAGAACACTTGTACAGGGAAATGTAGGATAAGATCCTACTACCAGGGATACTTGAAAAAGTTCTTTGAACTTCTTAGTCTCCCATCATAAAGTGTCAATTCATCAAGACTGTGAGATATTCTTCAAAAACAACCTTTTCCAACTTGAAAAATATATACACTTTTTTCATGATTTATAAAAAAACCCCTATGTTTCACTTGATTTCCAAAATCAGCTCCTTGTTTTTTTGGTTTTTTTTTTTTTTGGTTTGGTTTTTTCAAAAGAATGATTCATTTCACCTCAGACATCTTTATGATAACATTTTGGATAGACCAAATATGAAATATTCTGAATTTCTCAAGAGAGGTTTCAGGTGATTAGATACAGAAAATGTGTAGATTCTCAACTTTCTGCCCAATGTAGAAAGGAGGAAAAAATCCTAAGGATGGGTAAACCCACTTCTGTGACAACCTTGCTCCTCTAAATCTACAGGCAGTCCAGCCCGAGCTAAGGAATCATGCTGTCTGATTGCTGAACATCATCCCTAAGATACGCACAGATGGTGCTCTATAATACACTTAATTGAAGGTTATATATGCACCTGCTTACTCTCTTTCTGGAGCAGCGTAGCAAGGAAGCAATCTTCGGAACTGTTGTGACAGTAGGGGGGTACCTTAATTTATTGCTGGGCTAGGTGGGCAGATAACTCCCTCTTCCCAGGGAGCAAGGAGAAAGCAGGGAGGGATGTGCATTTAGATGCTTCCAGAGCTAATCTTCTAAAACTTGAAGCATTAAGGCAATTAAACTCGCTTCTATCCTGTTTGATCATAATTGAAATAGCTGTGAAAATAATTAAAAGTAACTTTTTTTTTTTTGTAACCTGTAGCATTGATAATCTGGTACTTAGAAAAGAAAGGGCATCAAGCAGGGGACATGAGCAGTGGTATGAGAGTCAGAACAAGTTATTTTTTGTCAGAATCTTGCTCTGTTTTCTCTACACTGCTTATTAGATAGCAGTGGATATGTTGTAAGGGCTATCATGGTATCCATGTGCACCATTACTTTTTAAATGTTTGATCTTATTTAATTGCCATTGTATGATATTTTATCTGGAATTGCTTCGGTGCTCATTATGTAGAGGGAGATGATAGGATGTCACAAATATCTAGAAAGGTCAAATACACCCACAATCCCTGAAGATCAGTACAGCTTTATGAACAGGTTTTAGTTTACATTTTTGGACTGTTTCATTGCAAAATGAGCCCAGTTACTATATTACATTTACCTAGTTAACAACAGGAGAAAAAAAAATCAGCACTGTGCAAATGTACTTCTGCAAATAGGGTTGTCCTGGGGAAATACAAGTAAAATAATATTTGCCTCAAATCTACTTCAAAACAAAATTGATTTTGTTTCTTTATGTCTCCAACTTGCATTATGAAGTCAGATGACAACACGAATTACCCATGAATGATAAACTTCGGGAATCAGAAATCTGAAGTAGTATTTTGGGGGCATATGTAAAGTTTCATACAGACGTTTGAAACCAGTTTTGTTTTGTACTTTTAGTTTTTGCCTTACCAATTTGTGACACAAGACAGAGGCCTTTCAAAGTCCACTTCAAAATAAATATGATGTGCACTGCCTAGTTTGGCATCTGAGAATCACACACTTTGAAGAAAGACTCAGCTACAATAAATGACATTGGAGTCACAAAGTAAATGTGCTTTCAATATTTACAAAGTTTCTGGCCTTAAATTCTTTGAACATATGTGCTGATAAATTTAATGTCTTACTCCTTAGAAGCTTTGGCTATTCTTATGTCGTGAAATCATTTCAACAGATGGTTAATGTATGACCCCAGAATTTCAACGGATGTCAGCAAAGATATGCTAGATAGGTTCATCCTTGGCTTAAACCCACTGAATCAGATCTTGCCAGGTAAGAAATGGGCCTGTGTAATATATCCGATTGTGGTGTTCCTATCAACAGTTTAGGTACATCCCGTATTCCTGTGCAGTGCTACAAATAATTCTGGTCAGTGATATATTGCAAATAGATTAACTTTTTTCACTGAAAGCTATTTTATGCATTTCTCTTAAAAACATGTAGTTCCATCCTGCATTTTTTACAATTAAAAAGGAAACCTGCAACATTAATGATATTTGCAGATAACATCAAATTTGAAAGAGTTTTGAAAGAGATGGAGAAATAAGTCAAACAGGAAAATGAGAGTAATTCAGAATACCTGCGGAAGATAGCCAAGAATTGATTCCACATGGTCAAATGCAAGAGGAAAAGTAAATAGTCCAAACAATGCAAAACTCAGTGGTAGGGAGAAACTCTACACTAAACACTGAGTGGCAGTGTAACAAGTTTAGTTATTTTAGGAATTGATTTCTGTAATGATTTTTATATCGGTTCTCATGCAACTCCAAAACAGTAGAGAACTTATCCTCATAATACATTGTGTTATAACACCATGGCATTATTTTATAGATTTTTACAGCTGAGAAGCTGGCACACTTAAAGATATATACTTCAGAGAGCAGAGCATTCTCAAGAGAAGCAATTTTCTGGCTTAAACCAGACAAGCTGTTCCAAGAGGCATTCATCAAGCCATGGTACTTCTTCCAGACTGAAGCACATAAAGGTCCTCTCTGGCACACCAGGAAAAGAAGTTGTCTTACTTTAGTCCTGATACGAATTTTAACCGTAAAACTGTTCAGCCTTTAAAAAAAAAAAAAAAAACATGGAGTGGACAGTGAATTATGGGAAGAAAGATCTTTTTATATGTATCCAGTAGTAAGACTGGAGGATATTTAGCCTTGGATTGAGAAGAAATGCCTCCTTTTTCTGTGAGTTTTTGGGACCAGAAAAATTCTATTTTCAATTCTGGAAATTGCAATACCAAAAATAAGCATACTTTTTTTCAGTAACTAAAGGAAAAAAATCAGGAATTAGCAGAAGAGATGAAAAATAATTATGCTACGAAGATTATGTGATACTTAGCACCTAAATAAAAGGTACGGTTTTCAAGATTGCTAAACACTCAATGTCTCCTTTCATAAGCCTAATGTAATGGTAGTTTATATGTTTAATAACACTATATCATTCTTGTTCTTCAATTTCAGTGAAAGGATTGCCACGGACTTCAAGGTAGCCACGATTTCAGCTGCATAGTTAGCAGGAAAAGGCATTTACGCAAGGAGGAGGCACCAGATTTCTAGCTAGAGCACTCTTTGGGTACATGGATGACCTGACCTGGTATGCCCAGTTTGAAGCAGAAACTTGAATTGAAATCTGCTTTGTTCTGGGAGTGGGGTGACTAAACCATCTTTCTACAGGTGTTCTTTCTCTCAGTCTTTCTTCTTGGAATTTTTTGACTTTGTATTAAAAATGTACAGTTACTTTTCAATGTGTTTTACCTCTGAGGAATTAGAAAGGAAATCATCTGCTGTTCTTTTTTCCCCCACAAAAACTAAATTTGATTTGCTCTATTTTAGATCTACTTGGAAGAAGGCTCACAAAGGAGTGTTTTAAACTTAAAAAAAAAAAAAGAAAAAGGCACCTCACTGCTGATTAATTTTCATTCCCACTTTCATCTTCTTGCTGGGACCATCTTGTCACTGCAGAAGGACAGGATCTACTACTATACCCTGGGCATGCAGTGCCCTTCCTTGCTCCCTCCCCTTTCCCTGCAGCACGTACTTGGAGAGGAACAGGGGCATTGCCCTAAACTTCAGCTCATGGTTTAGGACTAAGTGATCAGAAGGAATGCCTTATAGTGATATGCAGAACAACTTGTGAAACGGGCCATTTTGTGCCCTCAGGCACGGCTCCCACGAATTGCACTATCCTAGAAATGGCCCAGAGCTGCCCCATAGCATATCTCCTTTCCCCAGCAGCTGGTCCCTCACCTTTGGAAACCTCCCTCAGCATGGAGAGTCCTGGGCGATGCATCTGCAAGCACTGCTTGCATTTTGCAAGGAGAGTGATTATTGTCTGATTGCTTTTTCAGTCAACGTTTCAAAATCTTTTGTTGCTTTAAAGAAAGGCAAAGGAACAGGATAAAAATTTTCCCCAGATGGCAACCTCACAGATGAGAAGGTGCTGCCTTTTCTCACTTGGTGATTTGTTGAAAGCTTCCTACTCTTTTGCTGCTTTAATTTCATCTTGTTGGCATGTTCTCAGTGAACCTGTTTTCCCCATATGTGAACGTTCTTTCTTTCTAAACCAAGGTAACACTGTTGGCAAATGTCCCTGGATATAAAGGCCTTGTTTCTTTTTCTGTCGTGATCAATACTACTTGTTTTATCTATCAAACACATTTTCATATGCAGTTCCTCAAAAGGCCAACATAAAAGCATCATGTTATGTGACCTCTTTGTTCTTTTGTGTAGTCGCTAATCGAGGATATTTCCTTGCATCTAGGGCAAATGGTAACTGTAGTTCACATCTCTTGTCTTTCCAGGGCTTCAAGATAATGGATGTATTCATGAGATGAATTTCTCCCCTGGTTTTGTGCATAACTGGGCTATTGCCAGATGATGGGTGTGTGTCACAGTGTACAGTCTACTTACTTATACCAACAAGGGGAAAAAGAATTAAAATTTATCCCATTGTACATATAATGAAGGAAGGCACAGAGAAAGTGAAGACTGTTTTGCCACAGATATTTATCTTTTGCAAGACTCAACTTCTAGATCGCCTGTTGCCTCGTACAGACAGTCTGGCACAGTGTAAAGTACCCAAGGAAAGTCAGGCTGTCTGTGCCTGTTCTAGTAAACAAGTGTGCCAGGGCCTGGCTTGTGGTTTTGATGGCAAATGACTTTTAGCATTTTTTTGCATCTGGCTTTTTCACCTCCCCAGAGTGGCCTCATCTATTTCCCAATCTGGACGTTGTCAGGGAGATTAGTAGTTGGCATTAGCCAAAGCTGTACTAGAGAAGCTAACAAATTAGCAATATGGACAATCATGGCAACCTTGGGCCGTCTTGAATCAAATTATATTTTATGATTATAGGTGTAGCCTCAAAACCAATTGATTTAACTTAGACCAGATGGACTACTGTTTAAAAGCACTTAAGAAGCCCAATCAGAAACCAATAGATTCATTCACATTTTAGCTTGGCCAAAGTCCTGCTTAAATTCTCCTGCTTAAGTCTTGTTTTTCCCTCCATAAGGAGAAGAGGAAAGGCCTCTTCGAATAGCTATTAACCTTCCACTTGGAGAACTTTCCAGAAGTATAGTAAGCCCGAGTCCAGCTTCTTCTGGGACTGACTGACTTGAAAGAAAGATTTGAACCCACATCTGCTTCCACTTTGGAGAAAGGGAATGAAGAGTTCTTTGTCTGAAGGTTGTGTTGGAGCTATTCTACTTTGTATTAAACAATTATCCACTGAGCCAGAGAAAGTGAGAGAATAAGAGAAGAGTTGGATACGTTCACGTAATTGGAAACAGAGTGGTGAACCTACTTGGTTAGATCTGTAGCTGAAACATGATGATGGGTCCTGTGCATGTTTGTAGTTGTTTGCAATATGTAGCAAATCAATAAAGCTGATTTATGCTCCTTCTGCTGAAGTACCTTCCTAAAAGATGTGAATTTAACAGCTTACAGTTAGGTGATGGTGTAACTGATTGTCAACATGAATGTTTGTCTCAGTAGAAATGGATGTGGGAAATGGAACCGTTACTGAAGCTGTGCCCTCATTGGTAGTGATGACTTGTGATTTGGAGTTTATTTTGCTGGGTCACTGTGCGCGTTTGTTTAAATTCTCACCCAGATAAATATATATGTATATTACCATATATAAATAACTATGGAATAGATTTTCTGACTTCACTTCAGGCCTCTGCACATTAACAAACACTTCCAAGAAGATTCTGTCTTTGATTCCATTTAAACAACTTTGGTAGATGGTTAGCGTGTAGAGAATAAAGAAGTTGAGAGATGTATTTTCTTTTTCTCTCATTGATTCTGTTTAGGCACATAAAGACTGTAGAGTAATTAACATTTCGATTTAGAGTAAATATAAATCAAAGTCATAATTCCTTAAGTGAAATGTATAGCAAAGCTTGGGGAATAAAAGCTTGATAATAGCGCTAGAAAAATGTTCTGGTTTTCCATGGATATAAATTTTATGGTCAAGGAATGGGAGTGAGAAGGAGGGTTATACATCAAACACTGACATTCTCTTTCATCTAACAGGTTTCATCTTTCTAGCTTTCAACATCAAGAGCTAAAGACAGACCCTAATGACTGCGATTAAGATATGCCCTCTTACATCAGGGCTGAAAGTTGTGCCTGCTTATTTGAAGGGGTATAATAAAAACCACATAACTGTATTTTACTTGGCTAGAGCTCTCATTACATTAACCAACATACTACAGTAAAGTTATGGGGTAATGAAATTTTATATGAGGGCTTTTAAACATAAAATGAGTGTATATTACAGAAAATTTATGAGTTGTTTATTCAACTACCATAGTGTTATTCTGGCCAGATCAAACATTAGGCTAGTTGACTAGGGACTTAATTTTTTTTTTTTTTTTTTAGAGAACAAAAGACATCAATTAGAAATAGTGTTGTTCTCAGGGCTGTAGTCAGCATGACCTCTGTCTGTTGTAGATTTCTTCTGTTCAGCTATAAAAGAATCATGAGGCTATGTTCTGAGCCTACAGAAAATCTATTTGCTTCAGTGGAATAAAGAAGGAGCAGTAATTATTTTTACCAGTGTATTCAAGCACCTCTCATTAATTAAAATCAGACTTAAAGGGGCCTATACCTGGAAAATTAGGCCTTAAAGTCTATTCTCTAAATACTTAGATATTTAAAATAGCTCACAGATGCAGTTACCATGGGATTCACTTGGGGAAAAAAATGCTCAGCTTTGCTCATTGGTGATTTCCAGGATCTAAGTGTATCTTTCCAAGAGATAAGTCTGAGAACATAACAGTGTTAATTAGTGTGGTGGGTTGAGCCTGGCTGGAGGCCAGGTGCCCACCAGAGCCGCTCTCTCACTCCCCTCATTCACTAAACAGGGGAGAAAAGGCATAACGAAATGCTTGTAGGTCGAGATAAGGACAGGGAGAGATCACTCACTAATTATCGGCACGAGCAAAACAGACCAAACTTAGAGAGGGAATTCATCTAATTTATTACTAGGCAAAACAGAGTAGAGGAATGAGAAAATAAAATCAACTCTTAAAACACTTCCCCCCACCCCTCCCATCTTCCCGGGCTCAACTTCACTCCCGGCTTCAACCTTCCCCCCCTCAGCGGCACAGGGGGACGGGGAGTGGGGGTTACGGTCAGTTCATCTCACGGTGTTTCTGCCGCTTCTTCATCCTCAGGGGGAGGACTCCTCTCATCGTTCCCCTGCTCCAGCATGGAGTCCCTCCCATGGGGTGCAGACCTTCAGGAGCAAACTGCTCCAGCGTGGGGTCCCCCACGGGGTCACAAGTCCTGCCAGCAAACCTGCCCTGGCGTGGGCTCCCCTCTTCACGGGTCCACCGGTCCGGCCAGGAACTTGCTCCAGTGCGGGCTTCCCACGGGCCGCAGCCTCCTTCAGGTGCCTCCACCTGCTCCGGCGTGGGGTCCTCCACGGGCTGCAGGTGGAATCGCTACACCCCCTCATCCTTCCTCCATGGGCTGCAGGGGGACAGCCTGCTTCACCATGGTCTTCACCACGGGCTGCAGGGGGATCTCTGCTCTGGCGCCTGGAGCTCCTCCTCCCCCTCCACCTGCACTGACCTTGGTGTCTGCAGAGTTTCTTACATCTTCTCACTCCTCTCTCCGGCTGCAAAAGCTCTCCCTAAGTGTTTTTCTTCTTCTTAAATATGTTATCACAGAGGCGCTGATTGGCTTGGCCTTGGCCAGCGGCGGGCCCGTCTTAGAGCCAGCTGGCATTGGCTCTATCAGACACAGGGGGAGCTTCTAGCAGCTTCTCACAGAAGCCACCCCTGTAGCCCCCCTGCTACCAAAACCTTGCCACACAAACCCAACACAATTAGTCAATCTCTTGATCAGAACTGAGGGACGAACTGAGTGTCACACTAAAGAACTGTCTAGCTCAGACTCTGGTCCTAATGGATGTTTGGGGAAGGAGAGCAATAAACAAAGCAGATGTTTCCCTATCTTGTACACTCCCTAATCTGTCCCAAAGCCATGGATTTCTAACAGCTATTAGATTTATTCACTCACTATAGTGGATACAGAGCTTATGGAGATTAAAGACCCCTTTATGTGGATTTAAAGCCAAAAACATCACGGTCTTCACTTCCATTTCTCTTCCTTCAAGGAAAGAGACTGTATTTTCTTTTCCTGCTTTGCTCTCTCAGTGCCTGCCACCTCCCTCATTAGGTATGCAGGTGAAGTGATGGGAATGGCTTTGGCTTAGCTGTTCCTGCTTCCTTCTGCCAGGAAGAAGTTCACTGTTCACTGAATCACATCCCAGATCAGGTTGAATTTGAATATCACCCATAACAGGCAGATGAGCGAAGCATTATCACAATACATACTCCTGTTGCTAGTGGTGATGAGGTGGTGGGACTGCGACAGTGATTCTTCTGGGACTGCATTTTCCAGGTGCAGAGCGTCCACGTATCTGAAGTCCTGAGGTGTGATGGAAAGAAAACACGAGAGGGAATTTGTATTGCATTGTGTAAAGTGGCAATTCTGAAGCCACAAAAACTAAAATTATCTACGATATGGCACGTGGAGTCTTAGTCTCTAGGGTACAGCCTGTGCCTATCCACTCTGAAACCTGTCGTGTGCCTCAGGGAGTCAACAAAGTGAATGTGCTCAAGTGCATGCAGCCGCATAAATCTCTGCCCTCATAGACAAAACTGTGGTCCTGCAGTCCAAGCTGAAGCCATATATCTAAAATAAAGGAAAGTGCTCTTCCTATCCTAGTTCTCTGCCTGATAGACTTCAGTGAAGTTAAATACAGCTCCATAGCCAAATAAAATAATTTTCTGGTGAGCCTGAATAGGGATGTATGGAGAGAAAAATACTTTGATGTATCTACTCAAGTCGTGTATAAACTCTTCTGAAAATTGAATTTGCTTAAGCATCAAAGCCAATTCATGTGGGATCAGGAGCTCCACATTTTGAAGGAAGTTCATGTCAGGACAAGCCTACTTTCCAAATATTGTTACAAGCCTAATACAAAGGTTCAAGTTGTTTCCCCTTCTCCTGGACTCGTGCCCGCTTGACTGGATGGGACCTGGTGACTGCTCTCAAACAACTCCCAGACGGTCTTTCCTAGCAGGGGAGCACTTTGAAAATGTCACAGATAGTCATAATATTTGAAATTGCTGGCACTATTAAACGTGATGTTTATTAAGGAGCATTAAAGAATGCCAATAAATGGCTTCTGCGTGGTTTGAGACCTGGCTGTAGCAGAGACAAAGTATTTAGGACAACATCAAGAGATTTTAATGACTGAATGTATGCTAGAAGTAAACATGTATTTACGCAAATAATTTGTTGGTCAAGTGTGAGCTGGGGCTAACCTTAGGTCTGTTCCCTCCTGGAAATTAGTGGCTTTCTGTGCTGTTTTGCCTTTTCCTCCTCCCTCAGACACTAATCCAAACCGTTTTCATAAGGTCTGCCAGAGTAGCCCTCGTCTGTGTGCTTGTAAAGGGCCTTTTGTGCATCTTTTCTGCTGGATTCATCCCCAGACGCTAGTGCAATGAAAATATTGTTAATGCCATGTTGTGTAACAGTGGCTCTCAAAGCGCGTCCTGTGGAGCGTGTGGTGGAGCTCAGTGGCGAGCTGGCTGCCCAGATGGTGCTGGCTCCTTCTTCCTTCTCACTACCGAGATGCTGAAAAGCAGCTTAGAGTATGTTGCTAAGTGTAATTTTCTGTTAATTCACAAGAACCTAATGAAAATGGCACTGAGCTGGACAGTGGTGCTAGGGATTCACCATGCTTCGTTGTTGTTCATAACAATTAACATACGAGTTAGCTCCCCTAAATTCCTTTTGTAATGAATGGGGAGCAGTAACACTTTCAAGTGGGGTTTCTGCAGTCTGGTTTAGCTGCCTGCTGTGGGGTAAAGGGAGATGTATGCCAGCAGTGCCGGGGTTTCTCCATTAACTCCAAATGAAGCGTATGGTGCCTGGCTCCGGTATAGCTGTCCGTATCACAAGGGATACCAGCCCTGTCTCTATAGCTTCTTTGGAGAAAAAACTAATATATATTTCTTCCCTGTAGGTACTCTTCAGGAATAGGAAAAGAAGCTAAAAACTACTTAGGACAGAAGCGAGAGAAGTTCTCATACAATGGAAATGCTTGCAGAGCCTTGCTGTAGAATGGCCTCTACAAGGTCACTAATATCCGGACTACATCTATTTGGGTTAAGTTGCGTAAACAAAAAGACTGAGTCTAAGAGCTATTTTGTTTCTTTGTGTGAATGCTACACAAGTTACAGCAGCTTTACAATGCAGACACTGTGTTCATTAAAATACAATTTGAAACCCACTGGTGCATCATTTATTCCTATACAGAGTAAGCATTTCATTGTGAGACGTAGACAAACAATTGCTACTTTTTGCAAGTTAAAACAAGCTACTCAATAATGTGATCTGTGACTAGATCAGAATTCATTCTGGATTGGGAGATAATACTGGGATCCATTTTTGGGAGATACCTGTATTTTTCCATGTAGCAGCAAACACGGCTTTTTGAATGTCTGTTTTCCTTAAAGGAATACGCAATACATTAAGGAATTATCAAGCTTGCGAGAAGTGCGTCAATTTTTCTTTTCCCTAGCATAAATATTTGCAGGAAGTTTTTTTCCCTGTTTATTATAAACACCAATCAAGAAATCAGTGTTGATAAGTCTGAAAATCCTACAGAAAAAGATCTCAAAGGAATATAATGCAGGCATTATGCACTTACTGATTATTATCTCTGTGTGATTATTTCCTATTAAAATCTGAACACAAGTTAGTTTGTTATACAGACTGCATCTGTGTGTACTTTTCTTGGTGTTTTTTATATATGTGTGTGTGTGTATATATATGTAGGTACAGGTAGTTTACTTAGAAATGCATTGTAAATGAGTTATTGTTAACTTCCGTGTAGCTATCTGGCTGACTTTTCAGCAATCACAGGACAATCCATCATAAAAATTCTTGATTTATGTTCTGATTGTAGGAGCATCTATGCTATTTGAATACATTCGCTGTGTGCATTATGTATACAGATCTATGCATATTATGTATGCAGAGATAGGCATTAAACAAATGTGCTCCATTTAAATACATTTATCTGTGTTCTCTGCTTGTGATATTTCTGCATACTGGTCCGGGTTTCTATAAGCAGCTTTTCAAGGGGAAATTTTGAGCTGCCAAATGAAATGTATGAAATGAACCTGATCTCACCTTTTTATCTGTGCTAAGCAGAGGCCAAGGTATTTGCTGTGTTGCCTGGTCAGACGTCTTTTTAAGCAGACCGAAGATTGACCAGAGTTAGACTATAATAGCTGTCTAGGAACAATGTCAAGTTATTAACAGAAGCCCATTATCTGCTGCACCAGAAGTAAAGCTCTTTGGAAAGCTATTGCATTTCAGCAGCGGGGCCGTTCAGCCTCAGGCAGTGTGGGGTTTGTGAGCAGGCTGCTAAGGCACCGAGAAACCAATATGGATATTGAAATTAAAGAACAGTCCTCTCTTCCCTTCCACCCACCCTGGCAAGAAAAGAACATGAAACACAAGGAGTTTGGATGTACTGTGCTCTGCACCTATTACAGTCATTTTACACAAGCACAAAGTTGCTGTAAAAGTCTTTCTTCTGCACGCGTTTGCTCGGTTTCACTGGCATGTGATGTCGGGCCATGAGCCATCAGGGTCAAAAATGTCCTTGGGCAGCACAAACACCTACTGCCTCACACAGACAGGAACCAGGAACACCGTGTCCATGCTGTTAAAGCAGCATGAACAGAATCAAACCAGTTGAAAATACAATCTTTTATCAGCTGCAGGCTATTGTCGTGAGTGACAAAAGCAAATCTGCCTAGCTGCCTTGTCTGGCTGGTAGGGAACGCCACAGCTGCCTGACAGAAGCATTAAGAATTGCTGTTTCCCTCAGCATGGGCAGGATGTGGCTGGTGTTGATGTGAGCTGGTAGCCGTAGCCTGAATTGAAGAATCCGAGGAGTTCCTGCAAGTTACACGCAGTGCTGGCAGGACCTCAGGCCAGGGATGTATTACAGCTATAGAGAAAATGGAAGTTTTGGACATCGAGGGAGAAAACCTATTCAGCTACCTTCAAAAATGCGCTGGAGAGGTGAGATTGAACCACAGTTATCTACCAGTGCTGATGGAGGGAGCCCCAGCTTGCCGTTTAATTTTCGTCTTTTCAGTCCTATAGCGCTGAGAAATGTAAGCTGACAGCACAATACGGAGAGTTCTCGGAGGCTTAATGTGTTAGTGTCAAATGAAACAAAACCTGAGATTAGCTTTTTAAAGGATTTTGTCTGCTGCAGATAAGAACTGAAAGGCTTTTATAGATCAGCGCTGTTGAATACGACTTTGGGGAAGGAAAGGGGGAGATGAGTGTCGAGGAGGAATAGTGATGGAGCAACCGAATGGATTAATGGATGGTAACCATAAAATGGTGTGTTTGCCTACATAATTAGTACCTGCTTGGGTTACAGAAACTCAAGGTAATTTACTGAGGCTGCAGATCATGCCTTAACTTGAGAAAGATAAAAAATAGCTTTCTATGGCCTAGAAAAAAATGAAATTATTGTAACAATCATCTAATGAATTCTAGGTTTGCTGGTCTTTTGTTTCCACTTTTTGAGCTGCTTCACTTAATATTACATAACTAAATATTCATTTAGCCAGAAAAAGTATATTGTCATATAGGAAAAACCCTTTAAATTGGAATGAAGGAAAGGGACCAAGGGGTGACTGACTGTGCCTATGAAGTAAAACCATTCCCGTAAGGAAGCTTGGGAAGAAGCTCATGCAGAGCAGCTGGGTGGCTGGGATTGCATCCTTGGACACAGGAGATGTCAGCTCTGCGTCAGACTGGGTTGGAGGTCTTGGTTGTTGCCAGTAACCTTCAGCTGCATGCTGCTGGTCCGCGCAAGGTATTTATGCAGTCGCTGCCTTTTTAACTTGAATGAAAAAGAAGAACGTTGTTTGAACAGCAGTTAGTTTTGAGTGCCCCAGTCACAGAGTTGGCTCAGCTGGCAGAGGTGAGCAGGTGGTTTCCTCAAGCGGCAGGGCAGCACTGGGCACACTGGGGTAGGAACCTCCATCCAGCAATGCTGGAGCTGGGAGAAAACTCGTTTCTACCACCTGGCAGTGAGGACCGTGCTGCGAATCAAGGCAGAACCTCAGAAGAGGAGGGAAAAAGTTTGTCTGTTCAGATCCGAGGTGGGTGTTCGTGTCACAGGACTCTTCATGAGCCGTGCTAGAGCAAAGGAAATGTCTCTTGGTAACACCATTCTTGTTTAAATGGGTGTTTATGTTTCAGTAGGTAGCTTGGCTTTCAACAAACAGACTTCTAATCAAAACTGTTTTGTTAGAAAATTTCCAGGCAGTGATAGTAATGACAGCACGCACCAAATTGCTTACTATGGGTATCTTCTGTGCCATGCCCTAACAATCTTCTGAGGAACAGCTGGTGGTTTCACCAAGGTCTGTGTTCCCTGGCACGGGCTTAACAAGTCACCCTGTGGGGAAATTGCGATTTCATAAAGGCTTCTGCATCTTGGTGTCTGATTATACATAGTGCAAGTCTGTGCTGAGCAGATGGCTTTCCAGACGTCCTTGAGTTGAAGAACTGAGTCTGTCTTTCTGGAGGGTGGACTCTTCAGTAGTATTTATATGGTTTGAGAAGCCACTAGGGAAAGTGTTTTAAATGATACTATTGCTTCTGAAGTACCTATGTGCTTCCAAAACTGGCAGCTGCCCTGGAGACCCACACCTAAGTCCATTTCTCTGGCTGCGTGCAGATAAGAGAGGAATGCTTTTACCTAAGTGTGGGAGAACAATTTCATTTCATTTCATTTCAGTGTCGCTTAATTTTTCACAGTTCTGCTAAAATGGTGATATTTTGTAGAGGTTGCTATCTGGCTTAAGTAGTTAACAGATGATGCCATTCACAAAATTCATAAAAGCTTAACCTGGGAAAATACAGCAATGCATAAAAATAACCTTTATTGCATTTAATTTTCATTTGATATTTACTTTTCTTTCTTTAACCTTTATTTATCCTAAAATCCAGAGCTTCAGAGCTAGTTTACACTTAATTAAATACTGAAGCAGAAGTCAGTGTGAGGGTGTCTCACCAATCTAGTTCTTACATAAGTTTGTTAACTGTCAAACAAGGTAAAATGTTTTAATAGGACACCATAATTTAGCAGATTAGATGAGGGAGCTAAGCTACCACACGCAACTTGCTTGTTCTTCTGAGTATTTCCACGCGATGACTTCTGAGCACCTGATTTCTGAGGGTTTGTCTGCAGGAGACCCCCCAGCACTTAATACTGGTTTTATTAAAAAGCCTTTAATCCTTCTGTGAACACTTAAATTCTGAATTAAAGTGGCCTTTGGTCAGCTTACTATGAATGTTAATTATCCTAAACCGAAATAACATTTTAATCCCAATTAAAATACAGGGTTTCTGCCACAGGAGTTTAATGCGCGATAGCTTTCCTGCCGTAGATGAGCGCTGTATCCGGCACGTGGACAGATGCCCTAATTACTGCTAGGTGAGCGAGACTGAATTTGCAAAGCAGTACTAACCAGAGGTAACTGCCTGTGCGCACACCGAAGAATTAAACACTGAATTTTAACATTATCTTCCATTTTCTGGGTGGCAGGAGGATGCATGAACATAGCTGCAAAGTTGTTAAAGTTAAGCTCTAAGTTCCCAGCCTCTCCGCCCTTGTACCTCGCCTGTGTGTTGATAGCCTGTGCTAATTTAGACTGACTTTCTTTACTGTTCCCAAATAGAGGAGCTTTCGATCTTACTGCTCTCATTGTCTGTTCATTGTTTGTTTTCTTCGTAGAAAATGTTATTTCAAATACCTGGTGTTGATTAGTTCCCCTAACAAGCAACTGTCAGTTGGATGTTAGTTGAAAAGGACAGGCTGTCCCAGGAAAACTCGGCTCCCCTTGAATTTCTGTGTTCATACCTCTGTCTGCAGCCACAGGCAGCCTGGGATGGCTTGGGAGCTGAATTTGGAGCCAAGCAGTCCCAAAACAGAGCAGGAGAGCTGGCACCCAGCTCTACTGACAACACTTAAACTACCGGCTCCTTTTTTCAGCATAGCAGGAGCCCCATCTCCTTCCAAAATTAAAGTATATGCATGTTTCCTTGCTGCCCTCGTATAAAATGCTGGTCTAGCAAATTCGATGTGAGGGTGGTGTAGCCATGAAAATTTGGCTTGCAAATATGCATTTCTTGAGGAAAACTTACAAAAATTGTATTTTGAAATATAAGCACTCTGCAAGTCCTTATTTTAGTACTGGAGCTTAATGTTGCTATATGTCATGGTCACTTTTTATTTGATTCCCCATATGTCTCATGGTAGCTGTGAAATGAGGAGGCATCTGATTCTTTCAAGGTTTTTCAGTTGATGCAGGAAAACCTTTCAATCCTCTTTAGTAAACAGAATTTTGAAAGGGCATCTGTGTAAGTTATGTCTTTTATTACCAAACATCAAAGTATTTTAACTTTGTGATAGCGTGCAAGGGGTAACCACAGCGGGCTTGTGATGTGACCGCAAAGTGAGATCAATGGCAACGCCTTTCGCTAAAACTAGAGACAAATTCATCCCCTCCATGGTTCCTCCTCTTCTATGCAGGATAAATCGGTGCTACCTTATTAAAGGTAATGGAGTTCCAGCAGCAGAAAATCATTTTAAGGTGGTGGTGGGGGAAGGAAATCAATGCCCAAAAGTAGATTTTATGCTTCATTTGAGAGATGCAGTGGAGGAGGAAGATAATCCATCCAGTTGTCCTGTCCATCCATAACTGAAGAATATTTCCATGAACCAGCTAATTTTGGTGTTTCCTTAAATAGTCTTTTGATGTTTCAAGCTTCCCATCTTTTACTGTAGAACTGAAGGACTGTGTACGGTTGAGCTTCCCGGTTATATCTGGGGAAACAAACACAAGTATTTTTCAGAAGATTCTTATGTTATAGATCACCTGACTTGCACAGAACATAGTTATCCACTGGAAAATGCTCAAAAATACACGGAATATTGGGAAACTGACAGAGAAAAAAAAATGGCACCAGCAACAATAATGGTAGAATGAGCCAGTATAAGCCAAGCAGTTAAAGGAACAAGAGGAACTTGAACAGACACAACTGAGGCCAAAACATCCTCCAGAAACAAAGCTGGAGAGACAGGACATCAGCAAAGTTGTAAATTGCTTGAAAATTGGGTTGAATTTTAAGTGAGTGTTTTTAAATAAGATTTAGCTGTCTGTTCTTGTCTTGCCTGTCTTTCTTTAGTAACACTTCTACTAGATAACCGAGTAATGCCTTGTTCTTGCCAGTTAGTATATTTATCTAGCATGATCCATAGGCATCCCATGCAAAATTTAAGTCCAGAGTTTTGCAGCTGCTCAGGTCCTTCCACTACCCATCGCTGGGACTACACATGCAAAGAGCTGGTCAGCACTAGAGCTAACTTCCCCTCTGTTTTATTGTCTTCTGCAGACCTGCTTGGAGTGTGGTTGGACTCAAACATCTTCATTTCACCTCTGTCATTTTGAGGAGTGTGGGCTGTTTTGGAGGTGGTGAGACTCTGGCCAGGGAGAGGAGAAAGCTCCGAGGTTGCACTTCATCCTGCAAGAAGATAAAGGTGATGTCGTGGTTTAGGCCCAGCCGGTAGCTGGGTGCCACGCGGCTGCTCACTCACCCCTCCCCCAGCGGGATGGGAGAGGAGAAGCCTAACAAAAGGCTTGGGTCGAGATAAGGACAGGGAGAGATCACTCGCTAATTACCGTCACTGAGCAAAACAGACTGAATGTAGAGAGGAGATTCATCTAATTTATTACTAGGCAAAACAGAGTAGAGCAATGAGAAAATACAATCAAGTCTTAAAACACCTCCCCCCACCCCTCCCATCTTCTCGGGCTCAACTTCACTCCCGGCTTCAACCTCCGCCCCCCTCAGCGGCACAAGGGGGCAGGGAATGGGGGTTGCGGTCAGTTCAGCACACATTGTCCCTGCCGCTTCTTTGTCCTCAGGGGGAGGACTCCTCTCATCGTTCCCCTGCTCCAACATGGAGTCTCTCCCACGGGCTACAGTCCTTCACAAACCGCTCCAGTGTAGTCTCTCCCACAGGGTGCAGACCTTCAGGAGCAGACTGCTCCAGCGTGGGGTCCCTCCCACAGGGAGCAGACCTTCAGGAGCAAACTGCTCCAGCGTGGGGTCCCTCCCACGGGGTCACAAGTCCTGCCAGCAAACCTGCCCTGGCGTGGGCTCCCCTCTTCACGGGTCTACCGGTCCGGCCCGGACTTGCTCCAGCGTGGGCTTCCCACGGGCCACAGCCTCCTTCAGGTGCCTCCACCTGCTCCGGCGTGGGGTCCTCCACGGGCTGCAGGTGGAATCTCTACACCCCCTCATCCTTCCTCCATGGGCTGCAGGGGGACAGCCTGCTTCACCATGGCCTTCACCACGGGCTGCAGGGGGATCTTTGCTCTGGTGTCTGGAGCGCCTCCTCCCCCTCCTTCCTCACTGACCTTGGCGTCTGCAGAGCTTCTTACATCTTCTCACTCCTCTCTCCAGTTGCAAAAGTTTCCTTTAACTCCTTTGTTTTCCTTCTTAAATATGTTATCACAGAGGCGCTGATTGGTTTGGCCTTGGCCAGGGGCGGATCCATCTTGGAGCCGGCTGGCATTGGCTCTGTCAGACACAGGGGGAGCTTCTAGCAACTTCTCACAGAAGCCACCCCTGTAGCCCCTCCCGCTACCAAAACCTTGCCACACAAACCCAACACAGGTGAACAAGCAGCACTGGGGTAATCTGGTCCTCCTGTTCAGATATGGAGGCCACTGTGCTTTGGATCAACTCTGGAAATCAGTCCCAGGAAGAGAATAATTTTTCTACTCCGTGATTCTAAATTTCAGGTTTAATCTCTAGTAATAAATGTTTCCTTTTCTGTCTCCCCCCACTACTTTCTTCTTTTTTTGGCAATCTCATGAGAGGTCTCCGTTCTGTGTATCGGAGTCTCACAATACAAGAAACACCAAGGACTTTGTGGGGTGTTGGAGCATAATGAGAAGGATTATTATGGGCTGCTGCTGTTGTTTCTCTGTTAATAAAGAATTAGCTATTTGAAGCGAAGGACATTGTATGGAGTTTCACTATGCAACAAAGTTATCAAGGAGAAATAATGTAGCAGACAATGATTATTTCATAACTCATACAGAAGGCTATGATTAAATCTCATGATATGATTTATTGAATTCTGAGAGGAAAAAAAACCTATGGTGAGGTACTGGAATAAGAAATACTGAACGGGCGATGATTTACAGACAATGAGAAACTGCATCTGTGCTTCTGCCTCAGGTGTCAGACTTGGTCATCTTACAGATATGCGCTCTTCAGTATTGTTAAAGAGAAAATTAAAAGTAATTTCCAGTTTCTTCAGTATAGTGGCTTTGCATTCAAAGAAGCTTATGACTCACACTGTGTTTACTTCATCAGGGAGCCTGACATTTAGAAGGATGTATTCAGTAAGAGTGGTTGTATAGAGGAAGAAAATTCATTTCTCTTAACTACACTTATCTTATATGGTAAGCACCAGCAATATGTTTAGATCCATGTGAGAGATGAGGCCTAATTTTCTTCTCAGTCACACCTGTGTTAATTAGAAGTAATCCTAGTGCAGCAGCAAAGTGACTTGGTGAAGCGACAGGGAGTATGAGCTTTCCCTTCATGTGTTGTTGCTGCTATTGGCAACAGCCAAACTTTGATCAGTTATTTACATTAAACAGAACCTTAATGCGTTAGACGTACCAATAAAATATTTTACTTAGCAATGGAGAACTATAGCTTCTGCCCTAATTTTTCATCTATTATAAAACTAAAATAAATGTCTGTGGAGACACTAGCTACAAACCACAATTTCTGTCATTTTTGTGGCTTGGCAGTAAGCATCGTTAGTCTTGACTTTTTCAGTCACACATCAGGCTGACATTTTACTACAATAAAGGAGATGTTTCCTTCTACTTTTAAAGATTTAGCTGGTATGTTTCTCAGGAATTGGGTTTTTTTTATTATTGTTACAACAGCAGCGAGAGCTGCAGGACCAATTTGGTTTAGAAGCTTAAAAATTCCCTTTTTATGCACCAGAGATGCATATTTTCAGCAGCAAAGAAGGGAGACCAGGGCCAAAACTGGGATAGACAAGGACTACTTTTCCGAGAGTATTGTGTTTTCTTGTTTGTCACTGCTTGCAAGAGGAGGCAAATGTTTTTCTCCTGGCTTAGCTATGTGATTTATTAGACTTTCAGCTCTTTTAGCAGTTTTCTAGCTGCTCTTTTTAGTGATTCTGAGATGGTCTTTACTGATTCAAGGCAAAGAAATCTCTGGGATACCTTCCACTGCCTGGAAGCAAAACCAGTCAATAAGAAGGGATATATTTGTGGGATCTCTAAATGCAAGTGCAGGTTTTGATGCTACAGTGAGACGCAGGGCTGAGCAGTCTTCATAGCAGAGCCACATGTAAAGTTTGTTCTAAATGCTTGTTTTCCTTATTTTTGCCTGCTGAAATTTTCTACTTTCTGAAGAAAATTTAATTTCTCTCTCTTTTTTTTTTTTCCCCATGAAGGAAAAGAAACCATATACTTTAACCAGCTTGAGTTCAATTTGCTGGTAGATCAAAGAATATCTTTCTCTCACTAGGGAGATACACAGGTGCTGTTGGATAAATGATGCAAAATAGCCATGTAAACAGTATATCCTTTCGCAGCCCTACTTGCTTTCATTTCACACAGCTACAGCTTCTAGAAACCCAACATTGAAAGGACTTCTTGGTGGCACCTACCCACATGGCCTTTGGAAACCTGCCTGCCTGTTCGAAGCTCATGTATCTTCAGGCTCAGAAAATATCTTCAGCAAAACCACAGAATCCTGCCCAAATTGTTGGCTCCTAATGGATTCATTGGCTTAGAAGAAAGGAGACGTCCTCTGACTCATTCACAAGAACCATTTTGAGTGACCTAATTAAAAAAAAAACAACGCCATGCTCTGAGCTGCTGCTCCTTTACCGAAGCCCTTGATGGCCATCCCACTTTACCCCACACTTTTACTCTGTGCTGTACAAAGTGTTATTAAATCATGTAAGAACCAGTCTATTCAGTCATTATAAATTTCCACGTGACTCACTTTGATTTTGGACTCCCTAATGATGTTCCTTTACATTACGAGATGATAGTTTCTGGAGGCTCTGTTCTATGTAGGTATGCAATTTCTTACTATGCACAGAGGTAGTGTGATCCCTCTCATTTGAATAAATTAAAAAAGTAAAAGGATGTTTCAGATGGTCTCTACTGTACTGAGATGGTGGCTCTAGGGACGACTTGAAGGTGGGGACAGCCTGAAGTGCGGTCCCATGTAGCCGCATTACCTTTGTAAGCCTGAACCTGGTTGCTCTGAAAGCTGCCTGGAGGGACCTCAGGCTGCACTAAGAGACGATGCTTGTGGACCCTCCCATGAGGTAAACAGTAATGGTTAGGTCTGCACACCAGCTCTTGTGTTCACTTTCAGCTTCCACACATGTTAAATTTATCTTCAGTCATTTATCTAACATGTATTATGTCTGTCTGCACTACAAGTAATTTTTTTTTTCCCAGAGCTTGTAGTGATTACGTACTCCATTAATGTTGCTGTACTACTCCAGCCAACAAGTGTCTCTGCTGAGAAGCAGGAAAAAATCTGTATAGCTCTTCCACTTTTTTAGCTTTCTTAATAATTTTTAACAACGAATCCTGATGACTTTCTCAACATGTGTCCCCTCTTCATTCCCCTCCCTGTGTACATTAAATAGTTTCCATCATGTGCTCTTTAAGATGACTGGAAAGGTGCGTACAGGACAGAGCTGGGAGGTTTGCTGGGTGGGCAGACCGTTCCTGGTAGCCCTCAGTGGTTGGATGAATGTGTCTAAGGGACAGATTTTGACATGGGAAGTCTTTCCTTTTAGGTTCTGCCTGGAATAGTTAGGCAAGAATAAAACCATTGTCACCTGAGGTATATAACAAAGAAACTGAAAAGAAATAGTCAAAGTCTGGAAAACTTCATGGAGCAGAGTTGGGGCCTTAATACAGCTGGGAGAGGTACGTGGGAGAGTGGGTGAATTAGTTTGTCAGCAAACATTTAACACTGGAGTTAAGGATGGAGGAGGATGGAGTTTTAAGCTAGCTGGAAACTGCCAAGGTACATCAAGACACATTTAGAAACTGAGAGCAGGCTGAGGTTCGTGTGTTTGTGACAGCTTGCAGATCCGACTGCAAGCCTGCCTTTCCTACGCGGTGTAGATGAAGCCATGATGTCTGCGGTAGGGGTTGTTCCAGGATAACTATTCAGAGAATCAGATCCTCTAGTGAAATACCTCCATGTATTCTGTGTGAATGAAGCTTTGGAAATATTTGTTGGTTTAACTATATTTTTCAGGATTTTTCTTTTTTTTTTCAGTGATATGTGTTCTTCCTGCTTAGTGCTGGCAAACTAGCTTGTTTTTTGCTCTACCATATTGTGATTTCAGCAGAAGAAAAGTTAGCAATAACAAATAGCTCAGGAATGGAATGGCAAGTATGAGAGCAATTCCCTTTTGGCTGTCAAGCACAGAACATGGATCACACAGCTAAGCGCTTGCTATTTTTTATAGTTATTTTACAGTGTAGCACAGAGAATCACATGTTTGCCTGTTAAAATTCATGCATTAATTAGAAAAGCATACCCCTTTGATATTTTGTTTTAAATTGCAAGGAAACCTAGACTAAAGATTTAAGTGTAATTCCTCTTCTCTGGGGCAAGCAGCTAAATAAGCACAGCCAAGCCTGAGAACATTGAGGAGTTAGTCGGAAGTGGAGGTGCTAAAAGCGGGTCAGTAAGATACAGAGAAAGTGATCCAGACGGAGCAGGATCTGTTGGGTAGTAGCGGGAGGACAGCTGTTGGACACTGCCTTTGGTTGTGTTGGTTTCTTTTATGGGGACGCAATATCAGATGAGTCTGCAAACACACACCATACAAATTAAAAAATACATCCCATTAAATAAAACAGAACTATTGACAGGGACCACAAAAAAAAAAAAAAAGAAAAGTACAAAGTCATAACTCTTCTTAAATAGCTTTCGCTTCTGAAGATTTAGGGATATCTTATTTTGTCCTTGAACTCCGGGGAGTGAATTCATTCCCTTCCCCAAATCCCTTTTCTCTGGGATTGCATAATAACTATAGTCCTTTCCTACTTTACTGCCTCAACATACCAGTTATCTTATAGACAGAAATAGCTGCTGCAGTTCTGACCTGGCTGTCTTATAAATAGCCACTGCATCTTCAGTGTTACACTTAAAATCTCTTTGTATGGGTGAAGAGAAAAAAAACCTTATATGGAAAGAATTTATTGTTAGAGTACTTGAAATGTGAACAGTCTAATCAAAGAATTATTACTAATCCAGATCTAATTGTGATAGGTCAAGTGATGAAGAGAAGAATAATAATACAGAAAAGTCTAATTAATAATAGTTGAATTTGTTAGACTCACAGTTCCTAGTCTTTTCCCTTTCTCTGCTGTTCCACTTGCCCTCGTGCTCCCTCTGGATCCGAGGCTGATGCTTAAGCCCCAGAGGATGGTGGTGGTCTGCTGAGTTATCACGTCCCAGGTCCTTTCTGGGGACAGTGTGACACTGACGGTGGGGATTTCTTCCTCTGCGTTGGCAACAGAGGCATAATGACGATTTGTTCTGCTCCACTCCAGAGCCCACCTGGGACTATCTTTAAGAACAATTTCTTTATGCATCTTTATGCATCTTTATGTGTCTTCTACTATGCTTGAGGCCTTTTTCTGTCTTCACTGCTGTAATTTCACATTGCCTGTCAATATCCCTTGGATACTTGCCATATGTTCGCCTTGTTATAGCTGAAACCCATTTTGCACAGCTCCCGATCCTTCCTGTCTTTAACAGAGCACCATGGGCAGCTGGCTCCTTGCCTGCATGTCCTGTGCCTGCTCCGTTGTCATCTCCTGCTTGTGCTGCTCTGCACCCCATCCCAGGTCCTGCTACACTCACATCGTGCCGCATTCCTCTACACAACATCATTGTGTTGGGGTTATGAATAGTTCACCCCACACCAGAGAGATACTTATTGCTCCCAGCCATGTAAAAATTATGCTTATACCTAATGAATATACAGAGAGATTATTCAAACAAGTTAGGAATTAGCCACCTGGTCATTAGAAGAAAATGCTGTTATGGCTGAGCAAGCTAAAACAAAGCTCTGGGCAGGCCAGGCCAAGCTCCGGCAGAACCTGACAAGCCTCACTCCTGTGACCTTGCAAAGTTAGCGTGACGTCTGTGGCCTCTTACTAGCAATGGCAGTAGGGTATTTACTGGGCAACAAGGTTACATCAGGTCTTGCAGTCAGTATTATTAGCTCCTACCGTTTTCTCTTTCTTTTTCCCAGCAAAATGTCATATTGACAGGTTCATCCAAGAGCCCTTAAATAATTTAAGAATGAAGGTGACTGTTCTGTTAAAAATATACATATGCAAATTCATCTTAAAGGCAGCTGCTTGCTCTGAAGGCTGAGTTCTGCGATCATTAAAATCCAGTTACAATTGCGTTGGATGAACGCAAGAGAAGGATAATGTTACTTCTGTGGAGGCAACTATAAAACCTTTCAAATTTCTTCATGAGGGGGCTGTGTTCGGGCAATTCAGGATGTCAAAAAGCCTGTTGCCCCGACACGGAGCCACAGCAGAGCTGACTCAGAGCGGTCTGGATGAGATGTACTGCAACGCTGCTGAGGCAGTGGCAGGGCTGGGTGAGGTGGCTCCGGCTGCTACCCACCCTCGCATGCGAGGATGCTTGTTCCAACCCTTGGCCAGAAGTCATCCTCCTCCCCTTACTTCTATTTTGGGCCAGTTTATTTCTTTAGCTGTACTGCACACCCGGAACTCTGAAATGACTGGTATGGGAAATAAAACCCCAGCAGTTAAAGTGGCAGATCTGAGGAGGTGCTAACCTCTGGTAGGAAGGTAGGGTGAGAGTGGGAATGGAGAGGGAAAGGGTCTGGGGTTGACAACTCCTTGGTGTGGATCAACACCGGGTGGGCACTGTGCTTAAGCAAATATGAATATGTTTTAGCTGAACCTGATGGGTTTGACTGAATCAGGTGAGGGAGCAGTACGCTGAGCTGTTTACGGCAGGCGATTAGAGAGGGTGCGGGTGTTTCCCAGGGAGATGGTGGGGAGAAGCTACTGCTGAACTGGGGGACATCACCTTTTGACCCAGCTGAGCTCCAGCCAGGGCAGGGTGTAACCAGACCCTTCAGCTGAAATAAAAAATAATAGATTAGAAGCTGGGAAGAAGGGAGGAAGAAAAAACCCACAGGTTTAGTAGGAAACGCTCAAATTTCAGCGTGACAAAATTGGAAAATCAGTGCGAATTTAATAGGACAAAGATTTTTTTGTACTAGTATGTCTCTGAGAATAATTGGGAAAAAATTGTCTCTTTGTTCAGCAGCACAAAACAAGCACTGTGCAAGCTTTCAGCCAGAATCCTCTTCTCTCTTCTCTCTCCTCTTCCTTTAGCTCGTGGAGGCTCCTGCCCTGCTCGGCGCTGCTCGTCAGCCACCAACGTCGCCGGAGGCTGCTGTGGCGGGGCCGGAGGGAGGCTGCTATGGCAGGGCCGGAGGCTGCTGTGGCAGGGCCGGAGGGAGGCTGCTGTGGCAGGGCCGGAGGCTGCTGTGGCAGGGCCGGAGGGAGGCTGCTGTGGCAGGGCCGGAGGCTGCTGTGGCAGGGCCGGAGGGAGGCTGCTGTGGCAGGGCCGGAGGCTGCTGTGGCAGGGCCGGAGGGAGGCTGCTGTGGCAGACCGTGCTTCCTGCTCGCTGACGGGGCCTTCACTCCGCCAGCACGAAGTGCCCGCATCACGTCAAGGGCTCAACTGCGCTCTCTGTAATCCACTCAGGTGGCCTCAGAGCCATTCGTGTTATAAAAATTTAAAAGTCAGAAAGCAGTCTGAAGAGAAAAAAAGTGTGTTCATACTGGGTCTTCTTTTTAAGCCAGTCTCCCTGATTTATTATTTTGAACCTAAGGAACCATGCTGAAACCTAAATTCAGCACGAATTTTTGAGGTTGGGAACATATTTGCTTCAATTTTCAAGTTTTTAAACCTTAGTACCTCAGTATTTTGTCATATAAGTATACTATACAATATAGTATTTTATCTATTTATAATGTAACTATATAACATAGTATAAAGTTTCTCTACTTTCTAATTTCATGCTTTAAAATAATTATTAATTTTATATAAGAAAATTAATTCCATAAATGTGTAAACTGAGGTGATTTCTTCCAATTATTATTAGCCTTGAAGAGGTGAATTTTTATTTCCACTTTCATCATAATTCCATTAAAATGTCAACATGAACTACTGCAAATTAATAGTTCTAGATCATTATTTTAAGTCATAATTTTTCCTCATTTTTTAGAGAAAACTATCTCAACAAGAGGTGATATATGTTACCTCAACGTGCAGCAAAAGGTGAGAAGTACGTTTCAGATGTATTTACTAGGGTAAAAAAAAAAAAAAAGGCGTTTTGATTTTCTCTTTTGGTTGCAAACATTCTTGATGTTACCTGGAAAAGCCACATGACAGAAATAGCACTAAAAGGAAGATGCTGTCCCATTAATGTTTGTAAAATATTTCATGGTACTCTTGAACAACTTTGATAGATGTATTGAAAATGTAAAAAACACATTTAAATACATTTCCATTAAAAAATAGTAAAGTCATAATTTTAGTTATCTGTAATTTACCACTCCTGATTAACAAAACCAGGAAACTTTCTTTGCTGCTGAATCGACCTCCGCTATACTGTTATCTTTGTGACAGAGGCAATAGGCTATGACTGCCAGTGTAATGCACAACCAAACTGTATTTTTCAAATCTTGATGAAGGGCACGTTTGATGGGTCAGGAAAACCAGCTCTGTCTGCCACTGCAGGCGGCGCACGTTAGCTTTACCAGCCGGGCTAATTAATTGCATTTAGGGCATACCTGCCCTACTTCTGCCATCCGAGCCACCGCCTGCCCGGCGCTGTCATCGGCAGGACCAGGCTGGGCAGGGAGGGCAGCCCACAGCCCCCGCCGCTCGTCCTGCGTGGGGCCACCCGCCCGCACGGAGAGCGCCGACCATGTTAGCAGGAGAGCTGAGCCGGTGCTGGGGTAGGAGGTTTCTGACTGATTGTTAAAAGCATTTCGTTTACGCATGTATACTCACATGTGTGCTTTAGAGAACTATACTGACAGCTTGGGTTTTAATAGTTGATGAATTAAGGCGCAAGAGAGAATCTGGGAGTCCATATTCGCAGCTTCTGGGATGTACTGCTAGCATGCTCTTTTTTGCCAATATTACACTCTCGTTGGCTTTGTGGCAGCTGTTTTTTTAATTATAAGGTATCTGAAGTGTAAGGTATTCTAGGACCACCAAATAAGACAAGGTGCACCCCCAGCAAGCTGAACTTCTGATACAGTATCTTGCTTTTTTTTCCCCCTGAACCCATTTCTGCAGTGTTATCTCAGCAGTCCAATATGTGAGTCAGGCTCTTTTTTCTGTTCTTTTTTTTTTTTTTTTTTTAAGTGGTGCCTTTCTGATATTGTGACAAGCAATCTGTGAAAAAGGTAGAACTGATAAAAAAAAAATTGTTTGCAGATAAGCCTGCTTCATCCCTTGCTGTTTTACCAGAACAAACAAAATTACTTTGTGAGCTTGAGAAAGAATGTATGTTTTTTAGTTCCTGAAAAGCAGATTTATAACAAAGTAGGGAATCACTGCATTACTACAAGAGAAATGGGACTTGCACTATGTAATCATAAAACTCAGCTCTTTTTGTCAGCAGTAATGGTTAATTAATCAGACAGAGCCAAGGAGTCTGACCAAGGCTGTGGCTGAGCCACATGGATAGGTCACGTAATTTTTCCTCACCTACTTGTGTGCAGAGACAGCCCAGCTAAAATAGACCTGAAATGGTTTGGATTAGTGCAGCTGCTTGTGCACTGCAGGAGATGAAGAGCAATTAAATCGTCCATTAATAGATTTGGGTTGTAATTTAAAACTTATTTGACTATGACTATGTGACTGTGTCTTAAAAACTAACTGGCATGGTTTAGCTTAAGTAGCTGAGCCCTAAGATGCTTTGGTGGTGTGACGTTCTGAATCTGGTAGAGACATCAGTGTTGCTGCTGGGCATTGGAAAAGCTGTTATTTCTTGTCATGGCCCATAACTCATCCACCGATGCCTGCTGCGTTCTTGCTTTTCTAAGGACATCTTGGACAAAAATCCCAACTCGGTGCCACCATCTTCTTGGGGCAGCAGACAGTACAATCTGTTTCTTAGAACTTGTGCCTATGTAGCACGACAGTCTTCTGCAGAGCTGGAAGAAACACTACCTCCAACGATGCGCTGCTGCTCATGTATCATTAGAGGTAGCGTTTCTTTCAGCTCGATATCATAACCTCATAACCCGTGACTTCCCACCACAAACACACATCATCTTGTGTTTATGAGGCAGCAGCAGCACCAGCAGCAGCTCCCAGGGTTTCAAAGCCCATTGACTTCGTAGTTTCATTTTATCTGCTGCTTTGTACTTCTAAAGCTCGCCAGGGACTGATGTCAGTTGTCCACAGCAAAGGCCGCCTTGTTTTCAATTTTCTGTTGCAAGAAGTGTCAGTCTGGGAGAACCTGTGCCTCGCTGGTGCTGTTGTGCAATTTGGCAGTGGTCTACAGCCAGGAGCCTGCTGCAAGCCAGAGTGGCTGGCCCACAGCAGGACCTGGCAAAGGACCATCCCCACCCATGGCTACTTTGGGGCTGACACGTATTGTTTCACCCAAGACACTGTGGAACAATTATTTCTATGGCCTTTTTTTTTTTTCCTTTAGCTGGTTTTTTCTAGAAATTCCATCCATTCAAAAGAAAACAAATAGACAAAAAGAATTCCTTTGAAGCTAACCAATGGTATTCTAGTTTTAACAGAAAATGAGTGCTTGGTGGACTGCTGACAGCAAATAATTTATTCATTGAACTTAGCTCTTTTATGGTTCCCAGTTGCCAGTAAACAGATGATGACAATAAAATCCAGAAATGTATATGTCGCTCATATGCAAATCAGTAAAAGAGTATTTTATGTGGCTAAACAACAACTCAGATTGATTGGACCATGAACTGTGTAGTGCAGGACTGTTTTGCATATTTAATATTCCCAATGATTGTGATTTTAATTAGAGACACAGGTACCTTGTATTCTTTTCATGATGGGACAATTGTTAGTTTTAGGAGCAGGGCCTGATGCAGATAGATGTAGCCGACAAATGAAACTTAGTTGCCAAAAAGAGGTGCTGAAATAGCAGCAATTGCTAAATGAACATTCATATGCCAAGATTTCTTTTTGAAATAAGTCTGAAGTAATGCACCTCATTTAAGTTTTAAGTGATTTTTACAGTATTAAATGCTTAACTTCTATCAACATGACTACAGCACCTATTATAAATGCAAAGTTTATCACTGCTGTTAACAATGAGAGAAGTGTGTTATTACAGGTGTTACAGTTGATGGGACTTCTATTACTGAGATTTTTAAGAACTGGCTAGATAAAAGCCTGCGGGGAATGATTTAGGTATGGATGATCTCGCCTTAGCACAGAGGGATGGACTCGCGAGATCTCTATTTTCTGGAAATCTCTTATAGAACAGGTCAGATAACAGAAAGCCTGGATGTGATGGTCCAAGCAAACCACGCTGGAATTAGTAGCAGTAACATCAGCGTGGAGGGTCCAGTGGGGCTCAGGGTCTGCAGGGTGACTGCAGACTCTATTTAGCCAGAACAAAAGCTGGACCCCGCTCCAGTGAATTCAGTCTTATTCTCAGGTCCTTCACAAAGCTCTTGATGAACTTTTCATCTCTTTGTTAAAAAAAAATAATCAACTTGGCCAGTGAAACAGGATGACTTTTGCGTGTAAAGTAATAGCTAATACTGCCATTGGAAGGCAAGATTGTTATCAAATAAATGACTACTGCCATTTTGATACTATATTTCTCACGCTGCTGTTACATACATTTAATACTGATCTATCATGCTATGAAATATGCATACGGCACTAAATATGTTGACCAGAATTTCTCAAAAGAACAATTTTCTACAGTGTACTTCAAAAAAAGCAGTCTGAAATCATTTTGCTGCTCCTGGCTTGGAAGAAGGGACAGACTTTTTATTTCATAGAAGATTAATGTGTAGTCGGAAGGAAGGGAGTGCTTATATTTGTATCATTCTTCACAAGCAAAAAGCTGACTTTGTTTCACAGTGATTGCCTTTGTTTGATAAATAGTTCCTGGCTGAAATGGAATACGTAAATATTTAGGGACATAAATAACTCAGTCATGGTAATGACTTGTAGACAGTGATATATCAATGCCATTATGGAAATTTGTGTTCAGCATCATAAACAAAAGCTAAACCGTAAAACATGGGAGGGTATTTCTGTCTAAGGATTCCAGGAAGCAAAAGTTTGTACGTGTATGCTGCAGATAAGCCCAAATTTCCAAAAGTGAGGTATTATGAAAGAAACCGGTTCTACAAATACGGGTACTCAATCTGTCCAGACCAGCCCTGAGGCTGCTCCGAGTATGGCTGCAAGAGGACAGAATAAGGGTAAGCCTTTAACATATAAATAATATCAGATTGGCAAAGAACTCCAGGGAGAGATGGGAATAGGTGGTACCGGCTCAGTGGGAAAGGAGTCCCTTGAGCATCTCATGCTTAGAGCTGACCTGGGCTGGCTTCGTCCAGGTGAAGCAAAACCATGGGCAAAACAACACAGAGGTGCACACAGGTGTCCACCAAAGAATAGGATGGCTTGTCAGGCTGGGAAGGTGGGAAGGTGCTTGCACTGCTTCCTGGAGGATGCGATGTCATGGGGATGGCCACAAGGCTTCTGCAGTAATCATCCACCAGAAACAAGAAGGCACGGATGTATTTTTGGCTGAGGTTGATTGAGAGCTGCTGTTGTGCTGTCGCTGTGAAAAAGCTAGGGCTGGCTCAGCAAAAAAATTTCTTTCCATTAGGGATAGAGATCAGAGGTATTTTAGGTCCTTTTAGGCCCTTTATACAAATTTAATCATTCATGCATAAGAAATTCAGAGAAGAGGTGAAAAGAGTGTTTAAAACTCTGATTTCAGTTTCCCAATCGATGGATATTCTGTGAATTGGCTACATGGTGACCCTGCATTCTCACATTTCTTAACTTCTGCTGCTTGATTTTGTAAATGTCGGAACATTTTTAGCACAGGCTTTGTTTATTTGTTTATGTTTTGGGTGGAAATGTATGCAATGTCTTTAAATGCATGTTACCATCTGGAAACAGGGATGAAAGCCAAAAAAACACAGCCGGCTCTCTTAAAAACTCCAGCCAGGGCTTTTCAAATCACATCAAGACTTAGTGATTTATAGGCTATGCAATTGTTGAATATAGTGAAGCACATGGAGCCTGAGGAACGATGAACTTTAGATGAGATTTTATGGGTTCTCCAGGGATACTGAAATTAAAGTGGCCCCTCTACCCTGTTCAGCAAACTGCGTGCGCTGGGTTCAGACAAGTATTACTGACTGAGTGTGACCTCTGAAGATTACTGGTTGTGCTTGGGATCTACTTTCACACTTCCAAGAGCCAGAGGGCTCTTTTTCTTGTCAACAAACCTTCTTTCTTCACTTCTCAATGGAATCAACAGGGAACCCTACTGATATATACATCTTCCTGAAGAAAACAGATTTTTTCCCCCCTTCTTGTTCTGAGAATGCTCTCGTCAGAATATAGGAAGTGCCTTAAAAGAAATCACAACTATTTTATTAAATAGAATAGCTAAAAGACAATAGGAAAAAAGCAGCATTTATTTCAGCTTATATTAAACCTGTGACTGCATTGTTTGCTGGAAACTGTATACATTGTGTGGAAAATCCAATAGCCAAAATAAACGCAAAGAGTATATCTCACAGTAGTGCACTGCTAGAAATACACTGCTTGAGATGGGTCACTGTTGTGGCTTGTGACTTACCAGAGCTCAAGCAGTTTAGACAGAAGACTAGATCTCTCCAGGTTCATAGGTCTCTCTTTCTGTGGAGCAAAAGAATATATCTTTCTTTTTCTATAAAAGCAATTTTTAACTTCAACTGGTTGCTAATTTATTAATATGTCATGTTGCCTTTCCTCTCCAGTGAAAGCATCATGTGCTCACCTTCCCAATAAGACTGCGTGCTGTAGGAAACTGCGGAGGATATACATATAGAGTGTTCTTCGGGAATTTAGGGCCTTTTTGTCATGTGCCTTTTTTTTTTTTTCCCCTCTCCTCCAAAGGGAATGAGTAGCTTTAAGTTCAAATAGCCAATTTCATTTGCTCTCTCCGCCTACGCTGTTTGCACAAAGCTTCCTTTCTTTTTTTCTCCCACACTTGTGATAACCTTAATAAGGAATCCCTGCATGAACATAGGGAACTGTGACAAAGCTGCTCCAAACAAAAATTAATTAAAAACCCAGCTAAAAAAGCCTGACTAATGTTCATTTATTGGAAACTTCCTCTCTGTAAAGGAGCAGGATGACAGTGCTGGCCAGAGAAAACGCATCATGGGGATGGGGACTGGGACGGGAGATCCAGCATAGTGCCAGGCACCGCAGCTCTCGGCCCCAGCTGACAGAAACCAGATAGATGAGGATGTGTGTGAGAAGTGCCCAGCTATACATAAACCAGAATGCAATTTTTTTTCCCCTCTCCTCCTCTTTTTCTCACATGATGGGGAAAATAGACGTGGCTCAACAGGATACCTCAGGCACCAAACATCCTCCCTGCCCTATAGTTACAATAGGTCCAGATTAATACAATGAGATGTGTCCTGCTGGAAATTTATCTTACCCAATAATTTACTATCCTTTTCTTCCCTGTCAAATGGCAGCCTCTGCTTTCCTCCAGGATTCATGCCAAAACCTGTACAACAGCATAACCTGAGTTGCACTGTGTATGAACAGGAACGTAAACAGTCGTGCTAGAGACGGGCGGGTGAAGTCACAGCACTCACAGCACTCCTACCATGGCCGGGGTCCCACACCTCAGGGTTTAGACACCTAATTCTTGGCCAACTACAAAATCAAATGTAAATCTCCAAATTTTCAATGTCTGCAGCTCAGTGAGGCCTGACAGCATTTTAATGCAAATTTACTAATATTAATAAATATTATTTTTATCATATTTATATTACCATAGTAATTGAGTGTATAAAAAACTTCAATGTTGCAATCCTTAAAAGACCTCCAAAATGTAAGAGGGCAATTTATTTCTATTATACAGACGGACAGTCACAGCCAAGGGGCTGCTTGTCCTGGGTGGCAGAGTATGCCTGCGTGTCTCCCACAGCCATCGAGGAGCAAGCTTGCTGAGCCATCTGGATGCAAAGCAGCTCAGATCAGAAACGCTGTAGCTATCCGCAAGGATTTAACCTCCCAGTAGGAGGGAACCTCTCCAGCACAGCACCGAGCTGATATCGTCAGATGAGTTAGAGCATGAGCTGTGCTAGTGCAGCACCCCTCTCTGCTGTGGATAAACTTCTCTGTGCCCCAAAATGTGTGTAATCCCTGGCTCCTCCAGACTCCAGTTGTGGAAGTAACCTGAATCATATGGAGTAGCTGTGGCTGCATCTTCACAACCCACCGTCTGCATCTCCTGTGGTCTAAAGCGTAGGTAGTGCAGAGCCAGGAGAGTCTCATCCTGTGTGCTGCAAACACAACAGATCCTGATCTCACTGGGAGGCTCTCAGAGCTGCTGTGCTGTATAAACAGGGCACTGATGCTGGATCTCTTGGCACAAAATACACCTCTGGAAGTATACATTTTGCAGGGTTTTTGTTTTAGGAGTAAGAAGGATGGCCCACGTTAGGCAAGGAAAACCATCGCTTTCCAGACAAACTCCCTTTTGGTTTCAAAGGAGAGTGAGGCTTAACACTCAGTGGTAGAGCAAGGCCTTAGGAAGGAAAGGAAGAGCAGCAGAATATGAAAAGTGGTGAGGAGAAAACAAAGTGAAGCCAACCAAACGTCTAAATATTTAGCTAAAATGTTTAAGTATAAGCTCCAACATGCTACCAAGAGATGAAAGACAGCAAATCACTGCACAGAACTATCAAAGGAAACGGTAGAGTGCAGTGGTTGAAAACAGACATGTGGGGTGAGAGCTGAGCAGAAGTAAAAGAAATTTTCCTCTGTATTTGCTGCCCAAGATGGAGATTATTGCTGAATGTAACCATACGCAGGCAACCAAGCAACAAGTGCCACATCTTCTCTGGAGGTAACTCAAGACTGGAAGGGACACAAAGTGGAGTGATTTTTAAAACATCTTTCTCATTCAGCAGTGGTGTCTGGCAAAGGGATGCTCTCCTCCAGGATGAAGAACAGACCTTCACTTCATTGTCCAGGGGAGTGACAAAGAGCCCAGCAGGGAGTTAACGTCGCTGTCCCTTGCTTTGGGAGCTCTCTGGTCTGGTAGAAATTACAGTCCCATCCAGCAGCACTAAGCCTGTTCTTTGTCAAAAACCTCCACGCCCGTGCACAGGAAGGTCCAATATAAATAGTCTAAATGGCTGGAATGGCTGTTCCCCTGCTTTTATTCTTTGTAATCCCTAAGTATAGGGATTTTTTTTTTTTTTGGTAGGGTTATGTTGCTACCACAATTGATGGTGAGATTTCAACACATGCAAATGTTGGAGCTAGTGCTAATTGAGGTGGTGAGGGTATTGACAGCCGTGCAACCACAGCAGCATAGCTGTCAGCACAGGCTCTTCTGAGCCCAACGTAAGAGGTGATTTCAAAGAAGCCTATGGTGTTCAGGTTTCTTTTCAGATGGTATCTGGCTGCACATGGTATATCTAGAAATGCCATGTTGTTACGTACTCTTTCTGTACGTTTCCCTTTGGTGCTTTGCATTTTCAGTCCTAAAACAAGCAGCCACTCTCTAGTAGGTCTCAGCCTAAAAGTAATCTGAGCACCAGACGCAGAGACATGAGTTGTGGAGGGATGGGAGGATGAAGAGCAGTACTGGAAAGAGTCTGCAATTTTCTACTGTAGGATAATCCCAGGTCTTAAAGACTCCTTGTTTCCCAGAGTGACAACCTCTGTATAAAAATGTGTTTGCATTGGTGTTTTTTCTAAAAATGTCATGAAATTGAATTACATCTCATTTGCTCTAATCATTTGTATTGTGAAAACAACCGTTATGTCTCACCTATCAAGACAAGGTGCTTAACAGTGCTTTCTTTAGCCAGCAGGGAGGGGTTTTTTCCGTTGCCTTTGCTGCAGAGAGTTGACCATATTTCAGTTGGATGTAAACCGGCAGGTGTATGTTTTGGTTGTTCAGTTCACACTCTGGTATTTATAATTTCTGTTAGACTAATAATAAATCTTTGAAGAAGCCCATCTGTTAAACTGTACAGCCACAACTTTGAAGACTTTAATTTCTCTGGAATTGCAGTATTCTCAGCTGCACAATGAAAGACATCTTTTGATCAGTCCGCAGCATTATAAATTCTCTGCAAGGCTTATTGTACTTACAAATGTTCTGATTCGTATGCTCGCAGTGCTTAGGCTCTGCATTTCAGAGTAGCCAGTGTGGAAGCATCACAGACTCGCGTGAGATTGGCCCAGTTAAAAGCAGGTGAAAGAGGGTGGGTGAAAGTCCCCTCTGATGGCTAGGCTGTTCTTGCCTCAGCCAGCTGACAAGAGTGGCACTTGATAAATTTTCACTAAGACTGGGGAAAATATGACAAGAAAATATTTCATGAGGATAAATTTTCACTAAGACTGGGGAAAATATGGCATGAAAATATTTCATGAGGACATGAAAATGGGTCAAGGAGAACAGAATTACAGAATGGCTGAGGGTGGAAGGGCAAGGATGCATTGCTGACTGATGGTCAACTTGGTGCCCACCAGCTCCTCTTCTCCAGGTCTTTTTCTGCAGAGCTGCTTTCCAGCTGGTTGGCCTCCGTATGCTGTGTTGGTGCATGGGGTTATTTCTGCTCAGGTAGAGGATTTTGTGTTTCCCTTTACTGAATTTCATGAGATTCCTCTCAGCCCATTTCTCCAGCCTATTTAGGTCCCTTTGAATGGCAGCACAACCCGAATGTCTTGGACCTATCTTCCTCCCCGTCTGTACCTCATGGGACTCTTCCAAGCAAGTCCCTCAACAAGCCAAAACGAGGACCAGCTGCTAACGTTCCTTTTAGACGTACAAAGTCTCTGCCATGTAAAAGGTTTATATTCAACTCTAGTTAGAAGTCCCCAAAATGTGAAATAGCAGCTTCAGGGAACATCAAACACAGCTCTGCTGGCAGAGGGCTCAAGAAGGGAATTTTGTTCCTGTTGCCATTGGGTCTGCTTCTGAAGTCCCGACTATTTTTTACTGTCTTTATTCAGGCAACTGCCAAACAATTAAATTTCTGAAGAACTTCTGACTCATGGGGTGAAGACTGACATTGGGCCAGGGTGAGAAACTGGGGAAAGTCTTACATGAGTTGTGGGTTGCTTCCTTTCCTGGGGGAAAATTTGGGTAATTTGCAGTGTGTTGTAACAGTGGAATCGTAAAAGAGGAAAATGGGCTTAGTTAAAATTGACATTGCTTTGCTTAGGCAGAGGTAGGTTACAGGAAAAAATTAAACTGAACACTTTGAATAAGTCCATACATTTCCAAATGACATTTGTTTTTATATTTCCCTAAAGTAAATTAAAAGAAGAATAAGCCCCAAGTAAATGAGATGAAAACATTTTGGTATAGTCTCCATTAGATGTTTTACTTGACTGGAAAAGAATTTATAGTTGCTTTGCTGGAAAAGATTTTCTCATTTTAACTATTTTGTTTAGTTAGCAATCCAAAAAAAAAATCAATTATTCCTAAACTTTTCATTTTTCTTCAAAAACTGGAGATGCCTGAAAAAGGGAATCAGATATTTATGAAAATACCACAGTGCTTTATATTTTTTACTTGGAAATATTAAAAAGCTTATGTGATATAGATCTAATTCACATTAGGAGGGCTTAAATTTTACTGTGATGAGCACTACAGAGTTACAAGACTTGGAAAAATGAAAGGTAATACAGGTTTTCACAGAGTTTTTTTTTCAAAATCCATGGTTCTAGCACAAATGGTGTGGACATGCAAGATGTGTGTTAGCTGTCAAATGTGATCGGTTTGCTGAAGAAAACTGGCAAGTGAAGCATAAGAACTACAGCATCAGAGCTGGAAAAGAGATTGCTTCTCTGCTGAACACCTTGCCAGTGAAGAAATGCTCTCTTTCACTTTCAGACCATTTATTGTATTGTACAGTCTAATTTTTACTGAATGTTCTTTTGCTTCCTTTGGGAGACTGACAGACTGACTAATCCCCATGTCCCCATGGCTTTTTCTTAAAAGTCATCTCTATGTTTCCTTTCTTCTGCTACTTACCGTTGTATCATCAATGACTCATCTCCTTCGTTTAAATAGTGTAAGTCTACCCAGCTAAATTTGCAGAGCCATTTATTTAGGGAGTTCTGCTTCATCAAATGGCGTTAAGCATGGATCGGCAGGTGATCCTTTTCAATGGTGTGAATTAGAGAAATCCCTCAAATCCCTCAGATTTCATCTCCACCCAGTTAAATTCTAACGTTTTTCTTTCTTAATATTTTTAAATTCCTTTTCAAACAGCTCCTTTGAAAAATAATTTGAAACATAGGATTTCTCTATGTGCATAGGAAAGGCATAATCTGTCCAGACAATACCCACATGAAAAGATACACCAGACACTTTTCCTGTAATTGTATTTCATCCAAGAGTTTATCCAAGATACTCCAGAAACACAAAGTAACTTTGCATATCCTTTGCTGTATTTTTTTATTCCTTCTGAGCGCTTTCCAAAGGATCTTTCTACAAGTCTTTCCCCACTAATCATGTTATCCAACAAACCTATGTTCTGTGATTTTCCACTCTGTGTCAGTGCATGTATTTTATCTTTCTAACCCTTTTGGACACTGCCATTTGTCTCCCTTACATTCTCAATCACTTTTTGACACATAAACTGACTTCCACAGACATTTGGATGGACACACACTGCTGACAACCTACCTGTCCATCACCTTTTCTTATTGCTGATAGTAACAATCTTAGTGTTAATGTTGTGATTTTCTCCTTTCCTTACTTTCCATCTTTTCTGTTGCAGTCATTTTCCCTTATCTACTAAGTATGAGCTATTTTTCTTTGGCTTATCTTTTATTAACTTTTATTACCTGTTGTACTCTGTATTCTGGTGGGAGGGTGGGGAACAAATAGTTGAGCATTGGAATTCCCCGAGTTTTGCTCTAAGAAAGTGGAGACATGGAGGAACCGATACAGAACCCAGTAACCAGAGCCCAAAATGACATCTTGGGACAGACGGGTTCAAATTCTTGTTAAAGCAGACTTTGTGTCTGGCCAGGCACTTAACCCACCAGGGCCTTAGTTCCCAGGCTGAAAAATGAAGGCTTTGGGAATCTCAGGACCTCACACTGCAGAGCACTTGACCCTGTAGTAAGAGATAACTTTACGAAGATTGATGGAAAGCATAGGGGTCCCTCAGCACTGCCCGTAACACTTTTGGGGTATATGAGTTCTAGGGGCTCAAGGTCCAAATCCTGCAGGAAAGAGAGAAATCAGCAGGGGCATATATACACTCTCCAGTCTCCGGTCTGCAAAGTCCTGCAAGGAAAGCAGGGAGTCTTTGTCCTGTTATTTATTGCTCTCAGAGATACAATTGTTCTTCTACAAATATTTTAAACAGTTTTAGGATATATTTTACCTGGAATAAGGTAAAATAAAAGAAAAATTTAAAATCTTTCTTGAGAACAATCTGTCTCTAAGTCTCTAATCAGAAATCCCATGATGTGCTTTAGCAGAGTTTCTGCTCAAGTCTCGCCTCAAAGGGAGATACCTGAAGACCAACCTTATAGCTTCTAAAGATCATGGGAAATACAAGGTGTAACTAGATGAGGTCACTTTCAGAGAGGGTCTGCTTCTCTAGGCTATTTTTAGTCATAGTTCTCACTTTCAGGGAACTTGGATTCTTTACGAAATGGGCTGCTATTGACAATATACGGCATATTTTTTTATATATATATATATATATATATATATGTCTCCAGGCTGGTGCTCTGATCCAGATAGACTGCAAGTGAGGACTGCACTTGCCCATTGGTATGGATTATCACCTGATGATAGACCAACTTGGATCTCTGGTCTGAATTTCCACAGGTGTGTAAGAGAACAGGGACATCCAAGCTCCAAATTGACCTCATGGTGTTCTTATAAAACTTAATGGCAGATCCAAAACAAATGTGCTCTTTGCCATCTCCTCTCTGCTGCCATCTTTTAAGTTTGTGTTTTGAAGGGTTATGCTTCTATGGATATCGAATATTTCTAAATGCGTAGGGTTGCTATCAGCTATTTAAACTTTTTTTTTTTTTTTCCAGAAAATAGCATCTCAGAAAGTCCTGATGGACTGAAACGATTTAATGACCTCTTTAAAAAGGTAGTGTTCAAAACTCTGCAGCATTCTGCAACTAACCCACTAATGTCATAATGTTTATAACAAATTCAGAGCCAACAGGGTCTTTGCAATATGCAGGAAGCAAAAGCCAAGTGGTTTATGTACCTAAAAGTTTATAATTGGATCCAGCCAGACACTGAGCACATCTATGGACTATTAAAAAAAGCAAAACAAAGAGCAACAGCCAGGTCTCTGGCTGGCCTAAGTCAGTGCAATTTCATAAAACCATCAATTACACCCTTTCCTGGAGAACTTGACTCATTTTTACCCTCAGCCAATGTCAAGGAGCAAAGCTGATACCAAAGCAAAAAGAACTTTCTGGCTTGAAAACTATTCTGTCTAATTGACTGAAATTTCCATGCTATTAGGCAAATTTTTTTTGGTAAAATAGTCCACATTCCAGCAAGTAGGAAGCTCATTAAAGCTCCACCACCTTCAAGACGAAAAAGCAACGCTCAAACTGATCGTGATGAAGGATCAAGTCCAGGCAACCACTATGAAATTGTAATTTGGAAAGTGGGTGATCTTGGGTAATGCACCATGCTTTATTTCTCTTGTATACATTTAATTGATAAGGTGAAGTCATGCGTTGTGCATTTTTTATCAGGTTGCTTTAATGACCTTTTAGTTACACTTTAGGAATGATTCTTTCAAGAACGTTTCCCTCTACTTTATAAAATTTGTTTTAAACCTTATCTTGCACTAGGGCATACCTGTTTGCAGTTTGTAACTTAATGTCACTGCCTCGTGAAAAACAGCTGTAATATGGAAGTTTACTAACACACCAAATTGCTATGTTCAGAAGGGTTAGTTGAAAGCCTTAAATTAACATAACAACATACAGATGGCCTTCAATAAAGAGCAATAAAAGGGTTTGCGGTTCAAAAGTAATTTATGTCTGAAACTGTTGTCCTTGGCAACACACCTACACGCTTTGTCTGGGGAATGTGTTACTGTTTTGTCTGCCAGAAGGGAAAAAAAAGAATATTTAATGAAAATAAAGGCAAAATATATTATTACAAAAGAGAGAGGAAAGAATCTAGATTAATACAGCATTTCACTATTTTTGTTAATCCCAATCAGGAGTTATCATAGAACTAGCTGATGTGCTTTAACTGTGTATAGGAAGGAGACAAGGATGAAAAAATTGGGTCTTTAAATAACATGCCCATGGGAACATGTCTTGAGGTGTTTCTAGATATCCATTTTCTCTTTTACGATGGAAATTCAGAGCCACTTTCCCAGTTTATAATTGTATAGCTGTCAATTTTGCTTTACAAACCACAGGACAAGACATTGAAAGTCATATAAAAATTCATGAAAGAAAAAAAAAATTATCCGCACAGTGGTGGATAGGAAATGTTATTACTGGAGCTGTTTGATAAGAATATGTTAATTGCATTTTTTTTTTTTTTTACCTGGCAATGCTACTGTTTCTAGACTGGCACGTACATAAATATTTACCATGTGCTCCTGATAGCCGTGCGATAACTGTCTTGAAGCTTGACCCCATCACCCGCACTCTGCCCACCAACTACAGCTGCTTCTAGTATTTTAAAACTTCTCACAAACTTTCAAGCAGCCCCTGTAAACAGAAATCTTGTTTGTATTCTCTGTTTTTTCCCCAGTCCTTTCCCCATCACACTACTTGTTCTCTCTCCTCCCATCTGAGCAATTCCAGAGGTTTAGAGCTGACGTTTCTGACTGGCTTTGCACAAATATTTTTTCCTGCGCATGCAACATGCAGTGAATATGTCAATCCCACGACCGAGGCCATTCCTTGAGGATCTCCAAACATGCACTGTCCCACGGCAGCAGAGTGACTTCTCCCACCTGCTTGGGAGTCCAGGGGAGATTTTTCTTTCCTTACTAGACAAAGCTTGGGAGCACAAAGCAGGACCTACATGGATAACCCAAAGATCAGTTGCTTTGTAGACAGCACTTCTGTAACCACCAAGAATAAAGTTCAACAACTAAGGAGCAACAGGAGAAACACTTGCTTACGATGAGTAAGGCATCATGGATTCCCACCATTTTGAAAAGAAACAATTTTTCTTCTGAGTCTGGACAATTCTTATAAGCAGACTCTAAATAAGCTACGTGGATTCAGGTGCTTCTGAAGCTGATTTTTTTTCCAACTGAAATTGCAACAGAACCAGGAAAAGGGAATCTGACTGGTGACTCTGTTCCCACAGTCATACCGTATAATCCCTCTTAGGCGTTTGTGTGTATACTGTGCTATGAATGCATATTTCCAACACATCAGGGATTATACTGCACCTATTCTGTTCTAAAATTAGTTTGGATCTTGTTCCTTTTGCACCGATCAGAGCAGACTCTCCGTGCTCTAGCACTTAGGAAATTTCATCTTCTTTCCAGCCTAAATGCATTCACAATCTACTTATAGTATCTATTTGTCTATTTATTCCTCTGCTAGTATTATACTTTAACAGAAACAGCTCTTCTCCTGCTATATCTATAGAGGATGATCACATCCCCTTTTTGCCTTTTATGTTTTGAGTCTGAACAAACCCGTCTCTGCCAGTCTCCTTTCATGTGACTGACTCTACCCTCGAAATTTCTAGTAGCTTGTTTTCACAGTAGTCCCGGTTAACAGAGAAACAAGAGTCATACTTGTAAACACTGTGCTGAGCAGTAGTCTTGATTATTTGCCTCCTTGAATTCTGAAATGAATGTTTGCATTGAAAGGAAAAATCATTCAAAACTTGTTGGAAAGTGCTCAACTATCAAATAAATCAAATACAGAGTGACCCCTTTAATCTCACCTGGAAAGTTGAGAGGAACTGCAAACCAGTAAAGTTTGGAAACCACTCTGATAATTGGCAGGTTTTGGGAAATGCATGCCTTGCTTATGATCTAAGTAATTTCACAGTCTAATTAAAGAATTTTTAAAGGAAATATTGTAGAATCCACTTTTAATCAACCAATGAATCAAGAAAGTAATCAACATTCTGATGGCTTAGAAAACTGTCATCAGCAAACAAGTATTGAAAATTTGGAAAGGGACAGTTAGCACATAAGGATTAAGTAAATATAAAATCCAAACCACTCTGTTAACACTTGCAAATTAGAGGAAAATGAATGGATTAAAATTTTATTCAACACTTTTAAAATGCTTTAGAAATCTTTCCACTTAAAATTAATTTTCACTGAAAATTAAAATTAAAACCAAAATACAGAAGATTTAAGTCTCCATGTTTCATTTTACATTTTATTTTTCCCTCTCCCCTCTCTGATTAACCTTTTATATTTCCCTACTACAATGAAGATAGTTGAAAGAGAAACAGAAGAGTGGAAAGAGAAAACCTTTCCTCCCTGCAGCCTCCAAATTTGGGACTGAAACTTTATTGATAAAAACTAAAAAAATTTTTTTTTTTAATTAATTCACTAACTTCATTTAAACTCATTACTTTTCTAAAGTTTTTATTAGTCTAAGCAGCTATAGCAAGAAGGTGTAAACAATTCAGTTAACTTTTATTTTGTTCATCACGTGAGCAAAACAGGGATCCATACGATAGTTTAAGTTCACAAGTAATATATTAATGGTCATTTCTAATTTAATTTTAGCTATTATTATTATTGTTGTTGTTGTTATTGTTATTTAGTTTTAATGACTGAAGCTCAGTCATTCATTTGCTCATGGAAATGAGGATATTATGAAATTGTGCTGTCTTCTGGGAACTCCAATAAAAGCAGTTTTACCACAAAGACATTTTAACCAAAAGAAACTAGCAGTGAAAGATTAATCTTGAAGAAGTCCTCCTTGTTCCTCTAAACAGCATTCCTAAGGGAGAATTGTCTGTGGGAAAAGGTTCACAAAAGACATGCCACCACATTTCTTCCAGATGTGGTATCGAAAAAAAATGCAGCGGAAATAGGGGAGTTAGTCTGGGCTGGATCATCACCGTGATGCAAGGCAAAGGGGTGAGCATGTAGGAGCAGAGCAAGGACTTGATACCTTTGGACAGAAGTTGGGTGTCTCTGCGGTCCTTGGAGAAGCGAACAATTGTCTACACAGTGGGAGCAATTCAGAGCACTTTCAGTCAGGGTTCCTGGGGAAAAGATGTTCAAGCTTTTCAGCAGCTGCAACAGGAGCCTGAACAGCCCTTCCAGGCAGAGGTTAGCCTTTGAGAGTGTCTTCAGTGACCCTCAAGTCTGTTCTTTGGAGACAAAGCCACGCTGGGAGGTTTGCTGAGCTCCGAGGCTGGGGAGGACAAGTGGGAGAGCGACTGGGGTGCTGGAAGTGGGGTGAGGTCTCCCAGGAGTAGTCCCTAAACCAGCCTTGGGCACGACAGCACCTTCCCCTCTCTCTCTTTGAAGAAAACCTGAAGCTGATGGCTGAAATAAGAGTATTATTGAAAACTCTCTTTTGCTACTTTGTCTTTACTGCTCCCCTAGCACAAACTCATTATTTGAGTGAGGAGGGAGACTATTTTTGGCATTGATTTCTCCCAGTTCACATACCCTTAAGGCTCACAATGCTGCAATAATGTTTGTGACTATCTTCCATGGTTTGTGTATTGGGTCTGGCTGAGATGGAGTTAACTTTCCCCGCAGCAGCCCTCACAGCGCTGTGCTGTGTGTCGGTAGCCAGCAAGGTGTGGATAACACACCGGTGTTGTAGCTACTGCTGAGCAGGGCTGCACAGCACCAAGGCTGTCTCTGTCTCTCCATTTCCCCCTCACCGGTCAGCTGGAGGTGGGCAAGATCTTGGGAGGGGACACAGCCAGGACAGGTGACCCAAACCGACCAAAGGGATATTCCATACCATATGACATCTGCTCAGCAATAAAAAGGAGGAAGAAGGGGGGGGCATTCATTATTATGACGCTTGTATTCTGGAGCAACCACTACACGTGCTGAAGCCCTGCTTCCTGGGAAGTGGGCAGAGATCACCTGCTGACGGGAAGCAGAGAATAAATCTTTTGTTTTCCTTTGCTTCCGTGTGCAGCCTTTGCTTTTGGTTTATTAGACTGCCTTTGTCTTGACCCACGAGTTTTTTTCCATCTTATTTTCTCCCTGCCATGTCCAGCTGAGGAGGGGAGTGATAGAGCAGCTTGGTGGGCACCTGGCATCCAGCCAGGGTCAACCCACCACAGTTTGTTTTAATAGCTTCTACCTTTGTCACTTGCCCTCTGTCATTCTCCATCTCCTTCCTTTCCTCTTGAACATTTCCTCTGATAATTCCTGCTTATAACTCTAGGTGTAGTCTGGGCCATTCATTAGAGCACAAATCCTTACCACTGTATGATTTGGCAGTGGCAGCAATACAGTAACATTTCCAGAAAACAGAATAATTGCAGAGCACCGTTTTGGTGGTTAGGCATTTTAGAGATTCAGCTCTAAATAAAAACCCAGCTGTCTGAAGACTCTTGTTTTCCTGAACCTTGGCTGGAATCTGCCTAATGCTTTATCACTCAAAACCTCCTGGGTCTGTGAGCTCCTTCAAGACAACTGGAAGAAGCCTTGATTATTTTGTACCAAGAAAACAGAATTATTTTGTAGTAGGAATGTGTTGATTCAAGTGGTAGTAAGGTCCCATGTGTAGATTCCCTTTCTCTCTGCTTTGAGTGATGGTAGTATTTTTTTAACGTTATATAAATAATGATCTTCAGTATAGCTTTCTTTCAAGAATGTGATTGTTTTATGTTCTAGTATATTTTTTAATGATTTTTAAATTATTAACTTCTTTGAGATTTTTTCCTAGGTTGCCATGTTAGAATGTTGTATTAGCAAACGAAGATGATCAATGACATCTTTGAAGTACCATGCCCACATCAAACAGTGGGAGGTGCAAAATGTCAAAAGCTTTCAAAAGCTTAGAAGCTTATGAAACTTATAATTCAAAGACTACATGCTGCCTACATATCAAGAGCCTGCAACACCTAGAAGCTCACAGGGATTGCCACCACCCGGGACAGTGACACACTGCACAAACTGACCGAATCCCCGCTTGGATCCACGATTGAGTCTAACTACTTTTGCATGTAACTCAACTCTTTGTTGGACCAAAAGAAAGCTGCCTGCTTAAGAAACACCAAAATTCTCATTAGAAGAAAGTTTTAGTGCGAGAACCTCCTTTTACGGCTTTTGAAATGTTAAAACTTTCCCTCTGTTGGAATGAATTACCTGTCCTGACTGGCTAACTTTTTAAGAGCAAGCAAATGTGTTTGTAGCTGTAAAGCAACACATCTACTGATGATTAATGAAAATATACATGGCAAATGTACAGCAAATTAATCTCTATTATTTACCTGAAGTGGTTTTGGTCGAGATGGTTAATGATTTTTCCTTTAAAAGTCAAGCCTCAATATAATGCACTTTCTAAACATCTCAAATGCTCTTATTTTGCCTGGGTGGTATTTTCTGCTCATACTTTCCAAATTCGGGGACACACATACATAACGAAGCATGAGCTGTATCAGTTTCAGTTTAAGTAACATACTTAGCAAATGTCACTCATGTCTTTGTATTACTTTTAGCTATTACACTTCAGCTGATATTAGAAATGCACTGATGTAAAATCTCCCCCTACTATTTCCTGCAAGTCATAGGATTTTTTTTAATTATCTGCATAAATGCATTTATTAGCACTGTTAACCTTTAAATAAAACTCCCATTACTGCCGTCAGTCACCTAATTGGGCTTTCCTAACCCGCTTAAGCTCATTACCTGTTCCTCCATCTTTCATATCAGCCTCCTCCTGTGGTGGTGAACTGAAAACCCAGCGCTGCACCCAGGGCTCAGCCAGCAGAGGTTGCCGGGGCAACCAAGATACAGGAATTGGACTTGTGGATGGTGGCAGGAGGAAAAGAAAACCTCTAAAAGGAAAAAAAAAAATAATCCCAAACACTCTTTATGAATACTTTGCCATTTGTAAAACTGTTTGTAAGTATTCCAGGGTAACTTCATACTGGTGTTTGAGGAGCGAGTCTCATCTACTTTGCAGTGAGAGGCTACAAGAGCTCAGGCAACAGTCTAGCAAAGGGAAGGTTAACATGATCACAGCCTAGAATTATCCAGAGAGAAAAAAAGATTACTGATACAATAAGGCTTTCTACTTTAGAAGAAAAGGTATAACAGTAACTGACAGCCAGATCTAGCTGAAGCTAAATACATTCAGACTAGAAATAGTGTATGCATTTTTAATCAGGATAGCGGTTCAGCTTTGAAGAAACTCACCTAAGGATTTGTCTCTCCCTGTAACTTAATAATTGTCTCTTTCTGAAAGAGATTCTCCAGCTTCTAGATAAACTATGGATTTCACAAAGGTATCACTCAGTATAAGTCATCAGAATGTTGTCTTCTCCAGTTCAAATAGTTCCTAATGGATTAAAGTCTACAGGGAGAAAACAAAGAAAAAGAAATAGTCACACTTATTCCTTACGATGAGTAAATATTAACATGTTGGATCAGCCCACTACTCCAACTGGTCTAATCGGTTTTATTTTCTATATCCTGACTGAGGTTTTTCAGAGAACGATGTTTTGCAGCAGCCAGTTTTGGCAATTCCTTGTCTCCAGAGACTGTTTCTTTTCAGTTCCGATGGATGAAAGGGTGGCCTTGGCTATGAATACAGTTTACTATTTGCTGTCTTTTCCATAGCTCCGTATTTGCTTCCCTGGTAAATATATACATTTTAAGCATTTTTGTCATCCGTTTTTTTTGATCCTTAGAGACAAACTATTTCATACTTGGCGTTGTTGTTAATTGTGTTCTGTTGCTAATTGACTTTTTTTTCTTACTAGAATTTAGCCCCGAACCTTAATGACTGGTGTTAACATGTGCATCTTTTCAGTGGCCAGAGATCAAACCCAACACTATTTCTCTTTGAATTCAAGTTGTACCCTATCCATGAAGTATTTCATGGCTTCCAGTGCTGAAATCTTGCTCATGTTTTCATTTCAGTAAGAGACAAAAATCTCAAGAGAACAGTTTAGGTAATTTCAATGATAAATATAAAAATTATTCCTGACCACAGCTTATGCCATGAAAATTGGTTACTAAGTCACTTGAAAAAATCATTTATATCTTGCAATTTTCTTAGTCACTCTGCTTAGATGTCTGCCTGCTTTTAGAAGCACTGTTTGTACATCAGCCACCTCAGAATCACAAAGCCGTTGTGGCTGGAAGAGACCCCTGGAGGTCATCTGGTCCAACCCCCTGCTCAGGCAGGACCACCTAGAGCTGGTTGCCCAGGACCATGTCCAGACAGATTTTGAATATCTCCAAGGATGGAGACTCCACGACCTCTCTGGGCAGCCTGTGCCAGTGCTAGGTCACCCTCACAGCAAGAAAGTGTTTCCTAATGTTCAGAGGGAACCTCTCTTTGTGGCTATTGCCTCTGGTCCTTAGGGAACGGAATAGCTGCAGTGAGCCAATTAGATTGTAGCTAATTAACGTATTTTGTCCTAGGGTTCAAATGAAGTGTGTAGCACAGGACAGTCTTACAAAATCTTCCATTCGCTTCAGGAAAAGAAAGATACAAGTCTCGCAGCTCATGCTGACACATCCCCAGCACTGTCAGCCACTTGTGGGTGCAGGGTTTGGCACTGGACATGTCTTTAATTCCAAAGGTGTGAAATATTACTGTCAGTCAACTCAACAAGTATTTTTCTTCCCAAATTTAGCCCTCAAACCCACAAATTTCAGCAGCAAGTGTCTCACAAATATTTAAAATTGGGCAGTGACTAGGACCTGCTGCTTTTAACTCTCCTTTAACCTCTCCTAAGCTGCTGTTCTTCAAATTGCTGCTACAGCTACTTTATCCACCTCCCAGAATTACCTTTTTTTTAAAAAAATAAATAAATTATTTAATTGTTTCTTTTTGCTTGAATCGTGAAAGAAAATAGTCATGTCTCAGCAATGCAGCACTGACTCTGGTAACCAGCCCTGGTGATGTCATGGCTGTGTCATAGCAGTCACAATGTTGGTGGTGGCCATGTCACAGAGGAGCCACTGACATAGGCAGCCAAGGAGGGGTATAAAAGGGCCACACCAGCCCAGTCTGGCAGGCAGTCAGGAGACACGACCAAGGACTAAGGGAGAGCGCCACTTTTCTTCCTTCTACAGATACCTGGAAATGCATTTGAGCAAACCATGGCATGCTCCTGTCATCTCCCTCCTTAGCAACTCAGATGGAGAGCTTTCAACCTGCTGCAGGACAGATAACCCCAATCTATACCCTGTCACAGTCTCATGGGCAGACGGAAGGACCCTTTGCCCTGACCAACGGTAGCTCCACAGCCTTTTTTAATTTGCAGCTGATGGCTGGGTCCCATACCAGAACTCCAGGTATGATCCCTCACAATGTACTGGCCATGTCATAGTTGGCAGACAGGGTTGCTAGCCGAGGGCTGGGAGCCACATGAGCTCTTGGCAGCAACCCTTGCAATGCAGTGGCCACAGCGTCACAGCAGGCAGAGCAATGGTGGTGGCCCAAGTCACAGTGGAACTGGTAACATGGTTGGCCCATGATGGGTGTCTCCTGGCTGTCACAGAGACGAGGGATGGACAGCTTTGGTGTCATGGTGGGGAAGCCCCGTGCAGGGAGGCAGGGGCTGCTTGTGGCTACACATGGTTGCATGCTATGTCTGTTGGTTCTCCTTTTCATTTCAGCCTCAGCCCTTCACTAGAATAAAAGGAGTTCCTGGTACAGTCCTGTTTCCTCCCTCATCTGCCACTAAGCTGGAGAGCGTCATGACTTTCTACATGGACATTTACTTAAGGACTATGGAAACACATAGCCTTGGCTAACGCAAGCTCTGCACCACCTACCCTCTCTGTACCATCATGATCCTACAGGCAGCTGGAGGGTGACTGCAGCCATCTACAAAGGGAGACCCACACCACTCTCCTTCTCTGAAAAACTTATCTTTAAAATACATTTTATGATTTGTGAACTCATTGGCTGGTTTGTGTCGTCTTTTTGGAAAACCTTTTGGGACTTTCCCTTTAACATCAGGATTGCATAAGCCTCACTTTCTTTAGGAATGGGGGCCAAAAATATATCACTGCATAGTAAGCATGATATCTGAGATTCAAGTCTGCAGGTATGTATATGTAAACCACTTTCTGCCTTATTTGAACAATATTGCAAATAGATATGATAAGGGAAACAGCAGGTCCTTCAGCAGGGTAACTGAACCCCAAGTGGCTCCTTGCGAGCTTGTGAGAATCCCTTTCACATGTTCAAACCTCTGATGGACTCTTGGGGATGCAGGAGTAAACAAATCTTAGGTTTAGCGTCAGAAGAGCCAGATGCTGCGTACAGCAGAAAAGCTGAAGGACTTGCTTTGATTTATGGACATCAACTATCACACCTGATAATAAATAATTTCACTGATAGGGCTGAGATCAATGTCTCCTTACCAAAACACTGGCAGGAAAACCCTCAAGTAAGACAGTAGAAAACACCCTTATTACGAGTGTGCAGTACCTAGATTGAAAAGATTTTTGCTGCCATGTTAGTAGGACTATTAATGTCATGAGCAGCTGAACCACTTGCTACTCTAGCAAAATGAGCTTTTTTAAAAGATAGGCAAATGCAATACACTGTGAAGTTGCGTGTGAGGGCCTGTGCTTTAAAGAATAAGGAACATACTGCACGGCAGCCAGCTGACCTACATTTACAGCTGAAGATGTAAAGCTGACCCAGAGGGAGCTGTGTCTAACCTACAAACACAGAAGGAGTGCTAGTCAAACGGACCGTGCATTTTAAAATGATAAACCGAGCAGGAGCAGCAGCGTGGGGACGGGTTTTTCCTGCTGCGCTACGTAAGAAGCGAGCCAGATCAATACAGCGTGATAAGCCGCTGCTGGCAGGGAAGCACAACTCAGGGTACCTCGATGTGCCGTGCTGCGGGGAGGAAAGCATGCTCTTGGTAGGCAGAGGCAAGCCCAGGCTTGGAGGTACTTTCAACCTAGTTGCTAGCAGCACGTGAGATGGCAGCATGGGCTGAACTACTACCAAGCACACGGCATCAAAGCTCACACAGATAGCAACAGCCAACCACAAATCCAGTTTGCCACATCAGCATGGATAGCCTTCAACAAAAGCAAAGAGATAAACAGTGCATTGTAGGGTCGCTAGGATGTAAAGAGAGGAGTGGAGGAGACAGAGGTAAAACCTTCCCCAGGCACAGTGGTGATAATTGCATCAGCACGAGGAGAGAATCACACGCACACTTGGGACCAGATTTTTAGCTCCCACCAAAGCAGCTGTGCTGAGATCAGCATGGTGCTGCTTCACACTGTATGAGGATCTCCCTGTTGACATAAATCCGACTTAGAAAAACAGGCTCGCAGTTAATTTGATGGGTCCCCCAAATACATTGGCTTTTTTTGAACAGAGCCTTCCCTGTCCCTCTGTGGAGCTGCATGGTTTTAAGACAGGTAAAGAGCACATGAGCAGTTACTGTTACAGTGGAAAAGGAAAGGTGTAAAAAAAAAAAAAGTTGAAAGTTACTACAAACCAAAAATGCTTATCCTAAACCCACCTATTAATGGTAAGCCATAAGCATCAATTAAGTCACCTTGCCTATAGTTAAATGATATCACACCAATGTTTCATCCCTGGCAAGCACGAGTGACAGTTCTACACTTTGGAGTTTTAAAAGACAAAACAAGAGCAAAGAAAATAGCTCTGCTGTGCTCCATAAATGTATGCAAATAACCACAGCAGGAAACTAGCATTAATAAAGCCCAGTTAGAAAGATGTTAATAAAGCCCAGTTAGAAAGACATCTCCCAGATTCCTCAGTGTTGCTTGTCTTTTTTTTTTTTTTTAAATCTTTTTTTTAGAAATCTAACCATCTTTTTTCCAAAACCTCACACATACAAGACTTTTCCTGGGACCAGCTGGTGTGATTCCACGGTGTTTGGGGAAAGCCTGAAACCAATGGAAATGCCTGACGCGGATGCAATAACCTCCTAGAAGCCAGTGCGGCTTCATTGCAGCACGAAGCGGGGACGGGCTGCCGGGACGTAGCCACCTGGCTTACCTGCGACTCAGGGCTTGCGCTGGTGCAAGTTACTGCAGTGGGTGTCTATATGTATCACAAACTTGACGGGGTCAAGTTTGTTACCATCGGTCTCATGCAGAAATCACTGTCCATGTTGGGTCTTCACGACATTTCTGTGACACTGATGAAGAGTGTGATGCGCGTATATTGGAGCTGACATACGACAAACTTGAAAACAAAGCAGTCATGTTTTCACGTATTATATCTTCGTCCTTCCATCCACATACAGCCTTGTGTCACAAAAGGACCGTAAGAAGAAGACCAGATATTTCCTTATTTTAAATTAATCTTTGATGGCCACCATATTAAATAAGGGCAAGAGGAATGAGGTTTGGTTTGCAGCCCAGGAGAGAACATTTAATATGAAAACCTAATCTGCTGCAACGGAACTGCTTGAGGAAATTCCCATTTCTGGCATGGATTCTGGAAGAAGGAAAAATAATTCAAGTGTTCACTGTTTCTTTCATGAGACAAGAGTATTTTCCCTCCATGCTTAGTTTGAAACATAATCACTTATATTATAAGGGTAGGAGCATTTCCCCATTACTGTCCCTGCCAATCTTCTCAGTTCAGCAAGTCACTTCCAAGCCTCACAGACAACATTTCAGCAATGCTTTGTGGTCAAAGTTAGGCACTTCTTAACTTTGGTAAATAAAGAGTTTTTCTATTCATTCAAGGAAGATAGACTAGAAAAGCATTTCAAAGGTGATTAAAGGACTCAAGAGCTTAAGCATCTATCTAAGCTACTTTAAAAAGGTAGAAAGTCAGTGACTTTAAAGCTGCTTTAGGCAAATTTGAAGATTTTACCCTGATCTTGACCTACACTGATTTACAAAACCTGAGGAGATGACAGATCATCCCACACAACCCGAAACAGCTTGTCAGACGTATTTTTTGTTAGCTGCGTCTCAGAAGTCTGCCGTCTCCTCTAAGAACGGAGGTAGTGACCAGCATGTATTCCCTGTGGCAAAGTACTTGTTCCCTAAAACCTGTACTGGTCATCTAGACTTATGAAACATCACAGAACTCTCTGAAAGGAAACCAAAGTAACAGGCGTATAATCCCTCTGTAGTCTAGTCTAAAAATTATAAGCATGTAACATCAGATAGAATATTTGCTCAAAAATATTTCCTAAGTCAGCTGAAAGGAGAACTCGTGTATGTTGGAAGCACTTTACATGTTAGCACTAGAGTATTGGCTGAAAGATCACAACACTCCTTGTTTTCACAGATTTTTAAGTGCCTTATATTCAAGATCCATGAAGTAGCAACTGAAATGATTATATAATCTTTTCAAGGGCTTTTTCCTCCACTTTAGTTACAAGCGTGGAGAACAATTTTTCCAACTTCATGCCTTGCACCGAAGCTCCGCGTGAGACCTTATTCTAGCCTAGACTCCCACAGATTGCCACATTTTAATGATTTCTTCTTCAAAGGAGAGATGCCCATCTGGACACACTTAACTGGCCACATTGCATCACACATACGAAATGATGCGCGGTAGTGAAATGCATCGTCTGCCTTGGGTTTTAAGCTGCCATGTTGTACCTGTTGTTTGCAAAGGGTTAAGGGGGTACAAATCAGAGCTTATATGGAGCAAAGAGTTAGCCTGTGCAGTCTGGCCATTTGCCACTGTCAGAGCAAAAGCCCAAACTGCTCTGGGGGGCTGACAGTGTTGCAGCAGGTCATGAGTGGCCATAGGTTGCTATCTTACAGATGAACCTTGCCCAAAGCAAGACCAAAAGACTTTCCACCCTCTCCTTCTCCCCTGCTTCCTTCCTGCACCTTCTTGCTCTCGAAGAATCACAAGAAAACTGTGAGGGCAGAAAGCTTGCGTTTTTCTCTTGTGTTCAGGAAACCAGAAGCATACATACACATACGCTTTGTAAACAAGTAAGATTACAGAGATATGATCTGTGTGTAATCAGTATCATTTTTTGATAGAAACACCCCAGGAAGGTCCCAAACACTGGCTGCCCACTCAGATCAGAGTGGCTACAACAGCTACACCATAAGGGAGGACACGATCTGCTCTGGAGAGATCCTATCACCAATCCATCCGTTGTGACAGTGGGTGTAGAAAGCAAGGAGATCGAGTTGTCATCTAGCTCAGTACAATTCATTTTGCATAGAAATGAGATATACAAGAAGCTTTATTTAAAATGGATCTCATCAAATAGCATGTGTAGAGTCTAACTTTGGTAACGTCAACTAAAAATGAAAATTTTCTGTTTTCATTTGAGTAATGATACACAGCTGTGGAAGATTTTTGTGTTGTCGCATAGAAGAACACATCCCATATCTTCTAATAAACCACCACCACAACAATACCTTGCCTCCCACATACATACACACACAGTAGTACTATAGTTTGTTGCTGTAGTTTGATGAGAGTTGAAGCTCTTTGGAATGTATTTTTCAGGTATAGATACACTGTAAAAATACATTTGCACTCTGTGAACTCAAACCCACCTAATCAATTCTCCTTTGTGCCAGAAATAAAGTAAAATAAACACAGTGAAATATGCTTGTTTTTCAAATGTATTATTTGTTGGACGACTTGGTTGCTGGTTTGCTAAGAAAGCCAGCCCTTACCTTCCCCATTTGGACAGCAGAAAGACAACCTCGCTATGAGAATAATAAAAATTGGAATGATTAGCAGCACCCTGTCCTCAGAAACCTTACTTTCTTTCCCCCCTCCCCTCCTTTTTTGTTATCTCAAGTATTTTCACTCCAGCCAGGCAGTAATCACGCTCTTCCCCTGCCACTGGGCGGGTGCCTTTATCGTTTGGTCTCAGGAGGCTCAGTTCTACCCTGTGAGCGTCAGGGCAATTACCAAGAAGAAAAAGCACAAATACTCATGGGGCTCTTTTTTTCTTTCCCTTCTGATGACAGGTCTCAGGACTAAAGAAGCTGCTCTTAATTAAGGCTGATGAATTAACACACAGGTGTCTGTAACACACTGCCACTTTCCTCTCCCCTTTCTAAGTCTTTGTGGATTTGCAACAACTCTTTCTACAGACAAACTGCTTTTGATGCAAGGCTTATCCTGTTACGTTTCCATTCCAGGATACCCGGGGCTGGCACAATGTCATCTGTACAGTTATTCACTATGCAAAGAGAAAATCTTTTTCCTTCTGCAAATGTTCAGCCAAGAGCAACATTGGCCAAAGAATCTTAAATTTGTACTAAAATTTAGTTCATTTTTCCTGGACAAATCTGGGCAGATCCAGCAAAAAATGTAAACTTAGAGAATTCCAACATGATCAAATATTTTGCTGATTTACCACAGCCTAAAAACTAGAGCAGAAATTATAAAGCAATCAGGTATTTAAAAAAAATAATAATAAATTAAATGCTCTGCATTTTATGAGACCAAAGTGGTTATTTTAGCAGAAATTGAGTTTAAGAAGGGAAAAATACATACAGGAGGGAGAAAGCTGGAAGGGGGGGGGGGGGAAACGACACACAACCCAAACAAAAAGTAAAGCTGAAAAGTATTTGAAAGGAAAGCTAAAAAGTATTGTGAAGGAAAGGGAAAAGAAAAGAAAAGAGAGAGGAGAATGACAAAAGCTGAATCACCTGCAGATATGATTTTCCAGCCAGAAGTGACAACTGCTGAGGAGAGCAGAGGAAAATAGTTGAAGGGAGGAAAGTAAAATTAAACCAAGTAGAGATAAGGGTAAGTAATATAAAAATTGCATTTCATTCTTAGCCCCTAAATAGATGGGTTTAGGAACAGCCTCACTGTACAAACGGTCTGTTCCATGCCGTAATCATTTATTGATGTTGACCTGCTACGCAGCAATTGATGAGACACAACCCCTCTCAGTATCTGCCCTCTCTCCTTGTTAAAGTACTTTTAATATTGATGGACAATATATTCCGTGTAGATTAATGAAGCCTACATAGGAAGTGTATATTAATTTGACAGACTAGTCAGACTCGTCAGAAGTCGATGGGAAGTCTTTGCAAGGCAAAAAGTAAAATTTAGCTCTCAGTCCTGTAGAGGCTTACACTTCTTACTGGACCTTTTAAAATGAATAGGTTTGAATTCAAATTCCATTTACTAATTTTAAAAAATTCTTAATGTTCTTAGAAGCAGCAAAATACTCTAAAAATGTTCCACAGTTAGATAAATTTCTAAAAGTATTTTGAAGAGGCTGTTACATAATGCGAGGTCTAAATAGCATTCCCTTGTTCATAAAAATTTTATTCAAATAAGCCATCTCGTTAACCTTAATAAGCATATTGGAAGGGCTCACCAGCCTCAGTTGGAGTTACATTAATCCTGCTGTAAGTATCTAGAAGAGCACATTAACTTTAGGTACATCATACACTCAAAGAAATGGTCAAAGGAACATTATGCAGATAGTGGAGTCAAACAGTCAGCAGTAGAAAACGCTGAGAACAAAATTGCCTGTGCAATCTCAGTTCAGGTCTTGGTGAACAGGCTTTCTTTTATGTGCTTCAGCCACATACAATACATAAAGATGCTTTTCACCAGGTTCGTGTTTGAATCCGGGCAGAAGACAGGCAGTGCTCAGTGACTAAGCTTCAATTTGTCCTTATTAATGACTGAGTCTGCAATGGGAAGTAAAAGCAGCATTTTGGAAAAACTTTATTTACTTGTACATGTCCTGCAATACTATCGTCCCCTTACATCCCATTTTATAGAGAGGGAGCTTAGGCACAAAATGTAAAGGCAAACTTAATGCAAATATATGTGTGATTGACTTGCTGAGCATATGTATGAAAACTATCGCAGTGGACAAGTTTACTTCCCTGGCTTTCCCTTAGTTGCATTTTGCTCAAAAGAATAATTTTCTTCTCATGTTTTTTACCATACACCTTCTGTCATTTAACAAATGAACAAAGCAATACAGAGGAGTCAGCGGAAAATGCCTATCTGTGTGCTTGATAGAACACGATGTGGGAAAAAAGGTGTTTTGTGTCATCACGTTAATTATCCATGTATCATAAAGCATGAACTCATAGGATGAAGATACCCAGAATAAGCAGCACAGCAACTCAAGTTTTGGAATTTCATAACCATTAAATACTTTGCATTGTTCTATTTTGATAGAGGGTAGTGTTTGTTCTAAAAAAAGAAAATAAAACTAAATGTAAAAATTTAGAAATACAAAGGGATGTGGACCTTCACCTCCATCATCAGAAAGTGCAGTCTATGCAATTATTACTCTGCTCTCTGTCACCTGAGAGCAGTGATTTGGTAGTTTATCTGGGAACTATCCCTGGAGAGAGAATACAACACACTACTAGACTCCCAACAACAAAAAGAGATAAGAAACCTGCAGACTTTGGGGGAGAACATGGTTTCACAACCCAGACTTGCTCCTGTCCGAGCTTCTATCAAGTATTTCAGCTTTACTGCTGCGTTGCACCGTTAGTCCTGCTTCCCCCCTTAGGGGGAGCTTGCACATCAAACTCCATTCATTTTCTTAGCTGTAACGTTAGGGGTTTTTTAACTTTTCTTTTGATTTACAATACAACATTTCTTCTTTCTTTCATAGATTTTGGCATCTTCACTATCTGGGTTCCAGGCCTACTTTCTCATTTGGGATCTTCACTTACCTTTTGTCCTGGGTTTACTGTCCAGTTGCATCAAATTCTTCATAAACCCCTAAGCTCTGCAACCAATCTTCATCCTTTGGTTTCTCACTGCAAATGCTCTGAGAACATAAATGGGCCATAATGGCCCTGACCAGCCCCACCTGGGACCTCATTTAAGCTCAGACTTGGCCCTGACCTGAGTTAGGCTGTGGGTTTATCTATCGTTAGTCCTGGTTTTTGGTCCTATTCCCTGGATGGCCATTGGACCTATGTTGTGGTCTTGTCCCCAGTCCCCATCTCCTGCTGCTCACAAATATGCTACAGAGACTCAAATACTCTGGACAAAATCCTGCTGGCTGCACTCCTGTCTCAGCAGTGATGACCCAGAAACTGTGGGAAGTCAAATAACCGAGTAAGTATGGTTAATGGGGTACAGCCAAATGGCAGAAATGAGCTTGCAGGTGCTAAAAACTGAATCCACCTATAAGTAAAATATCAAATTATATTTCAATTGCGTACAGTGAAATCCGTGATCAAATCCACTGACTGTTTTGGTATTGCGAGGCCAAAATATCTTTTTAAATGTAGTGGGCTCAGACTAACAGAAACTTATTTGGTATTGATCTAGCAGTAGCTAAGTGCTTAGACTTATTTGCAAGACTTGTAGTGTTTTATTATGAGATAGTTCTGAAAGAACAGTTAGAAAAACCCCTATCTATTGAGGCGATGAATGTTTTATTGACTTCTAAAACACTTTACAAGCAATTCATATTTAGCCCTAGTGACAGCTCATTCCTATAATCGCCACAAAACTACATGAGTTGGTCTGTATGACTGTCAGTTGTCAGATCAGGTTGACTTGTCAGCTTTCAGATTTTTCTGCCTTGGGTCAGTAATTGGGTCATGTGGGTTTTTAGGTTATATTTATTGTTTTTAAATAGCCTGAGCCATAAGACTGGCAACACTGTGGAAAACTAAAAACATACAAAGCCATTTTGAGGAACTTGTTGTTATGAGTTAGCATATAGGAATTAAAATGAAATGTAAACTGGCACATTAAACTGGACAGCTCTAGAATGTGAGTGGGTTATAATTACTGATTAGCAAGTACCTTCTTCAAGTGATGATGTCCTGACAGCTACTATTTTAGAATAAAGCCAAGGAGTCAGGAAAGAGGCTTCAAGCAGAAGGCTGATGTTACACACTTTTTTTTTCTTAGCTATAGGATTCAGTTCTTTCAATTTTAACTACGTAATTGCTACACTTTTGTTCCTTAATCTGTTTTGCTGAAAAATTAACTAACGGAATTTCCACTGCTTCATTACATCAGTACTTCTTGTATGCTCAGTTCCATTCATTGGAACTTTAAACTGTAATTAAAGGGCTTCAGCCAGTTTGCAAACCCTCTGCATCTACACGGGAAAGCTGACAAACCATGCAAAAATCACTCCTGAAATAAAGCCTGAGACAGACGTGCAGGTGTTTTGTTTCTCCCACTTCAGCTGAATAACAACTTCCATCTCTTATTTGGCAACACGTTTAATGACATGACAATGGCTTTTGCTGACAAAGGCTTTAATCCATAAATCACTGTATAGGGTAATACACTTTTTTGGAGTTGGCTGAGAACAGCAACGTGATGCTCTTCAAGTCATAAAGAAGGAGCTTGAGATAAATGTGGATCTAATGTAGCAGACTTTGTAACGGCAACAAAATTTTGAATCTTTATTAATTTCTTTATATCATTTTGAACAATAAATTATATAATGTGGTTCTTTGATTTGACTATAGGTACAGCTAATGCTCCATCTATACTTGGAGCTAAATATTGAATTCACAGCATCTGCAGCAGATACTGTTTTTCAACAGTTTAAGTTTACTTATTAACAAAAAAATACTGGCTCTATTCACCTAAACAATTTACAAAACTGCTCTATTTCTGAGTAGAGAAAGCGCAATCATGGAATGAAAGTAATAAGTCATCTGGGGAAACAAACTCTAAGATTCCTATGGCCAAGTTCAAACAGTGCTTTGGAAAGAACTGCTTTAGTTTCAGGTTGTGTTTCTACCGCTGGAGCCGCCTGCACGCCCCCGTGTAACAGTGGAAGGGATGCTGGCGGAGGCAGGGAGCTCTGCAGTGTCTCTGCTCAATGCCTTTCCACCTCAAGCAGTCTTGCTAGACCACGCTCAAGAAAATTTTCTCATGCAGATATGTGCTATTTCCATTTCTTCAACCCTTCCTACAGGCAAATGCAGCACAAAGTCATTCAGTATGAAACAGAATCTGTTGTGGAATAACATGAAGAGCTCACACTGGGACAGCGGAAGTCCACTTAAATTTTCCTTCAGAAATGGTGTGTGGAAAGGAATTAGGCAGAACTTGCATTGGCTACGTTTAACTTCTTTACAGCACTGCTATAGTTGCATAAGTCTTGTTTTAAGGGTAATGCCAAAATAATAATTATACAACTTGTATCTAGAGCACTGTCCTGGTCATTAATGGGGTGGCAGGGAGCAGGGAAAAAAAAGCTCAAAACAAAAGTGTAATGCTAATGGAGGATGGGAAGTGAACAGGATTTTTCAGCAAGGATTTGTTTGCAGGGAGTAGGAAGAGCCCAGAAAATGCCTTTTAGAGCTTTTCTAGGACGCAGTTTTTGCCTCTCTTGTCAACTTTCATTTTCCTCTTGGCTTACGTGAATGATTTGAGCTGGGACTGTTGACTTCTTGAGTTGTGTTCCCTCTCTCTGCCCTGTCAATTGATTTCTTAGATTTTAAAAAAATAAATCTAAGGGAGGTGCTTGATGTTATCTATTGTTTGAAAATACTTAATTAGTTGCACTATAATTTTTTTATGTCTAGAAAGCACTGTTCTTTCAGGCTATTATGTGTAGCAATATAAAAGAAAACTCTCTTTCGGGAAAAATTTATTTTAAAAATGATGTTGAGTTTGTCACAAGGTATCGAATAACATTTTGTACACCCTGATACATGTACTAGGACTTCAGTCCAGAAGACATCGAAAAGTATATGCTTGCATGACTGTCAGCAGTTGGAGGGATGGACTTGGCAGCTGGAGTACTACTTTGGTTTCTCTAGTGTTAAATTCACTACACCCCCAAACACACATCAGGGTTTTCTTGAAGCTGGAATTACTCCATTAGGCTGTGAGTCATACTTGAACCCCGTTGCCTTGCAAGACGACATAGTGTGAGTGGTGGTTGAAGGGTGCGTGGGAACAGGTGACAGCCTGGATGTGCCTGGGGTGGGCAAGTGAACAGCTGAATGCAAATGAAATCACCTCTTCAGAAGAGCATAATTTGCACCCAAAGAGGAACAGGTCATTAAAGCGACAGGACTGGTGAGTGAAACACGCTCCTTAAATTCTCCATGTTGAGATCTAGAAGCCATTGTGCAAATTCAGGAGGAAAAGGGAAAAAAACCCAAACAACAAAACAAAAAACCCCAATCATTTACTGTCTCTCTACACATCTGCGGGCGCAGAGGCGTGTGACAGCAAACAGCTGCAAAGCTCTGGGTCAGAATGCTGGGTCGGTGTCCCTACCTTTGACTATGTTAGACTACGTAGATGTCTCCTTTTTCCAAACTAACGGTTAAGGCTTATGTAAGAGTATACTATAAATCTGCTTTTTTTGAGGGGCTAATGAAGTGTTTAGACTGTATGAAGTGATTACCTACATTAGAGATCTGGATCTGTATATAAATTATAAAGTGGATAAATTAACTAAGCAGAGACAAGAATGCATTGCTCCGGGAAAATTTCATAGAGATGTTCAACGGGATGAGAGAGCACAGAAGAAGGTCTTTGTGATGCAGCCTAAAGCCCAGCTGTGCCAGCTTGAGACCAGTCTCTTTGCAAATAGATGGTATGGGTTTTATGTTTGTGACAATGTAATTTTAAAATGACTCCCCCTACAAGACACCCTGTAGATTTTCCCCACAGGGTAAAAGGTAGAGATGAATTTAAGCTGCCTGATGATGGATTATTTGTCTTGCTTGAGTGCCTGGCTGTGCCCATGAGTTATGCGTTTCTACCACTTGCCATGGGAACAGCACAGAACTTAAATATCAGGAAAGGATGCTTCATATAGATACATTAGCATGATCGTTTCAGTCACTGCGTTCTTGTTTGAAATGAATTTTCTAATGGTAGGCTAAGAAATGCTTCTTACAGCGCTGTTTTGGGGAAAGCAGCAAAGATGATCAGAGGGATGGAGCACCTCTCCTATGAGGACAGGCTGAGAGAGTTGGGGCTGTTCAGCCTGCAGAAAAGGCGGCTCTGGGGAGATCTAATTGCGGCCTTCCAGTACCTGAAGGGGCCTACAGGAAAGGTGGTGAGGGACTGTTTGTCAGGGAGTGTAGTGACAGGACAAGGGGTAATGGGTCTAAGCTGAAGGAGGGTTGATTTAGATTAGATGTTAGGAAGAAATTCTTCCCTGTGAGGGTGGTGAGGCACTGGAACAGGTTGCCCAGAGAAGCTGTGGATGCCCCATCCCTGGAAGTGTTCAAGGCCAGGCTGGATGGGGCTTTGGGCAACCTGGTCTAGTGGAGGGTGTCCCTGCCCATGGCAGGGGGGTTGGAACTAGATGGTCTTTAAGGTCCCTTCCAACCATACCATTCTATGGTTCTATGAAATCTGCTTTTGCTTTGCTGGACTTCTGAGGTGCTGAGCACTTCTCTCTGCAATGGAGCAGCGAGCAACTTCCAGGGACGAGTCCCACCACCCTCAACTCCTGCTGACCCCTCTGGGGACTGGAGGTGTTCAATACCGTGCCCTGTAGGACTGCACTCTCTTCCATTAGGAAGGTGCAGTTATTAACTAATGTTTTGAGAGGAAAAAATCAGGAGGTTGAAGTCACTACCAGTCGGCAAGAGGTTTGCATACAAATCTTCTGCTTCCCTCAGGAACAATTAAACGAAATCAGTTATATTTGCATATAAAATAGCTTATCTTTTTCCTCATCTGAAAAATAGGTATTATGAGACTCTTTTTCCTCACAAGAATTCACATGAGGATTATTTAATTGGAAAGCTTAAATCTGTTATTTTAAAAACAAATATAAAATGAGATTTTGTATACATTTTTTAATAATATTCACAAAAGGGAACTTTAATAGCTTGGTAATCTGTAGAGAAGTTTTATTTAATACTTTAATGAATTTATAATGCTTCATGAAGTTATTTGTGCTCATTAATTTAAAAATAGCTTTACGTATTTTAAAGGAATCTTATTAACTGGTCTAGACATACGATAGAGAACTCCTAGTGCAGAAGCAAGGCCAGCTTTCCAAACTGTTTAAACTCCTCAGGATTTGTCAGGACTTCAATATACTTTTTTTGAATGTGTGTTTCCAGAGTACTTTTGTAAGTTAAGATTCCATTTTAAGTCTTGGGACAAAATAGCAATAAGTAAACCTCCTTAATTTCTTGGGGTAGGCTTTTTTTAATCCTAAAACCACCTGCAAATTATTTCATACCTGTTTCTGTGTTTCCTTAGCAGCCATAAGAGCAACTCTGTTCCACTTTACCTCACTTCGATTTGGGGGATAGGGTTTGAAATCTCTTTTTCATGGTGACTCCCAGGGCTGACTCCAGAGCTCCTGGGCCATTTCTACGTTAACGTGTAATTTAGTTCCGTGGGCTTTTTTACAGTTTGGTTAGTGGATCTGTGAGTGAGGAGCCATCACTGTTTACTAGATCAGGAACTTTCAGGACTAAATATGAGACCTGTTACTGAGAGTTAAACTCTATAGCTGAAATAGCAGCCAGTACCTAAAGGGGGGCTACAGGAAAGCTGGAGAGGGACTGTTTACAAGAACAATGGCCTTAAATAGAAAGAGGGTAGAATTATATTAGATATAAGGAAGAAATTCTTCACTGTGAGGGTGGTGAGGCACTGGAACAGGTTGCCCAGAGAAGCTGTGGATGCCCCATCCCTGGCAGTGTTCAAGGCCAGGCTGGATGGGGCTTTGGGCAACCTTGTCTAGTGGAGGGTGTCCCTGCCCATGGCAGGGGGGTTGGAACTAGATGATCTTTGAGATCCCTTCCAACCCAAACCATTCAATGGCTCTATACATCTGTGTGTTTTGTTATCCAGGTGGCATGAGGTTACTTTAAAGCACATTCATTACAACATGGGGTTTACCTGTGACCAGGAGGACTGCTGGGTAACTCAGTAGAGCTGGTGAGAGGTGCCAGGAAAACCTTGAAACCCAGGATTTTACCAGCCTGGTTGCGCCCCTGGCCGTAGGGTCCTGCTGGCCTCATCCCTGCCTGCTTCCCTGCATTATCTCCTCCTGGCACTATGAACAGCACCCAGCATTTTGCCAGCTCCCTGCTTACACACTGGGGTCCTGGCACTTCTCAAAGCCCTGCTCACAGCACGTCTCTGGCATCAAAGTGGGAGCAAACTAGATGCCCCAAGTTGCACTTTCTCAGAGTGCTGCTCTGAAACAGAGTCCTTTTATGCCTTCACTATTAAAACCAAAGTCTTAATGCTTTGCCCAAAGTATACTTTTTAGCATCACTATTTGACTTAAAAAGTTATAGTCCATATGTCAGCTGTGAAAGAACTTTTGAATATAGCCAACTGCTTTTTCTTTCCATGTGTGAAGTTATGGTACAGCTCTGCTTCCAGGCTTGGTAGGGTTTTTTACTTTTTTCATTGTAAAAACAGAGGAGAACTTGGAATTAGAAGTGAGGCTGGAGATATATTTTGTCCACGTCTTTACTTGCATCGAGTCTGACTTGTTATGAAAGCAATGGCTGCCTCTCCTCAAGAAATACTTCAGTACATGATTAATTCACTGTCTGCATAGATTTTTGATGCCTCTTTGCCATATGCGAATGACCTGCATATATATGTTTTTCAAATTTAAGCAAGAGTCCAACATTTGAAGCGTAGCTTGTGCGGAACTCAGCAGCACTAAGACCTGTAAGCCCTTTACTAGAAATGACTATTGCAGAGGGAGAATAAGGTCGAGGAACAGAGCAGCAGCACTAGCAGATCGATGCCTGAACTTTTGCTCAGAAAAGCTATACAGACATTACGGTTCTAGCTTCCAAAAGCCTGGCTTTTTATAAGGTTGTGCATAATGTGTTGTTCCTCCCTCTTAACTTTTATAAGGAAAGAAAAGTTACCCACACACTGTCTCAGAAATGCCTCTCTCTCTCAGCAATAATACTCCTAACTCATTGATTAGCTCCAATCAAATCTGATAGAAGGGTGGGAATGTCAAAGATTTCTGGATTCCAGGCCTGCCTGATAACCCTTCCCTGCGCAGACCTGAGGGTGTTGGCTTCATCTCACCAACGATGTTGGCAGGGGCCAGCTGGCCGACCAGCACAGCTCCAGCTCCAGCGGCACACGGCGTGTGCCTTTGCCTTCCCCGCAGGGGCAGCTGAGGACGTGGAGGGGAGCCGAGGTTACTGCAGGGGAGGAGGGAGGGCTGGGTGCGGAGCTGAGGAATCGTACTGTAGCTGCAAGAAATCAGTCTTCATTAGTCCTGCTGCAAAGACTTGGAGTCATTCTTCTCTGTCTCTCAGGAGACCATCTTAATCATCTGGGACAGGGGAGTTCAGTGTCTTTCTCCTGATTGTCCCTCCAGAGGCAGCTCCTTTTGCACTGGTAATCCGCTATTGAGTACAGCAACACCAGGAACGTGCTACAGAATATCAGGAGAATGCATCAGACGTAGCTGCTGTACTCCTTGCCACACTGAATATTGAAATGTTTTATACCCAGTTTCAAAAGGAAAAGGGCATTTCTTAGAGGATAAAAAGTTCAGCACTTGGGAGGAATAACTCTTCCCTCTTTTGAAGCTGTTGCTGTCTCTGCTTACACGTTGCAAGTCACATGCTTTGAAAATAAAAGGAGAAAAAAAAACCATCCTGAAAGTTTTAGGGTACGGGGAAATTCAGAAAGGTAACACAGTTCAGGGAAAAAAAAAATCTTTTTTTCTTCCACCCAGAAACAAAGCCTGAAACAATGCTAATGACATGTTTTGGATCAGTGTTGCAGGACAGCTTAGACTCATTGCTTTGGCAAACATTTGTGTACCCTGAGAAACACCCCAGGCATTGCTAATTCCTCCAGCACTGCAGATCATGGAAGAACGGTTCAGCAGGGAGTCCCTGCTAGACGCTACTCAACTTTCTGCTAATTTTTCTGCTTTGGTTTTGTCAAAACTGGGCTTTCTTTCAGGGATAATTTGATCCTTCAGAAATCAAGTGATCCCACCGAAACAGTATGTTGTTAGCATATTATCAGTCACCTTCAGATTTTGTCAGGTTTCTGCAAAATGCTCTTGTCAAGCCTGACAGACTTTTCATTCTCATTTGAAACTAATTAGGGCCTCTGCCTTACTTTGATTTTATAAAAGGCTGCGGCTGGGGAAAATTCAGTTACATTTACAGCCTTAGCCCAATGGAAAAATCTCTATATAATATAGTAGACATCTAGATGTAAAATACATAGTTTGCATAGTGTTTACATACGATATAGTGAGACATTTGCCATTTTTAAGATACAGCCAAGCACTTGCAGTGCTTTTTTGTGTGCAGATAAACTCATATTGATTCCAAGACAGTAGAACAGAATTAATATTCTGGTAATTATCTATTTCCAATTAAAATACCATTGTGCAATGAATAATAACAAAAAAGAGCCAAGACTTTCAAATGTTTGAGGTTGAGTGCCTTGAATTAATATTTATGAACCAAAAATAAATGTCCTGACTTCATAAGAGTGCTGTGCACTCAGCAGCATCTTCTGCAATCACAAAAAAATGGATGCAGCATAGAGTAATCTGGCTCTCTTCTGCATTTTAATTAAGGATAGGACTTGCCACCTTGTTAAGTGCACAAGGCTGCAGCACTTTGGTCAGGTGTGAGCGAGACGGAGTTTTCTTGGTTAATGACGACAATCTGCAGTAATAACTAGTTTTAAGAAGCAGATGTACTTAACACTTAGAAAAGCACTCAGCAGCTTCTCGTGAAATCCTAGCTTCTGAAATATGGACCACTTATTTAGCCTTTTTTTTTCTTTTTAGCTGTCAGTCCATGAAGGTGGCTTGTCTGGGTGTTAAGGCTTTGTTTTGAACTCTGTGGTGGTTTTGTCTGTCTGAAGATCATAGGAGTACAAAAGAACAAATTACTACCATCCATTTCCCTCAAAATAAGCTTGCTTAAGCTCTCCCAAGGGCTATGGAATATCTTTTTGCACTTGAAAGCAGTTGTTCTGTAAAAATAAACATGTTCTTCCCTCTGCATTTGCTGTCCGAACACCATCCTGGGAGCTTGCTTAACCATTGCATCTTTGGAAGTACAAGAGGAGAAGACACTGGTGGTGTTATGTGCTGCATCCGTATTTATTGTGCTGCACTCGTAAACAGTGTCGAGGCAGCATGGGATGCAACAGAGTAAATTGCAAGGAATTTGACCCTGCTCCCTGCCATTCCTGACCTTCCACAGAACACAGTGCTCTGATGCCTGTGAAGATGCTGAGAAGATGCTTGCACCAGTTGATAGATATTGAGGGCTGAAACATCAGCTTGTCTCTTTAGTGATGTCATCTGTAGCCCTTTTCTAATTGGGCTTTTGCAGGTATGTTCCTCAATGACATTCTCAACTTTATAAGAGCCTTTGAAAAACTGTCCAGCCTTAGCCATTTTCCTGTCGCAGCTGGAGGTGCTCCTTTTGTCAACAACAAGGTTAAAATTTCCTGTATCATTCTTCTGTGCATCCAGTTGCCTGTTCGCTGCTGGCCGTCCACCCAAGAATAACTTCCATAACTTCTTAGACTTGAGTGTTATGTTATCACAGGCCACCCAATAGAATTGTCCCATAATATATCTATTAGTGACTGATTAAAGTGGATTTCAAAACTAGCTAATCAAATAGCATTACCCTACTTTACACTCTTCAGAATGAGCGGTTAGAGAAAGTGCCAGGCAAGAATTAGGGCCCCCACTGGCCCCCTGTACAGTGTATCAGAGCTACCTCTTCCCTTGGACTCTGCAGCGCTGTCCAACGTAATCCCATGATGATGAGTTAAAGAAATATTTTAATATCCTGACAGGTGTGGTTTACATTTTTCACTTCCACTCTTAACTGTGGATGTCTACCAAGTAATAAAATAAATTTTTATATGAAAAGACGGGTCGTGGTATCAGCTGAAGTTAAATTGTGGGGGGTTTCTGCTAGTATAAATGGTTAATATATATCAACATTTCCTGGGTTTTAGTAATTATTCCCTGACTTTTATTGCATCTCAGCTTTGTTAAATAGCATTCTGCTTTGCACAGGAATTGCACAGCAAATTGAACCCAAGGGACATCTAATCTAACAGTCAGAAGGAAGCCAGTATCAGCTGTTTCAGTGGAAGGTGTAAAAATCATCCGTCGGTAGATATCGGGTAAAAACATGTCATGTCAGCTCATTGTATCTCATAGAGATTGGTTTACAGGCTTGCATATGGCATTTAAGTCGCTCCATTCGCTTGTGATAATTCTGTGAAATGTTTTTATCAATATACATATCCAATCCTCTATGGCAAAAATAAATTTCTGACTTCCTATGGTTTGACACTTCAGGGAGCATTTTGTCCCAGACAGGTGACCAGTGACCTTTTCTGAAAGGCACTTCTCTGTTTTCCTTGTTCAAAACTCTTTACTTCCTCTTTACATTCATTTCTCAGGTTGTCTGAAATAATAATTTAAAAAAGATGGGGAGTAACTTCTTGCACCCACCCAGTTGTCAGGAGTCAGCACAAATCAGTCCCTGGCATCCATGATGTGCCAGGGGGAGTTTTCAGAAAGCTGGGGAAGTTCAACGCTCCAGTGAAAATAACTCTGTGTTTCAGCATCTCTGTGCTTCTTAGTTGGTGCCAATTTGCAGGAATATAGATTTCTCTGCTGATTGCAAGAACAGGTTTTTGGTTGACTGAAGGGAAATATTCTTTAAAAGTCTCTCAAAATATTGCCAGGTTTAAAGTCTGATGAAAAACTTGATCTACTCCATTAATTGCTTTTCAGAACTGTATTTTCTTTCAGAGATGCTCTCCTTCCTCAGCTCTCTGCCCCTATACTTCCCCAGCTATTAAAACATATCTCTGGCTTACTAAAGCCAAATGAAAGTCTTCCATATCATAGGAGATTTCTGTTTGATTGGAAAACCTCTTCTATTTGCATTCTGGATGAGCAGCTGCTGATTGCAGGTGTTCTATGCACGCAGTATTACTTGCAGGTACCTGTGGTGAGCTGGTAGGAACATGTGTGGGAAATCAGCAGTAGACAGCTGCTTAAATCAGACTGTCAGAGAGGTGAAATGGCAATGGAGCCTTAAAACTCCTGAGGCTCCTGTTGAATTTGAGTGTAGTCTGCATGGCATGATGATTGGAAGAGCATTGCATGCTCCACTTTTTAGGTAGTATTTGAGCCTTGTCCTTCTTATACAGGAATTGTATAACCTGAAGTGGAATTAAACTATAAAGTTTAGCTGTGCAGTTGTAGTGGAAAAGTGAAGAAACATTTACAGTAGACTTCTCCTGCCATGGATGCAGGTATATATATATAGGCAGAATGCTGCTGGCTTTCTTGGCCACCTGGGCACACTGCTGGCTCATATTCACCTGGCTGTTGACCAACAAACCCAGGTCCTCTTCCACTGGGCAGCTTTCCAGCCGCTCTTCCCCAAGCCTGTAGCGTTGCCTGGGGTTGTTGTGACCCAAGTGCAGGACCCAGCACTGAGCCTTGTTGAACCTCATACAATTGGCCTCAGCCCATCAATCCGGCCTGTCCAGATCCCTCTGTAGAGCCTTCCTGCCCTCCAGCAGATCTACGCTCCCACCCAACTTGGTGTCATCTGCAAACTGACTGAGGGCGCACTCGATCCCCTCATCCAGATCATTGATAAAGATATTAAAGAGAACTGGCCCCAGTACTGAGCCCTGGGTAACACCGCTTGTGACAAGCTGCCAACTGGATGTAACTCCATTCACCACAACTCTTTGGGCTCGGCCATCCAGCCAGTTTTTTATGCAGAGAAGTGTACGCCTGTCTAAGCCATGAGCAGCCAGTTTCTCCAGGAGAATGCTGTGGGAAGTGGTGTTAAAGGCTTTACTAAAGTCCAGCTAGACAATGTTCACAGCCTTTCTCTCATCCATTAAGTGGGTTACCTTGCCATAGAAGGAGATCAGGTTGCTCAAGCAGGACCTGTCTTTCATAAACCCATGCCGACTGGGCCTGACAACCTGGTTGTCCTGTGCATGCTGCATGATGGCACTCAAGCTGATCTGCTCCATAACCTTCCCTGGCACCAAGGTCAGACTGACAGGCCTGTAGTTCCCTGGATCCTCCTTCTGGCCCTTCTCGTAGGTGGGTGTCACACTTGCTAACCTCCAGTCAACTAGGACCTCCCCATTTAGCCAGGACTGCTGATAAATGATGGAAAGTGGCTTGGTGAGCACTTTCCCCAGCTCCCTCAGTACCCTTGGGTGGATCCCATCCAGCACCATAGACTTGTCTGTGTCTAAATGGTGTAGCAGGTCACTAGCCATTTCCCCTTGGATTATGGGGGCTTCATTCTGCTCCCCATCCCTGTCTTCCAGCTCAGGGGGCTGGGTACCCAGAGAACAACTGGTCTTACTGCTAAAGACTGAGGCAAGGAAGGCGTTAAGTACCTCAGCCTTTTCCTCATTCTTTGTCACTATGTTTTCCCCCACATCCGATAAAGGATGGAGATTCTCCTTAGCCCTCTTGCTGTTAATGTATTTACAGAAACATTTTTTTATTTCCTTTGATGGCAGTATCCAGATTAAGTTCTAGTTGGGCTTTGGGCCTTGTAATTTTCTCCCTGCATAACCTCCTGACATCCTTGTAGTCCTCCTGAGTTGCCTGCCCCTTCTTCCAAAGGTCATAAACTCCCTTTTTTCTTTTTTTTTTTTTTTTTTTCCCCCCTCCTGACTTCTAGCCAAAGCTCTCTGTTCAGCCAGGCTGGTCCTCTTCCCCAACACCTCTTCTTTCAGCACATGGGGATGGCCTGCTCCTGCGCCTTTAAGATTTCCCTCTTGAAGAACGTCCAGCCTTCTTCCCACTGTTGTCTGCTCATCTCAGCCACAGTGCACCTTCACACAGGCTTTGGTTTAATGGGAAGACCTTACCTCAAGGACTGCAGTTCGGCACCTGTAGCTTGATGGTGTATGACTTTCCTTCATGTCTGTCTTAAACACCTCCAAGCCTCATTCTCCTATTTTTGTGACATTGGCTTCTGCAGCCCTTGAAAAAAAGGCAGAGGAGGAGAGGGATCTGTACCCTGAGTCAGATTGATACATCGATGCTGTGAACTGGAGAAGGCAATGACCAGTGTTCCTGTGAAAATCTGTGGTTTAACAGCATGTAGTGCTCCAATCAAATTTGGGGGCATGAACCAAAAACACGGAGGAAAACTTCTAGAAAGTGGTAGGAACTGAATTTCACTGCTCAGGCCTCACTACCTCCTAGCTTATGCCGCACGTAAATGTATCACAAACTGTGACATGGATCCATGCAGTGTACTGGCGTGTTCAGCTATTCCAGCTTGATAGAATTATGTGACTTTTTTCTATGCCTGCACAATATTACTTAAATTAGAAGTTCAGCTGGATTTCATCACCAGCGGCCAAGTGGAGGTATACTATAATCCAATCTTCACTTATAGCTTAACCATACAGTCAACAAAAAAAACCACAAAATTTTGGCAGAAAGCCAAAAAGTGTCTTTTGTGTCAAGCCAGCACTGATTAATTTGTTGATCTCTTTCTGTTCAGTTCTTTATAAGTAAGTGTATGATTCTGTAAGTAGCTGAGACCTTACCCTGGGACCACACCGTGCTGTTGATATTCCTGCACAGAGACTGTGCCTATACCCGTCCTTACAGAGCTGCACCGCGGCTGGGTGATCGGTCTTCTGCAGCTGGTGTCTCTGTTCAGTGAACTGTGACAGTACCAGACCTGGTGTCTGCATAACTGGTGGGTTTTATGCTGTCTATGTACCTATGACAAACACAGACCGTGAGCTAGACACTGCTTAACATTGTCCTACTTTCTTCTCATCAGTGGAAAAGTTTCGTTCACAAAAAAAGAATAACCAACTCAAAAAAACCCCAACAAACAAACAAATAAAACCCCCAAAACAAAATAACAAAAACCCCCAAGCCACATATATTAATATTTTTGGGGGGGAAATTGAAGAAATGTTAGTATTTATTAGACAGAGGCATAATGGGAAAGCCTAGGCACTGATACAACCGTTCATGCTACATTCACAGAGAGATAAGATGGACTGGAGCCCCTATAAGCATTGGAAATACTGTTTTGGTGCTGAGTATTTAGGCTTTCTGAAAACATACTTTTGCTCAGGGTATTTCTTTAAATTAAAAATCTTCAAAAAACAAACCATTATCTCTTAAAAAACCCTAAAGCTATAAGCCCTGCTTTCTCTTACACAAAAGAAATATTAGGTTTGACTGACTATTTTCCATTGAAACTAGTTTATCTATCTTAGATTTTCTCCAGGATATAAAAAGAGCATTTTCCTCTGCGTGCTCTCTCCTTGCACCTCATCCCTAGGCTGTAGTCATTCTTCAAGAGATAACATCCTGCCCAGGTTTCTAGGCTGCCAGGATAACTACATTGGTTAGTGAAAATCATCACTGAGGGCTAATGTCACTTCCAGTTTAGGTGTTTCCCAGTAAAATGCATTTTGCTTTCATAATGTGATTGAGCACCTTTTGATGTTGGTTTTTTTTTCAAGTACAGACTATTCTGATGCATCTGGTTGATGTGAAAGTAACATGGAGAACCTGCAGTTGAGCCATGGATGTTCAGTGTGTTGGCTCAGTCAGGAAAAGTGGTTAAAATAATGTGGCCGATGGCACAATTTTTCTGGTTGTGTTAATCACGAGGGAGACTGCAGCTTGAATGCGGAGTCCCATGGGAAAACCTCCCCCGTGGGAGCTATTCACATTGGCCTCGTTACCGAAACCAGTGTCCTGTGAAACAATGGCCTTGGATAAACACAACACAGTCTCATTGGGCACGACCATTACGCAACTTTGTGTGCTGTAACTTGCACCTATGTGATGTAAATACTATGTACTAAGTCTGAATAGTGGTGGTTTATGTCTGTTTTGTGGGGGATTGCTGACCAAAAGGAGCAGTAGAGGACCAAGCAGAGGCCGTCTCTCATTTTGACAGAAACTTCTTAGTGCTGCCATATTTCCAGCAGTTGAACTGGGAGTTTCTTTCATTGCACTCAATTTCAAATTCTTCCTTGTCCTTGTAGAGGAGACTTCTTAATCAGAGGTTCAGTCTCAACATGCCCTCCTCCCTCCCACCCAAAAAAAACCCCCCAACAACCCAAAACCCAAACAAAAACAAAACCAAAAAACCCCAAACCAAAAAAAACCCAAAAGAAACAACGTACTAGTGCGGTGTATCAGGGAAACCATGAACCATTGGTCAATGTATCCAAATTGTGCTTAGAAGGTCATCAACGTGTATTGATATTAGTTACAGCAAGCGATCTGGAAGGGTAACGGCATGTACTGGACAAGACACCTCAGTCATTGTCATTGTCAAGTGCTTTTGTTGGTACCATGGCAAAGGAGAGTGTTCAGATGGACTACAAGGAGGGTAACACAGAAGCATTAAGGAAGTGGATCAGAATGAAGAGAAAGCATGAAAGGACTTGTTTGAAAATCCACTTTGGAAAACCAGGTTGGCATCATCAGTTGATTCAGGGAGGTCCAGCCCTTGCTGCTGCTTGAGGTGACAGGATGTGTTGTGGCAGGAGGGAAGGGCCTTTTGGAGTAAATCCAGAAGTGCGTGTGTCTGAGGCAGCAGTGGCCACTGAAAGGGTGGAAAGGTGTCACATAGTCACAGAAACTGGCAGGAAGACTGTCTGTGTTTTGTCTTCCCAGGTAGATCTGGACTGGCAAGATAGCAATTGCTATGGCCAAAGAAAAGGATGTTGCAGTAATTGATACCAAGAGATTTATCTTTGTGGTTCTTAGATACAAAACCCCAAGATGTATCATTCATATACATATATACACACACACATATATACACAGACGCACATACACAGTCTAAAGGAACTGACCTTGGCTAAATCAAAAATTTGCAAATCTGAGAGCTGGGGAAAAATAGGAGGAGTTATGTGGGTTGTTTGGGTTTGTTTTATTTTTTACAAAGGATGTCTAATGAGGCATCATCCAGTGGAAAGGAATTGAAATGGAAGATTATCCATCATGGAGGGATTAGTCCTGCCCAGGCAGAGTGTCCATAAGATGCTCATAAAAAGACAGGAAAGAAGCCATGCCAAGACTGCAGCATCTTAATTGCCTGTCTTGCTCCTCCTACATGGAGCAGCTCAAACTACAAAATCCCACTGCACTTTGGAGCGGAACGTTGCTATTTTCAACCCTCACTGTGCAAGGCTGGATATCACACTTGCCTCGGGTTAGACAGGATGGTGCTCAGACAGTTGGTAGTGAAGGCTTCAGGCAGCTTTAGGGCTCTCATGCTTTGTGAGTCACTACTAAGGGCTATAAATAGGAAATAATATAAAGTATATGATCCTTATGAACCACATGGTGTGAGGATAGTATGACTCAGTCCAATCACCCCATCCCCATTTCTATCATTTATTTTATCACTATATGATACTTAAGTACTGAAATACTGGGGACAAGCTGGTGTCTGTTGCATTAATGAGATGTTTCTTAGTTCTTATTTCTCAATATACATTATTTATAATGCATTGCAACGAGTGGGAAAAGGCTAGACTGAAATGGCTGGTATAAAAATATGATAAAAATTAAAGTCAAGGTAAGATGGCAGGAGAGAAAAATAGGTGAGGAGTAGGGAAAGTTCATGCTACAGGTACATTGAGATTTTAAGTGAAACTGGAATTCCTGATTAGGAAAGAAAAGGGGAGTGAAATGCATCTCATTTCCATGTTCACAGCTGTGGATCTCTATTCAGTGACATCTCTTAATCAAGGAGGAGGTGAAAAAAAGTATAGCAGGTTACAGGATGTTTGCATCTTGACGAAGCTGGGGTGCAAAGAGTGGGAGGTGACTGATGTGAAGGGACAGTCCTACACAGCAAAGCCCAGGGAGTGCAGGGATCCATCCTGCAGCAGAACTGGGTGATGTCAGTCATTGAGCAGGACTAAGTTTGAGACAGAGTTTCAATAATATGGTCTGTACTTTTCCCTCCCCCCCTTTTCCCCCCCTTTCCCCCCCCTTTTCCCCCCCTTTTTCCTTCTCCTTGTCTCTGTAGTTCTTTGCTGTTTTATAATCAAATGCCTAGCCTTGTATTTTGCTAGATTAAACATCCTGTGTGTGATGTCTGCTAGTAAACCTCATTTCAAAGGTCCTGAGAAGATATTTGGAAGGGTGCAGGTATCCATTGAAGTGTCTTGCATGCCAGGGGTGCACTGGACACCCTTTATACCATCCTGACTAAAGATGACAGTGCCTGGTTAGAGGGAGGTGTTCATGGAGAAGCCTAAGTAGACTCAGAATTAAGAGCCAGAAGCACTGAGCTATGTTTCACTATGTTGTCTTACGAATCAGTGTCTTACAGGTGACCATGAATATGGGGTGCAAGTAGAAGAAACTTCAGATACCAAACAAAAGGGATTCCCACAAAAAATTGCTTTCCACTGCTCTTCCAAAAGGTGTTCTCAGCTGGATGAAAAGGTGAAAGGCATGAAGGAGGGTGTGATTTGGCCTTTGCCAGCAGAGAAGGTCGTGGCTCGGGAGGGAAGGAAGCTAAACCTGAATTCATGCAGAGATTGGATTGAAATTTCGCTAACTGGCAAATTCTGAATTTTCCTAGGAAAGGTCAAGATAGTTTAGCGGGAAAAAAAAAAAAAAGCTGCTTCCAAATCCTGACAATTTACTTTCTTTTCCCCAACTGGGAATAACTGAACTGCCTGGATAAGTTTAACCTGGTGCAGTGCCAATAAAATAAGCAGTTACCCTAGGACAAGTTCATCCTTGGTGTGACTACTCGCTGAGCTGCTTTTGCACCAGGGATTGGATTTATTCAGCCTTCCTTTAAGTTACTTTTCTGGACTATAACAAGCTCTTATCTGAGACATCTGGATAAAATAATAATTTTAATTCAAAAATAGTAATAAAGTAGATATTTCAGATACTTCACTTGCAAATAATTCATTGCACTGAATTAGTTTTCTCTAATCAATTAGGAGTCTGCCAGGTACCAGCAAATGTTAATTTAACAGCAGGAACAATTTTATGTATTTTTAGAGAGGATAAGAGAGTAGAACCAATTTCTTTAAAATTACTCCTCCAACCCACAGGGCCCTGGCTGAATATTTCCCTCCAGCGACAGACGGGCTTTTGTTCACCAGCCTTCCTGTTTGGATCAAGGATATATTGACTTAGCGTTACTCTGAGCCTAATTATTTCATTTGCTGGTGGAGTGCCATGAGTATTTACTCTTGTGAGCAAAATATACAGTCATATGATTTATGTACCTCAAGGACAAAGCCAAGATCTGCACAGACAAACATGAGTGCCTACAATTTCTACATCTAGAGCTGACGTGGTTTTAGCAGGATGGTGTAGACCCCTTTCACAATCAGTACAGAGTCACAGAGGAGCAGAGGGATCCAGAACACCCATGTGGTGATCTGAGCCCTGTTATAGGCATATTGTTTTTGCAGTTCTTGATAGATGCTGCTTGTCAGTATTTAATGGATGATTCTTTGGTCTAACCCAATTTGTTCTTACAAGCTCAGGTCTGCCTACAGCTAGCTAGCAGAAAGCAGTAGATACAAATCGTGTCTGAACTCTCACTCCTCTCTGGCATTTGGATACTTTCACCCATGCAGAATACAAATACAAGCAACGCCTTGCCAGTCTGTGTCACTTCTGGTGATGGAGTTGGGGCTCATCACCTTTTGCTTGATTAATTTGGAGTCTAAAACCCTTACCTGAGGGGAAGGTTGCAGCTCTGCCGGATGACCAGGCTGCAGGCTGGGTTTGTGCAGTGACACCCACCTTCAGCCTCTACTGCCAGACCTGGTAACTGCGCCTGGGAACGCAGAGGGGAGCAGCAGGGGAAGCCTGGGTAGCAAGACAGTCGCTGCTGACTTAACCAAAGCCTCTGAAGGCTTATGCAGACAAATCTATAACTAGGATGTCTTGTGTCAGTGTGCTGTGTTTTGTCATGATGCTATCAGAACCAATGGTTAAGGGTTCACCTTTCAGCGTCCAAATGCTGAAATCTAAAATCCGTTGTGACTTCATGAAAAATGAAAACCATTGCTCACAGTTCCCTCTGCCCGTTATTGGGTGCATGCTGGAGGCAATGAGATTGGATGCTGGAAACCACAAAACGCACCTCTGACTCTTCCAGCTGCACTGCCAAGGGCTTTGGTTTTCTGTACCTGGGTGTTCAGGCCAAGGTCCTGCTCCAGCTGCACGTTGGTGGAAAGCGTGTCAGTCCAAGCAACGTGCGTTGACAGCACAGCAGGGAAATCACAAGACAAACGACTCTGCCTGGGCACCCCCCGTCACAGAATGCCGTAGTCAACAAACAGCAAGGCCACGTGGAGGCTGGCAAAGCCCGTGCAGCATTTAGTAGATTAAAGCAACATGTCTCAAAAGAAAAAGGCATTTGACCTCAGGCAAAAGCAAATATGTGCCATGCAATTGTCATTACTGCTTTTCTGTATGATTGCAGAAACTTGACCAGCTTGGAGGTGTCACATTTAGTGCCCTAATTGGTTCCACATTTCAGTGGGTAAAATCTCAAATACTCATGTTTTGCATAGTTCAAGAATTCTCCTAATCTGCTTCCACTAACTCTACGTTGGTTTTACTATCTAGTGTGTGTTTTGGTCTGCACAGCTGGCTGTCTTGGGCCATCATTAAGGGGAACGACTGAGGTGCAGCCCTCTGAAGTGATACCGGCTATGCCTAAGGCAAAGGCAAATCTGTTTCCGTCCATGGGAAACTTCTTCAAAACCTCTCAGGGAAAAGGGCTTTTGTTTTAAGTTGAACCACAAAGACATTTCTGAAAATGCATTATTCTAATAGCTCCTCATACTTAAGAAATAGCTATACAAGCTAATTATAGTACTACATTGTATTTAGTGCCAAACGCATGCTAAGTACTGTACAAAACCCCAAAACAACGACAGCCCCTCGTCTGATCCAAAGCCCTTGTATAGCAAACTTCTTGTTAACCATACACACATTTTCTCACTAATCTAACTGAAACAACTTGCAGGCGTGAAGTTGAAGCATAAGCAGGAGTGTTTTGCAGTTCAGGGCCTGAGGGATTTTTTAGGGCATGAACCAAGGCCCATGGAAGTCAGCTGGAGGCTCCAACCAACTAACAGATTTTAGAGGTCAGGCTGTAAAGACAGTAAATTAGTGCACAGATGCATATCCAAAAATGATCTTGAAACTGTGTGTGATAACTGACATCAGTACAAGTTTGAAACCAAGTATCTCATGAGGGTGAAAAAACAGGCTGTCCAACCGCTGGATGGTCCTTGCGGGTAAAAAGTGTATTCTTCTATCCAACGTGCCTCTGGTCTCTCATTTTACCACTATGTGAAGAGCCTGCTTTTATAACAAGAATTTTTTAACATTACCAGGGGCTTGTCAAACTTCTATACTTACTAATTTATTTTTACAAATTGAGTCTCATTTTTCATTGGGGCTTCGTGAATTAAATTGTGCAACAATATTTTGTGTCTGTATTTTGAGATCTTCTGAAAAGCAAAAACCAGTTCTGTTAAAAATGTGAATAATTGTAAGAGTTGTTGAAGCTTCAGCTTTCAATAATTTCAGCTACAATTAAAATAATTAGTGTGCAATTTACTTCATGAAAATGCATAACAGAAATGCTAAAAGAACATACCAAATTAAAATGTACATGTTTTAGGATTCATAAAGCTTTCAGTCAGGATCTCAAAGGATCTTATAGTTCCACTGTTTTTTAAATAAGCATATTATGCAGAACTGCCAGACTTCTGGGCCTTTTCCACTGCAAATATTAAGGATTCTCTACAAGCTTATGAAAATCTCTGCAGATAAACACCTGAAGAAAATTTGCTCTTGATACTGTTGGTGGAATATTCTTTCCTATAGCACATCATTCTCCAATGCTTAGTCTAGCCTAGTTGTAAAATAAGGCTATACAATAACTTAATGATTTAAGCAAGAGAATGCATCTTGCTGCTCAGAAATTGTTTTCCTATTACAATGAGCTAACTTTTTTGTGGCACCAACTTTTGTCTGCAAAATTCAATGAGCTATAATATGCAGATACAAAATGATCACTTCCAAAATGACTTGGGGGTGGAGTTTGGAGGAGGATGGAGCCGTGGCCAGCAGAACACTGTGCTGGTTCAGGGCAGTGGTAGTAACGCAGCTTTTCTGTCCTCTGCCTTCATATGCTGCTGCATAGTGGATGGAAAAGTCTCTGCAAACTTGCCCGTCACGAGTGGAGCAGTACTCACAGCTTTTAAATACCGGGCAGAAAGACATAGGAAGCTTCTTAGTAATACTAATGCCGACCTTTCCTGCTGGATAAGATATTCCATTACCTGGAAAAACGAAACAAGACTTTTGCTTGGGGTGACAGACAGCGCTCTGCAAGGCACTGAAGATGAAACTGCTTGTTCCCAGTGTCATGCTCTGGGATGCTCTTCCCTGTGTGGCCCTTCCTTCATGCCGAGTTCATTTATTTCTGTGATTCGTTTATTTGATGTGTTACATATAACCACAAAGTGGTTGGTTTAGGTTCTTTGGGGTTTTTTTATGTTTGGGGTTGTTTGGTTTGTTTTTTTTTAAAAAAGAAAAAAAAAGAGAGAGATAAAAAGAAGTGGAGGTGAGTGTGTCTTGGCTCCCTGTCCGGCTCTCCTGTCTCTCCCGGCGGTGGGAGCAACCTGCCAGGCGGTTTCTCCTCCACTGAACGAGTCCCTGTAGTGGTGCCATCCCGAGCGTCTCACTCCCGCATTCCCAAATCAGGGAGGAGCAAATGCAAATCACACCGTACAAATACTTTAATGCAGTCTGTCAGTGAAAAGTACTATAACTTTGTGAAATGCAGATGTGTTTGGTCTAATTAGCACCACGCTTGTGGAAAATTGGGTACCAGGGCAATTCCAGTGCCTTCAGTTTAACAGGTTGAAACTGTTTCCAGTGACAGCTGAGCAAGGTCCTCAGTCTTCATGCAAACATGAAACAAGCTAAAGATATGATTTTTTTTTCAACACGCCAAATGTTCTCTTCAGCTCTTCTCAGAAAGATATTTGAGGCAGTTTATTTTGAGCAAATTAATTATGTTTCTGTGGTGACCTTGTGAGGGACAACTTCAGTATTATTAGTGTGCATACTGCAAATGGGAAGTTCAAGTTGGGGTGTAGTGTTCAAAGATAGGCTTGAGAAAATAAATGATATTTCTGCTTTCTTGAAGCCATAAAATGTTGGGAAGAAAATAACAGTGAAAGGTTGGAAGTGAAATGGAAACATCGTTGAAAGTGAAATTAAAGAACTGAGAAATGCAGGGATGGTCTTTGAAGCAAACACACCTGCATGTGAAATGCTCAATACAGCATTGCTTTCATTTTAATTCTTAGTGGGTTTGATTTTTTGTGGGGGTTTGTCGGGTTTTTTTGTTGATTTTTTTTTTTTTTTTTAAGCCATGTAGTTAGGTAAATAGGGGAAACCACATTTATTTAGCTTTTGGGGTTCAGGGCAATCGGAGTAGATCTGCAGAATGTTTTGGTTGACTCAACCTCTGAGTGCTGAAACAGAGCATGCAAAGGTGGCAGAAATCAGGCAGCAACCTATAAGACAGGGAACAGATGATGACCAAGCGCAGGCTGTACTAACCATGGCCAGAAGCAGCCCTAGCACTGCTGCACATGCTGATGGGAAAGGGGATATCGCTTACTGCCCAGTAAATCCAGGTCTGGTTGAAAGGGGTGTACTGGGAGGGCAAGGCACTGCTGCCACAGCACAGTCAGAGCTTTCCTGAAAATCAGGTGGGCAGGAATGGTGTAGCTACAGGTCAGTATCAGTAATCAGTGTTTGTTCACTTCCCATTTGAGCCAGATATGGCTTATCCATTCCCTGTTGCTCCACCTGGGTCCCTGGGCACCTGAGTTGATGTGCTTTATTTCCTGTTTCCCAATTGCCAGCGAGCCACTGGATGAGAGCACCTGATATTTCTCTTTGGTTAAGCACTTATTTGGTCAAAATTCAGCTTTATCTGGGAATACAACATTAACTCTGTTAGTCTTAGGAATCCAGAGATTCACGTGAAGAAATCAAATTAATTTCTGTTCTTCCACCAGGTTATCAGTCAAGGTATTGGAAGAGGAATGGTATAATTTATCATTTTTTTCCTAATACCTTGAGGTTAGATGAGATTAAATATACTGTAATACTGCACCCTCATGCAATGCTCTGCAAAGATACCTGACCAAAGTCTGATGACTGACAAGTCAGTGAAACTGCATGTAGGTCCTTCCCTGGTCCTTGAAGCAGCCGAGCTGTGTTGGCCTGGTGAGGTGTCTCTGCTGCTTTTGGGCTGGAAATTCAGTTTCCAACCAGAGTCCAGAGCCAGCACAGCTCCTCCTACCAGGGTCTGTACCACAGGCTGCAAATGCGCTTGGACCCACTGTGAAACAGTCTGTACGTCTGCTCTGGGGTATTGCTCTTAAGAGATGTGATGGATGAAATCTTCAAGGGCACCAGCTGAATCCTACTATTAAACTCAATAACAGGGAAACACAGACTGCAAAGTTTCCTGTAATAAATCTGTGCATGGAGACTTACCAACAGCTGCTTTGGTAGAGTTACAGGTGCTTTGGGTATCACAATTTTGCATTTCTCAATGGAGCGTTTGAATATTGAAGGTGTCATCAAAATTTCCTTGACTTTGAGTTTTAATAGATTTTTTTTTTTAAAGGATGTATTGCTTTCAAGAGAAACAGACTCTATTTGGTAAGCTTTGAAAAGTAACAGGCTGGACTAATAATAAAAATAAGATGTGGGTTTGCAAATTATTCTTTTTATTTCAAAACATAAAGCAGAGAGCATGACTGCCTGATATTTGTGTTTATGCCTCTGCATGCGAAGTGTGCTGACCAGGGAGGGAAGGTTTGTGCTCTGGAATCAATACTGAACACTGAAGTAGCTTTTAGATGCTCGGCTCCTGCTGTGCTTGGTCTAATTTGCAGTTTGTTGAAATCCCATTTTAAATGCTGCTGGAGGAGTCTGCTTTATCTCAGCGAGAAATCTAGGGGAGTTGGTAGTTGAAAATAATGGATCATCAGGAAATAAATGTAGGGATAATGTATGCAGGGAAAACTTCAGCCATGAAACTTGTTTTGGAGGAGAGCAAGCCCACATCTCTGCTCTTTTTTTACCGTTAGAAACGAAATCATCCAACCAGTGTGGGGAATGATTGGGTGTAATGGTTGCATTGGGGTCTTGTGGCTGAAATCCCAGAAAGACTTACTTACTTCATTAATTTGATCTAGCTGACAGGGATAAACATTCACGCTTGAGCTTTCAGAAGAAGTGATCATTTGGGAGAAAGTCCCGCTGCTCCTGAGCTCTCCCCCGCACGCTGGGTTTCGCCTTTTGCAGCCTTTTGAGAAGGGTCTCTGCAAAGCCGGCCCGGTTTAGCTGTATATGCTCTGTCTAACTATAAAACATTCCTAATCCCTGCCAAAAAAGCACAGCAGTTACTGTGTGTTACTTTGGCAAACTGATGCTTGCAGCAAAAGACATGTGAATGTTGGGCAGGAGTCCCAGAGGGCAAGAAAGAGCCCTCTACCTTCAGAGAGGAGAACGTTTTGGTCGGTGAAACTTCCTCTCACCCCACTCTTTGGCAGCCCCGTTTTATAGTGAGCCAGCAAAGACCATGGTAACTTGTCAGCAAGTTAAATGGAGAAATGAAAGGAGAACTTAAAAAGCTCATGCAGCCTGACTCTATTCATTGCTATAGCAATAATTCCCCATGAAAGTGGTGCAAAGAAATGTTTTAAATGATAATGCACTTTTAAAATGCAATACTGCTAGCAAAAACCTCTCATTGTAACCCATGGATCTGTGAAGTCCTTTAATGACATTAATAAGGTTCTTTGCCTTCCTGAAGGAATTCTCAAGTGGTTGGGAACGAATTTAGCAACTCCTACCTGGCAGTTGCAGGCGAGAATCTAGATGCACGAGTGCTTAAAGAATAGAAGCTTTAAGAACAGGTCGTACCTTGATACGAGCGAGTCCTCTGCCTTCTCTTACTGCTTCAGACTTCCAGAGCCCCCAGGGCAGTTAGAGACGCAAACACAACTAAAGTTGCTGGCTGTCCTTTAGATGGTAAGTCCTTTTTACAGTCCATACCACAGTGTTAGGGTAGGAGAAACTTTCCCACGAGACATGTCCCGGCCAGAGCTGTCATATGTCAGGGGCAGGATATAAAACAGGGTTTTCCTGAAATACATTTTTTGCTATCCGCAGGGTGCAGCTCCCTTCCTACAGTAGCCAGTGCCTTACCGATCTTCTCTATTTCTCTGTAAAGAGAGGAGGTGAGAGCTCTTCCCTTCCTTGTAAGGGCACTGGGGAGGTTACAGGCTGTGAGGTCCTTGCGTATGGCACAGGGCGATGGTGAATAGCGGAGGTTCTGCTGGAGTATCTCCCTCTGGCCCATCCAGAAAGAGTCCCTGGAGGTGCAGAGGACTACCTGCCTCTCCTCTGCATCTGCAAGGCTGTAGTCCTTTTACACATTACATTTTTGTTCTTCTACACACTTGAAAAACACAGTCCAAGGAATCAGTGGCTTATTTGGCTTGTAAATATTTTTTCTGTGCTATTCGCTGAGGTGTTAACTATGCCTTCTGTGATTGCGTGCCTGGCAACTAGCAATATTATTTTAATTAAATGCCTTTTGACTGGGAGAATTCAGCTACTTTGTAAAAGGAAAAATATGAAGCAGCTCTGTTGTATGCTGGTATTTTAGTACTATCCCGCTTTTTCTAAAGTAATTAAATAGACACTGAGAAAGCATTTAATTTTAAAGTACATTCATTTGTCTTAAGGCTTTAGAGTAGCCTTATTACTGCACCTGCTTCAGCGGAACAAATGGAAAATTCTGTTCTACTCAGCCCAGATTGAGCTAGTTTTATATTTAGGTATATTTTGCCTATCGATATGTGAATGCGATTGGGATTTTGCTGTAAGAGGAAAAAACTAGGGCTATTACCTCCTGCACAGAACACAATAGAAAAAAAAAATGGTTTTAATTTCTGTGGCCAAACTAAAAGAGAATTGGGAGAATAATTCACTTTGGTTTAAAAGTTAGAGGTTTGGGTTTTTTTCTTCTTTTCAAAATAGGAAAAAATGTGGTTGGCCAAGTAAAAGTTTAGTTCCCTTGAAAAAAATGCTTGTTTTATTTTATGGAAATTCTTGTTATTACTTCTTAATAAAGCTACATGTTAGAATCATTTTGAAAGTAAATGTTGAAAAGGTACTTGGATTTTTCCTGAATTTTCCTTTTGAGCTGAAACTAATTGCTTAATCTAATCCACATGTTCAAACCATTTCGTTCCTCTTGACTCAGGATTTCTCAGTGAAGGAGCTGTCTGGGGAAAAGCCTTCCCGAGCCCCAAGAAAACGTGAATTCTGAGGGTAAATGCATGGGTGGGACTTGCCAGGAAGGACCACGTGTCCCCCTAGGGCACGGCGCAGAGTGGAGGTCCCATGACACGGGGCCTGGGGGAAGAAATCTGGAGGCAGGCGGGTGGTTTTCTTGAAGCCAGTGAGATCCAATATTATAGGATAGGATATCCTATATAATATGATTCTTAGAATCCTATATAATAGGATATGATATATAATAAAAATCACAATAATAATAGGATATTTACTATAATATAGGATATAATAATAATAGGATAATTCCTTTAATATAAAATGTCCTATAATATCGGATATCTGATATCAGGATGCTCCCACCCTGGGGAATCTGAAGCTATGGATTGCAGGGTAATGAAATAATTATTTCCAGGCCTCTGGTAGCTTGTCATCATCTCTGTCTTGTCACTGTCACTACTAGGATTTACAAGGACTATGAGAGAGAGAGAGAGCAAGTGCAACATCTGAATCAGCTCAGACACAGCGACGTGATCTAGCCAGAAAGAGCAAAGCTAAAGGCCACCTGTACCCATCTGCATGTTCAACTGTTCAGGTTTTCACCTACATGAGTCATTGGCTTTTTCAAACTTCAGACTGAGTAAAGCAAAATCTTGAAATGAACTACCAGTTCAATCAAACCAGTTTCTCGAATGAGGGCAATATTATTCCTAAATGGACAAAAGAAATGTCTCAGCATTAGCAGGGATGGGTTTCTGTGAAGTGAGGGTGAGGAGAGAGGTAGCAGAAAAATTGTCAGTTGAGCACCAAAGTGAATTATCTGTATTTTGTCAGAATAGCCAGCATCATGCAGAAGCCCCTTCCTCTCACTGATCATCAGTCCACGGGGTGAAAGCCCGACAGCAGCTGTACACTTGGCAGGACTGGAGATGGCATTCCAGCTGGAAAAGGTTATCATTCTCATTCATGAATGGGATCATTACCCACTGCAGTCTCAGATAGACTTTCTCCCTGCTGCAGAATCATTTAAAGATGAGAGAGGAAAGCGCAAGCATGAAAACCCATTATAATATATAGCTGCACTAAGCCTTCCAGTAACGGAAAGTACATGCTGTATCTCGCTGATGTCCAACACTGGCTTGGGGTCCATAGCAGCTCCTAGCAGCCTCTGCTACAGCGGTATCAGCAAGAGACACTCCACTGCGATGTTGTAGCTGTGTCAACTGACATCCACCTTCTTGCAGCTGTGGGGCTGAACATGGCTGCAGGGAGGAGAGAGGGACTCTGGTTCAGTGCATACCCAGAGATCTGTCGCCATGGCTCCTCGGGCATCTTCTCAATCTCCATGAGTGATGCAAGCCTTGAGTGGGACGAGCCCCTTCCCTTCATGGAAGGACTTTCACCGTAAGGTGTAATTTACACCTGTAAGCCAAGGGAAGGGAATCTCAAACCCTGTACTCTTTTGTTTAGCAGTCAGACCTCAGCCAAAGCCATGAGATTTACATACCTTGCCCCCCAAATTGCTCTCAAGCTCAGGGTCACTGTCCATCAAGGATACCTTTAGGGAAGCCACCAGCCATTCTTCGTGTGCCTGAGCAGTCTTGGCAGTTGTTCTTGTGATTTTTAGTGGTTTAATACAGCAGCAGGAGAGGCCAGATGGGCTGTTTGTGGAATGCATGTAATACTTTTAATCTGTACTGGAAATGGGAATACTGGATGAGCTGCTTAAGATAGATGTATAGATACTTTCTATTAAGTACGTAGTCAGTCTTTATAAGTATGGGATACAGTGTTCATATTTCTAGCCATCGAATTCATCTGTACAATGAATGAAATTTAAATGGATAATGAAAAGTCCTCTGTTCTACCTTAAACTGGCACATAATTTTACCTGTCAACAATCTGCAGTACAGAAGGTTGTTTCTGAAATTCCTGGCTCTGAAAGTTACCGAGGTACTTATGAAAATGTACTTAACTGCAAGTGAGTCAGCATTCAGAGGTCTGAAACTCATTTCCAGGAATTATGTGATTTACAAGGTTTGACCTCCAAACCTGGCGAGTGACACAGCAAAAGAAAGAATAAAGAAACTCTCAAATACAAACTCCAAATGCCTTTCAAATGCAAACCACAGTAAGAAAACAGTCAGTCTCCTGAGACATATCTGCACCTGTCATTTAAAATCAGAGGGTAGTGGAGAAATACTCCATCTCAGCCATTTTCTCTTTGGGGCATGGTTTCTTCACTGATGTCAAGGCCAAAGATCCCACTGAACCAGAAAAAGGGAACGTCCTTTAGTTTAACTGTACTAATGAAGACCATTCCTGTTCTTTTGGATCCTTTAAATGTGGAACGAAAATGGTTTGCGTATTAGCAGCCCATAACAACTGATGGTATCTGCTTCAGGCAGTGCTATGTGAGTGGGTTGGAGGGGACAGACTACTGGCAGCAAAAGTTTCAATATTATTATTTAACATCAATATTCCAGTGGACCCCAGGAGCACTTTGGCCAGGCCTATTTCCAAAGACGAATTCCAAATAATGCCAGTGCTTTTCAGGTAGAAGTGAGACAATTAGCAAGCCTTATTTAGGGAATGAAATGGGTAATTTATTTAGAGTGTTTAGGCAAGGGAAGTGACCTTTCCTAGGTGCCCCTCAGCCACTAAGCAGGATTCACTGGTAGCAATCCCTTAGGGAGAATAATTTTTCCTCCTGGCAGTACCTTCAGCAGCTGACTGTGTGCTCTTGGAAATAAGTTGCTGTTCTGTCTCATTTCCTTAATATCCTGGCTCTGTGTCCTACTTTTCAGTCAGATATTTTTTCTTTTCATTAGAGATGTTATGGTAAAGGTGTAATTTGTACTTCTAGGAGCCAAAGCGGTAGCAGAGCTATTAAACATGCAGGCAATGCAACCTTATAAGACCCCACGACTGGAAGGGGTGTCCACGCTCCAAACTGAAAGACAGACAAGGCAGAGCCTGGTGATTGTAGTTTGCCGGGAGGTAGAGCATCCACTCCTTGCACCAGAGCCTTGGCTAACCGAATAATGCTGTTCCCCTCAGTGCGGTATGCTTTTAATTGGAGTGAAGCACATGACGGCAAGGAACTAATCAAATTTGTGGCAGACCTTGTAAATATGTTTTTGAAGAGTGTCGTTTAGTACTTTTATTTGCCATCTGACTCCTATTTTGCTGTATCCATCCTCTGTGCTGTGATTGGTAAATGCCATTGAGGAATCTGAAAATATGTAGAAACTGCTAGTAGCCCTTATATAGACTGGAAATATACCACGTGTTTTCCTCTTGCTTATGGAAAAATTAGTTATTTGGCAAATTCCCAGTGTCATATAGTCTGCAGTATCCTGCATTGCTATCAGTCCATTTTCAGACCTGGTTATGCCATGGGAACAAGCTGACTTTATCTTGTGAGAGCAGATGATGTCCTCAAGTTTGTGGGTATAGGTAAAGCCCCCATCATGATTGTCTGAAAAATTTAGTAGATTTTACTTAATTATGTAGTAGTTCAGGTTGGTATGTGCGATTTGGCTGGACCTGAAAAATTGCCTGAAAATAGATATTTTGTTCATGTCTTTGACAGAAATCTGAGGTTTTCAGTAGGAAAGTTACCATCGTCCCCAAGAGCTATCCATTCTGTGGTCCCATCAGGTTCATAAATTCTGTGGTCCCATCAGGTTCATAAATTCTGTGCATATTTCTTTTGATTAGTCAATACAAACCTCCAGGGTTCGTACAAATTAAAAGCCTTTCCTGTGCAAGGTATAAGAACATATAAAATAATTTGGGTCCGCTTACTTGGGTTTTATCAGAACAGGACAGGAACTACTTTTCCAGGTTGGTGCCAGGCCATTAAATAAAGAGGAATACGTTCAGTGCTCTGGTGACAGTATGCCACTGGAGCTTTTTTTTCAAGCTGCAATAGCCCAAGCCAAACATTTATGTTCCATCTAGAAGCCAACAGGTTATCTGCCTAGGTTTTTCTGCCAAAAAAAGTTATAACACTCTTGAAGTGTTTTATGGACGGGGAAAAACCCTCACTTCACGTACAATTTAGTCTATTTTCAAAGCTGCAAAGTTTTCTATTATGATAGCAACACCCTAATGAAGGTAAAATGAGTTTAGAAATGTTCATGGGCACTACTCCATGGGAATCATGTGGCACCAGCCAAAGGTCTGACAGCACTCTTCATTTGCTCTGCGTCCAAAGCAAACTGGTATTCCCTCATCATTTTCTATTACACGACTTCTAGGTCTGTTCCTGGGCTGAGATAAGAAGCAAAGAAAAATGCATTTGAAATGAAGGAATATTAAAAATAATTTGGTCCAAACTCAGTGAACAGATTGGTGTTAGGTATGAAGGATCCTTATTTTTCCGCACTCATTTTGTGATCCTCAGTTTAGATCTCAACATTATATGGTAAAGAGAGGGCTGCTTAGAAGTAACAGAATGAAATACCTCGTATAAAAACCATGTGGAAAAAATATTATCTCACTGAAGAATGTTGTGCTGGAAATATACCAAAATATACAAACAAAATACTCTTGTGTGCAAGTAGATAAACGTATACACATAAGTAACATATGATCTTTATTGCATACAAAACAATAATGTTCTTGGAATCCTAAATAATCAAATGATAAAAAATCAAAAAACCCCAGCCTGCTATATGAGATCTCTGTGCACTTACAAAGCTGGAGGAAAGCTTGACATTTCAATAGACATTACATGTACAGTTGATAGAGCACTTGAAAAAGGCAGCTGTAAAATATTTCTTATCACGGCCTAACTAGACCATTTACATTTTATCTGGAGAAGAGAATTTCAGTAGTTGCCTTAGATGTGATTACTGAGTTCAAAGGAGAAAACATTTTAACCAGGGCACCTTTCAATCTGCTTTTGCTTTGGTGAGGGTTATTTATGTTCTTATTAAATCATCTATTAGTAATCAGGTGAGAAAAGACAGGGGGGTAACAAGTTGGAAATTAAAAGAGAAAGCATTAAGGCAGGTTCCCGTATTACTTAGGTTTGACAGACCTCAGAATTTGGCTTTAACACTGCAGCAAGGCAGGACCCTCGCCTCTACAAAACCGAGGGTCCAGCTGACTTCGGTGGGCCCCAGTGGGCAGCCCCTGAGCCATACGCTTTCAGTCCTGGAAGTATTCACTCCCAGACATGTGGAAAAAAGGTGAAAACCTGAGGTGAGACCTGCTCCACCAGCTCTGGAAGAAAGCAGAGTCGCTGCGGATGTCCGTACTGCCACGACTTCGCTCCTGCGCTGGGAGGAGAGAGGTGCAGTTTCAGCGCTCGCTCCTTCTTCCTTTTTTCTTCAGAATGTTTCCACTAACGTATTGGCCTGTCTTCTCATTTTAAAAGGGCCCTAGTAAATGAGCGATTTTTGTAATTGATGGTTCAAGGACATACGTGGTGCCCTTTTGTTTTAGGTAAATCTTATTTTAATATTGGATATTTTGGTGTAGCTTGGCCTTTTTTTCCCCCCAGCACGTCTATCTAATGCATAAATAACTTTCTGTGGTGAGGCAGCAGCCTTGCTAACAATGGATCATATGGAATATCAATTTAACACCAGTACAAATGATTATATATTTTAGCAATTTTGCAGGGCTGTTTGTCTCTAATCTTTTGTTATTACATTAAGGGACTTACTGTTACAACAAATCATTTGAATTTGTCTTGCAATCGGAATGATAGCTATCAACCAGATGCTCATTTGCACACCAAAGTGTTACTGAGGGCCAGGCACAAAAGGTACAACAGCTCAAAGAGCAGACTCTGCTCTGAAAGCTTAGGCAAACCACTATGGTTGCAAACTGCTGCAACCTAAGTAAAAAATTAAAAAAAAAAAAAATTCTACTAAGAAAAAATTTAAAATTTTTTCTGTGAAAAATATTAAAAAAACAACTAAATAATTGTGCTAAAGGAGTTCCTGATATAAAAATTAAAAAAAAAATTACAAACCCCCCTCGAAATACAGTTTATTGTGACTGTCCCGATTGTCTCTCACAAATGTTGTGATGCCATTTCTCATTATTTATGCTCACTGTGGTTCTCAAGAGAGCAGTGAGCAACATGCCATTTTGGAACTGCAGTTATCAAGGGCATACGCGGTTTAATTATTAAAACAAAGCTGTTGCATAGCATGCTCTAAATGCCACTGCTACCACTTAGAAACTGATGTGATTTGCATTCCTTTTAATAAATTAGGTATTGAATTACATTATAAATGTAACCTCTAATTGAAGCACCTTCTCCCAGTGGGCATAACTCCATGATGATTTCCTATGAGCTACCCAGAAGTAGACGCATGCTGCTGCAGGAGTGGGAGTCTCACTAATAAGCACTTAAACATCATCCTTGAGTATTTTTGCGACTTAATGGATCTTCCCCCAGGATATCTCTTAGGAGGATATTTGTTCTGCTGTAGCGTGTTGCCTTTTGCTCTTGTCCTCCACTTGTGGCCATTTGTGCATGCTCACTTTTTTCTTTGATAGCTTTTATTTTGCATGCCTGGATACCCAGTGGTATCTTCATAGTATACAAAGGTGGATGCAAGTCCCCGTCCATGGGTAATTCATGTCAATGGTAGTACTGTTTTGTTCTAAACCTATGTAACTGTCTCAATACAGCACAAATTTTTAATATCTGTAATGTTGCTGAAGCTGTTAAGTGAGCTCTGACGCCTCAGTTTGCTCTGCATAGTAACTCATAGACCCTATTTAGAAGAGCAGTTCCCTGCCTAGGATGCCTGGTAAAACTTCATCATATGCTGAAGTCCTGTATCATTCCAATTGTTAAAGATTTACCAGCTTTAAATATATTTATTTACCTTAGCCTCTTGGATAAGGTCTAGACTAAGCAGTTATTTTCTGCTTATCTATAATTTGTTGTCACTTCAGTAAGGAATTTCATTTTTTGTTTTTGTCTGTAAGTTACTTCATACTGTTTCTGCCCAATTTAACTCCCAAGGTGGCTGAATCGATGCATTCAAGTAACACCTGCCTGTATTTCTTATATCTAGAGAGTGTTGTGAAATTGGTGAAAACAGAGTATAAATCAATACATTTAACTAATGCTACTGTTTGATTGCAGGTCATTGAGGTGTTAGGCAGGATTAGATGAAAATAATACTAGTAATAATTTGTGCTGTGTGGTTGAAGAACTTTACAGTTTCTTGCCCTGATTCATGTTTCCAAGACTACCCCCGGACTTGCCCTCTGTGTGTGTGACCAGCTCTCTCATCGGCTTCCATGGGGGGATGAGACCCTGGTGCTCACACCTGAACAAATAAGGCATGCTCATGACAGTTAGGAGTTTTGATCCAATCTCTGTAACAGCGGTGCAATTCAATTGCTAAAGCAGTGATGGAGGTCCTGAGGAGCAGAAAAAGATGTTAAGAATTAGTCAGAGTTTAGGCAGTTTAAAAGGCTCACTCAGTCGCTCTTAAATACTACAAGAATTTCAACACCACATTAAACCCTGGGGTCTATCTACCGCTCCTGTCAATAGTAACAGGTACCAGAGAGAGGTCCCAGGAAATAAAAGAATGAAAAAGGGCCACTTGTGTATTGCTTACAGTTCAGTTTCTTCCCAACTCCCTTAGAAATTTTTCCTTTTCTAATTCTTATTTAAACCCTCACTTCATTACTAATCTAAGTTTTCTGCATGCTTTTGAACTGTGGTCTTAGTTCTACCTAATGCTGGCTAAACAGTGGGGACATATTTATTTGGCTTTAATTTACTGTCTTTCACCATGCTTCTCCTGGTTCTCATAGTAGGAGAAAGATGATCAGGTATTTGCTGTCTAAAAAAGCCTGATATTTAAATTCAATACAATTGCCACCTAAAAAAGCCTGATATTTAAATTCAAAATGATGCGGTTTCCAGGATTAGGGTAGATAAGGTAAGTAAGAGCTGGGTGACCTTACAAAAGTCTTATCTCCCAAATAGAACTTGAACAAGGTCATGTTGAAGAAGGGCAAACCGTAACAGTTTCTGGTTACTCTCTGTATTCTGTAGACAACACGAGAACCTTCTCAGTTTCTCTGGGAGACTTCCAAAGATTAATTCAAACACTTTTATATATATATAGCTGATATATTGCAATACTCTTTCCCCCTCAAACCTCTCATTTTGAAAGATGAAGCCTGAATTTCAAATATGAGATAAGCAGCCCATTTAATTAGTTTAGGACTCTCCTATCTGTGGGCGGACAAATTCTATTTGTTTCTCTGAAGTACGACAGCTCCTTTTCACATAAAGCTGAGAATGCAATGTCATTTATTTTTCTTTCTATAAATTGTGTCACTAAATACCTAGTTAAGCTCATTAGCAGAATAAATGAAGAAGTATGGGAATACCATTTTTGGAGGAGAAAGTGCACAAAAACCGTCCTGCTGCAAAATGTGTGTTTGTAAACACCAGATCATATTCTTAACTGTGTAGCTTCATTGACTTTGATTAATAAGGATCTGGTCTATTGGTTTTCTCTCAGATAAATATTAATGTACTCCTCCTTTTGCCTCAGAATGGTTCTCCCTGATACCAAATGCAGAAAGGAGGATAGCTGAAGCAAGGCTTCCTGGCCAAGACTTCGAATGGAGGCTATGGTATTTTCAAAAATATTAAAGAATAAACTGTGCATATGTGGCTGCGAAAGAGGAGCAGCTATTTTCATGTGGGGAATCCCACTTCACCTTTCCTGGGATATGGCATTATCTAAGGCCAGCTCTGCTGTGAATAAACAGATGTTTTTGAGATTTCATCCTGTGCCTCGTAACATGTATTTTGTACTTTCGGCAGCATCAGCAGCTATGCTGAGAAGACAATTAAAAAAAGAGAGGAACAAGAGGGATCACAAATACTTTTTGGCCAGCTTATCTTATTGTCTCTTAGGATTTTGCAGTCATGAGGCTGAGGATTATACAATAGACACTTGTATATCTATACAACAGATACAGTACTTGGCATAACCAGTAGCAGACTCTAAACTTCAACTTTTTGCTAGAGACGTGAGCAGAGCTTACTGCAGGGCTGTGGAGGAGCACAGGAAGGTCTTGCTCACTCCTTATCTGCTACTGCTAACTAATTAAATTTGTCCTAGTCAAATAACAGTGAAGCTGGATCAACAGTGAAGGGTTTGCTTTTTGGGTGTGCCTGCTATAGAGTTTGGTAATTCTCAAGATGTTTGTGGTTGCTTTTTCTTGGTGGGCCCTATGGCCATTCAGTGGGCAGCAAATTTCTCTTCCTCTGCACCACCACCCCATGTCGGCATTGTAGGTGTTGCTGCTTTTAGCACCTTTTTTATCTGTCAGATATTGCATATCTCTGGCTATCCAAATTAAGTTTTCTATTAAATCCCTGAGCTGTTAGAGAATAACATTACAGAATTCGGCACAGCTGTGGGGTCACAGTGTAACCTGCAGTTGGAAGATAGACATGAGCAGCAAGGTAGGAAGCTCCCGATCAATACTGCTGGGAAAAATAAGTGGTCTGTACAACATCTGTGCTGGGCAAGGAGAAACTGTCACCTTTTGTTTTTCTTGGGTGTGGGAAGCTCAGGGATAGTCATGATACTTCATGCCCCTGGCAGGATGCCCTCTCCCAGCTCATCTCCACCTAAGGCACACAGCAGCGGTGCCTTTTGTTTTATGTGTGTGTGTGGGGGGGGGGGAAAGGCTAAATCTTCATGCTCTGCTTGACTTCCTACGGCTTTGCTCCATGTGCTTTTGCTACATGACATATGTCTTTATTATGAGACTCACCTTCAGCTTGGGAAGTGCCTTTTCACTACCTGGGACTTGTTTCACTCCCTCCTGCCATCTGTAACCGTGACAGTTAAAATCATCTTGGTCTGGAGTGTATTCAGGGTCCACTGGTGAAAAACCTCAGAGCTGAAGATGGCCAAGCTATTTTACTAGTAAAGGCCAAAGTGAATATTCATATGGGGAGATTAGTTACTGCTTTGCAGAGCAGTCACAGTGGTTTCCTCATGATAATTTCTTTTTTTTCACAAAAGAATCTTCAAAGTTGCATGACTCGTATTACACCTGATTTCAGTAAAGACTAATTGAATGTACTGTGCCTTTCCAAAAGCAGTTTTGATTGACTTCTCTTTGTTCTCCACTTTAATCCAAATGAAAAAAGGCATTTACTTGTGCTAATTAATTTATTTGTGCTAATGAACATCTATTGACTCATCCTTCTGTATTACACTGAAATTTGAGGTGTGCTGCAAATCAGGCATGGTTTAGCATACTAACAAAATAAAAGCATTTTGAAGCTTTGAGTTGGTTATATGTCTACCATAAATAAAGGCACTTAGGAAATTGAAAGCACTGACTTGAGGCTGCTGGTTAGAGGAAAGCCCTTGTTTTCAGCCTGAGATGTGGCTCAGCTGTGTTTGTGGCACTGGCTATTTACAGCCATTTATACTCATATACAGGTTTATAAATAGTTTACAGAAATATCGCTGCAGTCGAACAAAGCAATCTTTCTTTTTTTTTCCAAAAGTGGTGGTGTGAGCAACTGAAGGCTGGGGAAGTTGTTGATAAAGTGTCATAAACAAGGAGTGGAGGGAAAACAGCTCTGTCTGGAGCAGGATGTCACACAGCCATGAGGAGATAGACCTAGGGTCGTCCAGCAAGGATGTGGCTTTTGGGTGCCCTTGAGGATCTGTCAGACCAGAGCAGCAGGGCAACACCCTCTCCTTCACTCATGGGTTCAGAAAAAGGACAACAGAGGTGCTTTGGATGTCCTATGGGGGGGGACATTTTTGTTGCAGCTGGTCCCAGTTGGAGGAGTTTCCCCAAAGCCCCTGCCACCAGCAGAAGAGCATCTGAGCATGGCTGAGCAAAATGCCCAAGATGGATATGAAAAGGGGAAGCTCTCCAGGACCATCATCAGCTGACTCTCCCCTCATCTGCCCTTCTGCTGGCCATGCAGAGGCTCAGCTCTGACCATTCCCAATTTTTGTTTCAGTCCTTCTGTTTCTCACTGTGAAAACACCCTCCACACTGAACTGGCTGGTCCCACAAGGGAGACAGCTCAGAGGGCTGCAACAGGGCTTGGCAGGCTCTTCTACCCCTCTTGGGTAAGTAAGTGAAGTGATAGGTAAATTAAGTGTCCTTGCAGGTCCAGCCAATACAGACATGGGTCTTGTGCAGTTGATGAGAGAAAAAAAAATCAGCTATCACTCTCAGTTTCTGTGGCTTCAAAGGTGATCTTTTCCCTTTTCCTCTTCTGTTGGTGAACCTCAGAACCTCATCTCAGTCTTGGAGGATTCATACTGGTCATTTTTTACCTTTTCTTTCCCACATGTCTTGGTACCAGGCCACGATAACCCCCCTTTGCTCTTGGCCGGTGTCTGCAGTGATGGGAATCGGTGCTGGGACAGGCAGCTTGCCTGCAGGTGACACGTTACGGTGGGCAGTTGTACTGTACCCTTCCTACAAGTACACTTCATGGTTGAGGAATAAGAAAGATTTGGGGGAGGTGAGAAAGGGGGAAGTGTGAATAGGAAGGCAAGTAGGAGCCACAGAAGGACCAGAGGTGGCGACCTGCCCATGGAGATGGGGGTTGTGTTGGTTATTGCCTCCTGATGCTCAGCTGTTCTGGTGAGCAACAGCAAATGGTGATCTCTGTTGGGATGACAGTTTTGAGAAGAACAGAAAACTCTCAAGTGTGAGTGGGTTAGGAGAAGCTTCCTTCTCTTTTCCCTTCCCACCATGGTGAACGCGAGTGGCAGCATAAACCTGCAAAACTATGCCAGGTGTACGGTAAAGCTGTTTACAACAAAGCCCAACAGTACGGCCCAAACGATGCTTGCTAGCCTCCTGTGTTCCAGGCAGGCTTCCAAGCTGGGTGGGAAGTGAGCTGGAAAATTGCCAGGTGAGCACCAACTGCAGATGTGCCGACACGAACCTCAGTGCTCTGCCGCGCAAAGCGCTTAGCAGGGTCTCAAACAGCCGTACGGAAGGTGCCGTAGTTCACCAGCTGCTACAAAAAGCTTCTCTCTGTGCACGCACACACTCACAGCAACCGATGGTTTTCTTCCACTGCGGCTGACCACACCTAATTGCCTTTCAAAGCTCTCCACTTTGTGGCAGGATCCTGAAACAAATTCCCTCCTCTGGCCCTTCTTCCTGGGTTAACTGCCCAGTACAGGGGAACTCTTTGCCCCATCTGACATAGGGACTCCTGCTTTGTGGTTTTGGTTCCTTTAAAATCCGATTAAAATGCTTTGTGGAGGTGGGTTTTCTCAGGTGGAAAGGGCATATCTCTCTATCAGGTAGTCTGGTTAAATTGAGTGTCATCGTTTGCGTGAGTCTGCCTGGATGTTCACTTGGGGATGTAAGACAGCAGGTTTTGTTTCCAAATTGCTTTCTATTTTGTGGAATCACTTCCAACTGTGAGGCTTTACAATAACATCAAATTTAAATGGTGGCATTTTGCATTTATTTTGTCCAAATGTAAATGTTTAGGCTGGTAGGCAGCAGAGAGTCAGACCTAGAATGAAACTTTTTACTTATCTGTTATTGAAGAAAATCCCCCGAGGAAATACAGTCATAATTTCATCTGTCTCTAAAATTTCCATTCTGCCTTTAATCATAGTTCTTGCAATACTTCCTCTCTTTTCCCCCAAAAGAGTAAATTCTTGGCTTGTTTGTTTGTTTGTTTGGTAGAAAAATTGGCAAAACCATTGTATTTGAGTGAATCCGTTGCAGGGAAAGAAACCAGTCAGTTACCACCTATAGAAATGAAGTCATGAAAGGTTATCTTGTGCATCCAGCTGGCAGAATTTCAAACTTCTTGTTAGCAGGAGTTGCAGCATTTCAACCTACCCACTTTCTGGGAACGTCACTTTTTCCTTGCACTCTGCAAAGTGAGTGAATGCATTTCTATTCATGGAACAAATTAGAGGTTTGCTTGACTATTGATTAGCTAACTTCAGAATCTGCTTTAGGGAGGTAAAATGTGCTATCAGCACTTGAGGTTCAACAGTATAATTAATAAATGTTTAGGATTTGCCTGATTTTTGAAATCACCTTATTAGTTTGAATATTTAGTTAATTGCTAAGCTTTTGTTGTGTAAATTCCTCACAGAAAATGCTTATGATGCTCAAAATTGTACAAATAGAGCAGTACTGAATGTTTTATGTCCTTAGGAGCAGCTCAAAGCCTTTGGCACACCTGCTTTGTAACTTGAAGCCTTGATTGCCATTTAACTTTAATTGTCTTTATTGCCATACAGCCTTTGGGTCATCCTGCATGAAACTGCTTTCGTTTTATTGCTCTATTAGAGGATATGGGAATGAAGGACAAAACTAGCCCACTTCAACTCCATACCTCTGTTTTTTCCCAGATTTTTGATATGATGGAAAGTGAGTCAAAACATCAACTTGACACTTAAGAAGCAAGAGCAGCAAGGGGACTGCTGTATACACATTCTGTGTACGTTCAAGCCATTTGAGGATTGAATGAGTCAGTTTATAGCCATTGTGGGATTATTTTTTCATGGCTTTCTGCTCAGGTAACCATGCACAAGTAAATGGGAATTGTTAGTGATGTTTGAAAAGGTGAAAACCGTTTTCCATGTTTTGGTAGCTACTTGCACAGGTGTGAATCCCAACTACTTTTATGATGCTTTCAATTTTAAATTACCCAAAGTTTATTTATGAACTTCAGATTATTAGAACTTACTGGTTCTCTAGATGAAGACAGAGTTGTTTCCTAATTAAAATATAGAGATAATTTTTATCTGTAGAAATACAATAGAAGAGCATGCTTATGCGTCATTAAATCTTCACACTGGAGGAGAGGATACAGGTGTTCATTGTGGTAGTAAACACAGCCAGGACATATATGCAATATAAGGTGGGCAGGCTGGGTTAGAAAAAATAAGTTTTATGTAAATTTTGCCATTAGTTGAGGTAATCTGTTTTTTTCAGCCTGAAGATATTAGGAGCCAAATTACTACAGCAGTGGAACCTCATTTTACTTACACAGGTGGTTGGTAAGCAGTTGGATCATGGCTTGGTATGGAGAAGTTAATCCGCTACAACAGGAGTTTTTATCACTCCCTTCCAAACAGAGAGATCAGTATCATCAGTGGTCTGTTGGAGATTGTTATCAAATGACACATGCTAGAGAAATCATTAGGCTATTCAAGCTAATAGTGGTGCTTGGCTACTGCAGGCTTTCTTTTAATCAGAGAGGCATAATTATAACTTCACCATGGGCAGAAGAAAATCTGGGCTCTGAACTTGCATTCTGTGTATTTGTATTTATCTCATGCACCTCCTAGTTCTTGTCAATGGAGATCTGGAATTGGAGATCCAGTGGGTTGAAAAGTTCAAAACCATTAACTTTCAGTACAGCTTCAAGTACCTTTTCCTAGCTGTGTTGAATATATGGTCCCCTGGAGCTAAAGGAAAGACATAGTCTAAAGCTCCTTCAAGAGTCATTAAACAAAAGTTACCTTCACCTCTATCAATGTACACATCTCCTCCACAAGGAAATTGGATTAACTACAAGGCACACAGAGAGAGGCTGGGGTTTTGTGATTTTTTTTTAAGCCCAAAGCCTAAACTTGTTGCTAAATCTTGTCTATCAAGGAAAAATCTCAGAGGCCCATAAGTCATCTTTAGTACATTAAAGTGCAAGAACAGTGAAAAAGTATATGAACGCTTTTTAGATACAAAGTATGTTTACATAGCTGTAAAAATCTGGCAAGCAGATGGCAACACATTGAATTTCAATAGGAAATCAGATCTGCAAAAACATTGTTTGTTACCAGGTTGCTCTTGAAGAGACCAGTTATGATGACTGATAGGAGTCCCTGCGATGAACCCCTTGCTCAGGCTGCAAGCAGTTGCTCACGTGAATAGCTGCAATGATTTCAGTGTACTGGCTTTCTCCCCATTGCAAGGCAAGCACATGAACTGGTCCAAATCTTGACTTATAGATCAATGTGCAGGTCAGCAATATTTTCTCTGAGGACTGGCAGATGATAAGATTAAGAGTTTATCAGTAATTGAGCGCATGTGCTAAACCCATGGTGAACTAAGGGTGGTATGACTGAACAGGCGTTGAGATCTGCTGAGCTGTGCTGTGTTTAGCACAAGCTAAAAACATGCATGTGAAAAGCTACCACAGCCCAGCTGATGCATGGTAAATCTTTAACTTTTTCTGAGGCAGGAAAGAGCCTTTTTTACAGGAAAATCCCATCTGCAGAAAGTGGGGGAACTGCAGGAGGGAAAGCACAGAACCTGGTACAAGAAATAGCTTAAGAGTGGGAGGATATCTGAGAAGTGTGCCTGGGATGAAAAAATACATCTAGGAACCTGGAGAAATCCTTTCAAGAGCTGTTGAAAAAGAACAGGAGAAAGTCCAAGTGGTTCTGAGACATCATAAACTAGAGCAATGCTATTTTCTCAGTACCCGGGACTCATGGCACTGTCTGAAAATCTTGTGCCTTGTGTGTTGTCATTGAAGGGTCCATTGCTGTGTCCATCAGGAAGGGTCTGTCAGGAGAGACCATGAGAAAATCATGAAAGTTTTCTATGAAGTGTCACTTGCTTTTGAAGTTCTTGCTAGTTAAAATTAGGGAAGAACTAAGAAGTGCTGTTTCTGTCAGTCTAGCTAAAGTTTGGTTCTGTCTTTGTTTCAAGCCAATGTTTTTCATACATTTATGTATTTTTGAACTCCTTTGATGGAGTCTTATGCAAAAGGTGTCAGAGAAGAAAAAATCCATCCAAGTGATGGGCTTATGCAAGAGTCCCTCAAGCCCTCCCATTCTTTGTGCTTCCATTGGGAAATATTTAGAGCATGAAGAAAGAGAAACTGCAAACCACTTGTATAAAAGATGGAATATTTTAAAACCTCTAAATGCCATTTAGGCCTCAGAGATAGTTATTATGCAGTGAATTCTCAAAACTCTTTTGGAGGAGGGTCAAGGAGAGCATCTGTAGAAAATAAAAATGTTGGTCTGAGATTCCATGGATCTTTTCACAACCCTGTATTTTGCAGTTTCCTCTAGGTTGTATTTTTCTTTGTCTCTTGTTTCCTAGGAAGATTTTTGACTATTTCTGGGACTCCAAAACTCAGTGCTCTTCCAGTCATGGCTTACTGCAGGTGATTTATTCTTTGGGGAGCCGTGCATTCACTGCTTTGCAGACATGGACATTGGCACAATTCCGCAGAACAGCTAAGGTACAGCTTCCACAGCAGAATGCACAGGAAGAGGTGGGAGAGGAAGGAAAGAGGAGGTTAACAAATAAAGTAGTATGGCCGAAAAGTTCTGAAACACCTTAAAATAACACTTTGGAGATAACCTCAAGGCCTCCAGCGATCCCTCGTATACCTTCAGAGTTGTATAGCTCTTTCTCTCAACTCTTATTTTTGGCATGTGACTCCTCCTTAGTCTCAAGGATCATCAGAGGATTTGACAAAGCAAAATTATTTCTACTTAATGGCATAGAATCATAGAATAATTTTGGTTGAAAAAGACCTTTAAAATCAAGTGCAATCATTAACCTAACACTGCCAAGTGCGCCACTAAACCATGTCCCTAAGCACCACGTAATGTAGATGATAGTTATCATCAAGCTCCTTTATGTTCTTGCTAGAATTTGATGAAATCACAGGACTTTTGTGTTAGCTTTTAAAAATCTGTTGGGTTTTTTTTACCCTGTTTCAATTTTCAGTAAGGTAATGGTGTGTGCATGCATACTTGTGTACATTTGTGTTCTCCACTCATGCTCCTTACATGAAGCATGTTAGCTTCATTAACAGCAATTGCTTTCCAGAAGGAAGACCTGTGTTGCTCCTTGCTTTTTTCCGAAATAGTGATTTGAAAGAATATTTAAGGTAAAAGGGTCAGATACACAGAATCATACAATATTTTAGGTCAGAAGAGACCTGCGTAGTCATCTACTCCCACACCCTGCTCAGAGCAAAAGGCTAGCTTCAGAGTTAGGTCAGTTGGTTCACAGTTTCATGCAGCTGAGTTCTGATTATTTCCAAGGCTGGGTATTCCACAGCCTCTCTCACAATTTATTTCCACACTTAATCTCCTTCCTTGTGAATTTTCTCTCTGCATATCTAGCTGGAGTTTCCCTTTTTTGCACCTTGTCACAGTTGCCTCCTGTCCTGCTGTTGTGCATCTCTGGGAAGAGTCTGTGCCTGTCTTCTCTTTAACCCCTTATTAGATAGTTGGACCCAGCAAGTAGGACTGCTCCTGGCCAGGCTGAAGAGGGTCAGCTGTCTCAGCCTGGCCTCACACATCGTGCTCTGCAGCAGAGCCTGCTCTGGTTTGTGGAGCTCCCTCTTGTACTGGGGCCAAAAGATGGACACAGAGTGCAACGTGTGGCCTGATCGATGCCAAATAGAGGGTGATGACAAATTGTTGTTGGGACTTTAAGACCATAGCATTGTCCAAAACATGATGCCATAAACAAACAAATAAATAGCATCCTTTTAATTGCTTTTTGAAGAAAACAGCCATGAATGTTTCTAAGGAAGTAAAAGATGTGGCTTTACTTACTGGCTTCCACAGTTTGTAGCAATGGATGTGGAAGAAAGGTAAATTTGCATGCTTGGCATGATCACTGATATGACCGCATAGTCTTAATTCCCCAAATTCGGGCATACAAGAAATGGAGATAAAAATAGGTGGGTTTTTGCTGACTTTTAATGATGGGAATATATTATACTGACAGTTCATATGTGGGAATACATCGTACTTACACTTCACTGCTAATATTTTCCACTGATGGCTAACGTAACCATAAATACTTACAATTGTCAGCCTTTATAAGCAAACTGTCGGTCAGTATAAGGATTGGAGCCAGTTTTTAAGGGGCGTCGGTTGGTTATAGAATCATAGGATAGTTTAGGTTGCAAAAGACCTTTAAGATGATCAATTTCAACTATTAACCTAGCACTGCTAAGTCCCCCACTAAACAATGTCCCTCAGCACCACATCTACACGCCTTTTAAATACCTCCAAGGATGGTGACTCAACCACTTCCCTGGGCAGCCTGTTCCAATATTTGACAACCCTTTTGGTGAAGAATTTTTTCCTGATATCCAATCTAAACCTCTCCTAAATGGCGCAACTTGAGGCAACTTGATTGCCTTGCTTGAGTGCAGCAGAAGTGAAGATAGGAGTTGGCACCCATGATTGTTCCTAGGGCCTGCTAATGATAGCAAATCTCACCAATCTCCTGCTGTCAAATATTTCAAATTTGGAAGCCTGAAACTAGGTGTGTAATTCCAAAGACATGTTATCTGCAACTGCAGATAAGACTCAATGGTGTAAATACCATAGCCACAGCTGACAGTGTTTATTGATGGGATTGCCTTGGATCCAGCTGTCCCTGTTAAAAAAAACATTATTAAAAAATACGGGCTGACGAAATGCATGCTAATTTAAGCTTCCCAGAAAGTCAGCATGTGTGCTGTGAGGGAAATTCAGTGTGCTACAGTAGGTCTGCAAATCTCTACTAACCTTCCCATCTCCTGTGTCTAGCTCTGTACTGGTCTTCTGTATTGCAGCAAATACTTCAATTTATCTTTTTTCCTGTGTGTTCCCCAGAGCTTTCACAGTTACATCCAGCCTTATGCCGTTGCACAGGGATAGAGGGGCTGAGTGCTGCACTCCTGGACTGGCAGGAAAGGATTTCTGGGCAAATCATGCCACAGGCAGAAATACACCTCTGCTGCACTTGCTGCTTCTGCGGAGCATATTGCAAAGCCTGTCTGGAGTCATGCAAGTGTGATGCAAAGCTGTGTGAGCTTGTGTTTCAATCCTCATTTATCAGGGAAAAATGAAATGTGAGTAGAACTTTAATACGATAGAAATGGTTTCAAATTTGTAGCAAAAGAAGAAAATTCACATGGGAACATCCAAGTTCAAATTAATTTAAATCTGATCATGAAGGAGTGATGGAGCCTATTCATACCATGCCACTCACAGAAGTGGTCCAAGTGAAAGGCATGGCAGAATCTACCATTTTGTTTTCATGTTCAGTTTGATGGGAGTCACTGGAAATTACCCTTGTCAGTCTGATAGGATTCCTGTGGCTAGCAAAAGCGGGAACAATTCAATATTATAAAGTATTTATAAGTCCCTAAGGCACATTTACAGATGTCCTTGGCAACATCAATTTCCAGCATGTTAATAGCTTTAAAAGCTAAAAGCAGAACTGTAGACCTTTTCTAGGCACCAAAAAGCAGCAAATGCTGACAGACAAGTAGTGAGTAGGCAGATCCCTCTCTGCCCACCTCTGATAACAATCAAGTTGCTGTATTGTGCATTAGCTTCAGGGAATGGATTAGCCCTTTTGGCAGCCCACTATAAAGCACTTTGCAGTAATCTCATTTTGAGATCTCAGCGGCATGAATCATCCAGGTCAGCTTTAAATCGGGCTTTGAGGGACAGATTCTTATCTTGCTTACACCATAATGAATAGAGAGCTATTGCTTTAGAGCCAATGTTGTTACACAGCCATGTAGGTAATCAGAATTGGGCCCTAAGGGTGAAAAATTGGCATACTAGTAAAAATTAGCTGAGGGAGAAAGAATGGGTTGCTATATATAACAGTAAAGAATTAACTACTTCTAACATTGAATGAGAAGCTTTCTTACAATAAAGAAAAGGGAATGGTCCAATTCCAACTAAATATTTAAGGTCTTTACTGGTTAGGTTCCTACTTCTCCACTAAGTTCACTGGATCTCTTCTATGACCAAACCATAAGCATTTCGCAGGCAGACACTAATATTTGAACACATGGATCCTCCCATCACATAAATACATGTCCATCTGGCTTGGGATGAGATCTCTTACTTCTGGCCACTTCTTGTTAGTACATGAAAGAAGTGGCAGACAAGAAAGGTGGCAGGCAGTGGGCTGATAGATGACTTTGTCCAGCCTATGCCCTGCTCTCCACTTGTATCCGAGGGTCCTCAGAAAAAGAGGGCTACAGTGATGCTGAGTGTGGGGGAGCTGTGCCTTGTAGGCAGTATCTTTGGCATTTTCTCTGTTTGATCAATTCTGAGCCTGGGGACTTCAGTGTGAGTATGCTGCAGGCTGCATCCTTGGGAGTCATACATTTTTCAGCTTCGTATCATTTAAACAATTTATATACCACTGAGCTGTTTCTCAGTAATGAATATCTAGGGGTGAAAGACCTAAATACTTCTCTCCTCAGATCTGCTCTTATTAATAGCTGCCAGGGCACATGTTTATACAATTCTTGAGACAGCTGACCCTGTAGCCTCTCTCCCTTCTCATCCCCACCTTTCTATTTAAATTACTTGCATTTTTGTCATTTGTACATTCGTGGCGAGCAGAGCAGATTTATTCCACTGGAGGAGAGAGCAAGGGGTTGGCCCAGAGCTAATGTGAGAATTTGCTGAAGAGTTGCACAAAGCTTTTTCTCTGCAAACTGCTCACTCAACCTGTACACCCTTTTCTGAAGGTTTGCTTTGGAAATAATGTGCTTAAAAGCTGTCTGGTTCTCAAGAGCTTCAAATGCAGAGGATGTAAACAGTGTCCAGAAATCTGAAATGGAACAAGATGCTGCTCTGTCCAGTGACCTGGAATAAAAGAAATGTGGCTCAGAGCAACTTGCGGGGGTCAGGTAGTCCGTGCCCTGCCTTGCAGCAAGCTCAGCTCTTCCTAGACCATTACTGACAAATGTGAGTCTACCCCATTCTTAAAAAATCTCCTGGGAGGGAGATTCTGCTGCCTCTGGAAGCAAACTGTTCTGGTATGTACTTGTCATCAGTTACCTACTGATATGTAACAGCCCTGAGAAGTTTGGCAGGTCTGAACCTAGGATCCCCTGCTTGGTTATTCTGTTGTGATAAAGTTGGGTTTGGTCTGTATTCGTCTGATTTTGGTCAATATTCATTTTTGAAGGTTTATGGGGTGGAGAAGACCAGAGTTCTTGCTTCACATGTCAAGCATATCCTCTGATTTTGAAAGCAAAATGGAAAGGGTCCCCCAGTGATTCTGAGCTCAAAATACTTGCAAGGCAAACTTATGGAAGTTGTAATTTCTGCAACTACCAGTCAAGCTCAGACTTCTAGGATTGTTAGGCATCTGGCTGCACGGCAGGGAGTCTGTCAGCATTGTGAAATGCATCTTCCAGGCTCTGCCACAGGCAGTGCAGGCAAGTTGGTGGAAGGGCAGGCATGTTTCCCTTGGAAGGCTCAATTAAACCAATGTGTCCCTCATAAATATGCAAAATATTGAATTGGCATATTCCCATAGGGGAAAAAAAAGTCCAGTTAAAAATTGCTAACTAGCCTTTTAGAAAACTACCCTCCCAGCATGTGTTTATCAAATACCTCTCAGATAGTTTTTGGGATGCTTTTGCATGGGTTTTCTGGGTCACAGCACAGATGCAAAATTCTTTTATGTCATACTACAAGTCATTTCTGTTTGTGTTTCCTTGTAGCAGGCCCTATAAGGACAGAGTCCCCCTTCAGCTTGAAAGGTTGCCAGTCAAGAACCTTTCTGCTTGTGGGTTTTGTAGGAAGTGATCTAATAAATGGAGGGAAAATACTGAACTTTGTCTGTATGTGCAGTTTTGTGATAGTGAATCCCTTATCCCTGCAATGTAGTCAGCTTTCATTATGATTAATACTGCGCTGCCAATGGAACAAACTGCCTGCCTACAGACATTCAGGGAACAGCTCGTTGAGTGGGTTCACAGCTCTTGGGTTCATTTTCCAATAACTTCAAAGAAGTAGTCAGGCCTTTTCAGTTTGTCTGTAATGCAGCCAGAACACCAATATTTATGATTCTGCACATTCTTTGATCCTTCTGTTAATGTCTTCATACTGGCTGACAATGTTTTTGCAAAAGTTAAAAAGAGACCTCAGCTACAGCAAGAGCTTTTGCCTGTGGAAATAAGCACTGCTGCTTCTCAGCCGCAAACAGCGCTGGTACTCAGCTGCCAGTCAGGCCCAGGGTTATGAGGAGCGTTTGCAGAAAAATGCGCACAGAATGCAAGAGCACTTTCTTTTCTGCTTACACTTTGTTCCCTCTCACAACACTTGGAATTTAAATGCTTCAATCAGTGACCAGGTTCTTCTTTGTATTGCTCGGAAATGTTTTTGTGTACGTGTCCGTCCCCCCCCTGCCCCCAGAAGCCTACAACATTTACAAAACCACAAATGGTTTCTTTACAAAAGATGGGAGGCAAAGCTATTTTGTCTGATGCTTGGGCTAGAGGAAGCGCAAACAAATGCTGCTCAATTACACAAAATGAATTGAATGGGAAGGCAGGACGCGTCTTAGCAGAGTGCAGACCACTCAGGATGGGGACTGGGCTCTCTTTACTACGGAATTGTTACGAGATGTTCCCTCTCCACAGCAGTCAGGCATGCTCTCCATCCTCACTACCTTCATCCCCAGCATGAGAAAACATGCCATTAAGATATACACATACATAAGTCCTTCAGCAAAGGAAGCCTATTTGTAAGTGGGTTCACTTATTTAAGACCTCTTTTAAGTAATTCAGCTCCTTTCTGGAGCTTAGTGAGGGTCTTTGCTCTGGCATCTCACGTAGCACGAGCAAGGAGTATCTGGGTGATGGTTTTTGGCTGTTCATATGAAAGGTTGTCTCCATGAAAGGAGCAGAGAAGCAAAAAGATCAGGAGAAAATACCGGGAAGGTAAGAACAAGAAAAGGTCAAGAAGAACAGGTATGGGTGGACCATGAAGGTGCTTGCAAGCACTCAGGGTAGGATTCAGGCCCCCAGATAAATCTCTGGCATGTGGATGTCTCTGTATGAGCAAGGTGTTTAAAAGCCTGTTAGAGTTAATGGAGGTGAGAGGGCTGCGCAGCTGACCAGACAGAGGTCTTGAGGGAAAGCTTTTGCCCTGGAGCTTCTCTGCCATAAGAAGACAGGTGGGTCTCAGTCTGCGCCACTTCACGTGTTAGTTGAATTCTTGCCATTTATCTCCTCATTTTCCTTTTCCTCCTCTTCTTCTCAGTTTTCATTTGATACAGTTTAATAAGTACATAGCTGAAATGGATTGGAGGCCTACAAAGACAACTACCACCATCAGTTGACTACATAGCCACATAACCAGTCTTTAAAAGTTTGCAGACTGTGTCCTCATCCAGTTACAATCTGTGGGTCACTTTATGAGGCAGAGATGTTTTCCATATGCAGCACTCTATGTTCACTGAAAAATTTTGCTTGTCACCAGCCTGTTTCCTTACTTGCTTGTAACTGAGCATGTACTCTGGTCTTTTGCAGCAGTCTGTAGATAACCTTTTGATGTGAACCGTAATGAGAAACATTGCTGTACTGGCAGCTTAGGCATTTATGTTGTGGAGAATGGATCCACTCACCATCTAAAATTAGGCTTGTATTAGGTGAACACTTGCTTTGCTTACCAGAAATACAGTGCTGTAGAATCCTGGAAAATACATTCCTCACCAGGAAATGCTCTCAAAGTAATTGCAACGGCCTTTTATGTATCCTGAGATTGTTATGTTTCCTCTCAGTCTTCACTAAGCTAAACAACCACATTTCTTTCTACTGCCCCTGACAAGCCGTGTTTCCCCGGGCTCTGATTATCCTGGTTGCTCTCTCATTTGCACACTGATTGCACCCGTCTTTCTCTAATTACCGTACTCCAGATGAGAGGCAGGATTCCTGCTGAGGCCATGCCAAAGATGGAAGGAAGGTGAGGATTGCTTCACACCTTGCATAAAACCCACCTGCCTCTGCATGCCAAAGGAGGTAGGCAGATACAGTGCAGCTCTGTGACACTATAAACTCGTTCAACCTGCAGGTCTGACCCTCTTCTCCAAAACTTAATGTTTATCAAGTTCTTTCCCATCTTCTATTTGTGCAGCTGATTATTCCTACCTTTTCACCCTTCCTCGCTGAATTGCTTCCTATTTATTTCAGACTGCTTCTCCAGCTAATGAAGAGATTTCTTTCCTTTTAATTCTACATCCAGAGAGCTCGCAACTCACATTAAACTTCAGATTGTCTACAAATTTCATAAAGAGCACTCCCCACTCTTGTCTGAGTCATTAATGGCAATGCTGAGAAATGCCAGAAGCAGGCTGGATTTTTGCGGAAAGCCACAGGACATCCTTCGAGTTTGATAGTGGATACTGATAATTTTTGGCATAAGGTTTTCAGGCCATTGTGTATCGCTTATAACAATTTCAGCTAGGGCAGTTATTTAGAAAACACGGTTTAAGTACCTCCAGTAGAGTATTCAAACTACTTTAAAAACCTTATTGTTAGGCAGCAAAATGCCTCCTTTTTACCTGAATGCTGCCCAGCAGAGAGTCAGGGACTTTTTGCCATTACTGGCAGCAGTAGCTTAGAAAAGCAAGCCTGGGAGCCCCTGATCTACAGGACGTTCCTCTAGCTGGTTTGAAAAAATGTTAGATTAGTAGGCTTTTCAGGGTGTTTTAAGTAAAAAAATACAGCACATCACATCCATTTCCTTCAAGTATTTTGGATCCATTGTAGAATAAAATGCATTATGCGACATCAGCTGGCCTTGAGAAATTTAAGTTGCTGTTGCTGGCTTTTTATGGGCTTGTAAATTAGTATTTTTGTTGCAGTATTTCAAGGAGTGTTGGAGTTAGGCTATCTAGGCTACAATTCTGACACTTTTGCCTTCCTACTCCAGCCTTTTTTTTAAAAAATAGATATGCCACATGGTCTTTCCAAGGTTTCTGTTTTCACCTGCCCCCCATAATTCTCAAAGCCAATACTTGTAAACTGCTTGAGATGATTGCACCACTGAGTTCCCCATTCACATCAGTGTGAGTTCTACCAGGTCAGCCTGAGCCAAGAAGTGCAATTTATAGAAGTGTAGTATCATTTAGGTTACAAATAACTTCTGGAGGTCATCTATTGCAATACCTGCTCACAGGCCCAACTTGAAATTATCTAAGCATTTTCTGGGTTTTTTCCCATTTTTTTATTTTTTCCATTCCCCCCCCCCCATTCAAATTCTTTCCATGTTATTACTAAGGTTAATTGTTGTAGCCATTTGATTGCTATATACGACCAGAGAAGACTAAACAAAACTGAAGGCAACACCAGAAACCTGTTTATTAGCTTTATAGTCTCACAGAGTGATGAACCGAGTCCTTTTATCTTTTTCTGAAGAATATTTTCATTTAATATTTCCTTGTTTCTGTCTGTAAATTTGTCAAAGCAAAAAATGAACTACCATTTGGGCATCTTGCCTTTACATAACCCAATAACTATCTCACGCTTCTCCTGAAAAACTTGAATTAGCAAAATAGTCTTTTCTAGACATTCCAAGAGTAAAAGTATTTAGAAGCGCAACTGAACTATTCAAAGTCTTTTTCTTTACAACAGTGAATTGCTCAAAGAAGCAATTATTAAACAATTCACATTCTTTTCAATGCAAAGATATCTGCTCCTTTCCTTACATACTTCATCAGGAACCTTACTGCTTACCGCTGATTTTGCCCTTTCTACATTGTTACTCAAGGTAGTCCTCAAATATGTGTCAAGAATGTGCCTCTTTTAGAAAAAATCTGACCATAAAACTCAAGTCACTTTTAACTGGGGTAGGTTTAAAAATAGAAAAACATTCCAATATTTATCTGGATTTGTTTTCATTGCACTGCTAGCTTTTAATCTGGCTAAATCTGCAGTGTTAAGATAATTTTCCAAGAATTACTCAAAACAAAAAGACCCTGCTCCTCTCTTTCATCAGACAAGAGTTATTTCCAGGCCTATCACCTTTTGACACAGACAGTATAATAACAAATCTTATTTGTATTAACCTCTTGAATATGGTAGAAAAGCATGTTACAGTATAGGCTTTGGAAGCTCTTCCTCAGGTTTGATCTCTTTCAGAAAGAAATCAAAAAAATTTCTAATGATTTGATTTTGAATGGGATCTCTGGGTATTAACTTTATAAATTAAATGTATTATCACCCGCATTGATTTTTGCCTGGGAAAGAAGGCTCCACAGAATTTGAACTGCTCTGAGTGTCTTCTGGGAACAGCATCACTCTGACCTGATAACAGCTGATATGCACACTTGGAAGAACTAGTTAATGCTGCTGCTGGCATGGAAGATGAACAAGCTGCCATGACCAACTGGCAAAAGTCTCAGAGCTGGATTTTAAAGGCATTTAGGTGTCTAAGTGTTTGTGCAAATGCTGTTCTTTATTTGGTTGTGGTTTCTAAAACCCAAAGAATATGTCTACAATAATCAATGTGACGTCCAAATGAGTTTGAAGCAAACTAGCATGCAAAGGCAGTAATTTGAGTCCTGAAAGCAGTAGAGCTGTATTAGAATTGCATCATACTTGTCTAATTAATACTGCTTCTTGACAATGCAGTTGCCTTGGAATGGGGCTTTACTGACAGAGTCGTGGTTGCTGAAGCTGTAGATGACTGGTGGGGTGCTAGGCTGAGTGCTCTGCTCTGCTGGACTGGCCAATGCGATTTCACTGAGTCAGTAGGATCAGGTCATGTTCACAGATGTTTCAGTTTTTGAGAGCTGGAGACTTACAACTTAGCTCTTGAAGAAAGCTCATAGTTGCTTTCTGCTTTTGTCAAGTGAGGCTTAACTTGAGGCTAAAATCTTCTTTAAAACATGTTGCTTCTTGAGAAGTGTTATTAAAAAAGAACCTGAATTGGGACTTCATAAAAGAGCGCTGCTGTGTTGGGTTTGTGTGGCAAGGTTTTGGTAGCGGGGGGGCTACAGGGGTGGCTTCTGTGAGAAGCTGCCAGAAGGTTCCCCTGTGTCTGACAGAGCCAATGCCAGCCGGCTCTAAGACGGGCCCGCCGCTGGCCAAGGCCAAGCCAATCAGTGCCTCTGTGATAACATATTTAAGAAGGGAAAAAAACAGTTAGAGAGAGAGAGCTTGTGCAGCCGGAGAGAGGAGTGAGAAGATGTAAGAAGCTCTGCAGACACCAAGGTCAGTGCAGAAGGAGGGGGAGGAGGAGCTCCAGGCGCTGGAGCAGAGATCCCCCTGCAGCCCGTGGTGAAGACCATGGTGAGGCAGGCTGTCCCCCTGCAGCCCATGGAGGAAGGATGAGGGGGTGTAGAGATTCCACCTGCAGCCCGTGGAGGACCCCACACTGGAGCAGGTGGAGGCACCTGAAGGAGGCTGTGGCCCGTGGGAAGCCCACGCTGGAGCAAGCTCCTGGCAGGACCGGTGGACCCGTGGAGAGAGGAGCCCACGCCAGGGCAGGTTTGCTGGCAGGACTTGTGACCCCGTGGGGGACCCCACGCTGGAGCAGTCTGCTCCTGAAGGTCTGCACCCCGTGGGAGAGACCACATTGGAGCGGTTCGTGAAGGACTGTAGCCCATGGGAGAGACCCACGTTGGAGAAGTTCGTGAAGGTCTGCACCCTGTGAGAGGGACTCCATGCTGGAGCAGGGGAATGATGAGAGGAGTCCTCCCCCTGAGGATGAAGGAGCAGCAGAAACACCGTGAGATGAACTGACCGTAACCCCCATTCCCCGTCCCCCTGTGCCGCTGAGGGGGGGAAGGTTGAAGCCGGGAGTGAAGTTGAGCCCGGGAAGATGGGAGGGGTGGGGGGAGGTGTTTTAAGAGTTGATTTTATTTCTCATTCCTCTACTCTGTTTTGCCTAGTAATAAATTAGATGAATTCCCTCTCTCATTTCAGTCTGTTTTGCTCGTGACGATAATTAGTGAGTGATCTCTCCCTGTCCTTATCTCGACCCACAAGCATTTCGTTATGCCTTTTCTCCCCTGTTTAGTGAATGAGGGGAGTGAGAGAGCGGCTCTGGTGGGCACCTCGCCCCCAGCCAGGGTCAACCCACCACAGCTGCCTACTCAGGAGATGTGGCATGTTAGTGTGCTTTAAATATCTCTTACTTCAACATAGTCATGTGTTCAGGGATACACTTTCATGTCTCACAAAAAAAAAGAGAACGGATTTTCCATTTAAACAAATCACTTTCTGCTACATGGGCATTCAGAGTAATTTACCTGTACATCTGTAAAGCAAATGCAATAAATACATTTGTCTTGTATTTGGAGTCAGCTCTACAGAATCGTTTTCTCTTTTCAGCTAAGCGAAAATATGAAAGGTGACTGAAAATGAATGTTGCAGTATTGCATTGTGCTGAATTCATTCAATTCAATTTTCTAAGGGAAAATATTGAGACATCAGTATCCAACTCCATGCCTTGGAGTGCCATCTAGTCATGTATAGAATTATCTTTTTTTCATGTAAAAGATGAAAATGCAGCTACATTCAGATCTTAATAATTATTCACAAATTACTTTTTTCCTTTTCCTCCTCCTTTGTCCTTCTTACTTCTTTCTTCCTTCACCCTTCTCCTCTCTTCTCCCTTCTCCTTTCTTGTCTTTTTTTTTTTTTTCTAAAACAGAAAGTAAGCAGGAACCAGATGACTTCCAGTAAAGCATGGAATAAAGGGAAGAAAAATCACAGAAAATGTCATTTTCAAATGGTCACGTATGTCAAAGACCAACGTAGAATACTTCTGCTAGGGAAACACACCACAGAGGCAGAAGCGTGAGTGGGTGGGTTTAAAGCACCCTGGAGATGCATTGATGACACTTTACATGTAAAATACATACACAAAATGCTGCGTGGATTTAAACAGGTAAAAGCTTACGTATTTGTTCTATATTGTGTGTCTGTTTTTTCCCTACTTACTCACTGCTTCCTACCAGTAAATTTTTGACTACAAGGCTTCAGCTGCTCCCATTTTAAATGTTAGTACAAGCATCAAAGAAAGTTGCGTGAACAAAAATGTCTTAAACCACTAAACCCCAGCATTTCATTAGTGTTGAAGAAAGCTCAATTACATACATCCATAGCTGAGTGATCACACCTGAACGCACAATCGTGATAATGCTTGTACAATGAGCATGCAATGCAACTGTGTATGCAAGTGAAGTCCAATATTTTACTCAAAACTCTGCAAATCATATCAATTGATTGCAGGTTATCCCCGCTATTTATGAGAATATAGTCCATTTTGGAAAAAGTAACTGTAACAGCTTTAGGGGTTCAGGAACTAAGTACCTGATGGAGTGCAATGCTTTTATCAAACATGCAATTAGAGAAATTAAGATTGCACACAAATCTTACAAACTGTATTGGCAAAGAAAATATTTGCTCTGTCAAACATCTCCACTATGAGGAAAGTGGACCAATTTCTGCAGTTGAAGAAGCCTTTAAAAAGCCTCTTAAAAATGAGTCCCAATTCTTCAGCTACAAAATAGGAGCAACACCCACTGATTTTGAAGAGTACTCCTCATATTGTACAGTTGGAGAAGAAAGTGCTATGATTAAAATAAAAAGAAATAAATTAGCTTTTTTTGTCTAATAGTACTAGAGCATCAGTTGGTGCCCATGTGTGGGTGTACAATAATGCAAACATTTAAACTATTCAACTAACTATTCAATCTAACTTTTAATACATTTCAGTGTTTGATTTCAGATTTCAGCTTTATACCTTATGCCATGCCTCAGGTTTCATCCAGCTGGTAATGAAGTTTTGGAGGATGAGGAATCTAACTTTGTGATTGCAGCTTCTGCTTTCCAAAATATAGTAGCTTTGTGCCTTGGAATAAGGCAAAGGTGCACAGTATCTGCACAAGGATTTCCAACTTTTTTCTTTAAGAAACTCTTGTCTGTTTTCAGAAGTCTGGTTTTAGTTATAGAATATGATTCCTGATCTGTGTGAAATGTTTCCTATTTTCACATGTCCATGTAGTTGTGATGTAGACTGTGTATGTTACCATTCAGGGAATATAGCCATTCAACAAAGAATGGAGAGCTCATGCATTTTTTTTTCCCCTCAGAAGTACTAGGCTTTTCATTATTGTTTTGATTTGGGTATTAGCCCTAAAGCCTTTTCCCGGTCAAGATTCTCCTGAGTTTCAAATCTGTTGTTGGATTGCTAAGATACTTTTTAGTTATCTGTGGAAGAAACTTATCTTTTGAATGGCTTGTCTTCAGTCGGCTCTGGTTGCTGGCAGTAGTGACAGCCTTGATGAGTGCTGAGAATGTTGCAGTCTTCATAAAAGCATTTGGGAAAAATTGGCAGACATGAAAGACATTGTTCTCATTATAGAGAATGGAAACCAAAAGATTTTTGATTAAAAAAAAAAAAAGGCAAAATCAAAGAACTATATTGGAATAAGTACATGAATGCATTTTAAGATAATAGTTTGATAAACAGTCTGAAATGTGTAGTTGTTTGTTCTCCTATGTACAAAAAAGATTTCTATGGTAACATAGAAAAATCCCCCATCTATCTTTTGTCTACATAAGCTGTTATTTAGGAATAGTTGTTGCCTTTTAAATTAATGAATTTTGTCTTGATCAGAAGCTATCAAATTTAAACGAGTCCTTGTTAATCACTAAAGCATCAGGCTTTCCACTTAGCAACGTGTAACACCAACTTGGACAGAAATATATACAGGAACAAGATTAAATGTAGCAGGAACAAGCTCAGGTATTTCTGAATCAAAGAACATTTTGTATCAGGGATGTTTTAAAAGCCACCAATAGCAGGTAAGTACCTCAGTCCTGATGTAGTTTATCTCCTCAGCAGTGCGGCCTGCTACGCACATTTGCTTTTTATGTTTGCTTTTCATAAGAGGTTGCCTCCGGTTCAAGGTCTTGCCCTTACCTTCAAGAGCCTCCAGGCAGGAATCATCAGACCAGATGTAGACTCCTACATCTGAGTGAGTCATCACAGGCTCACGGTACTGTCAGTGAAGAGAAATAGGTGCTTGATGGCAGAAATCTTCTCATCCTGAGGTCAATGCCTAAAATAGTGTAGACAAATCTTACCCGGCAGTGCCTATTTCTTTCTGTGGACTATATTTGGGTAAGATGAATTCCACCCGCGCACAATTGAACTCTCTGCAGCAAAGGGAAAAAGTGGTCTGCTGACTCTAAACACCAGCTGGATTATTACAGAAGACACTCTACTGCAAATACTTCTCCTGCTGGGAGTGACTGAGTGAACAGATAAGTGACAAGCATGTTACAAGCCCTAATGAACGTTGGAGGAGGTGCTGGCTACAGGGAGAGCTTGATGTGAATGTACACAGGGCATGGCAGGATAGCAGGAGATACAAGCCCAACTGCTATCCCGATTTGGTAATCTGCCACACAGCTCTTAATTTATCTGAGAATAAATGTCCTCCTGTTCAATGTAAAGACTATATTTCATAAGTCAGTGACATCATCTTCTTACTACTCTTCTGGGAACAATTAAAATATTTCATATTAAATCAGTGCATATGTTGTTCCTGGTTATCTCTGAGATGACTTAGTACTCCATATGAGCTGAAAATTAATGCTTGGGACATTATAATGACTGCTTTTTACAGTGAAAAGTCTGGCTGGGGAGTGAGCATTTTCAAATGAAGACTCTTGTTTTTAGAATTTGGTTCTCTATCAAGTCTAGCAGAGACTGTTTTCTGACTTCCGTGGCAATGAAAATGTGCTTACTGATTATTTTTCTCTGTACAGCCTACTATCACTTGTCAAGAAGAGATGGATGTTTCTATGTCTCCTCGGAGGAATGTTGAAAGCCAGTACATAGGGAATTTCTTTTCTTACCTAAACAACTGCTGGCTGCAAAATAGGATATTACTATTCTTTCCACATGAGCTAGGGACCTTTGCAAAAGTATGCTGCTGTTTATGAAAACATGTCTGTCAATTTAATAATTGAGTAGATATCAGCTTTCATTCAGTGGATCAGAAATAATGTACTGATTATCTAATGCTATAATGCTTTGCAGACTGATTGAAACACAGTAGTTGACTCCAAGCTCTCTGATTTCTTTCATTATCATTAACAGAATTTTCTGCTCAGTGTTTTTTTATAGTAATTGATGCTTAGGGTTTATTACCATTGTTGTGCAATCTATGCCAATACTAGGAATTCCGTGTCTTTTTAACATTACACTGTCTGCATGGTTTTGAATGAATGATACAGATGAGAATTAGTATACTGTTAATTGATTATAATAAGGTTTTTAGTGTAAAGTGGTTTAACTGATGCTCTTCTAATTCAAAATGGCAACACTGGAAGTAAATTCCACAGAGTTTAATAAGTTACTTTGACCTGAAACTAGTAAAAGGGAGAGAAGAACTGGAATATTTTGAGGGTACAATGATCTTGCTGAGACACTGCATGTGGTCCACCAATGCTGCCCATGACAGTGATCACCTCATGGTGAGCCAAGTACCTCACTGGGCTCACTAGCTAAAGTCAATATTGATTACAGCAGGAATGTAGACACCATGATACCTATATGTAGGCACTCATATTTAGATATCTACAGTCTGAACTGTCTTCTTTGAGCAGACTAAAAGGCAGTGAAGACTTTGAAGCCCGTTGGGCCATGGACTGAAACACGTATTTTCTTTTTCTGCCTTTACTCAATCCCACTGAGAACATTAACGAGTTTGAATTTATGACGAGGCTTGTTCTGAAATTGCTATTTCAGGAATGTGGTGGTTTGAAGATACCATCCTTTACAAAGTTGAAGGACATGTCTTTTTATAAGCCTTCACAGCACATCTGGGTATAGCGCCTTTGGAAAGAGAAAGTAAAATACAACAGTCATATAAATCTACTTTGCTACACTTCGAGTATTTGATAAGAATGTTGTTGCCGTGTTGTATCTTGTGTTTCTAAGAAAGATATCTTCCTTATTCATTTATTTCAAGCCTCCCAGTCTTTTCTGTTGGAGGTGCAGGTTGGTAACACTGCAGAAATCATGAAAACATACTTCTGCCATACTTCTGTGGGACAGCCTTCAGTGGGGCATTAATTCACTTTACCAGTGGTGAGAGAGTGAAGGCTGGGACATGGTCTGGGGCAAAAATATTTTACTCCAAGTTCTCCAACCTATATCTCCCCCACAGACAATGGCAAACACAGTTTAACATTGCGGTATATGGAGAGTAGGATACGTGAGCAGTTCAGGTTTCTAGGAGTTCAACTCTGAGTACCAGTAACTCAGCTTCTGCAAGTCCTGTTGGTATAGGATAGACATTTTTTACTTATTACAGGTAGGAATATCTGACAACTAAAAGCTTGTATAAAAATGTGATTACAAGTTTCAGTAAATGCTACTCCCTCACAAAGGACAGAGACTCAATCTGGGAGATGAACTTCACATGGCAAGGAGCACTTGTAAGAGTGTAGATATGTATGTTAGGCTGGTTTCCATATCCTAACTTAAAAGAAACTTCTTATGAAATGTTTTAGGGAAAAATCTAATACAAAATGCAATTAAGTGTGCATATATTCCTCTAGATATACAGCTACCACCTTTTTAAATTATTCTGTTATTAATCCTATCTGGTGCAGCAGCCATGCTATAGCCTGTGACTGACTCCCAGGCGTGTTTGGAGAAGCAACTGGCGAACATGGAATATGTTTTCAAAACATGGGAAACTCCTCCTTTTAGTGAAGTGTGAAAGTATACTTACGAAAGGATGCTTTAGTAGGTGAAATCCAAATAGCACTTGTATTGCTTGAGTATGGTACAAGTATTGCATCTCAGCCCTCAGACCAGACACACATCTCAGTCTTACATCCCTTAAGCTGGAGATATTTTTAACTCCTACATTTATAAACTTTCCACTGTGCTTTGACTGGTTGTACTGGCAGGAAAAGACGGAGAGTGATGTGTCAGGCTAAATGGCTGTTACCAGATATTCCCATAGAGCTTCAAAAATAGCTGGTGAAAATGTCTGGTAATTGTCATACTTAATCTCTGGATGGTTCCTGGTCCTTCCACTGAGCTGCTCTGCTCATTCTTCAATGCACATATGTCCACGGGGATTTGAATCCATATGTCCCTTTCCATTTCCTTCCTCCACACTGGCAAAGAAAAAAGTTGCAGTGTCATGCTTGTAGATTGTGAACATCAGGTTTGTTTGCAAAGAGTCAGGCATTCAAAACCTATGAACAGTAGTTCAGCTTCCATTCCTGTTAGTATGGGATGGTAAATTTTAATTTAAATCTACATTAATTTGTAATAACTGCAGAATCTGTTTTTTTAAAAATATGCTGGCAAGCACTTTTTCTTGCTACTTTCTAGCAGAAATATTACAGCTTCTTTTGACCATCTTTACTGAGGGAAAGGTATCTAGCTAGGTCAAACATATTGACTTAATATTTCAAGATCCCATGCTAAATCTTACACAGGACATAAACATTAAAAACATGATTTAAGCAGAATTGAAGCTATGATATCCAGAGTATCTCACTCAGCTGCTGCCAAACCTGTCTGGTTGTAATGATCTCCAAAACCCCATAATTCTCCTTGTGTGCCCAGAACAGCTCTAGCTGAGCCCATGTCCTCAGCAGATTTCCATGTAGTACAGGGCAGGGGCACACAGAAATTCCCAAAGAGCTGCTGAGCAAGCCTGGATGCTTGATGAGCTCCAGCAACTTAACAGTGGGTAATCACACTGCTGAAGAAGCAGACTTGATTTGTCTGGATAGATTTCTGAAGTTAATATAGTTATGAGGGTTCCCCAGTCTTATCTAGCTTATTCTAAGCCAGTATCTTTGCCCAAGAGAGCACTGCAACCTGTAGGCATACACTGGGATTTTCTTCACTTGCTCCCAGAGGGGCCTGATCAGCCATGCATAGAATGCATGGAGCCTAGGTGCAACAACTTTCCTTGGAAATATGGACAGTGGTGGTGCCCTTCTTGGATAAAAAAGCCTAGTACTTAGAGCAAACCAAGCAGTAAGACGTCACTTCTACTTTTTCCCAAAAGAGATTCCTAGACTTGCCAGGGTAAGGCCAACATTTTGACGGAAGAAGGGTCATTGACTTGCCTATATTTCTTGGTCTACCATTCCCTCTTGTAAGCTGTTAGTGGCTTCCTTTTTGGGTTGATGGCCACTTCGAATGCTCTTTTAGAGCATCTCATCTCTTCCACGTACAACTCAAAGTTCAGCTACCCGATTCCATGCTCAGGACCTTCTCTTGTGGGTGCCTTCCTCAGTTATTTGGCATAATTATAGTACTCCCAGCAAAATTAGTGGCTTATAAGATGGTAAACCTTTTGGTTTTTTATAGGAAAAAAAGTTGCATCACCATGATATCTTCAACCTATGATGTCTTCTTTATTTGTGAAGACATGGAATAGCATAATCTACTCAGATAAAACTTGCAAGTTCTCCTGCCTGAGAATAACAGAAGTATATTTTCTTTCTAAATTTCAGTGAGCCCACAAACTTGTCAGCTGCATCTCTTCTTATAGCTGCACTTCAATCAAACACATTCTGAGTGTCCAACAATTAAAGCATTAAGTTAAGCCTAATGTCTAATTGGAGAGAATTTTCTCAGCAAGTACAAAGGGGCACTGAATACTGCCTTCAGTCATGTTAGCTTTCAGTAATAGAGACAGGTAAAATAATCTTTTTCTTTCCAGCCAGCCTACTCTGAAAATAGGCCAGGTCCCACTGGGAACAAAAGATGCTCCTAGAAAAGCCTGTAATTAGACAACTTCAACTGCTCCATACAAATACCTCATTAAAGTTCCACTATGATCAAGTCTGCTGATGCATAAGACAGACATAAACATCTCAGCTGAAAGCTGTATTTTCTTTGATTCATTCTCTGAAGCAAATGCTGCAGAGAGACTGTTTATCTCTCTAATCCAAGTAGATAGCCATTTTTCTTCACTGATAACCCAAACTATTATCTATCGTAGCTGACAGAATATTTTCAAATAATTCTGAAGGATCCAATAATTTGGATCAGGCCCCGAGAAAGGCTAGTGCAGACACTGCAGAATCAACTCCTAGTAGCACTTCCTTCGTTCTTCTCAGATGGAGGCGTAGTCTGCAGCTCTGCCTGGTCCCTGACTCAGAGTCAATGCCGGCTAGATTTTTGTTCAAAGTTTATATCCATACTCTGATGTTCAGTCTGATACTTCAGAAAGTACGATGTGTGATTTAGGACTAAGCATGAGAGAGAGAGAGCAGCAAACAAGGTAATTTTGTTCATTTTTTCTAATTTATTCACAGTGTTCTGCATTGTCTGCCTTTTTGCAATACCATCGTCTGCAAGCGAAGCTCAAATTATGTCTTGTGAAATGCAGATTACAGTGTTTAGGACAAAGCATTTTGCTTGCACTAGGATCTTAGTCTTCAACACTGATTCTTGATTTCACACTTACTCCCCACCCCACAAAACCCACCCACTGAACCCAGTCGGTGGTTACTGCTGGGCACACAAAGTAGCCCTGGTTAGCTTGCTGCTTCTGTGATTCACCGTCAGATTGAAAAATCAATTTTCCCCTTTTAAGGGTGATGGTGTCAACTCCTGCCAGTACCTGGTAACTAGGCTGTGTGTCTCTCGGCTGGCGGAAGAAAGAAGAGTAGCAATCTCTCTCACTGCACTTTGGCTAAATAACCAGCAATGCTAGAGCAAATTTGTTTTTCAAGAGGGAAGTCCTTGGAGACTAATGACAAGCAATTAAATGGGACAAAACTTGTTCATATTATATTTCTTTCCTAACTGATACAACACCTCTTTGGAAAAACTTGGACCGTATTAAAATGAATTGGGGAAGATGGAAAGGAAAGGCGGAGAATGAAGTGGAAAATATGAAGCTTTATTTTAAGATATTCACAGAGAAAACATATGATTGTGAAGTCAATTAAAATAATCAAAAGAGATTTAGATAGAAGAGATGAGTCTGCATTCAAAAAGGAGACACAGGGAAAGATACAGGCTTTATTTTGCCTAGCAAACAGCCCCACATTTTATTTTTAATACAATTATTTCTACATTGTTTCTAGGCTTTTTCTTCTGGGGATTTACCAAAGAGTTTTGATGTTCAAGGCTTGTTTTGAAGCTCTCTGCACTGCAGTTTGCTGTTACTGATCCTGGGGACTGACAGATGCTCTGATCCTTCTTGGTGCGGTGCCAACAGTGGCAGCAGGTAGTGAACTACACCACGCACCACCAGCACATATGGCATGTCCACACATTAATTAGTTCTCAAGAGTCAGTCCTCCTGAGCCCCCCCATTTGTTGCTTTCATTGACTACTGCCTTGTCTCATTAATCAATATTTGCTTCTGCAAACTTCTGGTAAAGCCAGTTAGCAGACCTGTAGCAAGTAAACCTAGAAATATGTTTTTTTGTAGCATTGAAATTCAAAACTTAAAGGTCTGCAAAGCAAGGATGGCTTCCTAACTTTTACAGTTAGCATACTGGGGATTGAACTGCTGGCTCAGAAAATCATCATGCAGCGTCGATGTACTGAACCTTGAATAACTGACAGAGAGACTTGGGTCTCACCTCCTAGACACGTTCTCTCGCTCCATCCTCACTGGTGTTGGTTGGCACAGATTGCATTCTTGCCATAATATCTTAATCTGACATTTGGAAGCATGTCCCTCTTCTCTAGCAAGACTTTGGGAAGGGGAGTAACTGGTCATTTCATTCTCTCCAGACAAAACTAGTGAAAGCTATGAAAAAAATCAGATTTATCAGCTCCTTTTCAGTGACTTTTTCTGCTTTAAATGTATCCAACTAGAATGCATTTCTCATTATCTGCCTTAAGCTGAAAAGCATCTGCCAGAAGTCTTCCAGGTAGTCTACGCTTATATTTTCTTTATGCTCATTGATTATTTCACATACTGCTATCCCTTGGAAATTTCATGCAGTCAGGGTCATCCTTTGCCTTTCACATCAAATTTTTGTCCTATCCTGTCCTTGCCTTTTCCAAATCCATGCGAAGCTCTCTCTCACCCTATCTCAGGTTTTCTTATGTTTCTAAACAAGCCATTCTTAGGCTTGCAAATGTTTATCCTGCCTGCTAGACACTTGGTTTTGCTTCTACCTGAACTAGATTGCTATCATTTGCAGGCAGGAGCTTTGTCGAGCCTTGGACACATAGTTTATATATAGTAATAAATAAGCAGATGAGATTATAAGCAATTAAGGATTTTTTTTTTTTTTTTTATGACTAGAGCTCCTTTTAGTGCTTGAAAAAAATCCTTTCTCCTCAGAGCTTGAATCTGTTGCCTGAAATAGGTTTTGAGGACCAACTGGGATGCGTTGGGCTATCCCATCTAGCCTCCAGCTCTGACTCAGCATGCCTAGTCCTGTAGGTCCTGAGGCTGTTCTGCCAGCCCCGTGCAGATCTCCGCTTACCAACGGCATCCTGCATGGCACTGGACGCCTTTGTGAGGGCATGTAACCTGGTACTTTAGTGTCTCCAAATGCACTTCTCATGCATTTTCTTTTATTTTAGTCTGTTTTCATCCCTACATGCTCAATATCATCTCTACTTTCCTCTAGTCTAATCTTGTTGGTAAGGCAATCACTACTGAGGCCTCCCATGCCCCAGGAGCCAGCCAGCCTGTGAGGGAGAGCTCAGGGAGCCCATCTGCAGGCTGCACTCTTGCAGAGGGCTGATGAGCAAGAGGTCTTGTCTGACAGCACCTCACTGAAAGGGGAGATGCATCTGTCCTACAGTGCTGTTGCTGGATAGCAGTAGACAGGCATAAACCTAGCAGGGACATGAGGGGACTGTGGACATGCTCTCCGTCCCCTCCAAGATCCAACCGCAGCACCTCTGTGAGGGCAGCAAGAACTCATGGTGCAGCACCATGGTTTATCTTTGGCTCCCTCACTCCAGGAGGTCCCTCGCCACAGGACTGTCCTGCTCCTGTCTGCAGCACCAGGCTGCGGTGCTGCTCCTGCCGTGACACCTTAACTATGAGGTCTGGGGAAAAGCACTTGAATTGCCATTACTTATTAATCAATCTAGATTACTTTCCCTAATGATGCCAGGTTTTGTACATGCTTTCCTGTGTTGGGAGAGTGTTATGCAGAAGGAATTGATCACTGTGAGTGCTCTTGCGCTTGGGGTGTTGGAAGACAGAGGTTACAGCACTGGATAAAAGGATGTTGAGTGCTGGTACTTTAGTTGTGGAGCCTTCCCTCCTTTTTCTGTTCTTAAATATTGTTTTTATCTTCTCAGAAGATGAAAAGGAGGCGGAGACAAGAGGGGTCCTTTGCCAGGTCCTCACAGTTCTGCTGCTGAACTTTCTTTCCATCAAAAAAAATTAATCCACAGAGTCTCTGTTCTTCTTTATGGACAAGTGTGCTGGACACCAATGGCTCTTCAGAGAGTTATCTCACACATCTCTTAAAAATGTATCCGTGACAGTTCACTTTGACGTTATATCTCTAGACCTGCCTGCTGTGGGATCAAGGTTTGTTTAAATTTCTAAAGCAGAACACGGAGCAGAGGTGTGAGAGTTTGCTCTGGCTAAATCCAGATGAAACTTTGGATTTCAGTCCATCAGTGTTGTTTCCACATTGTCCAGATGCTGTACCACCGTGTGAACAGAGGGGTGTATGTTACCTTGAGCACCGTGCCACTGTCCCAGGTCTGTTACTTCCAGAGCAGAGCTGGATCATATCCAGTGAACGTTGGTCCCCCGGGGGGTGTACGGCATTGCTACCAGCCACCATTGTCCACCTTCACAGCTCGGGGGGAGCCTGGGACTTGGCTTCTGATCCTGCCCAGCCTGATGAACCTCTGCAGCTGCAGCCTAGGCTCTGTGTGGTGTAGTAAGGTGAATATTCACGTGAAGTATACCGTGATGAAAATGTATATCCAGTTAAAGCAAATTGTTATAGATACAGCTGAAGGAGAAAGCCTTATGGTATTGTGATATAGAATGACCAACATACTTCCATAATCAATTAAAAATCACGTAAAACCAGGTACAGAGGTACACCTTTGGGTACAGAGGTACAGAGGTACATCTTTGGGTTTTGGTCACTCTGGATTTCAATACTCATTACTTTTTTTTCTTAAAAGGAGATGTTTTGCAGGCATTATACAGAATTTCACAGAATGCGTTTTCTCATGTACTAGTGCTGTATCCTCATTCTTGTTTAGCTCTGGGCAAGTACTGGTAGACATTTTAAGAGAACAATTAAACTCTAGAGAATTATTCACATTACCAACAAATTAAAGGATTTTCTATGTTCACAGTTTCTCTGTCTTCTAGCAAAACCTTTTGCTGGAAGTTAAGGGACATGTCCTCCTGTAGTTCTCAAAGACGTAGTGTAGACTCCCTGGAAGTAGAGCGTATGAAACAAAAAAAGCCACAGAGAAGATGATGAGAAAGAAAGGGCAAAAGTGGAGTGGAGGAGGGAGAAAACTCACCAGCGAGACCGCACATCTGCTCAGCAGGGACAATTGCATGGTGGAATGAAGCAGGTCTGAAACAGAAAAGAAATAACTGTCAAGGTAGATAATTGTTTTGATGTTTTGCCAAATGAGTGGGTGTTCACGACGGTCTGAGGAGAGTGTGAGTGATTTTGTAGGTGGTCCTAGGAAATGAAAGAGAGCCTGGGGACAGTGGTGAGGGAAGCGGATGCACAGAAGGCTTGGGAATTTATTGCAGTATGGGTAAACATACAAAATCTGAACATGAACTTGAATCTGCTCAGATTTCTTAACGAAAAGTCCCACATGTTACTGTGGTGATAGGCAACCACCGTAGAAAAGTATTTAGAGACTCACTCATCAGGAAGGAAGTAGCTGAATGTTTTTACCGTGTAAAGAGACCAGAACTAAAAGCCACTTGGGGGATGCAGAATTTCCAGTCCCGTGTAGATTTGTTTTAATAGGTAATTAACCTCACTTGAAAATCTCAAATTTTCATTTCTGCCTCGAGTTTCCTGAACTTCACTTTCAGCTACCAGCCACTGAATTACACTGTGCTTTTAGCTGATACCTTCTATATCTTTTGAGTACCATAGCAGGGTCTTGGGTGATTTTTTGGGGGTATTTTGTTTGTTTTGGTTTTGACACATTAGTCTCATGCAGTGGATGTAAGAAAATACTTCCTTCCCCAGTTTATTTTTGTGTGGTTTAGGGCTATTTGGATTTTCTGTTACCCCTAAAAAGCTCCTAAAACAATTTTATATTTCTCAAAGGCAGACAGATCCTTAGTATAAAGTGCAGTGAGGTAGAGAGAAGCTGATTATTTTTTTAGTAACATATCATAACATATTGTAACACAAGACAGTGGATGCTGTAAATCCGATGCTGAGGTTGGCCCATTCACACTCTTTTTAGCTTCCACCCCACCCCTAAAATCTGCATCCAATGTGAAAAACATCATGTAAATTTGAACAAGTAATAGTTCACATCTCACCACACATTATGGTTCATGAACAAAATATAGACCACAATATGAAAATGAAAACTCCTAAAATTCTGATTTGATGTGGATAGCTTTTGTACTTCAGGACAAAGCTTGGCAAGTTGAGTGTATTTATTTGCTGAAAGCCATCTGCTGAAAAAGATTTGATGTTGCACTGTAATTCCAGGTTATTACTGCAAATTCTGCAAAGGAAGGAAGTGGGAATTGACTACTTATTTTTCAGCTACCCTAGACAAAATGAGAATGACAAACACTGGGAAAAGAAACATAATTTCAAACACCAGGCGCTGTCTCATGGGAAAGAAGCAGAAATAATTGATGTCTAAAAGTAAACGACTCATTAGGATGGACATGTGTATTAGAGAACCTGTGGATGAACAACAGGATTGACTTTAGTCAGATTTTTTTTCTCATTCTCAGTGTATAAAAATATCAGCAGTGAACAAAATAGATCTAACACTGAAGCCAACACCACAGGCCACCTCCTGGGTGAGATAATTTTATACCCAAGTTTTCTTGAGAACTAGACCAAGGCAAGTTGCCAGAACTATTTCTGTGGTTCCTCATCTTGTCCTTCCACTGCGACAAGACAGTTCACTGGGGTGAAGGTAGGAATATAATTTTTTGCCAACCAACATTGTTTTGTTCGTTAGAAGCTTGGCTGTGTCTCTGACTATTGCTCTAAGCCTGCCTTGATTTTCTTGCATGTCCTGTTGTAATGCTTAAGTCTTCAGGCTGTCTGAAGGCAAACATTACTCAATGGGCAGTATGGGTACTGCTCCACTGCAGAGCAAGGCATGCTATCCAGTTATTTAAAGGGGAGAAATAAGTACATATGTTTACATAAATGTACAGACCCTTTTACTAAACACTCTGAGGGGCCAGCAAGGGCTGGGAGCCAAGGGGGACCCCAAATGTGCAGGCTGCAGTGTCCCCAAGCTGACCCCTAGCCCCAGCAGCCAAGCCCCAGGACGACATGGGTGCTCTCTGGGCTGTTACAGCACCTTTCCGAATGGTGAAGGGGCTGACCATCATGCTGATGGGAAGTCAGTATAACAAGCTTTAAAGCAGGAGCTTTACTCCTGCTTTATGTCAAGGACGCAAGGATAACAAAACTGTGAATTTCATAGAGCCCTTGGCTGCCGTACCAGGGGTGTAGCTCTCAGCACCTACAGGTTTCCTCCATACAGCAGCATCTTGGCTTGTAAATCACAGAATTTTGTGGTTGATCCCTAAAATAAAATCACTGTATTTCTGTCCCAAGTCTCCCCATGAAGTTGGTTTTTCAATCAACTCCTATGAAGGAAAATGAATCACTAATATACTCAATTTACTTTCCATTGCTCCCTATTGATCATGTTGCTGTGGACAGAAGAAGAGGCCGTAGGGAGAGCACGGCATCTGGCATGCCTACTTTGCATCCAGAAAGCAGCTGTGTTACCCTACCTGTGTGCTCACAGCCTGGTGCTGCTCTGCTGTGTCGTAGCGACCCCCTGGGGCTCCTGATACACCCAGGTAAGGAAAGTGGCCTTTCCCACTTCTACAACCGATGGCACGCTCTGGCGTCTGGGTCCCACACTGCTGTGCGTGTTAAAAAGCAGAGAGAGCACCTATCTGCAGACTAGGTCGGGAACCCGAGATCCACGTTGCCTTATCACAGCAGGCGGCATCGCTGAAGGATGCCTACTGAACATACCTCCCCTGCCGCCTGTGTAAGAAAGGAGTTAAAGCACTTCTTTCATAGAGACAAGTTAAAACCCACATAGCATGGGATTTAAGCTGATCTTTTAAAGTAGAACCATGTCTATAAACATCTGAATTCAAAAAATGGCATACAACTATTCTTTTTAAAGCTTTAGCTGCCTTCCCACTCACACATGCATTTTTGAAATCCAGGGAAAAAAACCTTAATCGTACACCTCAGGCAGTACAGGTACAAATTGGTCCCCTGTATTTTAAAAACTGCCATAAATACATTATGCAGGTGGACAAATGAGCACTCTTACAGAGCCATGATTGCTTATTACGGTTTCCAGGGAGTTTATTTCTGCAGAAAGGTGGCAATTCACTCACCTCTCTCTCTCCTGGTCTTTAGTTTCAGTAATCATTGCAATCAGATTTATTTTTCAGCTTTTTCTGATGTAGGTGACTAAGCTGCATGTAAATAGCATGCATCACTTTTAATTATTGCTCTTGAACTATTTTTAAGATTGCTTTAAGACTTTAATTTTTAACTGAAAAGGAAGACATGGTATACATTCTTTGTGGACAAGACCATCAAATGGGGAACTCTCTTTGTCACTTCGCTGGACTTGTACCACCAGATACAGCTGCGTTTTCTAAGCTGTTGTGAGGGAGGACTGCAGTAAGAGCTCAATTTAACTGAATTTCTGTTTCGTAAGAAATTCTGACATTTGGAAACTTGTTTTCCTTCAGAAGCAGAATGATTTGCAATGCCTTTGGAAATCCTGAAAAGGTCTGGGCCATTTTAAAAAGCATCATTCCCCATTTCTAAGAAATCTTGTATTGCATAGTTGAAATAAAGTCATTTCAATATCAAAGTCAAAGTGTCATTAACTTTTTGGTAATGTTCCTTCTATGCAAATCACTGCTGAAAAGAGTAAACATCCCAAAGTCAGGCTGAGTGGCTTTGCTTTAACTTTCTTTTCTCGTGGTCCCAGAGGAGAGCTGTGGTGTCCTGGGGAAAGAGTGAACATCACACCAGCTGCTGCTTTTGCCTCCCACAAAAATTTCTAGCTCAGAGCTGGAGAAGCGCTGGCTTTTCCCATGATGATGATGATGCACTTTTTATTCCCTGCCACTAGCAAAGTGATGCTACCATGGTGATGTTGTGCCATTGAAGTGGTGCCACATGGCTTCAAAGATCTCGAGGAGCAGGAGATGACACTGGTGGAGCGGGAGGGAAAGCACAGGCTGCAGTAGTGGGTCCTGGATAGGGAAGATGACAGTGAGAAATGAAGAGAGAATCAGTGTAGCATATAGGAATAAGACTGCAAAGGAAAGAAAGGAAAAAAAAGCAGCTTCTGTAAAAAAAAAAAAAAAAGAAAAGTTTTGTTTGAGGTTAGTTGGGAGCATTTCTCTGAAGTGATTGGTTTTTTCCTTCCTTTCAGGAAACCTGAACATCTTTGTTGCTCTGCCACTGCTGAGGAGAAGCTGAATTGCCCAGAATGATTCTCACAGCCAAAGTGACCATTGCAAGGAGTTTGTATCCAGAAACAGCCTCTCTGAGAAGTCTGTTAAAACCAGTGGCTGATTTCAGCCTGATTTGGTCTCTCAAAGGAAACGGAGTTCTAGCAATTTCTGTGAAGTGGGTAACTGGAGAGGAGGAGAGGGCTGGGGTTTCAGACTTTCCCAAGTTTGTTTCTATAAATTCCAATCATTATTCTCATAACTCCTCATTCTCCTGCATTCTTCTTCTTCAGTAGCATGACTTTGCAAAGCACATTATCATTGCCTCCAAATGATATGAAGCCTTTCAGTGAAATGTTGTCCGATAGTCCCATCTTCTGTAACCCCAGGTTGCCTCAGTGGTTGGAGCTAAGCTGGAAAGTGTTGCAAAATGATTTATGACGGGGGTTGAGAAGACAGAAATTAGAATTTGGCATACTCTTTGTGATCTCTCTCTATTTGATGTGGACTGCATGTGTAAAGAGGATCATGGCAGATGAATGGAAGAAATTGTACGACGGCCCAGCTTCTGCCCGTCACGCAAAGCAGAGCTGCTGCACGACACCTCTGGGTACGTGGCGGAACGGAACATGCCTGACCGTTCTCCTCCTCCATTAAACCTACCACTGCCCATAGTGACAGCTCCTCTTTTACTGACTTTCTGCTTCCACTAGTAACAACCCTTAGTTCCCGTGCCTGAAACCACTGAAGTATTTTTTACTAACCTTGGTTTAGCTACCCCTTTTTTGCAGGCATATTGCCTTCCACAGTCAGTCCTTCTGTCCACATCTGCTTCTAACTACAGAAAGTGGGCTGGCTGCTTGTTCTGAATTTGAAAATGTTTTAGCCTGTAACCTGCTTTTTTCCATCTTAGGCTTACATACCTTATTCTAATATTCATTCTTAAACTCTTCTGATGTCAGCCATTAGCACCTTCCAGCACAGCATCCTCCATGGACTCTTGTTTTCTTGTGTCCTCTTGTCATCTTTAAATAAGCATGGCTGATAATTATAGGTGACAGTGCATTTTTGCCTTATTGCCAGTTCACCTGTCCACAAACAATTTCATATCTGGTTTTCAGCATTTTTTAATCTACTGTCAAAAATGACACTCTAATATTTTAGAATAAACCCAAGCATATCTCACACTGTAATCCACTTATCTTGTCACTCTTCTATGTATTTCCTTTTTTCTGGTTTACCTTAATACTACAAAATTTTGAAGTTTTCTTCTTCCTTTCCTTATGCAACTTTTAGTACTGTCATGTCAGGCTCCTGTCATGAAAACCGGTAATGAAAGTACTGCTTTTTTTAAAAAAACCCCTCATTCATTAATCATGGTGACATCTCATATTAACTAGTTAATGTATAAAGACCTTTGGGCATTTATGAATCTGTCATTTCAGAAGAACTAAAATGAAGCAATAGTATTTCAGGCAACCAAAGAAAAATTCACCAAGGGCAAATTTAACGTTATGCAACTGTTCCAAAAATATTCATTCTATACGCGGAACAATACACTTTTTAAAAGTAAAAATCAAAACACACCAGAGAATTTACATATGAAAGCCTGGCTGCTTTCCAGGCAGAATGTCAGTTCTGTATTGAACCCTTATCATTCTGCAGGCCTCTTCCTTGCAGTTAAATAGCTCTTTGAACAAAATAGGAAAACACACTTGCTAAATTTCTCAGGTGTTTTTTTTTAAGGTAGTATACATAGCTACTTGCTAGTGATCACTTTATAGGAAAGCAATATATCCAATGAATGACTCTAATATTTTTGTGATGCTTGTACTGCCTCATGCTTAACCCAACAAGTAGTCCCACAAATAAGGGGGTTTGTGTTATTTGAGTAAATTTTGAGACCTGATTGATTCTTACTAGCATGTAAGCATATTAGATAAGGCTTTGAATCTCATGTGTAATTTGTGACCATCATTAGATGAAATTCCTTCTAATACATTCAATATGCAAATATTACAGAAAGTACTAAAGTACCCTGTGTCACCAGAGAAGCCACATATGCTGGGAAAAGACTGTATTTGACAAATTGAGATAAATTATTTGAAAATATTCAAGTGAGATTGAAATGCAGAATGTTTAAAAGAAGAAGAGAAATGGGGGGGGGGGGGGAGGATAAAAGGGCTAGAAGAGTGGCTTTACAGGAATATACCTGAGATGTGACCTGGCAACATCTCATGCTATGACCACTGAGTCCTCTTGTAAAGTTGCATTTCTCACATGTGCAGATCATTTTGCCACTACTCTTTTCTGGTTTGTTTTTGTTTTTGTTTTTGGGGTTTTTTGAGAAAGAAAAAAATACCTCTTTTGACTTAGTGTGTATGAGGGCAGTTTTCAGATAACCGTGCAATAACAGTGCATAGGGGTAGTTCAAATGGGTCTGTGACCTCCGATCGGGGTGACCCACATCCAGGCTTGCTAGAGCTGTTCCTTGCCTCTGCCGTACATTTCTGTGCAGTCTCTGATAATTGTCCAGGTGCATGTTAAAGAGTTCAGGATAGTATTACAAGTCAAATTAATTATTTAGTCTGTGTGAGTCTTGAATTCATTACCTTGTATCTCCGCTGAGCACAGGGGTATGGCTACATGAATAAATTATTGTGAGATAAGATAGGTTGTGCACTTAAAAAGTATCAGCTGCCCCATGGATCCTGTCAACTTGCACACTTTTACTCTTGAAAAATATGAGGAAATTCGGGATAACTTGCTTCTCAAAGTTTATGGTTGGATTTGATGATCTTAAGGGTCTTTTCCAACTATGATCTATGATTCTGTGATTCATAGCATGTGAACTACCTTGCAGTAGAGTTCCTTGGAGTGGTTACTATGAGGCGGCTGACATGCTATACTCTGGTTTTGATGTTTTGACAACTTTGCAATGACTCCCAAAATATGGGAATGAGAAGATCTGCACACTGTTCCTACCCCAGTGAGTGATGTTTTATTTAATTTACAGCTGATCCATCAAAGAACTGAATATTCTTTAAGAGTAGAACATTTTCTGGCAAATACCTGGGATGTTCACAATTGAAGTATTAAAGTGTGGTTAACAAAGGTAAAAATGACATGGAAAGGCTATTATTTAAGCCATTCCCTACCTGAAAACAGGATCAATAATACATTTATCGTACTTCACAGAAGTTTGCCTAACCTTTAGAATCACCTCCAGGGTGAAAACTCTGTGACTTCCACAAGCAGTGAATTGGAATTCTCTGTAAGTCAGAGCTTGTAATTAAAGAGTTTTCCTAGTGTCTTAGCTAAATATTTTTTGTCCTACCCACCACAGATATGAAGACCACTTTATAACCTTCTCTTTTTGCAAAAGGGACTTGAAAACCATCTTGCAAGACTTTCAAGAGTCTTTTTGAACTCAGACGGTTTATAGCTCCCCATCAGTCTTCCAATAACTTTGATTCATTCAACTGTTCCTTGCATGCAACCAGAAGCAATGTTTTCCAGACTTCTGTCAGTCTCATTGCTTCTCTCTGGATTTCCTCTCTTTCTGCACTCTATTTCTGAATGACATTTCTGCAAAACAACTGCACAATCTGTTGTACCCCATCCTGTCCACTTGATTACTCTTCTTTATCTTTAGAACATTGCATTTGCTGCATTTTGTCTATGCTGAATTTCATCCCAGTTTTGGACCATTCCTCCAACTCGTCAGGATCTTTATTAAGCTGTTATCCCATCCTACAGCCTATGCACAGTCATTTCTAGCTTTGTATTATCTGCACTTTTAATAGGCATACTGATCATCCATCCTCCAGATTATAAATTGAAATATTGTACAGACTTTTGGAGAACCCTGCTTGACAAGTCTTTCAATTTTGTCAGTGAATCCAATGAATTACTCTCTGGAAATGAATAGCCAAAATCTTTTTTAGCATTTTCATTTAGAGCACTGGGAGTCTGTCCTAAGGCAAAGTTAATAGACTTACCAAAACCTAGATATGCGATACCTACTTTGTTTATCAGATTCACAGAGCGGTAGGGGTTGGAAGGGAACTCTGGAGATCATCTAGTCCAACCCCCCTGCTAGAGCAAGATCACCTAGACCAGGTTGCACAGGATTGTGTCCAGGTGGGTTTTGAATATCTTCAGAGAAGGAGACTCCACAACCTCTCTGGGCAGCCTGTTCCAGTGCTCGGTCACCCTCAAAGAAGTTTTTTCTCACATTCAGATGGCACTTCCTGTGTTCCAGTTTGTGAGCATCCACAAAGACTGATGATCCTGTTATGCAAAGAATATTTTCTTTTGGTAGATTCAAAAAAGATTATACTTAACAACTTATAAGGTCCTTGTCTCCTTGCTAAAAAAAAAGTTGGGTAATCAATACTTTCTTCATTGCTCTTTTTTTTCAAAGATAGGCATCATCTTTGGCTTTACAGAGTGTTTCAGTGCTATAGCTATCATTGCTGGAATCTTATAAGCATCACTAGTTCTGAAATTGCTTCAGCAAATTCCAGCCAACAGGATGCTGTTCTGTGCTTTGGAGAACGAAACACTCAACTGTTGTGTTTTACTGAGCAGTTCTGTAAATAGGAATATTGAAAATTAATTTGTTCCTCTTGATTTACATTGAACAAGCTGGAAACACAAATTTTTTTTCCCATTTGGGTGTTGCCTTCACTCTGCTGATAAAAAAAGCATTACATAAGTGATAAAGAAAGTGCTATTCATTTTCAACATAGTCCTGAGATTAAATTAAAAATGAAAAATTTCTTCTGCCCTTCCCATGATGGTTCTTTCTGTGGTAATGTCCTCCTTTCCTGGCTATGATTGATTGCTTTTATTCATTTGTTACAGACTAATTCAGCATATTTCTTTCACACACACACAGAGACAATAAGTCAATCCCCCATCAGTATATTTAGTAGAGAGTCTAGTCCACAGCTTACTGCATTAACCTTATAGGAGAGTTGGAAACACGTAGGGAAGACACTTATAATCCCTGATTCTCAGAGCCAAGTACAGCTAAAAGTAGACTTCAGATGCCTGGTGGGCTTTCTCTAAAGTGAGCAATTAATATTGGGTACTTTGTGTTTTTGCTGAGTGACTCTTCTTCCATGGCACTCTTGTTCAGAAACTATGGATCATAAACCAAAGAGTTAATTGTGGCATATTTGCTTCACTTAAGAGGTCAATTTTGGCAATTGAATTCTCTAAGGGAAATCTGGATCTAAATAATGGCCTCTTTTACATTGGTTTTAGTTCCAGCACTCTGTAACAGAGCATAGTGTATGATCTTAAACAATTTTTTTGTTCCTTTAACATAGTCAATACATTATGCTTTTGTATTATTTCTTCTTTCATATGTTTTGCATGTATATTTTGTATGACTATGTCAAAAGACACTACTGCGTTCCCCATTTCATCAAAATTCTGTGCATGAGTGGTGAATGTGCTTACCTTTGGTCAGCCCCCTGGTTTGAACTGTATCAGAATTTCTCATTAAGCTGGTTCCTCTACCTATGTTTTAAAATGCTGACTGCCCTCTCCCCAGGAGCTGTTTCAGATGGCCCTCCTTATAGATACTCCCCTATCTTTACACTCCAGGGGCTCTTTTATTTGGCAGAGCTGAGTCAGTGCATTGGGAAATGCCATTAAACTCATGTTGCGGTCTACAAAAGTGTTGTATTTCAGTTTAATTCACACTGGTTTGAAGGTGAATGAAAACAGAGGCCATTATAAAACAAAACAGAAGGGTTCATATGGCTTTTGGGACCAGTTTAATTTTAAAGGTAGTTTCAAACGTGTCTTGTGCAGATATTCCGCCACACCTGTCTCTGCAGCCAGCACAACTGAAGCCTCCCAGACCCGCCTGGAGTTGTGCTCGGCTGCAGCAAAACAGAAGTCTCTTCCCACAGCTGAAGGTCATGAAACCATCCAGGGGTCTGCTCCTCTCAGTGTCTCTCCCTATGGGTTGTGACTGTAATGATCTCTCTTCCAACCCACATGGGTGGTGCATGGATGGCTATGTTAATTTAGACCATTCTTCTTCATACAGAGGCCTTTAGTTGATGTTTAAGTCAATCTTACTCGTAAGGATAGTGCAAAACTACTTTATGACTCAAGGCCCTCACTTATCTGTCCTACCAATATGAGTATGTGAAGATTGCGAGAGGATATTATTGTCTTCTATGAATACATTAAGAGGAGACAAGCAGCCTGTACAAGCAGTAAATGGAAGCTGTGCAAAGGAAAGGCTATTTAAGCTGAAGGCAAGGTAGGTACTAATGGGTAGATGTGGTCTACGATTGCATTAATGATGACTATTAAAGAAAGGTTATAATAGTGTGACTCTGGAGTGAGGCAGGTCAGTGCTTTGTATTCCTAAATCCTTAGTGACACCACAGGCACTGCTGATGTGTTCAGGAAAGAGTGGGGCAGTTAGTACTGCCCTACACTGCTGAAAGTTTGAAGTTAGCTTGGCTTTGAGAAGGAGATGAACTAGATTTCTGGAGATCCTTTCCAGCCTTAACGTTTTTATGATTCTACATAATATTCTTTGCAAAATAAAAATAAATAAAGAAGAAAGCTTTCTAAGGGGACTGGGAATTTTGGCTCTGCTTTTCATTTCAAAAGCAGGAGCTGGTTTTTGGCAGTTGTTTGCGTTGGTATCCTTTGAAGAATAGTATTGCAGGCAGGGAAAAGAGTTAACTGGGTCTGGGAGGAGAAGCAATGGTAGTTGTTTCCCAGTGTGGTGGTATCATACGGCTACGCACTAACCTGCGCTCCCAAACACGGGCTATGCATGCGACGAATCCTGGTAGCAAAGGCTTAACCAGGCTGACCCGGATCCCTGAAGCTATTGAAGCTATAATAGAGGCGTTGAGTGGAAAGATAAGATGATTCTCCTGATTTGTGTTCATTTGATATTTTCTAACATGGGCAAAATTCCAAAAGGTGGAAAACAATGAAGTTTGAGGAAAGTGAGGTAACGATGTTGGAAGATCCCTCATGCAGCAGGGAAACAGATCTGAAATTGATACCATCTATTGATACCATCTAAGTCAATCGTTTCTTCTTAGCCCAAGCTGGAGCTAAGAGAAGCATGTCTAAGAAGTGGTCAGATGTAAGTCTGTCTTTAAATTACCAGGCAGTGAGTAAGATTCAATTAGTAACTATCTATCTCCTGAGTTCTTGAAGAGCCAAGTTCTTGCCAAACTGCAAAAAATATGATGCGATGTCATGAAGCTACTGTGGAGCTTGGATTATTTCAACACTGAGAGTTATATGGCTGTTTTAACAACCTCAGGATTGCAGTGAAACAGCTGTATTGCTGGGCCAGGGGATTCTAAAGCAAATTATGATCGTATACCTTACATAATTCTTCTTAGGGTCTCAAGGAAGTGAATGAAAGTTCTTCTGACTGCATTTCTAATAAATTTTCTTGAGGAATGTTTTCCTGGTGAACGTAGCAACTGGCATTTTCTGTTTCATATATGACAATGAAATTAGAGCCTTGTACTCTCAAAATGTATCATCAGTCAAGTGTAAATCAGAGATTAACTGCTCCGATTTATTGTCATTCTTGCACTAAACAAATATTTTTTGAAGCTGGAATCATTCTATTTTATTTTGCTGTTACATTTGGGAAAACTTTATGTGAAATTATATTTACTTCTTGGATGGCAATAGATTTTTCTGTAATGGCTTGGCAAGTAAACAACATTTCATTATTTCTGCACTCTGTCATTACATCATGTTATTCTTCTTATGGAGGTACAAATAAACATGAATTCAACACTGGAAAATAACATGTGGTGAAAGACTATTCCTTTTGAAATATTAAATCAGGTTCTTATAATGTGAAGAGAAATTTGCATGCAATGGGCCTGAGTTTTCAAACAGAGCCAATTTTTTCCAGGAGCTCAGCTTTCAGACCTAAAGAAAAGTAGGTTTTTAAAACTCAGAAGTGTCTAATTTTTCGCTCAGATACCAATGGACTATCAAAGGATTTGAAGTGTTGAACTCTTTTAAAGTATCTGATCATTCATTTTCTTTCACGCTCTTTCGAAAATTGCCCCTACAGTGTACATTCTTTATGGCTTAATCAATTTTGTGTCGCACCTATGAATTGTTATTTTCATAGAGATTCATAGCTGTAAAGCTATTCTGATACAAGGCTTAATGCCTTTGAAATTACATTATTGCGTGAACAGATGTGTCTGAATAACAGGCCTGGAAGTGGAGGACTTGGTATCTCAAGTATTCGTTCTCATTGTGTCATTTTCTTTAATGAAATCCTCCAAGGAGTGACAAATTCAGAGATAAACAGCAATTAATAATTCACAGTGGCCAGAGGGAAGGAACAGCCGGTTGCACTTCATTGCACAGATCTAACAACTAACGCATAGATAGCTTGGACACAAAATTGAAGGAGTTGGTCACTGGCTGATTCTTCCTCAATTCAATCTCAGTTTGGATAAAATGGGTCTGTAAGCATAAATGCATGTCTTCATAAAGCAATATAAAGAATACTTATTCCTCTAAACATTGTGTTTTGAATACAATCTAGAACTCATTCTGCAATGCACATTGGTATTTTACCTCACTAAAATGGGATTCTTTTTAATCATCTGGTGTGTAATAGAGGAAAAAAACCACTGTGAATTCCGGATCCTTTCATGTCTTTTCTACCTTCTTGAGAGTCACTGTGTTTATTATATACATAGTAGCCCCATTTCATTTCCTGGAGTTTGCCATCCTACGGAGCGATTGTCACAGCCATTTAGTCATTGCACTTGCAAATGTAGCATCCAAAAACACCTCTCATATTCAGGCTGTCTTCAGTCCCCACTAAGGTTTACTTTACCTTCAAAACCCACTTCTTCCTTGCCTTGTGTGTGCCTTGGCTCTTGCCTGTTGACACCTTCCCCATATCCAGGGACTGACTAAAAAAACCTTTTTGAGGGCACGGACTTCAAATCCATCCAAAATGTTTTGTTTGGGTGATATCGCACCTAGAATTGCTTCTTCTGCCTTTCACATTAAACCCAGGTTTAGTGGTCACACTTGCTAGGTCCTTTCAATGCACAACAGAAAATTATACCAGAACAAGACAGACCTGCAGTGATATTGCTGCAGAGTAGTCTCCAGTTCCAGTGGTTTCCATTGTCTTTTTTTTTTTTTCCTCTGGACCTAGTAACGCAGTTTTCTTCAATTAATTTGTAAGATCTCTTCTTGAGCGAAGACAAAATTTTAGCAGTAATGATAGCTCCTCTGTGACAAGGAGCTCCACAGCTTCCTTTGGTATTGCTTCAGATGATTTTCATCCTGCCATCTGCTCTTTTCATTTAGGCTTACTTTGTCTTTTTACATCCACAGTCTGCTTGCTTTCTCCCTCCCATCTGAAATATATATTCCTGTTGTATTTCTTCCTTAGTTATGTCTTTTTGAATTTATAGATTCCTGATCTAGTTTATAAGTCTTCATGCATAAACTATTCGATTTTCCTTATCCTTTTGACTTACTTGAAATGAGGTCTTTCCAGTTTGTTATACACAGTATAGGTAGATCCCTATACAAATCTTAATCATTTATTTATTTTGATTCAGGAAACTAAATATGAAAAATACGCCTGCACCTGAAAACGTTGACTGATACCCTTGAACTATTCTTCTATTCACATTAAAATATAAACTATATGGGCTAGGTACCAGGTGCTAATTTCCCTTTTGAGTACATCTGCAATAATACTCTACAATAATAAGTAATAGAATATGCAACTATAGTTTAAAAGTCACATCCCTTAGGTAGAGAGTTTTCACAGAAAACAGGTAAAATAGTAGTCAAAGAGTTCAACAAAGGATGAATCAGCCTGATTTCTTGTATAATAGGAATTAGTTTAAATTCTGAACACTCAGTAGGGTTTTTTTTAAAGATAATGCATCTGTTTCTGGTGTTTATCTGGAATTAATGTTTAATGGTAAGAATTTAGCACTTTTGGGTATTGACCAGCAGTCAGAAACATGCTGAGAGAGTGCAAAAGGTTCTCTGGTAGGAATTTCAGTCTGAATTTTGCACCAGCTAGGGGTAAGGATTAAATTTTCACCAAATACAACATTTTTTACTGTTGCTAACATAAATTTTTTTGATGCGTAGCAAGGTCTATCCTAATTACTGGGCTATGAATAGATTATTTTGAGGATTCTGAACTTAACACTACTCAATATCTTGTTGTATTTGGTAAACAATCTTTCCACTTTTTTTCTTTTGGTTAATTTTTTCGTAAGTATGCTGTTTCTTGTTCCATACACTTTTCTTTTTCCCTGAAAGCATGCATTATTTATTTTTATTTGTCAAAAACCATCTTATCTTGCAGTGTGTTGAATTATAGATACACTGGAAGGTTAGGTGAGCTGCCTCAAACTGCTGAGAGATCTTATCTATTCTCATCCTGTTTCAGGAAAAACCTGTGCTCTGTTAAGGTGGTTTTGGTGAAAGTCTAAAGGTAGCGTTCAGAACATGAATATAACTTTGAAAAATATTGCTGGTGACTAGAGTGACAAGTATTCGTAAGATGCCAGGAAGAAGAAAGGGTGGAAAATACACATGCTCAGTCATAGGACAGCAATTTAAAGTAGTTTTGGGTTTTTTTTCAGAGAGATGAAGACATGAGGCCTTTACAGGAGTCAATGAGTAGTGAATAAATGTTAAAATAAGATTAAATTTAGTTATTTGAGAAAGCAGGACGGTCTATCACACCCAATTTAGCTTGCCTGTTGCATTGGCTCAGGTAGCAGCTTTCTCTCATAGTCTCTCTTTGAGACTCATGGTTCATGAAAACTGGATAAAACCTTCATATGGTGTATCAAGTCTTCAGTCGGTTTGGTTTTTTGGGGTTTTTTGCCTTTCTTTTTTTTTGGGGGGGGTTTCTTTTTTATTTGGACTCTGTTTGCTCAATATGCAGTGAAAAGTAGTATCTAAATTTGCAGGTAAAGAAACACATCAAATGTTTTCAATATTAAGGAAGTTAATTTGACCCTGTCTGAATTCCTGTTAATAAAACACAAGCTACCTCAGAGCTTTTCTCAGGCTGTACATCACCAGGGAAGTGATAGGGTCACTGCTGATATTCATTACATAAATTCTATGGAGCTTGGCATGGTGATTTTTGAATGTACTGTCCCACACGGGACAGCAGCAGCCTGGCCCTGCAAGGTGGCCTGAGAAGTGTTTTGCCATCAGGTGACAGGAGGCTCTGCACCTCTTGATGGTGGTAGGAGGGAAAGGTGCTCAGCATCACACAGAAATGGGTCAGGGAGGGATTTCCCTGTGGTTTGCTGAGTCTCACTCTCACCACATATTGCTTTCGGCTTGCCTCCTTTCTTATGGAGCTGTCCCTAGACAGCAAGGAAGATTGTATTTTGACTACAATTAATATCACTTCATCCATTATTAAATCAATATTAGCACTATTTACAGCATTGGCTGTTTTTAAATTCTTCCAATGCCAATTTTACAGGCATATTGTTTAAAAGCTAATTATAAACCATAAACCAGTTTACCGTTAATATAAACTAGGAAGAAATAATAAAATAACACAAACAGTGAAGAACCAGCTGATTCTAAATTTTCTTTCAGGTTTAAATGATCACATTATCCATAATGTGAATGATAGCATCTCTAAAAATACTTACTACTTTCAGCCAAACAATATTTCTGTCAGCGACAATGTCTATCAGAAGAAATGTCAACCCATCTGCACCGTTTGTCGTGTTTTCCAGCGGTTTCTGCTAGAGCTTGGGAGTACAGTGCAAAGTGTGCAAGAAACAGAGCGTCTTTGTAAATCTGCCTCAGACTTTCAGCAGTATTGATTCAGAGGCATTATCCTGCTAAGGAAAATGTGTGAATCAAAACGTGAGCCTTTGTACCTGTCTGTCCTGGGCCATCACTTTCCTATTTTCTTCTGTAAGAAAGTATCCTGTGGTATTGACTTATTTGTATTCATCTTTGTCCTTACTTCTCGTCTTAGAAGTGACTAGTTAATTCAGGAGGTTTCTAGAAAAAGTGAAAAAAATAGGTTAAAATTTAAAGATTTTATTTGCTAATGATGCTTTCAATGACATGCAAGTTAGACATCTCTGCCTATATAAATAATGTACACTCCCGCCTCGCTGTGTTTTAATGGACTCTAGCTATGTTCAGCTTCCATTTCATTTATTGCATTTCTTTATTTGTTCTACTTATTGCTTCCATTTCATCCTTCACCAGCAGAAACACTAAAATTTGTTCTTGAAGTCTTTAAATTATTTTTCACTTGTTCCCATTACCAGTGTACTCCTGCAAGTCTCCACTTGCAGAATATACTGAGAAGCCAATGTGAGTTTGACAGAAAAAGGCATCACTGGAGGAAAAGGGATCGTCCCTCTTTATTGTGTTGAGGGTTAAGCCTTTATAGCTGACTTCTCAATTAATTTATAATAGCACAAGCTATAAATGTGCAAAACCTCCTCAAATCTGTCTATTAATGCTAAAGGTCTTTGGGTTCCTGGGGCAGAGGTTTCAGTCTGAGGTGTCTCATTATTTAGACATCCAAGTGTAGCTGCAGATGATGTTTCATGAGTCAAATCCTGTGGTCCTAGCATCACTGTGCCTGACCTCTGAAGTCAGTGGGAGTTTTACGTGGCCAAAGAAAGTGGCATAATGTTGTTTTAGTTAAAAAACTCACATCCCTGGTTTGAGTAAAGAGATGGAGTCCAAGGTGGCATGAGTTAAGGAACTGAATAGTGGATTAATCATTCTTAAAATACTCATCAGTGCTCCCTGGTTTTACTGTGAAATAAGAAACGTAAAGGTATATCCAGTCTTTCCTTTTAATGTTTGGATCAATTGTGCTTATATGTCCAGTTAAAAAAAAAATATGCCAGAGTATTTAGCAAGTAATTAGATTTACTAGGAAAATAAAATAAGGGGTTTTCCTGTATATCTGGTCCCCAGAAAAGTTCCTAAGGAAGATTCAAGTATTGGTCAGCTGTTGAACTAGTTGCACGGAACAGCAAGAGGAAACTCTCATTAGTTAACATCCTGAAAAAAGGCCGTAATTTCCAACAGGCAGTGAGAAATGCTTTTCTTGAATGACATCTTCACTAAAAGCCACTTTAGCCACCATCCTATGGTGACATTCCAGCTGACACAGAAGTCCACCTGCATGTGTCCCTGGGGTCCCAACCTGCGGTCCCAGGGACTGATACAAGATTTAAACACTCTTGAGTCCAAAAAAGTCTCAAGTTATACAGAGAACCCAAATATTACTTAATGAAAACTCTGTCTGATTATTTTTCAGTGGTTTGTTTCAATGTAGGTATTCTTTTGTTTTGAAGAAATAAATTATTATGTGAGAAAATTATTAAGTGAAAAAAATGGAACCAATTTATTTTAAAATGACAGGAAAAATAGCTAGGATATAAGAGAGTTAGGTGCTCAGATAGTAAATGTTGTGCTGTCCTAGGTTTGAATTTGCATTTCTTTGCCTTTCAGGTTAAAAACCAAAACAAACCAACAAAAAAAAAAAACCCCAAACCAACCCCAAAACAAAACCCAAACCCAAAAACTTCCATTGTAATGTCAGATTTGTTCATTTCTATTCATATCTTAAACCTGGCAGGCCTATTGTGATCACCTACTCTGATTTCCTGCATGAAGAAACAAAAATAAAATACAGGCATCAGAACATTAGCAAATAATTCCTGTATCAAGCTCGCAGACAGCAGAGACTTTATTTTTCAAAGAAAGAGATTTAATCTTGATCCTAATATTAAAAGCCGAATGCATAAACTAGACTGAAAAAATGAAGACTGTATTTACTATGCCTTTTGCAAAGCTATATGACTAACTCATTACTTCCACTCTAAAGTTTTCAGCTTTGAAATGTTCATTCACTCTGTCTATACATTATAACCTGTATATAAATGATACTTCTCATTGTGTCTGACAGTTGAAAAATGTATCGTCAGACAAAAACTCTCACCGTTCTCTCCCAGTGCATTTTTCCTGCTGAGTAAGAGGAAGAGCAGTGAAGGAACTTATTCCACTGTTGCTGATTTTTATTAGATTTCTTTTGATGAGGGCAAAAATTTCCACGTAGAGTACTCCATGCAGCCTCGAGGGACTGCTTGTTTTCATAAACATCATTATGATTCACTTATCTTTGGTTATTACATTTGATGGATAAATAGAATTGTGCATTGGATTAAGGGTAAAATTGGGAGTTTCACTCTACCTTGCTTTTAAGCACCCAGTCCATAGACAGTATCTAAAATCCAAAGTTAAGTAGGTAACATCTTTATGTATGTAATTTGCACACACACACACATATATATAACTTACAAATTATTTATATAGTTCACAAAAACGTCATGCAGCTGGTAAGAAGCTGCCTAAAGTTAGCATGAAAAACTGGTGATAGGAAGGTCACTGAAATCCTTTACTTCTTCAGACCTTAACTTGACTCGGGTCTTCAGCCACCTGTAATCCATGCTGAGCTCCCTACCATGCAAATAGTAACCTTTGTCAGTTATTTGGAAGAACTAAGGAAGGGTTGAGTTTTTTCTCTCTTTTTTTTTTTTCCTATGATACCTTTTTTATTATTGTCTATAGCTGCCTAATGGCAGTATCTCTTGCAGAAGATACGTACATTTATTGTCCTTCTTCAGTTTGAAGGAGAAAAATCTTACAGCTGCAGCCTCCCAAAATGGCCAGAGAAAAGGTACAATTATGGGGAGGAGTATTTCCCATCTCTCTGTGGATGCTGTGTCATAAAATAGCCTGGAGGGGAAAGAGATGGAAAATGGCTTTATAGCTTGTCTTCCAAATGAGTACAAGACACTCAGACACCTTAGTCTGAGTTTCTCTTCCAAGTTATTTCCAAGGTGGTTTTTTACATTTGTGTTCAAAGACTCTTGAATGTGTAATGCTCAAAGGGGTGTATATAATTCAGGCCCGCAGAACTGGTGTGTCTGTACCACGAGGAGATAGCTGTGCGCTTCGTCTCCTTTTCCAAGTGAGCAGTCTCATTGCCCTCTCCACACTGTTGCTCAGTACCAACAGAAAGCAGAGAAAAACACATTGATGCAGATCTCACCCTCCTTGGCCTCCAGATCTCAGTGTATTTTACTGTTACTGGCTGGGTTTTAAGGAGAAAGCAACTGCAACCCAGTTTTAGGGGGTGTTCCTCGCTGTGCTGGACATGCCCCATGCCTGTTGGATGGGGTAGGAAACGGAGCTGCCACAGCACTCCACCTCTGGGCATCAGTGAGGGTGAAAAGGCAGCTTAGGTGTCATGCAGCAGCAGACAGATGCTCATCAGAGATTTTGGGGCATCATCTATTTTGCAAATAAATACTTACTCCTACTCTTCTGGATCACACAGCTCTTGCAAGACTGGAAAATTTATTTACTTGGTTTTCTTGAGATACCAACCACCTTGTACGACGGAAATGTCACTGCATAAGTCACTTCCATAACGTTTTAAAAACCCACATGCAAATATGGTAAAGCAACATTCCTATACAATTTCGCTTGCCTCTTGCTTGGAAGGAAATGGCAAATGGATGTGTTCCCATTGTAGACTTACCCAAGACACTAAAATGAAAGGGCAAGTGTTAATACACCAATTTGTTCCTCTTCCCTTGGAATTTGAGTAGTTCAGTGGGTTTAACTTCTCTCTAAAGATATATGAGTCCATGTAGCATTATATTAAGAAGTGTTAAGAATGATAATAAGCTATTTGGGAGCACACAGCACGTGATTTCCAGATACTGAGCACTAACCTTGCCTCGCTGAAGCTCAGAGAAGAAACATGCAAAACCAAACAAATTGGCTGAAAGTCCACTTCAGTGACAAATACATTAAACCTCTCCAATCAGCCACTCTACACCACCGACTCATTCTGTTGGCAAGCCCAAAGGAGGGCTGGCTTCCCTGCGTGCTTATGCCAGACTCAGGTGGGTTGTTCAGAAGAGCTGGCACAGGGGCCCTGAGTGCCTCCAGTACGGGTGGACATCTCTAATCCTGCTCTGTAATTGGCTTGATAAAAACACTAGACACTATAAGATACAAGAAACTAGAATCATAGAATGGAAAGAAACTACAGAAACTACTGGTTTCTCTTCTTTTTTTTTTTTTTTTTCTTTAATAAGGAGGATCGATGCATTTCAGAGCAGGGATGTTTGCCAGCAGTGGTCATGCTTGAGCTGGAGCCCACCAGCTGCTTTTCGAGGGGACAGTGCACCTCTCCCTTCTCCAAGACAAGATTGAAAGCACAGTCAGGACTTCCATCCTGGCCGTCCCCAGTCACAAAAAAAAATTTTTTCCCATCGACATCCAGGGTGGTCAGATCTCTGACACAGAAATAAGGAAGATTCAAAACCTTTCCTTGATTGCTGCAATTTGACACAGAGGAACCTCACTGCAACTGAATGTCCCAGATAATTGCATCATAGTCTTGTCTCTTTAAAGCATGAACTGTTCAAGCAATCATAATTTCGACCATCCATTCTTTAATTAAGAGCCAGTCTGTCATTTTTAAAATTTTCTTTCTATAGAGAGCATGGGGAATCTACAGAATAAATGGGGGTGGTGTTTGGGCCCCTTTGCACTACAAGTGGATGCTCCACTTGCCATCTTGACAGGATACACATTGTTTTTAATTTTATTTTTATAATCGTCTTGTGTTGGCTTCATTTAGTTTTACAGTTTATTAAAGTACACTGGAAAGCAGGAATTCAGGAACCGAAAAATGTATTTGTGCCTCAAATATAAACAAATGCTGCTGAAGCTCATGCTTCTGAGTGATGCAGCCTTGCCAAGCTCCTGCCAAAAAAGCTTGCCTACGCCCGATCTCAACGTGAGTCTCTCTGTCTGGCTGTTTCTGCTGTAAATAAAGTTACTCATTGGTGAACATCCCAGGAAAACTTGCTGTGCATATGCACAGAGAATACAGATCCTCAAAAAAAAAGACAAAAAGACAAGAGAAACAGGTGATGACTAGGATGAACCAGATGAACTGAGTACGAAATAATAGAACTGGATTTCTTTTCATTTCAGGACAAAGTCCAGTTCATTAGTGAACTGCAAAACTGTATGAAAGAACCAAAAACTACAATTTCATTAGAAAATTAAAGCCAACAAACACCCTATCAATAGTTACTGGAGCACTACAATGTTCTTTTGGGTTAACAGATTGACTTATATGTCTTGCCTGTGGATTTGGATGAATGCTACTATCTGGACAAAAAAGAAGCAGTCGTATTTTATTGGTTTTGAAGTATTTTTATAACTTCAGTTGAAGCACTAGTACTATGGGCACTTCACACATATAAGTCATTACAGTGAAGTCAAAAAAGCTACTTGGATGCCTGGGGTCATACACTGCTATCTTCAAGAGCAGGCTTTGTTTTCCTGGGCTTTACACTAGACTCTAAAGGAATAAATCCCAGCTCACGAATGCCCAGCAGTAAGTAGTTTTGGTTATTCAGTTTGATATTCGCTGTAGCTTAATTAGGAATCTAGGCTGTGCAGGTAGAGAATGGAAAGAGGTATGTTCCTGCAGGGCATGATTCAGAGCACCTCATTTAATAGCCTAATGATTACCTAACGTACATGCTCTGAGTCTTCTCCTGGAGATGTCTGCCTGCCAGAGAGGGCTGGGCATGTCCAAAGTTGCGAGTTAAGAATACCAGCTTTGCCTCCATGAACCTTTCACTCAGCTCGGCATTGGGATTGAGGACAGCTGAGTTCAGTGTGAGAGCGCATTAGATGGGCCCATTGTCTGTTGTATCTTTTGAAGGTCCTTTTGTTAATTTTGTTAATGTCTTGTTGGTATGGCCTTGTAATCTCCATTCCTCCGTGTTTCTGTCCCACAATATGCCACCAAACCCACAGTATTCATTTTCAGACTTGGAATCCAGATTCTGCATCCCCCAAAAGGAAGCTTAACTTCATCTGAAGAGGTCACCAGAAAAATACTTTTTCTATTCTCCCTTCAGCATAGGAACAGTCGGGTTTGTGATGACTCTGATTTCACCCTGGCTTCACGAGCTGCCAATGCACCAAGCAGCTTATTCAATCTTCTCTCTGCGTACCAGTCAGCTTCCTGCTAAGAGACATTGGCTCAGCTGACGGCATCCCACACAGATTTCATTTGGGCAGAAAAGGTGGAAGCCCTTAAAGGAGGTGTTTGGAAATCAGTATGGTCCTCACTCTGGGCTTTCCTTTGAAGGTCCTCAGCGCTGATGGGAAGCCAGGTCTTAGGAACCCAGTGGGCTTCTGAACAGGGCTCTGACCTGCAGGACAGCAGTTTCCTCTCCAGCTTCCCTGATGCAATCTCTGCATCCTGAAATTTAAATTTTGATGTGCCACATGCAGCTGTCTCTATTACAGCATCAACCCATTCATTCTCAGCAAGTGGGTGGACTTTGTTTCTCTTTTCTGTTAATAGCAAACCTGCATTTAGCCACTGTACATTCCTATTACTCATAACTGTTCCTAATAAGCCAGCTACCCTTTTCTTTTTTATTTCCCTGGTTTTAGTGAAAATAGCTTTATGGTGGGACTTACACCTGACACTGATCTCTGTTGGCAAAAAACGTTAATGAGCAAGAAATGCAAAAATTTTCCTTTGACTCAAAAAGCACCTGAGGTTACTGCTTGTAAGTCTGTTGTTTTGGTGAATTTTGGTACAATCCTGTCATTGAAAGCCCATGGATAAAAAAATTAATCTTTAAACCAAGTCTAAGGCATTGTAATCCTCCTAGGGAATTTACTTTCTGTCAGCCTGATTTCGCTACAAGTCTGATGATAGTGTGAAAGATCTGATCCCAAACTTACTGAAATCAAAGCAAATGCTCCCAGTGATGCTTAAGTTCTGTTGGTGCAATGTAAATTATTAGTAGGATGAAGCTGTTTCAAACATGTGGCTTTGTTTGTTCCAATAAGTCAAACTGGTGTGAGCTGGTCACATTTTCTCCAACACAGGCTGTTCCCAGGGTATTCTGTACACCTTCCATTCACAAAACTCTTCCTTCAGGCCTTTAGGGTTTTCCTAAAGTCAGTGTTCAACCATAAGAGCTTTCTTGGTGAAATGAAATAAATCCATAGGTATCAAATTAAGGCCACTCTCCTCACGAGGACATCACCCCCCATGTGTTCTCCTGTGGGAAAATCTCTATAACCTGCAGTTCTGGCAATTCATATTCTAAGATTAATTTATATTTATGCTTCCAGCTAGCCTCTGAGCTGTGGATTTAAGATCTCACTGCCTTTCTTTCCTTCACTCCATATGGCCAAGCGTGAGGAGCTTAACGCTTGTCCCAGATGAAGGGACATCACAGCCAAGCCAGCGGTGGGGCGTGTGAGCCAGTGCCTCAATTCTTCCCATTTACAGTCTATTGATTAAAATGTGTTTGTTCAAATACACCTGAATCCGCAACATGGGCTTTGCAGTCAGAGTGAGCAAAAAGACAGATAGCTTAGGGGAACGTAAAATATTATATAGGCACAGTAAAACTCTTTATCGGTGTCTTTCACCTCAAACAAGCACTGGGATGTCATTGCATCTGCCGTGCCATTTGAAATTCTTCTGTGAAGGTCTAATCGATGGACACACAAAAAAGTCAGTGTTCAGGTTATAAAGAATAAATTGGAAAGGTCCAAATACTGCTCTGCCATTCAGCTCAATATTTTGTAAAGTGTTTGTGCTAATATGGAGCTGTGAGTTTTATTTAAAATTCATATTAGTGTGCATTTCAAGGTGACTGCACTCTTTATTCTGAAAACTTCTGCATTACTTCATTCAGCCCTATAAACACTTATGGAAAGCACACTCTAAAAATAAATTCCTTTTGCACTTTTCTCATTTAAATTGCTTTCAGGAAAATGCTGATATCAGGAAAGAGGCACCCACATCCATATGTTTACATTTATAGCAATTCTCAGTCACTTTTCTAATGTTAACTAGGAAATTATGTTAGTTGAAAAACCTGTAATTACTCACAGAGCAGCACTCTGTCTTCATATTCACTGCTCTTATTAATGTTTATGGTACCTACAAAAATTGCACTCAGATTCAGGGCTGAGGCACACAACTGAGGCAGACAATATAAATAAATAGAGACATGCTTTTCCCTCTGGGTGATCACAGGTCAGAGTGACCACCACCGGGCTGTGCGTAATGCGAGTGAGAAGAGACATCACAAGATGAAAAGTGTGTTCCTGATGCAGAACCAGACATCGTCTGCCTGCAGCAGACCTCCTCAGCTCAGGAACGGTTCTCTCAACAGGGTTAGTGCCAAAGAGAGGTTCCCCTGCCCCAGACACTTCTCGGGGAACATTTTTTTCCGGTCACTCATGTTGACAGATAGGTCTGCACAGGCTAATGCAGCTCTCCTGAACGGTCGCTGGTGGCAGCCATGCAGTGCCAGATGATGCTTCTCCTCTGGGCGTGGGAAGGGATGCAGCGGGACGGTGCCCTACCGAGGCATTGCTGGGCAAGGGGAGCAATGCAAGGCTGCAACAATTTTTGAGATCAGGAATTGAACTGGTTTGGCACAGGAACAAAACCCAAGTCTTCAGCTCTTTGGAAAACACATTCTTGTCAGTCAACTTTTTCTAGAAAAATTAAAGTCTCCCTTAGTCTTCTCAGACAGAGAGATACTATCATGAAACCTAGGTGCTTTCTACATAAAAATACATCTTCAAACATCTTTGTCCTTCTCAGGCTAATTGTTTGTTGACTTTTTTTATTGGAAGTATTGTAATCTAACAAATGTCTTGGGCAACTGTGAATACTGCACCATAGGTATATAGAACATATGGATCTGGTCCTTACGTAGTAGGTCCCACCTGGTCACGTCCCACCATGAGGGGTACAGGACCTTTGATGCTCTGTGTGAGTAGCTGCTTCCTCAGCGGGTTGCTGAGATCTCTCTTTAGGGTCCACTGTGATGTAAATAATAAATAATAAGTACCACTTTGTACACTTGAGAAGTATTGAAAGGTTGCATGCTGCAATTAAAGTGTTTGTTGAAAATCAACAAGATGTTCAAGTTTGAAATGTAATTATACTGTTGGGGGGAAAAAAGTTGTTCTGATCGCTGCTAACTCTGTAAACGGTATTCAAAATACATTTTGTATTGACTAGATGGTGTCTATTGTGTCTCAGTGAGAGACGGCTTTTTACAGTGCCACGGCGTAGCTTGTTCTTGCTGTACAGCTCATGAGTACATCAGAAATACAAGGTAGTCACCTAATTACAGAGCAGGTACAGTGTTATTAGTGACGCGTAGTTCAAAATGGAACCATAATTATGTATGAAGATCACTCCAAGAAACACTTAATTGCATCACTTATTGCTAACAACTTATAGCTACCAGCATGCTGCTGAGTGATAAAAGTAGTTCTTCCCCACACACTCCTGGGTCGTATAATATCCTAAATCTCTGCCAGGACACAGATCGTAGGAAAAGGGTGTACTTGTGTCAAGGACTCAGATATAGCTCTTTAGAATAATACATTTGTGTAAATCTGGTGGAACTGCTTACTTGTTTTTTATTGCTCAAAAAAAGTCCTCTCTTAAAAGCAAAACCTCTCCCAAAGATTCTTGATATTCTTTGGATTTTTTCTGCTGACGTCAAATGTGTAGCATATGAAACACGTTATAAAATACTGCAGTTATAAAACAGATTGTACACTCTTAAAAATTATTTTGGACATTTAATTGAAAATTCATATATTTATGTGTTTGTATTCACTTATTCTTATGGTTTACTGCAATTTCTTAGCATCAGGAGTTTTTTAGGAATTAAAATGTCACATTTTTAATTTAACATTTCCATAAAAAATCATGAACAAAAGATGTCCATACTTAATTTTATCACATTTTGAAAATTTTCTTGAAATTTTCAGTTCATGTTTCAACATGTTTCAGCTCTGTGAAGTGTTTTGAGGTTTGTTATAAGAACTCTTGAGGCAATAATATAAACATATTTATAGAACAGCTTGTGGCTGATTTCCAAATTAAGCATTTACTTTTTTTTTTTTTAATTTTAAAACTAAAATAAATAAAAGTAAATGAACCTGTTGTACATTTTGTTTAAATTTGCTCTTAAGAATGGGAATTTTTGTCATTGAAGAGGAAAATATTGGATGTGCATTTCTAGGTATTCCTTTTCGCCTTCTTGCTTCAGCTCAATATTTGCATGATAATGAAGACAGCTCTCTATGATAAGGTTAACTTGAGTTTTCACTTTCAAAGGCAGGAGATAGAGACCAGGCTGTATATCTGATTTAATTAGAAACATTACTTTGTGTTTTCTTGAATTTAAGTTAATTCTGTAGACACGATCCAGTTTTTCCCCCTCCTTTTTTATTATATGTTTGCAAATATTATCTGGAACCAATTTTTTTTTTCTTTTTTCTGCACAATTTGGAGGAAAAAAAGGCAGAGTTTTTAACTTATCTTAAATGATCAAATGCAGATCTGAATCTGACCTTTTTGTCTCTAAGTCCTCACAAGGGAAGGGCGAGGAGTCATGTGCAATGGTCCACTCCTTGGATGCTAACTGCAGTAGGCAGGTGTCAAGCTGCGTAAAATACCTAAGCAGGGGCATCTGTTCCCTAAGGAAGTTAACATCCAAGAATGAAGGCTTTGCTTATTGCCTCTAGGTCTGCCATAGGGATGTCCTGTCTTCCAGATTTCCATTTGCTTGACTGTTTCCTTTATTTTTAACTCCCATCTCTGTCTATGAAATTAGTATAATGTCCACCTTCGGGAAATGGGAAACGTCATGAACTGTGTAGGATACGTACATATACAAAAACATACACATAGACACACACACACATATATTTACAACCTACATATATGTATTTACAGTCAGTCCCACAACCCCACTTGCCAGTTTATTGTGGAAGTTAAACTGTGTCTTTAAACGACTGCCTGGGGAACAAAAATAAACAAGGAGAACCTGATGGCCCTCCAGATGCCTTCTCAAAGGCTCTCAGCAGTGGGGAGCAACTCTCTGCACAGCTGACAAAATAAATGATCCAAAGGTGGGAGTTGCATACTTAGATCTTACATCTGGGAAAGTACTGTGGGTCGTGAGACCCCACATGCTGCAACCCAGTGTCTCTTCTGAAGGGAAAGGCATGGGTGGTATGGGGAGAGCCCTGTGTTTGCTCTGCTGGAGTCAGCTGCTTGGAAAAACGAGAGCTATTTCAACAGGATTTTGCAGGCAATTAGCCCAAGACGGGGAAAAGCTGCCTGCAGCTTCTTACCAGATGCTCTTTGCAAAAATAGTAGGGGGAAAAATTTGAATGACATTAAAATTTAGTTAATAGTTATACACAGAAAAAACAATTTCTTCTGAGCTATGGAGTTTCTTTTAATATAGTAGAGACAGAAGTTAATAACAGCTATCAGGAGGTTTGTATGTCTCTCTGGTAATGTCCCTGGAAATGTGTAATGTCAAGGAGGAGTGAAAAAAATCAAAAGTGAAAATCTCTGCGAGAAGGAAGGGAAGCAGAGTATCTTCAGTTCACACCACTTTACAGAGGTGAGGCTTTTGATGTGTGCCAGAGCCCTTATGTATCAGTGACCTAAGGGAAAAAAGAAGGCAATTGACTGAAGGGAGGGGGGCAATTGCATTGTAAGGAGGACAAGAAATGTGCTATGAAATTGCAATCAAATGTATAAATCTGTGTGACTGCAAAGGACTTCTCGGCATGATGATGTGGCCATGTTTCTTGGCATTTTCACAAACGGGAAAGTGCTGCTTCCTGAACTGGCAATTGATCTGCTCCCCAGGGTTAATGTTGGCATACTTGGGACTGTACAGCTGCTAACTTGGTGGCTTTCCAATTGATAAGAAATATTTTGATTACTATCTTCATTAATCTCGATTCTGTCCCCTTTGGTCATCTTACATAGTATCAATTTAATAAATAGGCTCATTATTGTCCTGCCAGCTTGCTCTTCTTTGTCCCCTTGGCTCTGGCTTTTCTGCCCTTAGATGCTTCACCTCCTACACTTCTGCAATTAGGTGCTTCACCTCCTACACTCTGCCTGGCTGCCCATCACTTAAAGCATACGTGAGACAAGCTCCTGCTTTCAATATCAGGGCCAGGCTTCACAACATCCCAGGTGTGTTAGCACCTGTCTTACAGAGTAAGTCAGGTTTTGCCCTAAATGTCTGGACGGGGGATGCTCTCAGGGCTGCAGCACTGCCACGGCGGGAGCGGGGGGATGCTCTGAGCTCAGGCGCTCTGTGGGCAGGAGGCAGGGCAGCAGCCCAGTTTGTGGGAGGCAAAAGGGTTTTGATTTCTATTTAAATGCAAGTTCACTAGGCATGGCAAAATGCACTTTTCAAAAGCATTTAAGATGGCCATATCTGGCAGATATTCATATGGGGGCCGTCATTTCTTTCCTCCTCCCTGCCCACACTTTTTCCTGGCTCTGCCAAATTTCAGAGTTCCTTCTCCAGACCGGGGAATGGAAGAGCAAAACTGAGAAAATATGACAATGTCTTTAGCATGTACAAAACAATGTATATTCCCTACTTCTGGCATTTTATCTGATTTTTTTTTTCTTAACGTTTTACATGGTTTCCTACAGAAATGCTGTCATGCTACTTGTCTCTCATTTTCCATCTATTAACTTGCTTTAGCCAGTTTCAACCAAAAATGAAAGAGGAGTATAAGTCTTGGCCATAGTTAAGTCCCTACTAGTTCTATTAAAGAGATTTAAAAGAGATAATCTAAATTAATGTGACTGCTGAGGAAAGACAGGCAGCAGGTAACTTTGCCGCAGGCTGTAGGTCAGTCGGCACAGCTGTACCTCCCCGCACTGTTGGGAGCAAAGGTGTGCTTCCTTGTATGCTTGGGCACGGCACCAAGCTCTGCAGCTGCCATGGATTTAGATCCAACCAGATCGAGTCTGTTTGTGCATGCTCAGACTGACATGCTTTGGCATTATCAAGAAAAAAACCAAGAGCTTTTAATATGAATATATGAGTAAAGAACAAATTATTAAAATCTGAGGTAAGGAACAAAAATTTGGTAGTGATTTTGAGGGGGAAAATGTCATATTAGAGAAGCAGGAACATTATAACTGTGGATATTTATTTTCTCTGTTCACATGCCCATTTTCAAACAATTGATTTTAAAAGACTGGTATTATTTTCAAGTATGCATGATTCTTGCCAATGTCTTTTAGCTGCTCTAAAACTTTCAGTCTGTGTACAGCTAATAGAAATCCACGATGCCAAAAGCTGGTCAGGCACAGGAGGGTGTGCTTATTATTACAGCAAGAATAATAGATAGAAAGGGAGAAATAAAAGTAAAAAAGACCTGAATTATAAAAAAATATATGTTTTCAATTGAGGCAATACTTTCCTGGGTGGATGATCACAAGGAAAAATGTACAAAGAATTAGACAGGCGAGTCCAGAGTTGTGAGGATGATGTATATAGGAGAACTTAAAAAACATTTTCGTGGAGACCATGAAATGCCTAAGTGACACAGTGAATACTGGGTGGCTGAAAGGTAAAGAATTAGTGAGTAATGCAGATCGGATTATCAGCACTGAGATGAATGAATGCTGTTCTGTCCCGGTTTATGTCATGTACCATGTATGCACCCCTGCAGTTAGTGACCATCGTATGTATGAAGTGGATGTCCAGGAGGCTCCATAAACACACAGTTTCTATACCCGCCTCCAAAGCCGTTGCAATCAGAAAACTCTCCCTAATTGTAATAATGAATTTAAAACATTTAACATGAAATGCCAACAGCCAGAAAACCACAGCCGGAAAACATCCTGTAGCAGAGGAGGAGAGGAGGAGACATCAAGGACATCACCAGTGTCCTAGAGGCCTGCAACGGCAGGAAATTTGTTAGGTAAAGATAACCAGGAGAACAACCTCAGTGAGTGGGTCCTTTCTCATACTACACAGCAAAGCAAAACCCCAACACTGTGCTGTGCCTGACAGTCTGCCCCAAGGGGAAACTCCTGCTACTGAAAGGGCAAACGGTTTGAAAAGAAGGATGAACAGACATCAGACTCCCTGCCCAGTGCAATCTATTATAAAAGTGGCCAGAACCAGAATAATAACTATTGTCAAGCAGTGTTTTGTCCATGTTATGATTACTTTGTTCCAGTTTTTGTTTATTTTTTCTGTTTCTCTCAGATGTGGTCACCAAAACTATTTCTGCACGAAATAGTATCTTCTCTGCTTTGTTTACATTGCTGAAGCAGCCAGCTAAACTAGTGGCCCAGTGTTTCCTCTAAGACACATCTTTATCTATAATGCTGAACATGAATGAGTACATTTTGGGAGTTCTACCTTAAAAAGATATCAGAAAGGTGTGCTTTACTGAGATATTTCAAGACCACTGAAATTCAGTTTTATGTATACTAATTCTATCAATGACTTTTGGGGTTTCGTTATTTTCAATTCCAACCTTGGGTCCATTCATGTGAGAAGCTAAAGCCCAGCATTTGAAAGTTTCACAAAAAATTGTGGGTTTTTTTTTTAAGTTAGAGGAATGCAGTGTAAGAAATATGATAAAAATGAGGACGCAGCTACACAGAGAAAAAGTATGATGTGAAATACAAGGATTATTAAATATTGTTATGAAAAAATTCCATGGAAAAATGCAATGAAATTTACCATACTAAATGCGGAGATTAAATCCAGTAGCAATTAGCATATCAAACAGATATGGGTCCTCCTGTAAATGGAGACCACAATGCCTCTAATTATAGGTCATGAATACAGCTGACCAAGGAACAAACACCTCACAAGCATAAATTGAGGTTTCAACCTTTATCTCCATTCTGATGAGTCTTGAAAATAAATAGTGTTATTTGTGGAGGTTTTTTTAACAGAAAGTAGAGGAAGAGAACTTCACATGTAGTGGTGATTAAGACAGATAAGTGAGATATGAGACAAGTCCTTGACCTAAATCAGGCAGAACAGAAGTTAAAATATCTATCTCTCTCATCCCACCTGAGAACTCGGTCCCAGCAGAGCAGGAAGAGGGTGATCTTTCTACCTGGGAAAGGTAAATATAGAAAATCTTATCAAAACAGACACAATCCTGACAATAATTTTAGTTTAGCGGATTGATACTTTCTAGTGGTCACAAAATCACAGAATCACAGCTGAGGTTGGAAGGTGAGGTTGGAAGGGACCTCTGGAGGTCATCTGGTCCATCCCTCCTGCTCAAGCAGGGCTGCTTAGAGAAGGTTGCCTAGGACTGTGTCCAGACAGCTTCTGACTGTCTCCAAGGATGGAGACCACAACTTCTCTGGGCAGTCTGTGCCAGTGTTCACACCTTCACAATAAAAATATATTTCCTGAAGTTCAGAGGGAACACCCTGTGTTTCATTTTGTGCCTATCACTGGGCACCACAGAAAAGAGCCTGGCTCCATCTTCTTTGCACCCTCCCTTCAGGTATTTATAGACATTGATAAGATCCCCCTGAGCCTTCTCCAGGCTGAACAGTCCCAGCTCTCTCAGCCTTTCTTCATAGGAGAGGTGCTCCAGTCCCTTAGACATATTCATGGCCCTTTGCTGGACATTCTCCAGTATGTCCATGTCTCTCTTGCACTGGGAAGTCCAGAACTGGACACAGTACTCCAGGTGTGGTCTCACCAGTGCTGAGTAGAGGGCAGGTATGGCCTCCCTTGACCTGCTGTGAATGCTTTGTCTAATGCAGCCCAGGATTGTTGGCTCATGTTCAACTTAGTGTCCATCAGGACCCTCAGGTCCCCACCTGAATCTATAATCACCACTAGTATCTTCACAACATTTTCTTTCCTAACCAGAGCAGGGTGAAAGAGTCTGTTGTTTCTTATTTATGTCAAAACCTCTTTATGCTGCTCTGGAAAGCTGAAGACGTATAAAATGATTACTTGTACCTCCAGTTTGAAGCCCACCCTCTTCATGCTGCCAGAGTGTTGCAAAGGGAACTTGGTGAAAATGTAAGTCCATTACTTGAATTGCATGCAGATAATGAACCACGGCATGGAGTTAGTTATGGCAATTTTAAGAGCAGCAGTGATTTAAAAGTTACTCTTGCCAAACTCTTTTCTTTTTCATATCTTCCTGCAAGAACAGCAGCGGTTTTCAGCCGGATAGTTGTGCCCTGTCAGACCTCTGACATTACACGTACTCTGTTCTCAGAGGATTATTTAATTATTTTTACCCCGTTTTAACTCATGCTGTTCAAAATCGCCTGTGACACACCAGTCCTGGAAGACCACTGTGCAGTTTTCTTTGTCTTCCCTGCAGGGACCACTGAAGTTATAAAAATCTTCTCTGGTACTACAGATGAGAGACAAAAGCACCTTTGATGGGATTTTTTTTTACAAAACACTGACCCTACTGATTATTACCTGTTTGCACAGCAGATGGGGAAAAAAATATCCATCAAGAATAGTTGCTTTGCTTCCTAAGATGTTATAAGACATTAATTTGGGTTGAAATGATTCCAGCATCTGCCAGATAGTCTGCTTTTTTCTTCTAGCATAGCTGGGAAAGCACTGAATAGAGAAAGGTTAGGAAGACTAACCCTTGCTTTGCAGATGTGATTTCTTTTTACTTTTGATGCAAGCATGTTTTTTTCCAAGTCACAACAGGACACCAATGGAAACCAGGTCCCTAAGTGCCTTTGTAAATCAAAGTGAAACTGTAAGTGAAAGTTAATGGGTTCCATGCTTAAATATGCATGTCTCTGAAAATTTCTCTCACCACCCATTCTAATATAAATGTGTGAAGGGAAAATTGAGGATGTTACATATTTAGGAGTTCAGTAAAGCACTTGGCACTGTGTTTCATGAAACCTTACTGCTAAATTAATTCAGACTGGCTTGGATAGCAGCATACTCATGTGGGCTGGAAACTGCCTGACAGATTGTAAACATGTGGCAGTGATGAGAGTCCTCCTTCTACAGTGTTAAAGATATATGTCTAGTGGCATATACTGTAGGGACTGTGACTAATCATATCTCTATATTTATTCTATTCTATTCTATTCTATTCTATTAATTATTGTAAGTATAAACATCTTCAATATTAGCTGAAAAGAGAAATCCAAGTCTGCAAAGACTGAATTATATATAGTTCTGCAGATGTTTACTAATTTTTTTGAGGTATAGAGATCAAAAGTCCTGAAAAGAGTAGAAATAAGATTAATTTGGAGGGAGAAAAAAAACCAAAACAAACAAAAACGCCACCCAAGGAACCTAATAACAAAAAATACAATGACAGGCAAAAGCCTGGAAACGTGTAATGGTTTATTGACAATAATTGAGAAGTGCACTGTACGAAACTTTGCAATGTGAATAATACTACAAAACAAAATAAGCCAGTGACTTCAGAGTGTGTATACAAAGTCATGAGGTAATGGACTAATTTTGTTCTGATTCTAGCTATTAACCATGCTGATCAGAATTATTTTGCTACTATTGCTTGAAATCATCTTCTTTCTCCTATGGAACATAAAAAAAATAAAATGACTCTTCTGTTGTGTGGTGGAACAGCAGTTTGTATAGTGAAGCTCTGAGCCACCTCTTGGCATTGCAGTCATACAATGAGTAACACAGACGCCTTTCTCTATAGCTCTGAGATGACTATATCTTTCCTAAAGACTGCATTCTTCATAGCACCCAAAACACATCCAAGGAAATTCAGAGAAGTAAAACAAACAAAGAAAAAACTGAACTGTGCTTGACTGCAAGGAAAGACTGAAATAGCCAAACCTGCAGAATTTTCTAAAAAATGAAGAGGTACTAGATGTTTTCCTCCTTGAAAATATTTAGAGCCATTGTATTCCATTACGGGCTCACTGAAATCCACTGGAAAATCTAAGAGTAAAAATAAACATTTTTCATACTATTGAGAATTGTCTTAGAATTCAAAATGTATAAGTGTTCTGCAAACACAAACACAATCCCTGGACTGAGTAGCATGTAAATTAAGAATCATTCTACAATCATTTCCCTGTAGTTTTATCCTGACACAACCTTATGATATGTCAGTTGTTTCACTGGACACTCGCAAATGCTAGGTCCTCAGCTTGTGATAAATCTGAGTTCCTCTTCAATGAAAAAGGACTTTACCAAAGAATAATATTGCATAAATAAATGGGTACCATTGATAATTGGTAACTGTATAGCATGATGACATAACAAATGGCACTATATATTTGCACTCTGTGTTGGGTTTGCGTGGCAAGGTTTTGGTAGCGGGGAGGCTACAGGGGTGGCTTCTGTGAGAAGCTGCTAGAAGCTCCCCCTGTGTCTGACAGAGCCAATGCCAGCCGGCTCTAAGACGGGCCCGCCGCTGGCCAAGGCCAAGACAATCAGCGCCTCTGTGATAACATATTTAAGAAGGGAAAAAAACAGTTAGAGAGAGAGCTTTTGCAGCCGGAGAGAGGAGTGAGAAGATGTAAGAAACTCTGCAGACACCAAGGTCAGTGCAGAAGGACGGGCAGGAGGTGCTCCAGGCACCGGAGCAGAGATCCCCCTGCAGCCCGTGGTGAAGACCATGGTGAAGCAGGCTGTCCCCCTGCAGACCATGGAGGAAGGATGAGGGGGTGTAGAGATTCCACCTGCAGCCCGTGGAGGACCCCATGCCAGAGTAGGTGGAGGCACCTGAAGGAGGCTGCGGCCCGTGGGAAGCCCACGCTGGAGCAAGCTCCTGGCAGGACCGGTGGACCCGTGGAGAGAGGAGCCCACGCCAGGGCAGGTTTGCTGGCAGGACTTGTGACCCCGTGGGGGAGCCATGCTGGAGCAGTCTGCTCCTGAAGGTCTGCACCCCATGGGAGGGACTCCATGCTGGAGCAGGGGAACGATGAGAGGAGTCCTCCCCCTGAGGATGAAGAAGCGGCAGAAACACCGTGAGATGAACTGACCGTAACCCCCATTCCCCGTCCCCCTGTGCCGCTGAGGGGGGGAAGGTTGAAGCCGGGAGTGAAGTTGAGCCCAGGAAGATGGGAGGGGTGGGGGGAAGTGTTTTAAGAGTTGATTTTATTTTCTCATTCCTCTACTCTGTTTTGCCTAGTAATAAATTAGATGAATTCCCTCTCTAAGTTCAGTCTGTTTTGCTCGTGACGATAATTAGTGAGTGATCTCTCCCTGTCCTTATCTCGACCTACAAGCATTTCGTTATGCCTTTTCTCCCCTGTTTAGTGAATGAGGGGAGTGAGAGAGCGGCTCTGGTGGGCACCTGGCCTTCAGCCAGGGTGAACCCACCACAACTCCCATTAACATTTCACCATGTGCAAAAACTTGTTGCACCTACATCTTGGGAGTTCTGTAGCAACTACAAAGGATGCAGTCTTCTTTTACCACCAAAAAATTGGATTAAGAGCTAGCGGGTGATCACGTACTCACAGGTGTTGTAATGTAAGCTTTTACTGATCAGTGTGGGGATGCTTCTGCTTCACATTTTAAAAAAGGGGAGAAAATGTAGGTTTGATCTCTAAAAATGTGAAGTCTTTCTGGTGAATGGCTTAACACGCTCCGCTTCCATTGACGTGAAGGGAAATGAACCAAGTTGTTTCAAACCCAAGGTGATGAGAAATGCCATGACCCTTTGAGTATCTTGATCTATTATGGCCTTATTTGTTATCTTCTGACTGTTTGCTGCCCCCTCCTCCACCCAACTCTCAACCAGGTGGTTACTAGAGACCAGCACTTGCCACTATGTATTTGGGCATTTGGGTACAGTTTCATAACAAGCAGGCCTCCAATGTATTCAGCTTGACAAAATGGTTGTGAACCAGTTTTGAAACTGAATTCTAATCTGAACAAAGCAAAAAAGAATGTCTAGGTTAGTCCACTAATTAATGCAACAGACGTCTATATAGCTACACTGCGACTTCTGCTCATTTTTCCAGATATGCGGACAATAAACACATGCATTGGCCAAATAACCAATTTGCTTTTAGCCTGGACTGGCAAGGCAGAGAGGTTTTCTTGTTAATCATCATCCATTAATGCTTAGCCAGCTGAAAAGAACCCTGAATATGACACCCCTTGCTCTCCAGCACTAATGCTATAAATTGAGAATAATTAAAGGCAATCAATGATGAGAGAAATAGATGCTGGGATGCTGCAGTTTATTCTCAGTGTGGTCAAATATATACATTCCCAGAAGGGAAAAAATACTTAAAATTCTGCTATGTTTTTTCTGTTACTTATATCATCCAAGGACAGAGGACAGAGCTAGCAAAAAAAAAAAAAAAAAAAAAGTAAAAGCCAAACAACAAAAAGATAAATGAAATGCTAATAAGCAACTAAACCAAATAACCTTAAACTGGATCACCTAGACACTATTTTTCCCAGTTAACACAGATCCTTCCTCTACATTCAACATTTTGATTATAAGCTTTTTACTATTTTGTTTCCATGTTATTTTTTGCAACTTGAACCGGAGGAAAGCACTGTCAGTTTAACCAGAAATGATAGTTTGCCCTTGTCTGTAGACCCACTTGGAAAAGTAAGGAAGATGCTTAGTCACTCCAGTTTAATCTTACTGAGTGCCTTTGGGAACCAGGAAACTGAGGCTGCAGCAGAGCTGCTGGCCGAAGCGCTGCTGGAAAACTGCGCGGCCGGCTGAGCCTGGAATAAGAGAAGGGAATGGGTAGGAGCTGATCACCTCTCTGGTGGAGAGGGCGAAACACCGCCCTCAGGTCTGCATATTGTTTTGCTGTTACCTGGAATCATCAGGGATTTCATCAGATTAAAATATGCAAAACTGGTTTTGTAACACATTCAAGAAGGAACAAGAATAAAGCCTGCAGATCAGGAAGCCTCCCCATGCCTCCAGCACCCACTAACATTATCTTAAAAAATGCTAGTCTTACAAAACAACGCACATTATTTTATGAGATTGCAACTCTTGTTTCTGTTACAAGATTGCTCCTCATAGCCTGCAGAATCGTCCTGCGTGTCACTTATATTCAAAAGCATCATTTGGAGATTCTGAATGTAGAATGGTCAGATTTCAATCATTACTTTCATAAAAGTATTTTTTTTCCTCCAACAATGGCATAAGGTTGTCAGTTTTTATTTGTGAGCTGGTTACTATAAAAATCAATTTACATAAAAGGCAATTTTAAGTTGAGAAATACCTTCAAATGATTATGTTTCTTAGAGAATACCATGGGAAATTGGTTTTGGTCTGCAATATTTAATACTTTGATCAGGAACTTGGGAGATAATGCAAGATCACTGATAAAAGCTTCAGCTCAAAAAGAGAATGGAGATAAGTAACAATGAAGAGGAGAGCTCTATAGCCTAGAGTGGTCCAGATCACCCAGCTAAATAAAAAGTACTATACAGTATATGCTTTAAAACAGCCAGTGTAAAACCATACCTGTAGGGCCATTTAATTTAGTTTATATTGATAAGAAATAGCCCTCTGAACTTGGGAAGAAAGTACTGTGCCAAGGATTTTCAGGTAACTATTGAAATCAGCTGTATCTGCTGCCATAGCATGATGCTGTTTAATATAAACCTTCAGCATAAAACAGAGTATTCTCCATAATCAGCGTGGTGAGTATTACTTGTTGTTGGTTTACAGTAGCAGAATTTAGGTAACTGACTCTTTAATCTGGTGAAGAAATGCATAAGCAATCCCCTGGCTGAAGTTAAAGCTGAAAACATTCAGTTCAGAAATGAGCCATACCTTTTTCAACGGTGAGCAATCAGTCAGGACAGATTTGGTAGATCACCTGCAATACTTTCCCTGCATAAGACTTTTTCGTCATAAAGACTGAATTTTTATTTATGCTGTAGTCCAAACAAGATAATATCACAGCCATTTTTGACAGAATGTCAAAATAAATTATCACAGCTGTTCCCTCTATTTGCTTTTATGATCTATAAATCCTCTTAATATACCTTGATTATTGATTTTTAACATTAGCTAATTAAAAAAAACCCACAACTTTCAATTCAATACTGTCTTTTAAGCTGTTATGCATAAACCCATTTAAAGTTAGCAAACAACTTGTTTTCAAATACAATTATGCAATATAGTTGGAAAGGAATAGCACATACAAAATCTCAAAGAACATGGAGGATTTTATACAAGGAGCTTAAAGAGTTGTTCCTGGCACATTTTACTAGATGTATCCATTCACAAACAATAAGAAATGCTGCTCATAAATGTCCTGGTTTCAGAGGTCAGCAGTTGACATATTGTCATGTTCGGTGATTACTCTTGTGCAGCAGAGCCTGTACTCCATGTAGTTTACTCCCAGTCCACCATGACTCATGTTTGAGGTCCACCCCTGCCCTCCATCCAATGCAGCGCTCAAAGCCTATACACTGAGCTCCAGCAAGCAGGGTCCCACCTACTTCTCCTCCGAGCAAAACCTGTCCCCATCACCTGGCACATTTCTCACCTGGTATGGTGCCTCCTTCCCATCACTGCCCTTGAATGATCAAGCACATGACCCAAGATGACAACATCTCTTGCTCCTAGAAGACTGTTTTTAAGGAACTTGCACATTTCAGATGTTGCTTGAATAGCACTAAGTATAACTACTTGCTGTTCCTAAAAGGGTAATGTATAGGGACCCCTACCAGGGTGGCACCTCACAGGCAGCAACTAAAGACGTAAATTAAAAGTCTACTGCTGCATATAGATCTGATGATGCAAATATGAGATGGGACATGACAAATTGTGCAAGTGAGAGGAGTGGGAGTTTAGGTAAGGATGGGTAAAAAAATGCAGAGTAACGAGGGTACAGGCTGACGGCTGCTAATCAGGAATGGACAGAAAGCAATTTTGTGAGACATTTCAAGATGTTAAATTTGTTTCTCTTTAACATCAGAACAAAATGAAACCTTTCCAAATGTTTCACTAAACAGTAGACAAGAAATGGCTGCCTTCGGATACTGAGCAGTTTGGTTACTGGCCTCTGCAGGCTCAGCCCGGTTTGGGTTAAAACAAGGCAGAATTTTTACCCCAGATTACTTGGGCAGATTAGGTAATTAAACCCAAGGTTCTCCTATCTTGACTTGCATCTGAATTAGTCCAGCTAGTGAGGGCGCTTTCCCAACCCCTGGAAGACTTTTTGTGGGGAAAAAAAATGCATTTTTCAGATGTCTTGTCTTTTTTTTTTTTTTAAGTTGTGTCAAAAGTACCAGCATCTGGTCCTGTATTGGAGTGGCAGGGTGAGTTCACGGCAGCTGTAGACACCAGTTGCCCAGAATTGCTCTGTGTATGACAACAGAACAGGGTATTTTTACTTGCTCAACTCAGTGCATGAAGCTAGATGATGGGTAAAAATCTCTGCTTAGCTGTTTCCAAGACTACTGCTATGTTAATGAAAACAATTATCCAGGAAAGAGACAAAACCCTAAATGACCTAAAGAGCACAAAAATGAACATAATCATCAAAAATAATAATTCAGAATTCAGAATAAATTAATCATTTGTAACGTACCTCCAAAGAAATTGCAGAGGTTACAAAACTCAAGGGACCTCATCAGCATAAGGAGGAAAAAATATTGTTCTGAGAATAATTGATTTGCACTGGGCTCCTAAGAGAAGGTCAGACAGAGCACAGGGTAAGTTTTCTGGTACTTTTGAGTGGCTGTGCCTAGCCAGGCACAGCAGAGAGCTTCAGCTGTAGACCACCTCCCAGAGCCCTTGCAGAGAGCAGGAGCACGTGGCATTTCTTCTTTCCCTACCTGTGAAAGACGTACCATCCTGCCTTGGGACCAAGGTTTGAGGAAGCAACATGCAAGAATGCTACGTGGGAAACACGCAAAAGTCCAGTCCAAGGGTCACTCAGCCTCTGCTGCCACAGACACTGGAGAGGTCATGGCAAGGTTATTTCAGCATAGTGTTTTGGGAAAGAAAGCCCTTCCTGTGGCCTTCTACATAGGTGGGCATGGGTAGGTGTAGGATGTGTGGGAGGAATGGCTTTAGAGGGCCATCATCCCCAGCTTATGCTTTGGTTCCCCATTCCTGTGCATTTCTGAAGATCTTACCAACTTTCACAGAATCAGAGAATGGTCTGGGCTGGTTTGCAGTGGGGATCCTGGCAGGACTGGGGACCAACTTGTCCCCTGCTCTCCAGGTGAAAGCCTATCCCAGGTAAGGGTGAGAGTGAGACCCATGGAGGGGTGCGATATTCTTCACTTTACTGTTTCTGGTGGGAGACTGAGTCTGTCTCCCTGCATAATCGGAGGGGGTGTTTTGGGGCTACATGTTATTATTGTTCCTAAGCAACATCACACTGTGGGAACCCCTGCTGTGCCAGTGCACAGAGTTTGCATTATACAGTGTCAATTTTGTCCTGGCAGTTCCTTGATTTTCTTTCTTTACCCTAACGAAAGGGGGGCTTTTTGGTGTTGGGGGGGGGGGTTTAATACACTCGGTGAAACACACAGTGAAAGGTGCGTGATAATAGAGACTCCAAGATAGCTGTGCACGCACAATAACCTGTGTTCACATTTAAATGTCTTAGCCCCAGAGAGTGTTTTTATGAAAGCAGCATAGTGCAGGCCTATTTATTACCTGCCAATTCCATTTCTTAGAGTGAAGTCGCTTCTGAGCCAGAGTTTTTTCTGCAAGAACATGTTCCTGCGGATGGATGTGGGGGTGGGTGGATGGGTGGGTAGGCAGGGGAAAGGGATGGGTGTGATGGGAGGACAGTACCTAGATATTACGGAATTGCTGTAGAGAATATCTTGCTATTTATTCCTTGAAGCAGATGGTGCCAGTTGATTACCTTCACCAATAGAAGCTGTACCTGTTAGCGGGGGTGTGAAGAAACCTCTCTGCAGTGATAGCTTAGGGAAAGGCAAACTGTTGCTTAAGGTATTCAAGCAAGAACCTGCCACAGAAAGATTAATGAGTGAAGGTGAAAGGGCTGGGGCAGGGGAAGCAGGGTCAACTCTGTACAACACAGGGCTCTTGCCCTCAATTGCGGGGACTGGTCTGCTGCATGTCCATGAGGATATAAGTTATGTGACACATCCATCCCGCAGGAGGGAATTTGCAGAGCCGAGAGGCACTATGCCGTGATGCCAGAGCAATTTGCCCCTCTGTGGCCACTCTGGTCATGTCTGAGTTCAACCCCTGGCGACCTGCCCATCCCGCGAGCCCAGCTCTCTCTGTTCCTTTGATTCAGCACCTGTTTAAACTGCTCCTGAGCAAACAGCTTAGGAAAGAGCTCTCGGCTGTGTGCATGCATTCCTTCCCCTATAGCCACCCAAGGGGCAAGCTTGCTTTGTGCATCTCTGTCCCTGAGCAGCTCAGCAGTGAGCTCTGTCAGACCAGCCCTCCCACTGCACAAGGTGGGGTTAGTTTTTTTCTTGATGTGCTTACTGAGAGTGCTCTGTATAATAAATAACTATAACCAAAATGGCCCCCATCATAGAAGCTTCATACTGTTTCTACAGCCTTATATTTGATTGCTTTCATTTCCACTGCATTGGTTTTCCCAGTGGCTTTAAGGGACTTATCTTGGGTTTGCACTGACTCAAGGCAAGCAGAATCGAACTGTCTGTGTAAGATGTGGGGGGGATTTTGAGCAAGTAAGGCAGGAAAAGGAGAATTTCTACAGTACAGCAGAAGAACACATGCTGGTTTTTTCATATGTTGGCTCCTGGAACTTCACTGCAACAGTAAATAAATTGCCTCAGCAGTTTCTGAAAAATGCCATTTAATGTTTGCTGGCCCCTGGGAGTGCTAAACATTGTCACATTTGTTGAAAATGCCAGTAAAGGACTCCTGGGAATTTCATCCCCATGCCTGCAGCTTTGATAAGTTCTATAACAAGCTGGTGTACTACAGCACTGCTAGGATGAAACACTGTGTTTGTGAAGCACTGTGGAAAAATAGTAAGAAAAATGCACTTTAACCTTTCTTCTGTCAGGTTACAATCTATCAATATACCAAATCCTTAAGAAGTTGACAAAACAGATGAAAATGGAAGGAGGCTACATGTGCTCTTACATTGGGATTCAATAGGAACACACTCACCTTTTTTTTTTTTTTTCTCAAGACTGCAGAAAAATTGTACCTTAGTAAAATAAAAAATTCTGGTTATGGCCGAAATCCTGAATATTCCATTAAATCAGGAGTAACTCTGTTGTAGAACTAGTCTGAGGAAAGAACTGGCATAGTCCAGGTATTTTTGAAGAACTTAATACTAACTTACAGAAGACAGAGGTTCAAGTTCCTGTGCCATTTGCTCAAGGGAACACTATTCCTCCGTTAATATTTCAGACCTGCATTATAGCCATAAAGCTGTTGGGTGTAAAAGCTAGTTAGTGTTTGTTTACATCCTGACACAAATGTCACTGAAATCAATATATTTTGCTGCTCAGTAGAATAGCATATTTTTGCATTCACATTTTTGCATTGTACTCTAGGAAACTCTGGTCAGCTTTATTCCAAAGCTGAATCTTGCAATCCAGAATTCTGGTTCTACCTGCTGCTTCATGTTGTGGAAGAAGAAGAAAAAATTAATTGGTGAGAGAATGAGGAAGCATTGACACATATCCATACACATCCTTTTTTAGAATTGTATCTCAGCTGAAATGGTTTTGGATTCTGTGAATATTTTGCTGTTTTCCTTTCATGCCCCAGTATCTGTGCACTTCCATTTCCGTTAAAAAAGATCAAGAATAGAATCATAGAATCATTTAGGTTGGAAAAGACCTTTAAGATCATCAAGTCCAACCATTAACCTAACACTGCCAAGTCCACCACTAAACCATGTCCCTAAGCGCCACATCTACACGTCTTTTAAATACCTCCAGGGATGGTGACTCAACCACTTCCTGGGCAGTCTGTTCCAATGATTGACAACACTTTCAGTCAAGAAATCTTTCCTGAGATCCAATCTAAACCTCCCCTGGAGCAACTTGAGGCCATTTCCTCTCGTCCTAGTGCTTGTTACTTGGGAGAAGAGACCAACACCCACCTGGCTACAACCTCCTTTCAGGTAGTTGTAGAGAGTGAGAAGGTCTCCCCTCAGCCTCCTTTTCTCCAGGCTAAACCACCCCAGTTCCCTCAGCTGCTCCTCATAACACTTGTGCTCCAGACCCTTCACCAGCTTCGTTGCCCTTCTTTGGACACACTCCAGCACCTCAGTGTCCTTCTTGTAGTGAGGGGCCCAAAACTGAACACAGTACTCAAGGTGCGGCCTCATGAGTTATTCTTGTGGTATTTTTACCTGTTTCTTCAAACCTCAGATCCATCCTCCAAAACCAAATATTTTCTGCTTGAATTATTTTGAGATCAATTTTTGTAGACTGTAGGAATATGTCTAGTTTGCATAAACACAAACATGAGCTGAAAGATTTCTGCAAGTGTATAGTTTTAATTCAACTGCAAGATTATCTGTTGAACTATGAAATTCCTCATTACAACATTTAAGCACTTTTGAAGTAATTTCAGTCTGCAGAAGCACTGCATGTTTGAGCTTCATATTCTTTTTGCCCTTCTCCTTTCCTAGACAGTTATGATAAACACACATGCTTTTCACCTGCAAAGTAGGGGTCTACAGGAGGAATATGTAGACCTTTCAGATTGGCTTTACTCCATTTTAGGAATATCTTTATGACAAAGATATTCCACAGGTGGTAAATGTGCCCACTGGAATTCTGCCACGGGAACAGTGTAGCAGAATTGTATTAGACTGATGAGTCAGGCCTCGCATCTTTTCTGAAGAGACTAACAGCATGTCGGTTATTACGTTACTACTATCTGCTTGCTTATTTGTCTTATTGTTCCAGAAAGAATAAAAGCTGTGTTAGTCTAGCAGGTAAGGATGCCCTGCTTGCTCAAAGACCCTATAGTTCAAATCATAATAAAGCAGGACTCTGAAAAGAGAGCGGGAATAAAAAAGAATGAAGGAATAAAAAAACCCCAAAGGAATAAAAAAAAAAAAAATTAAATTGCTGCTGAGTCTTGATGGACTGAAGGACTCTAGCTTCACTAAAGCTTCATTAAGTAAAACTAATGCGACAACAATAACACACCTGCTGCCATTGTGGTGGTGAGAAGATATTTCCATGTGCTTGTCAGGAAATGTGAGTACGAGAGCTGTTCACAGAGCATAATGAAAAATCTCATGGGTATTAACCATTCTTGCTCACTTTTGAAATGGGTCACTTTTTAGCAAGTGGCCTAGAAGTGAAAAGCTTTGTTCTTAACATCAGCTCCATGAGTCATTCCATTTCCCCCCATATTGGTTAATAAAATTTAATTTCCCTCTCTTCACCTATCATAAGACAAGCTGGGGGAAAGGGTTGCTTTTCTCTGTACTTGTAAATTATTTGATGTAATTTGTTTGAGATCCCCTTCTTTCATGATGCTTTCTTAAAATTAGAACCAAATTAAATGTGTTCCTAGCCATTGCAGTATACATTGATTAGAGCTGAATTATGCTCAGTTGTGATCTACGGTGAAATTTGCATGACACATCTCTCCTGGAGTGAAACTAAAAGGGAATTTGAATTGTTCCCTATCCCTTTCCAAAGAGTACAGTCCATTAACCATTAAACCCAATAAGTTGTGGTCAATATTTAGAACAGATGAATGTGTAGATTTAATGAATGATGCAGCTATGAGAATAAAAGTCTCAAGTACTTACCTAATCTGTGCTAACTGAATAGTCTATGCCTATTAAAGGATAATTAATGACAAGCACCTCTTTTTTTTCCCCTTTTCTTATTTGTATTGCAGCAGTCTCCACAGTCCCCGGTTTCAATCAAGACAGCATACTTGATTATGAAAGTAAATACTGTAAGATCTTGATTGGGAAATTCTATGTGTTTAGTGACTGTTGTGAGCATTTGCAGTGATTTATGTATGTCTGCCACTATGCAAAAAGGTAGCATGAGTATATGTGTTTTCAGGGGCTAAGGCAGCGGGTGTTTACTTTTGCTGACCCACAGTGGCAAGTTCAAGCCTTCTGCTCTCACACAGGTGACTGTTTTCAGCCTCGTAAGTTGTAAATGGGCATTTGAACATCAGACTGAAAGGAGGCTGGCATGAAGTGTTATGGGTTACTGCCTGTAAATGGGAAGGCGTCAGCAGAGGACCCACATCCAACAGGACGTTATGCATATGTTTAACTTCTCACATTGACAAAGGCCCACTGAAAACAAACGGGGAAATCTAACCATGTCTTCTCTTCTAGGTTCTTTGAGCCCAGAATATTGTTGCAGAGGACTGTACAACTCACCGCACATGTGAAAAAGCAGAATAATTTTTTTCCTGGCTTTCTGTTACTTGCCACTTTTTTTTATTCCTCTTGTCTTGTTTTGATGTGTTCTTTTTCCATTAGTTTTCAGAAGTAATTCATTCTTCATTTGAAAAGGCCGTATTAGAGAAATTATGTGTGTATGTGTAGAAGGGAGACAGAAAGAAAGAGACAGAAGTTGCCTTCTGTCTGGACCCAACAGGAAATAGCTTCTCAAGTAGCTATCACAGTAAGAGAACAGCACATCTAGGTTGTCTCTGTGATGATATAAAATAGCATCTACCCCACCTGACATGGCTACACAGACAATCTCTAATCCCAGATGGCTAACATAAAAGCTTCATAACCTTGTGATACTATTAAATGAAAGGTAGGTCATAGATGGGTTCTGACTAGTAGGAACCTTAAGAATTGCTGCTGTGAGAGAGGGAGTAATTGCAGAACCTCTGCTCTGCATGGATACAGACAGCTTCTCCGACGACAGTTCAGTTCTTCCCGACCCTCTGTGCAGTGTTTGGCTCTGCAATGTTGGTTCCCTGATGATAGACATGCAACAACTGAACTCGGAGAGAACTGGTATTGTCAAGTTTTATAGATTTTTTTTTTCTCAAATGCTTACACAGATATATATTGGATTTTTGTTTGTCAAGCATAGGCACTGTCAAATGTATCTGCTCTTTTTTAACTTGGGAAATGACAGCTTTCTGATCAAAGAAAACATTCATTTTCTTTCCATCCTGAGAAATAATACAGTACTGGTTCTATTCCAAATAACACAACTCTTTTCTTAAGACATATAACGCACCATAGTAAGCTTTTCAATTAAGACCTGATCCAAAACTTATAACTGCTGTTGGGGGAAAAAAAAGAAACTGCAGCATTGCCTTCAGGCTCTTTGAAGCAGTTTTATGTGCAGTTATTCACACAGTGGTCACACTTGCGTGACAAGGCTACATTGTAGGGACAATGTATGCAATACAGCATTTCCTTGGGATATTAATAGTCTTTTTGGATAGGGGCAAAGCTACCTTTTCTTCTTCTTTTTCTTCATGTCAGTTCTGGTGATCAACTGTAAAATGTGACAGTAATTAGACATGGCAGCTTTCTTCTATGCCAGTGTTTTGATGCACCAAAACTTATTCCCTCTTTTTGCTTTTTCTTCTTTTTAAAAAAAAAAAAATCTAAGACAAAGATTTATGGCATCTTTGGGAATTAGCCATGTGATCTGCTTTTTTGACAGGTGCAGAGGGAGAATTTCTGGTCTCTTTCATGTTTGTCTTTTCAGCTTTTGCCACAATGCAATAACTAAAGGAACCTTTCTTACCATCGCACTGTCATGTTAACAGTGTAAATGGAAAATGGTAAGAGAGAGACTTTTAGTTTTCCACAGAATGTGCCAGCACCACCTAACGTGAGCACTTATTTAGCCAGCCGGGGCTTTAAAAGTGTGAGTCCAAGCGGCCAAAGTGAAGTCTCCAACCAAACAGCATCATTCCCCTTGCTGCTGGCTGAGGGGAACAGTGTGAATAACCAGAGGGCAACCATAGCTCCTGTAGGCGCTATGAAGTAAAAAGGGAAAAAAGACGGGGCAAGTAATCCCTCAGATGGAGAGGGGGGAACCCTTCCAAGGGGCACAGACGCTACCTTTTCGACAGATTCCAGGAACGCTGTATGCAGCCGGTGCGCTCAGGGTGCGCCTGAGCACAGCGCAGGGATTAAACTACTAACAACTCCTCGCCAGGTCTGATCCTTCCTGAGCTGCGCATTAGCGGAAAGTTGGGCTTCCTGTTGCTCTCGCCTGCGGTCCGGGAGTGGATCAGACCGACTCCGCGATCCCTGGCTGAGCCTGTGCCTCGCAGCCGCTCGTCTGCGCATGAGTCGCCGCGGGAGGCTCCGCGGCTGGAGTATTTCAGGGGCCGGGCACCGGGGGAAGATGCTCAGTGCCTGAAGGAGGCCGTGCGCCCGGCGGAGGGGGGGGCCCGCGGCGGGCCATGGAGAGGGCGCCGGCGCGGGGGGCACCGCGGACCGCGGCCTGAAGCGAGGGCGGCGCGGCCGTCGGGGCAGCGCCCGCTTCAGCACCGCGGACAGCGCGCAGCCGACACCGCGCCTCCGGCTCCGGCACCCGGCCCCGCTGCCCCTGCCCCGGCTCCGGCACCCGGGCGCCCCAGACCCGCTAGCCCCGGCTTCGGTCCCTGGGTGCCCGACCTCCCTCCTACCTCCGGCTCCGGTCCCCGGGTGCCCCGGCGCCCCTGCCCTCGGCTCCAGCTCCAATCTCTCCGGACCCCGCTGCCTGGCACCGCTATCAGGGTACCCCGGCACCGCTCCCCCGCGGGTCCTCTCCCCTCTGCCCCGGCCGGCCGCCCAGCCCCGCTCCCCTCGCCCCTCTCTCTGTAGCTTCGGCTCTGCTCCCCGCCCCCTGCTCCTCTCCCCACACCCCGCTGGCCCCGGCTCTACTCCCTGCTCCCTCGGTCCCCTGCCCCCCGGTCCGCGCCGCCGGCAACATGCGCGGGCGGCCGCGGGCGGCGGCAGGCGAGGCTGCGGTGCCGGCTCGGATGCCCCCTTCCTCCTGCCCTCGCCCGCTCCAGGCGACCCGCTGAGAGATGGACTTGGCAGGCGTGCTGCTGGCGTTGCTCCTCGTGCTGGTGCTGGTTGTTTCTCTGCTCTCCAACCTCCTGGTGCTGCTATGCTTCGTCTACAGTACGGAGATCCGCAAGCAGGTCGCCGGGGTTTTCCTGGTGAACTTATCCTTTTGCAACCTGCTCCTCACCGTCCTGAACATGCCTTTTACCCTGCTGGGGATCCTGAGGAACCAGCAACCCCTCGGGGGCTGCGTCTGCAAAGCGGTGGGTTTCCTGGAAACTTTCCTGACTTCCAACACGATGCTGAGCATGGCAGCGCTCAGCATCGACAAATGGATTGCAGTGGTGTTCCCCTTAAGCTACACCAGCAAGATGCGGTATAAGGACGCTGTGATACTGATGGGCTACTCGTGGCTCCACTCCCTCACGTTCCCCTTGGTATCCTTGTTTTACTCGTGGGTAGATTACAGCAGCGTTTATGCCTCTTGCACCTTGCACCTGAAGGAAGAGACGGAGCGGAGAAGGTTTACAGTGTTCACCATCGTCTTTCACTCCACCAGTTTCATGCTGTCGCTGGTGATCTTGTGTTTCACCTATTTAAAGGTGTTGAAAGTTGCCCGGTTCCACTGCAAGCGGATAGACATTATTACCATGCAGACTCTGGTTTTGCTAGTGGATATCCACCCCAGGTAATGCGTGCGCGTTCGTATTCACAGCCCCGGGGCACTTGCGGTAGGTACCCCAGCCGGAGAGGATGTCCTGCCTCCCCAGCACCCCTTCCTGCGCTCCTGCCTGCCCCGGCCACATGGCGAACCCTTCTGCTTCCAGTTTCAGACGCTGCTTATAGTGCCAGAAGACAGTGGCTTGTGCATTTGTAGCCTGCTAGTTTAAACGCTAGTCCCGCTCACCGGGTGCTCCCATTTGCCCGAGCTCCCTTTAACAGGGAGCCAATGCTTTGGTGAGTGCAATCGTCCCCAGGCGCGGCGGGGCCGGGGCTGCCCTTCCCCGGGGGCTGCCCCCCTCCCGGGCCGGGGCTGCCCTGCCCTCCCCTTCCCCGGGGGCTGCCCCCCTCCCAGGCCGGGGCTGCCCTCCCCTCCCTTCCCCTGGGGCAAGGGCTCTCCGACCCGGAGCGAGTCCTCCTCCTCCCCCCGGGCTCACATCTCGCCTCCTCGCTCCTTGCCTTAACCCACCGACTGCTCTTTTCCCCTTGCAGTGTGAAGCAGCGCTGTCTTAATGAGCAGAAACGGAGGAGACAGCGGGCTACCAAGAAAATCAGTATTTTTATAGGGTCGTTCGTGATCTGTTTTGGTCCTTACATTATCACCAGGTTAGTATCGCCTGTTGGGGTGGCGGACTTTTCGGGCCCGGTATGCTCTCTGATGCACAGGTGCCCGGGGGGACCTACAGCTGATTTTGGGGTGCCAGAGCCTGACGGAGACCCGGGGCCGACCCTGCCCGCACGCTCAGCCTGCTGGGCGAAGCCTCGGCAGCCTCTGGCTCTCCTTTTCTCATTGCAGCCAGGTCTGGGTGCTTCTGCCAAGAGCAAGAGGCTTTTAGGACAAGTACCAGGAATTAATTACATGCCAGTGGGAGATGAAAGCAGTTTAAAAGACTCGCCACCCTTCCTTATTAGCACAACCCGAGCAAAAGAGAGGAAAGTAGACAGCTTTTCCTGATTAGCTCCGGGTTTTTTTTTCTTTTTTCTTTTTTTTTTTTTTAAGGCATAAGGCCAAGCTTGCTGCTATTGGAAGCTGAGGTGACTTAATTTAAATTTAGCCAAGCTGATAATGTGTCAGATAAGCTTTGTGTCTGGAAACATTAATGTCTGTAAATATACTGCTAATGGTGCAGCATGGGCTTGTGATGAGGTGTAAGAGTTACCTCTGAGGAAAACCAATAATTAGACTTTTAAAATGTATAGGAAACACCATGCTCCTCAACTGGCCAGAATTATTGGCATCCACCCTGGTGGTTTGCACCTTTTTAAGTAGTCATGCATCATTCTCATTCCGTACTTGTATAGTCTTTATACAACATATGGTTATTATTTTTAAATCTTGCATAAATCAGTGAACTGGAAGCCAATGTAACTATATCGATTTGCAGCACCTCAGGATTTAGCCTTTCATCTCTAAAATAAATGGGCTACATCTTTCACAAGTGATTGCTGCAAATATTTCCCACTTCACAGTGTGTTCAAGGCACCTTGAAGAGAACTGACTTCTGTCGAGGAAGGTGCACTAGTCTGCAAAACCGCCCTGGTGAGGGCTTCCTCAAGGTTGCTGCCAAGCTGCCAGAGGCTGCAGCAATGCCAGCTTACAGAAACTGGCCAGCTAAAGCGCACTGATCTTACACAGTCACACGCACACATATATATAGGCCATTTATGATCATTGTCCTTTTCTTACACAGGTAGGGGGACAGATTTAGGCCAGCGCACAAAACCAACAATGTTTTTTAACCTTTAGGATGACATTTATTTCAGTTACCATTTATATGTTGAAAGGGATTCCTGACTGATTGCCTGGATAACTGCATTTTTTTCCTGTAGTTGAAAGGATTATTACAAATATTAACATTACATCACAGAGTTAAAAGGTTAATTGATCACTGTTCAGTACATTCTGAGTCATTTTCTATTCACTTTTGCCATAATCAGGATATAATTATATTGAGCAAAGTGGATTTTGCCATCTTCTTTCGACTCAGCAAATTCCAGCATTGCCACATTTTTCAGGGTGGAAATATTTCTCATAAACTTCTAAAATAAGTGACTTCCTTCTTCAGACCTTGCATTTGGCAAATGGGAGATGGTGCATCTTCTGTGTGTGACAAACTGGTGCCTCCTATGTCATAGAGAGAAGACTGAGGGTTGGTTTATGTTAAGGTGTGTGTCAAGGTACAGCTTCTGCCTCAGTCACAAGGACTGAATTGGTTCAGTGGCAGCAAAATGGGATGTATTCAGGGAGGACATCCTCAGAGGCTCCTTGCTCCATAGGTGAGACAGTGTCCAGGCAGCACTAGATAAATGGTGGTGGTGGAGGTGAGGTTGGAGGACCTGCTGCCATGCCCATTTCTCCATTCTTCCCCCATTCCATTTTTTAGGGGGTGGCACTGAAGGGATCACTGTGGAAGCAATGTGAAAGATATCCTCCCTCTTTTGTTGCTCTTTGGCTTGGTGACGCAGGTTGCGTTGTGAGCTCAGTATTTCCTCCTCATTTCAGAAATGTGAATGAGATTATGATCATTAGCAATATATTCGTCTGTTCACTAAGAGCAGACAGATGAATTTCATCTTTTTTGTAACAACACTGAAAACAAGAAAATGATACTAGGATGCATTCAGATGGATATTTCTAAGGCTGACTTGATTTGGCCAGGCCCTTTATCTTATTAAAATCTGTGTAATTTTTCTTCTGTTGGCTTCAGTGCAATTATGTTTGGACCCATAATACATTAAAGGGAACACATAGTAATGTATCTATTTTCTTGATTGAAAGATACCTTACTCTTCTTATTTAGTGTCTTTATAAAAACATCAATCATGTGAATATCAAATGTATATTTCTTGTATCAGGATGATACACAGGATGGGATAAACCCAAGCAACCATGCAGCAAGTGTCATTTATTTTACATTTATTTCTCACATTTTGTGTCTTCCTGTTCTCTGTTTTGAATTTACTGGAATTTTTTCCAAGCAGCTTCAGACAGAAGTCATCTGGTTTTTAAATGCACTTGCCATAGGAATGATTTCACTTTTACACATACAAATAAGAAATTTGCCTGTCAGAGTTCAACCACTTGTTGCAATGTTCAGTCCTAGTGCTGGTAAGTCAGCTTTTCTATGCGGAGGGACTGGAACAGCTTCAAAAGTCAACACCCTGCAAGTTGGGACGTCTGTACTTTGGAAAGTGGCCAAAAGGTTCTTCAAGCCTTGAGAAAGCTGCTGATCTTACATCTTCAAACAGTGATGTTTTAGAGTACAGAAAAGGGTTATTTTATCTCATGCTAGTTTTGTGGGTTTTTGGGGTTTTTTTTCCTTCTGGAATGAATATAGCAAAATAGTATATTCTTGCTCCTGCAAAAGGCTTCACAGAAGATGTACAGATAATAAAAACTTCTCACCCTGTTCTTTCCACCCTCCTGGAGAGTTTGCCTACTGCAGATGAGCTGTATGTGCCAGACATTTGCTGGAATAGTCTGAAGGTTTGCTCTCACTTCTGCAGAAAAATTGTTTAACTTAGTTGCAGTTTCTCCCCCTATGATTAATACACCCATCTCATCTGAGGTGCTGAGGCCACTAATCATCCGTGAAGCACAGACCAAGAGACACAGGTTTGGAGACATCTGGCTGGTCATATAATGATGATAAAAGTGTTGTCTCCTTGTTTTCTTTGGCCAAACTAGTGGTCAGTCAAGTGCACGCAGAAGCTTTCACAGGTAAGTAGATGGAGTTTTGCTCCTAAGTATACTGTGGGATTGCAAGTGCCACCCAAATCTCTCTGAGACACTGCCATGTTGTTCTTCATACTACAACTGTCTAACATGAATCCCCTTTGCACATGTGACAATTCACAGCAGTGGTACAGTGCAGGTCCGCTGTTCTATATCAGAGGGGGTGGATTCAGCAATCTAGACCAGGTATCATTTGAGATGCTGCATAATATCCGAAACCTTTACATAGGCTGCCAGATATGACACAGGACCTAGAGAGGACCCACAACTCCCAGGAGCAGCAGCCCGATCCCAAGGGTGTTATGCCCAAATGCTTCAAGTGTCACTAGACAGCTGTACTTAGGCAACCGACTTGAGTGAGCCTGGATGCCCCAAGTCACATGTGTCTATCTCAAGCTTGCCATGGGAGAGAGGTAGTCAATTATGTCACTAAGATTTTGACACTTACCAGCACAACAATTCAGAAAGTGAGCATTAAACTGCAGCACTTTATCTCTGATGTATGGGAGCATTAACATTGAAAACACACTTTTTCTCTCTTTCCATAGAGGGAATGATTGTTGTCTCCCAGTGGCCTTGCTAGGAAAGTTCCCTTTGTCTCTATTGAATCCAAGGAGTAAGTAAGTACAGGGCCCTTCTCCTGCAGGGACCGCAAACTGTAAGAAAATAAGTGTTCCTTTAATGTTTCACGAAGCATGAGTTGAGCACTGGGCTCAGCGTGAATATAACACTCAAGTGTTTCCATCTCTCTTTAATGTTTAACAGGTTGATAGAGCTCCTTCCTTTTGTTACCATAAATTACTACTGGGGAATCATAAGCAAGTGCCTGACCTACAGTAAGGCTGCATCAGATCCGTTTGTTTACTCACTTTTACGTCAACAGTACAAAAAAGTTCTGATCAACATCGTCAATAGGATACTTAAGAGGGACCTGTATCCGTCATCGGGGTACAACAGCTCTCTTGACACTGAAAACGATTACTGCTTGCACAGAACAAACTAACAACATGAAAAGCATTCCCCTCTGAGTGAGACAGGTGTTTGCTGCTGCTGGAAAGCTGCCTTGTCCCTCCTATGCTGACAGGGATGACAGTGTCTCCAGGATGTGAAAGCTGCACTAATGCGATGCATTTCATTGTGGACTTTCATGAAAGGCTCTTCCCTGGTCTGCAGCCAAGTACAATATATGGCAAAGCCTTGCCCCTGGGTGAATGGAGTAGGATTGAGGGGTTTTAAGAGAGCCTTTAGAGGCTCTGGAGAAGCTTAGAGAGCTTTTAATGTTTCATGACTGAAGACTTGGTATGTTTTGGAGCATCCCACATCAGATGTGATATTCCAGCATCTTCTGGGACCACAGGAATCCCCAGGTTGGAAGGAGTGGTTCAGAGTCCTCCGTGCTGCACATGTAACTTGGCAGCCCCGGATCTGCTCTGTTAGTTTCGAACATTACAAATAAGTCTTTTAGTTGATTGATTTATTGTATTGGTGCCTCAAGTGAGTGATATGGGTCAGCACTTAGAATCTGAGATTGTTATTATTATTATTATTATTTATTACTAGGCATCATGATTGTAACATAGCCTTTAGGAAGTGGTACATATATTTGATATGCCAGTATTCTATCAAGCATAACCAAAGTCCACATATCTGAGTTACTAATATTTAGCACTTCAGTGGTATGTGATTACAATAATTGCAGCAACAGTAATGAAGACATGTATGGAATTTAGTTAAATAGCACTGTAGTTCCATCACTGAGCTAGTAGTCCTATTCAAACAAGCTTTTATTCAGAAAAAAAAAATCAGTTAGACAGTAGAAGTGACAGATACCACTGTGTTTAAGATACATTACTTCAGAAGCTATCTGTTTTCAAAGAACAGGCTAAAATATATTAATTCTTTTTAAGGGATATATAATGTGTAAAATATTTCATGCATTGGCTATATTTGGTGGATTGTAATAATATTGTACAATCTTTTATTTTATAATGATCAATTAATCTGGTGATTTTAACTGATACCAAGTGACGTCTGAGAGATATTATAACAGAACTGCTGCCAAATGCCCAGAAACGCAAAGCTGCTTTATTATTATCTGTATTTTTCTCTTTTATTTATTTTTAAATTTAAACAGGCTTTGAAAAAATGTGGGAATTATTTTTTAACAATATTCCTTTGATTATATAAGACATGAATCAAAATATTCTATGGCATTCAATAAGCTACTATTTTCTAATCAAGTACATAAGGGGAAAATTAAAGCAATTCTAAAATATATTTTAAGAAAAAAAAAAAAAAGAAAGAAGACAGTAAAGAACACTTATTTTTTATGTAACAATGGACTTGACCCTACTAAGCATTGAGAAGGTTATTCCTGGTCAAACTAAGCATATAAGCATGTGATTAGGCACAAATATTATTTCCTTTGAAGTTAACAGCTCTGTTCCCATGCTGAAAATGAAGTACACGCTTAACTGTTCTCTCAAACCGGTGTTGAGCAGTCAGCACAAGGAGAGGGTTTTTTCCCACCATCCACAATGAGGAAGGAGAGCGCCTTACTGCAGTCCCATTGAAGTCAAGGAAAGGTGATGCTGCGTAACAAATACAATGTTCTCTTATCTCCTGCTTTTAATCTCTGAGGCCTTTCTGATGTTTCTGATTTTTTTTTTTTTTTTTTGCCATGCAAGTACCTTAGGCCTCTGTGTTTTGCATCTATAGTTCTGCCTGTGTTTAAATTGAATGTACTACAATGGTTTTGTCTTCTTAGTAAAGTATTTGTACTCTCTCCAATTTTGTGTAAATACAGTATTTCAGAAAAAAAAAAAAAAAGTTGTCTGTGGAATCTTTCCAGTTTTACTGTCTTTCTGTCTGTCTGCACGTGCCTCCCCCATCTGCCACGCCACTACAAAACCTGATGCTTCAGTCTTTCATTTCAGCTGCAACATAAGGCCCAGGTATCTCTGGGGGTGGTGGGAGGGATGCTAAACAGTTATTTTTCAGTTAGTTTTGTGCCAAAAGGTTTTGATAGACTACGGCATTTATCTGTAAATAAATATGAGTTTAATGACACCTACAATTGTTAGCTTACCTTTGGTTTCCTAAACAAAATGGCACTCATTTTAAGAAAGGAACATGTAACATATAGTTTAGTGTATTAAATTGTCATCTCCAAGACATATAAATGAAATATAGCTTTACTTGGATTTTTTTCTATCTTAGTATCAAGAAAAGAGTAGATGAGATGAGAAAAATAATAATAAACTTTAAAGCTATCACAGTAATAAACTTCTAAAGCTATCAAATTATAAGCCCTATTTTAAAGGTATAAACCAGAACACAGTTAAACTGCTACATCTGCTATTAAGTTAATTAATGACTTAATTCATGTCAGTTGAGAGTGCTGTCATGCACACACTTTACAACAGCACTCAACCTCACAAAGCATTGAACATTTCCAGATCATCTTTTAGATTTCATTTCCATAGAGAATTAGGAGCCAAGATCTACAGTATGCTCCAAATGTAAAGACACCAGAAACTACGGAAGGGTGAGGACGCCTGTAGTCCTCTCAGTCTTGATTTGCAATGCAGTTTAAGTGCCTTGTTTAGCATTATCAGAGGGCATCATCCTCTGGTTAGTACGTACAGCCAGTTCTGCAGGTAAATTTTTCTTTCTCCCTTCTCGTCGCCACTCCCCACCAGAGAAGGGCTTGCTCTGCTCTTCCAACCCAGCAGGAAGCGTTCACTGAGAGGTCTGTTTCATTCCCCCAGCTTCCCGACTCAGGAAAAAGTCCTGTTAGCTTGGTGCCTTATTCACCATGCTCTGGGTTATTTGGGGGTGAGAGGAGGTAGGGGAAAACCACACTTTGCCCCCATTCTTTGGGATGCTGCAAAAAGGATCAAAGGATTTAGTGCTATACTGGAGGTGAGAACTTATATCTTACACGGTGGGAGCATTCACCAGAGGTGGCAAGGTTGCGGATCACCTCTTACCGATATTTTAGGTAAAACAAACATTGGATACACAGTCCTGACCGTAGGGTTTAGTTTGCATCAGATTTCCAAAAAAGCCGAAGTGTGATATCCAAAATGGCATCTTGCCATTGACACACTGTTGCCAACTCAAAGGTAGTGCTCCAGGAAACTTTGTCTGGATTTACTGTCCAATGGCCTGGAGTGGCTTTTGCTAGGAGACAAGAGACTGGCAAATACCTGGCAGGTGTGCTGTGGTGTTGGAAATGCCACAGGGCCAGCAGGAACTGCCCAATATTATGACTTTCCCAGCAGAAGGAGTTGTGACCCACCTGTGGCTGCTTAGAGGAGACTGTGGTGAGTTGTTAAAAGAGCGTATGAGAGAAATATCATTTCCTTAGAGCAGTAGCAGCAGGGCCCAAAAAAGCTCCTGGGCTGTGTTTTTTCAGTTCCTGGTTGCAATCTGACTCAGCAGAAAAGTCCTCTCCCCTTCTCCAAGCTTGCATTTTGGCTGCAGAGACTGGAGATGAGAACTGCACCTTCCCTGGGTGACACCCTCATCCTAATGGCAGGCAGAGTATAAACTCTGCAGCACAACAAACCTTTAATTAGTCCATGCAACTGAGGAGAAGTTCAACTTCAATTTTTTCTTTTTTTTTTCCTAACACCCCTCCACCAAATTATTTCCAAGCCTGGTAATTTGGATATTTTCTGGCAAGATCCAGGATGAAGTTTTGAATGTGCCTTTACAGAGGAAGGAAGCAACTCTGTGTGCTCTATTTCCTAGTACTGTGACACTTATTTATCAGAGAGTCACCTCTTCCAAAGAAAAAAGGAATTTTTTTATATTTTTTTTTGCCTAGCATCGATATTGCAAGTTAAATCTGAGACTGACAGTCAGACAGTGTTTCTGAGGCAATAAAAGTGAAGCAATGCTTAGACTACAGATTCCCAAAAGGTTTAGGTACGAGCAGGATCCCAGCCTGCTAAATCCTGACAAGATGGATGTGCTTCAGTCCAAGTGCCAAAACAAAACTAGTTTTCTTGGGTTGTGTGATACTGAAAACTTATGTGTCTCTGAGGTTAGATGGCAGCTGAACAATGAGGACCTTGGGTTCTGTGAATTTTCACTCCACAAATTCCTTACCTCACTGCAGAGCAGGCATGTTTTCTGGGTAAATCAGCACCTAATAAACTTTTGCAAATAGTCTGTGCAGCTCAGTGATTACTGAATACATATTTACCTTGTCTTAACGTGAGTAATGGTGGTACTGAACATAAATTTCAGAGCTAATTGCAATGTTAGGCTTATTGCACGGTTAAGCATGTGGGAAACAAAGTTCTTTAATGCAAGTGCTTTTACACAAACAGAATGATCATGTTCTTTACAATTGTGGGTTAAAATTTGAGCTCTTTCAGAAATTTAGCAGCATTGAGCCTTGTTGCATAAAATGACCTGTGACAAGATGTTCATACTCATCTAAGTAAAATGCTTTAAAAAAAAAAGCAGACCTAACAAAACCCAAACTGAAGAGAACTATCCTGCATGAGTGGGAAGGTTTAACTACATCACCTGGAGGGCATATTTTCTGCTGTATTTAAGGGGTTTTTTTCCCCCAAAAAAATAATTATGCGCACTTGTGCACGCAGAATGAACAAGCAATTGTGTGTCTGTCTCAAAAGCACATGGCATATTTCAGGATTGTGAAGTGCAAATGGCTGGTTCGGTCTGGTTCAGGAGGACACCTGGTTTGTGGGAGGTGTTAATTACACAAGTAAATTAGAGGTTCTGCTTTTTATTTTTGGAAAGCAGGTCCAATTAATATTTAATGGCTCAGCTGGAGACACAGCAGAGATGACCTTAAGAAAGGTTGTAAATATATGAATGTCTTTCTGTGCCAGAAGCTTGGGAGAGCAAAATGTCACCTGGCACAGCATATGCAACCAGCTCCTTCCCTGAGCTGGAACTGCTTTTCCCTGTGGCTTATGGATGTGACACAAGCCAATGACTGGTCCCATTTCTGCATATCCCTGGTTCTTCTCCCTTTAACAGCAGGTTTTCCTTGCCAGGACATGAGGCTGCACGATGCAAACTAGGTGCTTCTGCTCTTTTCTGTAAGTGAGCAATGCATGAACCATGAGCTGCTCCCAGCCAGGCTTCTCATACATTCTCTATGCAAATGAAACATATTGCAAGGCATGTATGTTAAATGTCATAGGGTCCATACGGTTAAAGGTATTTTTGAGCGTTGAGAACTACAGATCATTCCAGTCCACTCGCCACTTTTTTAACCAGATGCTTTCAGAAATATTGTAAACCATAATTGAAGCATCTTTATTTCTGAGTTCAATCCACTATCACGTACTGTCTGTGCAAGTTGCTGAGCAGCCCATTGTGGACAGTAAAGACTCTCCAAACAAAACCCAAAACCATCCCCTTTGGGTCATAACCTAAGTTACTTGTACTGTTTCATCCATTTCACTGCATCCTGATTTAGATCAAACTATCCAGCATGTGTTTAAGTTTCCAAATTGAAAATTTAATCCAAATGGATTGAAATCTTGAAATGCTTTCCCTGGTCCTCATGCCTAACCTTAGAGTAGCTTCACTTAACTCACTTTCTCAGTTTCTTTTTTTTTTTTTTTCACTCAAGGCTTAGCACTCTAATTGTATTTCAGTGGAGCCTGACCTTAAGTGGCAGCCTCATTACTACCTTCTTTTCACTTTTATAATTCCTGTCTTTACATATCCAACCACTCTGTTCTCTTTACTTGCAGCTGTCAGCCCTGAGGCACATTTTCAGAATGTTTTAGCAAAACCCAATAAATTGCTCAGTGCCTTTGCTCCATGGCACGGGACAGGAGATTGGGTTTGCATGTGCATCTTCATAAGAATATTTTAACATGTTTTAGGTGTTCTGTTTCATATTTGTCCTTATTCATGGTAAAACAAAATGTCGATTGGTGTTATGTGACCTTTGTTTTACAAATGACTGCTGATGACTCCTTACAGGTGCATAGCTCAGACTGGCTTTCAGCTTGAAATCTGGCTTTTCAGCTAATCAGACTCTTATTGTTGTCATTGCTGATGAAGCCTGCTTTAGGCATTTGAAATATATTTTGGGCTTTCCACAGAGTAGTCTGAATACTTCATTATCTTTTTATTCTTACTACCTTGCTGGAAGCCAGGGAGGTACTAGAACTGTTTTTCTCAGGAGACCTGAGGCACAGACAGATGAAAGATCACACAGCCAAGAAAGGATCAAATTGCATGAAACACAGTTTAGAAGATACCTAGGAATGGAACACAAACACTTTCATGCTTAATCTGTCTGATCTGTTGCTCAAAGTTTCTCAGGCATATAAAAATATGCTTCTCACAATGGCTGGGGACACCTCTGAGTTGATAGTGGAGCTGAATTTCTGGGAGAAAGCTATTTAGGATGCAAGATCAAGATGTTTCTACTCCCATCCTGAGGAGCTTGCCACGCCAGCACTATGTAAAAAGGAATGACAGGCACCTCTTACTCATAAAACACAACTCCATGTGTTGAAGCCACAGCTCCCTTTTATGCTCTTCTACATGGAGCTTCAATGGTCTTCTCTGGGTGTGAGATTTCAGGCTGGGATCTCTCTTCTCCTTGGAGAATGTTGCTTTGGTCAGGCTGGAAGCTGGGTAGCAAGGGGTCCTGCTCTCCCTCTGTACAAATGAGAATTTGAGATGCTGCGTATGAGAGAGCATGAACTCGGTGTACGTGATGTTGAGGTTCAGTACGTAGGGCACTTGTTACAAAAGGGGAGATGATGCTCCTGCTCCTCTTCTGAGGGCTGCTGATATCCAATCTATGTGTTACATCCCACTCATTTTGCAGTGGGCAGAGGCATAACTGAAGGGAAAAATATGTTAAGGGTAAGATCCTGGCTTCACTGACTTCAAGTGGAGGTAAGCCAAGATTTTACTTGAAGGTTTTCATCAGTAGAGTCCAAGTCTGAATTTGCAGAAATCTTTCCAAAAGACCATTTAAGAATAGCTCAGTTAAGTAGTCTATTCACTGAATTAATCACATAAAAAAATATTTTAAAAAAAATCCTTGAGTAATTTGAGAGGTGTAAGTTTTTCTTCAAATGATAACATAAAGATATTAAGCAGACTGAGAATGCAGATGGTGTGGCTATAGGGCAAGCTGCACTCCAGTCCTCTGACAGTTGCTTACACGTTTGAGCCCTGTTCTTCCTTAAGCTTTCTCATGTCTCTATATGCCCCTGCTGTCCTCTCTCTGATGGAAACCTGGGCTTGCTGAGCAGCCATAGTTATCCAGCCAACTGAATTTGGCACTTTCTTCTAGACCCAGAGGGGCACTGTGACAGTGGTTCTGAAAAGTGATTCAAGCCCAGGGTTTGTTCCTTCCTTCTTAAAAATCCTGTTTATTGGTATTATTCATAAATTCCCATCTACTCAATTATTTTTATCTCTGAGTTTAGAGCCAAAGAGACACAGGAACAGCAGTGTTTGCTCTTTGCATCTCTGCTAGTCTGTGCTCCCTTTACAACTGCTGGTAGCTCAGTCAACCCCCATGCTTCCTCCACCTTCATCATCTTTTAAAGTCTCTACCTGCCCTCTGGTTTCTCAAGTCACCCGAAAGCCGAGTTGTTCAGACCCCTTCTTTCCTTGATGCATTCCCTCAGGGTATTGTGGTGGCATTCTCACATTATCTTCTGCAGTTTTGGTTTTCTGTGGGGTTTGTTGTTGGGTTTTTGTTTTTGGTTTTGGGTTTTTTTTTTATGTTTTCCACTCGCAGCCTTTTCAGTTTTAAATTTTGTGCAGCTGAGCAGGATTATAACATGCAAAATAATTAAATTAAAAAGAAAGCTGTGCCCCTCACTTTTTTTTGGTGCTCAACAAAGAAAATAGGCAAAGAAATCAAACCAAGAGTCTTACTTGAATCTATTGTGTCCCTCGGGATTACAGCCTACCAATTTCTGCAGTCAGTGGCACACAGAAGAGTAATGTAACTACTGTCACATTTTCACTTTCAGATAAAATTACCAGGTATCCATTTCTGGCTGAATCAAGAAGGTGTTCATCATGAATTCTTCCTAAAAATAAAATTCTTACTTTTTGGAGCTTCAAGAAAACTTCCCGCTTATGTCCCAATAAGCCTCAGGAAGGGAAGGTTGGATGGACATGCAACCTACCCAATGTGGATGCATAACGGGTTTCTCTGGGCTCATTCTCCAATGGCTAAATGTCTGTTATTGCCCTGGCAGCTCACTGCCTCCACTTCCAACGCTGATGCTGTCAGGTTCAGCCCTTAGAGTGTCAGTCACCTCTTGACTTTCAATTGTACATGATATGAACCTGCAAAAACACAGATAAATGGATCCCAGGACCTTTTGCCTTGTAATTTCCCATTCTGCTGCTGCAGTGATTTGATAAGTCTTGAGGGTAGCTGTTGCTTGGCAACTTGGAGCTAAACAGGTCCAACATAAGGTGGAGTATGTAAATGGCTTGCTCTGAGCTAGCAAGGTTTCTTGACAACCTGACATCTTCCTTAGAGGAAAGCTGGAGGTTGGACTTGCCTCCTGGTGCAATGTAGTTTACTTCAAGGAGGAAGAAGGATCTACTGAGAGCTTTACCTACTATAGCAGTCTGTAGGAAAATGGAAAAATTCTGCTCCTGCAGGAATTTCTCTAGATATGTGTGCTCCAAAGGTTTAGCAGTGCTTTTAAGGAAGGCCCTGGCTAATTAAAAATTTGACAAGTAAAGTTAATCTTTTTTGATGAGCCATTGGTTCTTTTTTTTCCCCCCTCTAATCACAGTAAAAGGGTAGAGGATAGCTCAGTGAAATGAACAGTTGAGGAAAATTAAAAAAATACTAACCCCTAGTTGTTGCAGGGAGCTAATAACATGGCTAAGACTACTGATGACAGCTTTTGAGGTGCTAAGGGCCTTGTCCTGAAGTCTTGGAGGCTGAAGGAGTGGAGAAGAAGCCCTTCCCATAGAGTTTAATTTGATATGTAGATGGTAAGGCATTTCTCACATCTGTACAAAACTTAGCAGTTCTGGATCAGATCTCTAACCAGAGCAACATCATGATGTCAGTAGCACTAGATTAATTTAATCTGGCATAGGTTTTAATTCAAAATATTGGCTTTTTTGAAAAGCAGGGAGAAGGATTTGACTAACTGATGGAGCTGTTCCCAGAGTTTAGTCCATGGCTGGTATCATTCCCAGAGTTTAGCCCATGGCTGATATTTAAGACCCTACAGCCTTTCTTTTACTCTTTTACTTTGCTTTCTTCACCCTTCATAACTGTGGCTTGGCCTGTCCTATGCAACTTATTTTTTTCAGAAGTGTCATACATACTCGAAATACTTGTAGATGACTCCTGAATATCCAATTAGTCATTATTTGGCCAAGAAAAAAACATATTCAGTAGCTCAAATTATTTTTCATGATGAGTCAATGCTTAAGTCCCCATCCTATTTGATACCTCTCTTCAAATCCCTTCCAATTTGTTAATGCTGTTCCTGAAATGAAAATACTCATGCTTTTAATGTCATTGGATGTACAACAATGTGACAGAAGATTGGCACATAGCAGTGCTGTGCAGGACTCTAGTTGAACCTTGGAACGAGTCACATGAGGTGGCCTTGAACCAGTGACACACCTGCCCCCCCCCCCCCGATATTGTTACAAACTACATTTGAAATAGATATCCATGTCTAGGAACTAATGACTTTCTTACAAATAACTTAGGGACCTGAGATGCTGCATACAGGTCTGGCATGGCCATGTAGCCTACCTGCCCATGTAGACTTTGATAAAGTTGGGAGAATAGCCCTGAGGTCAGCTTGCTCTCTGCAGGGCAGGCAGGCTGTTTGCAATGCCTCTGTGGGGCTGGGTATCATGCTGCTGAACGTGCTGGCTGTATGGGATGCTGCGTGGTCCCAAGGATGGTCTCCAACCTGATCTCTCCACCTTTGCTATCCCTATCCAGCACCTTTGGTCTTTGAAGATGTGCTGAATTGCACACAAAGGACAGTCAGAGCATTGCAACTGAAGCTCGCCAGACTACAACAGGCTAGACGCAATGTCTTCTAAAGATTGTCTGGAAAAAAATGGACCTTACAAGTGTTTTGTGTTTGGTCTCTCTAGTTTCCATTGGTGGTTTGTAAGCTCTTTGAATGAAAGAAGAAAATAAAAACTGAACTAAAATTCCTTATCTGTTAAAAGGCCCTCTATTTAGGGGGAATTTAGGCTGTGCCATTCTAAAGAGTTGGAACCTCGACATAGAAAGCAAATCTTAAGACATTTAAAAATTATTACAGCCCAGATATTTAGTTGAACATGGACTCTCAGTATACTGATATGTAATTTCAAAGTGCCTAAATACCTTTGAAACATCCAGTTTTAACTAGTTTAACAGCCTATTTCTTCTGACTTTGAGAGGCTTGGGTCTTGATTTGACTTGGGAGTTTATTTCTGAAAGTGAAGTTGAAATCCTCAGATCTCTCATGCCAATATCATCCAAAAATGGCTACTGGTCCTTGCTGTCCAAGTTTGACACCCAGTTTTCTGGAGAGTGTCAGCACTGGAGGGGGCTGATTTTTTGGAAAGTGCCAAGGATTTGCCTTTATGGAACTGGGGTTTAAGTGTTTCCCCTACCAGGTACCTACAAACTAAAGCACTCAAAGTCACTTTTTCAAAATGCTTCCCAGCACCTCTGTAAATGTGCAAAGCAAGCCCTAGAGGACTTCTTTTGAATGTTTTGGCATTAATGTTCTGTGAGACAGGGAAAAGAGACGAAGTGAAATGAGTCTCAAAATAGGACTGTCAAGTTCTTTTCTGGTAGAGCTTACATTAATTTTTAATACACCATCTGTGATCAGAAGAAAAGAAAGACCTTTAGTTCTCAGCACAGATCTTTTTTGAGCACACTTATTTTTCCTTGTAGCTGTTATATATGTATTTCTATGAGTCACTGACTTATTTGTAGCATTTTTCTTGCTTTACAGGGGTCAGGCAAAGTCACCTTTGGGCCTCATCTTGAACTAAGACCACAAAATGCATTACCTGTAACCCCTTAGCAGTAATCCTGCTTTGGTACTGTACATGTGGGAGCAATCAGAGGGAGCCTTTGAGGGGATAACAAAGTCCTCATGTCAGTTCTGCCTTTTTAATTATTAAGTTTAGATAATATTGTGTGTCTTTAGCAGAGTTTGGTGATCAGTGCATGTTATTTTACACCTGTTCTCCTGCATATAGAATCATCTTTACTACTGTTGTCCCTTTGTGGTCTTGTTCTACCATCTGGTGCCAGGTTCTGTTCCCGTCTTTTCTATCACTCGTGCCTTTGATCATGGCTGAATTTTAACTAGACATCATTGTCTCCTGTCATCAAAAGAAACTGTCTGAGTGGCTTCATTTCTAACTGATTAGCCCAAGCAAGCACAGAGATCACATGAAGCATATGCTAAAAGAAAGGCATGTATTCAGTTGAATCCTTCTAGGATGGTAAGGCCTTCTCCTGCCTTAATTGCATTCCTCTGCATTATGATAGGATCAGTTCAGTGGATCACCTGGAAGTGGTATAAGGAAATAATTTTGTGGGTCATTGACTTAGTTAATCTGTGACAAGTCAGAAGATGAAAACAGCATTTAATTCTCACTGACAGTATCATAGAATGGTTTGGGTTGGAAGGGGCCTCAAAGTTCATCTAGTTCCAACCCCCTGCCATGGGCAGGGAAACCCTCCACTAGACCAGGTTGCCCAAAGCCCCATCCAACCTGGCCTTCCAGGGAGGGGGCACCCACAGCTTCTCTGGGCAACCTGTTCCAGTGTCTCACCACCCTCATAGTGAAGAATTGCTTCCTAATATCTAATCTAAATCTCTAAATCTACCCTCTTTCAGTTTAAACCCATTACCCCTTGTCCTATCACTCCATGCCCTTGTAAACAGTCCCTCTCCAGCTTTCCTGTAGGCCTCCTTTAGGCACTGGAAGGCTGCTGTAAGGTCTCCCTGGCACCTTCTCTTCTCCAGGCTGAACAACCCCAACTCTCTCAGCCTGTCTTCATAGGAGAGGTGCTCCAGCCCTTGGATCACCTTCATGGCCCTCCTTTGGACTCACTCCCACAGGTCCATGTCTGTCTTCTACTGAGGTCCCCAGAGCTGGACGCAGTACTCCAGGTGGGGTCTCATGAGAGCAGAGCAGAGGGGGAGAATCACCTCCCACAACCTGCTGGTCATGCTTCTTTGGATGCAGCCCAGGATATGGTTGGCTTTCTGGGCTGCAAGTGCACATTGTCGGCTCATGTTGAGCTTCTTGTCCACCAGCACCCCGAAGTCCTTCTCAGGGCTGCTCAATCCATTCTCTGCCCAGCAGGAGTGCAGGACCTTGCACTTGGCCTTGCTGAACTTCATAAGGTTTGCATGGGCCTGCCTCTCAAGCCTGTCAAGGTCCCTCTGGATGGCATCCCTTTCCCTCCAGCTTGTTGACCACACCACACAGCTTGGTGTCAGCAAACTTGCTGAGGGTGCACTCGATCCCACTGTCTATATTGCCGACAAAGATGTTAAAGAGTGCTGGTCCCAGTACCGACCCCTGAGGAACGCCACTCGTCACTGGTCTCCACTTGGACATTGAGCCATTGACCACAACACTTTGAGTGCGACCATCCAGCCAATTCCTTATCCAGTGAGTGGTCCATCCATCAAATCCAAATCCATGTGTCTCCAATTTAGAGACAAGGATGTTGTGTGGGACAGTGTCAAATGCTTTGCAGAAGTCCAGGTCGATGACATCCGTTGCTCTTCCCTCATCCACCAATGCTGTAACTCTGTCACAGAAGGCCATCAGATTTGTTAGGCACGATTTGCACTTAGTGAAGTCATGTTGGCTGTCATCAATCACTGCCTTATTTTCCATGTGCCTGAGCATAGTTTCCAGGAGGATCTCCTCCATGATCTTGCCGGGCACAGAGATGAGGCTGACCAACCTGTAGTTTTCTGGGTCTTCCTTTTTTCCCTTTTTAAAAATGTGGTTTATGTTTCCCCTTTTCCAGTCAGTGGGAACTTCAATGAGCTACCTCAGCATTCTCTGTATCCCAGGTAACCAGGTCTCCTGTTTCATTCCAGAGGGGGCCCACATTTTCCTTAGTCTTCCTTTTATCACTGACGTACCTATAGAAGCTTTTCTTGTTGTCCTTGACGTCCCTGGCCAGATTAAATTCTATCAGGGCTTTACCTGTACTTGTATTGAATTTAAATGATTTAAAGTTTCTTCAAGAGCTGCAAATTTATTGATTTATATTTATTATATTTAACCAGGGAGGAAAGAAATCTCTGTGAACCTAATATTAATAGGGGAAAAAACCCCGCCCACTCACTACTTGTTTTTGTTTCTGGTGTATTAGGAAAAACTGGGGGAAAGAAATTGGCAAAACATACCAAAATGTCAGAAATAAAAAGAAAACAATTAAAGTCCAATTTTGGAGCCATAAAAGAAAATTAACTTCCGGAGCATGGGTAGACTTGTTCGCTCTGGGGAGGTCTACCAGAACATTACTCCTCCTCCCCTAGTGCACTGGTACAAATATGGACTTGGTCAATAATGATCAAAAATAACTACTAGAGGCTACAGGGAATTTGTGAAGTATTTGAGACATGTAGAAAGTTACTGTCCATGATTCGTTCTAGGTTAGACTCTTAGGGTATATTGTAGGAAAACAGGAAAACTCTTGTTTGTGTGGTCTTTTTCTCTACTCTCAGTCTCTCCATCAAATTTCTGGTTCTCAATGTTTATGTGCAATAGTTTCTAAAGCTGGTTTTATCTCGTGGGTCATAAGGAGAACAAATTTAAAGTTGAGATAAAAGGCACTGCTAAAAAATTTTTGGTGAGAAAGTTAAAAGCTCCCCAAGCATAATGTACATGGTCCCAGAAGACACTGAGAAACAACCCAAAATATCTGCTTCTCTTAAATGCAGAGCTCAGAATAGTCTGTGTATCTTTACAGTAAAGTAGCCATTTTTCTTATCCACATGCATGTTAATTTGAATTAGAAATTGTTGTGGTTTAACCCAGCAGGCAGCTAAAACAACCGCACAGCCGCTTGTTCACTCCCCCCCACCCAGTGGGACTAGAGAGAGAATGAAAAAAAGAAGTAAAACTTGTGGGTTGAGATAAAAACAGTTTAGTAGGACAGAAAATAAAAAGAATAATAATGATGATGATAAAAGAATATACAAAACAAGTGATGCACAGCACAATTGCTCACCACCTGCCGACCAATGCCCAGCCAGTTCCCAAGCTGTGGCCCTCCCCAGTCAACTCCCTCCAGCTTATATACTGAGCATGACGTCACATGGTATGGAATATCCCTTCGGCCAGTTTGGGTCAGCTGTCCTGGCCATGCCTCCTCCCAGCTTCTCGTGCACCTCCTGCGGACGGCTCGTGCCTCCTTGCTGGCAGGGCCTGGGGAGCTGAAAAGTCCTTGACTTAATTGTAAACACTGCTCAGCAACAACTAAACATCAGTGTGTTATCGACATTATTCTCATACTAAATCCCAAACACAGCACATACCAGCTACTAGGAAGAAAATTAACTCTATCTCAGGTGAAACCAGAACAGAAATATTTGTTGAGAGAACAAATGTGCTTTCCTCTTTGAACTTAGCACCTAGAATCTGAAAGAGAAGCCCTCGTGGGCCTTTCTCAGATCTCTGTTATTGCATGAAGCACAAACAGGGCATAGGGGGGTAAGGTAGATGAGCAGAACAGTTGGTGGTGTGTTTGGTTTTTTTTAAAGTTGCTGTTGCTAATTCACTCCCTGTCTGTCCTGAGAGCAGATCCTCTTCTCTCCCCTATTCTGCAGAAACTGAAAGAGGGGGGGGGGAAAAGGGGCATGGCGATTGGTTTCTGCTGTGCAAATGAAAATATATCCTGGATTAATTTAAACTACCGTAAAGTCCTAAAACTACACCTGCTAACTTTGTACTGGAACAGATGTGTTGCCATATACCATTCTGCCAGCTTCACTAGCACCTAGTGGGGGAGAGAATAATGAGCCATGAACCAGCATTTTGATCTGCTCTCGGTCTGTTTATGTCCTTCAGAAAACAGTTATCTAGGCAGCACTGCTTCTGTTTAGTGTTCAACCTCCTATCAGCAGGGTCAAAATAAAAAGAACCAGGCAATGAAAACCAGTCTGAGTTTGATACATCCCTCTACTAAATTTCTCTGAGAACAGTAAGAATCATAAGAATGCAAGCAAGTTAAATGTGCTGTATTTAATCCCACTTTGAATACCTGCCAAAGACATAAACCAGTTTTGGTATTTAGTCCTGTCTGAGGATTTCTGGATTGCTGCTGTACTGTGGATTGTAGGCTAACAGAAAGGTCTGATCAGGAAAGAGGTAGTCAGCAATAAGAGCTAGTAAAATTATTTAACTTAACCTTATTGTAGTGACTCAAGTGCAAACAATTAAACCCAGATGCTGCTGCTACATCTGCTCATCACTCTGGGATTTGTTTGTTCATTTTTAAGATTCTTTTAGAATTGGAGTGAATATATCATATTTAAGCCTAAGCCACAACTTGATGTCAGCTCCCTGGAAAGCCCACAAGGTTTACTAAAACCCAGAAATGAAAAGGCAGAGATGGGGAAGTCCCTCTATTCCCAACCATACCTTCCCTGGCTGCTTTTTAATGCTTTTATATTTTGGTCATACACCTGTGCAATACCTGCTAGTTGTCCCATTCGATATAGTCAGTGTTAACAAATATACGAGAAGGACAAGTGACATACACAGAGTACTAATAATGGGCTGAAAAATAGTCAAACAAGGTATAAATGCTGGATGGCTAGAAATATTTTATGGGTGGGAGGAGCAGTGGCTGAACTACTGTCCACCTCAAACAGATTCAGGTCTACAGGGGAACCCCGAGGAGGCAACCATGCACAGGGGAATGGACAAAGCTTCTCAGAAACACACATTATAAATCCTAGGATCAAATCCCTGGGACAGGAGGAAAGAACAGGCAAACTAAGGTAAGAGTAAGTGAAATAACCCTTCTAGACCTCCTGTTGTCCATGCCTTACGGCATACAACCATGGAAACATTTATAGATGGTGGTGATAAAGTGATAAATTTATTTTTGTTGCTAATTACGTTAATGTCATTCTTAGACCCCCATCTACCCTACTTTGTAAATTTTTTATCTTCGTACCAAATAGACATCCTGCTTGAATGTAAAGGGTCTGTGGAAGTGGAGAAACAAAGAAGTTAGGAGCTCTTCAGATGTCAGCAAGTGAGGGTTTTGTTTAGCTGGTGCACTGGAGCTTGTTAAGGACGTGATGTTTGTGGGTGCCAGATCCAGGCAATCAGGGACCTGGGGATTCCCCCTTCCTGGGTGTGCTCTGATGCCCAGGGGTGTCTCTATCCCTGTCGCAAATAAGATTTTGTTACACAGCTTTGGTTTAGCAGCAGTTTGGGATTTATTAATATTTTTGAGATAGATCACAAGATTGGATTGTGTAATTATTAACAGCACTTAATCATCAGCCAATTTAACAGAATGATTCAATAGAATTTGTTACAATCAAAATAGCAACTTAGTTAAAGATTTGAGAATGGCAAGGGTTGCCTGAAACTTAGAGCAGGGCTGTGCACACAGATGGAGGTTAAATAAAATCACATGTACAGACAGGGAGACAAACAATTCTGAATCCAATTACACACACACAGACAGGCAAACAGTTCCGAACCAAATTGCACACACACATGTTAACCTATGATTAAAATTTCCCTTTTCATGAGTTTCATGAATTACTCACATTTATGCTCTGGCATTCATCAACGGACAGTTGGTGAGCCTCGTGAAATCTTTGAGTTCTCATGAAATCGTTGATGGACGAGCTTTGAATCCTGGTGAAATCTGTCCTGAGAGGTGTCCCAGCTCAGGGGAGATCCTGGGCCACACAGCACGCTGTGGTCCCAGAGAGCTCAAAGGGTCTCACTTTTGGATCGCTATTTATAGGATCTGGAGATGATTGGCTTTGGTCAGGATCCTCCATTCTGGCCACAGTTTGTGCTGGGTCATTCTGGTAGACAATTAGGAGAGGTGGCCCAGGTGTGGCCGGGGGGTGCCTGGCCACACCGGCTCCAGGCTGCTGCACTTGCCCAAGATAACAGCAGAATGGGAGTTTTTCCTAAAGGATGCATGGCTTATCCTGATGTACCATTCAGGTAGCAGATGGCCCAGGTGTGGCCAGAGTGCCTGACACCCAAGTCACTGCACTTGTATCTAAAATAGCAGCACCATGGGGCTTATCCTGAGATCTCAGAGTGGCTGGGAGGGCTGCACCCCCACAGTCCCAGACCCATGGGTGCAGCTGCTGCTGTTCCCAATTGCAAGTTCAGTCAGCAGTGAGGGTGAGCACGTCCCACAGCGGCATGCACGAACACACATGTACACACGTGCATGATGCCAAGCAGAGCCCTGCCTTTACCAATGGCACTCATGTAAAGGTAAGTACAGAGAGCCCAGTCCCGTTGCCTCTCGCTGGCTGTTCAGAATTGAAGTTCACTAGTGAAAAGACACATGCTCCCACTCTCTGGGTTCACATGTACACTCACATTCACAGATCCTTCAAATATCAGCACAAGCTCTCAGTCCATGTCTGTACCCTGGGCCCCTCACTCAGCCACTGATTCAGACCTTGAGTCTTTCCAGATGCAAGTTTTTCTCCTACTTGCCTGCTAATGCAGACTGGAGTTTGCTAGCAAACCACACATGCACACATACGGACATAGCATTATATTCACTTGGGAAATATAAACACATCCAGGTCTCTTCAGCTGCAGCTTACACCTTGGTCTCTCCAGTTGCTGGCACTTTGACCTTTCAGCAATCACACCTAGGTTGGAGGGCGAGATTACACAGGAGGAAAAAAAAAAAAAAACAGTTAAAGAAGGATTTAATATGAAAATAGGCTAGACTGCAGGGACCAGGCACAGGGCTCAGTCAGATGAGCACACTGCCCAGCAGCCTGCCTGCATGCAGCCATTCCCTTTATCCCCATCCTCTCTGATTTGTTACACTTGTGCCTCTTGATCCACTCTGGTCCTTCTCTTTGCCCTTTCCCCTAAGCATGCCATAATAAGTTTTGCATGGTCCCCAAAGTCCCTTCTGATATCCCATAATACTAATGATAATCACATCTCATATTTCTTATCAGTGACAAAGTTCAGGTTGACCCTCTTCAAGACTGTGCTTGAACTGTTGCTTTAATGGCCCATCAGTCAGGTACCAACAGGTTCTGGTCCCTGATAATGTCTCCCTCATCACCTACTTGTTAATTCCTGAGTGTCTGTGGGTTTAATTTATCACTCTCCTTATTACTTGTTTATACTGTTATACTGAATAGTCCCTAACTTACTGAACCAAGAGCTCCTTCATTGTGCACACCTGTACAGAACTCTCCTGGTAGTGTGTTGGTGTGTATAGGGGCCACACAGCACACCATACCCCAGGTGCTGCAGGACATGAACTAACCCTGAGCCAAGTCAGTTCTCCCATTCTCACATTTAGAATAGACCTGGATGTGCAAACCTCAAGTATGGGTAATCTCTGACAGCAATGCCAAAAGCCTCTGTCTCTTCTCCTGCCCAGTACACCCTCTTCATCCTTTAAGGAAGTCAAATAAAATCAAAATGGAAAGGTAAGAGCTTTAAAGAGCTCCTAGGCAGCCCAGTGTGGATGATCAATGTGAGGCAGGATATAGCCTTGGAAGCACAAAGAGTGGGGTGGGTAGAACTCTGCTCCTGTCATCTGAGATGGTGGCCCCTTAAAGCCACTAAGTAGCTCTAGACAATGTCATAAAGAGACCGAAGGTGACCCACAGGAGTGAGGGTACCACATTGCAGGCGTGTATAAAGGCTCTGGTCCTGGAATCCTTGCTCTGAGGCCAAGGAGTTCTGACCCTTGGCAAGGCTTATTAGGCTGAGCATATTGCTATGATGATGAGACACAATGTTCTTTTTGTTGCAGAGCTCATCCAAGTTAATCACTAGGGTGTACTGCCTTATGCAAGGCAGAGAAAATATGGTCTCCATTTGATTCTGATTCATATGATGTAAAGGCTCATAAGCTCATTGAACTGGGGGTGGTGTGGTGGAAATCAATGCATAGGCAAGCTACAAATAATATTAGATGGATGCAATAATCTTTAGAACAATAAATGATATAATGTTTATCACAGTCATTTAACTCAGGGAAATAATGACTGGGCATTCCCAAATGACACCAAATCAGCATTCCCAGTGTGATGGGACTTTGTCTCATCAGTATTTGAGATAAAGTATGGAGCACAGTATGAATGTAGAGTATCACAGTAGGGTCCTGGTAAAGTGGACTTAAGTTTGCTGGTATTTTAAAACATGTGATCCTAAAGTATGCGGCATCTAAAGTGGAACTGGTGGTCTGAAGTGTGGTGGAAGGGAGGAGACACTCATGAGGATATAGTGCCTAGGGTGAAAGATGGGAGACTGAGTGAGAAATTACAGGTAGAAACAAAAAAAAACCCCACAAACAAGAAAGAAAAAAAACCAAGAAAAAGGGAAAGTTGACTGGATTACAACTTCTGAAGGATTAGTTCTGCAGCAGAGCTCACCTCAAAAAGCACTGGGATGTATGGGAGAAATGTCATTCCATACTCTTAAGGGCTACAGAAAATTACGAGACATCAGCATTTCCAAGGACTGTGGGTCAGCTTCTGTTTGTAGGTATAATCTCCACCGGTTTTTTTGCTGTAAGGAATTTAGCTTCATCACTTAGGTTAGGGTTGGGCAGCCTGAAACTCCCTTTACTGTGAAAAGCATGTCCCAGGCACATGGCAAGGCTTGGGCTTGGATGCACCCTTAGCTGTATGTGAGCACATCAGGCACGAATGTGGCAGCTCAGTATTCCGAGCAGCGACTGCAGGCTGCCAGGGAGGTGAAGTACTCCTGCCCTTGCAGACTACACTTTCAGAGCTGTGCTGGTACTATCTTCTTTTTTTTTTTTTTTTTTCTTTTGAGAGAGAGAGAGTCCAGACATGTTGCTGTGTGATCAGGGCAGAAAAAAGGCAGCTAAATAATATCCTTCTCCTTAGAAGTTTGTTCTGTGAATCCCGATGGACTTTGGTGCTGTTTGGTCCCAGGGCAGACTCTGCAGTTTCCAGATCTGGTAGGAAATACTGGAGTCAAGAAAAGCCACCCTCCCTTGCAAAGCCCCGCAGCAAAGGATGTACTTTACTGAGGAGCTTCCCAATCCATCTAGCAATATAACCTCTTCCAAATAGGATGGGACATCAATTGCTTTTTGAGATGCATACAGCTTTCTCCTGCCCTGTCAGCCTCTTTTGTGTGTTTCCCTACAGGGGGGGTTATTTGATTACATTATCATATAGCACCGTAACTCCCTACCGATCCCTCTGATAGTGATCAGCAGGAGCCCGTGTGCTCTGACTGCAAGGACAGATTCTCTGCTCTCATGTGTAAGCAGGTATTTGTCCTCAAAGGAACATGCACTGCCTGGAAATCAGGATGCTTTGGTCTAGATTTTTGAAGAAAAATCCCTTTTCCTGTGATACAGATGGAAAAAAAAAAGAGGGTTTTTTTTTTTTGATGCGTAGGTAAGAAACAAGGAGTTCACATCCTAAGGCAAGCTTCTCCACCATACCTGTTGCACAGGGATAAAAACATACAATGCATATTTATCTGTTTAAAAACAAACAAACCAACCCCCAAAAAAACCAAACTAAAAAAAAAATCTATTTAAGATAAACTTAATATAAATTTACCATCCAGTTAAAGCTTGTGTTGTTGTTCTGGAATCTTCTCTACATTTTTGTGATATTATTTTTTTCAGAATAAACAGAAAAGACTAATATCCCTCCAAGTTCGCTTCTGTAAACTGGATCTTAAGTAAAATGGCCAGGAGGAGCAGGCAGAGGGGGATCCCGGTGGCTATTTTGTGGGTTCCTGTTCTCACTGTGCAGGAGCGAATGCAGCTTAGAGTCCCTACACTGTCATGTTGTTTTAAAGTGCGTTATGAAATACCATTCTTTGGGAAGAAAGTTGCTTTTGATTGTCTGCTTTTCTCTGTCTCTCTTCTCCCTGCTCTCTCCAGGCAGTCGCTCTCGACTTCAGTGAGACACACTTTAAGGAAGCTCCCCTGTCCCTTAGGAAAACTGCTGCATGAAGCCCAGAGGCATCGGACCCTTGGCTGAGGAGCAGGCAGGCGCATCCCTGCAGGGACCCCCCTTCTCTCAAACTGTTTATGAGATTGTAAACCACGCTGCAACAGGGAAACGGTTGGAAGGCAGAGGGGAGGGGGAGCTCATTCCTCCTCCCTCTCTGTCTCGAAGCGTTTTGCTTTCCAAGCTCAAATGCTAGCTGAAATCTGACGCCTGGACTGCACACACTGTGAGACGTGGGCATGCCCTTGCAGTGCACTGATTTCCTCTGCAGCTTGGAGAGCCAGAGCCGCGCTGAGGCTCCGAGCAAGGAGCCGCTCCATCAGGCAGCGAGTGCCACATCACTGTGCTGCCTGTGCAAGGGGCTCCAGCATGGTCCTGAGGCTCCTGCTCCTCCTCGGTGCGCTGCTTAGGGCCACCGAGCCAGCACCCCGCTGTGAAACCGGCCAGGAGACCCTAGGTAAGGCTAACCACCCCAAAAGTCCCCCTTCTTCTCTCCTTCCTTCTTCTGGAGACGAGCAGAGAAAAGGGCTCCAGCTTCAAGGTGAGGGAGGCAGGAGCTGTCACTGTCCCCTAGAGACAAGGGGATCAGCTCTTTGGAATTCTGCAGCCTGCCAGTGATGAAACTGGGGTTGTGGATGGGAAGGCAAGAGATGGTGTGGCTCTGCAACAGAAAAACAAGTCTGTGATATATGGGAACTTGATGTTTCCCCATCGCTTTCTTTTAAGACCATATGTAGACAGATGTGTGTTTCTGTCAATTTATGGCGTTCCCAGTTGGTAGGATCCCCCTCACTGTTGTGGGCAACGCAGAGGATTTGCCCCATCTCTGGCCTTGCCTTCTAGGAACGTGGTAGTCAGATTGCAAGAAGATGAACTTTCAACCTTCTGTGTGCTTTTCTGCTAAGAAAAAAATCTTCTTACATTTAGCTTTAGGTCACTTATTTCAAGTCCAAAGTATGAGAAGATTTATTAGGATCTGACAGCTGTAGGGTGTGTTTTATCCTGCTATAAGCAATATGGAATTTGTATAAGTTGATTGCCTGGAAAAGCAGATATGTCCATTAGAATAAATGTTAGGTAGGAACAAGCTTTTGGTTCAGTAACCAGCTGATTAATAAAAAATACTAATGGTATCTTTTGAAAATACATGGTGTTTTTAATCAAGTGGGCTTAATTTAGGTTTCATTTATGTGGGAATAGTGGAGAGGTGAATTCTAGTCTAGTGACAAGGTCTATTCCAGGAAAACTATTTTCAGAGGGTTCAGACTCAAAATGATTCAGAAAAATATTTATTTTATGGGAATACAGGAAGGCATAAATTAACCTGAAAGTGACCTTAATGTTACCCAAGGAAGTTCAGCTATATTTCAGTGCTTAAATATAAGCTGTAGACTGTCACTGGCATTGAACTGCTACACAATGCAGTCCATGTGCCACATACTGCCTATAATTTGAGAGTGCTGTTCCCACGAACATCAAAGTGAGGTCTACCGCAGCCTGAAGGGATTTTATTTTTGGATAAAGCTGCACAAAGAGAAGTGTTGTAGACTATTTACAGCCAGTTACAGGATGAGGCTGTGTGGTTTGCAGCATGCCCTTTCTCCGTGAGGTATGATTCTGCTCCAGTTCCAGCTGATCAAAGTTGTGCCATGGGGTATCAATCCTGGCAACCACAAATGCAGGGATCATCAAGGGGTAACTCTGCTGTGGCAGAATGTTTTGTGTGTGGTGGCAACTGTGCTGTCTTTATGGGAGGGCTTGAGGAAAGGCAGGTGATGGAAATATGCCTTGCATGTGGTGGGACTAGGCTGCTGAAAGTGGCCCTGGAAGGATGGCTAGTGGTAGGGAAAACGAGCTGCCAACGTCACTACCTGGGGTGCAGTGTGAGGAACAGGCACACTTCACACTGGAGGCATGTTGCAGCTTGGACATTGAGAGACCTGCCAGACTTCTTAAGGGGAGATAAGGTCATGTCAGGCCACACGAAAAGAAAGGAGACTGTGGTGCTGAACATGTTCATGAGGAGACCTTGCAGGGGTCTCCTCTCAGCATCCAGGGCAGTAGCTTATGTTTTCAGCAGTAGCTTATGTTTTCAGCAGTAGCAGTGGGAGTTTCTCCCCTGTTTTGGGATCCCTTGTGCAGATGTCTATGGACCTCAGTAGCCAGACCTGTGGTGGTCTGCAGGAGGAAACCAGCCTGGAGCTGCTTCTGCAGGAGGGAAGGGCAGCAGGAACCACTGTCACTGACTCACAGCAAGGCTGAGGCTGGTTTCTGCAGGCTGCCTGGCCTTCTCAGTAATATTTGCTCTGCTGTGACTCATTTTTCTTTTTAAATAAGAAATCAAAATGAAACATGGCTAACAATACCATGACTTTACAAAATGCTTTGTGCTTTTCTGTTTAGTAAAATAAGGACATGATTATGGTCAACCAGCCCCACAGTATGACACAGGCATCACACACACCGTGGGGAGCTTTTTGAGCAGCAGCTAGGAACCACGGCCCTGAGAGAGGGCAGATCCCATCTCCCCTACTGTGTCCTGTATCCCTGGGGAGCCAGTAAGGCACAGATTCCCCCCGCGGTAAGATGCTACATTTCCCCATTGCAAGGCAGCACTTCCAGACCATAATGAGTTTCACTGGCCTCCTAGCCTCTAGTCTGGGTAAGAAAAGTACCACTTAACATGTTTACCCTGAAAGGTGGCCAGACTCTGGTGGAGGGACCTAATATCACAGGTTCCTGTTTTATCTGAGAGTTGTGCAAGTCTCCGCTGCTGACTGATGTACTCCAGTGGTAATTAGTTAAATACGGCACTTCACCATCACTGACAACAAAAATAAAAACAAATAGAAGTAGGCTGAAGTCACATGCCTTGAAACAGTAAAAGCAGGTGATTTCCCTTGCAACTGGGGCCAGCCCTGCCACTGAGATGCTACCCGGGGCCAGGCTAAGGCGGCAAAGTAACAGCGGTAAAACCTTTCCTGATCACTCGTGTCCAGAGCACGCTTTATCGGGGACATCTGGGGCAGTGCTCACGTCCGTGTGCGAACCCCCAGGGCTTATAGGGTGAGCGGGGATGCAGCACCCGAGGCCTTGCCCCGGCCTGGCTCCCCGCTCCCGGCGGGGCCGGGCGGCAGCGGGCACCGGGCGCCGCAGCGTAGCCTCCGCCACGGGCTCCGGGCCGCGCCGCCGTCTGTGGTGCCACCGTGTGGGCTCCTCAGCCTGTACAGACGGCTTCTGGGGAGACACCGGAGCTGGGCCGAGTTTAAACGCAAAAGCGATGCCTGAGCCTTCTGCCGTTCCCCAGCCCCTGTGCGAGCGTTTGGAAGGTGTTTGGGGTACATGGGATAACCCATCAGGTGTCACTTCTGAGGACCGGAGCTGTTTGATCTGAAGCTGCAGAGGTGGGAGAGCAGCTGGAGCACTGCTCCCAGGGCTGCCCTGGCTGGCAATGGTCACCTGTGGGCCTCCTCCTCTCCCATGCACATTGGTGTTTCCCATCATCCTGGCTCGCTCTGCTCCTGAGCCAGATGTTGCCCCATCCTGAGGGTCTCTGAGTTGAACCACTGGGGATGGGAGGGAGTGGGGAGCAATAAGGAAGAGAGCTGGGGAGGGAAAAGCCAGCAGCTTGGGAGGCAGGGACACTGTATTTCCTCAGGAGCCCATTACAGCTTTTGTGGCACTGGGTCTTCTATAAGCATCAAGTAAAGTTGATTATATTCTGTAAAGTCGGATGGATTGAAAAACTGCCTTCCAGTATGGATGCTCTGCCTTTCCCCTCTCCTTCTCTGGTGTTCCCATCTCCATAGCATGCCGTGGTTTATTGCTAAGTGACAAAAGGAAAAGCCATTGCCTTCCATGAGCTTCACAGTGGCCCCAGCTTCGTGGGACCATTAGTTCACTTGCTGTGCACATTTCTCATGCTTCTTTCCTGGTGAAACCCATGTCTGTGCACACACACAGAGGCAGAATCTCTCCAGCTATTGCTGCTCTCATGCGTGTGGCTGCACTGGGTGAGCTGGCAGGGGGCTGGGGTCTGCTCCTCTGCCCCAGAGCCAGCAGTGCCGGCTGGCACCGTGGCTGGCATGGGCAGGCACAGCCCACAAGTGTGGCCACAGCACCGTGCCAACACGTGTGGGAAAGCCCAAGATGTAGAAATCTCGCCTGCTGCACCCGAGATGGATGTGTCCAAGTCTTGTCAAAACAAAAAAATGCAGAACTAGCGTCTACATCATGTACACTCACAAGATGAGAAATTCCAGTTCTCGTAAACCTGGTTTTCATCACCGAGTCATGTGAGCTGCTCTGGATTCCCACCGCTGACTCTAGTATTTCTACATAATTATTATTTCAGCAACACTGATCTTCAGCTACATTTAACATGGGAAATGGGATCAGAAAAAGCCACTTATGTGGGGAAAGTAAGTTTATATTGAAAATATAATATACAGGTATATCCTTTTACTACTGAAATAGTTTATGCATTATTTTAATCTGAAGGCAAAGTTTTCTTCAGAATATTTTTCAGACATTTTTAAAGTTTGGGTGTGTAAATAGATAGAAGTCAAAACTTGAACAAACCCCTCACGACCCTAAGGCACGGCTAGGCTTTTAGTAAGACTTAGTAACACTAATGGTTGATCCCCTTTAACCTTTCCAGACATGGAGAAGCTGAGCATGGAGGTACCATGCAGAAGTCACCTATCTTGTTGTGAACATGATGTTTGAGGTTGGTGGGTCATGTCCTGGTTTATTTGCTGGGCTTTTATGACCCAGGGCTTTTGTGAATGCTGAATCTTCTTTTGACAGAGTCAGCCTCCCAGTCGGATGCAGCTGTCCCAGGTCAATGAAGATTAAGGACTTAGGGTTGCTCTGCCCATTGCAGAAATAAATCTGAAATTTCAATCCCTTTGTTTATTCTGTTGTAACTCCATTGATTTAATTGGCACTATTTCAGTTTTACAGGGTTATAACAGGACAGCTCTATCTAGGAGACAATATGTGATTAAGACAAGGATTTAAAATTCCAGTGTTATTAAGATTTGTAGTCAAGGCTGTTGAATTAACTGTCAATCTTTTGCAACATAAAAATACCACATTTGGCTAAAACTCAACTACCTACAGAAGAACCAGATGTGTTGTTAATTACAATGGTTGTCATACATCTAAACTAATGAAAAGACAGTTATTCTAGGGGGCTGCATAGTTTAAGAGGATGGAATGATGCTTTGGCAAATGTACTGGAAGGGTTGTAGCACCAAAGATAAAAACCTCAATTTTTCAGACATGATCCTCTGTCCAGTGGCATTCAACAGAGTTGAACTGACTCAAAGGTAAGCAACTGTCTGTGGTAAGCTGTTGGCCAAAGTGCTTAGAGAGTACTGCATCCTTAGACAGTGGGAACTGAGCTATAGTCTATGGTCACAAAGTAAAGCTATGGAGGCATCACAGTTCCAGATTACCAGCCTAATAAGTGGTTTCACTTCTCCAGCCACTCTGACAAAAATTTGATCCTTCAGATGATAGTTGTAGAGATTTCCTGACCTATTCCACCTTCTGACCCCATCTGTTGTTTTAATGCCAGCATTCCCCAGATATGCACTGATTTCTCTTTACTTTGTTGGCCAGACACTGAGAGATGGTCCCTAGATATCTCCAGATCATCTCGGTAAACAGCGAATGCATGTTCAGCAGCAGCCCAGGCACATGCGCAGCCCAACAAGTCTTCAGTCAATTTGGCAACTCCAGGGCCAATCTGCTGTTGTCATTGTGTTTCCTTGTGGTTTGTTTTCTCAGCTGGTAGTTTTTCCCTTCACAAATGGAAAAACATCTCAAATGATGCCAAAAAAGGGCACCTAGAGGGTTTTTTTGTTTGGGATTATGCTTCTGTTCAGGATTTTCAGCTGGGAGGACTCCCTGGAGCAGCAATTACAGGCCAGAGACACAGCTGGGGTGGCACCAGGGATCCTGTCACTAGAGGCACCAAGACAGGTGGTGGGGACAGACAAGCAGACAGCAATACTCTTCCTCAGTTCTTTTAGGCTCCTACCACTGCAGCCCTGCTTGAGTTGCATCTGGACAATTAGAAACAAGGGAGAACTACTGGCCACCACTGAGGCTGGCTTTGAGCCATTGGGTGTGCGTCTGCACAGATTTTGACCTGTGGTCTGCAGGTTGCATGAACTCCCATCACCCATGGGAAAGCTTCAGCATCTTCTCGCAGGCCCCAGACCAGTCCTGGGAGAGGAACAGTCCTGGAAGAGCTGACTGCAGTGTCATTGCTGTGGGAACATCTTCAGTAATTGAATAAAAACGGGTGTTTAACTGAGTGCCAGGCAGCAGGTGGGTTAGAAAGAAGGGTGATTAGTAACAAACGCTGGCTTGCGTCTTCCTGCTGTGATCTTGCTCTGCAAAGCAAAGGCAGATTAGGCATTAATCTCTTTCAGGTGCTTTCAGGCTTCTTCATGTGAGGGAACAGGGCTAAAGAAGGGCTTGTCTCACTGCTCGGCTCCTGCATACTGTTTCTGCCCATTTGCAAACACATCACACCCCTGGGGCAGTTACAGCAATTGCTGGAGTGGAAGATGAGTACCAGGAATTTAGTCCTCTAGTCACAAAAGCTTTGAAGTATCCAGAAAAAGGAGTTAACCACGTGGGCTGGTTTTTGCAATCACTCCTCTCTCCTCCGGTTTTCCTGGAATTTCTTCTCTGTGGCTGGGGATCTTCTCCACTTCTGCCCTTGCATGTATGCCTTAGATACGTAGCTGCCTTCTCTCCTGGGCTTTCTGCTCGACCATTTTCCCCCTAGCCAAGCTACTCAACTTCCTCATTCCTCTGCCACTAGTCCTCTTACTTTTCCACTCCTCTTCCACCCTCCTCCTGGTGATTCTGATCCATTATAGTATTCTATAATGAACCTTCTCCTGCTCTTGTCCTCCTGCCGTAGCCGGGAGGTGGCTCCAGAGGCAGCCTGTGCTTTGCCATTTGCAGGTGCTGTTGCAGAATGGTACAGCACAGCAGTGTTTGCATATGACCACTGATATTAAGTTTTGTCTCTTTAGTGTTACAAGGCAGATTATCATTGCAAAGACTGAATCGATGAACCATGTAGAACTGCAAGGAGAATGATACTAATATGATAGGAAACTGAAATGCTTTGGAAAAGCAGAGGTTTTGGCTATAAACAGACTAAAATGAATACATATGTCTTACAGTTGAAAACTGTATTGTAAGAAACCCAGAAAGCTGGTAGGGGGTGTGCTGGTCTGTACAAGATAAATTATCTAATCTTGTTCGATCTGTCAGTCATAACAATGCAATTGTGTAAGCCTCACTGAATGATTTAGATATTTTGAATTTAAGACTGGCCCTTGGACTTACTCCATATCCTCAAGTGCACAAGTCTCCTGTTGACTTTGCTTTCAAAAAGGCAACCGGCCAAGCCATGGCACTGGAAGTAGCTGTTGAGCTCTATTGTCTGGGTTAGGGTTAATCACAGCAGCTTGCTTCTTTCAGTGCTGAATCATCAAGGGGAAAAAATGTAAGCTTGGCAGTAAAATATGTATGTGCTGCATTGTAGATTTTCAAGCTTGCCTTTGCAAATTAAAACCAGAAGGGTATATTATAGAGAGGGCTCAGAAAGCTTGAAAGTGCTTTTCTCCTCTTCAATAAGTTATTTTATCCATAATCTTAAATAGAAGCTGTGCTACTGAAAGGACTTTTGTAGCTCTGGTGGAATAGCTAGAGTACAAAAATAAACATAAAAAATTGAAAAGGCTGTTCTGGGTCAGGAAGAAAAAGGTCTCTCTGTACCAACCTGTCTGCGGATGGAACTATGAGAGAAGGTGGTGCACTCTTCCTCTGAGCCCAGGGAAGCCTCTGCTCAAAAAATGGAAGAGATTTAGGCTCTTTCAAGCACAGAAGCAGCAGCAACTGAAGTCTGCAAGTTAATCTGGAATTCGAGAAACTCTGTATATCACTGCCTGTCATTCCTCCTACGAAAAAGAGAAAGGGAGTGGCTGAACTCTTCTAGTTGGCATTGCCGGAGCTTTGACAAAACGAGCCATAATGGGTGGGGAAGCAGATTTGGGGTCACGTCTGTGTGCAGAGACCCTGACCCACGGGTGCAGGGCTCCAGGAGCAGGGTGTGCAGCTGCAGCTCAGGAGCTGGCCTGGGAGAGTTTCCGGTCGCCTGCTCTCCAGGCAGGCAGGCTCTGGCCCAGTTACGTGCATCCACACTTATTTATATAAGTACACGCACTGAGAATTATCTTTGGCCCTTGCAGAGCCGCACCCTCCAAAACATATGCAAGCATTGGCATTAGGAAACATAGGAAAAGTCCAAACATCACATCAGCACACATACACATTTAAGACTTGGAATAAAGCAAGGTCTGGTATAAACCAGACCTTTTCTCTCTTGCTTTTCTGTACATTAACTCCTGATAACCTGAAAGCTCGGGCTGCATCGCTCCTGGGTGTTACATGGCAGAGCTATGGCTGATGTACAGCTCACGTGCAGCTTGCAAGGGGGCTGTGGTGGGGAGAGGTGCTACAGTTTGGGCAGACATGGCCTCTGAGATGGCAGAAGCAGCTGCATAGATGTCTCTGGCAGAGGCAGCCAGCATGGTGTGCTGCAAAAATGTGAGGCTTAGGATTAGGACCCAGGAGGAAGGAGTCAGTTTTGCTGCTAGTCAATGAGTGAGCCTTGGTAGTGCTGAGTTTGTGAGGGGCATCCTGGGCCAGAAGTAGTGGAAAAGCTTTATCCTGCATTGAAGAACCAGCCCTGCTTGTCACATACCGAGATGAACAACTTCAGTTGCCATGGGAAAGGTCTATATGGATTTGGGTTCCTCATCTGAAAAATAAATCTATCCTCTTCAGTCAGTGTCTTTGTTAATGAAAAATAGCCATGTCGCTTAATAGATTGCCTCTCCCTATAAGTACGGTGAAAATAACAAAGTGTAGAACCCAGGTAGCAGACAGTCTGAAACCAGAGCTGTCTTTACCTCTCCTGTGCTAACATCAACTTCTGCTCACAAAACAATTCAGTCCTCTTGTGAACCCAGCTACAGCATATGACTTAAGGAAATTTCACGTCTCTTCCATCGGCTATCCATTGCTTCCTGACACCTCTCCTGGCCAGCTGGGCAGAAAGAGGCATCTGTTAAACGCAGCAAGACTGCTGCTGCTCGGAGAGCCAGAGCAGGGGGAAGCAGCAGCACCATGCCCAGACCCCGCCTGCTGCATTTTCCCTTTGCTTTCCTCTGCTTGTTCCAGCATGTTGCCAGAATACCTTTTTGCTCCAGCTGAATAAGCAGAATGCTGAGACACCACTGAGAACAGGTTTGTGCCACGTATCAAAGTGACTGATGGCTACAGCGCTCCTGCACAGTAATAGTGGTCTGGGAGATTGTGTGTGCCTCAGTTTCGTTATTTGATCAGTGCACATTGGAGAGACAAACAAAAAGGACATTTGTAGTTTGGTCACAGAGCCAGCAGAGGGGAAATGCCTCTTACCTTTAAGGAAATGTGAGCAGTTGTAGAAAGACCATTCATACTCCCCAAACGAACCCATGAAGAGCTGTGCTCAGCACACATGACCCCCTAGTCTAAAATAATAGCTACAATATGGTCATTTTCTGCTGAGGAGGAAAAAAAAAAAAGCGTCCAATATTTCTTAGCCACCCTTCAAGGTAATGAGGGGATTCATTGCCAATGACCCTGGTGATAAGTGGAGATAGTGTCACGTTCTTTGTTGGGACGTGTCTGAACTCAAGCCAGTCCCATCCACATTTGGAACATTTGGCAGGCTCCAGACTTGTGTCCAAGGCGTCACAAGTTGTTGTGGGTGTGATGGCATTAGGATATAAGACTATCCAGATTCAGGGAGGTAGTGGCATCCAATTTTATCTGCAGGATTAATTGCTGGAGCTTTTACTAACAAGAGATCACTCCTTTCTCTTTCCCAGCTAGCATTGTACAAAATGCTATTCCTTGATTATCCCCAGATGTAAAACTACATGCAATATCTGGCTGAGATGAAGCCTTTTTAGAAATGCCTTGACCTTAATAACTAACTCACTGAGGGGATTGTGCCTAACTAAGGCAAACACTGAAATCCTATAACGGAAGGCACTGTAGACGAACCAGGTATTTTTTATTGCTATTAGCATAATGTACCAAGCCAGGAAAGGAGTGTGTATGGTTATAATTTTTTCCAGCTTGCTGCTTACCAGAACTTGCTGGTGTTGGAGATGGGCTGTTTCTGCTAGTTCTGATCCCTCATTTATTTTATGAGGTAATGTGGATCAATGGCAGTTCATAATACAGACCCAGACTCATTTCCAATTAAATGTCTCGCTCCAAGATAGAATTCCAGGGTTGATTTTGTTCTCATTATAATGTTTTTATTTTGGCTAAAGAATGATCAACTCATTAGCAATATATATGCAGATGATTACATTTAAACAAATACGCCGGGAGTAGAAGTTTAAACTTTCCTCAGTAGGAAAAAAAGAAAACTTAATGAATTTTGTCTTATGAGGGCAAATACTCAATTCACTGAGCAAGAAGCTAGATGCCTGTCCCCGCAGTGAGAGTTAGAAAAAATAGGAACATAGCTAGATCCCTGATACATCACAAGAAAAGCAGTCCTGTTGGTGTTTAAACAGCTTGCACATAGTGACTTAGCTCCTATGAGGCACTGGTGAAAACAGCTCTGGTGATACCTTGGTAGCAATATTTTTCTTTTGTTACCAGTATCGGAAACGGGCAATATAGAATCACTGGCTGAAGGAGCAAAAGAGGCCTCTCCTGGGTCATCCAACCACGTTCCTTCAAAATCTAGAGAGCTTCATTTAGTTGACCTAGTAAATAGAAAGCTAAGGGGATCTGATTGCTCTCTGCAAAAACACGATGAAGGCATGCACCAGGGAGCGCAGAGAGCTATTTAAGCTAAAGGACAATGCTGGCACAACAACACATGGATATAAATGGGCCACGAATACTTTCAGGCAGGAAATTAAAAGGCAATTTCTAGCCATTAGAGGAGTGAGCTTTTGGAAAAGCTTTCCTGTGAGAGTAGTTGGGGAGGGAAATAATTAGTTTTAAGATGTTATTAAAAGGATTATAAAATGCAGTTTCTAGAGATAGGATGAAGTAGGATGGGGAAGAAATACGTCCCCTCATATCCACCAAAGGCTTAATTGCTTTACAAGAAAGGTATGCCCAGCACTATGTGGGACCAATAGATTTGTTAGGGGAAGATCCAGAAGGCATCTTGGTGAAATTTCCTAGGCACCTAACTTACAGTCTTTAAGCAAGCCTAGAAATATTGTCAAGTTTTCAGGGCTGGTAAGCTCAACATCTTTTTCAAACATAGGCCTGATTTCTTACACAACCACACTTCAGGTATATTGCCAAGTCCTCCCTTTTAAAAATGGATCAAAGACCGGCCGGTCAGTGCGCTTGTCTGGCCATGCCCTGCACCTGATCCCTGCAGTCTGTTCTGTCTTCTTATGAAGCTCCATTTCCAACTCTTTGCCTGGGTGAGGGTCTCTTTCTCTGTGTGTGGATGGGGGTGTATGGGACTCCCCATGCCAGCAACTGGTGTGAGACCACAGGTCAGAGGGTTTGTGTGTCTTGTGTGTGCACAAGAGTGCATGTGCCTTGTGTATGTATGCCAGTGTGTGCAACTGCTAGCAAACACCAAGCTGGACTAGCAGTGGACAGGTCAAAAGGTTTGGGAGCTGGGTGTTTGAGTGGCTGTGATCCTGGGCTGAGAGAGACCAGCATGTGTGTCAGTGCATGAGGCAACTGGGAAATCAATGGATCCAGGGTCCGGCTACTGGGTAAATCGAGCCTAGGTACTGGGGGATCCAGTGTGGCTCAGCTGAGCTACTGGAGGGATGCACTGTACTTCTTTTCCATCAATGGTCTTTCATCCTGATTAGCCAGAAAGGGGAACAGGATGATGCTTTTGGTGCTGGTTGTGTTTGCCTGTACTGTGTTTTTGTGTATGTATGTAATACGTGCCTGTTGGGAATACTTGCTTTTCCCTGGTATGGCTGGACCTCAGGACATAGAGCTGCAGCAGCCCCTGTGGGGCTACCAGATTGGACACTTCCTAACATGAGGGATGTACCACAGATACCTGCCCCATAATGTTTGGTTGTTTTTTTCCCTCTTTATTTGCAGGTCAATGCCAAACCGTACAGAAAGGTATGATGTGACTTTGCTCGCTGTCCTTGGAGAATCTCAAAACCTTAAGTATTTCTTCATTATTTCCTGACAAGTTTTCTAATGTTGGTGCTACAGTAGGTCTTGTTCCTAGAGAGATGATCTCTTTCACACAAGGTAGGATTTTGCTACTGTGACAACGGTATTTGTTACCAGCCAGAGACATTAGCAAGAGAAGGAGGCTCAAATGTAGGCCCATTACTGTAATAGCCAGTAAATTTATGAAGAGACATCTCTCTACTCCCTTTTGACCTTTGAGCTGAGTGCATTGAAGGTATTACCAACATTTGTCCTTCCTAAGACCTCTTAACCTGATTTCTTAAAATGTATTAGGTTTATGAGAATGTATGTGTAAGCACATTTATGGGCCAGCTTGCCTGTGAGTGAAGTCCCAGAGTAACTTTTGATCTCTTTGGGCAATTTCAGTCAAACTTCATAGAGGGGCTGCAGTTTCAGAGATATTAAAGTCTTACAAATCTTGTAGGGCCGAGCAGAGAGATATCTTACTGATACCTTCCCTCTACTGATATAGAAAAAAATCTATATGATCTTACACCTCATCAATGAATCCATAATAAAAGGCAAGGACAGAGGTGTGTGATATCACAAATACACTTTATTCAGGAATCTCAGTTTTCCCCGTGTTAGACACCAGCAAATTAACACCTCAACAGAGGATTTTTCTCTCTTATGGATTCTCTGGTGTTTAATAAGCTCAAACTGTATTCTTAATTTAAATCAGATAAGATTTAACTGAGTATGAGACAGCCTTTCCTTTGGAAACCAGGCTTTATGAATTTTGGCGGTTTCCAAGCTATTTGTTAAATGAACTCCCATGTAGGCCCAGTACTCCAGTATTTTCTGGGCAGGGATTTGTCTTTTAATTGCTCTTCAGGTATTGAATTAACAAAATTCAATAGTGAGTCCAGAGGAGGCCATGAAGTTGATCAGAGGGCTGGAGCACATCTCCTGTGAGGACAGGCTGAGAGAGTTGGGGTTGTTCAGCCTGGAGAAGAGAAGGCTCTGGGGAGATCTAATTGCGGCTTACCAGTACCTGAAGGGGCCTACAGGAAAGATGGAGAGGCACTGGTTACAAGGGCATGGAGTGACAGGACAAGGAGTAATGGGTTTAAACTGAAAGAGGGAGGGTCGATTTATATTAGATATTAGAAAGAAATTCTTTACTGTTGGAGTGGTGAGGCACTGGAACAGGTTGCCCAGAGAGGTTGTGGAGGCCCCATCCCTGGAAGTGTTTAAGACCAGGTTGGATGGGGCTTTGTGCAATGTGGTCTAGTGGAGGGTGTCCCTGCCCATGGCAGGGGGGTTGGAACTGGATGATCTTTGAGGTCCCTTCCAACCCTAACCATTCTATGATTCTATGAAAATAAATCTTATTTTAGGAACAGTGCTTATCAATCAGATAACCCCTGATGCCCCATGAAATTGTCAGATACCATTTGAATTCTGAATGACATCTATTTGCATCAAACTGTTCACAATCAATCTCCAGACCAAGCATACTTTCCATCATCTTTCTATAAGTGGTTTTAGACATCAAATTCATTTGAGAGTATTGCAAACTACCTCCAGTCTATCTATGAACAAAAAAAAAAAAAGTTCATTGAATGTATTATTTGTTATGTTGTCTTTGAACTATTCAGAGTATCAGTGAAGCAAGTTATTTTTCATATGTTCATCTCCTTTTCATAGCAAAATGCGTGGACATTGCCTTAAGTTCTTGTACTGATGTTGCCTATACTCAAACAATGTATCCTAATTTTCTGGATCAGAAGTCTCGAGAAGTGATTGAGTACAGCTCCGAGTACATCCTCATCAGCGTGCTGCACAACTTGCTCCAGGGAGAATGCAATCCAGACCTGAGGCTCCTGGGTTGCTCGGTGCTGGCACCACAGTGTGAAAAGGACAAAGTTATAAAGCCCTGCAGGCATGTCTGTGAAAACCTGAAAAAAAATTGCCTCCCTGCCTTTGATGCAATAGACATGGCTTGGCCCTACTTCTTAGACTGCGACCGCTTTTTCGCTGGGGAAGAAGAGGGATGTTTTGACCCGCTGGCAAAGCTGCGAGGTAAGGAAGAAAGGTCTACTGACACATCTTACTCGTCTAGATGGGAAGGGTCTCATCTCACTCAGCTTGATATGTCTATTCTATGGCATAAAACCTCTCTGCTTGTCATCTCAGCTTGTCATCTTTGTAGACACCTGTAAGGTGTGATTCATTTTGTTCAATCTATTTTAAACACTTAATTAAACTGTGCTCAAGAAGCATCTGTTTCTCTCATTCATATACAAAGAGCATCAAGATAGGCAGCTCAGAGCTAGATGTTTGGTCTGCTAGTGTGCATTTAGACAGGCCCTGCCCTGTGTGATAGCTGTCTGTATAATTGAAATATGTTATTTAAAACTGAAACTTTAATGCACACAGAAATTCATGACTACTTGACAAGCTTAACAGATCATTAAAATAATCTCATTAATGACTGTCACAGATTTTTGTTTGGAGGAAGAAGATCCAGATAGCTGAAGACAGCTGAATCTCATAAAAAAATAAATCTAATCCACCAGATTCAAAGGGAAAAATCTATACATTTTGTGACTAAAATGTGCTAAGCATGCCAAAGGCCAAATTATAACTGGAGGTTGCACCAAATATATGTCAGTGTGCAAATGCATTAGTATGATTTTATAAACAAAATATGCCACAATAAACAGTCTAGGATGTACTACATAGACTTAAGGTTTTGATTGCTGCTGTATTTTCTGTAATTCTACTACTGAAAAAGGTATTTTGCAGAAAAGTGCAGGCATTCATACAATCCTTGGAGTACCATGGTTTTAAACATTGTGTTATAATTTTTCTTTGCAGGAGAAGTAGATGTTGAGGAAGATTTTACTTCAGACTTGCCGGCAACTTTTATTCAGTTCAAACACCATTCATATTCCCAAATGGTGAGCACGTTGAAGAAGACTGCTTCTAAGTGCTCCCATATTGCAACAACTTACAGCATAGGTCGCAGTTTTGATGGGAAGGATCTTTTTGTGATTGAGTTTTCAACCAAGCCTGGACACCATGAACTGCGTGAGTTATATCAGTGTTGATCGGGTTGCTTGAGGGAAGTCTGGACTATCCGAGTGAAAACAGGTCCTTGTAACAGGCTATCACTTAAACTGTGAGAAGCATTGATTCAAAACCATTTCTCCTCCTTTGTGTTCCTGAATTACAGCGATAGCTGATGATTCACTGTAGCAATTACAGTCCAGTTGTAATTTCCTAACTTTTATGAGCTCTTTTTATGGCCATGGTTGACATTTCTTGTTCCTAGATGTATGACCATGTACTTTGTTGCAGTGATATGGCTATTATTTATTTGTGCCCAGCATACAAAGAGGTTGGGATAGTTTTCTGTTACTGACCTGCCCTCTCCATCATCTACCACTTCCTCAGCCTCCTTTTATTTATCACTGTACCATCAAACCCTACACACTTCCTGTCCGCAGTCTAAACATAGTTCTTCAGATCCCAAAATACATACAACTTATAAGAAAGCCTTAGACACAGAAGGACATTGACATCAAAAAAGGGCGATGCGGCTCAGAAAACAATCCTCCTGAACAGCGATTGAGGGCAGTCCAATACCTGTCAGTGTAACAGATGAATGATACCAGGAATTTATGTTACCGTAGTGCCTTTAGGATATGAGTCCTCACAACTTTTCTGCAAAGGGGAACAGTGCTGATCTCTATTTTGTAGATTCATCACTGAGGCAGCAAGGGCCAGATTTTTAAATGTTCTAAATTCTTCAAAACGCAGACCATCTTCTTGGGGAGTATTAGGTATTATTTTCCAGTTACCAGCTCCCAGCTCAGATGTAGTACCCGACTAAATCTGGCGGACAGCCGTGGCCATTGCTGCATACCAAGAGTCTCAGGTTGCTTCTCATCAGACTAGCTCCAGCATCAAAACAGCCTCAGCAGCATAATAGATCTGAACTACATCTGAGTTAATACGTTATTGAGATGACCATCTCAGGTCAAGCTAATGTGTCCTCTGTGTGCTACGCTGCAGGAGAGGCAGAGAGGACAGCGAAGACTGGTGTTAGCTCTGTTTACTCTTGGCCACAGTGCCTTGCATGGTGTAGAGGTATTTTGAGGTGCCTTTAAACTTAATGAAGATCCCAGTGGACAACTTTAACAGAGCAAAGTTCTACATTACTATTTCATGCCCTATCATCCTTCTTCTCTTGTGTAAAGAAAAGAAGTTGCAGGTGTCTTTTTAAGCTGATACTCCATTTGCCAGGAAAACACAAAGCCTATGAATCAGGCTTTTAAATTAAAACTGTGATATGGCATGATAAAAGATGGTAGTTTAACACATTACCTATCATTTCCTTCTAAATCTGTTGCTTCATGCTGCTCAGGACAGCATAAACGAGGGTGGAAATAGCTTTAGAGCTGGAGGTTTTGCCAGCCTGAGCAAGCTGGCATAATAGCTCTGTGCCAGCCCTCCTCCAGTGTCTAGTGCTCGAGGCAGCCAGGATCAAAGACAAAGATGAAGGGATAGACAGAAGAAGGTGTCTCCAAAATGCATCTATTTTCTACTTTCCATTAGTCTCTAAGGAAGGATGGAAATTGAGAGAATAACTGCGGGGAATTGTGAAGTTATATGTTTCTAATAGTCTTATTGCAAGGCTATTTAGCCTAAAAGCCACTTTTCATGCACGACCAAATTTCTGTTCCAAATAGAGGGGTAATATTTTACACATCTGCAGGTCATTTCTAGGATCTGTGACAATAGGAGTCATTGAAGGTGCCCAAGGAAAGTGAGAGTGCCAGGGGTGTATTTTGTTCCTTCCCAGCCATGGCTTGACAGTTTTGTTTGCAGCATTCTTTGTTCACAATAATGATGAGTCCAGCAAAAGCTCAGAGCAACGATTGCCTCCTATGGTTTGGGATCCTGAAACTATGGACTTACTTTATTTCACACTATTTAAATTGTTACTGAACTGGCTTGTAATGGAGGGAAATTCACCTGGAACTGGTGTGCTATTTACAGGAACGTATGCATTAAATTAGTGTAAATAAAACTTTCTGACTCATCAGAAAGCTATTTGGGTTACTTTGCTTTTGGAAACCTTCCAGGCATAATCAAATTCAAGCATCTCATTGCTTCATATTCCACAGTCAAGCCAGAATTTAAGTACATTGGCAATATGCATGGAAACGAAGTTGTGGGGAAAGAACTGCTAATATACCTTGCACAGTATCTGTGTTCAGAGTATCTTCTTGGCAATCCTCGCATCCAGACCTTGATTAATAACACCAGAATTCATCTCCTACCTTCACTCAACCCTGATGGCTATGAACTGGCTGCAGAAGAGGTAAAAGACTTTTTTTATAAGGAAATGTTCAGTGCTTCATGTTTCTAAAATTCCCCATGGGAAAGGACAAACTGGGAGGGGAGTGTCACGTATGGGAGGGAGTGTTAATGATCAGCAGCCAGAATCCCAGGCTGGTTTGGTGACAGGTTGCTTTCCAAAGGCGATGTGAACAGAGCTAAGAGGAAATCGGAGCCATGTTTGTCATTTTTGCTCCTTGCATGTGATGACGTGGGAATGATTGTTTTTTCACACATTTAGCACTCTCTGCTATCAGTTCTAGAACAAAATGCCCACTGACTCACTTTAATGACTGTTAAATTACTTTATAAGGAAATGCAGTTTAATACCATGGAATAGGTAGTGTTCCTCTTGTAAAAGAGCAGGTATAATAAAATGTGAATGTTTTCTCTACTATCATGCTTTCGTAATGGATGGCAGTTTTCAGAGATCAGCTGGTGTCTGAAGGGGACCTGTGAAAGCAAAACTTCTATTATATGTTACCTGACATTCTTCTTCTTTTCACCTCACTTTTATCGCTAGCACCATTAGCATGAAAATAGGACCTTTCTTTTTCTGCTTTGCTCATGTGGTGAGCTCTGTCCGTTGCATGAGTCTGGGGTTATTGCATCCTGCCTGATCTTGTCTTGAAGCGTCAGCTGTATTTTCATTTTCTCCTCCTGTAACTCACTCTGCATGCTGCTCTGTGCTGAGTAAGAAACTGCTGTGTTCCTCTCATGAGTCACATTAGTGGTGAGTGAAATGCTTCCTGCATGCTAGTTAGTGCGTTAGTGAGCATGGGCATAAAAATGATTAATAAGTGTCATTTTTTAACAGTTTAGACATTTTTAGTTTACTTCTTTTAAAACTTCCCCTTGATTAAAATGGCATTTTGAACAATTTCCACAAAGTGGTATTTTGAGACAGGAAGTTATTCTGAGGTTGGCTTCTCTGTTATAAATTAGGGAGCTGGTTACAATGGATGGGTCATCGGACGACAGACAGCTCAGAACTTGGACCTGAACAGAAATTTCCCTGATTTGACATCTGAGGCTTACAGAAGAGCTGGGATTCGTGGGGCTCGCCTTGACCACATCCCCATTCCACAATCCTACTGGTGGGGTAAGGTATGAATTACAGATTTTATAAATCACATATACTACAGAGCAACTCAGCAATTAAGAACCTGAGATTGCTTGGTCTCTGGTAATCAGGTTTTATAAGTAGAACTAAACTGGACAGGCTCAGAAATGGCATGAAAAATCATGGTGCAGGTCTGGCCAAAGAGGCAGGTGTCACAAATCATTAGGAAAATTTGTCGATAATTTGGATTTTGCATTTTATATTAAGAATAATGACTGTTAGGAGGGGGTCACAAGTGTATAATGATTCATCGTTAGTGATTTAAACTGCAGTAGTATGTTAAAAGGCCTCTTATGGGCTTGGCTCTCATTGCACTAAGCTCTGCACAAGTTTGATGCAATAGTGGTTTCTGCCTTGGAAAAAGTACAAAGGCTTCATGTGGCCAGCAGGACTAGGGCAGTGATCGTCCCCCTGTACTCAGCACTGGTGAGGCTGCACCTTGAGTACTGTATTCAGTTTTGGGCCCCTCACTACAAGAAGGACACTGAGGTGCTGGAGTGTGTCCAAAGAAGGGCAACGAAGCTGGTGAAGGGTCTGGAGCACAAGCGTTATGAGGAGCAGCTGAGGGAACTGGGGTTGTTCAGCCTGGAGAAAAGGAGGCTGAGGGGAGACCTTCTCACTCTCTACAGCTACCTGAAAGGAGGTTGTAGCCAGGTGGGTGTTGGTCTCTTCTCCCAAGTAACAAGCACTAGGACAAGAGGAAATGGCCTCAAGTTGCTCCAGGGGAGGTTTAGATTGGATCTCAGGAAAGATTTTTTGACTGAAACTGTTGTCAATCATTGGAACAGGCTGCCCAGGAAGTGGTTGAGTCACCATCCCTGGAGGTATTTAAAAGACGTGTAGATGTGGAGCTTAGGGTCATCGTTTAGTGATGAACTTGGCAGTGTTAGGTTAATGGTTGGACTCAATGATCTTAAAGGTCTTTTCCAACCTAAATGATTCTGTGATTCTATGATTCTAAGTTGTGGGGCATCAGCTTTCCACAAAAAGGATGGTTATAATTGACAGTAACCAGCTGGAGCAATGGAAACAGCCTGTCAGATTGCAGTGGTGCTGGAAGTGACAGTTGCCGCCTCCAGTCCCAGGGAGCAGGACGGAGGCAGCACTGCAGGGCCTCGCACTCATCATCACTAAGCTTCATGTTATGTGTTCTCCAGGGATGCAAAGCTCAGTCCTACTTTTGTTGCTGGCAGTCTAGCAGCCCGTGATGCTTGCAACTTGCATGGGAACTTAGTTCCCTTAAAAGACGAAACTCAGGAAGCCAAATCAGTAGTTCTGATATTGGGAGCTCTGCTTTGCTGCTGCTTTTAAACTCATTTTATTCTAATTCCATTTTTATTGCTAGCCCAAAGCTTCAGACAGGTGGGGAACAGGATTGTTTCAGCAGCTGCTGTATTAGCAGAAGATTTGAGACCATACTTCAGTTTTCTACTCTGCTGCAGGTGATCTCATATGAGGCGAGGTCTAAATCCCAAAGGCATCTCTGATGCTGCCCCAGTGTTTTGGTACCCCATTTCACAGTACTGAAAACTGGATAAAAGCACCTCACTTCCGCAGGGTAATGTGCATATGAAGATGCGAGGCTGTGAAAGCTCAGTAATGCATTAGACCATTGCTTTTTGACATAACTAATCTCAACAAGTTTATTCTTTTTTATGCATGTAATTGTACAGATCCCAGCTCAGATTTCTACATGAGTATAAGGTCACAAGCTCAATAGTTTCCAACTTTTGACTGAATAATGACAGATAACAGTGAGCTGGTAAATGCAAGTAGAGTACAGAGCCTCAGATAGGAAAGAAGGGTTGAGAGCATGTGAAGCAGAGTTTGAGGTAAATGAAAAAAGATGGGAAAAAAAGTGATTTTAGGAGAAAAGTCTAGAGAGATAATAGTTTTGATTCACCCTACTTGTGTGTAATAGTTTTCATAGCTGTATATCTAAAACCCATGTGTAGATACCAAACTGAAAGTTTTCTTCAACAAATGAACAGTGTATGAACAGATATGAAAAAAATCTCAGGAGCAGGGTTAGGCCCAGTCTTGCAGATACCTAGTCTGAAACCACATTGTTTGCGGAGAGGACCTGAGCTGTGAGCTCTGAGCTGGACGTATATGAAATCTCACCAGGTGTCCCAGTGGGTTTGCTTTCCCATGTAGGACTGAGGCTGTTCTCTTTTTAGGAAACCCTCTTCCTCATCCTCTGAAGCTGGGACTTTGGCTGGGGATGCCTTCATTTCACAGCAATTCTCTGAAGATGGCTCACTTTAGTTCAGTATCTGTCATCCTATTCCCATAGGGCAAAACAAGATTATTCAGTTACCACGAACATGCCAGCTTTTGTAACATAATGTTTACTCAGAAGAATATGCTAAATCAAAAATATATAATAAAACAACAGTCATTACAAACACATATATATGTTTCTAGCTTACTGGAAGTCACTGTGCTATTTCAGACCCTCTTGCAGAGCCCGTCTTGAGCCCATCTTGGTCACAGCTTCTCACTGGGTTCCTGATTTGAGAGCAAGTGTTGTCTTGCTCTCAACCTGGTCAAGGTTGGCTGTTCCATGCAATTGCAGGTCTGTTACCTGCCAAGCTTTTTGACCCACATCAATGTATGTGCTTTCCTGGGGGAGATGTTACAGGGAGATGTTCCCTGTCTTGGGAACATGAACTCGCAGCCACTTCAGTTCTTGCCAAGGTTGTATAGCTCAGCCACCAAGCACTGTCACCAGCCAGTCCACGAAGATATGGCTGTTGAGTCAAACCGTGTCTGCAACATCTCACTTACCAGAGTCCTTTCTTTGCATGGCCCTTTGCAGAATCAGTAGTGAGGGTCCCAGTCTCCTGAGACCTCTTTCATGACCCGCATTGTCCCCTGAGGTATGTGCGGACAGGCTAGAGGAGTGCCTGTCATGCCTAAAAAAGTCATTGAAAACACTTTTGGTTTTCTGAGGAGGTGTCCAGGAAAGCTGCTTTTGCCCTTTCGGACTGGATGTAGTGGCTGTGCAGCAGACTTTGAGGTATGAGGGAAAGGATGGAGATCTCCCTTCAGCCATGTACTCACTCTCTCTCTCTGCATCCAGAGGTCCAGGGTTGAAGACCCAAGCACCACTGAGGCAGGACAAATGTGGCTTTGACCCCTCTTTGTGCCAGTGCCCAGTGCAAGCTGTGAGCTTGTCTCACACTGTGCAGCCCGGAGTCCCCGTAACTCTCTGAATTTTCTGGCTCTAAACTCCCTGCTCCCTCTTCTGAGTCCTGCTTCTGCTCTGGTCTTTGGGATGGTCAGTGGTAGGAAGCCACTTGCAGAAGTCATTTTTACAACTATGTATTTAGCTTTCTTAGACGCTGTATAATATCACAGCAGTTTATAGAGGGCTGGATGGAGACAGCCTAACATTTCTCCCACAGTTACCCCCACTCCTGTGGTCAGCTCTGCCCCAGCTGCAGCATGCTGGTCACCCTGGAGTGTCTGTCACCACGACAAGGGACCAGAAAGCCTTGGCACACAACCACCCTCTGTCTGAGCTCTGCCTCAGCGGGTGCAGACCCAGGGTTATAAATACATCCCTTCTGCTGCATACGTTTTACTGGTTTTTAAGAAGAAATTGAAATAAGGTGATGGTCCAATGATTCATTCCTCAGAGCACCAAACTTCAGGGAAGCTCTAGATGTCCTCCTGACCTCAAAGAAGGTCCTGACCTAAACAAGACCCAGAGTGGCTCCAAATCTATATGCTTTGCAGAACAAAGGAGGGAAACAATTTGCCTGTGACCTGCATGGCACCACAAAATCTCCTTGACGACTGCAGTTTCACATGGTTCAGAAACCTGGCAGCAAGCAGCCTCACAGCCTCGAGTCCCTTTCCTCCACCGGTGGTATCACAGGGCAGCCAAATCAGCTCTCCCATAATGAGCTTCAATTTTGTCAGGCAGATGAACCCGTGGCTCTTACAGTACTCAGCTTTGTGCATGCAAAAACATTAGATTGGATGTTTCAACACCAGCCTCTCAGCTTTCATTTACTTAATAGTGTTTATTACCTGCCTTATTAAAGTAATTATCTGAGTATTGCAGGGCATTGTATAAAGATCAGAAAATGGAAAGTGAGCTCCCAGCCAATCCCATAAACTCAGGAGAGCTCCTGTCTCCCCGTAACCCTTGCTGTACAGCACGTTTTGTTCCCCACTATTATGAATTATTTTAATAAGTGGTCTGAGAGCTTAGACTGAGAGACTTCAGGCTTCATCTGAAATGAAGTCAGTTAAATTGGCTTGAGTCAAACAGAATTTGGAAGTCTGTGCCAGTGGAGGTTGGCATAGTCTTTAGGAAAATGAGCCTGGTTGCTTCTAAAAGGGAAAAAAGAAATCTTTGAAAGCCATGGAGACGGTGACTAATTGCAGTATAATTGACAGAAATGAGATTCAGGTTTAAAAAGGGTAGTGGCCATTCCCTGTACTTATGCAGAAATAATTTAGCTGTTTTCTAATTGTGCCCCAAATTGTTCTTGTAAGATGGATACTTTAAAATTGATCTCCTCTGACTTAAAAGCAAGAGCCCTGGTGAAAAAAAAAAAAATCAAAAGCCACAAACCCACATTATAGGAAAAGTCTATGAATAGTCAAAGGCCAGAATGACACAGATAGCATCTGATATCATCCGGTGGAGCTGAACCAGGATGTGCACATTTCAAAGCCTTAATCACTGTAAATGATGTCACTGAAATGCTATTAGGATAAAAATAGTGACATTGAAACTCCTGATTTTCCACAACATTCGCTCCAATAAGACATTGGCTCTGTGACACAGCGGTGTCCTGCGGGTTGTGCAGGTATCTAGTGAGCAAGTTGGCTAATCGGGGGGAAGGACTGAATTTAAGAGCTCTCTGAGTAAAACTGTGCATTTCACCCTTGCCCACTGAATTGCAGAAGCAAGTTAAAATTCTTCTTGTCAAGGCCCGAGACTCCTGTTTGAAAGCGGGGCTGATTCTGGCATCAGGCATGCCCTCTCTGCCTGGGCAGCAGGAGCTGGGGCAGCTGCAGGCAGGGCAGGGAGCTGCCGAGAGTTTGGGGCAGCATCCTCCTGGGGAGTGCTGGTGCTGCGGGGCTTGGAGGATGCAGGCTTGTTGCCAGCTCCTCAGCCACCCTGCAAACCCCCAAGCAGGGGCCCGTGGGGCAGGCAGTGCCACTCACAGCCCTTACAAGCTGCCTGGGGTCTTCTGCTCTTCAGAAGAGATGGGCTCGAAGGATGAACAAAGCGCTTTCAGGGTTCAGGTGAGAGTGGCTGGTTCAGTCCCAAATTCCCTCAGCATAAAGATCATTATCAGACCATCCCAGGGCACTGTACAAAGGAAGGAAAAGCAAATGCTCTGACTGAAGCAGGTAGCATTCTTTGGACATTGCCAGGTTCCTTGTCACAAAGCCTGGTGGGCTGTTTTCTTCTCTCACCTCTGTATGTGTGGGTGTGTGAGACTGCAAAAAGTGCAGAGCATTTGTCCTTTTGTTTTAGAGTCCCCTTTGTCTGCCTTTTTAAAAATGTTTTCCAGGTCATGCCCTTCCTAGAAATTCTGTGTGTAATTGTCCCTATGTATATATATACACAAAACCCTTTGGTTCGCTTTCTGATGTGCAACATGCATTCCGTGTGTTCCTGAGTTGGTCAGACTTTACTTGTTATATATATCATCTTATATTTAAGTTGCTTCTTTACAACACTGAGGTTGAAAGGCTTGCATACTGAACAAAAAGGTTTGCAACACAGCGATTCAGAGGCCACCCCTGGGCTCATAGATAAAATGGACCTGGTTTGTTTTGCCTGAGGACACGTGGCAAAATCTGCCTGGTGTCCATGTGCTAGCCACAAACTACTGATTTAATGATTCACCTTACAGCAGTGGGAACCCTAAGGTTCCTATTTCTTCCCAAGTACAAGGTACAGCCTTTTCAAATAGCACAGCTGCAGTGGCTGGAGGCACAAGTTCAGCTCAACAACTACAGAATGGCATTTTAAGAAAACTTGAAAACTAGGAGGACTCAGTTAGTAACTACGGCATTGGAAGGGAGGTAGCCTCCTGCCTAGGTCAGGAATGGGCAGGGTGATATCTTCTTCAATCATTCCAGATAAAACTGTATTTAGACATGCCTTTTCCCCGAGATGCTTTGCTTTCTACCTCATTGCTGGGGAAGCTGTAATACATCCATGGTGCAACTTTGCTTCACAGTGGCGTTTCTGCTGCACACCTAAGTTTGTGCTACCCACTGCTTCACCGAAGCCATCATTTACCTGTGGAGCAGAACAGGGACTGATCCAAAGAAAACAGGAATTACTACTGTTGCAACCCTAATGTATAGGTCTTTAGTTGGGGTGGTTTGTTTGTTTGTTTTATTTTTGGTTGATTGGTTGGTTGGTCTGGGTTTTCTTTCCTGAACATTGCTGACTTGATTCACTGTTACTAGTTATTAGCCACTCCACAATCCTGGCTGGCTGATTTCCTAATATCTGATGGAATCAAGGTAAAGGGTGATATGGAATGTTAGCAGCCCTGTATAGATGCTGGACTAAGACCATCATAACAGATCTTGCTCATTTTTTAACACCTGCATATCTGCACTTGTGCAAAGCAGAGTCCGGATTAGGAGCTTCTGCCCTCACCCCCTTTTCCCCGGTAACTTCAGAAGCTGCGAGGGTAGGAGCCTCATCTCCTCCACGGGCACCGGCGTGTGGCTGGGCTTGCAGGGACCGGCCACCAGATGACACTGTTACCCCTAAGAATTAACTAACACCGGAGCAAGTCCGTACAACTACTCCTCAGAAAGAGGGGATGAAGGAGCCTCCGGCATGCTGAGGGAAGGTGGGTGCCTGGGCATCTTCGGGAGTCCGGTGCCCACTCCCTTGGCCGCTGTCACTGGGCATGGCTCCCAGAAAGAGAAATTTTGTGACTTATCTGGAGCAGTTGACTGCAGGTAAACTGCAGACATCGCTGTGCTTTATATACATTAGTTTTCATTTATTTGCAGATGAACCCGGACCCAAGGATAGCAAATGAGACGATGTATTTCCAGCAAGTGCTGAGTATTACAAACTGGTCCCCGTATTCCAGTTTATCCACCCAAAGTCAATCCTGCTGATTCATAAATGAAATTAGATAAGGAGTCTGGTTTGCAAGTAGTGGTACAACGCTACAATTTTTCAAGTCTAGAATGCCGTCTTCATCACTTTGAACTGCTGAAAATGTCACTGTAATAAAAAAGTTACTCTTCTGTCAGACTTTCTTTCTTTTCACAGTTTTTCCACAGCAAACAGTATATCTCATCTGTTCCCTGGAGCAAACTGGTGCTTTTCTATTATTAACTTGAGGATGGAAGAGCCGAAAAGCCTCATCATTCTGCTTTTCAGAACGCTCCCTTCTCCACTGGGCTTCATCCTGCCCAGGACCAAATCCCTTTGGAGCTGAATGACTACTCACAGCTTTTTGTTCTCTTGGATTTCAGGTGGCCCCTGAGACGAAGGCGGTCATGAAGTGGTTGAGGTCTATCCCGTTTGTGCTCTCTGCCAGTCTCCATGGGGGTGAACTGGTTGTGACCTATCCTTACGACTATTCAAGGCATCCTATGGAAGAAAAAATGTTCTCCCCTACACCTGATGAGAAGGTAATATTGGTTTTTCAGGGTGAGCATATCAGTATGGTTTCCATGTGCGGCACAGTGGAAACTTGTTCTTTTAACAAGTAACAAACAAATTTATTTGATTGTATGCATGTGTGTATATGTATGTATGAAAGATGTAATAAATCACATGTTTATATATATAATGCATGTATGTATACATATATATAATATGATTTATACATTTATTTAATGTGCTTTAAAATATAGGATCATTTACACACTATATCAGCTTGATCTGTAAAGATTTAGCCATGTTTTGTGAGACCAAACACGATTTCACAAGGCACAGGTTAGGAAAAGCCAGGTTTTTACTGTTTAAAGGGTGAAGGCTTTGATACTTTTACCACTGATTTCCAGAAGTAAAAGAAGAAGCCTGACCAGCAGTATTTTCTGTTGAAATCTCTAGGAAGAAAAAAAAATCAAGAAAAAAAGCAAACAGGCTGGCTGCCATATGGTGGCAGCCTTGTAACATTTATTCCAGGTCAGATGAACGGGAATGTTTTTTCGCCCCTCTGTCCCTGGGAAGTTCCCCATTTGGGACTCACTGTAAATCTTCTGTGAAATTTTTAGCCATCTTTCCTATTTCCCTTTGGTTTCCTCAATCTAGTATTCATTGCCGACATGCCCACCAGGAGCACAGCTAGTTTTTCAGCCTTCTAGCATATGTTAAAAATGTCCCTGGTCTCTTAAGAAAAAATGATTCTTTATATAATGAACAGCAGTTGAAAATAGTCAGAAGTTGATTTTTGACTTGAAGCATCCGTTATCTTTGAGCATATCTCTGGGCTGACTTCTTCTAAAGTGACAGTTCTCACCAGCATCTATTTAGTATTTAAATATTTATGACTATTAAACATTTTCTATATCAATCCATTTTTTTCTGAGCTGTACAATACCTACTGACTATGCGTGTGTGATGATGATTTAGCAGTAAAATAGACCAGGCACTGCACAGTAAAAAGCCCATGTAAGAAATGTCTGGTGGGTGCTAACAAAAGCTACAGAAGCTCTTGGTGCTGTGCACTTATATCACATTGCCTGGGCAAGGGGCATCCTGATTTACACGTAGATGGTGGATAAATATGGCCATGCGTGCCTTATCACCTGTGGGATGGAAGGACAGCAGTCCCTCCATCATCTCCAGTCAGGGCCAGCACGTGAGTTTTGAGCGAAGTGATGCAGTCACACACACAAAGTGCTGCACCCCAACGCAGTGCACAGCTGGGCAAGCCCTAACGGCATCCCTGGCTTGCGACAGTGTGCGCCACAGGACCTCACACCGGTGGCTGCTGCATAGTCAGTGGCTGAAAAGCCTGGAAGATAGCTACAAACCTGGAAGTTTAAAACATACAGGGGAGGGCTGGGGATGTCCTCAATTAAAACCAATTTTTCAAATGAGTCAGCACAGGAACCTTAACAACACTACCAGTATCACTTTAAATTTTACCCAGAAAGTTATAAAACCTGTACCTGTGAAGTGACCTGCATTTAAGTAATGTCATCTGCAGCTGCTGCTGCCAGGGAACCTGCATCCTGAAATATTGCAGCTTGGTTTAGCTGCCATACATTAGCTGTAACCCTTGTTCTGACCGCTGACCTGTCAAATTTGCTGTGCAAGGGGAAACGAGGCAAGTTTGCACCCCTGGCTGCAGCCCAGGGTGAAACGCTGCAGTGCAGATGTAATGGCCAGAAATTAAAATGTCAAATTCTGTGAAGTACATTCAAGCCAGGTTGCCCTGTTTGAAAATGCATCTGGGTGCTGCCACCTCCCTGCGTCCCTCATGGTGTATGTGTGGTAGCATGAGGATCCTCTTGGCAGCTGCTGCAGATTTCAAGCCTCTTTAGCCTGCATCGCAGCCTGGGCTGGTACTGCTGGGACCAAGGAGTCTCAAAGCTGGACCATGTCCTTCCACTCATCTTCTTGCATCTGGTTCAGCTCACCTAACCCAGAACTTTTCCATTTTTTGGCTTTTGTGGAGATGGATGTTTTAGGAGGCTCTTGTTGCTTTGTGTTACACAAGAAGCTGCACTGATGACAGTGTTCACGGGAGCAGAAAGGTGTACACCATGTCAAGTTCACTCTCTTTGGTGAACGGAAACACTCCCTTCCCTTCCCCTAAAAATCCCATCCTGTGACAGTCAGTGGGGTAAAAGTGCTGACCAAAGTGACAGCACTGACCTCATTTTACCAAATGAAGCATCACGCTTCCAAAGTCACAAGGATTCCTCCATGATTTTTTCCCTTTTTTTTCCTCTGTATTACACCTAAATATCTATGGTTTTTGGAGGTCCATGACTAGTCATACCTTAGCTGCTAAGTGATTATAAATGTATTGCTATCAGAGCACATTTTAACTTTTTTTAAAAAAGTTTAACTTTTTTTAAAAAATTATGTTCACTTGATTTGGGATTTCTCACTTTGTCTTCCCACTACCACCCATCTTCGTACACTTGCACCAGTGGCCAGGCAAAAGCCTTATGCCTCTTAGTGTGAAACAAGAGAAGAAAGACTCGGTCACTGGAAATGAAACATCTGCAGATGTCTTTGGGAAAGGTGAGGAACACTCCTGAGTCACTTAGGCAACTTCTATATTTTTAGCAAATATCTTCCACAGAAGGTTCAGAACCGGGACCCAAATTCCTGCAGAAATTAAAGATATCGGGCCTGGCCCCAAACTGTTGGCAGTAAAAGTTCTTCTTTCCAACAGAACTTTGAAGGAGACTTAATTGTCTGGGCTGAGCAATACTTAGACACATAAAAACTCAAGGAAAATGCAAACACATTTTATACTAAGTCAGGATTTCTAGTGTCTGGTCATCAGAAGTATTTTGGTAAATTGTCTTGACGCTTACATATCATTCTCTTTCCACCTTTCCTCGGTCACTTACCTGATCCCATAATTGGCTCAGCTTTGTGATTATTAGAAACATTCACAAATATTAGATTAAAGTTGTGTGCTTGATCATGTTGGTCTTTATCCTTGATGACAACATAAAGGATAAAGTTTTAGGATCATTTCTAAAAATAGGATTTAACCACCCAACTTCTTACACATGTCTTCAGCAGTATGCAAGAAACTCGTGATGCTGAGTAGTAGGATCTAGTAGCACCTCATAATTGCTGTCATTTCAATGTTGAAATCTGAAATTATAGCTTTTGTACATGAGGTTCAAATAGACAAAAAGGAGAAGGGGGGATTTCTCTACAAATTTGGAATAAACATTGGAGAAAAATGGCAGGAACCTGATTCGAAGAAATGGTTTCTGCAGATTACTGCTGTTTCTTCTGTCTTCACTACATGTACCTGTCACTTTTCCTTTCTGAGTGGTGACTCCTCTGCTCTTCATCAGTATCAACGCTCTTAGGAAATCAGTGGTGACATCCTCCATCACCACATCCTATCTTTTGCTTTTTAGGAACGGTTTCTGCCCCACAGAGAGGCAACTGTCATTGAGATCAAACTGGCAAGTTGTCCTGTGTGAGTGACAAGTGCAAAGCAAATTGACACTGTCTATTTTAAACAGCAGTGGCCAATGCAAAGATCTGGTTGGGCTGAGGCTGGTGTAGGTATTTTTGAAAGGGTAAAAATAGCAAGAGCTAAAACATAATGGGGAGAGCTAATTTCAGCTTTAAAACCTGGGACTTGAAGTACAACCAAACAAGCCCTCTACTCCTACTCCAGGTGATAAGTTGAAGCCAATTATCACAAAATCCACTGGTGTTTAATGTTATCTCTGGCTAAATATATTGGATTGCAGAGAAGGACCTTGGGGAAGACGACAAGTGAAAACTTCCTGGCAGAATATCCTTCCACAGAGGTTCAACCCCTCCATCAGCCTTGAGGATGCGGGGTGGCTCATTGTGCGGGCTCGCAATAGCAATGGTTGCTAGCAGCAATGACAGTCTTTACAGATTGTAAAAGCAAATTTATTTCAAACCCTTTTGTTACAGATGTTTAAAATGCTGGCTAAAGCCTACGCAGATGCACATCCAGTCATCTCGGACCGATCTGAACTTCGTTGCGGTGGAAATTTTGTAAAACGCGGAGGTATTATAAATGGTGCTGAGTGGTACAGCTTCACTGGAGGTAAAACCACTTTACCGTCATATCAAGTGAGGTAAAACCTCTATATGACCTTTATGAGACACAAGGGTTTGAAAGAAATAATTTCATTCATTTCAGATTGCTTTAGGTCAAAACTGCAAAACTGCAAAAACTAACTTGGAAGGGATTTAAGCAGCAAAATGTATGTGGGTAACATTTCTATTCGGACACGATGTAATGTATTCAGCCTTGAAACGACCTAAGAAAAGTTAACAAGTTATACAAGGGTCAATTTCTTATTGCATATAATATCATTCTAGTTTTAAAATCTGAAATGTGGAAATAAATGTTTAACACTCTACTCTCGTTCCTTAGCAGCATGAATTTGAATCCATCCTGCAGACTATGCAAGTGCAGTTTAAATGAAACCGTTTTCAGGAAAATCTACAAGAGAAACAAACATTCCATTCTTTTGTGCTTAGATTGTTAATTTGATTTCCCCAATAATAGTTTTCTTCAGGATTCCTGAAATACTGGCATGGATGAAATATCAGTGTTCATAAGATTTTCAGCAGTGCTTCAGTTGTGTTTTCAAATAGGACTCAGCTGGACCCCTAAATAATTATGTTGAAATTAGGCATTTAGAGAGCTTTGGGGCATGAGTGAAAATTAGGTTTAAATATCTGAGGCTTACATTCTTCTGAAAATTATATCCAATGTCTTTTGTACAGAAACAGTTTTGAACATGCTAATGGCAAAAGGTCATCTCTTTGCCAGTGACCCTTGGCAATCACCTCTGATACAGCTGATTATCCAATTACCATGATTAACCAATCCTTATCTCTCTATCACTACTTCTTAGTCAGGTGACTAATAATTTAAAATTATGATTTTCACCTGAGAGAAGTTTCACTGTCATTAGTTAATTCATAGTTGAAATGAGTTGTAGCATTCTGAATTTGTTGAATACTTTATATATTGGCCATGCACGCTCTTTACGATATATTAATCCACACCCACAAGGGTTGCATTCAGCTGACTGCAACAACAAAGCTCCAGTTAAAGGTTACACAGCTTGTTCATGATCTCTCCTTTTTCTTTTTAAACCTATAGGTATGGCAGATTTTAATTACCTTCACACAAATTGCTTTGAAGTTACTGTGGAGGTAGGATGTGAAAAGTTTCCTTTGGAGGAAGAACTGTTTACAATCTGGCACGAAAACAGAGATGCCCTTCTGAATTACATGGAAATGGTAAGGCTCTGCGTTTACAGACCTTTGTGCTTGCAGTTTTTCTTCTTCATTCTTTGTCAATATTTGTTTCTTTACTGTTTCCCCAGTTAGTTATTGAGACAGCACCTAATTAATCGTCACCCTCCACCAGCGGCCCCAGTGCCTCAGTTTGTCTAGCAGGACACACAGATACTACTTTGCCTGTCTTGCAGGAAGGATGGAGACTGAGGACAGTAAAGGCCTTGAAAACAGTGAAAAAGGGAATTGTCTGTAAATACTTTGTGCAGCATTATAAATCAACTGTCCAAAATGTAATGCTAGAGAAAACCCATGTATTCAGAAAAATATGAATCATAGAATCATTTAGGTTGGAAAAGATCTTTAAGGTGGGCCTTTCCCTTGAAGAACAAAACAACATCTGCTTTTCAGAGAGCTTCTTGGAATGGTTTCCTTCCTATAGTCCACATTTGTGGCTCAAACCCTACTGCATGGCAGCAGGAGATTTAGATTCAGATGAAATGGAGGGGTTCTAAGTATCTTGCTAGAAATGCTATTTCCACACTTTTCAGCTTGATTTCCCGATCAAAGCAGTTAAAAAAGATCTGAAGCCTGATCTTCTAAAGGAACAACTGCATGTCTGTGAGCATTACAACATGCCATTTAAAAGTCATTTTTAATAATAAGTTTAAGCTCAGCAAAAACAAATACCTCACTGACAATAAGTAAGTGAACACAGAAACTGAAGTTGCTCATCTTTCTCTCAGCCATTAGTAGATTAGCTTTCTGTCATGCCTTATTTTGATAGAGTACGCAGTAATTTAAAATTGTTAGGAGTGTTTTTATGGCCTTTCTAAGCAACCTCTTGCTACTTGTGGTAAGTATTATCATTCAATAAAGTCTACAGTACAGACCACCAAACTCATTTCATTTTACAGCTGTCTGATGAAAATGAGTTTTAGTGAATCCAAATGGAGCTGGGTTAAATCCATATATATTGCAGTTGAAGTCTTCAAGATGTAAAGATTTTTATAGTGTGCGATACTGTAGAAGTCTATGATGGAAAAGCTTTTTGAGTAAATGCAGGACAGTAAGCAAAACAACTTTGTAGATAAGGATTACTGAATTACTACCAATAAGGATTAAGTCTGCCATAACCAATTCAAACTTTTCTTATTCTGATATATACCAGGCTGTTTGGTGTGTGTACAAATCTACTTGGCTTAACGCACAGAAGTAGAATTCATTTTCATAAACGCTGATCTCTTCTCCCTGTTCAGAAGTGGTATCAAAACACTCTCCCAAACTTATGTGGCACGGACTTGAGGCAAACCCAAACATAGTGTATTTACTAAAGCAAAACAAATCAACATTGTTAAAGAAATTTCAATTTTGTCATTTTTATCCTGTCATGTTGTAATTGCAAAATTATTATTGAAGTTGGATGAGGTCATAGTACTTTGAGTATGTCTATACTGTAAATTAAATTTGGGTCTGAGATGATTCTCCTGACCAGATTTACCCACTATCCGTATGATAAATCCTCAAGTCCATGCTGAAAAGCAAATTGCAGTGCTTCATCATAATAGTTCTTAAGGGACAGTTTTCAAGTCCTTATACTGAGTTGTTCCTAAACCCTCCAGTGAATAGCTCCACTCAGTATGGAACAGCTTTTTAACAAGACCAGTGACAACACAGCACCACCTTAAATAAAAAACTGCTGTCACTAAACTAGACTTTTTTTTTTTCCAGCTTTCTATTAAGAATTACTGTAAAGTTGGATATTTTAACATTTATTTTTGAGCATCTCTATATTCCAACAGAAAAGCAAATCTATTTTTTCCATTGTTTTGATACTTTGTTCTTTATTTCTATTCTTCTTTTATGACAAAGGATAATGGGGAGGGAAAAATGAGAGGAAGAGGAAGACTGGAGCAAAGTGAAGTAAAGAACAGCTCGAGCTGATCATAGCAGCTCTGGGGAAAAATTGAAATGGCATTACTTTTCATTTAAAAAGGTCATATAGAATTTCCAATAGAGAATGTTTTCATTTCAGAAGGCTGCAAAAAAAGAACCTGAAGAGGTTTAATGTTAAATACTTGGATTTTTTCCTGTTTTGTTTGTTTTGTTTTATTGAGCTTCAAATATAGTGAGCTGTTTGTGCACCTCCTTGTATGACAGAATTCACATCGCTCTTTAGTTTGTCACCAAGCACGTTTCTCATCAGCTCAAGCAGCTGGGTTCTGCACTCTGCTATCATGACATTCTGGCATGCAGTGAAGTGTAGGCAGCAGAGTGATGATGAGTCCCAAGTAGGTAAAGAATTCCCTCACCTATTCCTATTCACTGGTATTAAATAAGGATATTAACAAATCAATAATTCTATTAAATATTATATATTGATTAATGTGCATCAGTGTATTTGAGAATTGTCAACAAATAGTGTTAAAGATTGTACATTAAACAATACTAATGTAGAAGTATCCATCTCATTCTTATTTTATTCTTATGCTTCTGCTCTACTTTCAATTAGTAACAGTGTGTCTATCACAGGACAGTTGTTCAGTTTTGGTTCTTTATCTCTAAGCAGTTTGGGATCCTTTTAGATGTGGTGAAAGAAAATGGAAACTATATTTCAACCAATACTAAAGACCTGGTTTCTTTATACAGCCTGCATTAATTGATTCTACTGCCAGGATGGCAGTGTATTCTTTGATAAGTGGTACTGTCTGAAAGCTAATAATTCTGCTTGATTCTGATTTATTTCACACATCTTTTAGTGCTGCTTCATGCTGAATTAAGTTCACTTAGCACCAGTGATGCCTTCTCATTGTGGATAGAGCATCAAGTTGTTTTCTAAAGCCTTAACTTTTCATTTATTTGTGGTTCTGGGTCTATGGCAGACATTGAGAAACAGTCCTTAAATACTGTGCTCAGATCATGAGGTGCCAGTGATCTGTGCAGAGACGGGTTGCTCAATGCAGAGCCACGTACCTAGCCCAAAAAATCTCTTGTTCAGTTTCCCCTTTTCCCTCAGTCACCTTGGAGCTCCCAAAACAGAGGATGTGATGTGAAGGGGCATTAGCGCCTGAGAGCCTCTGTAATGGGTTGAGCCTCTTGAAAGTTGTTTCCTCTCTACAGGGCTTTCCTTGTAGAAGACGATGAGGTGGTACTGTAACAAATGATTCCCATCTAACTTTGCTTTGCTTTGCCAGGTTCATCGGGGGATAAAAGGAATTGTGTCTGATAAGTTTGGCAACCCAATAAAAAATGCTCGCATTTCAGTCAGGGGCATCCAGCATGATGTCACCACAGGTAATATTTTTTGTTTGAGTTTTTTCTTGGGGCAGGGTGAAAGCACTGAGAGCTTGACCTGCAAGAGTCTTGTCGTATTTGATAGAAATAGCACCTTAGTGGAGAATTGAAGACTCAGCTGTGAGTTTGTTTCTAGAATAACAAAAGAGAAGACATGTCAAACTGGCTGTTGAGTCTGTCGTGTCTTGGGGATAACACAGTCCTTGCTCTTAAAACTTCCACCTGGAACTGTCTGCTGTCCATCAAAGCCAATGTGTCTTCAATGAGATTCAGAAATCCACCTTTATGTTTCATGTTTGGGGGAATACAGCAATTGTCCTGCTCAGGGACTGCAACTCGGAATGTGGAGGTGCGGAGCCCTGATAGAATAAGTTAGTTGAAATATTGTGAGCATGAGGTGTAGACATTAAAGTAGGATCCACACTGACTTTAACAACTGAAATAACTGCAGTGACTGAAGGGCCCACAACCTTTTTTTGTTCATGCATAAATAGATGCAATTTTTGGTCAATAGTTATATCAAATGCAAAAAAAACCCCAAACCCTAGAACGTTGAATTATGTTCACTTTATACCTGTCGCCAGCTGGTAAACATGTATTGAGACATATGCAACTGTTAATTTTCACAGTCATAAAGTTCTGAGCTTTTAGGCTCTAACTGAAATCAATGCTCTCATTTTATTATTGATTTTAGTGAGAACAGGGTAGGCCATAGGAGTGCAAAATAGAAGACATGAATGGTAACATTTTGCTCTAATGATAGTTGTTGAATCAATTTGGAAAGCCAAAATGGTTTATAATGTAGTGGACGCTTTCCAGCTTTCAAAAAAACTATCATTAGAGGGGATACAATAGTGGAGATGATGCAGATTCTTGAGGCTGGTGGGAGACTCTGGCATGAATTAGGGTCTTTTTCCAACTTCTTCACAGACAATGGCTTTCCATTGGCAGTGAACCTTTAAAGAATTAAGAATTAAATAAAAAATATGTTTACATTTGAAGGAAAAAGGAGTATTTATTCTTGAGTTAGGTGGGGTTAAGGATGTTATATGATTAAAATGTCTTTTAATTTCAATGGTAAAAAAAGACTGAGGAATTACATGAGAAAATAGCATTAATGCAACATTAACTGAGTTGAGAAACTTATCATTCAAAATAAAGGAAATATAAAATGAAGAATAAATATTCTGTTTTAAAACTGCCTGCTTTTGCCTGCAGGCTCTAACCTTCAGCTGGAGGAAATTTACACCCATTTTACACTAATGGCAATTTATACCAGCTGCAGCTCCGACTCCATAGTCTTACGCGCTATGATGTCTGCAAAGTAATTGAATGTAATACAATAAAAGCAGGGATTTCTTAGCTCCTTAGACATTATATGTATATTGCAGCCTGGATTCTGCTTTCACTTAAGTTTCACATACATTCATTTGATTTCTTTGGAGTTATTCCTTGTACCCCTAGGAAAGCAGCATGAAGGGAATCTTCCCTTACCTGTGATGCAGGCACACCAGTTACTCACATTTTGTAGGTGATTTTTAGCTCCCAAAGGCCAGAATTTCACAGGTGGTACCTCTTTTTGTCGTTCAAGTGTTTGTATCTGAATTTTTTTCAAATTCTGAGCTGCCCCGACTCCAAGATCCTTTGAAAACTTGCCCCGTAAACACTTGTGCATACATGTGTATGTGAGTACGTAACTATAAAGGATGCAAAACTAAAATCTAAGCTGTTTTGTTGTCCCTTTACCTTTCCGAAGCTGCTGATGGAGACTACTGGCGACTCCTTCCTCCGGGCACATACATAATCAGTGCCCAAGCAGCGGGATACAGCCGGGTGATGAAGAGGGTCACCCTTCCTACCAAGATGAAACGCGCTGGGCGAGTCGACTTTGTGTTGCGACCTGTTGAGGCTTGGCCCAACAAGCTCCTCCGCCGGTCGATGGAAGACATGTACGACCCATATGACCCGCTGGAACTTTTTGACCCTCACGCCCAACACAGGCAGCCCGAGGCTCGAGGGGGGTCACCGCCGGGCAGGGAGAAGCCATGGTGGTGGTCTTACTTCAGCTCTCTAGACCTGCACAAACCTCTGTGGCTGCTCAAGCAGCACTGAACGGCGTCACGGTGCTCTGCTCACCTGGCTCTGCTGCCCTTCCACCCGACTCCAGATGCCCTCACTGCTCTTGGCAATATTTAAATGTTTCATTTGAAAATACAAAGTTAGTTCAAGTGCGCTTACTTCTTTTGTTTTGTCTTCACACACAACTGAGTATGTTCAAGTGTTTTTATATATTAAAAAACCATGGTGCACACCCATTCAAAGGCCAGGTTTTACGTAGGTTTTTTTCTTGGTAATGCTGTGTACTTCTGCCCATGTAGTTAATCATCACATTCATTATTTATTAGGTTCTAAGTACCTGCAGGAAAATATTCCTGATCCTTTAATGTATTTTTGTACATGTCTTAACACATTAGTGACTATATACTAAAAACAACTTTCAGAAATATTCAGAAAACTCTTTTCTTTCCTCTTTTTACATTATTTTAGCATATTAACTCTTCTTCTACAGCTCACAATTTTTTTTTTTAAATCCATTATGTGATATTAGCATTGATTTTGGACAGAAAAAGAAAATCATTAGGAATTTGGAAATAAATCTGCATCTGAATAAGTAACATGTTTGGTAGGGTGGGCTGCTCATAGGCAGATCAGTATCAATAATAACATATTTTCCCAAGTAAATATTCAGAAGTTATCATTTGAAAACATACATATTAAATGTGTTAAATTTTTACTGCATTCCTCCTTCGAAATCTTTTGCACCATGAGTAGGCCCATCAAATCAAGAAAAATGCTTGGAAAGTAAAATCTGTTCCAAGAAGTCCAAATAGACAGTCTTTATGATGTTTAAATGTTAATATAATTTGAACAGGTTTTAATCTGTTAAGTAAATACGTTTTTAATCTATTTCAGCAAAATGCTGAAAAATACTTTTACTGCTGGAAATACACACATTCTATGACATAGAAAAATACATGAGATAATTCAGGAGGATTTTAGGTTAAATCGCAACATATTACACTAAGGTTGTTAATATCATGCACTGTTTTGAGTCTATGAACTTGTTAATGAAACTTTTAGACACCAAAGAAATCACAAACTTCTTTTCAAGATAGTTGGGTAAAGCCAGGTGAATAGTGGTCTTGCAAGATGCTGTTCTCTCTCAGACATCAGATGTTATGGTTTTTAAGGATGATCCAAAAACATATCCTTAATTTTGATGAAACACATAGGTCCATACTTCCTTCTGGCTTGAACTGGTTAATGAACTCTCAGTATTTCCTCATCTAAATGCCACAGCGTGTGAACAGGGTGATTGTTTGGAGCTGATGTACTTACTGCAGAACCTGCTGGATTAGCTGTCTGGATTGCCCTTTGACTTCTAAAAACTTAGGTGAAGAAGCCCACATTGCACGAATCCTATAGTCCATATGCACATATCTCATACTATAATTGCCTAAGAAGACCCAAGAGATGATCTTAATTCTACAACCAGATGTTGCACATGCCTAAATACCTTATTCCCAGTTGTAATCTGATTGAAGTTAGGAGTCTCTTATTCATGTGCTTGAATGTCTGCAGGTCTGGAGACTGTGTAAAAATGAAAGAAAACAATTTCATAGCATTAACAGAAAGTAATTATATGGGAGTGAATGTACTACATGCACTTGGATAAGTGTTCCTTGCCCAGGCTTGATCAGTTAAAGAAACCCTGAGTCCTAAATATGCCAAAGATAAGTGAGCAAGAGATACACCTCCAGACATTATTTCCAGTAATAGATATCGCCATTTTTTTCAGTGGTCATTTTTTTCAAAGCCATCATCCTGTGAAAACAGTGGTAAAGCTAATAAAATCAGAACAATATGCCAAATTGCTGGCTATTAGCTGCTCTTTTTATGCACATGTCTTGCGCACTTAGAAAGATGCGTCCTATAAGTATTTCCTAGATTCTCACAGGGCTATTTAGAATTTTTTCAAGTAATCCTAGTAAACTCAAGCCAGCTGAAATGCAAAACAGAATGACTGTGCATAAAATCCACTTCTTTCCTGAGTCTCATGCTGAAATAGCAGATGGCAGTCAAGACTGGGGAAAGATGACTTTCTGGGAAGATTGTAAAGATGTGTTAGCTTTGAGAGAGTTTGAAAAACTAGCATTCTATACTACTATACCACTAATGTGAAATCAGTAACTTTCCTTTGTCTCTCTACCTCATCCACAAAGAAGTGCCCAGCAGAGAGAAAGGTAAGATCAGACTTGTCCTAGTTCACACGCAACGGCCTGTATAGATGGGATGTATTAAAGTACATTGAAGCAACTATGAGGCTCTTGGGAAAAGTTATGCCTCAGTCTTCTAGAACTACTTCATTTTTTTGTAAGATAGAATCTTCAGTTTTCAGTTCCTTGGAGATGGAAAAGACTGCCAGAATTCCCTGGGTGGTTCTCAAAAATCCATTTGAGTTTAGATTAGATTTCAGACATCTATATCGGTGATAAATAAATAAATAAATAATCAAAGAAAGAATGAGGGAGAATGAGAGAGAATGAGATGAAAGAAAGAAAGAAAGAAAGAAAGAAAGAAAGAAAGAAAGAAAGAAAGAAAGGAGGAAGGAAGGAATTGGTAAAAACCAGCCAAATAACAATGGTACCAAAATTAATATCACCTTTCCATTTTTATTTGAGATAATATAGATTCAGTTCTATATTTATCTGGGAGAGAAAGTAGTAGATTGAATTTGTATCCTGGACTGGATTACATAAATCTTCTTCTATATTTATTTCAATCAAGAAATATGTGTTTAACATCAGATAGTTCTGTTAAAAAAAAAAAAAATCCAACACAACCCACCCCACAACTATAATATGGTTAAAAGGATTGTAAGTGGTGGTGAAATATAAGCAGCTGTAGACAGGTCTGTAATTAATACATGAAAATGAACACAGTGATCAGCTCTCTCATACACGTCTCTGGAAGATGCTCCTGTGCAGAGTTTAATGGAACACAAAGTCAGGAGCATATTAAATACTTTCTGAATAGGAAGAGGGATTGAAATGCTTTGGTGAAACATGCCATCCTACAGCTGAAGTACAAGTAACATAGGAAAGAAGTGAAAACCAGCCAAAGTTCCCTAGCAGTCTCCCTCATGCTTAAACCCTGCCTTACAGACTGGGCTTGGCCTTTTCCCAGTGCTGCTTTGGAGCGTGACAGGTTCAGCAGCCAGACGGTGCTGTCAGGAATTACAGTGTGTGTTCATGAGACTCCCTCTCCTTTTAAGTCAGAGTCTACATAATTTTTTTCAATTACCTTCCAACCACATATTGAACAGTATTGATGTATGTTTTTGTAACATCCTCCTTAATAATTAATTTCCTAGTCTCCACGTTCATTTCAGAGGGGATCTTCTCGAGCATGGAGCCAAACTTTTTCTGAGCAAAGCAATCACATTAATAAATGTTCTGACCTGTCAACTGTCCAGACCTCATCGGTCTGCCAGCAATGAATCTTCCCAACAAGTCAAAGCATGCAAATCTATCTAACAACTTTTCAAGCATAAAGAGCAAAGAGAAAGGTCTGCTTATGTCATATGTGCAATTTCTTTTACATTCATATTACAGAAAAAATTCAAGAATACATACAAGAAATATCAGCAGACACATTACAAATTGTGAGCATGCATTAAACCAAAGAAACTTTGGGTTTGTTTGTTCCATTCATGAAATTTTTTTAGATCAAAAATAATAATAATAATAAACAAAGAAAAATTTGCAGCTGTTGACATCTTCATCTCCTGTAACAAAATGATGTTCTGGTCTTGGGCCACCCACATATGTGAAGGAACATCTTTATTTTCCTAAAGACAGAAACGAAGAGAAAGGTGTCTTAAGCTAATTGCCTGAAAACAAAACTCTGTCAAAATCACTGGCTAATAGAAGCTCTTCCTGCTATCATTTTTCATAGTGTTTATACAGTTTTTCTCCTTTTCATGCCTCAGTTTAGCAGCTAAAGGGAAGCACTCCAAAACAATATTGCAGTCTGTTTTGAAGTCCTGAGACCCAGCTGTCGAGCGGAGTCTGCCAAGCCAGTGCCATTTCTTTGTGTCCGTCACTCCAGTATTGCACTGCAATTCAAAAACAAGCCAGAGATGTCTTTAACCGTTACGAAAGCAGCCATCAAAATGAGAAAAGACTGTATATCTCTGTGGTGATGCCTGCAGACAGACTGGAAGATCTCTGAGATGGGTGGGCATCCCCCCCGCAGCAGTGAAGCACTCAGATTCAGCCTCCAGGAGACGAGGAACAACCGAGGGAATGGAGCCGTTCAGGTGGCTGGGATGGAAATCTGAGCCGAAGCTAGCACACCTTCTTACAAAGCTCCTGTCAGAGGTACTCTCACGCCGCCTTCCTTCGCTGTGTGAGATCTGTCTTTTGAAGCTACCACAATGTAAAAGGAGTGGATGGGGAGGTTGTAGTATACTTCCCCTGCTGTCTTTGTCTTCAGAGCATGTTGGAGAGAGATCCCGTTTGACGTTTGTCTTTTCTGACATCGTGTAGTCTCAAGTCGTGCTGCCAGAAGGCTTCACATTGGCTTCCTTGATGATGCAGCTGGACGTCAGCAAGGAGGTGTGCTGCTTCCAGCCACCCATCACGCACAGGGGAACACCAGAAGAAGGGCTTCTCTGTGGGGGCTTTTTGGTGGCCATGTCATTTTTGACTCCAGGTCTGCTTAAATGTATGTGTAATGAATGGGGGATTTCCTCCCAGTTTGGCAGCTCCTCCTGGCTCCCAGAGGCCACCAGTGTCACACTGGTACAGCAGCACCGGTGTCGGTGTGACCACGGTGGTATAAGGGAAGAGGCCGAGCACCTCTGCAGCGCACGGTCGGTAAGCATCTCACTGTAATACTGGGACTGACCCAGTTTGCCTTTATGGCCAGAGCTTGGAAGAATAACACCTCTTTCCCACCCTGTTTGGAGACGTTAATAGCATTTAAGGGCAGCTGGCAAGGTGTGGCCATATCACTGCAGAGGTAAATAAATAATTTTATAAATACACGATGTTTTGGCAGGTGCTGGCTACTGCAGTGTCTGTGTGGAACTGAATTACAAAAAGGGATGTAGCATTTAAAAAATATTTTTATAAATTTACATATATATCTTTGAAATACATCTAGAATTTTAGTATATAGGT